>NC_140200.1:17978806-19200473 GCF_965226575.1 Pagrus pagrus | reverse complement strand
AACTATCTGTGCCCTCCGCTCATGTTAATCCCTGCTGGTATTTGAGTTTGCCACAGATGTGCTGCTCTGATGAACAAGATGCACAAAGCTCTCCATGTTGATGATTGCATACAATCCTTAAACAGCTTTGGGACCAACTGCTGTAGCTAAGAATTCTGCACAGAACGTCATTTGAGGTGCTTAACTTTAGCCTTTTTATTTAAAAAACATTTTTTACAAAAGATAAATACTCAGATAAGGAATTAACACATTTCTCATCTTACTGTATATATGCATTTGACTTTTTAATTATATATTATGTTTATCTTTAAACATTATGGTTTAAATGCTTTCATTATATGCTGTAACTCAGGTAGAGAACAGGGAGTACCTCTTTAATAGTGCTGCTCAAAAGTTTAAAAAAAACTGAAATTGTGATATTTTGGTATTCTGTGATATATATTGCGATATGAAAAAATACATGAATTTTCAACAGATAACTCGAGCAGCTCTTTGGGAATAACTTATCATTCTAGACTTATGGGGGTTATTTTGTAAGGGAGCGCAAAGCAGAGTGCAGGCCCTGGGTTGTTTAAAAAAATGAACAAGAATGACTCTGGCTCGCTCCCAAGTATCCAAGAACCCTTAAACCGGACAAAGTTATGTAATATCAGATGGACTTCAGAAAAGTCTTTCTGTTGTTTGTTCATTGTGCTTTGACAAATCAACATGGAGTTACAGAGGAGCGCATGCATCAAAAGTCAAATGTTCGTAGCTGATGTAAAGTTGCATGCAAGACATTGGTGGAAATGCAGACAACAACAGGCTGAAGGAACCTTTTAATTCTTAGAAAAAGTGGTTCCTGGGACTTGAAGTTGTAGGCACTTTGGGTAGAAATGCATCTATAATTTCTCTTGATTCAGCAACATTTTAAGATATTTAGAGGAAAGCATCAGCCTTAAAAAAATCATACTGTATAATAACTGAGTAATCACAGGAAGTGAACTCTTTTTGGTTTCATGTAAGCCCTTAAAGGCCCCTAGATAAGACCCAGGACGTGACCTTTTTTGTGTTCAAACAGTACAAGAAATCCAACAGTTGAAATATTGACAAATTAAATACTTGAATAAGTATATAGTGAAAGAAAAATGTTTCATAGCCGTCATGTCATTCAATACGTCTCCTTGCAGGTGGTAACTATTCTGACAGACACTTTGAAATGTCAGGAATAATCCTTGCCTTTAACACAATGCTTCTCTTGTCATTTCTCACCAAGAGTGGATTCATTTGTTTTGTAAACTTCACAATAAATTCTGCAGGTATTTAACAGCTTAAGTAACAGGGGAGATGACTAAAAGAGACCTGTGAAACACGAAAGAAACTAAATCACTAAAGTAATTTACACTCTCCCCTTTAGAAATCTCTTTCATATCATTTCCTTGACCTCAGTGTAAATTAGCTTCCTGTTTTGCGTTCAGCATAAACAACACCTAAATAATTGATAACCATCCAAAACATGCTGAGTAAATAAGGCTGCGGGCATCGGACAACGCCTGAAGCCCTGTTGGTAATCAGTAGGACTCTTTGAAATTACCAGCAAGACACAAAGTTAGAATAGGAATGGATGGATAAGTATTAGATTATATGCACAGTGAGTTGGTGTTCATGAAAAATTCATAATACTGTGATTAGGAATAATTAAAGCACAGATTAAAAAAAGGAAATAAACCATTTAGTGACTTTACTGAGCAGCAATGGTAAAATCTATCAGGTTTTTGCACTTCAGTTCAGACCAAAACCCACAATTGGGTTCGCAAAACAATGTGATGAAAAGCAATCAAAGTGCAAATGTCCAATAAACAGGCTTGTATCAGCCTGTGGAGCTGTACAAATAAACCACTAGTTGTGAGGTGTCTACACAATACTTTGAACATTTCACTGAAGGGTAGACGTTAGAATTCTTTGGACATTGAAATTTGTCAGTGTATATCTGTCGGCCTAAGCCTCACCTCAGTTGGGTAATTAGGCGACCATTGTATACAGTATATACATGCATGTAAATATTTGTGTAATTCTATGGGTGACTTTCACTAAGCGTTTTTATACTGGACAGCAACCCGCCAATTTGGCTGTCCTTTTTGTGGCTAGGTCCGCGAATTTAGACAGACCGCGGCATATTGGGGGTCCGTTTTGGTCCGCCAATATGACGCCCAGGAGGGTACACTTTTTGCCACCTCCATTGCTATGTAAATCCAAGGCGTCGGTGTGCCGGCAATTTCTGCACATGGGCGGAGGTGTTGATGACATGCACTGTTGTGCGACCCACAGCCGGGAGTTTTAGAAGCAGGAAACAGCTGATCACAGCAGTCAGTTCATCACTTCATCCACGGACGTCAAGATGAGCAACTGGAAAGCTGCTGAGTTCCGGGAGACGCTAACCATCACAGCCGAGAGAATTGTCAATAACCAGATCACTCCTCACTGTTCACGCCCAACTTCGTGCTTCACGTCACGTCACGTCACATGTTTACGCCTACCCCAGTGGCAGCTTTTTTGAAAAAAAGGAATATTACACCTCCGTTTCACATAGACAAGGTGGCAGATCGCAGCCTTTACCTGGCTGCAAATGTGGTGCATTTTCTAACTAAAAGGGGCTACTATTTCCAAAGTAATATTTTTATCAAGATATCTTAACTTTTACTCAAGTATGACATTTGACTGCTTTTAACAACATTGGATAAAAGCAGGATTATCTTTAGATTCACTTGAGAGCAGAAGAAATGTAAAATAAATCAAGCCTTCATGTTCCCAAGAGATTTGTACCCGGTAGCAGACAGAATTAAGTGAAATGGATTTTCTAAATGCCGATACTGTCATTGATCTATAGCCATTAAATGGTGCGATCAACAAGTACTTCATAATGAAAAGTTCAAATCCAAAAGTTATCTTTTGCCAGTTTAATGTATTTTCTGATATTGAAGATGCCATTTTTTAAATTTTAACCCCCTAAACCTAATTTTCTTTTGTGTGAAAATCAGATTGGCAAAAACAGTCAACTGAACAAATTCATAGTAGAGCATATCTGACCTCTTGCAGTGCTCGAGGAGGAAGAGTCCTCTCAGACGGGCCTCCCACCACACTGACACGAACCAGCGCGTGATTCCTCTCCACTGATAGACCGTCTATGATGAACTCCCTGAGAAGGTTTAACAGCACGGAAAGGAGATTAGATAACAGCTGAAGTGTTCGAGGTGGTGCAGAAAGAACATTACAATGTTCCTAACGCAATAAACATTTTTCTCGATGTGTGTGCAACAGCATACCTGCAAGATGACCAGATGAGAAAGACATTTGAAGAAAAAGGACATTGGGCCTTTCAATTCACACACACTTCAACAGTCCCCCTATTATTGGAGCTCAGATAACTTTCTTTGAAAAGTCTTTTAAACTACTTTGTACAGCGTCTGAAACCACTGAGTGAGACTGAATGTGACTATATCATTGCTCCAAGGCACGCAAGAAAAGAAATAGAAAAGGGTTTCCATGTAGAATTTTCGATAAGATCAGAGAGTACTCCAATTATAAAGGCACTTTAGGGTCGAAGGGTGTCAGCTTTGGTGGATAGTTCTTAGAGCTGAGGTAATTTGGGCTTGAAATTGGGAATAAAGAGGACTTTTTTTTCTACATTGCTCTCTCTGAGGGCCTGTTAGCCATAAAATGAAATTTGCATTAATTTCTTTGTGAATAAAACAAAAAAGCCACAGCTGGGGTCAAATAAGATGCGCAGAATGCCCTCACAGTAGTTTTTGTGAATTTGGGTGTCACTGATATTAAAAAGGTCAGAGCTTCAGAAACAAGTAAAGGTTATTAGAAAAAATGAATGACAACAAGTAGGGTGAGCCAAAAAACATATGCCAAAAAGTAAAGTTTGAAAAACATTTAAGTGAAGTGAAAAGATGAGGAGGGTTAAAAGAAAAGAGAGATGATGATGTCGTTGATGACAATGGGAGCATGAAGAAAAGAGATGGCAGGAAAAAAGGAAGATGGGAGAATAAATTAACAAGTCATCATTCTCCAAAACGCAATGTGAGTCGGCGTTTCAGGGCCATTTCCATTCATAACCAATAGCCATGGCTCTGGCAGCCATTACCAGAAGAAAGGGGCTCTTGAACACCCACTTTCAGAAATGGCCTTTTCACTCTCCGCTTTATTTCATTTTATTTGTGACAAGCCGAGCAAACAAACAATTTTTCATCCTGAGCAATGATTAAATTTGGAAGTGTTCTGTCATATCAGGATGATGTACAGAGGAGCAAAAAGCCCTTAGTGAACGACAGAGAGAGAAGGACTGTCTGCACGTCGTGTGTGCTCAACGTGGAAACTGCCTTAACTTCTGAGATAACTTCTTTCAGTTCAACTCAGCTGTGGATGGAAAAAAATTGACTTTCTAGAAAATCTAGAAGGTTCTGTCCAGGTACAGAAAGTACGTTCAATTTGGGGAAATATGCTTATATCTATATTGTAATATAAACCTTATATCTTTTCTTTATCCATACAGAAATTGTATTAAGAAGAGTTTGTGGTTAAAGGGGGTGTTAGGTGTTGTAACTACATCTTGAGGACACCTGCGCATAATGACTTGTATATTGAGGACAGCAGGTTAGGCATCATTTTGCCTTTACAGAGATCTATTGCTTCTGCTGGATTCTATTCCTGGTGCAGACCAAACAATCGGATAGAGACTGCGTGAGGAGATGGGTGTTGGTCGCTTCCAAGCAGACTCTGGCGCGGTTCGTTTGAGGTGTCAAAGCAAGCAGACCAACCACAGGAGTGTGTAATTTTAGCATGATTTCAAAAGCTTAATTACTAATTAATCCATCTGCTGAACATGAAATCTGATTTCCCCATGTGGGTCATGATGATGTGCTAATGATGCAGGATGTCGACTGCCACAAATGTCAAATCAACAAGTTATCGAGCTCTCCATGGCTTATTCTTCAAAGTTTTTGGATGTCTTCTGGAGTGAAGAAGACGATTCTTTATAAAAAAATATTCCCTCATTTACAAGTTTATGATAGTGGTAGACAGTACTATCCACAATCTCCCATAGGTGTTTAATTACCCTGAAATCTCATGAGTGCAAAGGGCATCGCACATGATTCACATCATTTTCACACTCATTAAACTATTCAGTGAGCCCTCCTGCCCTGTGAATACAGACATGGTCACAGTGGAAGAGAACCTTCCTGTCAGGACTGACATGTTTAATCTAAGTATAAAGGTGATCACACAGAATCACCCTTCCATCTAAGAGAACAAGAGAACCAATTAATGCCATGAGAAGGCTTCTTGTGTAGAAGGGAGCATGTATTTGTTATATTTTTACCTTCATTTATTCAGGTTTCAACTTTAACTCATCACCCATCTTCAGTTCCAGCATGTAACTCACACATATTGTCTCTTTTTTACACTTTTGTTTGTTGCAGACTAAATAAACCAGATACAACATGTTAATTAATGAATCAATGAATTAATTCTCCATCTCTCTCACTGGCCTACACAAGCCTGTGGACGATTTGTTTCAGTTGTTTAATGCTGCTGGCCTGTGGATTTCTTTGTGAAGGACTCGGGTCAGTTTTTCTGCAACAGTCCAAAGGATGTGATGTTATGCCTCGTCTCAGTGCCTCTCTCCTCTCCGCTTACAGAGAGCAACAGTAGCTAACATTATAGCTATTAGAAATAGAGTTCGCCAACGTCATCAAACGACTGGCTTCCAGCACAACACAGAGCCCCTTTAAATAATTCTGACAGAATTATTTAAATAATTGACAATGATAAAACATGTTAATTTCCAACCATAAATGTTAAATATGTGTAGGTTGGGTAGTACCCCTCGTTGGTGTCCAGCTCAGTGACGTTCTCCCTCTGACTCTGCAGCAGCATGGAGCAGATGTTGTACTGGCTCTCCAGCAGCAGAAAGGAGTCCAGATTACAGCAGAGCACACTGAGCAGTCTGCAACAACACACACACACACACACACACACACACACACACACACACACACACACACACACACAAACAAGACATGATAATACAGAGAGTCCTGGCATTATGAGATACTGTAGCAGTGGCGGAACCATGCAAACAAAGACCCCATTTGGACTGTGGCTGTCTCCCCTGGCCCCTGGCTTGTACTGTATGTCTGTGAGTGCTGGATCACTCAACACAATTTTTCTGCAACAGCTCACCGTAGCCAATCGTAAGCTTTGTTAAGTAGGAAGCCTTGGGGAAAGTTTCATGGTTCATTTTCAGTTGCTGGTAATGACACCAGGCTCAAGCAGGCAGTGAAGCTCCAGTGAAATTTTGAGAGACTACAGTGTTTTTTTAAGTCTGTGTTTTAAATGGTTGAATAACTGTAGAGAGGAAAAGCTTCAGACAATCTCTTCAATTTTATCAGTGACTTTTGAACTTCAGCGTTAGCACTGTTGTATCTGATGAATGTGTTGGTTTCAAGAACATCATAATTAATGTTACTCCAGTACCTAGACTTAACCCGTCATTGCTGTTACAGGTTTTTTTCCAGGAGGCATTTTTTAACCTCTTTGGAACGTATTATCACAATGTTCACTCAGTTTTCCATTTCTTCGCAGTTTTCTTTCACTGTTGCTTAGGTTAACCAAAATACTCGGCTAGTTTTAGAAAAACATGGCTTGGGTTTAGGGTTGTCAAAAGTATCGAAATTCAAAAAAGTATCGATACTAAAATGTTGTATCCGGATACGATACTCATTTTCAAAAGTATCGATACCACCCCCCACGTCCTTCTCCCTCTGCCTTCACACACACAGCAGCGGCACCCTCCCCCTCACCGTGACGTGCATAATAACAACAGAGCATGGCCAGTGCTGCTGCAGGAGGGCCAAATCAACCAGTTTTGGTTGAAAATGAAAGAGGGAAAAGTGTTTGGAGCTATTTTGCCTTCGAGTCCAACGAGCACGGAAAGCCGAAGGACGTGGATAAGCCTGTGTGCAAACACTGCTACAAGGCGGTGGCGACCAAGTCAAGTAATACTTCCAACTTCGCGAAACATCTTAAGGACCGACACCCTGGCCTTTACAGTGAATTTTGACAAGTTAGTGTCTTTCGTTTCAAACTTATTACTGATGTCATCATGGCCGGTGGCCCGCATTATTGTTAGCCGTGTTATTATTAGCCATTAGCCGCAGCTAGCGATTAAAGGCTGACGTCACGTTAATGATTATAAACAACGTAAAAAAAAAAAAAAATGAATCGGGCATGCCCATATTACGTTAATAGACGTAGTGTCAGTATACTAAGTTTACATAGATGTTGGTGACTGAAAAGTGTTATTTTCTCTGTTAAAGTCCCAGAATGAAGCAGAGAAAAGTTGACCTGCAACCAAACAGCAGCACACACAGCCGACTCTACCATCTGTGTTTGACCAACAACGAAAATATGATGCCGTTAATTGTTACATGTTGTTATTTTTGCATTTTTCTCATTAATAAAAGTATTTCTTTTAAATTTTGGGGTCTTTTTTTTTTATCCTTGTGGTATCGAAAATGGTATCGAGTATCGAATATTTTCCTGAGTATCGGTATCGAGTTGAAAATTTTAGTATCGTGACAACCCTACTTGGGTTCAAATAAATCCTTTCACGTTAAACACATGTTTGAAGGGATTACCTCTTCCATGTGCATATTTCCCCCCATCTTTTTCCCCGAGTCGCAAAGGTATGACATTACAGAGACGCCATTGCTCAGTTGCTACAACACCAACAAGGCGATAGCAGGTGGATTACTACTGGTCACGGTCTTATTTTTAACAATTTCAGTATTTTAAAAAGATGTATTTTTATGGAATAATCATTAAAATCCCAAAGGAACAAGGTTGGTAACCCTTGTCCCTAGACCAAATTTCCACCACCTCCTCCCATTTGTGTCAGAGCTTATCTGAATTTGGAGAGCAATTAAGTGCTTATTACAAAGGTTCTGTTCGTGTGTCACCGGTGTGAAGCATTGATCAAAACAATCTAGTTAGTGTTTATTGTCTGCCTCCTCTTCACTCTACCCCTGCAATTAATTTGGCAGAACTGGCCTCTGAAATATCTGGTATCTCGCAAAATTGGTATTTCTCTCATGACAACGATGCAGCTCAACTATATTATTGTCATTTAGCCCATTATTCCCATTATATTCATTGTATGAGGATGTTTAAAAATGTTCCCCTCATTTCAAACAGGTTCAGAACATTCTAGGTTTTAAAATCTATAGTACTGCTCTCTCGCAGAGAGTTAGATGAGAAGATCGATAGCCCTCTCATGTGTGTGCATTAAGTATGGAGCTTGAGCCAGGAGGCGAGCTTAGCATAATGACTAGAAAGCAGGGGCAAACAGCAAGTAGCTTGTCTCTCAACATTAAAAGCAGCATCTCTATAGCTAACTGATTACCCTTCTTATCCTAATCCGTGTGCAAACAAAAATGTTAAAGTTGTTGGTTTCAGACTGAGTTATGTGCTAGAAATATGTTCTTACAAGCAACAGTTTATCTTTTAATCTGACATTACAGTGACAAGACTCCAGAGTGGGGATACCAAAGGTGCCACCAAAAGTTCTGTTATACTAAATGTTTAGAGAGGAAAAGCTGATTACTAGGCCTACTACCAGCATGTAAATAAACCAATATTTTGGCGTCAGGACCCACAGGATTCAACCCATGAGTAATAGGCAGAACAAAATGCAGTCATGACTGTAAATGTCAGACACACTGGATCCAGACCCCTGTCCCCTCTGTGATTACCACCTCAGGCATGGACGTCGGAACTATTTTTTGAGAGGGGGGGGCGGGATTTTTGTTGGGAGGGGCGGGGGAAGCACGCACACTTATCAATGATTAAGGATTTGATTTGAAGCCCGGACTCAGAGGGGAATAGCACTAGCGTATCATGACAAAATATTGGTGAAATGAACTAGTTTCATGGCAGATAATGCGTTATATAGAGGCTGCGCTTCAGTGCCCCGTCACTCGCATTATATGGATATACCGGCACTACACTGGATCTAATTTCGTCCGAACAACTTCAAATGACACCAAAGTTATCTGGGTGAGTAAATGATCATATTTTATGCTAGAAATAAGGTCCAGGTTGTAAAAAACGGTAGTTATCCTTTAACTCTCTGCATCAAAGCAAATAAGCGTATAAAATGTTGAAATACAGTATTTCATTTCATTGCAGTATCTTCCGAGCTCTCATAACTGAACAGGAATACAGTGGGATGTGGGATCTGGGATGAATATTGTGTGACTATCAGCAATGTGATTTTCTTTTTCCAGTAATGAATAAAGACTAATTGCCATTACTGATAGAGAGCACATATAGGGTGAGGCATTTCTCAGTTGACCAGAACCATAACGACCCATTAGCCGGTTAATAGCCTTAAAAGGGGGCAGTCCTAATGCAAGTAAGGCAACAAAACACAGCCTGGATGATTCATCTGCTTCTGTTTGTATCTTAATTAGTAACACAGCCTTGTACCATCTTTGTTTTTTTCTGCAGATGCATCCTGCTGATGCTTGAGGCCATGCACATCTTTAAATTAGTAAAAATTAGTTGAATATAAAAAGTATATTAGAGTAATTTCAGACAATTTTAAATACATGTTTATTTCCTTCACTATCACTGCTATTAATTTACCACTATTTTTCAGAATAAGGCTTAAAAAAACAACAAATGCTCAATGAAATCAAATGTCATGTTTATTTTAACAAGGCTGTAAGAGCAACTCTGATCCAGCTTTTTTTTTCTTTTTTTTTTCAAATGTCATTTCAATTTCTAATAGTGCCTGTTCATTGACTGACTTACAAGTGGTAGTGTTAAGCCCTGCATGCTGTTTGGTGTGTTGTGTGTGTTTGTCCTTGTGAAGCACATCTCTTCTTTTAAGCAGCTGCTTCGATTCCTGATGTGCCGGGCAGTTATTTGGACTCCAGTTTGACTGACAACTTTACTCAGTCATTCTGACAGCAGCACAGCAAGAGGCTGAGAGTCCGTCAGGCCTTCTGACCTCTCTCTGTTTGAAACTAAGCAATAGGGAACCAGGTCTGCTTCCAGCTTGTCTCTTTGATAGGCTTCTTTTATATTAAGTGGGGGGAAGGCTGTCTGTCCATTCCGAGGTCTTTTAAAATGTTTACCTGTTCTGAATAGTAAATCATTGGCAACAATACTAAAACAATAGCAGTGGGAATTTTGCTGCCTGTAGGAGTTTTCATTCTAGAGTTGCATCTATTGATTGGTTTCATAGCAATTAATCTGCTCATTATTTTCTCAATTAATCGTTAAACAAACAATCATAAAAGACTTCCCAGAGCTCGAGTTCTGTTCCAATACCCCAAAATATTTCATTTACTGACTTACTAGATGTAAACCAGCAGATACTATCGGTGTCATGGTCACAGGTTGTCATTCATCATTTTGATTGGTTGCCAAGCTTTAAGAAGGCAGGTCTTATGTAATATCGTATTCACCCCGATGAGCTGGATGCAACACCACAGATCTCTGCCTCCAGCAGCAGTGAATGACTTTCTTTTGATGAGGATGATATCGCTTCCTTCAACCTCTGACACTGAAGTCACTGAATATTTAAAGTCAGGGTCAGAGATGAAGATCCTGAACTGTTTCCCAACAATAAAGACTAAATCCATAAAATTTAACACAGTGATGCTGTGTAGAGTTCCTGTCTTGTCTTTGGTGATAAATGCATCAAATATACTAGAATAATATACTGTAAAGCCAAGGTTTAGTGAGTGGCCGACTCAAATGAGTTTCTTTGGGTGAGTTTGTCCTATTAAATGGAGTTCAGGAGTCATTTAAACATATTTTTTTCCTTGGTGTTGGGAAGGCCAGTCTCATATATTACTGTATTTATTGGTATATTATTTTGAGGAAATTAATATTTGTACAAGGTGGTATGGGAAGGCCAAGATCTTTTATATTGTTTTTCTTTATTGATACAGTTTTATTTTAAGGCAGTACTGTAACAGTCTGCTGCCAGCATCACCTTGATTCTCCTAGGTGTGCAATTGAGTCTTTTCTGTGAAGAGCTTTTCTGTGAAGTGCTTTTCAGGCTGGTTTTTCAGCCAACTTTGCGGTCGGCTTTGTGGTATTAAAAAGTATAAAAACGAAAAGATCTTGTGTATGTGCTTTTAGGAGAGGGATTTGTGCTGATATATGGGCATATGTAAGGATTAAACGTTATATTGTTAACTGGCAATTATGTGACTATGCATCTCATAGGATGTAATGCAAAAGTATTGTCACAAGTAGTGTGACGAATTACTTTCTACAGGGAATAAAGAAGTAAAGAAATATATTAGTCTTTTTTAAAAGTAACAAGTAATTTGTAATGCATTACTTTTGGCTGGCCCCAAACACACAGTCAAGTGAGCAATGCTGCAGACAACAAGTGGTGCAACAAGCTCACAGATCTCAGTTTCAGGTCAAGACTGCATCTTGTTGTTGGCAATTAAGGAATCTCCATCATGCACAAATAATAAAATAAAAATATTGTTTTGTTTTAGTTTTTTACCAGGGAACTCTCTCATATTTAAATCCCTCCAGTCATAATGACAGGTGAAAATATTTCCCTCTAAGCACAATTTGTATTATAGCTGGATGAGCATGAACAAGATAGTTGATTGATGTGTATCATTCCAGGTGGTCAAATACCGATGCTTTGGGTTGGTGATGCATGTCAGCAGTGGCCTCCGTGAATTATTTTAAGTTCAATAAACACAGATAATTTTTGACTGTTTTTTCCCCCATTTGTCCAGGATCTTAAAATCTTCCAGGACGTGGAAATGGAAACCCTGATTAAATCGCATGTTACGTTTGTAGTAGGCAGCGGCTATTACGTTTGTGGAAAATGTATTACATTTATGGGTTTATTACATTAAATGCTGCAGATTTTTATTATGTTTGTGGTTTATTACGTTTGTGGACATTATTACATTGGCGGGTGTTACAGGCCTGTTTCACTAGTAAAGTCAGAGCAGACACTGGAACCATCTTTGCATTTTCGCTTAGAAAATGACTTATGACTATTAATCAGCTGGCATATTTGGTAATTTTTAGGGTTTGCCACTAACTAGCGAGCCATAGTATGTGGTGAGCAAGAAATGATGGTAATGCCAAACTGAATGGCTTAGCACATGCAATGCACTGTAGCTCTATAGTATGCCAGACACCCTGATGTGGGTAATGTGTAAATAATGTGTAAGAAAAAAGAAAGATCAGGAAAGTAACTAAATGGCCATGTAGGTTTAATTTGATTTCTCTGTGTTGTTTCATACTTGTCCTTTTTGGAAATAAGAACTGTAATCTCTTGTAGGACAAGAAAGAGGCTGGAAGATTGTTGAGACACTACAATCCATCTCACCTGAGAGTTGAAGTTGTTGTCATTCAAGCTGACAGCGACTACAACTCACTTTATCTTAGGTTGGAAGACTTTCACTGAAACACCCATTTATGACAGATGATTACTCTCTTGATGATGTGCGCACATGCACCAGAGGACTTATGTATAAACCAATCACCTACAGTAATCTGCTTGCCAGTCTGACTGATGATCATGCTACAGGTTGATTAGTCATGCCTGACGAGAGATGCAAATGGTTAGCTTTACCATTTGGGAGGCTTCTATCATTGACAGTCAGGAGGGCCCGCTTAAATCAATCACAAAATCATTAAAAGGTGCAGCAAAGCAAAGAAATGCTGTCGGGGCAAGGAATCGTTTCCCACAGGTTTGTGGAAATATAAGTGCATCCCCCAGAACAGTTTACAAGTTCTGCCTCTAACAACAAAAAGAGACTAAATGTGTGACCACACCACTCTTTATAAAAGATAATCTTTTATAAAGAGTTTGCTACCTCCATGTGTGCAGATAAATAATCTGGGTAGCACACTTCTGGCTGTGCATCCATAAAGATCAATTAGAAGCCTCATTTGGGCCTTAACACTGCATAAAACTCCCAATGGCTCCATGAAACCTTACTATACTACGAGGAATCTCACTTTTGTTTCATTGCTGAGCCTGGAACAGAACAAAGTTATATCTTCTTTGTTGTAAATCTCAAGGTGATTTCACATCCGACTTGTTTGATGCTAAAGAATAATACTCTGAAATATTTATTTTCTCGTATTCATTCCTTATCTATTTTAATCTGGTTAACTTTGTCTATGGCGATGAGACAACTGAATTAAAACGAGGACAAAAACATCTTTATCTTCTCTACATCTCCAGCTACAGTAAAGACTGTGACAGCCATTTGCTCCAAGTTATTGCAAAGGTGGCCAGTTATAACAAGATTTGTTATACAGTATATGTCCTTCCTCATCTCATTGCTGATATATTTTTAAATTAGCATGTCCATTTTTATAATAATATGTCTAGTGCTTAGTGGAGATTTTGCTGCGGACATAAAAAAAAAAGATCCAATCAAATCATTTGTGAAGTTGTGCCCCAGCACACACACTTTACGTGTTCAGAGTCATCAATAGCAAAGACAGGAGAATAAAGGCATCTAAACAATTCAGACAGGGGAAAAACACGGGGAAAGAGAGCTGGTTGCCATCACAACAAAGAGGCTTTAAGTATGAAGGAAAAGGACAGAGGGATTTTAGCTCTCATTAGCCCGTGAAGATCAAGAGGGGTGGAAATTGCGGTTTCTTTTTTCAAGAGGGCTGCACTTCAGTAAAGCTTAGCGCATGTTTGCTTGACAGTGGTGCAGTGATTAAACCTGCACTAAAAAGTTTTCCTATGAAGAATCAAAAGCTATGACATTCTGCTGGAGTGAAGTAGCTTAGATGAATCTGGTGGCTGAGTTACTTTTTTTTAAATATTTTTTGTCAAAAAACAAAACACAATGAACTGATAGTTGTCCAAAAAATACACATAAAAGGGGTAGGTTGATATAAGTAGCTTGCTATCTAGCTAGTTCAATACACTTTACTTTCTTAACTTCAAAGTTTCTACAAATGGACATTAGTATCTAACTTTTGCCTTAAGTTACAACTAAAGTTATGTAAAATATAGCACAGCCTTCCTTTTTCCAATGATGGTTAAATAGCTAGCTAGCTGTGCTTGGGGCTTGGCATTTCATTACTATTTCATTGTTTGATTCTTACTCTGGCTACACTGTTAACACTTGGTGACATATTCATTTTCTACAGTGAACATTGGCAGTGTAGTTTATTTTGAGTAAATTCCAGATACTCTGACATGTTGGCATAAATGCTCACTGTACATTAAATGTGTTTTAAACTGCAGCTGAAAAACACTAAAATGCACTATTTACTGCAAAAACTACATTGCCCAGCTGCTTTGGGAAATTATTGAGCATTTGCTGCTTTATATTTATGAAATGTTTCAACACGCAGGACGCCTCACAGAATAAAAGCACATGAAGTGCAAAACTGAGTGGCAGTTTCTGCACTTTGTATCAAATTAGACTACTGTACACATGCAAACAATACGTTAACTTAACGTTTAGTTTGAGGAATTTAGGACAAACCACATCAGATAGAAAAACAACCTGCTGCTGTCATCTCTTATTCATTATGTGGTGAACGTGATAGATCGACACCTGTGCACATTATTGAGGCCGAGTCCCCTCACTCCCCCCGTCTACTGTGGTCCTGTAATCACACAAGCTAGCAGCCTTTGTGATTGTGTGTTTGACCTTAGATGAAGTCAAGTTTCTGTCTCTCAAGGATTACAAGATTTACAGCAACTAAAGTGAAGGATTTGTCAACAATGAGATTCATAATCAAACACAAGTCTTAAACCCTTACGGATACATGCATCAGTCAAGAATAATAGCATTTTTTGGTATTAATACTGAGCTCAGAGCAAAATCATTAAATCTTGTTTTTTTTGTCCCTTCTGGCGCTTTTTGTGTCCTCCTATTTATTAGTGATAAATACATAAATGAACAAAGAGTCTCCTAATCAGACAGGCGTTTGGTTGCCAGGTTGTCAGCCTAATTAGAGTTCCTTTTTTAAACCAACTATATGTCTCAGTGGAAAATGCTAAATCTGTTGTACCAAGCATCTAAGAGTATCTGCAGGTTTCATAGTCAAACCTAATCACTTTTTAATGCTATCTGTGATTCTGTTTAATTCAAATGATGCAGAATCAAATAAACAAACAGAAAAATATTGACACACTGGAGGTAGGAAGAGCTACTTGGATCTGGACAGTGGATGAAACACAAGCAGGTTCTCCTTGTGCATTAGTAGGTTGATACTTTCCACGAGGATGGGAACAAAAAGCTGAAAGTGTCCTTTATCATCTCAGCCAGGTTATTAAAACCAAGACCAATGCATATCACATGTGATTGTTTGACCCAAAGGTAGAAAGTTGTGGGGACAATGGCCTTGTTTTCAATCGAATAGTCATGACATTAAGGCTTCTTTAGGTTTAATATATCCATTAGCAGCGCAGCTACATTGTTAAAAACAAAACCAATGCATATCATGTGTGATTGTTTGACCCAGAGGTAGACCAGTGTGGGTTCAATGATCTTTTCCTATCATGTAGCCATGATATTAAGGCCTTTTTTAGTTGGAAAAATCCTTTATTTTTGCGGCTACATTATTAAAAAACAAGACCAAGGCCTAGCATGTGCGATTGTTTGACCCTGAGGTAGATCATTGTCGGGTCAATGGTTTTGTTTTCAAACTTGAGAAGAAAGCCTTCCTAACTTTTCGTACTAACAAAACAGTTTGCCTTGAATTTCAAGAGGGAATCTATTCCCTTCTTTGTAGACAGTCACAGAAAAATAAATCAAGTTGGCACTTTATAATTAAACACTGTGATGAAATGTCTGTAGCTTAACTGGGCACTGAGGGAAAAAGGGGGGATTGTGTTCAGCTGGGTGAAAAATATAAAACAAGTTTAGTATATTGATGAAAACTGTCTGATACACTTGTGGTTCGGCAGTTTTGTGAGGTTAGTTTTTACCATTAAACTACCTGACTTTACTGCAGACGTTTGCAGACCTTTAAGCTGCAGGGGCCGCTGTTCTCCACTAAATGCAAATTGGGACCAACCCATACTACAACAGTTAACCCATAAAACAATTAAATACAGCTTTACATCACAGGAAATCATACTGCTGGTATGTTAAAATCCTAAGGGGCTAATTCATAATCCAATAGATGCATGTGTCAGGGCGAGTTCCAATGCATGAATCACTAAAGTCGGCTCTACCTCCTGTGATGGTTGAGCTTCTGAAGTGTGTGCTGCATGTTTTACTGGTCTGTGGTGAAGCGTCCTCTAGACCTCCTCCCCACAGCATCCTGAAGCAGCAACAGAGGGAGATTGCTTTTTTCAGTGCTGTGACAACCACTGCAACAGGAGGTCTCTCCTGCCAGCTGCCATCAGTTCCTGAGTGGTTATATGATGTATGAAATGACAATGTGAAAAAGATCGCTCATAGTGATGAATCTACAGAGGACTTTCACTGCAATCTGCACTTTATAGTGAGTTTCAGCTCATTGTTTAGTCGTTCAGTCTGTAAATGTAATGTTTTGGTTCTCTCTCACTGCTCTCATAATGTAGTATTTGGCCCACCATCAGCAGACAGCAGGAGTTGATGATGAACATAGTGGTGTATTTAGCAGCTAAAGAGCCAGATATCTATGTCAGGACAACAGAGCTTATAGGAGAGTGAATACAGAGTGCTGCAGAAACAAGTCCTTAACCCATGAAATAGGTTAGGAAGTTATTGAGTTTTTGTGAGTGGAGTTTTAATTTAGATGTCTGAAATAAGGTGTGTGGTAAACAAGCCTAAGCGATTTCCATGTTTTTCTCTACGTTAGTAAACACCTCACGTTTGAATTAAAAAGTGTTGTGCTTTAAAAATAAATTAATTGGTGTAAATTTGTGAATATTATCTCGCTGAGTATCATGAAGTTGTGTTCGCCACAGAGCTTCTTTTTAAAACAAAAATCCCACAGGCTTTTTGTCAAGGGGACCAGAGCAATACTAACTTCTGGGTAAGCCTACAAAAATAGGTTATCCCTGCCGCTCTCTATTGGACTAGCATTAGTCAGGTGACAAGAATCATGACTCCGAATGAAAGTTGGGGTTGCTCCATAAGGGCTGGATGTGTGAATAAGCAACTGTTTGCTGACAAGTTCACCATATCAACCTAAAAGTTGAGGATATGTCTGTGCTTTACAATAAGCCTTTCATACACACACACATTGAAAAAAGCGGTTAATAGGATGAATGGTGACGTCTCTGCAGCCTGAGGGGGGTCGTGCCGGCAGCAACCCCACTGTGTAACTTCTCAGAGCGGGTAGGAACCTATCAGACGTAAAGGCGTATAGTGCGACCTGCTTTACGGCATACGTCACACGTTTATTCGTCCGTGGATTTAGCCAGCAGCTACTTGGATTTTTCGTAAATCAACGCCATGGCCGAGCCAGCTAAAAAAGCCAAGAAGGTGTTGTCTGAGGAGGCGAAGAAAGGAAAAAGAGAAAGTGATAGAACACGGGCCCGGACAGGATAAATATTGGACCAGCTTACACTCGGTGGCGCGAGCTGAGTAAGAAATGGGTTTCAAGACTGTTGGCGACCTAGCCTTGATGCTACTGGATTTGTAAGTCATACATTACATATATACATATTGATTATCTTACCGACTTTTACTTTGAGTTGATTTGTTGTTATGTGGTGTTCATTGGGGCTCTATTTGTCCATAGTTTATAACCATAATAAAGCCGGGAGATAAGCTAATGCTGTCTGTTTCGATAGCTTGCTCGTTTTCATGTAGTGACTGTAAACGATGACTAACTTACTAAAACACTATGAACGTCTTGTCTTGTAAAGTTGCAGATTTCTTAGTTCATGCAGATAATCAACATAATTGTTGAACAGTGTGGTCGGGAGGTAACGTTAGGCTATTGTTGTTATCGGTAACGTTAGCATGCTACTTACTGTTGTCGTACCGAATTGGTTGTAGTTATTACACCAAACACAACGTCAACTTGCGATTGTATTTAGTAACTCCTGAAAACATAGTTATATTTTCAAATAAACACATTCACGCCCAAGCGTCGTGTTTTGGAATAGGGCTGGGCAAAACGATTATTTTTGTAATCGATTAATCTAGCAAATATTTTTTCGATGCATCGATTAATCCAACGATTAATTTTTCAATTCGATTAGCGATTATTTCCCCATAATTTGACCTATATAGCAATTTACATAATGCTAATTTATGTATCTCAATAAGCCGGCGGCGCGGAGCGAGGGCGTGTCGATCTGATGGTGTTCACTGTCTGATAACTAAACAGGTCCATCACTCAACAAAATATAGATAAATGTCCCACAAAGCAACGTTACATGACCAAACAACAGTAACGTAGTAACTGGTCCTATCTTTGGCAACTTATGTAAGGAAAATAATACCGCAGTTATACGTGGAGAAGTGTCTGTCCGACTGACTCTTCTGCCCGAAAAACAGCGTCTGTCCCCGGCAAAAAACTTTAACTCACCAAGTGTTTGTCACGGTGAAAAAAATCACTGGGATGGTCAGCCCTCCACCGAGACTTCAGTGAACTTTGCCCCAGAAAACAGCCTCCCTCCCCGCAAGTGACAGAGTCAGACAGCGTCCTGTTTCCTGATGGCGATTATGTAATTATGTAATTTAGAGAAAAACGTAACTTTGTCACTTTCCAGGATGTTTGGTGGGTCAGGATCTCATCACAACACATTATATCAGCATCCATATGATTATAAACAGTCAGCAGGTACATGTTTAGATTAACAGGTGGACACCTTGAAAAAAACACACGTCATCACCATGACGCGTATCGTCACGCCTCTTTTGAAACCGCAGCGCCGGCTTGCTGTGTGAATTATACTCTGGTTGTCTTTTACACCGGAGCTGCTCGGCTCTGTGTGAACAAACAACGGTGGAGAAATGGCGAACAGCCGCTGCAGCGATAATGCGGCGTCTGTGTGAAAAGGGCTACTGGCGTTGCTGCTGTTGCAACTCGCGACGCGTCGCCCCAGCCCTATTTTGGAAGTAACTTAGTCGGTGCAATCACTATAACCAACTTGGTATGAGAATAATTCTAGCATGCTAATGTGCTGTGCAGCCTATATGCTAACAAACTACCAACTGCTATCTCTGAATCTAGCTTGTTGTTGGCACTGGAGTGAGGTTTTTTCAGACAATTTCGTGATTCGCCGGCTCCGTCAACAAATTCACGCGTATTCATTTTCAGCGACAGTATTTACAACACTGGCAACAGATAATTGCGCTTCTCAACCAGCTGGGGGTAGTAATGAGTCCAAACCACCTAGTGTTGCTTTAATATCTGCTGGTAGTGATATATATTTTGTATAATTATATACCTTAATAGTGTGCATACTGCACTTTATACTTATTAAACATACAGTATACAGCTTTCACTGACAGTATAATACAACCTTCAGTGCCATTTCTATCTTGGCCCATCTGTGCTCTCCTCTGTTCCCTCTATGTGTGCTTTTTAATTCTTTATTTCTTTGGACACATTGTTTATTAATCACTGCAATGTCCTTGCCGCAATACTGATGCAATTTCCCCCTCTGGGATCAATAGAGCACTATCCCTGTACAATGGTATCATAACCCTTCAGGCTGTGGATAATCAGGAAATCAAATGAAAATAGGTACTGTTGTATTGTGGGTGATGCTGCATTAAAAAGGAAAAAGAAAGAGAAAAGAAATACAATAATATGCAAAGCTCGATGGTCGTAGAATTCGAACTGGATCAATGTGGCAAAAACCTGGAAGACTGGAAATGTCATTCACCCCCTTTCACCGTATTTGAGATGTTCTGCTATTTCCAATAAAGGATGTAACTGAACTGAAATCCAGCTGTGTGGAGCCTTCAAACATCAAATTGTAACAGCAAATTTACCCAACTTAATCAAAAACCTCTAATACTTCAAAATTAACATGGTATGACTCGATTAACTGATAGTAAAATGCTATATTTAGCACATTTTGCGAGGGCGAGTTTGCCGGTTAAATCCATCAGTCTGGGTGGTAAAAGAACAGAGCATCTTGTTCCTTTCACTTGGCTTCTGGGTGTTAATAGGAGTGGGCTGACTGACAGGCACAGACAGAGTGAGTGAGTGAGTCAGCTGAGCTCCAAACAAGTCAAAGCTATTGTGATTTAGAAAGCGTTTAAAGAGGCAAAGGAATGCACCAAACCAAGACACATATGTACCTGTGTATGTAAAGACCTTCTCTTACACAGAGTGCTTTACATCAAGTCCCCCTCCTTTCAAGAAAGTGTTTTTCTTCTTGCCCCTATAGTTAAATGTTTGAGCTTTACTGTGTAGAATGATGTATGTGAGAAGGATGTTATGGCCGCACAATTAATTGAAATATTATCAAAATAGATTGGCCTAGTGAAAATAGCAGAAGCTGCATTTTTTTCATGAAGGTTAAATGTGTGACAAAACAGAATTATAAATAAGTACTGTATTGCTGCAGTGCGCCAGGTAGCTTGTTTTACAGGCCCATCTGGAAAGGACCTGCAAGAAAGCAGGCACTTTCAAAAACTGTTTGGTAGGTGATTAGACGAACCATCCGTCTATTACAGTCGATCAAGGAGCTAACTTTAACCAATCAAAGCAACAGCAGCAGAGTGCTACCACCAGTGGAGCCTGTTGGTAAATCAAACTCTAACCAAAGCCATCGAGAGAAGAGCGAAAACGTCTTTTCATCGAGAAGGTTAGAGTTATTCTTTGCTCTTCTTTTAATAATATACTCTCCAGTTCTGATATAACTGATGCTATAGCAGCAGCTAAGCTAACTTCTTGAGGGGCCACCATGGTTGTTTTTAAATGCTTCTCTTGCTAATTGTCACCCCAAAAGATCAGATGATCATGGCATGAGATATATCCTGGCCTACAAATCTTTTTCTCCAGATGTAAGAAAATGTGTTTATTTGGTACAGCCCATAACAAATTTTATGTGAAATTAAAATTGTGATGCTTAAATGATCATTCCCACTAATCATGAATATCGTAATATCGGTCAAAATAATCGCAATATGATCTCTTTTTTTACCAGCTTGCACAGCCCCACTCAAAGTGCTAATTTCCTCTGCGCTCATTGAAAATATAATGGCATGAATATGAGGCAGGCATACGAGCATGATTTGTGACATCACAAACCTTTCGGATGCAAATCCTGGTCCAAGATTCATTATTTGCATTTTCTGGAATTTTGAACAAGGGAGAAGAAGTAGGTGCTATTTTAAGGATTTTCTGTGTTAATTAAGTTTTTTTTTTTAAAAAAACAAGCCAGACCAACATTGGAGAATTTTTATGTACGTCTTAATACATGTGTGATGGATTTAATTCTCTGAAAAACATGTCCTCCAGCAGAATTTAACTTTGGCATACTAAGGCTTTTTTTTGTCTTTTGTTTTGTAATTGACACTTAACTGTTTATTGCTGATGCTTTAGATAAGTAAGACCTTATCTGCTTGACTATCAGACACTATTAGACGCCCTTTCAACCTTCAGCCCTGTTTCATAGAAATTACAACTAATTAGGAGACATCTTGTGTAAAACTTTGCATATTCACAGATTCTGGATTTTTTAATGAGGGAGAAGGAGTAGGTGCTATTTTAAGGATTTTAATGTGGTAACTATACTGCAAAAAACATGTCAGACATGTCATTAGAGAAACTTTATGTATACTTTAATACACGCGTGGCGTGATCTCAAACAATTAAACTAACCTAAGCTACAATATGCAACTTTCTTCAGATAGTTTTTTCTTTTTTAATTATAGTCATTTTGACGGGACATTATTGCAGTATTAACTTGTACTGCAACCCTACTCCTGAAATTGAACCTTAACTCAAAACTGAA
Source organism: Pagrus pagrus (assembly GCF_965226575.1). Classification (NCBI taxonomy): domain Eukaryota; kingdom Metazoa; phylum Chordata; class Actinopteri; order Spariformes; family Sparidae; genus Pagrus; species Pagrus pagrus. The sequence continues at coordinate 19,178,527 of NC_140200.1, read as the reverse complement.
GATAGTTTTTCATTTTAGAGGAATTTCTTCACCCCCTTCACACTTATGTCTGTTCTTCATAAATATAGACACACACACACACACACACACACACACACACACACACACACACACACACACACACACACACACACACACACACACACACACACACACACACACACACACACACACACACACACACACACACACACACAAGCTTATTTTTTCTCTTATCCAGAGAAATCCTTTCATCAGCTTTTCAGTGCTGGGTAATCAAAGTATAAAGCGCCATGTCAGTCTGCTATTGCCAGAGGCTGACGTGTGAGTGTGAGTGTCAATGTGCGTGTGTATGAATATGCGTGTGCAGTCACCAGGTGCTAACACGATAACGTGTGTGTCCCCGCCAATGTTAAGTAGTATGGAAAAAATATCAATCTCACCTCAGGCCGAATGTGTGAGACTGCTCGTAGTGGAACAGGGAATTAATCTTCGTGTCTGAATTCACAGCAATCAGCCTGTCAATCAAATCCTAAGGAGTAAAATAAGAGGCTGTGACAACAAATGCAGCAGTGAAGCAAAAATTAAAACAGCATGGGTATTTATATGTATGGTGAGAAATGCACATCAGCCTCAGTGTATTGGGTGTTAAAGAGGAAGACTTTGCGAGGTAAAACAAATGTGTGGGTGGTGGTTTAAGGCTAAATAAAAAGAGCAAACATGCCCTCAAATGGATGAAAGAGGCATTGCATGAAGTCAGGACGACACCTTGTGAAAAACACTCACAGGGATGGAGGTTGGCATCTCTCTCAAGGTGTATTCACTCTTGTTGGCTAAAGGCTGCCGGCCCAGGAGCTCCCACACCGATTGGGAAGAGGAGAGCAGGTTGACCAAGGACAGAAAAGACTGGTGAGACAGAAAGTGAGACAGATAATCAGAGGGATAGAGAAAGTAGTAAAAAACAAGCAAGAAATAGAATGGCAATCAGTAGAGTGCATACCTCTGCCAAGACCCAACAGTCCCCTTTTGTACTCACTCATAGATACAATTTTCATCAAGATCCATGATTTGTGGAAATCCATTCAGTAGTTTCTGTGTAATTACAAACCAACCAACCAACAAACAAACGGACACAGGTGAAAATTTAACTTTACCTGTTTTTTTCTCACCTCTGTTAAGAAAGTTAAAGAGTGATAAATAATCTACACTCCAAACTCACAATTGATCATAACAGGAATCCTTTGAAATTAAAGGAGATTTTGAACATGAATATAGCAGCAACAACTGTATGTATGTAAATATATAGCTGGATCTAAAAATTTTAAGCAAGAAAAAGGCTATGCAGTAACAGAATCTTGATCCATATTTGATCATCACTACCTAAGTTGACAGTTTGATCCGAGTTTCGAGAGCAGTGTGTTCAGATGCTTTTTTTTTTTTTTTCTTCAACTTTTTTGACAGGATGACACATGTAGTTGTTTTTGTCTGAGATGCTGGTGCACTGGTACGATATCTAGTGGCAGTGATTGTCTGAAATGTATGTAACCTTTAAAGTGTGAACTATTTGTGATTTCTCACTTTTCTTTAACATTCAGGCATCAGATAGGTTGATAAAAGAAAAAATGTGATGGCTCATTAGTCAGTTGATACTGATATCAAGCTATAATGATGAAAAAAATGCATTGGTCAATTGAAAGAACACATTTTGCAAACTATATTCAAAAATCGATTTGTTGTTTTAGTAAAACAAAATGTCAAACATGTCAAAACAAAGCAAACCTGAAAAAAAGGATGTTACAGAAACAGAAAGCTGCTGACTGCATGTTAGCACTGTGTGAACACCATGAAATTACATCTGAACATGTGAATACAACAGCAGCCTGAAGGATAAAAGTCTTTCTGCTCTTATCAAGAAGAAAATGGAAATACATAAATTAGAAGAAAAACAATGAAACACAATGAAACATACATGAAGGGATCAACAAAGCCTTTAACAATTGCAATGGTTGTGAGGTTAAAATCTCCATTCTTTTATCTGCTCTTGCCTGTGTGATCTTTCAAAGGTGCATTACAAACTGTGACACATGTTGTTGTCTGTCTACTTGCGTTTGAACGAATCTGAACTGAACTCATAAGGTGAAAACAGAACAGATTCCCCCCACCTTACAACTTAGCTAATTTGCCAAAAATGCATGGGTAATAAATGCGTGCTAGATATTTACTTTGTTCTGTGCCACACAGGTCGAGGCACAAAACATCACACATTATTTAAATCGCACATTTTATCGGTTTCCACTACAAACTCAGTTCTGGGAGTGTTGCCTCTGTGCTGGTGGGGATGGACTTGAAGGTCTGCCTGTATGTTCGTAACCTGGCAGCTGACCCACTGATAAGGCAGGCTTTATAGTCACCAGTGGCAGGGCACAGTTCACACTTCAGTGGCTGTCTGTCTTCACTTGGCTAGTTTCACTGAGAGAGATGGCTTGGCTGCTGTCAGAGGCCAGCATCAGACACACACATAAAGAAACACACTAGAGCTTCAAAGTCTGGGCCTGTCCTGGACTAGACCTGCAAATCCTGTCCAAAAAGAAATTCTAAAAATGAAGCCTCATGCAAAGAGGAATCCGTCTCAAGGTTTTAAACAGTGAGAGTCTACAGAAAAGACTGGAAATATGACCTTACATGTCACAGCCACGCCACACACAGTACCTTGAGGCAGCTTCTGTCAATGGGGTCCATTGGTGTTGGCTTGGGCCGGACCACCCTGACATCTTCACCGCCACACTCAAGAACAGACCACAGCTCCACCACCAGGGCCCGGACGAAACCTGCAACACAACATCAAGCCAGTGGTTTCAGTTTCGAGAAATTCTGAGTTAAGATCAAAGCTACATTCATTTTCAATATAATTCCATCCATACGTAACACAATGACATAATATATGACTATTTTTGTCATGGGTTAACTTTTTAAATGTACTTATTTCTTTCTTTAATAAAACATCTAAAAGCTACATTCTTATCAGATGGGGGACCCTGTGAAAAACTCGTGTCAACTTTATGTGCTAACATGTTTCAGTTTTTTGGCCTCCATCAGTGTCATCATGAAACACTTTACAAACAACATTTAAATGCACCCATATGAATCCATTGTTGATGTATATTATTAGTTGTCTTTTATGTATTTTTTTATCCTTTCTGATGTTTTTTTTATGCATGACAAACTCTATTTAAATGCCTTTAATGTGTTAATGATGACCCTGACCAAGGCAACAAGCCAAAATGCGTTAGTCTAACACTGAAGTTGTTCTATAATATAATTGTTGCTGTAGTTTTGACCTCTTTAGACTTTTACCCTTCTCCATGCAACTTGGAAGTACTTACAGTTACGCCAGAAACCCCTATTCTGCTTTTATGAAATTCTGAATTGACACAGAAACTTTGATTAGTGAGTTTGAAATCATAAGACTCTATGTTGCAGGATTGCAATGGAAGCATGAAAGATCTCTTCATGCAGAACTTATCTGCTTTGTTGAGAGGAAGCGGTACAGACAGAGTTATGAAATATGAGGGGAGAAAAAGGTGAATAACATAGAACAGAGGTCGCCAGCCAGATTCAAACCATGAACAAAAAGATTATATTGTATACCTCTTAACTATTCAGCTACTCAGATGCACAATTTTTACAATATGACAGTTCTGAATATACAATTAAATTTTATACTTACACATTTACAGATCATATTGGTTGTATGCCACTATCCACGTCTATGCTTCCTCTCTACCTAGCATTAATGTGTACCTGATACGTAGCATGCATTCAGAAATGATGTACAAGCCCCGATTTAATTTTTTTTGACATATACTCAATTGAAAACACTACAAAGACAATATATTTAAGGTTTTATCTCATCACCGTCATTGATTTTTGTAAATATATACTTCTTATACCAGCATCATATTTCAAACAAGTTGGGACAGGGGCAACAAAAGACTGTGAAAGTTGTGAACGGCTCCAAAAACACCTGTTTGGAACATTCCACAGGTAAACAGGTTCATTGGTTACAGGTGAGAGTAATCATGATTGGGTATGAAAGGAGCATCCTTGAAAGGCTCAGTTGCTAACAAGCAGGTATGGGGCGAGGTTCACCACTTTGTGAAACACATGACTGTATAAAGGATATTACTACATTAGGAACACATCATTAAAGCATTGAAGGTAAACAGTTTGTTTGGAAATGACTGCATTCTGTTTTTATCTACATTTTACACAGAGTCCCAACTCTTTTAGAATCAGTGTTGTACTATGAAACTAATAAAAGATGTGTTTCTGAAACAGACATTTAAACCTGATTTTCAATTCTTGTCACACAGGCGCTCATATCTCATACTCTCCTAATCCTTACAAAAACTTGACACCTCATCTTGCTCTTTCTTCCTCCACTTATCCAGTCACAAACAATGTGACAAATGTGTTGCTTCTGGGCTGCATGTCACCTGCTGTATGTTGTTTTCGCAACACCAACTTGGAATACAAGCCTTGAGCATCACAGCTGGTAAGTGTTTGTTTGTGCGAGAAGGTGCTTTAGTACCTGAACTGTGCAAAGCCACCACCCCTGGAGCAGTCGCTGCCACCTGCGTCACCATCACCCCGTATCCAAACTTCTCACAGCGGCTCACCTTCAGAACACAGAAAACACAAAAGTATTTTAGTACTTTATCTTTTTGCTAAACGAATGCGAGGTCAGAACAGTGTTAATATATAAAGGATTAAAATAGAAAAAGAAAGGACTTAAATCAAAGCAAACTGAGCTTTATTTCGAAAGAAAAGGAGAATTGTAAATTGAGCATTTAGGATTCAGTATGCATTCCTGCTATGACACTGCCAGAATCCTGAAAAGGCACTACATAATAATGTAGTTTAGCACACTGAGGAGAAATCAAATTGCAAATTGATTTTTGAGTGTGCAGGCCCTTCATTAATTACAACGCAATGTCACAACTAAAAATAGACTAAATATAATTACATTCCATAATTAAGTGAAATGCCAAACAAGTGAAGCAATTACATGAGTGTGTAAACAATGGAAGTAAATTAAGCCCACGGGGGATTAGCTAAGGTTTGCAGTATGACCAAGTGTGTCTACAATAAGAATCATGGACAATGCTATGTATATAAGGCATATGCGGAGTCCAGGGATTCATAAATTAAACCCAGTGTGGGAGTAGCAGCATGTAACAGGCTCTAGGCTACTGGTGAATACTGAGCAGTCTTCAGGAAATATGACTGTGGCCTTGAGGTGGAGCAGTAGCAACAAATTACCACAGAGTCCAGAATGAATTAGGGATACGGATGACACAGGCCAACACAATGAATAAAGGTCTTTAAGATAAATCATGTTCTGCAGGATCGGACATTATAGAATACAAAAGCCTAGAAATACATGCTTTTTTTTTATTGTACACAGCAAACATTCAGTTTGTGCAGGATTAACACCGATTCCACATCTCAAATGTAAATGATTTTTGAGGGTCTAATGATCATCTTTTTCTTGTTTGTCTCACCATCATTGATTTAACTTCACAATTCACACAACTTTGGAATCACCATGCAAGCTCGGACGGAAATCAGAACTTTTCCAAGTTCATTTTGACGGATTTTCTCAAATGTCCCTTTTGCAATACTTCTGCACTACTCTAAGCCTCGTCAATTGCTTATTTTTTACTTGACTTGGTACAAGTTTGTGCTGAGCATCCAAGAAAACCTTCTAATTAATTTGCAACATGTTTTCACGTAAATAGTTGTTGCATAATGTTTTCCTGTAATCAGATTAATAACTAGAATGGTACTCACTAGAGCGCATACTGTACCTCTACCAAGGCCCAATGTTCCCTTTTCATTCAGTCAAGCCTAATCCAGTATCCTGATTTTTTTTTTCATCAAGATCTATGCATTATTCCTTAAAAAATATGAGGAAAATTTTCAAAAATATTCAAAATACTTGATGAATGAAAAAAATCCTGGATCCGTCCCTTTATCTGGATCTGCACTAAAAGTAAACAGGGTCTATTCTGGGCTGAGACCCATCCTCTGTTCAGTAGTTTTTGTGAAATCCTGCTGAAAAAACAAACCAACTACCAGAGATGGGTGAAAACGCAACCTCCTTTGTAGAGATAAAAATAATAATAATAATAATAATAATAATAATAATAATAATAATAATAAACACTAAATACTACTTTCAAAGATGAAAACTTCATAATTTAATTCAATATAATTTAATGTACTTGATGCAACAGTCTGTGTAATTAAATTTTTTCCTTATATTGCTTCAGTGTTGGCTGACTGTAATTTAAGCCATTATTTCAGCATCGATGCTATCGAGAGGGATTAAAAATCGAGCCAAAGTTAATGCTCCCAGGGCTTCCATAAAGGTGATGAAACAGTTCCATGTAAATCGACATCAGCTCTTTTCAGCATGTCTGCACTAAAGTCCAGTGCTTTGTACAATTGATTCCTATGAAGATTGACTCATCTGATGAGCTTACATTTTAACTTGAAATCTGCTACCAGAGCTTTTACAACTAAATGACTCTGGCAACGTCTGGAGTTCCTTAGTAGTAGGAGTTTACGTCAGCTTAAACAAAGATAGCAATTGTTGTACGGTAGGTGAAGGGGATGAGTGGTGCTGTTCCCTCACTGAGACAGTTGAGGTGCCCTTGAGCAAGTCATTTGATCTCCAAACTGCTCACTAGGGCCTTGCAGTGCCTAAGTGCAGTTAAATCAGGCAGTTTCCAGGTTTGACTGTGTGTATGTGTGTATGTGTGGAGCAGGGTGTTGCTGTAAAAGAAAGGACTACACATGAACGTATGGAAAAAAAAACATCTAAATGTCAGCACACCTGGAAAACTGGATGTGAATATATAGAGCTTGTGAAGTATAAGACAACATTTTGAACACTATTATGTTTTATGATGGAAAAGGACCAAATTGAAAACATCCACAGTTACACTTGTGTTGGATTATAAAGTGCTGTGTTTGTTGTTACCTGTAGTTTTTTAGTAAAGCGAGAGAACATGTAGGAGACACACTCGTTGATGGCTCCCGTCTGCTGGAGCAGCAGCAGGCCTTTAGGAGTTGCAGCAAAGTTCAGCAGGCTATCCAACAATGTCTCTTCCCAGATCAGCCTGCTCCAAAGTCAAAGGGAGAATCAGAGGCAGCTGCAGCACTATGTATTTCACACACAATGTATTTAACATCATGAGATTTAAACATACACAACATCAGTGTTTGTATGTGTGTGCGTGTAGCCTCACATGTTCTGCAGCTCCTGGGTGGATTTTCCAGCAGCGGCTCCAGGAACCGGGGTCGGAACTCTCTCTGACAAAGAACTGGTCTAGAAATAAAGAAGGAACACGTTTTATCATTATTATACTCAATGTATGAGTGTTTGGACGCATGTGAAGATTTTGACAAAATGATTCACATCATGCTCCTGTGTGGGAAACTTAAAAGCAGCTCCCTATGTTTTCTATATTCAAGATTCAATTAACCCTAAACCTGATGTTTGTCTACAATAAGCCCTTTATGTTTTGTCTTGATATTGTAATTCTTTACATCTATAATTGATCATTTAATCATATAGAAATGATCACTCTTGCTAATTTCACCTAGAAACAATCTTAATGGAATAAAGATCAATTTAAAAAATTGAATAAATAGAAATGTTTCAGTCCTAAAGAATCCACTGTTTGTGTCAGACATTTATACTGTATGTTAGCGCTTGTGCATCTTTAACAAACTAAATGATGTGCTAGTGGAGTGGCTGAGGTTGATTACTGCGTAGCTGTGACATAACAACGATACAGAAGTCCTGATTGCTCGTTTAAATGCAGTTTCTGAAAAAAGGCTGTGTATTTCTTCATTAATTGATTTGATAATTTCACAGTATTTACATATCATATACATTTCACTTTGTACAATATGGAACCTTTAACTGGTAACCGTTTGGTGTACGCTTGTGAGCTAAATAACATCAAATTTCTCCTTAAGATGTTGGTGTGTATTTACAGTAGGTGGACTGAGGTCAACTTGCATCATGACTCTGAAAATAGATCATATCATCATACAGTACACTAGGTGTTGTCCTGTGTATCACAGTGGAGTACGTGCAGAATAATCATTAATATTTAACAAACATTGGGTGAAGTCAGGCGGAAGTGATCGGGGTAATGTTGATTGGCTGATGGCGAGATGTCTCGTACAAGTTAATTTTTGACATGGACATTCACGATAACAAAGACTTGTAAAGGCAGTTTCACTACTTGCCTTTTCTATGTTTTTATATGTATCTGTATCTGTATCTGTATCTGTATCGTAGCTGACTTGTTTTTGGTTTTGGTTGCACATTTAACTGTGTTTGTTTTTGTTTTCAGTTTTCCTTTTCAGTTCAGATTATATTAATAAAGGTATTCTGATTCTGATGCTTCATTATGACAAGAAAAGTATTCAAAAAATTAAATGAAGCAGATTAGAATGGCTAGTTAATTCCCTCCATTTGCAAGCAGTAGGTTCCTGCAGCAGTGGAGGAATAAAGAGAGAGCACAGCATTCATCAAGCAAATGAAACATGACAGGAGTATTCTAGCCAGAGACACTGAGTATTAGACATGGATACCCCTCCATTAGATATTCTAGGGGGAAAAAAATTGAGAGACAAATTTTATCCACCGTTTTCACAATGTTTTTATGGGCACATTAGTTATTATTCTGCAAGGAAGGCTCTCATTTCTTGCTTTTAAAGAATCTGCCTGTAAAAAAGAACCAATTCCATACAGCATTACCGAATATTAACCAGAATTTTTGTCATTCTTTTGTATAAAACCTTGCCCTTAAAAACACAGACTCTATTCAATAACCACTCAAAATCTGAGTTGAAACCTAAGCCATAGAGTATGTGAATATCTGACACAAAAACAAACTTTGATCCATATTATATGAAGAAATTACGTGCAGATACCTTTTTCCAGGCAGCAGCTACAGCCTTGTGCAGGCCGTAGGGTCGGAGCACCTGTAAACCCTCAAAGGTGTTGTATATCTGCCTACAGACGAAGATGAAGGCTCCACATAACGTATCAGACACGTCGGATTCACTTAGTGATGACAGCTCTTTGTCCAGCAGCCTGAGAGTGAACTGTACGATGACATGAGCAGCAAAGGTTCTGCAGAGGAGACAAAGAGAAATATGCTGACAAGAGATACAAAATACACAAACACACAGAATGTTTAATATAAGATCCAGTGAAAATGTATGTTGACTGTGTTTACATGAGTATTCTGATTATCCAGGTTTATGACTGTCAAAAAACTGGATCATATCCAGGACACTGGAGGCATGTAAATGCACACAGTGTGCAAAGAACACAGTGTATCAAAGCCATGATTTCAATCTGTGACTGGTGCGGACTTTGACCTTATTATTTTTCAAAATCTTTTACATGCACAAGAGCCTCTTTAAAACACTGAAGGGAAGGGAAAAAACAAAAAAGCATAATAGGTCTCCTTTGAGTCCTTTTCCATCCATTGTTTCAATGATGTTTTGCTAAATATCAAATAAATTCTATTACATTTCTTTATTACTCTAATTGACCTATTTGTATTGCTCCCTGATTTACAATTCATCTAATTAACAGGTTTTGTCTGCACGATTTGTCTAAATTTCTAGAGTAACAAGAAACATGGGTTTAAGTTCCCAGTGCACTTTAATGTGCTCATTAATACAGCATATTTCTCAGAGGAGATATATGCAAGGATTAATGGCAGACTACTTTATCACATTTATCAAAACAACAATTTGTACTCAACAGCCGTATCCACCTTAGTGAACGTGTTATTGCTAATTCACAACAACAGGCTGTAGTTTAAGGTTGGACAGACTGACCCAGGTTACAGACAGGTCAGGGTCAGCCAATTAAAATAGCATACATTAATACTGAACACTCTGAGTGACCCTGAGTGCCTTTAATAAAACATACTGTTGGAGTCGGAGTAGATCAAAGATATAATCGCAGTGACTGACAAACCAGCAACATCCTCGGGTCTAATCTGTTCTCTGTGCAGAATCAGGGGGATTTGTTATGCAAACTTAACTTTATATTAAAGTCTTCTTGCTCCGTCAGAAAAATGTAATTTATTCATTACCATGAAAGATACAAAATGAAATAGTCTATTTAATCATAATTCAATCACAGTGTCTCACCTCTCACTGTGGGCTACTACTAGATTCTTCTCGTACAAGAAGAGAGATAATCCTCTGTCGGTGTTTGCGATGCGAGCCAAGACGTCAGCTATGAGAGTCAGTGTTGCTGCGGGAGATTTTAATTTAGCCTGCAAACCGTAGAGAATACACAAACAAAGATTACCCAGCTGATTCAGAAGCAGGTAGAATCCCAGGAGGGATGGACAGATGTTGAATACTGAAATAACATCATTAACTGTGACAAAACGATGGAACTGAGAAAAAGCTATTATATCTTCAAAAGCGATGCCTCCACAAACAGTTTTTCAAAATACCCTTCCTGCTGTGACAAATAAACAAATACTTTTTTTTGTCCTTATAACATGATTCTTACAAACACTTTAGGATTCAGATATGTTGCTGGAATCAAGGATAAAGGTTTGGTCCTGGGTAATAGTTGATGTTAGGATAAGTTTGTGGCTATACACCTTGCGTTAGTAGCCAAGATTAGGACCGGATGTATAATCAGAGAAATACGGTAAAAGGAAATGTTATTCATTTAATGCTGGGTGTTAAAATTGGAGCTACTGGTTAGGAACTAAATCAAGTCAGTGGACAGTAGGGCGAGGGCTAAAGGCTGAAGCATTTATTTATATATAAAGTTGCCATATTTGACTAGTTTATGTCATAGTCAGATATCACTACGTCTGACCATTTGCCATCAGAAGATATAAAACAGTATTCAGAGTCTTGCTCATAATTTTAATTTTGGTGGCGAAAGTCACTAAAAAGGAGGTAAGATCACTAGAAAACTTCGACACTGATGTTTGTTTGCGTGTGTCTGTGTGTGTCTGTGTGTGTGTGTGTGTGTGACCTGCTGTTCAGTGAGCAGAGCTATAACCGGAGCCAGCAGTGTCTCTATTACGGGGGTCTGGTAGAGACACTCAGCAGCACACTCTGTCCTCTCACACAGCTTCCACAGCACCTCCATGGCCAGACCACTGGGAGACAGGGAGTCTGAAAGCATAAACAGTAAATTATAACTTTTTTCCAGCTGAAATAACTCGTGCTTTGTGTTTAGACTGTGTCGATATATTATTCAAATAAAGTACATGCAAGTCAAAACATTTGTTGATAACCTGAGAACCAAATTTTGCCTAGATGCTCCTACCAAACCAGCTGGATGCTTGTTTTGCAGATTGGATGCATTTTAATCATAGACTGTATTATAGAAGCCACAGTGACGTCACCCACTGGTTTGTGGACCACTTCTGCATTGGCTTCACTTTTCAAACCAAGAGGCAACATCCATTTCTTTTTTTTATTTATTATGATTTATACATTATCATAGGTGTGTTTGAACCTATCATTACAATGCTGCTTACATGTTAAGCGACAGTAACTACAGTAATACAACAATGTCAGAGTATACATAACAATCAACAGAAAGAGGTCATTAAGCATAATGAGCTCTTTAACCTTGGATGCTTGAAGAACATTATGCTGGTAATACCTCTCTATTTCTACTTGACTATAATTTTAATGCAGGACTGATTTGAAGGATATTCTACACTGTAGTATCTCTACCTTTACTTCAGTACATAATACTATTGAATTTAGACTTAAATATTGCTTTATGGAGCTTTAAATCAAAATATTCTTCAGCCAAGACAAACTCCCTCACACACACAAACATTAACTCTGCATCTACCTCAGACACTGTATTCTGCAGCATCATCACACTGCTCAGAATAGACTCTCACAAGTGGTGCATGTGATCCTCATCAGACTGCAGGTAAAATATTAATATAAATCTATGACTTGCTCGACATGACTTCCTGCAGCAGCCGAACAAGCTTCTCCTCTGACAAAGTCATGGTAGGGGACACTATTGATCACTGGCAGGGAAGCTGCTGCAGTGTAATTCATGAGAATGGATGGTGCAATAAAGCAAGGTCTTCCAGGAGACAACCATAGGACTGCATGACTCAGTACAAGGTTAAGAGATAAAAGATATGGTATCTGAGCGACGCTGTTATGCCTCATAGGGAGGGTCACTATGTTCCTTCGGTCCCTGAGTCCAGACTCACAATCTGGACAGAAACCAGGGAGGAAGCCGAAACTCGTTGACGTACAGGGTTAGGGTTAGGGTTAGGGGTAGTATAAATCCGTGTGTGAGTGTGTGCGGCCTCACCTGTGTGCGAGGTGTCACTGTGCAGAGGTTCAGGGTGTTGGTACATGATGTTGATCAGGATGACAACCAGGTCTGTCACGCTGACTGGATCTGAAACACACACACAAAATAATTAAATAATCAGTCAGTGTCTAGACAGAGACAGTATAAAAAGTGAGTACTGCTGAGAAATAGATGGAATGAGTCCAGGTCTGAAATTTTGGTAACCTTGAAGATAAGGATCATCTTGGCTCACAGTTTGAACCAAATTTTATGAAGGGGGATGCGTTTTGTTATCAGTTATATTTCTAAATTACCAGCTGCTTGTTCAAAGTGCTTTATATAAAGACTCAAAGAGTAAACTGTGCTTATAACCAGTAACATCCATGTATTCGTACACAAAATACACATGAAAAACTGTCATACATAAAATACAAACACACGGCGCATGTCTGAAGGGGCTTTATATAACATATCATACTTCATAAGACTGACTTCTTATTCATATTACAACTGAAACAAATTATTTACCAATTGGTCAAAATGACGTAAAATTAATTGACAAAAATTTTGTTGCAAAAGTATCTAACATTTGCTAGTTGCAGGTTCTCAAATGTGAAGATTTGCTCTAATTGTAAAATTAGAGCAAATCTTCGTCATTTTGACCAATTGGTAAATAATTTGTTTCAGTTTACATCATATATTTTTGGAGTTTGGACTGTTGGCTGCACAAAAACATTTTTTAGGTTCTAGGAAATTGTGATGAGCATTTGTCACTATTTTATACCCTAAATGATTCAACGATGAATCTGAAAAATAAATTATTATGAAAATAATTGTTAGTCGCAGGCCTAAGTGATAAGCCCATATACATATTATGATATTAATATAACAGGCACATAATGCAATACATGCTGTTAAGGAATAGAGCTGCAATGATCAAACAATTAATCAGTTAGTTGATTGATAGACAATTGATGGCCAAATATTTTAATAATAGATTAATCATTTCAGTCACTTATCAAGCAAAAATGTTGAATGTATGCTGCTTTTCTCTGTCAATTATGAAAGTGAAAAGAAGAGTCTTTGGGTTTTAGACTGTTGGTTTAACAAAAGAAGCAATTTATAGACGTCACTTTGGGTTCAGGGGAATTTTGATGAGCATTTTTTTTAAATTGTTTTAAAAATGTTATCCACTAGTGATTAATCAATTAATCATGAAAATAATCAGCATATTAATAATAAACATAATTACTAGATGCAGCTGTACTAAATACTAACTGTATAATCGTCACTATCTGTGTATTCTTCTGGCGGAAACATTTCTCATATTGTAAGAAGAAATGTAAGGAAAACTACCGTCCACTAACCACCATCAGTCTGAGAAGAACTATTTAAGTTAAAAAATATAACAATACATCACATTTCAACTCCTTTAAGCTGGCTCTATCTCTGTCTATGAGAGTACACCTCTTCTACTGACAGAAAAATGATAAAACATTATCAATCGTCACTGTGGCAAAATCAGGACAATAGAAACTACAAAAAACACTTGTTTAGTAATTGACACATATGATGACACATGAGTGAGTTACAGATTTTGTGCCCACGTCGAGGTGTGGAGAGACTCATCAACAGGCTTCACCCTAAAGCGTGGGTGCTATGATCAATATAAACTGCTCTGTCATTGATTTGATTGCCTCCAGACTTACTTGGAAGAAGAGTGATTAATGATTAATGGTTAATAAAACTGTGTTGTCATTCACTCTGTTACATAACTGTTACATAACTGTATCAGTGATTAAGATGAGTGGAGGGACCAAAATCAGTGCACAGGACGACTGGAGGGAGTGGTGCAAACGCTGACCAGACACATTCCTACATCTGCTATAAAGATTGGAGTGATATTTTGTTGTATAATCACTACGGGAGATATGATGGCAATAAACTATAACCAACAAACGATGCATTTTTCCCTTTAACTCCTTTGCAGCTGCCAGCAATGGACAATCAAATATTCTTTACAGGAAGAGTTTAACTTTTCATGAATTATTTCAAATTGCTTCCTGGTGTAGAGATGAGGAGATCGTTACCACTCTCATGTCTCTACAGAAAAAAAATAAATGAAAACACGCAAAGCCAGCAGCGGGTTGGCTAAGCTTAGCACAAACACTGAAAACAGGGGGATATAGCTAGCCTGGCTCTGTCTGAAAGTAACAAAATCAGCTATAACAGCTATGGGTGTGTAAGGTTTTTGTTCAGATTAAACAAACAAGATACAAAATGTTAATTAGTGAGCTTCAGAGATTCTGGAAGTCAGAAACAGACTACCTGTAGCCTCATATTTGACAGATCCACCCAGGGATGACACACATTTTCCCAAAAAGTTGAACTATTTCTTTGACTACAGTCAAACATCACACTGCTTTTAGTGAAACAACTACGTAAGAAATTAAAAGGTAAAAAGGTCATATTGATACATTTTTATGTGGACAAATATTTTTTTTAAAAAACAATACATCTACAGAGCTTGTAGAAAGGTGCAGAATAAAAGTCTTTTCCTTTCCTTAAAAACGTTGTTATGATCGTGAATTAAAAAATGTACTACATCTATCTTTAGATATAGTTAAACTACATCTTTAGATATAATTAAACTACTGTATCTTCTATATTTTACTATATCTATAATGCTGTTGGCATCACGTGCTATCTGTCCTATGTCAGCGATTTAGAGTTTTGGTACTTGCCAGTTTGTGGGGAAAAAACGTGATGGCTGAGTTGAGTACGGCCAGCATTGTTAAATTTAGCTAGCTAGCGCTAGCAACGCTGTCACTTGCAAGCTAGCGTTCGCAATGTTAACTAGTGCTAGTGCAAACTGGCAACCATTTGAGGGGGCAGACTATTCACAAAACAGCAGTGCTGTGACGAATACAATGGAAGAGGGGAGATGGAATGACACATTTAGTACCTATATATATATATATATACACACATATATATATAGCTTAAAATCTTATACCCCATATTTTTCACAGGTGTTTGAAACAGTTTATACAAAGGTCCAGTGTTTTACCTTTGCGCTTCCTCACTTTGATGGGAAAGAGCTTTCTCCCATTGGCGTAGATGAGGAGTTTCCCCAGGACACACAGCGAGTGGACAAAGAAGGCATATTCAAGCTCTTTTCGTGTATAAACACTCCTCTGGGCTGAACCTGGAACAACAACAAAAAATAAAACTGTAAAACTTGAACTTTCCGGACTTTTACATTTCCAGTTCCCATGAGGACCAAGAGACTGTTGTTAGTAATAATAGATGTTAGATGGAGAAAAGCTCAGAATAGCTGATTGCAAAGGGCTGATTGTAAAGGGAAAAAAATACATGTATTTTTCTATCCAGTGGCTCATTGGATGAAACTTTTGAAATGTTGCAAAATATAGATCAAAATTCAGAGGGGTTTAAGTAGCATGCATGGCCAAAAATAACATCCACAAGACAAAGCTAAAGAACTGATTAGTATCTGTAAAGACTATCATGATTTCAGTTGAATATGAAAACAAACAATTAAACTTTACCTTTCAATACTGTAATATGCTAATTACTATTCTTAAAACCATTATGAATGTGACATTTCTTATCCAAAGCTTTTGTCATAGAATGAGATTGAAAATGAAAAAGAAGCCTGTGGCAACCTTGCAGCACCTCAGGGGTGCTGAAGCTCAAAAAAAAGCACAAAAGCTCTTCTTTTATGAGTGTATCAGTGACACTGGAGTCTGTGTATCTCCACTCATCCAGGACAAGGTCAAAATGTTCAGCCTCGACGAGCCAGCTGGCTCATAGGAGATAACACAGACATTCCCTCACACCCCATCTCCCACTGTAGTCACTCTCATTTATTGAATGATCACAATTTAATGTGCACTTGTATCTGTGGCATTTTAGCATAAATATACAGAACAATTAAAGCTAATTCTGCAAATTTAAACAAACAATCACTTGGAGACAATAAAGGGATTAATGGGAAATGTGGCCTAAATTTTGAGAAATTTGGGGATCCAATACTGATCATCAATCAACAACATTTATTTAGTCACGCCTTTCACTGAGTGTTCATTATTCTCTCCATTACCCACAACACTTTTTCCATTTTATCTTTTGTTTTTTCTTGCATTATTCTCATTTCTTCTTTTTCTTCTTTGACTGCTCTCTACTTTCTCTGCATTCCTCTGTTTTAATGACAGCAGAAACAGCATGTGCACATTAACAAAACTGAATAAATGATGACTGCAAGTCTAGGTGAAATACATTTAACACCCACAGGCTTCAAATGAAGCATTAATTTCTCATTAAGCTTTCACAGTAGTTCAGACTGAGTGTATTATTTTTTAGGGTTGCTTCACAGGACACATTAAATCAGCATTACTGCAAATGTGCTGATGTTTACCACACAGAGTGAAGATTGGTATTCAGATGTGCCTGAGAGAGTACATAAACCTGTTGAAAAAAAACAGGACTTTATGTTTTGCTTACCAGAGTTCTGCGGCTCAGCTGACCCGGTATCAGTGGTTTCATCCGTGAAACTTTCACAGGATTCACTGTAGTGGATGCACTGCTGAAGGGCTGCTACCATCTGAAAAAAATGAAAGGATTAAACTAGTGCATGTTATTGAAGTTGCTGCGAACCTCTGACTGGCTGAATTAATTGACAACTTCTAATCTCTTGTGCAAATTTGGATGCAGCTATGAGCAGGCCAAAAACATCAGGCTTACTGAGGAATTCATTCAGAATGCCAATGCAACCTCTTCTTATTGAACCTCTTAATGAAGAGTTTTAGGACAAGAACCATTCGTCTTAATCTAAATCAGAGCACCTGAGGGAATGTCAATGCACTGCAATGAAAGAGTAGTTAAGGCTTATAGTGTTGTAACTGTTATTGACATTTACTTTAGTGAAAGTTTCTGGGGTGATTCCACAGTAATCCTTTCTAAAGTCAGAGTGAGAGTTTAGAGGGAAGTTGAGGATCAAACAATCGATCAAAGTGTCAAAGTGACACTCAACTCTTGTGCCCCTTTGTCTTAAAGAATCCTCTGCTCTGTTTGGCTGTGTGAATTACACATATCCCACGTATATACCACAAAGAAATGGTCATGAAATAAGAATTTCACTGTAGGCATCTGTTAAATGGAACCAATCTTTTGGGGAAACATCACCCTTCTCAACACCTGTTTGTATTCTCACCATATATCTTGTAACAGTTATGGCAGGAACTCGATGAGCAAATTCAGCTTCTCTAAATGCAAAAAGTAGCTGGGAATTAGGGCTGCAACTAATAATTATCACCATTAAAAATGTATCTGATAACCGATTAATAAGTCGATTAATCATTTAGTCTATAAAATGTCAACAAGATTGTAAAAAATTCTCATCACAATTTCCAGAGTCCAAAGTGACGTCTTCAAATTGCTTCTTTTTTTCAACCAACAGTCGAAAACCCAAACACTTACTGTCAGAAATGACACAGAACATCTGCAAATCCTTCCATTTATGAAGCTGGAACCAACAAATGTTTTGCTTGAACATGACTGAAAAAAAAAATCTTTCACTGCGACTTATCACCACAGCTCTTCTGGATTAAGGTCATCATCCAACTCCGAATAACTGAATTTGGACATTTTAGTCCTACAGGCCTGCAAGCATAGCTGAGTTTGTTCCTAGCTTTCCCAAGTTCATGCAGAGGTTTGTCTTTCCTGAATATACTCGACAGTCCAACAGTTTCTGTTGCCGAAATGAGATTCTTGGTTTGAATGCCTTCCAGAGAGACTTTTCAGACTTGTTCAGTTGGTTTATTTCTTTATGGTGCCTGACCTCTCAGAAGTACAAAAGAGCTAGTGAGAGATATTGATTACTGAGTGAAACACTCACCAGAGACTTGTATTTTCTCTCCAGGAGTCTGAGAACTACAGTCCTGCTGTAGTATCCATGCTGAGATGATAGAGAAATAAACAATAGAATATATGAGATGGAGTACAACATGAACAAGAGAGGAAGACACATATTAAGCAACACAGAACTCACACAAATCAAAAGCATTTGTTCATCTGTGATACACACCATCCACTTTTTAAACCACGTGGCTTTAATATCCAGTAAGGCCAGTAGGTGAATGGGTTCAAGTGCTTTCTCTGTCCCAGGTGAGGCTGAGGCATGTTCATGATGGAAGGACAGCAAGGAGAATGTGCTCTCTATCACTTCCTCCATATACCTAGAGCAGGGTGGAAAGAAGAGCAAAACAAATTTACTGAATGTAAACCATCATTCTAGACATAATAAAGAGAAGTCACATAGATTTGGACAGGTCTTAACCATGTGGGAAACAGTTACATCATACTTGCTATAAACTGATGTGTGCTGGTCTTAAGCCTTTTTATGATGCACCAAATGTCATAATTCAGTCAGTTGCATCTGAGACAGCGAGTGAGGCGAGACCTGCCTTCCCTGACCCACATATTGGTATAAAAACTCACTTCTCAGGGTGGCGGATCCAAAAGGTTGTCACCTCCTTTTGAAAGTCGTTCATCAATCGAATCTGAAGCAGGATGGACGGAGAGAAAGAGAACGCTGTAATGTGTATGTATGGTGATACACTTTAAATAATGTAAAATAAAAAGATGCTGAACCTGTTTGAGAAGACGACTGATCTCAGGTCTGTTGATGTCGATGGCAGATGAGCCGGTCGGAAAGCTCAGTTTGTGAGACTGAACACTTGACTCCACACTTTTAGCTGCACATCAAAACGCAAAATACAAATATGCAAGATAATATTGGTAGCCATATACATAATGCAGCATAAACAGTACACAAAGTAATAATAATGAAGTCAAAACCTTGATTGTACAACTTGATATATTCCTAATGAAAACTGTTCACATTAAGGCCTGTGAACTTTTATTTAGTATAAAATTATTCCAATAATGTCAGTGAATTCACCTCCCTTTTATTGCGGTGGGAGCAGAGAGTTGGATAACTGATTAACTTTGTACATAAAACCAAAACTACAGCATCTGCATGGCCAGATAATACAAACAATAAGTGGGAAACATGTATTTTTCCTCATGTAAGATTATAAATAAAGAGGAGGTAGAGTAATCCTAAAAATGTTTTATTTAGTTCAAACATGAAGCTGCTGCACATGACTGGCCTACCCAAGCTGGTGTAGATCTCTCTTGTCACATTCAGTGGAGAGGAGGAAAAGCTTTTAGCAATGAACTGCAGCACATTATCCTGATGGAGTTGAGGTGGAGAAGTATAAGATATCATCATAAACACACACACGCAATCATATATATAATCAATCTATCATACCTACATTTTAAATTATTAAAAATCAATTCAGTATAATGGGAGGAAATTAAACAAGATTGTAAATCATGAGGGACTACAGTGTTATCTTGTTTTCTCCTAAATTAAGCCAGTGTGGCAGGATTGTGTGTAATTGCAAGTGTTTTGTGTTTGTTATTATTAATTACAAAGCCTGTAATTATTCATTAGGTTACATTATTATAATTACATTTTAGTACATGAATTAAATGTGAGTTTGCAGGACACTGATTCCTGAGTAGGAGAGGCTGCTCAGGACTCACGCTGAGGTCCAGATCGGTTAGAGCTGTACAGAGGTTCCTGCCCAGGCTGCTCCAGCTCTCACAGCTCAGCACGTCAGACGGAGGGGCACAGCAGAGGGCCTGAAGAGCCTCCCAACGCACCTTCACACAGAGTTACATTACTTCACCTGAACGACTGTCACATTTAAATCTATGACAGTGTTTACACATGTGTAAGTAAGCCTTTCTACCTCTTTGGGTCTGCTGGAGTCAAGTTTTTCTGCCAAAGCTTGCAGCTGCTCTTGTCTGATGAATGCATAACTCTGGAAAGGGAAATGGAGATGAAACAAAGAACGTTACAATCCACCATAAACTGACATTTGAAAAGAGCTCTCATTGTCTGATGGCAGCACGGCAGATGTTTCAGGGGTCATGGGTGCACATTAATTTTACCATGGAAGGGATCAATTACATAAGGAGATTAAGACACAATAAATGAAGCAAATACAACCATTTACTGTCTTCAGAGTTTATGTACTGTATCTCTGACCTGGTTGAAGGAGGAGTCACTGTCAGAGCAGTTGTCAGTGTAGTGGCTGTTGGACTGACTGTGCTGCTTCTCTCTGTGCATCTCCTCCTTCCTCATCTGGTCCTCCTCAAATTTGTTGATTAAAGATTCCACCACCATGATCATGGTGTTCTTCAAGGTCTGCATCATCTGCTGGTACCTGCCACAGGAACATACTTATAGGTGTATTCTTAATGTCACCTAAACCCTTTGCGTGATAACTCATGTGTCACTGTCTGCTTTGTGACTATATGCCGTGTGTAATTCAACAGAAATCCAACTTTTTTGTTGTTTTTTTAGGGGGAAGTTTGCTGTTGTTTTTGTTATTGCAAAGACTTTCCTAGTAAGGTAAAAGGTAAAATTCCCTACCAACTGTCTGTAATCCCAATGTGGGGTAATACCAAAAACTTTCAAATTTGGAAATACAGGAGAGAAAAATATTGTAAATGGCTCAGCCAACAGCTAAAACTATATCAATGTCATCGGACAGTATTTGCTAGCTTCTTATCACAGAACATTAAGGAACAAGTTGTGAAACTATTTTACAAAACTTGGGAGTTGAACATAACCACAATTCTATGCTTGGAATTTTGAGTGAAAAGAAAGAAGGCAGGTATAAAATACAATCAAAGTTATGAATAATTAATCCATGTTCCTATCCTTATCCTGAAAATAAAAGAACACTAAGTGTAGAGAAAGCTGAACAAAATGTACTGACTAACTTTGAAATGACCATTTATACAAAACTGAACAAACAAAATTCATAGTTACACTCACTCATCCGAGTCTCTGGTCCTCCGGGTGACAGCGTGGATCAGGGTGTCGTGACCTGAGCCTATTGCATGTTGTCCATCTCTGGTCAAGCTCTTGGTCTCTTCTTCCACCACAGTCCCCAGTGAACTCTCCACATACTGACGGAGGTACTTGACAAACTCATAACTGCAAAGAGAGCATTGACAAAATAAAACCAATTGTTAAATATATCTGTAAATCTGTCGCATACCAACATGACAACAATAACATATTATATATATAACAAGGGACCATCAAAAGAGGAACGTTATTGTTTTGTCTTTGTTAAAATGTGCAACTCGACTTATAAACTTATGGTTTATCTTAATCAAGTACAGCCTACTACTAGAAAAAAGGTAGCACTAGCACATTTTAGTGAATGATGACCAGTTGAACAGAAATGATTATTTCATTTTTCAGTTTTATGGGGGTCCACTGCCACAATATTCAAGTCTGACAGACTTACTTATGGAAGTTCTTGTCAGTCTCTTCCAGGTGAAGGAGGATTTCTTCAGCACATTCGGTCGACGGAGCACCTGAGATCCTGTCGTTGATGCTTCTCAGAAGCTGCTTAAGCAAAGACTGCAACTCCACCTCGTCTTCAACTGACAACTGAGACATCTCTACAGCTGGATAGAAAAGAGTGACTGGTTCAATAGGTTTAAAATCTGCTTATGTATGGTGGTAAAGGGCCAAGTCACCAGGGTTTGACAGAAAAGCTAAGTTCAGAAAGGAGGACGTGTATTTGAGTTCTCTCAAAATATTGTAAATATAAATGTAAATATAAAATGATCAATATCTTTTTCTAACAAAAAGGTAGAAGGTAAATACATCACCCTCAAACAAATGTAAAAAGAGTACAAACATCCTCAGCTATGAGGATGCTGCATTCGCTTTAATCAGTTTCCATGTTCAGCACAGGGTTGTAAAGATGCATTGAAGTTTTGGTTGTGCGTCAGTCACGTGTCAGTCAATTAATCACCAACAGGTGTGACAACCCTCTGGTACACTAGCTGTTCTCTATAGAGAAAATGGGAGTATTTCATGACAAACATTATACACAGCTGTTTCCTCTAAAATATACAAATAAAAATCCAACAGCAACAATTAATAGACCTATGCTGTACACTCCAAGGGGCTACATGATATTTATGTCTTTACCTAGAAGCCAAAACCAGCTCATTGCTTGCCTCTGGTTAGCTTGTCGCTGCTAGGTGCAACAGTGTAACACAGCTAGCTAACGTTAGCTAAAGGCAAAACTGGCTAATTTTAAATAAAACCGCTGCTGAACGAAAACCAAAAATGTCCCCGCTGCACAGACTAAACACCCAAAATAAAACACATCGTGTGTAGTGCATTTCAAAACAGTCACCTTGTTTCTGGACTTGTACAACCTTTTCATCCAGATATCATTTCGGGAGCAATTGACAGCGGCTGCTGCGTCTCTATGGAAACGGCCACTTAGCGTGAACTGCGGTGCATTGTGGGATCGAAAGGAACCATGCGCTGCCTTACCAAAACGTCGGAAATGTAGGTATTACACGTTAAAACATGGATAATGAAAAGAACTAAGGGTAAAATATGACAAGAAAAGTAAAGAAATGAGATCTGTCATTCGTCTACAGCAAAAGTATCCACTGTCAAACTTCTATACAGTAATACTTTTAAATTGAAAAACTTACCGACGGTTTTTCTTAATATTTTTGAACGCAGCACCAGTGAAGTACGCTGTCACGTGACTCAATGTTTTGCTCGGGTGCTACACAGGAGACATCTCTGCCGGCTGAAACGTCTGTCAAACCTGATAGTTTTATCATATATTTACTATGAAGCAACAGCGACATATTCTGTTCACACGCCTGACTCAATAGTTGACGTTACGTTTTAGAAATCACAACGTTAAATCTACTGAATAAGGCTTTTAGCTAGCAAGCTAGCATCAGCAACTATGGCGGCAGTTGACAGCTTTCAGTTTTTGTACAGAGAAATTTCTCGATCATGCAGCTTTTACTTTGAAACCCTGGCCTTGGTGGGGGCTCTTTACACCGCCAGCAAGGTAATAATCCTGCTGAGAGACTGCTGCACGCTGGTCAGGGTGCATTTCCTGCCAAGAATGATCCCGACCAAGAGCCTGACCCAGAGATTTGGTGACTGGGCTGTCATTTATGGTAAGGATGCAGCAGGGGATCACAGCAGAAACAATGAGAGTGCACCATGCTGTAGATCTTTACGTCAGAAGAGTCAGTGGAGTCATCAATTTAAAACTAGGGCTGCTTTCATTAGTCTAAAAGATTCAAGTCAATTAATGTTGTAATGGACAAACAGAAAAAAACTGGGGGGGAAATCAGTTAATCATTTAAGTTACATTTTGCTGATTTAAAATAGTCAAATTTGACATTTGATGTTATTGTAAAATTAAATATCTTTTGGTATTCAACTGTTGGTCTCACAAAACAAGAAATCAGAACATTTTATCTTGGGTTTTGTCAAATTACAAGGAGCTATTGTGTACTTTTCTTCTGACACTTTGTAGATAAAATTATTAATCTATAAATCAAGACAAAAACTGGCAGATTAACATTGTTGCAACCATAAATATGACACACTGCACTGAGATGTGAGTGTCACAGTGACTTAATAATGTAAATTTGACAGCTAATGTCTTTAAATAAATTATATTACATTTTTAAATTATACTTTTGATTAATGGATAAATTATTTGGTTCATGTAATATGAAAAAATAGTGATAAATAATGCCCAAGTTGTTTTGAGATTGCTTGTTTTACTCAACAGTCTAAGCTTAAAGATATTCATTTTAAAATCAGACAAAACACAATAAAAAGCTTCTTTTTCTTTCACATTGAGAAGCTGTGACCAGCAAATGTTTGTCAGTTTCCCTCATAAATGATAGTTACATGAGCTGATAACACTTGTTGCTGTTTAAAGGTCCCATATTATGCTCCTTTTCAGGTTCTATATTTGTTTTAGGTGTCTACTAGAAAATGTTTACATGCTTTAATGTTAAAAAGACACATTATCTTTCTCATACTGTCCACCGCTGTCTGTAGGCTCCGTTCTAGTGCCAGGCTCTTAAAGGCCCACCCCCTTTAATAGCACAGTCTGCTATGATTGGTCAGTTCTCACAGGTCTGAGCAGGCACCGTCCACCATGCTTTCCCAATCAGCTCTGCTGGTAATTTTTGCAACCATGGCCATGCTGAGGGCGATGACTGTATAGTTGTGAACTCACAAATTAATGGAAGTCCTTACAGCTTGTTTTAAGATGCAGTTTCTGTATACAGGCTGTGTGCATTTCTCCATGGGTTGAGCATTGTTCTACTTTCAAGTATTTATATAGCACCTAGATAAAAAAAAAAAAAACATGAAAATTTCACTTTCTACAATATGGGACCTTTAATTTCTTAGCAATCAACTAATCCGCTTATAATTTCAGCAAGAAAGTCAACTTTGTCTAATGTTTCGAGGTCATAGACTGACTCTCAGTGATATATCCTCATTCCTTTCTTGCATGATGTTCAATGAAAAATATTGTCCTCTCTCCTGTCAGGTGCATCAGAGCCTGTGGCCAAGGCCTATGCAGAGGAGCTGGCCAGGCACGGTATCAGCATCATCTTTGTCACTAAGGACCACACCTCTGTCAGAGACACCGCTGCATCCCTCTCACAAAGCTACGGAGTGGAAACTGTCATTATCCTGGCTGACTTCTCTTTGGACCAGGCAGCCAGCAAGCCCATCAAAGAAGCCCTGAGGGGTAAAGATATCGGCTTCCTGGTGAACTGTGTGGATGAGGCTTTGTCTTCCCCTCAGAGCCTGATTGAAATGCCTGAGCAGAGCCTGTTGGATTTAGTGAATAAGAACATCGCGGTTGCTACTCTGATGTCCCGGTTGGTGCTGCCGGGGATGGTGGAGCGCAGCAGAGGAGCTGTAGTCAATATATCATCGGGTGCTTGCTGCAGGCCTCTCCCTGGAAGAGTGACACTCACCGCCGCCACTGTGAGACAAAACACTCAGTGTATCTGCTTCTTGTGCATTCATACACACCAAGATCTCTACCCTCTATTGTCTATTGTCACACACACTCAATAATCCTGTTTGCCTTTCTTCACCTGATATTTCAGGGTTACCTGGATCATTTCTCCAGAGCTCTTCACATGGAATACAGCGGCAGAGGGATCTTTGTCCAAAGTCTGATTCCTTTCCAGGTAGATTTCCTGATATGACCGTTAACGAGTAGACCCTTTTTTATTGTGCCGACCAAAATGTGTTAAGCACTGAAAGCTGCCTTCAAATGCTCGTCAGATTCATAATCTTGTTTACTCATTCTGTGATTAGATAGTTTTAGAATAATATTTTGACAATTACAGACTTTTTAATTTATATAAAGTTCTTGTACGGCTGCTTGTATTGAAGACAGGCTTCTTTGCATTTTTAAAGCCTCAACAATTACACAATTAATCAATTAATGGATTAACAGATAACAAATTGCCAACGATTTTGATGATTAGTTCATTATTTAAGTTATTTCTCAAGCAAAAAATGCCAAACATTGGCTGGTTTCAGCTTGTCACATTTTACAATGTGTTGCTGTTTTTCTATGGTAATATATATAATAATATAATATATTCATCGTAATTTGAATATCTGAGGGAATTTAACTGTCAGTCGCAAAAAAAAACAAGAAATCGAATTTTTTTTTTGTTTAGGTTTCGCCTTGGTATGGCGTCTGGACATTAAAACATCCCCAGTTTCAACGTTTGACATTTGACTTTGGTTGCTTTTCTTAAATGAAAAATAAGTAAGATTTAATGCTAAGCTCACAGTTACCAATGGCATGAAAAATGTTTTTCTATGGGTCCTTTTTTCTCTCTGTGTGGGTATCTTCAAAGTGAGTTCTCACATTTTACCACTATTCTTGTCAGTTCTTGATATACAGTATGTGTGTATGTGTAACCAGATAGCTTCAAGTGAGCAACAACCATCATCATCATCGTCAGCTTCATCAAAACCGGGCTGGTTTGCACCAAAGCCAGAGGTTTACGCTCGCCACGCCATCTCCACCCTGGGCGTCTCTAATAGGACCACAGGCTACTGGCCTCACACACTTCAGGTCAGCACAAAATAAGTCAAGTTGTAATACTGCATTAAGATTATTACATTTTTTGTGATCAGGAGTGTATCACTGTTGTTGATCTGTTTCTCTCTGCTGTTTTTCCTCACAGTATGGGCTGATGAGATGTATTCCAGAGTGGATTTGGGTTCTTGGATCTCGTGTGTTCATCAGTTTAAGCTAAGAGCTGAGTTCACCTCCATTCATCAAGACTTAACCCATTTACTGGATCTTCTTGTTGCTGGTGTCATGTGGAGTGTAACTTCTTCTGCCATTGGTTTAAATTTGTTCAACTCTAAAAAGCTCTGTTGTGGTTGGTGGTTAAATTTGATTTTCCTATGTTGATTTGGTATCAATTTCTAGAGAAGCTGCAGTGGAATTTGCTTGAAATATTGAATGACTATAGATGCATTACTCCCGAGTTACTGGACTATGGTCTGACAAATCTGTGACATCCTAAATTAACTATAGAAACCAGACAACCTGATGAGCCTCCACACTGTTTCAACCCTTTAAACTGTTGGACAAGAAGTTATTTAAAATCAGGCGGCCACCATGGACCATAAAGGCCTGGTTGATTAAATGTAAAACTGAATGTACAATTAATTTATTTTTCTATATATTTAAAAAATTTGCACACTGAAAAATTTACTGTATAAAGTGCAGGTGAGATTCAGTAGAGAGCAATAATAAAGCAGTTTGAAACCAAAAAAATAAACACAATAAAAACATATGGAATTCAATATGACTTATGACTAGGTAATAGATTTAAATTTTCAATTTTTAATTTTTGACCTCTAAGATCTCTTCCTGTGAAAAAGCTCTGATGGTCACTGAGTTTTGTTTTTGTGTGCTGAGATTTGACTTCCCAGTTCTTTCCGGTTAAACCTGCCTTTTACCAGCATTGACTAACCACACCTATATGGCACACATACAAGGAACGACATGCCAAAAGCCAAACCCAACATCATTTAACGTTTTTAGTAAGCAAAAGTTACAATATGCAACACTAAATAAAGTGTCATTTAAGCAGAATTTTGCAATAACACCACTCAATCCAGATCTAAGAAACATGTTAATTGAAGCTGGGAGGGGTAAATATTTAACTCAAACTCTTTATTGAGACCAAAGCAAGTGTAAATCTGAAGTTATTCCTGCAATCTGAATGTAACTTTAGCTTACCAGTAGGGTATTATACCCTCAAATACCCGCAAATTAATGTGTGGTGGTGAATGAGGAATGATAGCTTTCGGTGGATGTGGATGAAGATTCAAGCATCTCCAGGAGTGAATTTAAAATGCGCTGAAGATTGAGATTGTGATGTTTAGTTTGATTGAGAACTTAAACTTGAGCTACATTTAGTGTGTGTGGATATTGCTCTAAAAGAAGTATTTAAATAAAAAATGTTAACAGATTCAGACATATTGTGTTGAGTGATCGCTTAAACATAAAGTTCAGTATATAATAATGTTGACTTAAATATGACGTGTCATCAAAGCACATAATTACACCAATAAAACTCCTTCATTCCTCCACTGTCCTGTATTCATTTTTCATCATAAATGTCAAAGTGTGTCTTTGAAGATTAGTCCTTTATCTGACTGGTTAGCTCTCCAGCATATACAGTATGTGTACAGTATTTGAACTGTTGATTGATTTATATGCTGAAGGCCACAAAGCCTTGTTTTTCTCTTTAAACGTCAGGTTGGTGTAAATCATTCACGTCCGCGAACAGACACCACGCCGGCTGCCAGGGTTTACCCTGTGACCCCCTCAGGTCAACCGGGTCAGAGACTGTTTGTAAACCTCATGGACACACGTGAGGTGCAGTCTGCTGTGTATACCCAATGTGCAGCGTGAAACATGGCTGTTTTTGGGAGGATTAAAACACAAAATCAGAATCTTTCAATATAATTAGAACGCAAATATCATCTACTGACATATTGTTTCATACAGCAACGGTTCAAGTAAGATTTATTTGGGAATTGTCAACATGAACAGGTAAAGTTGTGAAGATATTTTGTTTGTCATATGAAGTGCTAAAAATTAATAAGAAATATGACAACACACTTGATAATGTACATCTATATAACTCATTTTGATGCAAATATTGTAGCCTAAAGTGCCTTATAAATGAAAAGAATCAAGAAAAACATAGTAAAATGAAAAAAACCAGTACAAAATGAAACAAATGCAGAATGCCATCAGCAATGGCAATACAATTATATTCTCAACAGAACGCAAATGAAAAGACTGGACTCAAAGTTTAATAGAAACAGGATGTCGTGAAATGCTGCTTGGAAATCGCTCACATTGGTTGTCTCCTGAATATAATTGGGACTGGTCTTCCACTATTTGGGAAAATAGTCACACAGTAGAAAAACACTACAATGGAGAAGGTACAGATGGGTGAAAAACAACATCTAACAGAGTGTCTTTGTAGTGTGAACAAATAAACCTGATGAAGCACAAATCATAAAAAACACTGCTGGCTTGTCCACTTGTAGAAAATGTTAAAATAAGCAGCAGGAAGTAGAAAAAAACTTCAAATGTTCCAAAAAATGATTACAAAGATGTTAAAGGTCCCAACATTTGATTCACATCACTTTCATCGAACCTTTTATAGATCTCTCTTGACTTCTGTGGAAGCATCTGCATTTGTTTCCCCACTCAGTTATTCAGCTTTTCCCTTTATTTTTTCACCCATCTGTATATACAGACGGTAGTTGAGGACAGTCGATGTAACAGCAAGTCATGGGTTTGAAGTCTGCCCTGCTCTCTGTCCACTGTCAAATTAAGCAAAATTGCTGCAGAAATAGAATACGGATAACAAAACAAGGCTTCTCCAACCTCTCACATTCTGTGTTAAGGCTGGAGGTTCGTTGTTTTGGGAGTAACAGGTTGGTGTCTTTGGTGACGTGAAAGGAACGATAAAAAGAACAGCTGCTTCTTCGCTCTCTCCCATCCTCGTCCTCCTGAGACATCGCTCTCTTCATACTCCATTTTTCTCTGTGGAATCGTTCAACCGGTAAGCTGAATTTAAAAAATACCCTATCCTACCTGATTTGTCCTATCAGAAAAGGTTACAGAGATTGTAATGTAAATAAACTGGGACAAAATGAATATTTATGGAATAATTTGAAATATGTTGATGCCATACAATATTTGTTCCATGCACAATCTGAAAAAGGATTTATACGTAAATTGTACATAGACATGTGAATGCACACCATTACTAGAGGCTCAAAAAGTGGAACGAAGAAGTGATAAGGCAGTAATATCATGTAGTAAAATAATTACATTCTCAAACCAAACTGAGAAATAAAAAAGTGTGACTGTACCCACATGATTTGTATAAAATTAAACTTTGTAATAGCTACCAAACAGTCAAAATGTGAGACTTTTAAGAGAATGCTTTACAACATATTATTCTTATTAAACCAATAGAAAAAAAAGCCTCATGAAATTCTGTGCAACAGTTATGTATAAGAAACCTCAGGAATTGAACATTTTTGAAAACTTACACTATAAACTGTTTCAGTGGCTCAGCTCACTGCGATGGTTGTCAACCAAGGTTAAGGTCTTGGTTTTCAGCAGATAAGTGTGTTTTGGAGACTTGTAATCAGCAGCCGTTGCTTCTGTCAACAAACTGACAAGGCTACAAGAAATGATAAAGAACTTAGCCTTGTTAAAGAGTCTGTCTGTTCTGACTTTACACCTGCAATGACGTCTGTTTCACCTCGTATAACTACCAATAACATTGTTTATACTGTACTAAATTCAAAACCTTCTGAGACTATTGTATTAGACCGTTTTGGGTTCATAATGTAGTCATGTAGTACTCCTCAGTGCACCATTCAAGCTGCTGTTCCTGAGCTGTGGTGTTGAAAAATGGGCAGAACATTTTTAACAGAATATTGTGATGTCACAGTGCATTTAACCTCTGACCTTTTGGATCCTAACTACATAATTTTATCCCATTAGACATTTGTGTAAAATGTAATCTTAATTTTCGTTTGTATTTTTGAGTCATGGCTAAAAATGTGTTTTGTGAGGTCACAGTAACTTTGACCTCTGACCTTTGGCCACAAAATAATCAGTCCATCCTTGAGTCCAAGTGGACAATTATACCAAATTTTAAAAGAAATCCCTTCAAGCGTTTCTGAGATATCATGTTCACAAGAATGGGTCGCCATGAGCTAACAATGACCTTGACCTTTGACCTTAGGCCATCAAAATCTAGCCAGTGATAATGCTTAAAAACTCAAAAGCAATGTCACCTTTCAGAAATCATGACCCGGTTACTGACCCAGTTCAACAGTGCAGAAGGAAGTGAGCATCTAGTCATGGAGACAGGCTTGTGCTGATGATGTAAACATTAATGGCATCCTCCTTGGCTGAGCTGTGACGCCTCTCGTCCATGATGCTTCCTTCAGCGCAGTGACACTTACAGCAGGAGTAGTTTAGAGACGTATAACAAGAACCACAACACACCAAAACAATCTAGATGGATAAATAGCACTTCAGGTAAGAGGAAAAATACGAATTTTGGATTTTGGGTTGAACTGTCCCTTTAATACACAGAAAGCAGGACAACTGGCGACTGAAATGGGCGAATGGGATGTGCTGGCACGCCTGCTGGATAAAGTGCAGACCCACTCAACAGTGATCGGCAAGGTCTGGCTCACCACACTGTTCGTCTTCCGCATCCTGGTCCTGAGTGCTGGCGCCGATAAGGTCTGGGCCACTCACCATTTAAAACAAACAAACATAGATGTACGGGGAGAAAATGTGCTAGAATTAGAGTATAGCTTTAAAAATACCAATGTGATTAGGAATGTCTCAAAACTCAGACATGAGTCAAACATTGTCCCGACTAAACTTTAACCTCTCTGAAGTTTGAGTATAATGTGTCATCTCTTCTATCGTCTCATTCTAGGTGTGGGGCGATGAGCAATCCGACTTTGTCTGTAACACCCAGCAGCCGGGCTGTGAAAACGTCTGCTATGACCTCGCCTTCCCCATCTCTCACGTTCGCTTCTGGTTCCTTCAGATTATTGCTGTGGCCACTCCGAAGCTGCTTTACCTCGGTCACGTCCTTCATGTGATCCACACTGAAAAGAAGGTGTGTCAGTGCAGTGGGTGTAGTTGTTAATGCTTAATTTGTCAGGCATGCCACACCTGTAGAAGCCTGTTACTATATTGCTGAGTAACTAGCAGCTAAAGATGGAGATATTTGTCAAAGGTTTAATGGAGACCGAGCCAAAAATCCTACTAAATGTTGGATTTGTGTTATATATTTTGCCAGATCAGAAAATGAATGCTAATATTTGTTTGTTGTATGTAAAATAGTTTGCTCACGTGTTATCTCTAACCACATTGTCAGCTGGCTATGTATCTGTCAGTTTTTCCCCTAGTGGCCAAAGAATGATTAATGCAGCTTTAAAGCAATACTTACTACCCAAAACTAACTGCTCATGGACTTCAAAGGTCCAGCCAGTAGGTAACAAAGTAAATCACTATCGGAAGTTTTCATATCAGATATTTATGAATTTAAAAAAACTTCTAAAAAAAAAACTGCCACCTTAATCAACTAGTCCACTGATCAATATATGCTCATATTGCCCATATATTGTATATTATACTCAGATAAATAAATAAAATAAATAAATAATAATAAATATGCCAGGGAGCTCAGTGGAATTAAAAAAATCGATAATGTTAATAAATAGTTTGATCAAATCAATAAAAACATCTACTACATCTACATCTATTTTTAGAAGATGAAGCTTTCTGTAGGGTGTGTTGAGAGTTCACTGATATTTTTTGCCAAAATGTGGCTGAAAATACAACATCTAGCAATTAGAAGTTTCGAGGAGGGGAGATGGGGCCACACGCAAGTGTTTTGGTGAAACAGTGTGGAATCAAATGAGTCCATGTCTCGTAAATTCCTGAACTACAAACTTCTGAAAGTCAGGTTTAAGGCCTCTTTCACCCAATCTCTGAACCTATCGGCCATCGTCTGACGACGACTTATCCTCTGGGAGCACTAAGCATTGCTTTGGGGCTCACAGTGTAGCCTGTGAACATCCTGATAACAGGTATTTAGTCAATACTACTTGGGCTACAAACGGACTTCACGGAAACCAAAACACTTCCAACACCAAAATCATGTCCCTTGCCTACAGATTTTGCATTCATATGACAATGTCTTTATATAGAAAAAATATCTTTCTATTTACTTTCAACTTTTCAATCTGCAAGTGTTTTTTTAAACGTCTAACTCTGTTTTTTTGTGTTCTTCCAAGATGAAGGAGAGGATAAAGAAGCAGGCCGAGTTGGATGACCAGGCCAGTCTGTTCTTGAGGAGAGCCTTCAAAGTTCCTAAGTACACCAAGAGCACTGGCAAGATCAGTATCCGAGGCGTACTCCTCCGCAGTTATGTCCTCCATCTTATGGCTAAGATTGTCCTGGAAGTCGTGTTCATCGTTGGTCAGTACTTTCTTTATGGTTTCACCCTCCACACTCGCTATGTCTGCTCCCGCTCACCTTGCCCTCACACGGTGGACTGCTTCCTGTCCAGGCCGACAGAGAAGTCGGTCATCATCTGGTTCATGTTGGTGGCGGCAGTTGTCTCCCTCATCCTCAGCGTGGTTGAGCTGTTCTATCTGATTGTGAAAGCGGTGAAGGAGTGCATGGCGAGGAGGCAGGACTACACCGTGACCCCGGTGACACCACCACTTTCAGGGAGGAAAGCTTTTAAAAGCTGCGACGAGATGATCCAGAATTGTGTCAACCTGGAGCTGGAGCTCCAAGGACGAAAGGTGGGGGTGAACGGGGTCACAGGTGGGGTCAACGAGGCCGCTAAGAATGTATCACCTGAGAACAACAACATAGGGGAGGTACACATCTGAAGTGTGGAGGACGTGATAGGTTGTACGTGTCCAATTTTCCTGCGTTACCGTATTTGTGTGCTTTGGCTGTGGGTGGGAAGGGATGTGTTTGTGCAGTAAAAAAAGGAGAAGGGAGGGGAGTAACCAGCTTCTGTAAACACAACTCAGTCACAGGCAAAATGTGACCAAAATAACCAAACATGTTTTCCTGCAGTGTTCAGACCCATCATTTTAGATGGTTTTTTTTGAGAGAGATTTTGCTAAGGGTAATTTTTGTAAGGATTTCAGATAATGTTGTTGCAATTTTATTCAATAAACTTCTCATATTGTGGTTCACGTTGGTGCTTTGATTAATGTCTTCAATTTCCCAGCATTGCTACGAACAACTATGACAAACTACATCCACTTTTCACAAGTGTTGCTCCTGGCATGGTGTTAAATTGGCATCAAAACATGACTGGTCCTCGGACGACTGTTGCTTCGAGTTGGCATCCACAGTGAAAATCTTTTGTTTATTTTCTAGTGGACAGGTCAGAACACACTACTCTAGCTCTGGTTTTTAAAAATGGCGGTCATAAGCAGTTTTAGTTGGTCCTTGGTCACGATAACCTCGTCCATAGCACCTGACGTTAACTGTTCTTTGTTCTAGACCAGCAAAGTGTTGGTGCCGCTCTGGCATCAAAACGCAAAGAACTGGTTCCAGACTAGGATCATATTTTGTGGAGAAAATTGAAGAAAAGAACAAACTGTAGCTATTGTTAGCTAGTTAGTCCAGTTGACGGGGGGCAGCTCGCTGACTGCCCAGACCAGAATAAAAAACAAATATAGCCCAGCAGCATTTGTAAAGATCACTAATTAATAGTTTATATCTCAAATAATTTTCCTGGATGAAAAAAATCAAGTGTAAACATGCCAAACTCTACAGCTGGATTGAGAGTGTTTCACTCAATGTTTGTTTTATAGGTACAACTCCTACTTTTAGCCGAGGGACAACACAGTGCACCAAACTTAAATTATGTATCTGAACATAAAAGTTCCACCACAATGGACTGTTTACTACTTATTAAGCAACATTCAAGGCCATTTGACAGAGAAAGATTGTGATACTGAACACCTGTAAATCATTACACACCTGTCCTCTCAGTCTTTCTTCAACTTTTTTTTGGCCCCTTTTGCTGACGGTTACAACGTGACATATAAGCCTGATGTGTGTTGCATAATGTGATCAGCACTGCTGTCCTCACCCACTACTCCAAGGTCCACCTCCTAAGTTAGTGATCTGTACCAGCCACAGACAGTCCTTTCTGACCAGGTCAAGAGGTAAGATGCAACGATCGTTGTTCTCTGCTACACATAACTGATCATTTGACAAATTTAAGAAATGTATTTTGTGAGTGACTGTGATTATTTGTAAAAACGACTGGAACAAA
The DNA here is from genome assembly GCF_965226575.1 of Pagrus pagrus. Taxonomy (NCBI): domain Eukaryota; kingdom Metazoa; phylum Chordata; class Actinopteri; order Spariformes; family Sparidae; genus Pagrus; species Pagrus pagrus. The sequence goes on along the minus strand of NC_140200.1, from coordinate 19,143,732 downwards.
TTAGTAATTTTTTCCTTTTATATATAAATATATATTTATTTTTTTAAGAAAAGGCTGTTTGACATTGCTTCTTTTGTATAAATCTAATAATGGCATCAGATTGCTTCTCATGTCTCACCTTTCAGTTTTTTCCGCAAGACACAAGTTTAGTATGTTTATTGTATCATACAGATGTTTTTAAAAGTTAGTTCTACCTGTGGAAAGTGCTATTTTTCTACTTTAAAAATTTTTTTTATTTTATTTCAATCCTACTTCTTCTACCTTGTCTGAGTAGTTTAATACCATTGAGTTGTCTGTTTTTTTGGGGGTTTTTTTCAAAATACTGATGATTATTTTAAGAAAATATTGACCATCGAGCTCAGGGTTCATTGGGGTCTGAGATCCTCTTACTTCTCTAGTAGCCGGGCTCAAGAACATAAAAAAATGACTTAACTAAATTTAGAAGAACAAAGAAAGCCTTCATTCTAACAGCAGCATGTTGATTGAACACTAAGTTGTGGTTAATGTTTTGGTTAATAATGAGTGGTTTGAAGTTTTTTGCATGAATTTATTGTATTTCTTTTTTATCTTTTTATCACAGATCACTAACTGAACATCGGCAGTAAATATGGGAGACTTGGGATTCCTGTCAACCTTGCTGGACAAGGTCCAGTCCCATTCCACAGTCATCGGGAAGATCTGGATGAGCGTCCTCTTCCTGTTCAGGATCATGGTTCTGGGTGCAGGTGCAGAGAACGTTTGGGGCGACGAGCAGTCAGGTTTCACTTGTAACACTCAACAACCTGGTTGTGAGAACGTCTGCTACGATTGGACCTTCCCCATTTCGCACATTCGCTTCTGGGTCCTGCAGATCATCTTCGTCTCCACGCCGACGCTGATCTACCTGGGCCACGCCGCGCATATCATCCACAAGGAGAAGAAGATGAGGGAGCAGCTGGCGAGCCCAGGTGGCACCCGGCTGCTGAAAGTACCCAAATACACAGACGAAAAGGGAAAGGTGAAGATCAAGGGGAACCTGCTAGGGAGCTACCTGACCCAGCTCGTGTTCAAGATCATGATTGAGGCGGCTTTCATTATAGGCCAGTACTACCTGTATGGCTTCATCATGGTCCCCATGTTCCCCTGCTCTAGAAAGCCCTGTCCCTTCACTGTGGAGTGCTACATGTCCCGACCCACAGAGAAGACCATCTTCATCATCTTTATGCTGGTGGTGGCCTGCGTCTCCCTGGCCCTCAACTTCATCGAGATGTTCTACCTGGTCTGTACCAGGGTCCGATGTGGATCCAGGCCTCGCACCCACAAGATCACTTCACCGGAAAACCCTGCCAGCCTATTAGGTTCCAAGTGGCCGACTACAGAGGATTCGCTGAAGCAGAACAAGATGAACATGGAGATGGAGAGCAACCACAGTGTCGGTGGAAGTCTGGATGGGGCCAAAGACGAGAAACGACTCCTGAGTGGTCATTAAAAGATTTCATCTAAGAGACTGAACAGCACTTACAATGTGGTGTACAAATCATAACAGAGCATCAAAGAAAAGTTGTATCATTGTGTAGTAAAGTGATATGATTTCTTTTTGGAATTCTACTGTATTTTGTATTCTTCAACTGGAAATCTAATAATGGAAAGTGTGCAATATTGATAATGTATTTATGTTCTTTGATACTCACTTGTGAATCTTTAAGGGAGCAGAATTTTGTCTTTATTCCCAGTTATTGAATGCGTCTTATAAGTTATTCACATGTTCATTATCTCACCCTTGAAATAATTTGCTGAATGATGGTGATAATTGTGGTGAAGTTTGTTTCTACTGTATATGGTAGACATTTTTGTATGCTGTATTGTTTTCAATAAATGGTTAAAATTGGAAAAAAGCACTGTTTCATGAATATATTAATGATTTCTGGATCAAACAGTATAAGGCTGTAATCAATGACGATCGTTATTATTGATTAGTCTAGAGTTATTTTCTTAACTAAGTGATCAAATGTTCATCCAAATCCAAAGTGGTCAAAATTGGTCCGCCATACGGTTCACATTTGTTTAAAAAAAAAAAAAAATGTTGAGGGAGGTATAAATGCTCTTTAAATATGTAGGATCCCTAATCATTAATCATTTTTCATAATCTGAGCATGGAGAGGAGAGTGACACTGTGCAATAAGTCAGTCAATTTAGGGAACTTGGGATCAAAATACCATTTTGCATCTTAAAAATACAATATAATACAATACAACGCTACAATAAAACACAATACTATAAAATACAAGACAATACAGTACAATACCATACTGTATGTGTTTGCTTTTGGCCCTTGGGCCACCAATAAATTTGACCCTCCAGGGGAGAAAGTGTGGGTGTCCCTGGTCTATAAGATGTCAGCAAATTGTGGGAATTGTTCATCACAGCTTCCCAGAGCCCATGGTGACAATTTCAAATCCGGTCAATTGTCCAAAATACACAAAGACATTCAATTTAATATCACAGAAGAGTGAGAAAATGTGCAATGCGTATATATATTCACATCTGAGAAGCTGAAACCATTTATTTTTTTGTCATTTTTGCCTAAAAACAATGAATGGATAATCAAAATGGTTGCTGATTAATCGCCCTGGTTAGTGACTCAACAATGAATCATTTCAACTTTGCAATAGTGTGCGTTATATCATCGGAATAGGGAGTGGTTGATACAGATTGGCAGATTAGAGCCACCACCACTAATTAAGAGTAACAGTAATCAGTTCATATGATGCTAAGGACATTCATATGAGTTGAACAAATTAGACGGACCGAACCCAAACAAAGTGTGACTTAATAGGATCAAATAAAACATCCATAAAAACCACAAGAGCTACACAAAAACTCACGCGGACGTGCTTAACATATTTCAATTTAATACAAAATCCTTGTAACAAAAGCACTGCTTTGTGAAGCTTATAATATTAGATTTGCTCCATTTGCTCAGACTTGGTTCAAATCACACAGTCTGAACAACAGCAACAAAAAAATAACTTTCTGTTGACACACACTGACGTTTTAGTCCTCACGTAGTTTTCGTTGCAGGGTTATTGCACTGGATTACATTAGTCTGTCCAGGTGCTAGTGCCCTTTAGTCTCTGACTCTCACAAAAATACTCACTTTGTTGAGACATGAGAAAGCTCTTGAAATACAAAAAGCTAAGGGAGTGCATTTGGGGTATTATTCCCATTATTGTGTTGGTTTATGTGTTACTATAACATCGATACCAAAATCACACAGTTGAAATAATAAACAATGGCATTTAATAGCTGTGCAGAAACCCTGAGCCCTTAAAGTGCTGCCAATCATTAACCTGTACAATCTTGTCAATGCTGAGCCCAAAATTGTCCACCTGAGAGGGATCATTTCCAGATGTCATGACAACGTGACAGCTCGAACTGTTGTGCAATTTCATCTGATCTAAAGTTCAAGTTGCCGTAGACAGGTTTGATTCGGTGCACTTGGCTCCCTCTCAGTCAGCTGCACGCTCGGTGACTGGTCTGTTCGTCTGCACAGAGCCCCTTTAAATTCAAAGGTAAGGTCTACAATTATTTATTTTTTTAATTGTTGGTCATTTCTTCGGCACAATAGATCAAATTCCATGAATTCAAACTTAAATTTCGTTGTGTTACTTTTGAAATGAGATTGACACAGGCTTAACCATATTTTTATATAGGCATATATTCCTACCTTGACAGAGTGTTGTACACATGTTAAGTATGGTGACAAAAATCTATAATCTACATATTTCCACAATTTCAGAGTGCAGAACTCTTGGCATTGTTAACATACACCAAATTTTCTTTTAACAAAGTTAAAAGAAAATTTAAAAGATAAAGTCATAATTTAGTCTTTAGTTAGCATTCATCTGAACACATTTAAGTGCCCTTCTTCTGGTAAAAAATGCATATTTACGCAGCATTTCAAAGGCTCCTAGATTACAAACATCTGTGCAATATAAATTCCTCTCCTATCATTATATCCAATCACATGCAGTGAGATAACTTGAGATAAGTCTTTGTTATGTAATTTATTTTACAGCTCCAACTTTACATTCTAAACATTCTTTACTGTCCTGTAGATTAGGAGATTTTACAACATGTGATTGTATCTCCGCACCAAAATAGAGTTTTTTACTGTTGTTGATGATGTTTTTCTACAATTCCTGTTAATCAATAATCAGAATGCTTTAAAAAATACTGAATATGGAGAATAAAATATTACTGGTTAATTAGACGCCAGTCATGACTTTTACATTCATTCTCACAAATTACCCTTATATTCTGAGAAACCTGATACCAATTTAATACTACTTACTAGGTCACTACAACTTAACAATGATCCGCCAAAAAATTTGAAGATGATTCTGCAAATCACAGAGGCTAACCAGTGTTCTAAACAAGTAAAATATTATTATTCAAATATGACTTTAATCCTTTAATATTACTTTACTACTTATTACTACTTTTGTAAGTACAAAAAAAGTAAATTATACACAATATCGACATGTCCACACCGTATACTGTGTTTCTTATCAGACTTATCAGAGCCCATATTCAGCATTTTTCTTACTATTGGAAACCAATGTCAGCTCGGATCGGCTCCAGCCCCCCCATGAACCGTAAAAGGACAAGCAGTTACAGACAATGGATGGATGGATGGATGAAATTATATAGTATATAATAGCTAAATGAGAAACAAGGTTCTTCTCCTCTGTCTCCATCTGACAGTCAGTCTTCAGCTTGTAGATACGTGTGAGATCATAATTCACTTGGGCAATCATAAGTGGAATTAATTTACAATTAATAAATATTTTTTGATTGAATTGTTATTTTCTTTCCTTTTCCTCATCAGATCAGACACCATGGGACAGTGGAGTTTTCTGTCCTCTCTACTGGACAAGGTCCAGTCTCACTCCTCTGTTGTCGGGAAGGTCTGGCTCACTGTGCTTTTTATCTTCAGGATCATGATTCTTGGAGCTGGAGCAGATAAGGTTTCCATCTATTAATTCATACTTTATTTTCTGTAACATTTCACTTAACTGTTGATTCTCTGAATTACCTTTCTGACAAGCTAAAAGGCTTCTAGGTAAAAATGATACCCCCTGGTGGCCATAATGGAGGTCCACAGCCTCTGAGCTTTAGTAACTGTAAAAACTGGATTCAATTCAATTATTAAATATCTTTATCTTCTTTATTTTTTGAGTTGGTCATCCTACAGTCCATCCATATTATAGGCTACTGCTTATCCTTTAAAGGGCAACTCCACCAATATTACATTGTGTTTGTGTTTCCTTGTCTTGGGTAGTACAACTGCATATGTGGGGAAAAAAGCAGTATAAAGCCTATTGTGGCTCCAGGTGAAGCTGCTTGTAAATCTGCTAAATTGCTTCCAGGTATGTCACTCAGTGGATAAGTTTCATTGTGGGTAATGTAGGCTGCAGATTTTGAAAAGGACAAAGAATGCATGGAATAAAAAAATGCGATGTCTGCTGTATCGATTTTTGATCATTTGTTTTCATTTCATTTCTTCTCATTGCAGGTATGGGGTGATGAACAGTCGAACATGATTTGTAACACCAAACAGCCTGGTTGCAAGAATGTCTGCTATGACCAAGCCTTCCCAATCTCACACATTCGATTCTGGGTCCTCCAGATCATCTTTGTCTCCGCACCAACGCTGATCTACCTCGGTCACGTCATGCAGGTTATCCACAAAGAAAATAAGTTGAGAGAATATATACAGAACCACTCTGGAAGTCAGGTCAAAGGTCCCAAGTACAGTGACGAAAAAGGCAAGGTCCAGATTAAAGGCAACCTGCTGGCAACCTACATGACCTCCATATTTTTCAGAATCCTCCTGGAGATAGCGTTCATTGTGGGGCAGTATTATCTGTATGGGTTCATCATGGACCCGTTGGTCGTCTGCTCCCGAGCCCCCTGTCCCTTCACTGTAGAGTGCTACATGTCTCGGCCCACAGAGAAGACCATATTCATCCTCTTCATGCTCGTGGTGTCCTGCATCGCTCTCTTTCTCAACGTAGTAGAGATCATCTACTTGCTGTGTTCTCGCTCATCCAGACGAAAATCTAAAACAGTGCCAGCTTCTGCCATCGCCATTTACCCACGTTTAAATGGTGACAGTCAGATGAGAAATGAGAAGCTTGGCCTCCATGATGTAAGTCACAGCACAGCCTGAAGAATGCTATTTAGATCCAATGTGCTAAATGCAAACAGTCATAGTCAACGAGAAAGATGAGGGGGAAAAAAATGTGACTAAAGAGGCTAAATCAGCAAGAGATCATGGCCCTCGTGTTTAAAACTACTCAAGAGTTATTTATTGATGTGATGCTTAAAAATTCATGAAATTGGGAAAAGTATCAGTAGAATATTTATGATTGTTCATAAAGATTTTGATATTTTTAAAATGCACAGGGATAATACAACATACTGTACAGGATCACTAACACAAACTTTAAATTTGACAAAAGTAAGTTTTTGTGGTTATATTTTGTCTATTGCTTTCTATCTTGTTTTGCACTTACAACTACAAGCCACCTTTTAATATGGGTACTTTGGTCATTGTGATTGTTAACATCTGCAGTCTGTGGTCTCTGGGTACATGTAAGGGGGACCTGACCAAATAATTTGACTTGACTGTAAATACCTCTGTGTCTCTGTTGCATTGGCTAAAAGTCATTTTTAGAACTGTAAATACTTTAATGACAATATTATTTGTTTTTTCAAGTTTCTTATTTTAATATGAGTATGTACATTATGTTTGCAATTGATTTCAATGAAAAAAATAAATTATTTAAGTAAATGTTGAAACATTTCCAACCACATCTCAATTTTTGTTTTATTATCACTGTCATTATATACATAATTTACCATTTTTGTTTATGTGTTATGGAGATACAGAAAAACATTTAAATATTTTTGATAAACCCTATTGGTATAGTACTGAAATGATCAAGGAGAGCTTGCAAAATGTACTTTATGGTTCAGTCTCACTGCTCTCATCATCCCCATTACCAGCAGCAGGATGTGACTTCACCACTACTAAGCATCTTACAACAAAATATGTATACACGTTTTCTATAAACTGATCAATCAATAAGTTGCAATGTCAGAGTTAAGTTGGCCTGTAAAGACAGACTTGTGAGTAGATGAGTCTCTTTGTTTGGCGTGATGGAGTTTAATGTCCATTACACCTTCTATGGTCTCATTAAGCCACTTTGTTAGCAACCACTGTATTTAAGACACATACAGTAAGTACTTTATAATTCAATGATGGGACAATGAATGATGTATTTTATGTCGTAGAACAAAACGTGTAAATATCTTCAGCCTGTGGTTATGACAGACCCTATTCCAGCCATTTCATGGAAAACCGATTCAAAAAACTCATTGACTTTTAGACGAGGGAACCGGAAGTGCAAACATGCTACCTCTTTTCCGGGTTTAGGACTCATTACTAAGCAACTCTATTAGCTACTTTCTGGTGAAGGTGGAGCTTTTTACATCAGAAGAGTCAGACATTCCCTCAAAAGCAGGGCTGTAGTGGGGGCAAATGCACATAAACTCAGTTTATCCACCTTTTTCAAATGAAACAAAGGGGTTTACTCAACTTTTTATGGCGTAATTACCTTATTGGACAGTATACACAGCAGACACTTCTAGTTTGACCTCCTTTTATGACCACTACAGCGCTGCTCAGGAGTTGATGGAGACAGGGGCTAAAAATAAGTGTCTAATCAGGTCCTTAACTCTAAATTAATGAAAATACCAACTTAAAATGTGGACAAGTCGATGTTCCATTTACTTTCTCTGGCAAAAATTTAGTTATTGCAGGTGTAAAAAGCACTGGAAACCTAAAATGGACGATCATGTCGAATGTGACCTTATCACTCCGTTACTCCTAGATGATTTAAAACCACAGATTAACGGACAGAGTGCTGAGGTCACTAATAAGTCGAACCAACAGCTCAATAATGTGGTATTTTTGTATTTTATCAGCACTAACCAGAGGGACAGCAGCTTAAGTTTATGACGGTACCCAGTTGGGACAGACCACAAGATGGCGCCAGTACCGCACACAGCAGAATGTCCATGTCAGTTGCCAGCCGTCCCGCCCACCGCCCGCACACCGATGAACACCAGCTTCCTTTTCCTCCTCCCCACAATAACAACAGCTGGTAGCAGCTAAAGATGGCCGCCGCAACCATGGCGGGGCTCGACGCCCACAGGATGGAGGAAAAGAAGTTCGAGTACTTCTCCTCCATCAACTCCATGGCGAACAAAATAATGCAGGAGAGGGAGAAAATCAAAGCCAAGCACGGCTCGACCTGGGAGAAAATGACGCCTGAAGAGCAGGACAACGCCATCGACAACGGGATGATGGACCCCCATATCCGAGCCCGATACGCTATGCACAGAGTTGAACGTGATGAGGTGGTCTGTTACCCTAAACTGCTCATTCAGACGGGACAGAAGATAGTTCATTTCGGGGACGAGGTACTTAAAGCACGTTATAATTTATGTTAGTTAGCTTTGTGGGTGTTTTTAGAGGTCAGAGCAGCCTGGGTGTGTTGTTATGGTTGCTAACTAGCCACGTAGCCGTTCAAATATGTTGTCAAACGTCACCGGCTACCTGATACGTAAGCTAGCTACAAGTGAATGTTTGATTTTAGTCGCAGCCATAAGGAATAAAAAGATAAATAGACAAACATGGGCCTAAAGTTAGACTTATAATACGCACTCAGTCGTAGATAAGTCATAATAAATCGTTTTCTGTCCTGAAATACTACTCTGTGTTTCTGTTTAGGATATCACCTGGCAAGATGAGCATTCAGCCCCCTTCTCATGGGAAACAAAGGTAAGAATATTTATAGACTCTGGGAAGAAATTGGACTTATAAATTGGGATAGGACTTTTGTCATTATCTAGTGTTGTGTTGATAACGTTCAGTCATGAATCTTGTTGTGTATAATGTCAAAAAATAGTGAGTTTCCAGAGCTCGTTGTGGCATCTTCACATTGCTTATTGAGCCTGATAGCCATCTGAAACCCCCAATATACCCAAATCCTTCCATCTAAGAACCAGACAGTGTCTGTCAGGTTTTTGCTTGATACTTCGATGGTGACTTGATGATCAAAATGGACAATTAATTTCACTTAAGGAATAAAATAAAGGCCTGTTACAGGACAACATTTGCTGGACAACATATTATCCCAGAAATAACTGCGATGTATGATATTGTCGTTTTTAGTTTTTGTCAGGACAAGCAAAACCACAAATAAAATGTGAATAAATGCTTACGTGCTGCACCAAAGTCTTATAATGCCGCATGTAAATACAAAAGGCAATATCGAGGATGGCAAAAATGTTCAGATTTATGTACATACATTGATAAATCAATAAGATACGTAAGATAAGATACATACAATAAGTTGATAACATAATTATCATGTCAGACCTTTGTATATATTGTAAGGAAATTTAGCATTTTCCATCCCCTCTTTAACATACGCAACTATAATATACATTTTGCTCCCTCTTTCAGAGCCAGCTGGATTTCAGCTTGACATCAGGCCCTGCCGACCAGGGAATCTCAACCTCGCAGGCAGACTCAAAGGCTGTAAAGGCTCCTCATTCCAGCCAGCTCGGCAAGAGTACACCAGGAACCAAGGTAAGATAAGGAGCCTACTGCAGTTGTTTTAATTTGTATATCTTGGGAGTTGTAAATTAAATGTGTTATTGTGTTTTGTAAAGGTGTCTGTCAGTGAGGGACGCAGGCCAGAAGAAGAATCATCTTTCTGGAAGATCAGCGCTGAGAGGTCCAGGCTGGAGGGAGAGCAAGCCGACTTTCAGTCCCTAACCCCCAGCCAGATCAAATCCCTCGAGAAAGGAGAGAAATCCCTCCCATCCTACCTCCGACAGGTAAGCACTGAAATCTACCAGTGTTCCTCCGTATCTGGTGCCGTTTTTTTCATATATTTTGGCACAAGTGTCACATTTGTGGTCTGTTTATTTTAAAACAAACAACAGATTGAAAGCGTTTCCCATCCCAACACTTGTCGCTTGTCTTATCGAGCTGTGTATCCTGAAATAGAATCTAGCCTGAAGCCGAGATAACTGGCATCTGTGAAGCCTGCACAAGTGTCGGGGTAGCAGATGGTGAATGCAGCCAATTTGCAGTCAGAGAAAACAGCAATGATGACTAGATTGTTTCTGATTGTTCTACTTTGCTGTCCTTTCTTTACTTTCTTGCACATTTGTTGTTGCTGTGATTTTGCATTGTACAGCCTCCTCAATCACCAACTTAGTTTGCCATCCTCATGCAAGAAACCTAAAGGAAATGTTAGCAATTTCTCTATGTGACATCTGTTTCTGAACACTTTCAAAAAATCAACGTTTTTTTCTTCTCTAGGTTATCTTAAACAAGTGTATAATATAAAAAATCTTAATCTTAAAAACGTGATATTAATGATGTCAATTTAAATAAAATAATTTTTCTTACAGGAGACCTCCGTCACCCCCAAGGAAGCTGAGGCAGCAGACCCCCACCCTCCGCCTCCTTCCAGGTCCACCAAGCAGCGAGCACCCAAGCCGCCTGCTCCCCATCCCCCTGTTGCCGCCGCTGTTAGTGCAACACCGGCATCCCTCTCCATTTCACCGAACCCAGTCCCACCTGTCAGCGTGTCCTCGTCAGTTGCGGGCTGGGAGCGATCTCAGAGCACCCTGCCATCAGTCAGCAACACCCTGGATGAAATGTACTCCTCCAGCTCGTTGTCCAAACCTACACACAACCCCACCAGTGTGGAGAAAGAGAAGGGGGAAGACGATTCGCAAACTAGTCCAACCTTTGCCCAGGTGAGTCTGGAAATAGAACTCGCAGGACGAGATTTGCTTTGGATATTGTGAAATTCGGAAAGTTATGGATTTAAAGCCAAAATTACATCCCATTTATCGACAGAGAAAATAAAAGGAATATCGCTGCTGTGAAATCAGTATGTGGTCAGAAATGTGCCACCCTTAAAATCAAGTTCGAAGTGTTTATTTATTATTTATAGGCTTAATTCAACAATGGTTGGTTGTTGGTTCTTGACCCAGTCCAAGCTTTCTAAAGGTCGCTTCAAATCTGGGGTTCAGTTCATTTGGTCCAGATGAAGGAAAAAAAGTAACTTTACATTGTTGCGTTTTAGTTATAGTTATATTTTTTCTTGTTCACTAAATGCTGTTACAGCCCAGCTCTAAGACTGCAACAAAAACAAGTAAACTGAAGCTGTAAAATCAGTAGTGTAAGGAGTGGGTGAGGGAAAATATGCAGCGTGGGTGTTGTGCTGTAAAAACAAAGGAATGAAAACAAATGGCAGAGATGGAGATCTGACTGGCTGCAGCTCTGGCTTATGTGCACGGGGTACACTGGGCCCTCCTTGCTAGATCTTGGAGAGCAATAGCAATCACTATACAATTTAGGTTTAGGGCTGCAATTATCCATTTTTTTTAAAATTGTTGATCAACCTTTGGACTATTTTTTTCCCCGATTACTCAATTGGTTGTTTGGTCTATAAAATGTCCGAAAATTGTGATTAGTGTTTCCCAAAGTCCAAGATGACGTCCTCAAAAGTCTTGTTTTGTCCACAACCCAAAGATATTCAGTTTCCTGCCATAGAGGAGTAAAGAAACCAGAAAATACTCACACTAATGAAACTGAGAATTGGGCCTTTTTTTTTTTTCCCTTTAAAAAAATTACTCAAACTGACTAATAATTCATCAAAATAGTTGGCAAGTAATCAATTAATCGTTGCAACTCTAATTAGGTTAGTGTTTACAGTTTCAGAGGCAGACAACGCAATTGTAATTTGCAATAGATTTTCCTCAAGAGAGGAGGGAAAAAGTCCAGTTTGAGTTTCATTACAACAAATCTCATCAGAGCTACGGAATATTAAATCATTAATCTTTGCGCTCTTAATCTTTTCCTACCTTCAGGTGTGCAGAAAAACTACAGGTTAGGAACTGGTTTTTAATATACAAAAACCTGAAACTATTGGTTATCTTATTGGTACCGGGCCGCGAAAAGTACATAATTATCAGTTATCGGCATCAGGGAAAAAAAATTAGTCTCACTAATACACATTCTGACATGTCTTCACAGTCAGAAGGAGGATTTAATTGGAGTTAAGTTTTTTTGAATTCCTGCTAAAATCACAGAAGCCCTGTGGTTGGTCTGTTTTGCTTTAATACCACAGAAGAACAGCAGCACAGTCAATCTCAGGCCGAGCCAAACCAACCTCTCAAGTCTCTGTCCGATTGTTTAGTCTGCACCAGAGTTTGATTCACAGCTTGCACACCAGCCTAAACAAACCAAACTAAGCCGGTTAGCTGTAAAATCACCCTAACGGGACAAGCCAGTGAGGGGGGGAGGGTGAAACTGAGAGGTGCAGATAAAAGAATGATTTAATCAGCAAAAAAGACACATACAGAAATAAGATGAAAGTTACAAAATAATGTACTGAGCTGCATCTCTGTCTCTCTGTGTCTCCCACCCCTCAGTTCAACACGAGCAGCAACATCCTGAAGACTGGATTCGACTTTTTAGACAACTGGTAAACCACAGCGGAAACGAGTCACCGCTCTGAATGAATCATTCTCATCATCACTCTGAAGAAGGACCACACTGCCATGGCTACAGACATCCGCATCTAGATTTAACAAACACCAGTATTTAAAATGACCACATTTTATTCTAGTAATTATCTTCAGTGGCTTGTTAAGACATTATCTCACCGCCTGTGTGCTGGTGTTTCCCCCCACTAGAAAAGCTCCCTTTCTGAGTAGGGTTGCAGCCCTTTAATGTCTTGCCAATCACCAAAGGTCTGAACCTCACAGATTGTGTGTGCTCGCCCCGACTGTGCATTCTCACTGCGATCAGCTTGGTTTAAAGGTTACACAATTCTGACCCTGTCCACATGTACACTAGTTATTCTTGTATTCTATGCATATTGGCATTTTATACACACGTACAGTGTTTAACGTCATTGAAAACGGACATTTTTGAAATTTCTTCCAGAGTGAAGAATTTTGAAAATGATGACGCAGACATCCACGTTCGCATCAGGTCCTAATCAGGTTTTATTGGATTAGCGTCATTTGCAAATGTGAACTCGGAGTATGTGTTGTGATTAGGGTTGCAATGGTATGAGAATTTAACGGTACGATAACTATCTCAGGAAAGTATCATGGTTTTGCGGTAAATGGGACTACACAATTATTGTTATTATTATTAATGTTGTTATTACTATCAGTTACAATGGCCCTTTAAAGGAATGAAACAAAAGGGTTTTTTTTGGTTGATGGTTTTACTACCCTATTATACTTTCCCTGGCATGAAAGTTGATGATGGATAAGCAAATGTGCACGGTACGATAAGCATCAATTTTCATATCCTGGTATACCTTTAAAACAGTTTACCACTGCAACCCTAGTTGTGATATGATGGAGTATTTCATTTTGACATTACCGAACGGATGTTATGTCGTCTATATTTAAAGGGGCATGAGCAGACATTGAAAATACACTAACGGAAAAGAGACAAAAACAACTGTGTTTGAAGTTTTAATAGAAACTAACATTTCCCTCAATCGTTTTCATTCAAAAATACCCATGTACGTGTGGACTACACCTAAGTCACTGCAGGCATTAAGGATGCAACAAATAGCTGTCAAATATACCAAAATCAAAATGTATATGCAACCATGAAATGTGGTTCAGAAGGGATCAAAATCGATCGCTGTTTGAAACGCATGTAGAAGATGTTCGATAGATGGTAGCTATCTAGCTAAGTTGTAACTAAAATGCTAAGGTGCAGAGGTTTACAGCCAGCTGCAGCTGCTTTAACATCTGCCTCTGAGCTGGAGTGTGACCCTGAGAGGCACTTAGTTTGGAACAAGGCAGGTGGTGTAAATGAAGGTGCATTACATAATGCCTGGATATTATGGACAGGGCTCGAAATTAAAACCAGACACATGCTGGAATTAAAAAAAAAATGGCTGGTAGATTGCCTCCCTCACCAGCCAAAAATAATGAATAATTTGAACATTTTCCAGCCATTTGGCCGATGGACAAAAAAGTTCATTTTGCACTGATTGGTGATATGAGAGACTTGGAAGAGAGAGGTGTAAATGAGGCATATGTAGCCGGCCTACTTTTACCTGATATGGCAAATAAAGTAGTCACCTGGTTTGGTATGTTCTAACATAATGGTACAATGTTTTGTCAACATTGCTATCCATCAAGCCATTAAAATGACTCAAGAGCTAATCACTAACCCTTGAAATGGCTGCAGCTGCTCCCCAACATCAGTTGCATTGTGTTTTTCACCCTGAAGCCTTTCATATAAAGGTTTATAAAGTGGTGGATAAGTTTACATGCCTGTAACATTCCTCTAACCCATTTTACACTCAATATTAAGAGCCATGGTACATGAAAACACATTCTAACAGGCAGGGGAAGAAATAGAAATCGAATATTTGCCAATCCCAATAAAGAATAAGAAAACTTGTGGCTGCCAAATATTCCTTGTAACCTGCTGATCGTGTTGTTTGTTGTGTGAATGCACAGCAATGGTGACTTGGCTTTCTTCACATGCAAGTTTTAGACACTTACCTAGCAAGCGAGGAAATCTTGTGTACCATAAGCATGTCAAATGTTCATCTGTGCAAAACACTAATCCTATTTTCTTTTTATGTTTTGTTTTTTTGTCATGAAGTTTTTGCTCTCTGTTGTGCTTTTATTTATACGTACCTACGGCATATATTCCTATAAACCTAAGAGTTGTAGAGCTAAAGTAGTTCTCAGTGCTGCAGTCTCAGCTCACATAGTGCATTTACTACAGACAATGTTCCTACTGGTTATGGAATTCCTGGGATATCATGAGTTTTCACCATTGCATCACTTAACAGGAATATAACAGAATGTATTTTCCAAGTTTCACTTATTCATAGAATCGGATAGTGGTTTTCAGAGAGTGGAAACCAGGCTGTCGTCCTCTGTGACATTCAAAAGAGGGAAGAGCAGCCTTTGAAGTGCTCAAACTCAAGTCATGGAAAACTCATGGACTGTGTGTCCAGGCTGCCGTGTGAACCTGTTACAGATGTCCTGTATGGATTAAGCTTCTTGCCAACACTTCCTCACCACCCCAACTGTCACATTTGACCACAAACTAGTGCTGAGCAAAGCTAGTGTCCGTAAGACGCACTTAAACGTTGTGTTTTAGGTCAACAGGCAGGCATGTAGTGATTTGTACCACTTGTGTCATAGATTTAAAATCCAGTTTACATGACTAGAGTACTATTTTACTGAATTTTATATTTATCTGCTGATTGTACCTTATGCTATACAAGTATATTGCACTCATGCATTTTGAGATCACAGATTGGGAAGAAATAAATAAACTAAAGTCAGATCTGTTTCTTGTCTTTATCTGTTTCTCACAAAGGTTTTTGGACACAAACTTTTCTTTGTAATGCAGAGTCTGGTTTCCACCCACTAATTATATTTTCCAAATTAATCAAGGCCAGGTTGTACAGTCTGATGGAAAGAGAATGAGTATTTGTTTTGTTTGTTCAGTCGATAACAGATTTGGTTTTATAAGAAAAACTGATGGTAACGCCTTAACTTTTCTTGTTAGACATTAAGATTGTTCGCCTGCTCTTTTGCATTCTTGTTGACCTCCCTCTCAGCTCCATGACATCAATTCCTCCAGCTGTAATTCCAACCAGATCCAAGACGCCATTTAGAAAAGGAGGAGGGAAGGATGTCCGGTGCTCAGAGGAAACTTTGTGCTGTTCAGTCGAACAACACACAGGCCCGATTTAGAATCAGCCGACCTCGTTCCGCTGTCTCCCTCGAGTGCAAAGCAGCCGCTCTGCAGTGATTATTTAAAGAGGGAAGAGCATTACTGTGTTTCATTCATAATGTATGTTGTGAAGGCAAACAAGGCTGATGAGGTCAGGTCAGGGATACCTGAGTTAAACCAACATATGGAGCGGACGGTTAAGTTCTATTGAGGACCTGACCTCAAGTCCACCTCTGCTGTGACTGTTCTACAGTTTCTCTTATGATCATCATTGGTTTAGTTTTGGTGTCCATGATTGTCTTAAATTCCAGTTTAGATGCATGTCCATGCCAAAAAAAAAAAAAAGTTTCATCTTTGATTCCCCTCTAAGTTGAGCATTGTTTTACATTGTGGCTAATGGGCTAAATATGAATAATGTTGGTACTTTAAACTGGTCAAAGAAGATATTTCACATGAGAGCAAAGCAGCCACAAACAGATTAAATCTAAACATATCATCTATCAGTGTTGGTCTTTGAGGAACTGTATGTTTGTGTTCATCATCCCTCGCTGGACTGAGGCACCTCTGTCCAGTCCAGCCGCCTCCCTGCAGCACCACCCAACACCTCCAAACTCTGAATGGCTGCTTTGTTCCCTCTCAAATATTTTTTGCAACAAATGTTCAGGTGAATGAAAATCTTTGCTCGCCATTGAACTTAAGAGCGGAAACAGAAACAGGGCAGTGATTGTGTAACAGTGTGTGAGCTTATGTCTAGCAGGCGAATAAGGCAGACTGTTCCTCAGACATTTTCAGATACCGATATGATGGTGACAGATACTAAGGTGGTTGTGTCTCAGCCAGAGGCAAGAGGTCTGCAGTTAGTAGGAAATTTGATGAGTAATCCACGTTTTTCTCCTAATGACATACTTTATGATGAGTGAGGTCAGTCTGAGAGAAAGTCTGCTCTCCATGCCTATTATATATATGATTACACAAATGCAGACCCATGTTCATTTTATTTCTTACATGGCAGTCTTGTGGATAACAATACTAAAGAGTTCAGGTTAATTTGAGTGCATAAACATTCTATTATTTTTCTTATCAGTTACTCTCTTGATGAAAAGTGTGGTGAAAACGGTGAAGTATTCCTTATGCAATTCCCTAGCAGACGATGACTTCTTCCAATTGATTTTATTGTTTGATTAACAGTTCAAAGCCCCAAAATGCTAAATTTAATGTCACATAATACAAAAGGGCAAGAAATTGTCATATTTGAGAGGCTGGAACTTAATTTTTTTGCTTAAAAACATGACTTAAATTATTTTCCTGGGATTTCTTATCAAAAAATGTAGTTTCTGATTAACTTCTGTTGCTCAACTAATAATTTCAGCTATCGTTTGATTTGGATATCAGTTGCTTTGATTGTTCAAAGTGGAAAATCTGCCAGAACCACCGAGGTCAAAACAAGCAAAAACACTTTTTTTAGGGCTCACATATTTTTTCCAGCCATGATTTGTTTGAATCCAAACCGACGTTTGGAAAAAGTCTGGATTCTTGGACTCCATCGTGTGCTGGAACAGCTGCGTGTCTCAAACACATCTGTCCCTCTTTGCTCAGAGCTCACAGTCCCAGTCACTGCCGGAGCTCCTCCCAGTCTCCGGATTTCAGTCGCTCTCCCTGGAAACTCTGCCGGATTCTTGTGGCATTTTAACTGGCATACCTCCTGTTACACCCACACACACACATACACACACTGTCTTTTTTCTTTTCTTTTTATGCCATCATTTCCTGTGAACAGATTCGCAACTCCATATTTCCCTTACCACTTATTTATTTCTTCATTTAATTACACTAGAAAAGCTTGGCAAGCAGGCCTCATATTTAGCCGAATTAATGAAAGGGGTGTGTGTGTATATGTGTGTGTGAGTTTATGACCACAGTGTACTTGTGCACAGGCATGCAGTGTTTTCTAAACCAACCAACCTTTAAGCCAGAGATAAAAAGATAAAGAAGTTAAAGCAACATGAAAGTTCACTGTTAACCTTGGAAACTGCAGTTTGACAGTTGTTGGTTTTGTCTACAAGTCAAGAATAAACTTTCAAGTCTAGCATTTAATTCAACAGAGATAAGAAGTCATAAAAGTGCCATAGATTAAATTATATCATGGACAAATGTCAACAGATCCATCGTGGTTTCACGCTTACAAATGTTAAAACACGGTGTCGAACAGTGGTCTCTGGCTCGGCAGCCTTCTTACCAAACTGTAACAAACACTGATGCAAATTGTCCTGACGTCTTGTAAAAAATGTAGTTGCCACAAACACGGCTGGAAAAGGCTGCAGTGTCTCATTGAAAATATCCAAAGGTTTCACACTTACAAATGCTGAAACGCCATCTCAACAGTGTTCTCTGGCTCAGCAGCCTACTTGCCCAACCATAACAAACACAGCTGCAAATTGTCTCAACGTCTCGTCAAAAAATATTTTTTTCCAACCCACAAATATGGCTGGTAAATGTCCCAACATATTGTTAAAAATACCCCATGGTATGTCGCTTACAAAACTATAACAAACACGGCTGCAGTGTCCTGAAATCTCATCAAAAATATCTTGTTTTGTTGCCACAGGGCTAGAAAATGTCCAGTGGTTTCATGCTGACAAATGCTGCAATGTTGATTTGTTGTAAGAAGCAGGGCTGGATAATGTCCCGACGTCTCGTCAAAAATATCCAGTGTTTTCACGCCTGCAGATCTTGTAACCCCGTTCAAACAGTGGTCTCTGGCTTGGCAGCCATCTTGACTAACTGTAATCAAGGTGACTGCAAATTGTTTTGATGTCCTATTAAATATATTCAGAGGTTTCAAGCTAACAATTGTTGAAACGCCATCTTGAACAGCGGTCTCCCTTTAGACAGCCTTCTTGCCGGTATGTAATTCAGACACAATCCCCTCCACCTCCAGACATGGAGGTAAGCTGATAAAAATGTAATGTGAATGTGATAAGTATTCTGGGAATGCTGAAATTTTACATATGACATGTACAAATTCAACTAGATCAGTGGCTTGCAGAAATGTAAAATGCCGACTGTACGTTTGCAAAAAAACCAAAGACTCAAAACGCTGCCTGAAGATTTGGTGAACTGAAGGATAACCACGAAGCTGTCCTACTTCTTAAGCAAATTAAATCATTAATAAATAAAACATTGGAATAGCTAAAAAAAAAAGTGCCACAAAGCTTTGATGTAGCCTGTGGTTTCCACAGGACAGAGACCTGTGATGTTGTGTAAAGCTCCCCACAAAGAGTGGAAATGGGAGGTGGGAGCAAATACAAAGAGCTTTCCTGTTGTTTGGCAAGAAAAGCAAGACGTCCTGAATGAGGCAGACAGAGGAGCGACAGCAGGAAGACAACTAGGATGTGATTTAGATTTTAAAAAATAAGATAAAACCTAGGATTTCAGCTTTTAATGGGAGATTCCTGCTGATGTTCCTGCTTTACTGAGATCTCTCTGGAGGAAAGCTAGAGGGTCAGGAGGGAGAGAGGAGTGAAAGAGAGCGACAGACTGACTCAGAGGGAGTTTTGCTGCTGAAGTAAAAGCAGAGTTATTAGGAAGCTGAAAATGGGACCGGCTGAAGCCTCGCTCGCTCTCCTGTGTTTATGTTCTCTGGGTCTGTCTGTTCTTACAGGGACGGCCAACGCTGCACCAACACAGGTCAGGACTGCATGAGTTCTTTTTATTACTGAAACATGGACTTAATTTACTGAGAACTTCATTTTAAATCGTAGATGCTGCTGTTACTGTTGCATGCCTGCTTGTTTAAACAAAAACACTGTGTCCATTCACACCGATAAACTGTGCATGTGTGTGTTGAAGGGACTCAGGTGTAGCTAAGTGAAGTAAAAGATAACAAACATTGAGATAAGTTGGCCACATAAAGTTCAAATAAATCTGTGTAAAGAAGATACAGTACCATGCGAACGTCGTTTGTTGGCTGATCTACTGTAAGTAATGACGTCACAGGTGGATGACACGAACCAGACATGTTAAAGATAATAATGATGCAACTGCACCGGTATGACTAATATCTATGATGATACACCCAGAGGAGCAGGTTTTTCCTCTACTAAGACTTCAAAATAAAACACCCGTTTCCCTCTGTCAGTTCCTAAGTCACTGAGGGAACATGTGTTTAAGATAAATAGATATACAAACAGTAGGGGAATGTAACTACGTACATTTACTTGCAAACGCTCCATCCTGCATGCAATTAAGATTTTTGTGGTTAAAGACACAGTACATTAGACATTTATGTGTACAGGAAGGTCATTCAGATTTTGGATACAACCCTAATGAGCATCTGTGGCTTGTTTTTGATTGGTTGTGAGGAAGCAGGGTTTCATCTCGTCTACTGTAGCAAAGAAGAACTAACACAGCTCAAATGCGACAGAGATGTGATTTCTCTGTCTCTCTCTGTGTGTCCGTATCAGGAGTCCCTGCCAGAGTTGAAGAAGGCGAGAGGGGACGTTCCTGATATTCTTCCAGAGCCTGAACCAGAGCCAACTAACCCAGTGTCAGACTTTGAAAACTCATACAACTATGTCTGTGAGTCTCCATATATCCAGTTTAGGTCTAGATAGGCAAACACTGACACTACAGAAAGTATCTCCATCATATACCGGTATCAACCTAATAACTTTAAAGCACAGAGATAAGGCTCAGAGCTACACAGTAATATTCCATATTTCATTAATGCACCACATTTTCATTCTCTTTTCGTTCATCTCCTTTTTAGCCTCAATAATGCCCCTTTGTGTTCTCTCCCTCAGTGTCTAGACTGGCCGGCATGGACCAGGCGATCCACAAGCTGAATGTTGGTCACTACACTCTGGATGTTAAAGTCAGCCAGTTAATGGACCGTCTGTCAAGGATGGATGGTAAGATGATCATTTTCTCATACATTTCTCCTTCTTCATGGACTTTTTCCCCCCACTTTCCACCAATTGTGCACCCTTTCAAACACTTTTCTCATTTATATATTTCTATATTTCTTTCCACTAATTCAGTCAGGTTCATTGTAAGATGGTCAAATGAAGGATGAAAGTGGCAAAAAAGTAAAAAAGAAAATAAAAGATGCAATGAATTACTTGATGTATTTATATTGCTTTTGAAAACAAAACAATGAATGGAAACGAGAGAAAGTGAATGAGATTATACATCTGGTGTCCTCCGTAGACTGTTCCATAAATTAAGTTCCATAATAAGCTGTGCAGTCAACTTGAAACAGGAGTTTTATATGCTGCTTTAGTTCTTTAATGTGGAAAACAGTCAACAGAATGACGCTCTGTACTGACTTTTATGTCTCCTTGTTTTTGTTGTTCACTAACATGGCAGCTAAAGTCGGGGAGCTTGAGGACAAAATCCAGGAGGTCTACCAGCACAGCAAGGACAACCGCAAGGAGACAGGGAGACTGGAAGGTATCACACTTATTTTCCCCTGGAGATGTCCTCAAGCTCACAGGTCTCGTAGACAACTAACAAACGATCGCAACAGCCTTTTTCATTACTGATTAATCTGCCAATTTTTTTTTAGGATTGATCGTTTCATCTATAAAATGTTTTTTTAAAAATGTGAAAAATGCTTATCACAATTTCCCAGAGCCCAGTGACGTCTTTATATTGCTTATTGTCCAACCAATAGCTAAAACCCAGAGACTGACAAAGAAAAGCAGGAAAATTCTTAGATTTCCGAAAAAGACACTTTTGCTTAAAAAATGACTGAAACAATTCGTCAAACATGACTCTAAATGGATGGTTACTAAGCTTTGTGATTGTTTTATATAAAATAAGAAAAAGTTTACATTTCCATGTGTAATAATAAATTTACAAAGCGATTTAACAGCCTACACTGCCCCCAAGAGGCCAAAAAAAGTCAAACTTTCTAATTGCGTGATAAAGCATCCGTCTTGTTTTTCTCTGCTGTGTAGGTTGCCAGAAGGGACACAGGATGGGATACAAATGTTATCTTGTGTACAACACCCATGAGGACTACGCCGGAGCGGCCAGGAAGTGCCTGGAACGCGGCGGCCGCATGGCAATGCCCCGCGACCGCAAGGAGCAGGAGGCCCTCGCTGACTACGTCAAGACATTCTTTCATCCGGGGAACTGGCCCGTCTGGCTGGGCATCAACGACCTGCGATCTGAGGGCATGTACCTTTTCGACGATGGGACGCGGGTCCAATACTTCCAGTGGCGCAAACACTTCCTGTCCAGCCAGCCGGACGGAGGGAGACGAGAGAACTGTGTGGCCATGTCGTCAGACGACGGCGACTGGTGGGACCACTACTGCGATCGGACCATGAACTATCTCTGCGAGTTTGATGACAGGGTGGCACTATAAATTGAACTCTTTTCAACTCTCTCACACACTTTTTTACTTTGACTTCCAGTCCATTACATTTTCAAATAACTTATTTCCCTTTAAAAATATTTTAAAGGTCCCTTTTTCAAGAAAAGTTGATTTTTGAGTCATTCCGAACTCGTCAAGAACTGACGCCATAATAGCGGCCGACCCTACTTTCAATCACAGAGTGTCAGTATGTGACGAGTTAGGAAACCCAAAGTGTCACTTTTTGAAGAGTTCGGAATGACTCAAAAATCTACATTTCTCACAAAAAGGACCTTTAAACTCGATTGGTTGTATTCAAAGGTGAGGAAGTCTTGAAATCTACATTAGAAACCTTATGTGTTTTATTATAAATATCCAGTTTAAGTTACAATTAGTGTACCTTTTTTCAAAAAGTGTAATGATATTTCACGGCATTTTATGTTTTTAAGGTGAAAACGTGTATCTCAAATGCGCACAAATTCATATATTGCTATTTAAGTTCTGCAAATAACTGAATAAGACTTCATCAGATTACATTAGTATTATAAATATTATATTATTCATGCAGCTGCAGGGATATGAATGTAAACCCAGTCAGGACTATGCTGAGATTTCATGCCTGGAAGTCTAAATATTTGTTCAAATGGAAAAGCTGGAGGCACTTTCTTCAGAATCAGCACAGACTCTTGGAGATTTAAATCAATGTGTATTTGGGCTTAACAGGAATTAGGCAGAACGTCTTAGTTACTTCTGATCTTTGAAGATATTTTGACAAAGTCTGGCCGCCCTGTTCAACTGCTGATACTTTAACATGTCTGGCCAGAACATTTGTAGAGCTGCAGTCTCACATCTGAATCCCCTTTCAACGCCCCAAAATGAAAACAATAACACACCATCAATGTATGTAAAGTCCTACAATATGTAAAACAAGAAAGCTGTATATAAAATGCTGAATGTAAATTTCTCTCCTACAAAAACACTCTGATATCTTCATTATTATTATCAGGATCAACCTCTTTCACACAGCTATTGGCGGCTCCTTCACTGACACTAGCTACCACTTGGCTAGCAACGCTAGCTTCCTGGCTAATCCTCTTTAGCCCGCCCGGGAGCAGCTTCTGACAGCAGCTGACTGAAAATAAAGATTGTCATTACCTTATCCCTCTCCTTCTTTTTGGCATGGAGTGAATTGAGATGCCAAATTCACTCCATCATTAGCTAGCTATCAGTTTATATCAAGGACGTAACAATTTTACCTGTCAGTAGTTTCAGAGGTCATGTGACCCATACCATTTTCATGGGGGAGGGGGGTCTTCATTCTGA
The DNA here is from genome assembly GCF_965226575.1 of Pagrus pagrus. Lineage (NCBI taxonomy): Eukaryota > Metazoa > Chordata > Actinopteri > Spariformes > Sparidae > Pagrus > Pagrus pagrus. The sequence goes on along the minus strand of NC_140200.1, from coordinate 19,120,171 downwards.
AACAGGCTATATTTTATGAAAGCAACATTAAATAAAACGTTAATTTCTATTGCTTTAATTAGTAATGGTCAGTAAACTTAAAATGTGGCTATCATTAGCTATATAATAATCATTGCTGGCTTCCCTGAAAGTCTACACACCCCTCAGTGGCATTGTCTTGTTTAACGCTCTTACAAACACGCATAGAGTTAGCTTGCTCACAAAACAGACTCTTATTTTGCATGGCTGTTTACACGATGAGCATTTTTACACAAAACTAAATCATATTTTACTATCTTTAGGAACAAACTGTGACTTTTTTGACCTGCAAAATTATCTTTTAATATGATGAACATATGTACAGAAGCATTCATAAATTTTATTTCCTCCGTTTTCCCGTAATAATGAGTTAATTTCATTTGTTTTCTTGAGATCTCGAGATAACGAAACTTTGTTTTCCCGAGATAATGATATCATTAATTTGAGATCTTGAAAAAACAAAACAATAGTGTAGTACTGTATATTAAATCATTGCAGGAAACATCATTCAGTGTAACAATGTCAGAGGAGCAGGAGCATATCGATCACCGCGTCACATATCTTTTCAATCAAGGCCTGACACAGGCTGAAATAGCATTATTTCTTGCTATTACAGACACACATTAGATACACATTAGTGTGCGTAATCTAAAAAGAGGTTAGCAAGGCTTCAACTATATCAGCGGCGCAATCTAAGTGAGCCTGATGTCGTCGTTAACTACATAGCTGACTGGCTACGATGTCCATAATCTCAGGCCTATCATATCACAGTCATTATCTCGATATCTCGAATTAATAATATCATCTCGGGAAAACAAAGTTTCTTTATCTCGAGATTTCAAGAAAATGATCCCATTATCTCGGGAAACCAGCAGTTGTTATTTCGAGATAATAACTTGAGATCTCGAGAAAACAAATGAAATTAACTTATCACGGGAAAACGGAGGAAATAAAATGTATGAATGCATGGCCCTTTAGGGCTTCCGTACATATCTACAATTCATGGCACAATTTAAATTGAGGGCCGAAGTTGGTTCCATTCATTTTATTTAAAAGGAGAGAAAGTTATTTTTTGATTCTGTGAAATGATTTACTACGGAAGACCTAAAGGGCCATACATTTTATTTCCTCCATTTTCCTATGATAACGAATTAATTTCATTTGTTTTCTCGAGATCTCGAGTTATTATCTCGAAATAACAACTGTCGCTTTCCCGAGATAACGGGATAATTTTCTCGAGATAACGAAACTTTGTTTTCCGAAATAACGATATAATTAATTTGAGATCTCGAGATAATGACTGTGATTTGATAGGTCTGAGATTATGGAGACACCCGAGACCTCGTAGCTGGTCAGCTATGTAGTTAATGACGACATCAGGCTCACTTAGATTGCGCCGCCGATGTAGCTGAAGCCTTGCTAACCGTCTTTTTAGATTACGCAGACTAATGTGTATATTATCTGTAATAGCAAGGCATAATGCTATTTCAGCCTGTGTCAGGCCTTGATTGAAAAGACATGTGACGTTGTGATCGATATGCTCCTGCTCCTCTGACATTGCTACACTGAATGATGTTTCCTGCAATGATTTAATATACTACGCTATCGTTTTGTTTTCTCAAGAGCTCAAATTAATTATATCTCGGGAAAACAAAGTTTCGTTATCTCGAGATAATAACTCGAGATCTTGAGAAAACAAATGAAATTAACTTGTTATCATCTCGTTATCATCTCAAATGTTAAATGCTGTCTGTGTGTTGTTTAAATGAAACAGTCTACAATTGGCAAGGGTCTTTATTTCAATCAGAAACAAGCATATAAATAATATGAGAACAAGATTATTATATGCCGGTATTTGGTACATGACATACTTGCCAGTTGATAACAGGAAGGCATTATGGTTTGATACCCAAACTCATCAGATATCCTGGGTTTTCATCCTGAGTTATTTTTAAAGCTACACTGCTGACAGTTCAAGACAAATGATGTGCGTGTTTTATTTAGAGATATAGACGTATCAGACCTGTAGCAGCAATTATATCTATTTTCTACAGTAAAATATCCAAATTTAATGTAAAATTGTATGAGGATTAAAATATGGGATTAGGAACGAGGGATGCAGCAGCAAAGATTTTTCTTCCCTTCATCTTCAACTGGACGATCCCGTGGAATAAATATAGTCTCATGAAGTAGTCAGAGGTAACATCATGATGCATGACTCGAAGTTAAAAACAGTGCCTCTCACTGCCACATGGGGACAGCAAAATCACTTTAAAGCACTTTTACAGTAAAGCCTTGAGAAATGCTTTATAACTTTAGAGATTAGTTTTTAAAAACTAGAGCAAATCAGCGTTTTTTAAAAGAAAAATAACATTTATATTTATAATTACGTTTTGATCCAGTTGAACCACTCATTTAAAAATGCTGCCATCACAACACTGACGCGACAAAGAAGATCAGCTGTCTTTGCGTCACAGTTCTGCATCGGTCACACCTCTTCATGGTGTCATGAGAGCGAGACGTGACGTCATAAACGTGAGTTAAAGAGCTGCTCTTCTTCTGTGGTGTCAGTGGTGTATTTCAGATACTTCTTCACAGCTTTGCCCGGTCTGCGGCCTGCAGGATGTCCTTCACAGTCGGCCGGTCAAACGGGGTTTTACACGGGTGAGAAAGCAGGACCTTCCCAGCGTCATCCAGCAAAAAGTCACCTCCCATCTGAAAACGTAACCGCACATTAAAGCCGCGCGTAAAGTCCGTCACATCAATATCAAGGTGTTTGCTGTGTCGTCCATTTGTACCTGGTAGATGTCTTCCAGCAGGCGATGGGGGACATCGGGGAAGTCTCTGTCCGCGGCTCCGTACTCGCCGTACTGCAGCAGGCAGTTGAACTTCATCACCTGGGCGTAGGACGAGCCGAGGCCAAAACTCCTGTACACCTGTGGCACAGAGGACATGCTGCGTTTGAAAACTGCTGCAACACATTGTGGCAGTTTTATATCATCACAAGGAAAAGCAAGACATCCGCTTTGGATTAAGCAATATGACTGTATTCACACACTCAGTCACTCATAATGATTAACGAGAGCTTCTGTGGCATGTAGAAAAATATTCATATTTGGTTGATCGCCCTCGTTTCTGTCTCACATCTGGTGGTTGACTTTGCAGAGTGAACGGTTTGGAGGCTCGGCTTTGATGACACATCGTCTAACAGCTGCTAAATCCTCAGGTTCCTTCAGCTCGTTTGTGCAGAGTCACAGCCATGTCTAGTTTCCATGAATCACTTTTGACTCTTGAATTTTCATGCATCTTTTCATCCCTTTAATTTCCTAATGGATTATTTAAATTGACTGTGTTTCAGTCAGTCAGTGAATGTAAAAACACGTGTCCTGACCGTTCTCTGTGGATCCAGCACCATGTTGTAGTTACACCCGGTCTGCTCAAACCACACCTGAGCTCCCTCCACACTGCCGAACGCAACCACCAAGACCTTTACTGACCGAGCCTCAAGGACAGCCTACAGAGAGACAACAAGAAAGAAGATTAAATATGTTTACTGATTACAAGCCACCCTGAGGATCTGTTTTACTCACTCACACCATGGAAAAAAATGACTTGGCAGTAAAATAATCAGTATTGTACAGGAAAAAAGTAAACATTAGAGGACAGTGTGGAAAAACCTCACGAAAGGGTCACGACCACTCGGTTGAGAACCTCAGACTTAAAGTATTATACAAACCGCTTTTGTTAATCAACACTAAATACAGTTTTTGTAGAGCGATAGGATGACGGAGTAGCCAAGTGAATTGTTTGAAAGTTGCACCATCAGATTGTAGACTGACCTGACTCGCCTCCAGCTCGGCCACGTGGTCTCGTCACGGTAGTCATCCAAAATGTCTGATGAGAACCAGCAGCAGCTTCTGACCCTGATCCAGGTACTGACCCAGAGTCACACTCCTTTAAACACAATGACACGATAAAACTCGTAGGTTTTAATTAACAACACTGATTAAGGTGGTAAGAACACAAACGTTCAAGGTGAGGTCGTGAACTCACTTTCCGCTTCGTCCATCAGTGAACGGAGTATCAGGGCTCAGGCTCTCTGCTATCTTTCCTCCTGACAGTCCGGCTGTTGTCTGCAGACCTTCATCCACACTCACCAGGAAGGAGTCCCACTCACTCTGCACACACCCAAACACGGAGACACACATCAATAAAGCACAGTGCATCAAGTCACTCACACACTGATTTAAAGACAAATTAATGTAAAATAAATCAGTCAACACATAATTTAAAAACAAGGATAAAACGTGTGATAGCTTTGATTATTTAGAAATAAATAAAGAAATCGTAAACTGGTGTATGACAAAGTGGCAAAAACTGGTCCAGACATAATCCAGTGTTGTTGTTTCTAAGATAACAAGAGGACAAACCATCAAAGTCCAGATCAGTCTGAGAGTTTTATGTCAGTTTTATCGAATGTTTCAACACTGGAAAAAGAGCATCTGCTGCTCAAGAATTTAGGGTTAGGTAAAGTATTATATTAAAGGGTTATTGTGATATGAGCGTCATCTTAGATTTTGGATATCGTTATATCATGAAGTGTTGTCTTCTCCTTGTTTTAAATGCTGCCTTACAGTAAATCAGACTGTTCTACTTGCTCTAATACTTGTCTTTACTCACTCTGTCATTACATCCAAATTACTGATGATTACTTTTGTGAAAGTACCGAAAGTCATCCCTACAACATCGTGGCAATATTGATATCAAGGAAGTTGGTCAAAAATATTGTGATATTTGATTTTGTTCTGACAGTTCTAACATTTAAGAGAGATTTTGAGGAGATTTCAAAATATCAAGATATATATTGTGTATTGCGATACAATTTTAAGGCCATACTGCCAATTCCTGGCAGAATCCATGAGGACACATTCATTTGTATCTAATTTTATTGCATTTATTTTGATTTTTACACTTTATTACTGTATCTTCTTGACAAGATCATTGCCCGTTACTAAGTAAGTAATTAGGCACTTGCTGTTCTTAAGTACAATGTTAAAGTACTATTTCCTTACTTGTATAAGTATATGTAAATTGTATAAGTCCATTTTTTGCAACTTTATACTTCTACAACACCACAATTCAGTAGAAAATGTTGTCATTCGTCTCCAATACATTTATTTGATAACTTTGTATCATTATAGATTTAGATATTATTGATGCCTGAGGAGGGCAAATTCACAAGCTACCCTTCATCAGTATATAAAGTACTTAAAATCAGCAGCATGTTTAGCACCTGCAACATTAAAGCAACATTATGTAGAAACTGGCATTCTGTGTGATTTGGCGCCCCCCACAGTTTCTGAGTGCAACAACACTGTAGTTACAGGTCTGTAACAATTTGTCAGACGTAATGTAGGTGCTGACTACAAACAAAACTCATGATATCATAACTATGTTATGTGTTAAAAACTTGTATGTAACGCTGTGATCCTACCCTCTTACTGAAGTTACACAGTGCAGAAACAAGTGATATGTCTATGAATGTGTTTGTTTACTGTGTGAAAACTTTAGAACTGAATTTCGGACATAATATGCAACTGAAATCGAAATAAAAAGGGCAAAAAAAGAAGTAGAGGTATCACAAATACAGACCTCCACCTGCAGAAGTTCATCCACCTGCTCTCTCACTGCTGCATGGCTGCAAAAACACAAAAGTAGTGAGATAAAGACATGTCAACACTGAGCTTTCATTTCCATTAATAACTAATAAGACAGCGATTGACCACAGTAACTGTACCCTTCGCCTCCAACAGCAGATGAATAGAGGCAAGGTTATAATACCTGCATTCTCATATGTCCCCTTGGGTTCACAGATACTTTTTTCCTCAATGTTCGCCTTAATAAATGTCTAAGTCACCCCTATACTCAACATCACCAGGATCAAAACCAAGCATTGTGAAGCAGCTTTTATATTTTCTGCTCTCTACCTGTGGAATAAGTTTCCTTATTACCTGAGGTCAGCTAACACTGTCAGCTCATTTAAATCAGCGTTTGACTTGACTCGTCTATCATGTTTTATAACAAGCATCAAATTTAGGTCAATCATTGCTGGAAGGAATGAGGAAGAACATCTGGAGAAAACCTGTGGAAACCTCTGAAATAATATACCAACCATACATATCATTATTATTATTATTATTATTGTTATTAGCATTATATACTTACTGATAAAACTTCTGCCAAACAGCTTCTGCTTCACTCTTCTTCTTCACTCCGAGGCTGCAAAACAGTAACAAAGAACATGACTACTTGAGGGTATAAAAAAGGCAAAACTGGATTCATTTGATTGTACTTTGGCCAGTGACACAGCCAGATAATTCTGTGAATACTGAGATCACCTCACCTTTTGAAGAACTGTGCTCCGGCTGTCATCAAACCATATAAAGTGGTGATCTTATACGGGACAAACCTCTCTAGGGACTCTGTTTGAGAACAAAGGACCATAGTTATTTTTTTTAGGCTGATTTGTGCAATGTCATTGTATTGGCAATGAGCATGACAGGGATTACATTACACCACATTCACCAGGGGGACTTTAAATCCAGTGATTTGATCACACTGATCTGCTTTACAACTCACAAGAGCCATGTGTCACACCACAATTATGAAATAATCAAAAGGCGCATTGTATTATAATCATATTACATGGTAATGTGGCAAAGGTGGCTCATCTTAACACACAGCTTCACTGATGAAAGTAAAACATATTTTATTTCATCTACTTTCGCTAGATTTGACGTTTATCCTACATAGTGAAAACGAAACCACAAACTTCATTTAAAATCCAAGCATTTTTATGATCTTGTGCTAACTGGAAACAATGTATAGGTTATAAAACGAGAATAAAAGTTACACCCGAATAAATCTGATCTCTTCTTCAATTCGGCGTACATTTCATCTCTTATGGAACACTACATAGGTAATACTGTTGTCTTTTATTATTAGTTCATGTGTTTTTCCTTACTGTCTTACTGTCCGTTTAACTACGTACATAACAGTAACGTAGTCTTATAAACGCATAAAATAAAGCTGTGTTTTGTGTATCTTCTCTATGCCGAATTACTCCAAAGACCAAAAGAATTTATTCCACATAAAAAAAAACATTTTTCTACGTGGTATCTACTTCTCTGTGCAACAAAAAACATTAAAACCTTCACATTTTCAATGAAGTCCGTCACGTGAAAAGCCTCATTCTTCTGAATCAGTCCTACCTGCTGCTTCCTGCTTGGCTTTCTCTAGAAGGACTTTGCTCAAGTTGACCAGCAGACTCAGACTACTTGTTAAAGTCTCTTCTGACACAGCCACGTCCTCAGCCATGATCACCTTCCCACTCTGCCACCTGTACCGCTCACGACTGACAGTGCAGTGACATCCATGAGAGACTAAATGTACCCGGACCACGTGACACAATCATGTGGCGCTGAAAGCCTTGTGTGGGATTCAGAGTTTATGCAGCACCCAGTGGTGAGCAGTGATCACTACAAGAAAATAATAATCATAAAAAAAAACATTTATAAACACGATTATAAGCGTCACAATCCTGAATGCAATAAGAGAGGAATATGATTAATATATGCAGATGTTATATCCATTACACTGCACAGCCTATGTAAAGTATGCAAAACCTTATGGGAAGGGAAGTAACTACAGCTGTCAGATAAAGATAGTTGAGTAAAAACTACAATATTTCCCTCTGAAATGTAATTAGATAATGGTAATATCTAATAGTTGGTGTATTTTTGATCATTCATTAAAGGATAAGTTCACCCAAAAGTGAAAATTCAGTCAGTATCTGCTCACCCCCATGCCAATGGAAAATTCGATAAAGTTTTGTAGTTCACACAACATTTCTTGCGCTTCACAGCAAAAAAAAAAAAAAACAGCGTTGCAGCAACTGCTGAAGTAACAACTGAAGTAGATGGGGACTTGTTTTAATACTTAAAAAACCAGCAGGAAAGAAAGAAATAAAATGTCTAAATACAGCTCGTCCAGTGTAATCCAAGTCTCAAGAAACCCTGAGATCCCAAATTGGTTTTAAAATACATTATTTACACCCTTTTTACACCCATTTTAGTGTAGACTGGTCTGAACTGGCTGAATTAAACCTCTGAAAGACAACTGCTTTTGTTAAATTCACTTTAAAACAGAAAAGTTCAAACAAAACATCCACCTTGTATGGAAGCCCGTTCCTGCCAAAGAGATAAAACAGTTGTAAAAAAATAGAAATACTAGAATAGATTTTGGCTCCACCAAACCAGTGTTAATCATAAGTATCTCACCAGTATAAACCCATCGTGACGTCACTCATTAGTTTGTGGACTAAGTTTGGCATAACGGCCGTAATTAGGGTCAGAAAGTCATATGAGGGTCAATTCTCTCAGGAGGGTAGATAGGATGACATTTATTGTCCTAATAAAACACCAAAGGGTCACTGTGAGTTCATATGTGAAAGGGCCCATGAGGGGCGCTTTTTTTCCCATGTTATTCCTTCGTGGTAGTGGCCTTTTGTGTTGAAAAAGAGAAAACTGTAGAGAGAGAGAGAAAAAAAAACTATAACGTACACCTAACAATACAGCAAGAAGCTGTTGTAACCTAACAAGTAAAGCATGCGAAAGAACTGATTATTATATATATACATTGTGAAAGAAAATTTCAATAGGCTGAAGGAGTTCTAGATAATCCTTATAGATGAGTAAGAAATTGAATAGTGAGTGTTTTGTTTGGTGCAAACCCTGATAACAAGTAATAATAATTATATACTATAGTATAAAGTTATCCTATATGAGATACTGTAATAATGATATGATACAGTATAGTGTGATATGATAGGCCCCACTACAATAAAATGGGCGTATGAGTGAAAGTACATATATGAAATCTGTCCCAGGGAGTCAGTTGAAAACATGAGGAACAAAACCGGGAAATTAGAAGCTCTATCTGACCCTCTTACAGGCCCTGCTGAAATAAGGTAATATGTTAGAAGAAAAGGTAAAGGAAACGAAAGTAGGGAAGAAAAAGATAGACTGATGATTTTCTTTTCAAAATCAGTAGTGGGATTGAAACAATAAGGGGGGAAAAGAAAGTTTGAGTAAGAGGAAGAAGAGGAAACAAGACTGTAGGGCCAGAATTAGAAATCTACCTCCTCCATGCTGTCTTCACACCTTCTCCACATGAGGTCAAGCAACCCGAGGAAGACTCTGAAGGGGAGGGGGGAGGGGACCCAATATACCCTGACCCTTTCAGCCCTCTCCCTATCTCCTAAAGAGCCACAGGTTAACCCTGCTTCTTCAAGAAAGCCATATTCTCCACTAGCAGCTTCTGTTGGCTACTGGTTGCGGAGTCAAGATCACAGAGGGGATGATGCTCCCTAACCCCGTGCCGAGGCAAACAGGGAAGCAGACTGTCATTGAGATCCAGAAGTGTTTGTACACAGGCCATGTCAGCTGAACAATTCAAGGAAATTGCAGGGAGCTACCTGACACGCAAAAGACTGGAGATGGTTGGGCAACAGAGTCCTGGATAAAGATGGCAGTCTCAACAGAAAAGCAGGAGGAGAAAAAGACTGGGTCCACATCCAACGCGTCAAGGAGAGTGCAACAGAACTGACCCAAAGAGAGAGAGAGTCTGAACAAGTGAGTCTTGAGTCTTTTGCAGAAGATGGCGAGTGACTCTGCTGTCCTGACATTGGTCGGGAGCTCGTTCCACCACTGAGGCGCTAGAACAGAGAAGAGTCGTGACTTCGCTGAGCGACCATTGTTTGCTCTCAGTGATGGCGGTACCAGCCGGCCAGCTGATATAGTGGACCATATCAGGATGTGAGAGGAGGAGGGGAGAATCCCGGTTAGGGGTTAGGGTCAGAAAGTCATATGAGGGGCAATTCTCTCTGCCTGGAAGTTTACAGGATGGTAGATGGGATGACATTTATTGTCCTAATAAAACATCAGGGTCAAGGGTCACTGGCCTGGGAAAGGCATAATCAACCCAAACATCAGGGGGTCATTGTTTTGGTAAGAAATGATTAATAACCATTGTAAAAGTATATGACACCTTCTCTGTTTGTATTTAAGTCAGAAACATTTGGAAGACTGCAGAGAACACTTCGGGTCTTCTCTCCATGCTGCATGTCTTAAAGAGATCTGATTCAGAACGCTGAGTCTAAAATTCTTCGGAGAATTAGCAACTCTCTACCTCAACAAGGAGAATTTCCCTTACAGTGGCGACCTCTAGTGCCTGTAGTAATTATTAAGGCAGCAAAGGAGGAAGTCAGATAAAGTAGTATAAAGAGCGAAAAAGGCTGCATAGGGAGGCGGTTTGGGATAGTGGACAGAATAAATTGTTGATATTGTACTTACTGCCTTTTTACTCATTTATTTTTACTTACTTATCAGCCGTTTTAATTTAAATTATAGTTGTTGTTTTTTCATTTAAATCTTTTCAATTAAAAAAGGATTATCTTAACTGTTTGTGTCCAGCTGGGAACAAACCGAGTTATTTTAACATACAAAGGTAGAAAACATCGCGTACATCACATAACTGAAGCTGCGTACATAATGTAGTTTTTTAAACCCAAACTGCAATGTTTTCCTAACCTAACCTAAGTATTTTTCTTGCCTTAACCTAACCAAACAAGTTGTGTTAAGAGTCACCTGCAACTGACCTACTCAGTCATTTAGGTATGATGTGTTGAGAAAATTAAAGAAGAACAGAGCCAGTTAAAATTGTCAACCAGATTTTATTGACTGCTGAACATTCATTCACTCATTCAATAAAACATTCCCTCCTTCAAGTTTTAAGCTCTGAAGCCCACCGTAGCACTTAATGACCGGGTCACCCAGTGCAAAAAAGAAAATGACGACCAGTCAGCACAATCATTGATGTGAAAAGAAAAAAATGTCACAAAATAATGCAGGAAAGTGGATATGCCACCAAACAAATCAGCTTGTTCTTACTTTGTGGAAATCATTTGAACTAAAGACATTCAATTAAGAACTTCGGCAGCATTTACACGACTTTCAGTGATGATACTTTATCATTAAAGGCCTCTGATTCATTAAAGAGAAAGAAAACTGTTGACATTTGTTCAAAAGACTGAAAAATGTTCAGATCATACCACGTGAATTTTCTCTTTGTGCTTAAACCAACATTGACGAGTCATTAAAAAAACACAGGCAGCAGTCGCATACACACTAATGGAGCCTCAATGTCACTCACTCAGGTATTTTGTTTCATAAGGTTGCTGCATGTAAACATCACATCCCATTAAGTTCCCTCGCGTGAATCACCCTTTGGCCAGGTTAAAACAATATTATCAGGAATCATGAAAAACACGATCAGCTTCGTGATTTGAATCTGTGCATGTTCGACTTCGATGAAAGTGTTGCCAGCGCTCAATCTTGTCAACTACTTTCTAACTAATAAACATTCACTACAGAGTATTTTCTTTTCATCCAATTTGTTTCATCAGATATCGGTGAGCTTGACAGAATCGGGCTATGTAAGGACCGGAAACATATCATTTACAGGGAGTGTTTGATGGTTAAGACATGTGGAGGGATGTGAGCTCTTCCAAACTAAACTACTGCTGTGTGGTGTCTTGAAGAACGGCTCATTCACACAAATTTAATCCATGAGATCATAACAGAATGTAAAGAAAACTGAGATAGATGTTATCAAATGCAAGCTAAGGAATGATAGCTAAGAAAATAACAGTATGTGTATGTTCCCCTCGTCTATAATTAACCCTCAACAGTCAGAGATGTCAGAAAATATTCAGGAGTCTTTATTTCTGTTGCTCATGTTTGGATTTTTACTTATTATATGACAAAAGGTCCAATTACATTAAATTGATTAACCCTAAAAAAAAAACAACTATGACTTTTTTTTTTTTTTTTTTTAATAAATCAATGCTATTTTTCATTCGAAGAAATCACCAAAAAACACAATATCTTCAAACTTGAGAGGCTGGAATTTGGGAAATGTTTGGTATTTTTGCCCGAGTCAAGTCTAAGTCACTTAAATAATAATAAAATCTCTTTTTTCCAGCTGTTTAATTGTCTGCCAATCAAATGATCCATTAACTGACAAATCAGCTCTACTTAATGTCATGAAAAAACTAGTCAATCTCTGAAAAGTCTCTAAAATCTCTGACTGTTCATCACACATCAGTTCAGCAGCCACCCATCTGCATACCAACCCTTTATTGGTCATATTAAAAGAAAGCGGGGTTCAGTCCCCAATAAGAGAATAGACACTTCCTGTGAGTGTCGAGAAAACTAAATGAAAGAGACTGCTTCAAGTATCCCAAGTGGAATTCAATAGCCCTGAAAGTTCTTGTTTCATATTTTCAAAATCCCCAAACCTCCTCTCTGCTGATCGGCTTAACTGTGTGAGCACAAATTAAAATTCCCAATTACAATCTTACGTTAAATGAAAACTTGTTTTGACACCAGAGATCGGAAACTTAACAAATTTAAATTTAAAGGTAAGCTAAAGCTAGGATTTTAACCATGATGATACAACATAAGATAGTTCATGCTGACGGTTCATGAGATGGACTTTGTGCTTTGGGTGTTTCAGTGTGAGCCCTATAAAGCAGAGAAAAAGAGGGTGGAAAGAATCACTTCTGCATCCCAAACTGTGACACTAATGTTCTCCGTCGTCTTCCCCAGCTCGAGTGTGGAAATATTGGGATGAATTCAAGGTGGTGTTGTCACAATCATCAAAATGTCTGTATTTCTGTTGTCTGATCAAAAAACTGATTTAATATTGAACCTTAAAATATTACAAAATTTGACTAAATGTGTTCTGTGAGCTGAAAGTCTATTATTAAAAAAAATTAGAACTGGAAAATAAAAAACGTCAGGTCGGGTGTTGAGGGTTGCCGCATTTGCAAGACGAACACCCGAAAGTATTCGACAGCCTGTAATGTTTTGACCTGAATCCCAGTTCTCATTAATGGTTGTTCAAAGTGTCTACCTGTAGAGAGTTTTACAGATTTGTACGGAAGCCAAGAACGGCCATGTTATTATTATTATTATTTTGTTAATGCCAAGATGATGAGTTAATTATTTTGTTATCTTGAGATAACGATGCTTGTTTTCTGATTATTGGGGCAGATATTCAGCATTTTTTAAAAATGATCAGTATCTGTGATTTTTCCGTCAGATTGCAGATAAAATGAGCTAATTCAAAAATGTGCTTCTTTGGCTCTGATGCGACAATCTCTCATACGAAATGTAGTTGAGCGTAAGTAGTAGAAGTAGTAGTACCTCAAAATTGTACTTACGAACAGTACTTGAGTAAATTATACTTTACGTTTCCAAATATTGGTTATCAGTCTCCTTGATCCGCAATAATCGGTATCGGCCCTGAAAAAGCCATATCAGTCAGCCACTAATCTTATCGCGAGAATACAAAAGGGCGATTTCTCGAGATAATTAGTTAAGTTAACAACTTGTTTCTCAAGATCACATGAGAATTAGGCAGAACTTGAGCTGAAAAATTGATCTTGTAAAATAGATTAAAAGAAATAACAGGACACAACCTCTGGTGGTCTTGTGATAACAAAATGATTAACTCATGCTATCAAAAGAAAAAATGCAAGGATGGCCTTTCTTGGCTTCCGTAAAACTTCAAACGTCTCAATGATTGTTGCTTTTTTTGGTTTTATATTAGTTACAGTCAAAATTCAGGCTCAAACTTTCACAAATGTGTTGTTAAGAGCCTCGTGTAAAGTATTTAAGGGAGGATGACAGAGAAACAAGCAGAATTTGGAGGGGTGATCCGATATCAGAATAAGATTAATTGTAGTTCTAATTGCTATGATATCGTAGGCAACTGGACTTGTTTCAGTTACTTGAAGACATTTCACCTCTCCAAACTCTCCAAACCTCTTGGAGAGGTGAAACGTCTCCAAGAAACTGAAACAAGTCCAGTTGCCTACGATATAGCACTTAGAATTACCATGACTGGACGACTGAGAACTTTCATCCATGACATTAATTGTAGTTTTTCGCAAACCAAAATGTGCCAAGTAACACTTTTGATTTTTCGTCTTTAAATTTAAATAATAATCATTAATGCTCAGATGCTTTTGAAGAACTGAGTCAATGTTTGTTTGGGCTGCAGAAGAAGACAGTCCCTTTGTTCTGCCCAGTGTTTAAGCTCCATTTTAAGACTTTATTAACCCGACTCGTCCACTGTGTAGAAGTCGTGTTAGGACTTCTTTGGACAGTGTGAAGACGAGTCTGTGTTGAGAACCTCGATCATCGTTCTGGTCGACGGGAACGTCTCTGCTACGGATGGAAGACTCTGGTACCAACCTGGCAGACTGTTGAGGAAGGAAAATTTTAAAAATGATCTCAGCCAAGAACAGCAAACAAAAAACGTGTTTTGTCTGATTACCTCTTGAGGTTCATCCAGGTCTTTGCGGTTTTACTGAAGCTGTCTGGACTGGGTGTAGTCATGGCTTCAAAATCTACCAGCTGAAACAAGATTCGACAAGCAAACAGCAACTATGAAGCAAGAGTTTTACACGTCTTAACATAATGCTTTTGGAAAATACCCTTTAGATGAAGATATCTGAGAATGGACTGTCCACATTGACTACACGTGGTCCAGCCATGTGCCATGTTTCCACTTGTTTATCTGCGTTCTCTCACTTCATCCAAGTCAAAAGGTTTTATTAATTTTTTAAGATCCATTAATCACCAGACGCTCTTTAGTCGAGCAAACAGACACCTGGACATTTTGAGAACAGTCAAAAAGTATCCTGGTTGACTCGAGCTGAACTTTTAGAGACTTTGCCTCTCTCACACCTGATCAGATTTCAGCGCTGCTTCGTTTCTGTCTGGTGTGATTTTGTTTCAAGAACAATATGTCTGCTAAGCAAGAGCAAATAAGAGAGACCTTGAGTTAAGTGTTTTGCATTCTTTTTAGAGCCCTTTTCATGCATGGAGTACATAAAATTGCTGGCTGTATCAAGCTATGCTATCAAATATCAACTTTTTGTCCTCCAAGTGCCTTTTATGTGAATGTTTCTTATTCAGATAGGACAGCACAATTACAGTAAGAGCCATGAAAGAGCCAGAGACCTGGCACCTGATACGTGTGAGAAAGCAACAACACAGCAACGAGTTAAAAAGTTTAATAATTAAAAGAAACAATGATGTTTTGTGTTCTGATCAGACATTAGGTTAGAGCTAGGGTTCACATTACCATTCTAACATGCAAGAGAACGCAGGAGGTGCATTCCTGTTTACCTTTCCTTTCGGGATCCTGCCGATGACCTCTTTCCCACTGGCCATCAGTGCTCCCATCACGACTGAGTACGCCACCACACTGAGGAGAAGCAGAGCAGACAAACACTCTTACACACTAGTATCACGATTTGAATGAGAACTTTGCCAGTTTACGTCTCAAACTTCTCGCCTTAAATGTTATCAGAGACATATTTTTAGCGTACTGACCTGGATGACTAAGAACCTTCAGCAATATTTTAGCTGCAATAAACCTTGTTTGTAGGAATCAGTAGTCTTACTGTTTCCTGTGTCAAAACAAACTCCATGCGAAAACCCAGCACCGCACATCTGTAGTATGTCAACTATCAGTGGGAGTGTTTTGTTTATTTGTCAAAACAAAAGAGAATAAAACAGCCCCCCTTTCCGTTTTCTCTGGTCATGTTGCACCAATTTCAAAATAATTAGCATCTATTATTTGTGAGACAGCCCAGTTTTATGCAATCTTTATCTTTCCAGCAGTGAAATACTTCTTTAAGTCCAAACTTTGACTGCTCTAGGATGTCTCTGCTCTCTGGGATTTAGAGGTTTCCTCTCCTTAGAGTTGTCGGAAACTCAATCTGGAGGAGAGAGAAGCTTCCTCAAGAAATATGAAACACTTTCATTAACTAAAATCCACAAGATTCAAGGACCACTGGCTGCCAATAAACGTGCTGAAATTCTCTAAATGTTAATATAGCATTGTATATTTCCAGTAATGTTTTTCACATTGTACTGTGCGCCAAATGTCAACCGTTAGCTACAATGACAGTTGCATAGTAGACTTGTCCCAGCACATCACAGAAGAACACAAATTCCCCTTCTGCTATGTGTTATGAGAAGACAAAATATCTAACGTTACACCTGCGGGCTGTTTCAACTTTTTAATTACCTGGACTGTTTTTTGTCAACTGAAGGCACGCTGTTCTTCGGCCATAAATTAGCTCAGGTTATTTAGAGGTTTCCTGTCCTGAAAGTTGTCAGAAACTCAATGTGGAGGAGAGAGAAGCTTCCTCAAGAAATATGAAGCATGTTTGACTTTCATTACCTAAAATCTGCAAGATTCAACGACCACTGGCTGCCAAAACAGCTGCTGATTTTTTCTAAATGTTATTATTGTAATGTACATGTTTCCAGTAATGTTTTTCACATTGTACTGTGCTCCTGTGTCCATGTTGTGTTGTGCGCCAGTCTTTTAGCGTCAGCTGTTTTTAATCATACGTTTTTAAGAAGAGTTTCTATGTAAGCTACAATGAGGAACACAAATTCACTTTTGAATCAATGAAAATATTTAAAGTTACGCTTACAAGTTGTTTAGACTTTTTAATTACCTGGACCCTCTTGAGAGGGGCATGAGGTTGCAGAAGTAATAAACCAAGGAGAGGATCAGGTTACACACAGCATCTGCATCCTGAAAGGACAAAGATCATCATATGTATCATATGCATGTCGTCCATTTTTAACATATTTTCACTGTGTGTTGACTTTGTTTTTGTTCAGTTTATCCAGTGAGGGTGAAAGCAGAGAGGGCTGCAGACAAAATGAAAAGAACCATGAGTCAAAACACAAAAGAGGTTATTCATATTGTTCAGGTATCTGTTTCAGGTCAGAGCCAAAACCTCGTCTGGCTGTTACAACAAAAGGAGCATTGTTGGCTGCTATCACAGCAGTCAGTATAGATCACGTAACAATAACAAAAGGTGAACCACGGATGCACAGACAGACCCTCCTGGTTTGATAATGTCGAAGTCTAAAAATGTATTTTTCACTGCAGTTAGTCTGAAAGCGATTTACAGCATGCAGCTGGAAAACACATTCTGCTACTATCCTGAAAAATGATGAATGAAATAATGAAATTATTGAGATATCCTCCAGAGATTTCATTAAATTCCCTCCCTAGTTTGGCTTTCCAGAAAACTGGAATCTGCAATATTTTAATATAATATAAAATATCTAATATTCTATAATAGAGAGAAACTGAGGACAGAATTTAAATTTAAAATGTGTAGATTGTTGTCAGATGCTGCTGAGGGAGAACTGCTGCGCTGACAACTTGAAGTGAGATAAATATGTTACATGTGTTGAAACCGTTGGCTGCTGAGCCAAGTTCACTAGTTTTCTGTGCACAAGTTTTGAGAGTAATTCTGCTTTTTATCAGTCTTTTGCCTGTTTTTGATGCAGCTGACACAACTGATCAATATATTGAATAATAGGGAAAAACAAAAGGCGCGAAAAATATCGGTTATCGGCAGATATTGAAATTATAGCCAATAAATAGAGCCAATAATACAAAGCCAAATAAAATTGCTTTCGTTCAGTTAACAAGTGCAGCATCTACACACTTTGGTAGAGTAGGTGGCGGTATGCACCTTTAAAGTTAATAAATCAACATAAGAAGAGGAAGAAAAACAAACAAAAATGTGACAGTAACAGTTATCTTATTAGTCATGAGAAGCAGGTAATTACTAGTTGTCAGTGTCGCCTGAAAAGAATCGATATCGCGCATCCCTATAAAATGTCAATATTAAATATGACTATCACTCTTTACTAAAAGTGTCTTGCTTTCTTTAACCAACAGTCCAGAACTCAAAGATATTCAATTTACAGTCATATAAAAGTGAGAAAAGCAGAAAATCCTCGTATTTGAGAAGCTTAAAAATCATCTTTGCTTGCTAAATGACTTCACCATTTTCAATCAGTTGACACATAAATCAACTAATTCTTTAAGCTTTACAACCATCTGTCACATTTTATTTACAGAGGTTTAGAGTGAACCTTCTCTAATCTAGATAATATACTTATTGTTTCATTTCATATCATAAATCATTGTATTGAAAATTCTTCTGCTTTCTATTACGTGTGGAATGACGAGGTCGTGCCAAAGCAAAACAAAAAAACAAAATGTTTCCCGTTAACTGCAGAGATAAATCTTACCCCGAGTTCAGTAGACAGCATTAATGCCTTTCCTTTGGCGGTGAGGTCTTTGTAGATTGACTCCACCTCTGACTGGTACTGCTGCGTCCGCTCTTCTGTCGTCTGAGTCTCGACTGAGAATAACATGTTGCCCACCCTGAACACAGAAGACAGCTGAGTCAAGTGGGAATTAGTACTCCGTCTTCTTCGTCTTGTCATCATAGGCTAAACAAACTGGAAACATCCTGCGTAACTGACACCAGGTCAACTGTCACACTGTCACTGTCTGATTTAAAAATAATAAAAGTAAGTAATAAAAGTAAGTAAAGTGTATTTATTATAACACATTTAACAGAGGAACAAAAATGATTACAAACAAGTCTATAAAAACAGCAAAAGAAACAAACAAAACCAAAATTTACATATTTCAATGTCCTTCAAGTCTCCCGCACTTTATCTTATAATTTAGGATATTTTATTGTTCGTACGTATATTTTACATTTAACTGTTTATTCAAGACTGAACAAAAGTGTTGTTCTATTCTTATATTTAATCCAAATGATAGAGAAAATATCAGCTATCATTTTTACCTGACACGTGTTGGTATTTTCTCCTTTAAAAAAAATATAGGTTGACAACTTAAATATGCTGCTGTAACAAGCAGACCGTCCGTTACGTTACATTCACTTGTCAGACGCTGTACCTGTCTCCAGTGATGGTGATGGTAAAACCGTCGTACTCTTTCCCAGGATCCTTCATGCTCGGCACTTTGGAGTTGACCGTGAAGCCATCTCTGGTTTTACTGTTGAACTGCTTCACGAAATAAACACACAAACACACACACAAACACACACACACACACACACACACACACACACACACACACACACACACACACACACACACACACACACACACACACACACACACACACACACACACACACACACACACACACACACACACACAACCAACTGGGGTTTTCACTGCTGAACGACCATGAGACATCAAACAACCATAAAAACAACTAGATGTTGTGCTGCTACAAAGTTTACTACAGTAAAACAATTGACATTATAAACGCAATGTCGGAACAAACAGAAGCGGATTAAACAATCTCAACTTGAAAAAAATCTATTTACATTTTTCTTTAGCTAGTTTTCCCGTTTTCCGTCCTTACCTTCATTATAGGAAGCAGATCTTCTACTTTATTCACATTTTCAAGTGCCTGACGGACCTCTAAGAGTCCTCTCGGGTTGTACGCCCTGAGAAAACGAGAATTTGTTAGCTAAAGAAGCAGCAGAAAAGTGAGAAAGTATTCATAGTTAATATTCACTGACATGACTCTGCTAGATAAGCAGCAGACAGTAGGTAAGCACATAAACATAAATGCTGTCAAATTACTGAGTGAGACGTGCTAATATGCAGGTAACACTGAGTTAAGGCTAGGCTCGTCTGTGCTAGCTTTAAGGAAAATTTAGAGATTTTTCAATTCATGCAAAGTTTTAGCGATGGATGGAAAGGAAAGAATTGAAAACATTGCAGCAACTCAAGCAGCGCAGAGTATAATACGTGTTGTTTAAGTCATGGAAGAGAGTAACTCGATGATATGTAATTTACCCATGGTACACCAGTATTCTGTCTTTGATGAAGTCGAGGATGTTGTCAAAGTATGCCAAGTATCTGATGTTGATAATCTGTCCCCTGAGGAAAAAAGAAAGAAAAAAGTATTTAAATTAACTGCCAAAAAAATAAATTCTGCCTTTTTTTAATCTCTGAAAAGTACTTTGAGTGAATGTCAGGACCAAGGCTAGTGGGTTATATAACAAGGGATCTAAATAAATGATTTAGCACTACAAAGCTGAGAAAAACCCTGAAGCGAGGCACCATGGAAATTCAAGTAGCTCATGAGACTGATGTGTCTGACACCGTCCTCCGGTCCAAGTTGTTACCTGATGAGGTTGATGTGATTGTTGAAGCCTCGACTGAGACTCCTGGCGGGCATCTGGTCTAACCACAGAACTGGCTGGTCTGGATCTGCAATCCTGTGAGCACAGCGGAGAAGTCTGTTCAGTCTGTTTAGTCTGTCAACACTGAAATCTAATTAGCCGTCGACCAAAGACTCTTTGATGGAACGTGAGTTGTCTTCTCTGGTTGGAAGGACAGAAGGAAAGTTTACTTTGTTCTGTGTCTGTTTGTTTAGTTTTATGCTATAAGCAAACACGATGTGTAAACAGAAGTGATTAAATCTTAGAGTTTACAGATTTCAGTGACTGACTTCTCAGGTCGCTTTGCTGTAATTCAGGCACATGAGGTCATATCTGAACATGAGCTTCACTCTTGACTTTAGTAAGTTATGAGGAGTAAGCGTGAGGAATTGGTGGCTATCACATATCAACATCTGTCTTCTTCTTATATCTGTCCTCCCCTGTGTTTTAGGGTTATTTCCTGAAGATGATTAGGATTCTGCAGTTGCTCCTGAGCTGCACTCCATTTTTCTTACAATAAAGACACAATTTTCAAGGTCACTGTTCTCACATCGTGTCTACAGACATCAGACACTTAAATTCAATGCTTTTAAGACTTTTTCAAGGTCATTTTTAACCAAATTTAAGACAGATTGATAATCTTTTTTCTTAATCAGGCACTGCAGGTAAGTATAATGATATGTAGTATATACAGTATGTGGTCCAGTCCAGAGGAGGGACTTGTGTAGGAATGTGGTTATTAGAGTGAGGTTAATCTACATTTTGCCAACAGGTAAGTGCAAGTTTAAAGTACAAAGACAGTATTAGGTAGGTTTAAAGATCAGTAATATTACAAATATGGACTTTTGACAAAATAAATTCAAAGACGGAAAGATGTAATTAGATAAAATGCTTTTGACAATCTAGACCTTAAGAATTCATTTATATAAAATTTAATTCAAGACATTTTAAAAGACCTGCAGACATTGCAGTCTCACTCATTGTCTCATCTAGCCAAAACATACTTAAACATAACAGTAACTCAATCAAAATCCACTTTGTTGAGTTGTTAAATTATGTTTATAATTACTTTATTATATTTTATTACACCACAGATTAGTTGCCACTGCTGAAAGTCCAAAGGGCTAAAGGTAGCACACACACCCTTCTTCAGAACAGAGTTGACAAATCTCAAGCTCACCAGTTTATTCTGACCATGTCAAACAACATGTTAGTGTTTCAACCTAGTGGCCTTCATCAGAGCATGCTCGTTTGCATGTTATTTGTCAGCTCTGTCCTGAAGAAGTGTGTGCTTCCTTTATCCCTTTGGATGTTCAGCGGTTACACAATTTGACTGTGGTTTAGAACCAGTATATAAAAAACACTGGGAAGGTGCATCCTCTCAAAGGTTAACTACAGACTAGTTTACTTTTTCCAAAGAAAATCTAGTAACTCTTTCCTCTACACCCCAAAACATCTGTGAAAAATCTATAACACCATGTTCTTGATTTATGTCATGTTCACCCTCCATCAATGATGTATAATTCTTATTTGTGAAAAGGGGTGTTCAAGTTTCTCAAAAATTCCTCACCTCCTCCATTTAACAGCTATGTCGAACATGTCTCTCCACTGCATTTGTCTGGTCTTGCCGTTGACTCGTACTTTAGAGTTGCTCCACGTCCGATGCATAGCCTGCATCACCTCCAGGGTTGCTAAACCCATGGCTGAAAAAAGCACAAATAACTCTTACTCCTACTGCTCATGTTACAAATTATCAGAAGAGCCTCAGAATGTATCAGTGGTACCTCTGTGTATTCTCCTGTTGGGTAAGAAACCAGGAGTGTCGTATTGCATTAGCGCCCCCAAGTGGTCAGCTGTGCAGATCAGCTTTTGGACTTCACTGCTGTAGCTGTCAAAATTTTGAGGCAGCACGTCTCTGAAAACCACAAATACAGGAAGACATGAAGGAGGAACTTTGTCAAAGCTTTCATGAAGTCTGCAGTCTTTTTTTTTTCTGGTCCATGTAGAGGGTCCCTGTAAACCTTTTGAGATGTCTTTGTAAAACAGAAGAAACTAGCTTCACTATAAAAACATCTGCTGAAGAACAATGGAGCTTCTCATGACCAAGAAACTATGAATGCTATCTGTTTGACAGTATTATGCTGAAGCCCACATATATAACAATAACTACAGTTATGCTTTAATCTCAGAGAAATATCTGCAGGGACAATGACAGCTACAGTTACGATCAAAGTTGTGGCTCCAGGTGTGAATCAGCTGAAACGGACCCATCAAACTTACTTGATATGAGGCTGCAGGCCTGGCTGTTCTTCATAGTCTTCTATTAGAAAAGGCAGGTTTTTGGCCCAGTGGTTCTTAAAGTTCCCTGGTAAGTCCTGGTCCACGTTGTACTCTGCTACTGGAATATCAAGGTGGGAGTGCAGGTAGCGAGAGTACTCTGGTGGAAAAACAAGGTGGGGCGAAGCAGAGAGAGAACACAAGATAGAATATAAATGAGCAGTACTGATTTATTTTTATTTTGGATATTTTAGCTTATCTGACCTGAAAAAAGCAGTACGCTCAAGTTTATAAAATAAGGCATAACTTTAAGCGATGCAATTTACTTTTTATGTTGGGCTGTTCCTTTCTTTAACAAATGGACACTGTACAATATTTACATAAAATAAAGTTTCTTCTAAATATAGAATATTGGATCATGACGTTATTTTAAACTTATAGAATTCGAACGTTTTTAGTTTTCTGATTAACAGGATTTTTCTTTCTATCTATCTTCTGTGTGTATATCTTTTGATCTGGTTGATGAGCTGCTGCATAAAATTGCCCTTAAATAATAACAAAGACAGGTAGAATGCTGAACAAACTTTTAAATCATACACATACTGTATAAGAATGATTCATGACATTTGAATAATCCAGTGTAAGTATATATCGTCCTACTTTAGTTGATATAGAAATCGATATTCATGCAAATATCAAACACATTTAAAATTCATTATTATGTGGCTATGTGGAATTTCAATAAAGTAGATGGCTCTCAATTACAGCTGCACCATGTGGGGGAAAAAAAGAAAATAAATCATATTATCATTATTTATTTTTTAAGCTTTTTTTTAATCACAATATGATTAATGATTAGTGGGAATGATAATTCACGCACCACAACTGTTATTTCCAATGAAAAACTATTAAAGTCACGATGTGTGTGATTTGTTGTGGTCTGTTTTCTAACATCTGGTGATTAAGATTTGTAGTTCAGGGCATCTCTGCAGCACTACAGTGAAAAAAATTACAGCTATTACAATTTGGATATTGGACTTGGCCACACACGCAATTTTGATAATATTTCACTTAACTGTGCAGCCCTACTCTTGATAGTTAACTTGCATATGGCTCACCATTAAAATTATAAAGATTTTCAACGACATCCACATCCCCCAATGGGATGGGTCTCCATGACAAAACACCAGGTAAAGTTGTAAAAGAAACAGATGAGCACATCACAAAGTAATGTTTTTCTACATTTTGGTCTTGGTCTTCTATGTATGTGTTCATGTGTGTGCATGCAGGGAGACCAACCTCTGAGGTATTTCACTTTGAGGTATTCAGAGCTGGCCTTCTGTCCCAGCAGAGGGTCGTTCAACATGACTTTAGTCTGAGCTTTGATGCCCTCGTAGAACTGTCCCATTGCCACGTGACTTAACCCCTTCATGTACTGACACACCTCGTTGTAGGGCTCCAACTGAAGACACCGCTGGAGGACGGATGGGAGGAGAGGGAAAGGTGAGAGAAATTCAAACGGACCAAAAAGAAGGGCTGGCTGGACAGACAGCTAAAGCTATTACACAGTGTAATAGTTGATGAACCGGTGGATGCTACAAATTTTTTGTATTACTAACTGCTATTGAAATATAATTTGACTAATAAGGGAAAAAAAACAGAAGATGAGACTGTTTAATTTGACTGTGGATACCTTAAAGTTGCCTATGGCCTCCTGCAGCGAGCCGTGGTGGTACAGCATCATGCCTCGGAGCTGGAGAGACTGGATGTGGTTCTGGTTCAACATGAGGGCTTTCTGGAAGCTCTCCATTGCTGACTCAAAATCCCCCAGCTCTCTGGAAAGAGGAAGAAGAGATACAAAGAGAGCAACAGTAGACATGTGGTTAGTCAGGCAGAGGGGAAAGGTACGACTCTCAATTCCTCAAATACAAACAAACATACTTCGTTCATTGTCGGGGGAAAAAAACATACGAATAGCACAAACTGGCAGTACCTGTAGGCCTGTCCGAGGCTCTTATAGGCATCTATGAAGTCAGATTTCAACTTCAGGGCCTCTTTGAATGTCTCAATGGCTTCCTAACAAAGAAAAACAGAGTTGACGACCCAGGGTTAACAGGAAGTTGCAATAGGGAACAGGAGGATTAACCTAAACTTCTGACTCAGCAGATGGTTCAGACCTTGTATGAGATATGTTCAGACAAATTATAGTTCACGATGTGACTCATATGTGCCTCAAGTGACCACTTCTGATAGGATCTCAATTCTATGCTCACATCTGATATAATCTGAGGAAAACTACACTGAGAAAATAACAGTTTGTTGTTGGCCATATGGATAAAGATATAACAGTCCATCTGGTACCTTCCATTCAGCAGAGACTTAAAAAACATGAATTGTTTGGCAATATTGTTTGGATATTTCAATCTGTAGCAGATGTACTGGAGATACTGAAGAGATAACAGACACTTTTACTTAACTTGTCCCGAGTATCACAACTTTCTCCTGAGTTTTTATGTTGGCTCTGACCTTTTGCCCTTTGTCTTATAGAACAACAGTATCACAGTAGCTCGTTCATAGATTTGTTGGCTTACATGTGCAGTTTTTTAATGTATGATGACAAAACTAAAACCTGTAATTCAGACTGTTTGGCCCCTGAGCAAGAGCCCAACACAAACTGCTTAACACCTGGAACATGTGACATCATAGGAGCTGTAAGCAATTTTCAGTGTTTTCTTGACTCGGAAGCTGCAATTGGCTGCTAAGGGGAGAGCAACCGTAGCAGCAAAGTAAGCTATAGCAAACAGGATATTGGCGAAGCCTGTGGTGTCACAAGCATGTCAACAGGAGTTCCACACTGCGGGTTTAAAGTCAGACAAGTGCTCCTCGAGATCTGACTAAGTTAACTAAGTTAGAGAATAACAACTTTAACCAAAAATCTCCAGCTAAACAAGATCAAGAGTCTACAGAGATGTTAGTGGCTCTGTGAGGCTGTGCTCAAGCAAAATGCTCACCACCAAACCACAATACTGGCATGCTGATGTTTTGCAGCAACAAAACAACCCTGTCCCCCACTTTCTAACCACCACTGCTAATGAGCACTAAACACAGAGGAGAGTTGCTGAGGTTGATGGGAACATCATTACTTTTTGCAGGTATTTGGTCATAAATCAAAGTATTTGACTTGTAAATGTTTTACCTGATGATGGCTCATGGATATTTCAAAGGAAAAGTCAGGGGATCATCAGAGACATTAGAATAAATAATCCTGGGACCATGTCCGCACAAAATATAGTGCCAATCCATCAAGAAGTAGTTGAGATATTTAACGGAGAAAGTAAAAACTTTGGCCTGCTGGTGACATTAAACGAAAATGTAAAAATTTCATGGCTATCCCTCTGCTAGTTGTTGACATATTTGAACTGAAGAGTCGACCTACAGACCAATCAGTAGAGCCATGCTGCTAGCATAGCCGAAAAACATCAAAACATTACATTTAAGAACTTGAGATCACTTCACATTTTGCCATAGCACAAAACTGCAGTATTTGATTATTTACCCACTGCAAACTCTCTCCATATAGCAGTCGAGAAGAATGTTTAGTGTAAATGAAATAAAGGTTTTGATCTTTCATGAAATGGAACAAGGTCAGGAGACAAAGGGCGTATTCACACTACTTTCCGTTCTCACAGACCTGAACTGATAAAAAGCAGATTGTGCAATGTTGACTTTGTTTCCACTATCATGAAACAGTACTCAAGTCCAACTCTCACACCCAGAGTACATCATACTTATGATCAGAGAAACAGGTGTTTTTCAGTATGTTCACAGTGTTGTTGTTTTACAGTGAGCTGCCTGTGGGTGCTGCTCAGGGATTCCCCCAGGAAACTGGTTAGAAAAGAGTTAAAAGAGGTGTTAAAAGCAGCAAAAACCCCCTCATACACACATGTGACTGGATGAAACGCAGCAACTGAAGGAGCTTTGCAGATAAGCCTCGCAGATTAAACAGCTGCAGACGCTGCTCTGCACTTAATCTGACATCAATTTACCAAAGTGTGAAAAACATTGCGAATGTCTGGAACTAGACCTCGACGATTACAAAACAGCAACATAAATAACTGCTGAGCGTTATGTATTTAGAATATTAACTTCTCTCGCGGTGGAGCAATGGGTTTTGTTCTATTTGAGTTGCTGCAGTGATTAAAAGTACAAGTATTAAGTATTTTAATCAAAGGAGTAAATGCACAGACAGAGATGAGCAGTCAGGTATTAAGCTGGCAGGCCTAGCACTGAACACTGAAGCATTGAACCCTCTGCTTTGTTATCAGTTTACTACACGGACAGACTACCTCTGCAACAAACAGATACCGAGACCTCTGGTGTGACATGCTGCAAACTCTTCCTACTGAGAGAGGTCTGTTCAAAAGACTCACTGTGATGTTTCCCCAAGAGCCGGCTGTTCTATCTGCTTTGCAGCTGCTTCATTAGGATTTGGATCAACAGATGTAAATCACATATAGGCTCCCTCATTCAGACTTCCTGAACTTGTCCCACACTATCCTCTAAATAGACTTCTGTGTCCGTGTTTGGAATACCATTTAAACCCTCCACCCTGACAGCAATCTTTGGTGTGGTCGAAGGAGACTTATCTGTATGAACAACAAGCTAATTTAGTGGCTTTCACTTCTATTGAGGCCAGACTCCTAATGGAAGCAAGATTCAGTGGATTAGAGGTCTCAAGCACTTTCTATAAAAAATAAAATAAAGTATACTCTTAGAGGCTCAAGTGGCAGGTTCTATTATTTATGGCAGCCATTTTTATCTTATCTTGACAGTCGGTCTCTTGTTGGACTATACAAGCTCCATTAAGCCTGGATGGATGATTTATGATTATTTACTCCTTCATTTATTTCTCACTGTTAATTTTGTTTACTTTAATTATGACCACTAAGATTATGATTTGTATTGCTCTCTGAAAAGTTTTATTTTTCCTTTTCTTTCAGATTTTTGTCTGAAACAGCACTGTTGATGTCCTCTGTATTATTTTGTTCTGTATGTAAAAGCTATTAATAAGATTTAAAAAAAAAGACAATTGGAAAAAAGTAACTAAGATTGCACATAAAATAATAATTCAACACCATGAGCTTTGGTCTAGTTTATGTCCTTACTGATAAAGTATATCAATCTCTTTATCTAATTTGAACTTTTTCCATATGCATTAATTCTGCATGTTGTAAACAAAGAATAAGTGGTTTTTTATCACTTCCTCCATGAAATACCGGAGTATTCTGAAAGAGCTGGATTGGTTTGAAGCGACTCTCACAAAATGTCCCTAAACAGCCAAAATGTTTCCAGTGGTAAGAAGACACCAGCCACAGCATTTTACAGCCAACAAAGGCCTTTTGTCAGGCTGATCATAAAAAGTAACGGAGGGGAATAGAAAGCACAAAAAAAGGCGACAATAAAAAAAGACAAAAAATAGGTGCCAGTGAGCATCTTACTTTGAGCATGCCTCTGTGGAAGAAGGTGAGGCCTTTATAAAGCATCGCGATGGGCTGATTCTTCTTCAGCTCTAAGGACTGCTGGAAGTCTTCCATAGCTGCCACATAGTCCTGGCGGGAGGGCAAAGCACAGGATCAGCCTATGGCACCATCAAAACATGTACGTACACAGAGAGACTGAACATTTGATAATCAGACCTCTGAGATGAAGAGCAGCGTTCCTCTGTGTCTGTAGAGACGGGCTGACGGCTGCAGCTGGATGGCTTTGGTCAGATCGGCCAGAGCCTCGCTGATACGACCCAGAGGAGACAGGATCTGAAGACACATCCACACAAAAATAAATGTAAAGATGAAGTATAAGCACGAAATAAACGTCCGATTAGTGCAAAAATCCTGTTTTTATCAACGCTTTTCAATTTCTTTTCAGCGAATCATACTGATTTACAGGTAAAAACGACAGAAAAGATGAAGTAGAAACTAAACATTTTTCTGTTAAAAATAACAAAAGCTAAATCTTGCAGAGTAAAATTTAAGAAAGACTCTAAATCTGATTATCTGATGGTTGCATTATGTTTGTGAAATTTTCTGATGCTTTGTTCTAAACGAGTTTCCACAAATGAAACTACTTTAAATGACCTAACGTGACAGGATAAAGACAAGTCTGTTTAACTAGTTTTGTCCCACTTCCACATCAGATTGATTACACCACAGATGTATTTGAGTCACATCTTAAAGAGGAAACAGCTCAATATAAGCATCAAACTCTCTCTGGAAAACTATAAACTCACATAACTTCATGATTGTTTACATGTCTACATCTTACTGGCTATTGCTGAACACAACTGCACTTGAAAACTGAATATCTACAACTTCATCACAATATGCATATTTTTCCATATCTTCTTTTTTGTTTCTTGTCCTCTTCTGTTTTTTTTTTAAATAAACACTGATGCTGATATATTACAATATAATATAATGTAAAAAACGTAACTTGGATGAGGTTAACAACTGGATTTTTATTAGAGAAATACCAACTAAAACTGAAACAAAAACAAAAGTCCCACTACAACTTCTGATTGCATCAGAAACACACTATGCAAATCACGTGGACCAGAAGAAAGTAATTTTGAGCTGATCAGACACTGAACAGAGGTCAAAGAAGTACTCTGATCTTGTACTGAATTAAAAGAGCAATACCACAGTGTAGAAATACTCTGTACACTCTTACATTTTTACTTAATTAAAAGAACAAAAGTATTTGCACCAAAAGTAAAAGTACTCATTATGCATCATATATTTCAGAATAATACTGGAATTACTGATGCATTCATGCGTTCATCACTTGAATGTTACAGTTGGTAACATGTGGCTTATGTGGTTTAACTACTTCATATAGTTTATCTGCTTGGTGGCTTTTGAACTTCCCCTCGGGGATCAATAGAGTTTTATCTATTCTAAAAAAATGCATCATCATGATCATCATCGTCAAATAACTGTGGTTGTGTAAAAAGTACAATATTTTCCTCTGAATTGTTGTGGAAGTACAAATTAGCAGTGAATGCAAATACTAAAGTAAAGTACAGTATGTGAGTAAATGTACTTAGTTACTTTACACCACTGCATCTGAACATAAAATAGATCAGACATAGAGCTGATTAATGATCAGCTCCAAGTTATAAACAGTATAGAAATGAGCTACCCAAATGAATGAAGGGATATACTAGAAATGTAATCAGTTAAATTATATCCATTGTTGCCAAGAGCTGCAGTCTTAAAGTATATTATGGCACTTGAAATCTCTTTCAGGGGCTTCAGAGACCTATAATAAACCGCACTAAATGACTTTTGGCACTGGGTTACTCTCTCTGTCCAAGGTCAGGCCTCACCTCTGCTCTCTGTTCGTAGACCTCTGGCCAGTTAGGCTCCAGAGTGATGACTCGGTTGAGCTCGTACAACGCCAAGTCAGCATTCTTTATGTCCTGGCGTGGAGACAGAGGAAGGGGAGGAGGTTACATTTTGTTGACATAAACCTTAATGCATAGTGAACAAAGCTAAGAGCAGAGCCACAAAGAAACAAACTATACACAAAACCTGCTGTCATGCCTTTTTCCTGGAGGGCACACTCGTACCCACCCATAACCGCAGAGTCCTGGCAGATTGAATTTGCATTCATTGAATGACACAGTGAGTCATTCTGTGTTTACCTGAGACTGCTGCTGTCGCCAACACTCAGGATGCCTTTTATTTTTTAGGCATCCAAAAAATGTACAAAGACAACATCTTCCGGTGCTGCCAAATACCAGGGTGGCTTTCAGAAAACGTGTAGTATCCTTTTAAGTCTGATTTAGGAAACATATTGGCAAAACTCAACATGAAAAGGAGTCGACTAATTAAATTAAGAGTCAACGTGACTCAACTTTTAATGCAAATACTGTAAACGCAGCACATCAATATAGAAAACACTGACAGCAGCTTTGTAACTTGTAATGAAAAGTATGAGTCATCTGCTATGAATAATCTGAAGACCTTGGCTACAGCTACAGCACAGCACTGAATGGTGGGTGTCTCTGACAAACATTAATTATCATGCTGCAACACTTTCTCCCAAACAAGTACATAATACTTTGGAGAGACTACTTCATGTCTCAGTCATAACTTCATTACTGGGTTTACTATGTAACTGCTTTTACCTGACTGAGATCATTCTGATTAAAAGATCCCAAATTAACTGTTTACATGGACGGTGAATACAGTGAACCATTAAGACGTGTGATCCCCTTTCCCCAAAGCAAATCTTAATATAACTTTATGGATGTGTGCATCCTGGTTCCACCAGCTGTGAAACATCTAATGTGCCGATACACATAACCCTAACCCGATAAAGAACAGGCACCTATAAAGTGACAGATTTTTGAATGGAATTTGGCTTGTTCTGTTCTATGGGGAGCCCACTACGACAAATGCCCCTTTAAAAGTATCGTAATTTAACATTTCTTAGCTTATCAGTAAGTATACACATCTAACAGTTGGTGAAACATGACGTCTTATGATTCAGCAGGAAATACTTGTAAATTCGGCATATAACTTTCTGACAAAGCTTTAGCTATTGCACCAAAACTTAATACATACTTTAATTAATGCTTGAATACCTCCAGCCCCGTTCAAGCAACATTAGTTGGTGAACAGTGGTCCTGGTGACAACAGGCAGACTCATTCTAAAAGCGGATATGTTATTGCTGTAAGTGATGCTTCTTCGATTGGGAACTATGCTGAATTTACGTATAACTCTAGGTGATCTGTTGTTCTGTTAAGCAGCTTCTCAAAGATTTACACCAGCCCTCTGAAGCCAATTGAAAATTAATTCAGATTGGGCCTGATCAGGACAATGACTTCCAACTGAGGTGGTTATATGGGGCATTTTTATTCTGGTTGGGCTATTGTTCTGATTATCAGTGATATATTAGAATCCATGTAAAAACAACTATTACGGACCGGCAGATGGCTGACCAGAAAGGGTGCTCATAATTTACGAGGCACATTCAACTTCATTTTAATGGTTGGTGAGAGAGTTACAAGGTTCTTCGCAGTTGCACAGAAATTATCATAAGTATCGTAAAAATTACAGCTCAACTGAAATATTGGTTGATATTGGCCTGTCACAGATATATTGATATCGGTGAATATGTTGCCCAATATGCGCTTTTTTTAGAGAATATACTGTAGAAAAACATGCATAAAATATATAAAATTAGTAAATACCCAGTAAGGTTTGTCCTTTCAGATATAAAAATGATTGTTAAACTCTCAAATATCCTGTCTCCATTACATATGATTGTCACAAGTGTTTGATAACCACAGTTAAGGGATCACTGCAAAAACTGTGTGTATATCAGCCGATATATTGATATTGATGATTTAACAAAAAAATCCCTGATATCAGTATCGGCCAAAGAAATGCAAGAAAATATGAAACCACTCGAGATAGAACTATTTCTAAAAAAGCTTGACTGTTATTAAAGCCAAACAGTGCAGTAGCATTCCACATTCATCACTCACCTGTAGACTTTTCTTCCCATAAGCTATCCCTCTCCCATAGATGGCACTGACCAGCTCCGGGTCGCCCTTTATCAAAGACACAACATGTCAGGAAAATACTCTTGAGACACAAAGAAAGGAAGCTGTGCTGCAATCCTAATACATGTATTGAGAGTGAATATCTGCTAATTCAGCAGCAAACTCACCTGTAATAAGAGTGAGAAGTGTTTGATGGCTTCATCGTAAAGACCGTTGCCTATCAGAACGTAGCCTATAGCTGCGACGACAGAAATGACGACAAATAACATCACAAAATCATACACGTCCGCTCGGCATTAATAAGGCTTGTGCTTAGAACAACGTGAAAACTTACCAAGTTCTTCGTTTGTGTTGTGGTTATCTACGGGGAAGGGGATTTTTTTCTGTTCTATAAACAACTTGGCCTGGTTCTGTGAGAGACAGAGAAGAAGAAAAAAACATCACATATAGGCGAAAAAAAGAGACGTATACCGAGAGACGGCGCTGACACACAGGAAACAAAATAATGGTTTCCTGTGTGAAGACAAACCCACCAAAGGGGGAAGAAACACAGATACAACACTGTGAGGCTGAAAAGTGGAAAGCTAAAAACTTGTATTTAATGTGTCTTTAAGGTTTACAATCCAGGGACACTTTGCAATGTAAAAAAGTATATTTAATATATGTGTGAAGCAAATCAAATGAACCTTTGTCAAGGATATTTTGGTGAGTTAAAAGGGGTTTTAACAAGCTTTCCAGCATCTCTCAAGGTTACACTGTGCAATTAAGCCTCACAGAAGAGAGAAAAACATCCTTTCTGATGTCAAGGTTTCTCACTACTGCCAAGCACATACTTATGCAGTTATAAATATTCAGTGTGATGCATCAAAAAGCTAGTTTTCTCTCCTTCTCAAAGTGTCACGTTTTATTTACTCTGTAATCCCAAAAGTAGAATGGCAGCATGACATGATGCAAATACCATTGCAGGATGCAAATTTGACAGCATGCAAATGTTGCTGTGGCGGCAATTTGGGTTTCCAAATACAAAACGAGACAACTGACAAGACAAACACATTCCCACATTTATATCGTCAGAGCCAACAGAAAGCAAAGTCATCAAAACGACACTGAATCACTGACATAAGGTCAAAAGGTAGAGATTTGGTTCTCTTTTTTCTTCCTTCCAGGGAAGATACACTATATGTGTAAATTACAGGGGTTTTTTCCCCTTCTTAGGCTTTTATAAGGATGAAACTGCTCTGAATATGAAGTCTTGACTTAGATGACCTCCAGTAGTTTTCCCCTGGCAACAGCGATTAAGAGGGGCACTGTGAGTGTGGTCAGTACACTCTCACATCACTGCTGAGTGTTCGTTTTCCCCAGAAATAAAAAGTCATAACTGTCATAAAGCTCCTATATTGTAGAAAGTGAGATTTCCTGTCTTTTTTGATTATTTAACAGGTTCAGGTGCTATGTACACTTAAAGTATAAAAAATCCAACAGAGTTGAACTCACTATGACTTGAAAATGTGTTCCAAACAAACACACTTCTTATTATAACTAGTGTAAGTAGACACAGAGAAATGCACACAGCCTGTATTCAGAAACTGTGCCTTTAAACGAGCCATCAGGACTTCCGTTACATTATGATGTCACAACTATACAGTCACCCCCTCAGCCACGGCCATGGTTGCAAAATCACCGGCAGAGGGAGAGGTGATGTGAAAACATGGTGGGCTGTGCACGCTCAGGCTTCTGAGGCC
This sequence comes from Pagrus pagrus, assembly GCF_965226575.1. Classification (NCBI taxonomy): domain Eukaryota; kingdom Metazoa; phylum Chordata; class Actinopteri; order Spariformes; family Sparidae; genus Pagrus; species Pagrus pagrus. Next base: position 19,086,326 of record NC_140200.1, on the reverse strand, counting down.
TTAAGGAGACGGGCACTAGAACAGAGTGTTAAATAAAGGTGCTGCAGCAATGAACTGTATTAGAAAAGTAATTAAAAACACATGTAAACATGTTCTAGTAGACACCCTAAATGAAAGTGTGAACCTGAGAATATCAAAACAAAATCCAGGGAATATGTATCAAACTGAAAAATGGGTATATAAACAAACCTTAGGGGACGATAAGTCAGGTTCTCACTGTTAATTCAGAAATGAAAGACTGGAGTGCTACGTTGTCACACAGAGAGTTTGCACATGGCACAGTGTTGTGCTATTTATATAAAACAAGCTGTTTAGCGTTGACTAGAAACCACTTGTTTTTTGACGGAAATCGTTACAGGCAGTGGCTGTTTTCGATCTGATAACTCGATGTGTGAGCGTGTGTGTGTGTGTGATCTCACCAGGATCTTCTCTGCGTTAAGTGAGAAGACTGACTCGCAGGGCGGGTTGCTTCCCTCCTCGCAGTCTGGGTCCTCCAACTGTAAAATTGAGGATTCTGAAAAGACAAATATTCTGAGCATTTATTATGTGAAGCACTGAGCACAATGATTAATATCTGTGTGAACATTTTTTTTAATTTATATATAAAAATTCCCATCCTGCCGAACCGTTACTCTTTCAAGTTACATTTGAACAATCTTATATTTCAAAGGAAAAAATGTCTGCAATGTCAAGCGGACCTGACCCCACTCATCGAGGATTCCAATCCAACAAGGCATGACAGCAATGTGGTTTAGAGTGACTCAACCTAGCTCCTCAGACAGTTTGAGCATCTAATAAAACATTTTCATCATCCCACGGAGACAACCACACCAAAAGCTCCATTCAAATCTTGGCAGTTCAAAGTAGCACGTTCATTTTAAAAAATTAAACAAATAAAGGAACAAACTAGTACTTTTGCATAGCCAATTTACTGCAAGCCACGTCCACTTGCTCAAACTATTTCCCCAAATTTGAGTATTTTTCATGGCAAACAATGCCGGCATAGTGAACACCACGTCGCTTTTCGATATCTTCGGAGTTATGTTATTGTTAAAATGATGTGAAGCACAGACATGGACTGATTTGTAAAGTCTCCTCTGCATTCCCACACAAAGATTAAATATTTTTGATAGTCATAAAACTGTTTTTTTTAATTCTGTCTCAGAGTTCAATGGTGGTTTAAACCAAACCAGCTGATTGCCTAGGAGGAAGGAAAATCACATTAAAAAGGTTAAGAAAACAAATGATGTTAAAATATGTCTTCACCTCAGCAAAGATGCATTGAACCGAGCAGCACCAACCAAAAATGAATGTGAACTTGTAAAACCGGTTCACCTGTCATACTTGGTCTCCTCCTAAAAGCTGAGATTTGATTAATAATATAAAATTCTACAGCTGGGTGTGTTAGTAGTAAGCAGAATCCACGAGAATATCACGACCATCAGAAAAATCTTTCAGTTTCCCTTTGTTAAAGGCGCAATTTAGTGGCCGAACGAGGCAACGCTAGAATTCTGTATTTTTTGACTGGAGTTTGGTGCTGACCTCTTGGGGTAAGCTAAAACAAGCAGTTTGTAAGTTTACCGTTGAGTTTGACTTTCCTTTCTGTTTTGCACACATCAATAGACTCAGTGAATCTCTCACAGCGGTGCTACTCTCGTTCTCCTGTCTTTTTGTTTCAAGTCCCATTTAACCTCCACGGCAGTAAGAGCCGCAGCTTATCTGAGTTATCTCCTCTGGGCTGTCACCGCTTGTTGTTATTAGCCCCTTAACGTTAGCTTACACTCGGTTAAGCTAGCCGGGTTCAGTGACAGTTAGAATCGGGGAGGACGTGGCAAAGTAACAGCGATAAGAGACACTTTACCGCAGTCCGCCGCGTACTCTTCCCACTCGGACAGCGAGCTGCATCCCTGCTTGTGGAGCTCATTGTTGAACAAAGTGAGAGTGGAGAAATACTCGGAGGAGAAGATGGCCCGAGACAGGTACAGTAGTGAGAGCGCTACCACAACAACAGCCCGGCTGGCAGGGGCCATGTTGTGCTACATGTGTGACGCCAGAGAGCGGAAGCCGCAGCAGCTCGACCAGACAGAACCAACGAACACGCCCCCCTCACGAGCGACGGGAGGCCAACGAGAAGACCGCAGCCGGAGAAGATGATAAGACTGCATGTCCCAGCACCCTCTGCGGCTGTCAAACCGGTTCCTCTACCGTCAAGTCCAGACAGAACAAAGCATTTCCGTTGTAACTTTCAAATTAAAACCGTCCATCACATCTTTTAGCTTTAATAAGTACAACTAATTACACTAATCAAAATGAGCTAGGGACAAAATTGTTGTCCCCCACATTTCATTTGCATATTCATGCACATGCATATACGCACCCATATCCCAATATCCCTAACTAGTTTTGAGTGATCTAGATAAGTCAGCAAATATAATATCTTCTGTTCTAATTAGCCTATGGTGTTGCAAAAATCACATACTGAATCCATCCTTTACCAAAGTTTGAATTTACCAAAAGCATAATAATATTATACTCCAATATGTAGTACAGTATATAGTTGTTAAAGGAGTATTCAGATCATTTATGTAAGTCAAAATAGTAATAATACATAACAAGTAATTGTCCTGCACTCACAATGTAAAGAAGTATTAGCAGTGAAATGTACCAATGTAATGAAATGTAGTATTTTTTACTAAAAAGTTAAAGTATTCAGAAGGCAGTAGTATGACTAGTGTCAGTGTTTTTTGTCATAAATTATATTATTGGATTATTATTAGCAGTGCATTAATGTGCAAGCAGAATTTTACTTTGCAGCTACTGTATAATTTGGGTGGAACTTATCTGAGGTTGTCTTCATACTGTTAGGTAGGTTAATTTGTAGAGATACCTTGTATTTTGTTTTTTTAAGTTCATCATATCTGGATATAAAAACTGCATTTGCAACTTCAAAGCTAACAACGGCCATGGAATAAATGTAATGGAGTAGAAAGTAAAAGATCCCCAACAGGAATATAGTGAGGTAAAAGTATAATAATAATGAAGCTCCACAATTGACAAAAAATGCATTATAAGGGGAATGTTTTTGAAAATGTCTTTCCTTATCATTTAATGGCAGATGATTACTTTTATTTTGAAGGCGGAACTGTATGGAACATATTTACTTCCGCTTCGGTTGTCTGTCATGCTAGCGGCTCTTCGTAGCAGTCCGCAGGTAGAAGAAGAATGGGGAAAGACTTTAGGTGTATTGAATGTAACGAAAAAGCATCGGAGTTGCACAGGGATTACAGTAACGGCATCCTGAAGATAACCATATGTGTGCGTTAACCATTAACATGTTGGTGTTGAGTTCATTGGGTGTAACTGTTTGTGATGAAGATGCTAGCTAACATGAGTTGGCTCAAACATAACATGTTTACATGTCTTACTAAGTTACAGCCTACTCAATTACTTTATTTGTTTAACGGCAGCTATGTATGGCTAAGAATAAGTCTGTGAATCTAACTGCAAAGCTACATTTCCACACAATGTCGACATTTTGTTATGGTGACACCTGTGTGTGGCTTCAGTGGGTGCTCTGGTTGAATGTGGGAACATGTTATCTACAGCTTTAGTTGACTTTGTCTGTGTGTTTGTATTTTGCAGGAGTCATGCCAAAAGCCAGTGGACAAATACATTGAATATGACCCAGTTATCATCCTGATTGATGCCATTTTGTGCAAGACGCAGGCGTTCAGACACATATTGTTCAACACAAGCTTGAATGTAAGTAATATCAACTGTTTTCACCTCATTGAACATGTGCACAAGGACAGTTCATTGATATAATAACTGTCATTGGATATGTGGATGTTGTGTGTTCATGACAGGCCTTTTGGTGGACACAAGTCATCAAAAGTAGTGGGATGCTCAATTTACCTGCAGGATTACATAGATTGCTCTCATACTGTCGTGTGTGTGTTTCTTCTCCTCCACCACTGCAGATCCACTGGAAGTTGTGTGTGTTCTGCCTGCTGTGCGAGGCTTACCTCAGGTGGTCTCTGCTCCATGGCTCCGAGCAGAGCAGCGACCCAGCTGACATCATCAGGTACACCAAGGAATGGGATTTCTACAGCATGTTTGGACTGGCCAGCCTCGGTAAGATGATAAAACCAGAGCGCCTTTACACATCTGTCAGACTGTATCACTGCCATAGTGAATGCTTGAGTGTTAACATGGAGCACCACAGCCATTTATCTGATGGGAACACATGGTTATATTGTCAATATTCTCATTATCTAATAGGGAAGTTGACAAGTCTATCCAAACATTAATGTAATCCTTTATTTTAACTGGTACTGCCTCTGAGAAAAAGGTTATTAAACAAGAGCATGTGAAAGAGTAGTTTTCCATACATTTTTGTTCACCCTAGCTGTATAATCAGATGGAATTACCAATTAGTTACACAGTTGTATATATATTTTTGGATTAATCAATCATGTAGTGTGTAAAAGTCAGAAAATAGTTTTAAAAAAATGTCTTTGACAAGCTCCCTAAGCCCGAATTGTGGTCTTGAAACTGCTTGTGTTTGCCAACCAGTTGTCCAAGTCAAAGATATCATTTACAATCAAATTAAACACAGAAAAGCAGCAAATCCTCGCTTCCTTCAGAGGCTGGAACAAGAGAGTGGTGCCTTTCTCAATTTAAAAATTGGATGTTGATTAATTTTCTGTCTGTTGACTGATTGTTTCAGCTCGACCCTGGAGTCAGTCTCCCTACGCAGAAGAAAAATTGAAATGACAAACCCCTGCTTTACATAATGCTGTTATTGTTTTTTTGCAGTAAAAAGTTACCAACACTGAACAAAAATATTTAAACACTCTAATATCTGCTCCCATTTTTCACGAGTTGAAATAAAAGATCTATGAGTCTTAAATGCACACAAAAGGCTTATTTCACCCAAAATTTGTTCACAAATTTCTTTAAAACTCAAGATATTTCAGTCACCCGACTCATGAACTCATGAAAAATGGAAGCAAAACCATCCATCTATCTCTGACGTGTCTGTCTGTGGTTTTTGTAGAGCTGTCAGCGTTCTGCAGCGGTGTGCTCTGCTTCCTCTGGGTGGTGGTGGGTCTCCTGCAGAGCGGGCCCCTCGAGCTCAGCCTGCTCCTCAGGGGACTGCTGCTGTCCTGCTACGGCAAGGTCCTCGTGATCCCTGCTGTCATCTGGGAGCACGACTACTCCCCGCTCTGTCTGGGCCTCATCAAACTGTTTGTGCTCACCTCAAACTCACAGGCTATCAGAGGTAGGAGAATATGCCAATGTTGTGCCAGTCTTTAATCTCATTTGTATTGTAAGGACCAAGACATTTTTATTACACCGAATACTGACGAAGAAAATACAATCATTTTGAGAGAAATCGGGAGTCGCTTAATTTAAAGAATTACTTTGTCTGAAGGTAGGAGCTTAAACCTCGTGAGACACGAGGAAATAACCGGATTTTCATTCTTCAAACAACATGTTAAAGAACCAGCAGGTGGCAACTAACTCTGTGTTTGATAAACCCCTGACTACATCGACCCCAGACAGTGAAAATAAATTCATTACATAACAGAAAGGTTCTTAGCAAACATTTCTTCCCTTGTACACCTTATTTCTTCAGCAGCAGCTGAGCTTTGTGCAGCAAACAATGAGATGTTGTTGAGTGATTGTGTGATTTAGTTTCCGTACAGAATATTGATAATAAACAAGTTACAAAATGACTGATGTTAAGTGTTTTTACAAGTTTATATAATAGCATTTTGCCACACTAATTTAACTTACATGAAAACAAACACAGTCCATAGAATAAGTGTGTGTATTCATAATCTTCTCATCCATTCCTCTCCCCTCTGTCCCTCCTCCAGTGATCCTGAACAGCAGTAGACGTCTGTCACTGATGGCCGTGTGTGTCGGCCTGCTGTCAGAGACCTTCGTGGCTCAGGCCTGTAAAAAGCTCCCGTGGAGCATCCAGGACGTTTTGACGTTTGATTGACTGTCTGCCCCATCAGACAAATGTCACTTCTCTCAGGGATGATGAAGAGATCGTGGATGCCAACCTGTGCAACAAAGAGGCAGTTTTTAATGAACCTTCTGCCCACGGAGCTGGAAAAGGAAAAGGACTTTTTTGTGAAGTCGTGTTCTTCCAAGTTCCCAAAAGGACACAGAGAGCAGCAGAAGAAACAATGTTTTATTTTTTTCCTGTGCTCTTTATAGATAAAAAGATCCATCTTCATCTTGCAGGGACGTCAAGGAGGCGGCGGCCCTCCTTTCGTTTTTCATTTTGGTTTTTATGAGTTCCCAAGTCAAGATTCCCGTGACATTTTTATTTGTCCCAGAGAGGAGCTACAGCATGGGAACATCCCCTGATCTGAATTATTCTCATCCTCAGGGCCACTCTAAACACAGACCCTGAGGTTGTAATTTGACAATAACTACTTCTCTGTCTGGGCAGGAACCAGCCGACACTCTACACATTCTTTGGCTCATTGGTGAAATACTCATCGTAGCTCACACGCACACAGAAACAGATGGGCTACATTGTCAGAATAAATCAATTACTAAATAAAACAGACACAACCTTGACTTTTTATTCGTAATTTATTGCAATGTTGAAAGCTAGTGATGAGAGAGAAAGATCAATTGATGATCAAGTCTATTAAATGTCAGAAAATGTCGTAGAAATCGGCCTTTACAGTTTCACAGTTCCCATTTTTCTGATCAAAAGTCCAAACCCCAAAATATGTAATTTAAACAATTATATGAAACAGATAAAAAAACAAAAAATGCTCATGGTACATCTCTGCGTAGACTCGTGCACTCACCGATACTGATTCCAGCATTTAACGCAGTATCGGAGACATTTCCAGTACTGGTATCAATACTGGAACAACCCTATTCTTTACTTTTTTCATCATGTGGCACTGAAACTAATTAAATTCCTTGAAGTGAATTGCAAATTAAAGCGGGGTCCGCCGTTTATTTGTTGCATTTTATAGAGAAAGTTGAGCAAAATCCACCAAACTGCAGCAAGAACCTTTCCAGATATCTGATACACAATAACCATTATGGAACATGTTAACCTGCTTCAGTGGGTAAACTTTACAAACCTCCCTGCAGTGTTTGTGTTCAATTAGTAAAACAAACATCTGCAGCAGGCCGAGTGTCTGTGGAATGAGGAGAATTTGTTCTCTCACGCAGTTACCCTCAGTGTATATGGACGGCTGAACCTGCCTCGGCCCCTGGGAGTCTTTGCAGGAGTCGTGTGGTTATTAAGAACTGCTGCACAGCCGGCCGGACACGTGAGGAGAGGAGAGGCAGAATTCTTTCTAAACAAAACCATCTGACGAGGACTCCCCCTCACAGATGTAGTGATCTCCCCTCAAACACGATCACGGAGGATGGCGTCCAAAACTGCTGCATGTAGCATCAAATTATCATAGAGAAATTAACGAATTAACCATGCTGAGAATCCATTAATTGGTTTGAGTAATTTTTTAAGAAGAAAAAAGTCTTCATTCTCTAATCTGAGCTTCTTATATGTGAATGTTTTCTGGTTTCTATGACGGTCAACTGAAATTCTTTGGGTTGTGGACAAAATTAGACGTTTGAGGACGTCATCTTGTTTTCTGGGAAACACTGATCGACATTTTTCACCATTTTTCTGACATTTTATAGACAATTAAAACAAACAATGGGTTAATTGACAATGAACAATGTGTTAGTTGTAATCCTAAATTATCATCAAATTAAAAGTGGCACGAAAGAAATGATCTTTTTTGTCTGATATCCCTGCAGTTGTTCCCGTTTTCATTCGTAACAATGTGACTCGTCCTCTGTGTCCCTTGTGTGTTTTTTTTTTAATAAGAAGAGACATTTTTAATCTGAATTTCACTCCTTACACCTTCTGCCATTACTTTACAATCTAAAGCCAAAGTGCCCTCTTTCAATTCGCTGCTTGTTTTGTAAAGCAGCACTTAAAAAAATGTCCTCCAGTTACAACAAATTAACAGAATACATCCTTAACAAAGCCAGTTCCAACATGTTTTTTCCTCTGAGCGAGTCGCGAGATAACAACTGTTGTTTTCCAGAGATAACGAGAGTTGGTAGGCGAAGCTATGTAAGACCCAAATCACTGCAGGAACCATTGCACCAGTCAGACCATCATAACAGCAGAAAACAAATGCAGAAAAACACTCACCTGCTTACATGAATGTTATCTCCTGATAATGACGTAAATAACTTGTGATCTCGAGAAAACAAATAAGATTTAAGTTGTTATCATGGGAAAACGGAGGAAATGACATGTTTGACCCACGGCTGTTTAGGGCTTCTGTGGTTGAGAGCAGTCTCTTTTTAAAAATAATGCCATAAAAATGTGAAAATTCTACTTTTTTCCTCCTTATACATTTTCAAATGACCTGACACTGCCATTTTATTCACAGAGAAAAGGTTTTCTCACTGGGCCTCCAGAATATTTGTTACTGTGTTCATGCTCATCAGCCTAAATATCACGTGATGTTCGAAGGAAATCTTAACGTTTAAGTGTGCCCCATTTATCTTCTGCCTCCTACTTATGTTGAAAACGAACTAATGTTGAAATAGCTGTGACTTTATGTTACAGACAAGCCCTGTAATTGGGCAGGGACTGATGCGTCTGAATATAAAGCCAACTAGTTGAGCGAGTTTGCGTTGAGCTTGCAGAGAAACACTGGTTAAACGTTGCAATATGTGCTCTCTGAGCTGTCTGCCGTGCAAACGTATGACAGGAGAAAATAAAATATTTCCATTTTTATCATAATTACTCAGACTTGTGTGTGATTATTTATTTTGTGCAAGTGTTTCTGTGTGCTGCGTCTGCACATGGATGGATGCATGTTATTACAGGCCTGTGAATAGTTAAGAGACAGCACACGATGTGGAATGTTGTGTTAGGAGTCCTCACCCTGGGTGGATCTGTGCTGCAGTCTCTGTGGAGAGGAACGCAGCCTGGATCAGTTTAAACACAGGGATGTCAAAATCAGCTCGACTGACTGAGACAAACAAACATCTCAGTCTGTCAGAAATAAACCGGTGTGTTTATGGACTCACACAGCAGAATGATGGCAGAAAGTCCCAGTGACAAAACATTTTCAGTAAAAGAGGAACTTTGCAGCTAATATTAACATTATTGATCTTGAGTATGCATTTGTGGACAAGGGAAACTATTTAAAAATAACATTAAAAACAGAAAAACATACATAGACATACTAAAAGAATGGATGTTTGCTTTTTTAGTATCCCTAAATGATGCACACACGCTGGATTAACCGTAGGAATCAACAACCTGTGTTATGTTTGCTTAACTTGTCAACACAGTGTTTATGTCTCCTGGACAAAATGTTTCTAAATGTGGAGTCTGGAGAGTGCTGGTCAATTACTGTGGCATGCAGTGGTTTAATCTAAGTCGAACTAATGAGATTACTGGAACAGCAGTCACCTCGCAGCCCTTCACCAGGTCTGGACCAGTGTGAGCGCGGAGGACTGGAGCTGGAGGGAGAATCCAACCTGAAGTCTGCTGTCACCTAAAACCCTTTGGCTTCGCTGAAAATGTATTTTTGTTTATACAGTTGAGTTGTCTTACCTAACTGGTACAGACATGAGGTTGTAGTTGATGTAACTTTTCATCTTTCTATTGGCACAGTCCCCAAAATAAAAAGTTGACCAGTGGGCTTCATGTTGATCAGTTAGCCTAGCATACTCTGAGCTCAACAGTGAAACTTCTCCTTTTTATTTAAAAATGTTTATTTTAAAGAGGAGACTTCCTGGTGAGTTTTGAATGGAATAAATAAGCATGCTGTTTTTGATTAGGCTTTTTTTTAATTTTTTTAAAGCAACTCTATGAGTCGTATTTAGCCATGCTAGTCGCTCTGATAGGCTATACGCTACTTCAGCACAGCTCAGCTTTGAGCTAGCTTGCTTAATGCTAATATCAGAATGCTAGCAAGCTTATAACAACAGACTGATGTTTTTAATAGTTGCAATGCTAATATTTTAACCATCTTAACCATCTTAGTACAGCGTGCCAGCCTAGCATGGTATAAGATTTACCAGTTAGCACTCAACACAACATAGGCCTAGTCTACAAGTGATGCTGCATTCACATGCCCCTCGGTTGGTCCCGCTTCCCGAGTTTGGAAGTCGTTCTTCCTAAATCTGTGTGTTCATGTGTGTCATGTCGGCATGTTGGAGCAACATGGACGTTAAAAAGGAGTTGTTTACATTTTTATTGCATGTAAACAATATGTTGACAGCTGTTTCCAGTACTTTAGTGACAAGGAACAGCGAAGGAAACGGATCATGTAAGCCATGAAATGTGTTTCACAACATATGCATGTTACCATCACCCCAATGTCCGCCATGTTTCAGCAGCACATGACATCAGCTTGGCAACTCGTGCACCAAAATTTGTGGGTGCTCCGACTTGAAGCGGCGTTCGCGAGAGTTTTCCCAGTCGGACCTTCCTTTTTCCGATTATTCCGACACCACATGAACACTCTAGGCTGATTGGGACGTCATCACCTTTGCCAGGTTAAGATTGTAAAGTAAAGTTTTTAAATGTGTGCTGTACTGTATGTTGCTAAGTTTACTGTATTTTTATCTCATTGCATTAATTTCTTGTTTTCATAAAAGCCATTTAGGGACAGGTGTTGCAAATTAGCATCTGCTTAAACACTATGAGACCTGCGTCACACAGCTGGTTCAGTTTGTCTATACATAAAGTTCTTTACGTGTCCCTCAAATAAACAATAATAAATAAATAAATAAATAAATAAATAAATAAATAGATAAAGCTCTTTTTTTTAGATGGTGCTACAGGGAAGAGATCAACAAAGTTATTGCAATTAATTCTGAGGGAAACATGAATATTTGTCGAAGATGTTATGGCAGTCCAAACAGTACTTTGCAGAGACATTTAATTTAAAATGAAAAAATCAGCCTCATAGTGTAAGAGTTCAGGATCCTCAGTGGATAAAGGCTGGTGTGTCTATTTCTGGGCCAAAGTGGTGGACTGACCGAGTGACCACTAGTTTAAAACAGACAGGGAAACCCCTCCACATCGTGGCTTTAGTTATAAACAATGTATTCAAAGCAGCTCCAGAGCGGTTGAGTCACTGTGTCAACAAGCAGCACACTGAGCTGCATGCAGACACACATACCCAAATGAGGTTGCACATTAACCAGCGGTCATTTGTGTGTTTTAGTCTAAAAAACAGACCTAAAACACAAACGGGTCATGTCACGGCCTCACTGAAATGAACAGAACAACACAAATGAAACAGGAGCACACCGCCTTCAGTTTTGCAGTGAAAAGAGAAAAACTCAAAGTATTCTCGACAAAAATCAGCGTCTGGTGACGCCAGTTTCTGTGTTAATGTGATAGACAAGCGTCCCCACAGCCTCGCTCTGATGTGGCAATCTGTCCTGGCCCTCCCTGTGGAGAGAGTGATGCGCACCTTGGATTTGCTCTCTCAGTCAAGATTATGTTAATCTGCTCTAATCTCCCAACAGACGCTCAGACAGGCAGCACGAGACCAGAGCACAGAGCAGAGAGAGAGAGAGAGACAACATGGGCTTCAAATGATGCACACTGCTCTGCACAGACAGCCTGTATCCAAGGATGATATCAAAGTCGTGCTGTAAAGCTTTTAAATGAATGTTTTCAGACATAAATGTATACATTTAGCCATTTATTTGACGTCAGATGTGTTGTGGTCCAGCTCCAGTGCAGTTTGACTGGTCAGCACTGGTCATAATATCCTGAATTGCTGAAATCCTGAAGCTTTACTGTTCATTTAAAGATCCAAATACTGTTTAAGGGGCTTTCCCAAGACTGTCGAGAAGATTTGAATATAGGGTTTGAAAAGAAACACCACAGTAAAAATAAACAAATACCAAATGACAAAACACACAAAAATGTAACAAAATGTGCTCAATTTCTGTCAAGACCACATCTATAGTGTGTTATACAGACATTTATATCGAATTATGATGAGTTTCTTCATGACTACATTTAAAATACTTTCTGATGCGCTATATCAACAGTCATAAAATATATAGATGTGATTTAAAATGAATCATAAGTTAAAATGTCTTATAGATGCTTCTGACTAGTTATAAGGTAGGTAGGTAAGGTAGGTATGAGGCAGCCTGATGGAGTTTATAACACGTTATGTCAAGCAATACGATGTGGTCTTCATAGACAGAGCTGCAAGCAAGATGACCTCTGCCAGTGCAACTTTATTATATAATATATATTATGACATTACATACATCACATTTGGGATTATCATTGCTAATGCATTCACAGTGAAGCTAACCCGTTATACCCTACTGAGTGGTTTACTTTGCTGTGTAACGATGCCTCAAATTTGTGAACTTATCCTTTAATCTGCAGTAATTAACTAGAGTGTTCAAATACAGGAAGCAGAGTAGAAAGTTCAAGATGTATGTGCAAGTACAACTTCAACATAACTAGCTTTACAACAGGCCATGTTACATATACATTTTAGATGCACTTTATGAGGAACCTTCCTGAATATTGAATACTACAGAGTGGAATGATGGTAGCGTGAGCCATTTCTTCAGTCTCACAGGGAGCCTCAGAGTGTGAAAATGTAAACAGTGTTATCATCATCAGTAATTCATCTGAACCTCACAGCATGAGGAGCTGCTGCTACATCAAAGCCGTGACATCCTGCTGCAGTAATGATCAATTAGACCGGAACTGCAGCACGGCCGCTTCTCAACACCGAAATGCAGATCGGTGCATTTAAATGCAGGTCAGAGCGAGATGCATTCAGGAGAAAGAAAAAGAAGTAGGGCAGCAGAGAGAGGAAGATTACTGCAGTTTGGGCTGAGAGTCTTGTAGAGTTTCACTGGGGCTGGTTGGATTCTGGGAATGAAGATGATCGTTAATATTTAGTGTCGTATGATTTCGTTAATTCATTTTTCAGCCATGTGACTGGCGGGGCTAGTGGTCCAGACTGAAATATCTCAACGACTTTTGGAAGGATTTCATGTCCCACAGAGGATGAATCCTATTGATTTTGGCGACCCAATGATTTTTCCTCTCTGCCGCTCTCCTCTGTCTTCTGGTTAAGGATCAACTTTGTGTTTCATGCAGAAGAACTCACTCCAAACCTGAACATTATGGAATCACTTTATTAAATTGGTATCAGTATAATAACAATGATAGGATTGAGACTAATTGTCCAAAGAAACAGTAGTATGGTCATTCATTAATGATGGATGGTAACAACACAGGCTTCACATGTTCTCTCAACAACTTATTTTTTCCACTATAGTGATTTAATGAATGATTAAGATGAATGATATACAGTATAGATATGAAGTCAAACATTTCACCATTCTGGTCTCTCGTTAGCTTTCCAATGACAGATTCAAACAAATTCAACAACTGGTGGATAATAATCTAAATATTAAGTATGTCAACGTTGATAATCTGTTGGAGTTTAATACCTCTGAGGCTCTCGTCTGATTCACACGCTCGGATTCAACTGAGTAGAGCCAGGCCTCGACACAGGTCAGCTAAAGAAGAGTCATATTGAGTTTTAGCGAGAAAACACCAGTTTGTATGCGCTTTTAGGCCTTTTGCAAGCAAAAGTTAGCGGCAGGAAGTTTTAAAGTGAATGAAACATGGCCGATTGACAATCAAATCAATATAAATCTACCTCTGATCAAATTAATTTGCCTTTTCGGTGCACCCTCTTCCACGTCCTTCCTGTACGTGTGCCTTTTGACAAGCCACTTCAGCAGGAGTGTGAACGCTGAGGCATGACTGCGATTACAGTAACAACCATTACTTAAGTCAAAACACATGACGTCCTTGTGGTTTGCATTCTTGCACTGCATCCTGGTCTTTCGAGGCCACTCTAGGTAGAAAAACTGATCTTCTAACAATTCATTTTTTGCACGCGATTGTTCACAGTCGGTGCAAAATGGCGGCTTTAGAAAGAAGCCCTTGTTGTGAGAGACTCGCACCAAAAACACGACATTTACATTGAAATAAGTCGACTGTAGTCGCTGTAAGCATGTTGGTACATCACAAAAAAAACACCAAATAACACAGTGTCACATTACAATCGTGTTCAAAGATATTTTTTTGTCCCTCCAGGGTGAAAACTTTTCTCATCAGGAGCCACAAGTCTACCCTGAGATGACATCACCACATCACACATCCAATAATCAGATGAAAAACGGGGTTGTAAAACACATCACTCGTCTGCGACACTAGGGTACAATTAGCTGGTGTTCAATTCGAAGCTCCTCTCTAACTCTCCTGTGCTGGATGTAGTTGCAGTAGTGTTGCTGTGCAAGGAGCAGCGTGTGCCCGTGTCATGAAGACAAACTCAGAGAGGATCAGGTAGTTGTAGTTTTGCAGGATTTAACACAGAGCAACCGCAAACAAGTGCAAAATCGTAGCCCAACACTTGAAATGTTTGTGAGGAGTGCACCTTAGTTTTGCTAATGACATGGCTGATTTTAAGGCCGTTACAAGCTTTGGAAGTTAAAGCTGCTTCATGTAGAAGATTTAAATGTACTTTGAAGGAATAAATGTAAGTTATTTCACGTTTATGTCGCCGTCCGAGTAAGGAAGGAAGAGAGCAGCCTCTCAGTGTATGGAGCAACTCAAATTTCAGAGGCAGGAAGCATCAAAAACACACCACTCCCAACAGCTGCGTCCTCGTCAATAAAATGAAAAAGGAGCCTTTGACGGAGGAGTAAAAAAAGGAAAGCTGAAAAAGTCCGAGCTCGGAGTAAACGTCCAAATCTCTTAGCACACCTTATAAGCAGCTCTTTCTGGGATTTCTAGGATTTGTAGTGATGTAATACTCTGCCATTAGGGGATTAAGGAGGTTGCAAAAGTCATCAGGTTTCAAATTCTGCACGTAGCAGCTTTAAGAACCGAGTTCATGTCGAGCGAGTCAAATGATCAAACTGTTACTGGTTTATTCTCGTCCCCGTCTTGAACAGCAAACCTCAGGTCTGAAACCCGGAGGCTGACAAAGGCACTAATTGTGTAGACATCCAATAAAACGTCCGGGGTCAAGTCGTTACTGAATCAATTACATTGTTTGATCAAATGTGCTTTGATTTGCTGATTAGACACATTGTTAACGGGCAAGTTTTCAGATTTAGAAGTGACTAGGTAGTGGTGTGTTATGATTTCAGAGAGGATTTAAACCTCATACAGTTAAAAATTTGAGCTCAGATCAGAGAGAAAAGAATTTAATGTCTACCTCAAATGCTTTGATAGAGTAGTTAAAGGAATAGTTTCAAAATTTGGGGGAAATGTGCTTATTTGCTTTCTTGTTTTGCTGGCCATGTGTCCTTTTTCAACTTTGCTTTTGTGAGGATTAAATGAGAGCAACATGTTAATTAGTAAGTTTTAGAGGCGTTGATAGGCAGATTCGATAGCTGTTCCCTCAGCCCAGTCCGCAAGAAAAAATGTTTCTGCAAACCACGATATGTTGAATTTGCAGCTTTCATACGAATCATATCATACTGAGATTACATATGAGCAGTGGGAGCACGACAGCTCAGTGAGACCACCGTTTGCTTCCTACTTAACCAGGTCATTTTGGCAACAAAACAAAAACTTTAATAAAACGTAGTGACATTTTCCAGCTGTGCTTAAGGTGATAAAACCAGGTATTATCGACCCAAACCTGATTTTTTCCTTACCCTACTCAGACCTTAAGCACAGCGTTGTCACAACATAAAATAGAAAATTGACACAAACACTGCAGCGGTCTTTAGGCCAAGCTAAGGCTTAGGAAGCGAATAAGCACATTTCCTAAAATATCTAAATGTTACACTGCTGTGATGTCAGTGTGATAACTGCTGTAGATCACTGTGATATGATGGGTTTGTACACAGTCACGCACACTTTTGACTTCAGGGCTCTTCACACAGTAGCCGTGTGGATGCAGAGGTGTTTTACACATGAAGCAACTGAGACTTTCACTTGTCAGTCAGGGAAATTTTTTACAGAAATTTGTGACAGAAAAAAGAAAAAAACACATTTCGTTGTTCAGTTGAAGACATTGGTGTTTCTCCTGAAGGACAGAGACAACATCAGCTTCAAAGTGACTCGTAAAGACATTCTTCAAGACATCAGGCGTCATTTTGTTCTGTACCTTTAGAATAAAATGTAACCATTCAAGATCAGTTTAGTAGAAAATTGTTTTCTGCACCTTTAACCGAATACATTTCATGTTGAGAGTTGTACTTTCTTTGGTTTGTGTTCTACGAGCACACAAATAGTGGACCAGGCTACAAACGATCTATACAGACGCGACATCGACGCGCTACTGAAACTCGCCACAGCATCTCAAAGTGCTGGCTGGTGTCGAGAGAGACAAGTCATTTCGTAGTTTGAGTGACAGAACAGCTGTTGTGTATCAAGCGTGCTACAGGTTCAGCTCAGAGCTTCGCTGTTGAGTTTAGATTTTAAAAAGGGACAGTTCACCCCAAAATCAAAACAAACATATTTTCCTCTTACCTGTAGTGCTATTTATCCATCTACATTGTTTTGGTGTGAGTTGCAGAGTTTCTGTGTAGGAAATAGTTGCTCTCTACACCAACCAGGAAGCATGTGTCTACGCATGGACAAGAGGCTCGTGCTCATGACAGCTTGGGGTGGACACATTAATGGCGTCCTCCTTGGCTGAGATGTAACGTTAGCTAGCTAGTGGTTTGTTTGAAAGCAGAGCTGCAACTATTAAACAATTAGTTGTTGACTATTTAATTGTCAAATATTGTAAACTAATCTAAGGGTTGAGGGCAAAAATAGCATATTTGAGGACTTCTTAGGTTTTTTGGAAACACTGATCAACATTTTTCACCATTTTCTGACATTTTATAGATCAAACAACTAACCGATTAAACAAGAAAATAATCGGCAGATTAACTGACAATGAAAATAATCTTTAGTTTTAGCCCGAGCCCTTCAAGCACAACATACCAAGGGCCATTTTGCATTATATTAGAGAGAATGCAGACATCTCTATGGTTGATATCACCAAAATTCAGCAATAACACAACAGGTAAGAGGTCAGAGAGAGATCAAAAAATGTATTTTTTGATTTTGGGGTGAACTGTCCCTTTAAGGAAGACTGCACAGACCATTCATATGTGTAGCAGAAGTAACAATATCTGCACATCCAAACGTCTTCGCCTGTTGAAGGATAGCGGCAAGAAGCACACGTAGAGTCTGAAATAAGGCTGACGTCTAAGTGTTGAAAACACGGACAGAGCGAGCTCTTCTCCTATAATGTTCACAGGTTACAATAAAAGCAAGTTACCTTAAATTAAAAACACTTGCAGTTACAATCGTGTTAGTGACCAGTTTTGTCTAGTAAAGGAAACTCCCAAGGTGAGGCTCAGAGAGTCAAACAGCCCCTGGAAGGTTTGCAGTTATGTTCATTATACGTCTTAAATACTGTTCAGCCTGGTCTGGAGTCTGTATAGTGAAACTCCAGGTTAGATGCAGCAGAGCACTTGTTGTTAAATAGGATACAAAGCATTATAAAGTACCCTGTTTTCATTTGATAGTTGCTACCATGTTTACAGCTTTGTGTTTACGCTGCGAGCCACATCTGAAGGCCGCAGCGACCACAGAAACAAACCAGATTTATGTCCTTTCATTTCTCCATCGCTGTCACTGTGATGAAGAAATGTTCCAACTAGCAAGTGCAAGTCTTGTGAGAAGTTGATCACAGCTTCTTAATCCTTGGCAACTTTTATTTGATTTCGAGTATATCAAGAAGAAAAGAGTCGAAGCTGGTTATAAGGAAAATAGCTGAATAAGTCGTTTTATCCTGATTCTTTTGCTACTAAGCACTTGCTACCTTGTTATATTGAAAGATAACTGTTGTTAATTACAACTTGAGCCTTATCTTCATGGTTTTTCATCGTTATTACTGATAGGAATGATGGCCGTAACTGAAAAAAAGACCCAAGTTGATATATGGTGAAAGCAGAGTATAGTACATAATTAGCTGGATCGAAACCATCTGGGCCTTTTGCACCGCCCAGTCAGAAAACAGCGACACATCAAAGTTGCGAGTAACGCGTCGACAGCTTTGAAGGTTGAGGGAAGCGTGCTCGGCTTTGCAAACTGTTTCCAGCATTTTGAACATTTCACATTTTCAGAGCAAACGTGAGCTCCGTCTAAAAAAAGGCAAGAAAGTGGAGCCCTCACTCCTGTACAAAACCTCATTCAGTTCTTGAGTGTTTTTACTCTGAACAGGTTTGAGGACGTCGCCGCTTTCTCCATTCTTGAGGTCTGACGGCTTCTGTCCAGATGATTTCACCACTTTAAAGTAACACACACACAGACAGTCGCTCCTGTCTTTGCACCGACTGCAGAGTTCAGAAGTCCCGTCCTCTGTGATCCAACCTGTAAATGCTGTACCCCTGTACCTGGGCATTTGCAATACAAAACATCCGTAGAGAGTAACAGGAAATATCTTGTTATTTATATTAGATAATAAATAATACAACTTTGTTCATATATTTTGTATATGTAAAAAAATGTTCTGCCAAAAAGGGAGACTGGCTAGCAAAAACCCACTTGATATAGAAGCAGCAGCAGAGCTGTTTATAAAAAAGAAATCATATATATTGCCTAATTTTGAGTATACGGAGTCTTGGAATACAATCCATCTCAACTCCTGAGTTTGAGCAGGTGTTGTCAGAACACCGGGCCTCTCGGCTCCGCAGTCTGAAGCTCCTGGTCACGCTGCAAAAAAACCCTTCTGCAGCACAAGCAGGGATGTGTTTCCCCTGAGGAGGAGTTGAAGATAAGCTGGAATTTTATTTTATAGTCTATTATGGTAATGAGAAACCAATTAACTGCTGTCTCTACCCAACCAGTTCTTCCTCTGAGGCAAAAAAGGTTTCCAACTTTTCCTCCAGCTTAACCCAAGTCTTTCACCCCCGAAAAATACATATCCATCTGCAGAGAAGTGCTGAGAACGAGGCCTCAGATGGTGACGTGAAAGGAGTCCCAGCTGTCGTCTTTGCCGCTCCCGTTCTTGGCTGCCGCCATTGATGCCGTCCCGTCTCCGACCTCTAAGTCTGGCTGTTCCCCGGTGGGAGTGGCGCCAGGCTCTGGGTAATACTCGTCGTCCTCGTCGAAGTAGCCGTTCTCCATCATGCTGAGGCTGGAGGCGGCGCTCAGGTCCTGGCAGCTGCCCTTGTACTCCTGGATGGACTCGTGGAGCGACCACAGCTGGCACAGCAGGGACATGTCCTGCTGACGCAAACCCACCTGGAGGAGGACGGATTCAGATCCTGATTAATACAGGACACATTTCTGCAGCTAACGATTATGTTTAGAGCTGCAACGTCTAATCGATTAGATTTCACTATTACTTGAATCAACTATCTTAATCGATTAATCGGTTTGAGTAATTTTTCTAAAAATTCTCCACCGCCAGCTTCTTGAAGGTGAAGGTTTCCTAACTCCTTTATGACAGTACTCTGAATATATTTTGACATTTGAGGACGTCATCTTGGGCTTTGGGGAACACTGATAACATTTTTCACAATCTTCTGCCAACTTATAGACGAGACAACCAATCGACCCATCAAGAAGATAATTGATAGATTAATTAACGATGAAAGTTAGTTGCAGCCCTAATTATTGTCATTATTTTGTTTTAACCAACAGTTTGAAGGATTTCGTTTATTAAGAATCCATCACATACGTATCTTTCTCACAAGGGTTTGATAACCACATTTGGGGGATCACTGTATGAAAAATAAAATTTAAAAAAAGATGAAAAAGTTTGTATCTATATACTCCACGTATACAATAAACTCAGCCAATATACTGATGTCGGAATTTTTTACTCCCCAATATTGATCCCAAAAACCGAGTATTGGTCGGGCTCTAATTTGTGAAATAGTATCTTGTGGTTTTGAAATGTTGGTCAAACAAAATAAATCAG
Organism: Pagrus pagrus; assembly: GCF_965226575.1. Taxonomy (NCBI): domain Eukaryota; kingdom Metazoa; phylum Chordata; class Actinopteri; order Spariformes; family Sparidae; genus Pagrus; species Pagrus pagrus. Next base: position 19,066,287 of record NC_140200.1, on the reverse strand, counting down.
GCTTGGTGGCAATTTTTGCTACTTCCTGTCATTTTCTAACTATTATTTTCAAAAAGATCAATTAATCCAAAAATATGGTCAACTTAATAAATGGGAAATGAGAAACAGCCCTTGCCTGTGCCTCTACCTGACATTACGAGACTAAAAGCAGTCTATTTGCAGGGTTGAAAAGGGCATTTCTGCTGCATACCACTCAGCTGACAGTGCAGTATGAACTGAGGGTCACTGCATTGTCTTCCACACAAATTACAGTCGGCAGACATACAAGTCAGAGTCAGTTCAACCAGCTGAGAGCCAGCTCTGCGCTCCGTAAACTGGGGAGCGGCTTACAGTCTCTGAAATATAGGGCACTGACAACTTAATAGACAATGTGAACCACAAACTGATAGTAATACATTAACAGCGACCAAGCAATAAGCCTCGAGCAGGGAACTTGCTGCAGGGAGAGTGAAGCACGCGAGGCAGAAAAGGATTTAGTAAAGCCTTTAACCAAAAAAACAAAACAAATGTCAGAGAGTTTCTGCAACAGTTTGACTCTTTTCACCTGAATGACTGGATATGAGGAAACAAGCAATTGTTATGTATTGACCAGGAGCCATGGAGTGAAATCTGGTCTGGTTCTCTTATGATAATCCTTCCTCTGGCAGGGGAGTGTAAAAGAGTGTGTATTAAGTGTCTCACTCTCAGTGAATGTAATAACAGTCACCGCAGGATTAGTCATGAAAACAACTTTTACAGTGAAGCTAAAGGGTATTCAACTGAGCCTGGAATTAAAATCAGAACATGCTAAGGGCTTAATTTGTCTCATTCAAAGTAAAGCTGCTCCTGTTTTCTCTTGCAGAAGGTTTTCTTAACATCAGACTATATTTGAAAAAGTCGCGTTTTATCTTCCCAAGCTTACTTACGACTCTGTATACTGGGTAACATAGAAAGTGGCACACTTTGAGAATTAACAGAGTATTTTTAAAACTTCGGCAGCCATAAAGGTATATTACACTAAAAATAACTGGTTTAAAAATGCACAAAATGCTCGCGATTTCGGGCTTGTTTGATTGTACCATCTTGTAAAATCTTAGTGGGCTGCGGCGAAATCCATAGCTGAAAGTTAATATTTTATCTATATAATGTACTGTAAGGTATATGGTATGTATGCCGAATCTATCAGGAGACTACACTAATATATAAAAAGTCTTAAGTTGTCTGCTAAGAGGCATGTAAGTTTGCCTAAAAGCCAGGCAACACCAAACTACCAGAGTTTCTTTGGGGGCTTTGGCTGGATACAAACGTACAGCACATCGGGATTAACGCCTATCGACAGACCAGGGGTTGAGCACTTTCTAGTCGTCAAATAAAATGAACACTCCCACAGATGTTACCATCTCTTTGCGAAGAAGAGCCAGAGCGGCGTCGAGGTTGGCCGGTTTGTTGGCCAGCAGGTTGTCGGAGTTGTTCCTGCCTCGGCTCAGGTCGTCCTGGATCATGGTCTTCTTCACGTACATCCTCTCCATTTCTCTCCAGGAGCCGCCGCTTGAGTTCAGCAAGCCGCTCAGGCTCTTCGGCAGCGGGGGCAGCCCCTCGATACAGGCCATTCCTCCCAGCGAGCCGTTCGTTGACTTACCATTCATTGTCCTGTGAGTTACTGAGCGAAGCAGCGCTGTTTTTTACACTGAAGTTGACTGTTTCGCTGGTTAAATCCTACAAACCGCCGAGAATAAACAGTCCTCTCCCGCAGCAAACACACCAAACACACCGAGCAACAGCCAGCTTCTCTCTGCCCCGGGCGGCCCGCGACGCCACGTCAAGTTAGCCGGAAGCATGTCTATGAGTTTCCGGTATTGGCAATCAAAATAAAAGCATCAATGTGAAGGGTTTTATTTTTACTAAATACAAAAGAAAGTTGATTTAAATATAATATGTAGTTTTTGAAAGACTTCTCCAGACTAACTAACGGTACAGTACAGTACCCTATACAGTGCTGAATAATAACAGCTATCTAATTAGTTAATATGGGCATTGTTGTGTTATTTGGGAGTCAATGATGAGGACTTGGTTAGAAGATTCACAACAGGCATGTTTATTTTATTGTAGCCCAATTATGCATCACTTCTATACAAACTTTACAAATCCCTTTAAAATAAAATATTAACATTTTTACAATTTTTTTAACAATTTCACATTTTTATAATGCAATTTGAGAGAAGAAAATGAACATAGGCGATGAGAATTTAAAAATGGAAATAACATGAAATCATGAAAAATGTTCCACCAGATTCAAAAAACAACATTTTACATTTTTGAAGGGCCATCATAAATAAACAATTAAAAGAATACACATAAGAAAAGAAAAGAAAAGAAAAGAAAGATTAACAGCTTCCGTTTCAACCAGATGTTTTCCTTTGTAGAAAAATCTCCAGGCAGAGAACTAAATGGTCATACATTTACAAATAACATATGCATTAATAACGTGTAGATCTTGCCGTGTGCTCCAGTGATATTATATAACTTTGGAAACCAAATTACATTAAGAAAAATGCCTTGTATAAAAAGCCTACACTACACTACTGCCACGCTCAGGTTTTTATTTTGAATTTAAACTTCCGGTCTTGTTATGATTATTGTTGTTCACTTGACGGTGTCTGATTCTGGCTCAGTAGTGTAAAATCCGCTTCCTGTCCTTTTAACAAAGTGGCTGCTGGGCGTCTCCCATCCAACATTTAGAGGCAGGACAGCTGTCTCTTTTTCTAAATTAAATGATTTTATCAACAGTCATATTTAGTTATCTATTGTTTCATATTTTATATACATTTTCTATATCATTGTCAATATAATACGAGCACTGACAGATGTTTATCATGAGAAATAAGGCACAAACTTGACACAGCCAATTTAAGTCCAAATAAAAATGACTTCTTTACACTTAAAAGTAAATCTTAAATGAAACAAACTAGTGTTTAAACACACAAAATGTGAAAATATCATCAGTATTTACATTTCATTCTTAATCTATTCAAATGTATTGGAGAAACAAGTCAATTTCTCAGCACAATCCTTAAAATATATTTCTCTTTGTTGTTAGACAGCCTTTACAATATTCTTTCTCTAGTAATGAAACTGATTATTGCCTGTTAATATGAACAGTCAATACTTTTAAGCATTAGACCAAATGTTTGCCTCATGACTGTGTTAATTAGAGTCCCTACAATAAAACAAAGTGTGCAGACAGAGGGTTTGAGGTCATGACAGGAGTGTGTGTGTGTGTGTGTGTGTGTGTGCGTGTGTGCAGGACAATAGTTTGAGGACAGATGGTGGGCTTCACTTCCCGCCCCCCCAGCCTGCAGCCCCGTCACAACAATAACACAACAATAACCTTGAAACCAACACACAATAGCATCAAACACGCTCCTCGGCAAAAGAGGGGCATGTGTTGTACCGCACACACACACACACAAAAACACACACATGGAGTCAGGCAGATGGATGGAGCCTGAAGCCTTGTATTGCTAATCGCTCTATTGAAATGAATGAAACCTGACTCATTTCCTACAGACACAAACACTCATAAGCACAAAAGACACTTTGTTGCGTTGTTGCTGACACATTTGTTTTGCCAATAACTGTTTTTTTTTTTTTTTTTTGTTGCCTTTTTGCTGTTGTTAACGACCCTTAACTTTATGACTAATCATTTTATTGTAGTGGACTGGACAAACATAATTCACCATAATCTAGAGCTCGATGTATTTACTGAGTGTTTTCCCTATGTTAGCTTGCTAGCCAACACAATCCTGTTTGCTCCATTGATGTAAAAACACTTACTTTTAAGGGGGCTAGTAGTAAGGTGTATTCTGGGACGGATAATCAACTAACAATGTGACTTTTGTCTTGTCTTAAAGTGTTTTTTGTCTGTCTTACTAACATGCTACCAGTCAGCACAGTATCAAATGTTATATTCGTCCTTGAAGAGCATCACATCCCCTCTGTGCAGCCTAATCCTGCTCTTAAAGCAATTAGCCATCAGCTGACAGTCCACAGCTGCACAATTAAAGCCACCGATCAAGGACAATCTGTTTTGCGTGATGGTTTTATGAGCGGAGGGTCTCCTCTATAAGCTTTCATCACCCACCACCACCGCCACCGTCATCATCACTGCCTCCTGAGATCAGAGGATTAGGTGTATGATGGCACCCCCTGGGGATGCATGTAACCGAAGTAGGCTTGCGTTAATCTGCCTTGCTAAAAAGCACAATGGGTTTGCATCACTTAGCTAAGTCCGGGTAATAATGGTCTAAATATATCCGCTTAAATCTCTGCTGGAGAGCGATTTCTTGCTGACAGCTAAAAAAATTACAGTAAGTACTCGTGTGGGCACAAAAGACCCCCAGACATCACCCATCACACGTCCCCTCATCGCTTGTCTTTCATGTTGTCCGCCTATATTTAGCTTTATCCCCCTTTAACTACTTTGTTTTTTACAATACTGCTGAAACAATAAACCCATCAGGATCAATTTTTGTAAACCTCTACCAGAAACAATCACCCCAAAGTGTGCTCCGGTCCCATCTAGCTGCTGCGACTGCCTAGAACACAACACTGCATTGAACTTGGAGCTTGTCTGAGATGCATCACTGTCAGTGAAACAATAGGTCTGAAAGGAAGGAGGGTGTGTGTATGTGTGTGTGTGTTTGGAGGAGGTCAGCTTCCTACAGTGTGTCAGTGTACAGCAGGTCAGGGAAGAGGAGTGGCCGGTAGGAACAGCTGCTGTCACTGACATGATTTCTTCCCCTGCTGAGGCCTCTGGAGGGGACGAGGATGACGGCTCCCTCCTCGAGTCAAACAGGAACGGGAACAGAATGAGTTATGGTCATTATAGAGACAAAAGGTGAATGTTTTATAGGATAAAGTCATGAAAAGTCCATGAAACCATGGACTTTTCATGGTTTCATGGACCATGAAAAGTGACAAATAAACGTTTATTGTGCACAAAATGCACAATATGATAAAAATACGGTCAGTGATATGATAAAAATACGGTCAGTGAAGGAAAATATTAAAGTAAATTTTGTCATGTACTGTCCTTAAAATGACAGAATGTAATTCTCTATCAAATCAATGACAGAAGACGGAGTTTGATGATGTCATGAAGTTGCGTGTGATCATGATGTCTTCATTGTTAAACAAGATAAAAAATCTATCTGAAAAAATCTGTGTACAAGTGACAAATACAATAAACAATAGAAGGAGCTGGTTCTCTGACTTCCTTCCTCACTTTCCGACGATCATCTGGTGTTTGTCTCCTGTTTACCCGGAAGTTAAAGCAGTTAGAGGGGCTGAGGGGGCTTTGACAGGAAACCAAATGAAACGCACCGTAACCTCCACTTCCATCATGTATATACAGAAGCCCTGAAGGACAAATCAAACACTGGCTCTAGAGAGGGCTTTTTGTGTTTTTGTGAGATGAGGGGTGTTCAGTTGGTCAGCACTGCGAGATGCCACTAAATTCTACACACTTTAAACTTAAATTTTTGCAGCTTGCGAGGCCTGAAAAGGTAACAGTTATTCGAAATTTCACAAAAAAGCAAAGACAAATTTGTGCAGCTTCGGTTTTTCCTTTTCAACCTCATCATCATCTTACAACCCCTCACACTTATCTGATGACCCTCTGGAGGGGACCTGACCCTTAAGTTGCGAATCATTGAACTAAACTACCAAACTAAATATAAAATAGTTAAAACCAGCTTCACCTTGCTTAACTTTAACAGCAAAATATTAATATTTACACTCTAACGCATCATTATTAACAATCTAATAACCACACATTTCATATTGGTGGTTACAGGGGCCATTTTTGTACAGAACAAGTACTCTTAAATACATTTTGATGCTCATATTTGTTCACTTTTACTAATGTAGGATTTTTCTAAGTGCACAAATTCATGTGATTGCCCCCTGAAGTCGGGGCAACAACTCCGAAAGTCGGTGAACATTTTGGGTTTATGGTAAAATGCATATTTGTGAACTATATTTCATGGGTTACATTATACGCTTCCTTTGCTCTTCCTTGTAAAAAACATCAACACAATCTGGAAACAGCTGTCAGTGTGTTATTTAAATGCAAAACATCATCCATGTTGCTTCTGCACTCCAACCTGACGCACATGAACACACTGAAGTCGGACAGACGATTTCCGAAATTGGGAAGTGCGTGCTTCTGAGGAGCACCTGAATGCAGCATTATACTCTTCCACACCATCAAGTCATATTAACAGGTATGAAAAACTCTTGACTGAGAGGGAAGCAGAAAGTCCTGGCACGTAGGCCTTCACCAGGTGAGAATTACTATCACCTGATGTGAAGAAGTCAGAAATACGACATTCAAGCGCTTTCTTCTTTTTTCACATTTTGGCGAAGAAAATTCATGCTTTCTTTCCCAAATGTAACCTCACGTCAAAGGGTGATGCAGGTGCAGCCAGATGGTGATCAGCAGCAGCAGCAGCAGACTGTGGTAGCTGAAATGGGTGTTTGCTGACATGCTTTGTCACCGGCTCTGGCTCTGCTCCAGTCTGTCCTGCAGGGACAGAAGGGCGTAGTCCTGATCAGCAGCTGGCCTTGTGCTGTCTGACCTCTGACCTCCACAATCCTCCCCCTTCTCTCTGATCACTCACCAGCTCTGCTACACCCACGTTCCCTGTCTCCAGTACAAATCCTTTCATTATGAACAGTTTAGGTCGCTCACAGATGTCTTGGTTGGTTTTTTTGATGCACTCTACAAGACTCTACATGATGAGACCAGATGGCTGAGTGCTTGAGGCAACATTGACACCGTATTTAAAACTATTATTATCATCCCAGAAAGAAAAAATAAACTAGAACTGAAAAAACAACATCACTTCTGGCTGGCACAGGGAAATGTCTTAACAAATACTGGATGGTTTGTCATATAACTGAAACACTAATACAATATGAGATATTCCTGCTGCCCAGAGGATGAATCCTACTGACTTTGATGACATTTAATGTAACGGCATCATGTGGTTTTTGAGTGTAAAACCTTGATAATAACTACTGATATTAATGGACATTAATGGATAAATGTATTTTTGTTTTATCAGTTGTTTGATACCTGCAGGAATGACAAAATATCAAGGTAAATTAGAACAATAAAAATGTTTTATTTGACAACAGAACCTTAAATATTTAACAAAATCCTTTAAAACAAACATAACATTTAAAAGCCGAACATATACATTTGAAATTCTCATGTTGTTGAACACATCCTCAGTTTTTCTCCTGCAGATCTGACTGATGAAGCACATCAGCAATATCAGAGCATTACTGAGGCACGATCAGATCCTCGTGCACTTCCCGACGTGCAAAAATAAATAGCTGGCGACTGTGAAACCTGAGTCCCTCAGATCAGCAGGTCAGACTGCAGCGTCTCCTGCTGTCTGAAGGGGAGCAGATGCAGGTTTGAGGTGGAGGAGGCATCGATCTACAGGAAGCCAACCCAAAAATAACTTCTATACACATAACACAGCAGCTTCTGGATTTAAAACATACCTGGTCTGCTTTCACACATCACTGATAGAGTTTGACTTAATTCTTCTGCATTATAATATCGGCACCTATCAGAAAAACATATACTCCAACACCGACGTATCTGTGACAGACTATTATTGGTCGGGCTCCACCAGCAACTCCTGTATCCTAAGAGGTAAAATTGCTGTTTTTGTCAGTTGAGTCTGGTGGATATGGCGGATTTAGGTAAAACAAAAAGGATCTTACTCCTTAATGGGTCCATAATGTTGTCAGACACTTAGAATAACAATCTGAGTGGAAGAAACGAGCACTGTCAGTGAACTCAGTCTGACGAAGCACATTTGGCCTCAACGATTATGTTGCAGTCATTGCAGAAAGATTTTTGCGGCTGCGTCTGAGGTTCCCAAACTTTTTAGTACCTATGAGTAATTTAGACTCAGAACTATTTAAAGAAAATGGAGCCCAAGTTTAAAAATACCCTTTAACTCTCATCAAAGTCCAACGTAAAGAAACCTGAGACCTATGACCTCCAGACAGGTTTAGGGAAGCCCTACAGTGAAACACATGATGAGATATTTCACAGGACTGAGTAATGTGATGCCGTCCTTTAAATGCTTCATGCCTCAATTTATCAACTTTAACTGGAATTTTGTTTAATTTTCCAGCCTGATGAAAATGACGTTATTAGTTAAGTAAAAGCCGACCAATCTACTTCACTTCCTCTGTTGAACACTGTTGTCATGCTGTCACACTAAGGCACAAACTGTCCGACAGGCACTTCTGAGTGAAAGACTGTCATTATGACATCGAGGTTAAAATACTGAAAACCACAAAGAAAACCATCCAATCTGGTCATAAAACTGTATCTGATCTTTCTCAAATCAAAAGTGAAATCATTTCACTAACTACCCAAGACCTCAAAGTTAAAACTCAAAACTCAGCACCACAAACTCCCTGAAACTTCTTGGTGTTATTGCAACATCTCTTTTACTGCACACTCATTCAGGAGAGGCAGGAGTCAAGATGCTCATTGATCTTTGACTCCTGCACCTTCGCTTGGCACACAGGACAGCTGACTGTCAGCGCAGAGGAGGAAGACGAGGAAGAGGAGGGGGTAACAGTGTGCAGTCCTGCGGAGGAATGAATGGAGGAAGTAGAGGAGTTTGAGGAGGAGGTGGTGGCAGTTCTTTGCTGCATTGCAGGTGAGTTTGTCTTTGCAGACTCCCTCGAGGCTGCTGAATCGCTGGCTAATGTCTTCTGGAAGAAGTTAAAGATGGCGGCTGAGCTGCTGCGGTCGTCCCACGGCCTCTTCCTCGATGCCTGACCTCCACCAGCAGCTCCTGATGTAGTGTCACCGTTAGAATGACTGAAATACTTGGACTGTTTCGGTTTAACAGGGCTGCCTTTGGTTCCTGCTGAAACCACAGATGAAAACTTGCTAGCCTGACTTGGACTAGGGTTAGACGTTCTGGGAGAGGAAGCTGAGTGGTTGCTAGGTTGTTTAGGTACAAAGGAAGAAGAGGAGGAAGCACTCGTTGTACTGCTTGGTGAATCTCTTTTAGTTTCTGTGTTTGAGGTGGAGGACTGACTCAGTGACTTCCTGGGGCTTGTGTTGCCGAAGAGTTCTTCAATGGACCTCTGTTTGATTTTGTTTGTGTCTTGGCTACTGCTGCTACTGCTGTGGGGTTTGGGGATTCTCACTGGTGATCCGTTGATGTTGATGAAAGCCCTCGTGTTACTGACAGACCTTTTTATAGGAGGCTTCTGCCTCGTGGAGGTAGTGGGTCTGACAGGAGGGAAGGCGCTAGAGATTCCTCTGTTACCCTGGGTAGAGTGAACAGGAGGACTGAGACTTTTAGCTGGAGATGTGGGGGTGAACAGTGTCTTCTGAGAAGAGATGGGGCTGGACGAGGGTGCTTTCACAACCGGCCCTACTGGCTTTTGAGATGGGGAGGAAGACGTAGAGGACTGGGACTTCCCTCCGAGGAGAAAGCCTTTGCCAGCAAATGGGATGATGTTTCGTATGTCCTGTGATCCAGAACCTGAGAGGGAAAAGGTGCAAATTCAGAGGCAGGCAACAAAAACTTCTTTGAGATCTCTCAGCAAATAAATTGTGAAAGGCTTCTCTAAAACATGAGCCGCTACTACATCTGAAAGCTTAAAACAAAAACAGTTATCTGCCTTAAAGGGACAGTTCAACATTGAGGGATAATCAGTTATTTACTTGCAGTGGAACAAAATCCTCACCTGTAGTTGTACTCAAAGACTTTCCATTTCCTGAGGCCTTCTTCTCTGAGGTCTTCCCGTCCTTTTTACCGTCCTTCTTGCCCTTTTTGCCGTATCCTTCGGGCTCCTTGACCTTGGTGTAGGTCCCCCCACACGACCTCCTGTGGTCCTCCCACCAGGGATCCTGAGCAGACGGAGCCCGGTTCATGGCCCTCTTCACAAAGCCAAAGTAGGGCTTGCGGTTCTGGCAGGGCCCGTTGCACTTCCACCAGTGCTGCCGGTACACATCGACCTCATCATGGAAACTGTGGTAGACCTGAAGAGAGGACAGAGGGAAGAGAGAAGTTTCAGAGGGTTATTTTAATATTAAAATCTCTGTGAAAGGCTGTGACAAGATAAGGCAGTTTCAGCTATAATGTGTAGGAGAAGATACACCTACAGTAATCTTGGTCCCAGTGGCCTGGTTGATCCGGTCCATGTGTTTGCAGAACTCAGGGCCGTGGCCGTCTCGGTCTCTGTTGTTCTGGGTCACAAACAGCAGCGCGTGAATCATTTCATGAAGGAGAGTCTGTGGAAACAAACGAAGAGAAAAAAATGAATCTCGCAGAAAAGGAAGGACATGTTGATTCTTTCCATTTCCAGTCCGATACACGTACACACAGTCAAAGCTGGTTCATCAATAGAAGAGATAATATTATGTATGAGAGGAATTTTGAGTGTATCTTACAAAATCTAACCCTTAGATCTGTGGTAACTATCCACCTCACCTGCACCAGGTCTTTTCTCGGTCTCAGCTTCAGCAGAGGCTCACTGAGCCTGATCGAACACAGTCCTCCTCGGCCCTCGTAGGAACACACACCAGCACACCTACAAGAGAAGAGCAGGAGATATTACAGAAAAGTCCCACAGCCTTTTCATAAACCCAACTGGTAAGATCCTTTTGCAGCCAGCATCACAGATTAACTGGGCTGACACAGCCCCTCTCCTCCTGTCACACCAGACCCCATACAAAATTCAGACCATTTTATTTAAGTGACAGCACCACTGCACTCAACTACAAGTCAGTGAGGACAACACAATAAAACATGACAACCAGTCACTTACAGTGTCATTCTTGGGCTCCACTTCACCTCGACACCGCTGAGTTTCCCCCAGAAGAAGGTGGCATTGAACTCCAGGAACATGGATCTGACATCGGGGTTGGGGTCCAGCGTCTCCCAGGACTCGTCCACGATGGACAGCGGCCTCTCGGGCCGGGCAGTCGGCTTCCAGTAGGGAACAACATCACTACCACCTCCAGCTACCTCCACTCTTCTTTTCTTACTGCTTTGTCCGAGGTCGTCATCCTCAAATCCGTTTGAAGAAAATAAAGACGTCTCGTATTCATTGTTAAACTGCTCCTGTAGCTGTATGGCAAGCAGGAAATCATCATCCATCACAGCAGCAACAGTGGAGAAGGTGATGAAGGCTGAGGCAGCTAGCTACGTAGCTTCAGTTAACGTTTACGTTAGCCTGCTGACGCTACCTAGCTAACGTAGCTTGTAGGCTCTCAAATAAAAAGTGACAAAATCACCGGAGCAACAACATAGTCATATTTGTGTCATGATTTCAGCAGTAACGTCCATATCTTCATGTTAGACAGAGATTGTTTGTTGTTAATGCTAACTGTCAGTCCAAAGCTAGCGCCAACACTTCAGTGTTAAGTGTGTCTCAATACAACCAAAGAACATCCGTTATGGGTTTCAAAATAAAACTTCCGGAAATACAAACATCGGCCGCCAGGTTTTAAAGAGGAGAAATGTGTGGTCAATACATATGTTTTGGTTTTAATGTCATTTCCAAATAAAAAAGTACAGGTGTTTCTTGTTTTATAACATATACGTATGCTTAAATTAAATCATTGGAATAGTTTGCGCTTATCGTGACACGTTTCCGCTCTAGATTTGAGTAACTCTCGTAAACTTGACAAAACTTTCGCCCGTTTGAAAATAATAGCAAGGCATTCTGGGATTTGTTGTCATTTTTACTAGTTGGCCAATTAAAAATGCACTCGGGGTTGAGCTGTTGTCGTTTAAAGACTAAATTGAAAAAAATAGGCAATAATTCACGTCTTATGTACGTTTTCTGTTTTCAAATTTGTAATAAACACAATCTACTTATTAACAAACGACTAACTTTAATTTAAAATTGCTCCTTTGCATGCGATTTGTTGGCCAACCGTTTTTCTCAATCCCGTGACGGTCCAGCCAGGGTGTCAACTTCCTGTTTGGGAAACAAGCGGAAATGAACTAAGGGGCGTCCATGAACTCTTCCTCTGTCTACATTTACCTCTAATTTGTAAGATTTTTGTCTAAATAAGAAAACACATTCGCAATAGAAGATGTCGGAAACGGGGAACCGACTCCGGAAACTGCTCGAATCGCCGAATTTCGACCCACAGAACTACGTGAAGCAGCTCTCGCAGCAGTCTGATGGCGACAGAGATTTGCAGGAGCACCGTCAAAAAATCCAAAACTTGGCCGACGAAACGGCTCAAAACCTGAAGAAAAACGTCTACAAGAACTACAGACAGTTCATCGAAACGGCCAAAGAGATTTCCTACCTGGAGAGCGAGATGTACCAGCTGAGTCACATCCTGACGGAGCAGAAGAGCATCATGGAGAGCATCACTCAGGCCCTGCTGTTGACAGACAAGGACGAGACCTCCAAAGAGATGCAGGCTGCTTTCCCTAAAGAGACAGAGGAGGTGAAGCAGAGGACGCTCACCTCACTGCTGGAGAAAGTAGAAGGGGGTAAAAACATCATGGACACCCCAGGGAGGCACCTAGTCTACAATGGTGACCTTGTGGAGTTTGATGTTGACAACATGTCCCCCATCCAGAAGGTGCACGCCTTCCTCATGAATGACTGTCTGTTAATCGCCACCTGGCTGCCAAACCGCAGAGGAACTGTGAAGTATAAATACAACGCCCTGTATGACCTGGAGAGCTTCGCTGTGGTCAACGTAAAGGACAACCCTCCCATGAAGGACATGTTCAAGATCCTCATGTTCCCAGACAGTCGCATCTTCCAGGCGGAGAACAGCAAAATCAAGAAGGAGTGGCTGGAGATCCTGGACGAAACCAAGAAGAACAAAGCCACCAAGGACAAGCACAAGAAAGAGGAGGAGATCCCCACTTCTCCCGTCAGAGCAGAGGTGTCCACCAATCCTTTCGATGTGGACGACGACGAGCCAGCTGATGCCGAGGAAAGTGTGGACCTCAGCCTGGAGTGGATCCAGGAGCTGCCGGAGGATCTGGACGTCTGCATCGCCCAGAGAGACTTCGAGGGCGCTGTGGACCTGCTGGACAAGCTGAACGAGTATCTGAAAGACCAGCCGGTCACCCCGAGGGTCAAAGAGCTGAGGCTGAAGGTGGACGAGCGCGTGAGGCAGCTGACAGAGGTTCTGGTGTTCGAGTTGTCTCCAGATCGGTCACTTCGAGGAGGGCCTAAAGCCACCAGGCGGGCTGTGTCCCAGCTGATCAGACTAGGTCCTGCTATGTTTTAAAAAGCCAATTTTTCTTTTCCACAGCGACACCACTCCACATTCACCTTCTCTATTTGCATTACCTTTGCATGAAATAGTTAGCGAGCATGCAAACATTATTCAACAAAATTACTTTCAGATTATGACCTCAAAGGCTGTTTAGCTGCGATAATAAAATGGTGCCTCCAATTTTTCATACACATTTAGTGTTTATAAAATGCAGCAAAATGGAGAAAATTGTCCATCACAGTATCCTTAAGCCCAAGAGGATATCCTCAAATTGCTTGATTTGTCAAACCAACAATCCCAAATCCAAAACATATTTATTTTATATTTAGCTACTTGAGATAAACAAAAGTCACAAATCCTCACAACTGGGGAGCTGAAACTAGTGAGTTTTTGGCATTTTTTTGCTTGAAAAACACACATTTGATCAATTAGTAAAAAAGTTTGAGATTTATTTTGTGTTTATGAACTAATAATGTAATCAACTCATCATTACAAATCGAGGTTGCAGTCAGTATTCCTGTTCGTTGGGTCTTTAACAATATATAAATCTAGCTCTCCTCTTATACTCCTCGTTGTTTTGTTAAACTGCCCTAATAGTCAGCTCAGGTTATCAATCTTCAAATTAATTATCATTCAGTCATTTTGTTTATTTGCAAAATCTAATAAAATTCTGATATTTGATGATGTTGTTTGGTGCAGACATTACTCCCAGACATGGAAAATTCAAATGACCAGAGAAACACATCAGACAGGGACCCAGCCAGGAGGAGGAAACGCTGAAGTTGTGAATCCAAGTTGTCCTAGAAAAACCCCTAAGAAAGACATTTTTGACCTGCTGGGACATTTTCACAGAATTAAAAAAAAAAAAAAAAACTCACACAAATTTTAAATTCCTAAAAGTTGTTTCAAAGCCATCTACACACTGTCAGATATTCAATGTGTTGTCAAAACAACACAAAATTCTGTTGAAAAATGTTTTTTCTTCAAACAGTCAAATTTTAAGCTATTTAGTCATTAACATAAAAGAATCAGCCTTCAACTCCACATTTACAGAAGGTGATTAAAAAATGTAAAACTCTAAAACTACAGCATAAACGCTATGAAAAATCTGCCCTGTGTCACCACATGAAATGAAATATTTGCACTAAATTTCAGTTGTTTTCGTCTGTTGTGCAGGTCAGTCCACCAAAGCCTGCGAGCTGTTTCTGAAGAACCGCGCTGCCGCCGTCCAGACGGCCATCCGGCAGCTTCGCATAGAAGGAGCCACGCTGCTCTACATCCACAAACTCTGCAACATCTTCTTCACCAGCCTGCTGGAGACGGCCAAGGAGTTCGAGATGGACTTTGCCGGGAACACGGGCTGCTACTCAGCCTTCGTGGTGTGGTCCCGAACAGCCATGAGGATGTTTGTGGACGCCTTCAGCAAACAGGTACGTAGAGCTGTAGACTCTGAACTTTGGATACTTTTTTGGTGGCCAAATTCAAAAGCCTGTGAAAATATGTTTGTCCTTGTAAAATTGCAAAAAAAATATTCTAATAAAGTGATTTCTTTTTTGTCTTTATCAGGTTTTTGACAGTAAGGAGAGCCTGTCGACAGCAGCAGAGTGTGTTAAAGTGGCTAAGGAGCACTGTCAGCAGCTGACCGAGATCGGCCTGGACCTGACGTTCACCCTGCAGTCCCTGCTCGTTAAGGACATCAAGGCAGGCCTGCTGAGCTACAAGGACATCATCATGGAGGCCACCAAGCACAGAAACTCTGAGGAGATGTGGAGGAGGATGAACCTGATGACCCCTGAGGCTCTGGTTAAACTCAAGGTGGATTTCAAGTGGCTTTGTTTTCCTCCACCTCGCTATAGAATAATGACATAATTGGCCTTGAGATCAGTTCCCCATAAACCTCACTATGAAATATCAGAAATTAAAGTTCTGTTTTTAACTTTACTCCATTACTACTGTTTTCCTCAGGACGAGATGCGCACCTGTGGGGTGGGCTGCTTCGAGCAGTACACCGGGGATGACTGCTGGGTGAACCTGAGCTACACCATCGTGGCCTTCACCAAGCAGATGATGAGCTTCCTGGAGGAAGGCCTGAAGCTCTACTTCCCCGAGCTGCACATGGTGCTGCTGGAGAGCCTGAGGGAGATCATCCTGGTGGCCGTGCAGCACGTGGACTACAGCCTGCGCTGCGAGCAGGACCCCGAGAAGAAGGCCTTCATCGTGCAGAATGCCAGCTTCCTCCACGACACCGTGCTGCCCGTGGTGGAGCGGAGGTTCGAGGAGGGCGTGGGTAAGCCGGCCAAACAGCTGCAGGACCTGAGGAAGAGCACCAGGCCGGTTCGGATCAATCCGGAGAGCACCACATCTGTGGTCTGAGACTGTAGTAAAGGACAACTGACAAAGAAACACTTACATGTTCTTTTACTGACTGTTCTGGCAACTTCAACTCCCATTTAACAAATAACCACTAAATATTGGTTATTTTGAGATGGCAGGACGGAAAACGACAGGATGCAGAACAGCAGAATAAGATACCTGAAGATAGGTATTTATAAAAAGCTTCTTTGCACCTGAATTTGTACCAACTCACACAAAAATACCTGTTGATATAGGGTAATAATGATGAATTAAAGATGATCTGGTATTAGTTTAGTGCTGCATTCAATATTTGTTGTTGAGCTATTCCTGTTTCCATGTCAGGGTGTGGTGAAAACCAGGAAGTGAACCGTTTCTCAAGTTTGTGCAATTGTGCAATGAATACATGAAAAAGAAAGTACACATTTCAGACAAACAGCTGATAAATTTATGTTAATTTCCGGATCAGACTGGCTGTGTCATTTGCAATTTAGTGCATGTGACCTGTGTTTTCTCTGAATCTTAATCACACAGTTTTATCAGAGTCATTGGCAGAAACCTGATCTCAACGGAACGTGTGTGCTCCCCTTGAAAACCTAATGTTTATGCTGTTTTGGAAGCAATATAATACTATGTTTGATTCAAACTCACCCAGCAGTGATTTTGATGCCTCTGGACCATTACTGAACACTAAATAGTATTCTAGCCTGCTAGGACTGATTAAAAGGAATGACTGAAAAGCAAATGCACTGGTAAATGTTGGCTGTTGTTGAGTCAAAGTTTGTTTGACAGGAACACATGAAATTGAATAAACGTCATCAAGCAAAAGTGCAATCTTGTTTTTGTTTTTTTTCTGTATTTATCGGAGAAAAATGTCAATCAGTGTTTCCCAAAGCCCAAGACGACGTTCTCAAATGTTTTTGTTTTCTTCACAAACCAAAGATATTCAGCTGACTGTCATGGAGAAGTAAAGAAACCAGAAAATATTCACATTTTAGAAGCTGGATGTATTTTAAGTTTGATTTATATGTTTGCCTGATGAGCATCCAGGTTAAGAACCATGAAATACAAACTGTCAGCAGTAAAAAGGTCTTTTCAATTTCACCGATCATTTTTAATTAAATAAATCAGCAAAGAGAGGCACTAAATCTTCAACAGATCTGTGTTGTGATGAGTGGAAAAATCATATATCAATATACTCAGAAGTTTAATGTTGGATTGAAACCATCTGTTAACCTTTAACAGAAGGACTGAAGTACCGACGGCACCTTCATATGGTAAAAACACACGTTTCTGTTTGGCTGAACAAAATAAAAGCGCTGCAGTTCATACAGTTTATTTATTGATCATGGATTCAGGGCAATGTTGCCCTCTTGTGGCTGCTTAAAATGTAGAATAAATAAATAAATGGAATGAGAATCGGCTTTATTAATCAAGTATGTGTACACACGTGACTGCAGTTTACATTGCTCTCAGTATACTACACAGAAAAAGACAAACTGCTGAGAACATAGATAGGAAAAACTGAACAAATAAGATAAAGAATGATATAAAAATAAATAAAAAGTACGGCGATGACCAGTGTGAGTACTGGACTGTTCTGTGTGTTTGTGAGTACAAGTAATGCAAAGAAATAAAGAATAAATGCTGGATAGATATGTGTGCATTATATGCATATATACATGTACACTATATATAGTGTGCATGATTCATATTGACAAATAATGTGACACATTATGAACACAGACAGGACATATATTAACCAACAGTGCATGATGATATGTACCTTTTTAAAAATGTGTGTTTAAAACTGTAAAAAAATAATTTATAGTGGATGTTTAGTGTTAGAGGGTTAATGATACTGTACAGTGGTTGATAGACAGTTTCCAGATGTTAATGCAGTCCTTTTGGTCAGTTTTATAATAGCTTTTGATCAGCTCCAGTGTGGTAATATTTCCTGGAAAACAGAAAAAAAACAACATAATATTATTTATGGTTATTTCTATTGGATAAAGGGGAAACAATTGTCCTTAAAATCCTCATTTAGTTTAAAACAGCTGGAGAAATGTCTAAATCCAACCCTGTGACCCGTCTGCCTTGCAGTTGCCGCTGCAGCAAATCCAATTTGACTTGTGTTATTGCAACATGAAAACAATTGCTCCTCTCTCTGTGTTGAACACTTCCCAGGAGCGACAAAGCCCAGCGTGCCACGATGGCAGACGGTGATATTTTTAGACTACGCTCATGATTCAACACATGATTGTTCTCTCTGCTTCACAGCTCATCTCATTATAATCACTGATGTGATCGAGGGGCTCCAGGAAAGCCTCGGGTGAAGTTATCAGCTTATCCTCGGAGAAGAAGAAGCATCAGGCTGCTGGGATTACTCCAGAAGAATGCACTCTGAAGGAATGTTCAGTAAATATTTCACATGATGAAAAGATGAAAAGATTTTGAGTCTTCATCAGGAAAAGAATCGGACTGCAGTCCTGCATCTTTATGAATGGGGATTTAGACCATTCCTCTTTAATCACAGAGCAAAAACATGTTTGATTTTTGAGATAACTGTTTCCAGACTCATCTGGCATCACATAAACACAGTTCTTTAGGTTTGATTACATTATAAACTGTCCAGCGTGCATTACTTATAATATAGCTCCATTCACAAAGGTGCAGTTAAATATTACATCTGTGTAAGGCAACAGTTTTGTAGAGTAACTAAGTACATTTACTCACTTTGATCCACTACAATTCAGAAGCAAGATACACCTGATAACTTCAGTTAATTGTAACTCTGCAGATTCAGATTAACACAAATTATATACAGCAAATAAATTATGATGCATTGTCAGGCTATAGGTTAAGATAATAAGACCCTGGAGAATTCACAAGCTACCTGGCTGTATATAAAATAGTTATAATATAATATAATATAATATAATATAATATAATATATTAACAAGTTTTTGGGTCTGAACAGTGAAGTCAATGCAGAAGTGCTTTAAAGGTGCATTCTTTCTAGTGACCAGCAGGGGGCGACTCCATTGGTTTCCAAAAGAAGTCTGATTGTATGTAAGCTTATGAGAAAATGACTCTACTTCTCACTTGATTTATTACCTCAGTAAACAGTTTGCTGATGAGTTGATGGTCTCAATCTCTAGACCAAGTCTTCTTCAACACACACTGATGTGCATTTAGAAAACTATGATCCCATTTACAGTAGTCCACAAACAACATGTCACATCAGAGTAAGTTTACACCTGATTTTTACTTACTCCACCGCTGTTTTTCAACTAATAAAGCTGCAATGTGTAGGATTTGAAAATGCTTTACTTTTGGACCATCTGGTGGCAGCTCAAGAATGACTTTTGTGTTTTTTTTCTTACAAACAAAAGCTCATGTCATCACAATAACTGGTAAGCTTTAACATTGGAGCTGCATTGACTCTCGTTTCTGTCCAGCACCTGCAGTGTTTAATTATTTAAAGCTGGTGTTTTGATATTGACAATAGGTCAAATGACAAAGTTTATCCGAGAGAGGTTTTGCAGTGATGAAGCCACAGATAATCTTTTAAGCTCAGGATATGTCAGTGTTGTGTTCTGCGGCCCCCAAGTGGCCGAATAAATAAATAAATAAATATTGTTGAAGCTACTCTTTGTTGAATTTCACATTTCTTTTCTGGTGCCAACTGTTGGCAGTATCAAAAATGGTGCGTCTCCAACAGGATTCTCTCATTTCCCTACAGAATGTCACAACATGTGCGTCCAGAATAATTAAAAAGTTTCATTATCTTAAAAACTTTTACACATAATTACTGATAAGCAACTGATCTTTGATTCAGTTAAATCTATCTGAGCACTTTAACTTGCTGCTGATAAAGATAAGCACATCCAGTCTGCTTGTCTTTTCCCTCTCCTTTGGATAACCCTCTCCACTTTGCCATAACATGGAAAAAAGTTCAGAAAATGAAGTCTGATTTGTTATATAATATAGTATAAAAATAACCCCAAACAACTCTTCTTTGGCTGTAATGTTAAGGGGTCCTGTTGGGTATTTGGATTGTCCTCAGGAGCATCTTAAAAAGACTGCTACACTTTGAAAGGCCATTTTCTACTACATTACTGTCAAACTGGCAATTCAATTAAGCTCTCATCTCACACTGAGCTGTCTTGGAATGATTTACAGCCCCGCCTTTCATTTTTTATGAGTACATGTCCTCAAAAATGTCAGAAACAAGAGGAAGAGCCTCAGATTGTGGTTAAAGGTTAGTTCAGGCAATGAAAATAACCAGAGGAAGCTCTGTAACTAGGTATAATGGGAGGCTAACAGGGCTAATAAATGTAAAGGCTGTCCCTGTGGGTGGGATTAATGCTGCACCCCGAGGGACTTCAGTCACGGCAGCTGTCTGCTCAATTAAATGTTTAGCTAACACCGAGAGCAAATGTCACACAACACAACGGTGACGGGATCCAACTGACAAATCTCAGTGGAATCTGAGCATCTGTCCTCCTCGTCCAGGCAGGATCGAGGATCTTAACCTCTGACGCCTTCATTAGTCCGTGCTGAGGGTTTGAACTTTATCTTTGTTTGGTTTGTTTAAGTTTTGATCACGTGTCTCAGACTGACAGGCAGAACAAATGCAGAGGATCAGGCAGTCAAAATAAATGAGTATCATTATCATCATGACCACCATTACTGTTGACATAGAGATCAACCGTCATGACCGCTCTGCTGACTTTGAGGGGGACGAGGGGACTGGATTTGCAAAAATGCTAACTGATATTAGGACTACAAACTACACCACTCTATTAGATATACTATGATATTATTTAATGTCCACTGTTCATCTTTATTGAAAAACTAGTTACAAGCCAACAAAATACAAAACAAATCAAGCTTCAGCATTTCTCCCTCTGAATTTTATTCCTGGCGGTTTGGAGACTTTAAAGACAGACGCCTCAATGCTGGCAAAAACAATTTATAGGTGGTACAGTGTAGCAGTTAAAGGGGCACTGTGCAGTTTTGTAGAAGAAATTAAAATTTTAATATTTTCAAAATGTATGAGGTAATAATACAAACCTAGAAATGTTTATTTTCTCCATAGCTGAATAAACAAGCTGTTCTCAGGGGAAAATAAGGTCCCCAGAACACTGTTTGAAGCTAGAGAGGTGGCAGGGTCCGCCACATATAAACAAAGTAGAACAGTATGAAATTGTGTTGTCCTCTAAGGTCAGTTTGTTTAAAATAAAGAGTTTGTTTATTCAGTTTGTTCAGGCAGAAATAATCAGTCAGTGAAGATCTTTCTCTTTTGATTAAATAATCATCCCCAAAACTACCAAAGACTCCTGGGTTCAGAGCTGCTCTGCTCTGTGGTCAGCTCTCTGAGGGGAAATTAACTCGATCCATCAACTCAACCACAAGCCCCTCTCCCCGCCCCGCTCCGCGCATGCGCAGCCCGTCTCGGGGAGCTGTCCGTGTCAGTCGGTGCTGGAGTGTCGTTGAAGCTGCGTCTCTCCGCCGGTCCACCGACACAGACGGGAGCGATGGAGGAAGAGTTAAAATGCCCCGTTTGCGGTTCCCTCTTCAAGGACCCCATCCTGCTGCCGTGCTCCCACAATGTCTGCCTGGCGTGTGCCCGGAACATCACGGTCCAGACCCCGGACGGAGAGACCCCGGTGCAGAGCCGAGCGTCGGGCAGCTCTGACTACGACTACCTGGACATGGACAAGATGAGTCTGTACAGCGAGACGGACAGCGGGTACGGCTCCTACACACCGTGCCAGCTCAAGAGTCCAAACGGGGTGCGGGTGTTCCCGCCGGCCAACCACCACCGACACTGCTCCCTCACCTGCCCGCTGTGTCACAGGAGCGTCTCCCTGGACGAGCGGGGGCTCCGGGGTTTCCCTCGGAACCGGCTGCTGGAGGCCATAGTGACGCGGTACCAGCAGAACCGCGCCGCCTCCGCCGCAGCCGCCTCCTCCTCCTCCTCGGTGAAGTGCCAGCTGTGCGACCGCAACCCGGTGGACGCGGCGGTGATGTGCGAGCAGTGCGATGTTTTCTACTGTAACGCCTGCCAGCAGCGGTGCCACCCGTCCCGCGGTCCGCTCGCCAAGCACCGCCTGGTGCCGCCGCGGAACCAAGCGGCAGGAGGCGGCGCGGCGAGCGGAGGTGGGGGCGGCGGTCAGCAGCCGCCCGCCACCGCGCGGAAACCCGCGACCTGCCTGGACCACGAAGCGGAAAACTTCAGCATGTACTGCTACAGCTGCAAGGCTCCGGTGTGCATGAAGTGTCTGGAGGAGGGGAAACACAACAAACACGACGTCAAACCGCTGGCTGTGATGTGGAAACAACACAAGGTGGGCGAACACACACACACACACACACACACACACACACACACACACACACACACACACACACACACTCACACACACACACACACTGATCCCTAAAGGCCTAAATCCCTTTTAAATGCCTAGTAAGTATAGATGGTGACCGACAATTAGGCTACTATTGAATACTAATGAACTGTAGGCTTGTACACACCATATCTCTCTCTCTCTCTCTCTCTCTCTCTCTCTCTCTCTCTCTCTCACACACACACACTGGACCATAAAAGCTATAATTATATTTATAGTAAGTATAGATGGTGATCAACAATTAGGCTACTATTGAATCCTAACTAACACACACACACACACACACACACACACACACACACACAGGACACACACACACACACACACACACACACACACACACAGGACACACACACACACACACCGAAAAGGCGTAAACCCACATTTATGAGACATCCAGGCTTTCAATAGCTTCTATCAATCACAGCTTTTTAGTCATTTTAAGCTGTTGTCACATCAGTAACAGTAATGCGTATTAGTCACTAGCCATTAACCTACAAATCCTCCCTCCTCATCCTCATTATATGCATCCTGTAGTCATATTTGCCTCGGTTATTTAAAATATGTCATGTTTCTAGTGATTTTACCATAGAGGTAGAGGATGCTACAGTATAAGGTTGAAATGTCACTATATAGGTAAAAAACCCTTTTTAATCCTGGGTTGAGTTTGGGGCTATCTCGTAAATTAGAGCGCCCTGACTGATTCACACTTGATAAAATAATTACTGTAGGTGTAAAAGCCTCGGTGTGTATGCTTGTGTGTATTTGTGAGTGCAGCATGAGTCATCTCTTGAATAGGTCACACACGGTTGCGTTGCTGTTTCATGTATTACTGGCCCACATCTTTGTATGTGTGATGTGAGTAGTGATGGTGGTGTAGGAGGAGGAGGAGGAGGAGGATGAGGAGTACCTCAGGCTGAATCAGGATCAGGAGCACAAATTCAATCTAAGCTTTTATCAAGTTTGAACAAATATGGTTTGGAAATGTTTAAAGAGCATATCTGTGTATTAACAGTGGTGGATTTAAGTACAATTTTGAGGAACTTCACTTGGGTATTTCCATTTTATGTTACTTTACAGTTCAGACAGAAATGACATTAGCTGTATCCTGTTGCTCTCGAGTTGATGAATCAACATAACAAATATAAAAGTAGTATTTGATTGGTTTAAAATAGGGATGTTAATGATTAATCGATTAATCGCCATCAAGAATTTAACCGATATATGTATAAAAAGTATCAGTCGACAATCAGAGATGAGCACAAATACAAATTCAAAAAGTGTCTTCTATTAAAATACAAGTAATTTGTCATTTGTTGGGCCAATTGTCATTATTTCATTTATTAAGTCTGTCAATCAAATAACTTGGTGTTTACTTTATCTGTTCTTCCAACTCCTAATGTAGCCAGCTCTGATTTAACATTGAACACAGATCTTGTCAGAGTTAAAACAATTTTCTACGGGAAGAAATGTCCAATATATTTACATATTATTAATGATTAACCGATTATCCATTATTAAGGAATCCGACTATTGATTAAAGAAATTCTTAAAATTTGTGTCCCTAGTTTAAAAGGGTCATTTTTCCATGACTGGACAAATCCCTGAAATATTCTACTATACAGATGATCAACCATGAATTGGGATGGCTGTTTGAGACTGAGGTTTACTAACTTTGCCTCAAAAGCTTGAAAAAGAAGGCGACATGAACATTAAATGGACTAACTATTCACATTGGTTCACCAGCACATAATGTAGCTGCACCCAATAACACATTTAATTAATTAACACATTATATAAATGATTGTAAACAGGAATAAAGGTGCAAATACACATGTTTTTCTTCATTTAAATGGCATGTGACCAGACATTTCAATAGCCTCAATTGTTAAAAAAATACTGCCACATTTCAGGCGCACCAGTGCGACCAACAAAGATGTTTAGTCACACTTGACAGACTTTTGGGCACATGTGCGACCCAAATAGTCTCACCCTGGAGCCCTGATTAATTCCTTAGTTTGTATTTATTCCAATTTCTCCAAAGTCATACAGAAGACTGATCTATCCGTTTGCCGATATGTTTGACCGATATTGGCCTATCGCAGATGTATCGGTAACAATGTCATTGTCTGATATGTGGTATTATGAAAACATTTTACATTATAATTCAGAAAAAGATGCTTGGGGTCATTGACATATTGATAGTGAAATGTTTTACTTTTCTACGATTATCAGTCGGGCTCTTATTAAACAAAGGTTCAAGAATTTTGTTGAAGGAGGTCTGAAAATCTAGTTGCAAACACTCCTCACACTGGTGTTATTTGAAAACATACATAGAACACTCTGGATCTGGCTTCTGTGAATTTGGAGTAGTTGCATTCATGACACCAAAATAAAGAAAATCATTCATTTACTGTTCAGTCCTCTGGGACAACATTTGGCTCCAACCTGCACCTTGTTTATCCATCCAACCTCATCTCTTCTTGTCTCTCGCCGTCCCTCTGCCAAAAAAATCACCCGCCTACTTCATTAACGGATGATTAAATTGATTTATGGTTGTATTCATTTTTTAATGACTCTTTCATTAATTTAAAAGTCCGCTCCAGTGTTGGGGTCAGCTCAAGTTTACTCCTCTCAGGTTACAGTCGAGCTGCTCTTGCAGTTAAAAATTAAAAAATGGAGGTTGCCCAATTTTTTTACATCATTTTTTTATTCTGCAAAAATACAGGATTTTTATAGCACAAGGGGTGATTTAATATGTGTAGCATTTTAACAGTGTTTTAACATTATAATTAACATATTAATTATAAGATTATGGTGCAAAAAAGACCCCAAGGGCAGGAAGCAAGAGGGTTTAAAGCCAAATTAATAATACTATTAATAGTCATACAACAGCCATACAAGCCCATTATTTAATCAGAACACTTCCTGTGTTTAAGGCGGCATTTTACAAGGCCATCACCATCATGATGGTCACACCAGACTTCCTAAGTGTAAATTAAAAGCCATTTTTGTCTCTTGCTAAGTGGGTCACTGGAACTAATCTCTCTGTCTGTCTCTCGTTTTTGTGTGATTGGACGCCTCCAGTCTCTCCATTCATCATTAATCTGTCACATGGTTTCAGCCTCTCACTTCAGCTTCCTTCAGACTCATCAGTCACCTTCTCTACATGTCTGCATCCCTTTACCTCTCTGTCTCTTATTTACACTCTCTCCTCCCCCCTCGTTTTACCCCCTCTCCTCTTGCCCTTCCTCCATCGCTCCCTGTCCCATAAATGGACCGTGAAAATCCCATCAGAGTACAGGAGTGAGAGGGCGTTGATAAGTAATGAGCAGCGTATGAATAAGAGATGGCTGCCACTTAGTTAATATGGTGCCCTTCATGTAGAGGGAGATCGATGACGGGCAGTCTTCCTCTCGCTCGGTCTGCACTCGAACAGGCTCCGAGCGTCATGTGCGTCTTTGAAATGACTGTTGAGTTTTTGAAGTGTCACTCTTTTAAGTCAGTACTGCAGAGGTGGTTTTTATTATGGTGGGTAGCGCTCACTTCCTGTTTTGTTCACCCTGTTTTTGTCAGTGTCCTTCAGTCTGATCACCAGAATAAAATGGCTCCTGGTGTACATTTGTACATTTGTGCAAACCACGGATATGTTCAATTTTTACATTTCCTGTGTATCATGTCAACATTTCTGCAGTTTGTATGTATATGAGCTGACTTTCTTATCGGGAGGAGGAGGCAATGATGGTGGAAGGTCCACCACTGTTTGCTTCCTGTTCAACCAGTAATCGGTACTTTAACCAGCCGTGTTCGCAGCAACAGAACTGGATATTTTTTGATTAAGACGGCTGCCAAGACAGAGATTACTGTTCATGAGATGGCTGCCAACTGAGAGACTACTGCTCATATCCTGTTCAATTAGTAATTTTAGTGACCCTCGGGACATTTTTCTGCCTGGTTTGAAGCAACAAAACTGGATATTTTCAATGAGATGGTTACCAAGCGAGTTAAGAATGTTAAGTTTCAACATATCCGTGGTTTGCAGAAATGTACAATGTCCACATTTATTCAGGTGATTTTGTTGTTGTCTTCTTTCTGTTCAAAACAAAATGCTGCGTCTTCTTCCTGATACCACAAGGATTTTTCTCAGGACTAACGAGATATTGGGTGTTTTGTGAAAGCTTTACTGAACAGGCTGAATCTTGGTTCCATTGTAGTCTGATTTCGATTATTTGTGCAGCCATAGTCTTGACTGTGCTTTTTAATCAATAATTCACCACCATTGGGGTTTGAAGACCATTCCAGGCCAAGAAAAGGCACAAATGTTGTTCTGTAGATGTAAATAATATTCATTTATTTGCTGCTTATGCATTAATATACATGATTTTGTACCAACTGAGGCATGGCAGCCGTGATTCAGCAAAGGATGTTTGTATTTAAGATCTCTCTCTCTCTCTGTGTGTGTGTGTGTGTAACCTGGGGGTGTAGACTGTGAGTAACAATATGTCTCATGTGGTTTAAACAATCATTGATTGTCAATCAAATTCCTTGGGGAGTGAATGAGCTGTATGAGTGTGTGTAAGTGTAGCTAGTATAAATATGTATGAT
Organism: Pagrus pagrus; assembly: GCF_965226575.1. Classification (NCBI taxonomy): domain Eukaryota; kingdom Metazoa; phylum Chordata; class Actinopteri; order Spariformes; family Sparidae; genus Pagrus; species Pagrus pagrus. The sequence continues at coordinate 19,039,617 of NC_140200.1, read as the reverse complement.
TAGTCATTTTTGCAGCATTTTGTGAATTTCTGAGTATGTGTGTGAATGTGTGTGTGTGTGTTTTATGCTTTATAAATCCGATATTAGAGAATTCGCAGAGGGATATCGAGGGAAGACGTTTGGATCATCATTGTAGTTATTGTAAATCAAACATTAAGTACATCATGATGGAGCCCGGGGGTGACTATCCAGCTGCTACACATTCAGAGGGACTCTCTCACAGACACACATGCACACACACACACACACACACACACACACACACATCTACACACACACACATTTGGAAGGCATACATATGCATAAGTGAAGCGGACAAACTTTTGCTGAGGGGATGCAGAGGAAGACACACTGATCCAGTTTCCTCAGATCAGTCAAGCAGAAAACACAATGTCTATTTAAAGCAGCTCACACACATACACACGTATGTACGTCCTTTGTGCATTTCAGTGTGTGTGTATATGTGTGACCTACCTCAGTCCAGTAAAGAGCAGCTAGCTCTGAGTTAAATATTAAAAACCACAAATGCAGAGTTGCCAGTTCTCGTGCTGAGTGTGTTTCAGTGTTTGCATCGTCATCATAAGATCATTTTAGATTTTAAATGTGACAGATTGGACTTTTATCACATTAACATTTGTGCTGAAGCATTTGTGACGGATAGCAGAGGAGCTGATAATTAATGTCTTGTGTCAGTGAGCAAAAGGAAACTCTAGAATTAGTGTTTCTTGGAAAATGTTCTTAATAGCTCGGAAAACCCCCAAAGAGCATCTTCTGTTAGAGCTACAGCATATGTAAAGACAGTTAACTCACAGTCCTGCAGGGTGGGATGCTAGAAGGGATCTAATGTTCAACCATGTGATGCTTATTGACCTGCTATCTCCTATCTACCTCTTTCATATTATTTTCTTATGAATATGAGGTAAACAGCTCCTTTACACTGATTTCATTTTCCATTCTTGGTGACTTTGATTTGAACACAGCTTTAAGTTTAAAGGATTGTTCCAGACGTTAGATTTATACTGTACATGACTAAATCACAACAGAAAACATGTTTAAGGAGAATTGTAATGCAGCCTGGATTCAGTTTAATATAAATGTTCTTAAAGATCACACGTGAGAAGTAAAATGCTCGCTGACGATGTATTTCCAACACATACTCATACCTAAACAACTAAATAGGTCCATTGCCAGCGTTCCCTAAACAACATATGTAACAATATTGCTGTTGAAGCTTATTAGCGACAGACTTAACAGTAACCATATTTGTCGTATGGTTGAAGTTGGTACATTTAGGAAAACGTTGTGGTTTTTGGCTTAAAATATAACGTCACTCATGTAAATTCAGCTACAAATGTACGATTAAGGAGAGGGGGTAACTTAAGATATGTTATTTATGCATGTTAGTAAGTCAAATGATCTCATTGTTGGCTTTTGGTTGCATGCTGGACACGAACAGTGGCCTCCAGGATGAAAGTCCTTCGCTTGTTTATCCCAACTATCCACCCCAACCTCCTCCTTGTGCAGACATGTTTGCCCTTTAAACTACTTCATCTGACTTCCTCCTTTGCTGCCATGATAATTACTACGGCCACTAGAGGTCACTGTTTAACAACAAATGTCATCAATATGGGTCGTAATAAGCTGCTTTTCCTGATGCGGACCGGCTGTGTATTTTATTTGTTTTCTTACATTATTCACTTGGCATTTTAAAATTAGGTTAAGATTGTTACATTACCAGACAGATGGATTCCCAAGATCACATGGTCATGTGACCTACGGAAGAAGATCAAACAAGGCGATGAAGGCCTTTCTGGATAGAATGATGTTTTCACTTCTGTCTCTACCGGCTTGATTTGATTTACAATCAGGATCCATTAATGGTAGAGCTCTCTTACTGCTGATCTGATTGGCTGAAGTAAGACCATGATAGACGGTGACAGAAAGATGATTCATCCAATAACCTGCCAAATATTTTTGGAAAATTCCTGACCTGTAACAAACCATCTGGCATGTCATCCTACAAAGATTGTGGTGTTGGTTAATTTTGCAAAAAAGAGTTAAAGTTCAGGTTGCCTTTATTAAGAGTTAAACAAAACCACAATCTTTCCAAAGTGCTACATGAACCTAAGTGTAGGATTTGGGATATAAACCTTCAGTCTCCTGTGTCTAAATATCTGCTCTGCACACACACCATCCACCCTAACCACAATCCTCTGAAGTATTTGCACCACCTGCGTTGGATAAACACATTGCCACTGAACATTATCTTGGCAGCAATTATGTTTCCATCCAAAAATATTAGACAAAAAGAAACCAGTGTATTAATGTTAATTTCTTGCCCTTTATCTGCTCCAGTGTGTATCCCTCTAATGCTTCCTCCCTCATAAAGATCCTTCACATCCTCCTTCTGTAAATGAAAAATCCTTCTCTCTCGGCTCCAAACACCTTCAACTTGGCTGATCAAACAGTATGTAATTTAACACATCTGCCTCTCCTGTAATTGCATTTTCCCAGTAAGTGTAGGCTTGTATCTTTCTGTATGTGAGCAGATAAGCCTTGATCAAAATTGGCCCTTTTTCCCCAAGATATTAGCTTATCTCCTTCTTTGCCCTGGAGGCTCTTTCAGGTTTCTGTGTGGTACCTCAAAGATTGGACCATTACTGGATGAGGGATGATGTGGGGTTTGTATACAGCACCAAAATTTAATGGCTCCCTTGGTATTCAGGAGGCTGTTTAGAAATTCTGTCATGTCTCTCCCTACGCTTCCTTCTGTCACCTGATTTATCTTCATGTTCTGCCGGGACTTGTTCTCGAGTTTTCTGAACATTTTCAGCCGACCATTGTTGTTGTTGTTGTTGTCTGCTGCTTTTACAGGGAAACAAAGCTGCTGCTGCTGTTGTAGTCAGTTCTCTCTTTTCTAGAATAGTGTTCACCCTTGCATACTTTTAGTCCCTCTTTTGCACCTCAGTCACCTGCTGAAAATCATGTTTTTCTTCAAAATCATGTGTCATGGATTAGAAACCACTTCTTAATTTCTTTTAGGTAAGAAATAGCCCTTGAAGTTGGTGAAACCTGTTATTATTTTTCAGATCAATAATGCCTTATTTTAAGTAGTTGTTTAGGTGATTTGGTAGATGAGAAATGGGGAGCTGCCTGCAAATTTGTTTGCAGATATATAAACACTTGCCTGTGCAGTAGTTAACTTGTTGGTCAGTTGCTGGTCCCAATCAAGTAGCAACCTCTGGGGCAGAAAAAAATCAAGCCAATGCAGAAGTGTCAGAACTGCAGTTCCTCAATGAGCCACTTGAGTCAGTCCCCACACTCATTTGGAGGCTGCATCCTTGTCCGACTCAATTGATTCTCATAATTTTTCCCAGACTTAAATCTTGCAGTGGAGGTTGAGCTCATAACTGTGCTATCAGGCTAGTATTCCACTGTCCAATAAGTTCATATCATCTAATGCAGTCTCACATTGTTTTATAATTTATGTGCACAATTTAAAGTTAAGTGAAGCGTGTTAGTTCACAGAAATGTCAGCCAATAAAAATGGAGAGAGGAAAATACCATATAAGTATTTACTCAGCTTTGTGTGGCGTCACCAAGTGTGTGGTAGTGAGAGTAAAGAGAGAAATCCAGATGGTCAGTGGGTGTGTGGCTGATTTTAAGATTTATTCTGGTATATGTATAACTGTTCTCAGCACAGTTGGTGTAGCAGGAAGGCTGGTTTGTATTAAGTCATGTTTATCCTGGGAAACGCAAAGACGCAGATTTGTGATACAATTCTGGCATCAATCATGAGGTGAGCAGACGAAGAATCAAGACGGAGAACTCACTGTGTCGTTTTTTTACTTCTATCTTTAGATACGAATCCTTAAGTTCACAGGTGTCTTTAAAGTGTATCTCCTGAAATCACACTGAAATCAGACTTTGTTTCCCCACTTTCTCTCATGTTACATCATTTAATATTGACAGTAAACATCTATTCTTGCGTGTTTCTCGTCTGTCGGGACTGACAAAACATTTTGACAAGGATGTTACGATCTACACCGCCTGCCTCCTGTTTGTTGTTGTCTGTGATGTGGTTTGTTTCTGTTCATGACGCTTTCATGTGGATCTGAAATATTTATAGCGATACTGTGTGAAGTATGGAATATTCACCAGATCTTCAATACATATAGCCTGCATGCGTTTGTGCATCGATCGACTTCACAGAATCACATTGTTTCAGTACGTCACGGGGGGAAAAAAAAGAAGTGAATTTGCTCCTGCAGTTTGTGATATAAAACCAGAGTGGCAGCTTTTGGTCTCAGGTTAGAAAGCACATAAACATCAGCTGGTCAAATAATTGTCAAATGACTCGTACTTCAGTAGTAAACAAGCTCCTATTTCTTTCTGTTATTTTATGCTACAAAGTATAAAATATGAAACTCTTAGTCGGAAGAGGTTTTAATGATGACTTAAGACTGACTTTAAAGAAAGACCAGGTGACCTGTGTCACGTCTTAATACGACCACAGCAAAAAAACCTTGTGCTGATTTCAGTATTTCAGCGCCTCAGGGTGTATTACAGAGAAATTACAGTTTTATCGCAAAAATAGGAGCTTTCATCTCTCGGGGTCGCTGTAACTGAGGTAATTTAGAGCGAGTGCTGAACTGTGCCGACCGGCCGTGCCTGACTAACCTCATTCCAGATGGCAGCTCGCCGACCATGTCAGGTCAGCCTCACTCGCCTGTTGTTACCTCAGGCCCAGGCACGCACACACTAATACGTCGGGCACTACTTGTGAGGACGTTCTGTTGATTCATTTCAGGGAACTACTGGGAGCCTATGAAACATGAAGTCTTTTCACCTGGCTGAATAAATGTTTGTGTAAAACCTTATGTTAACCATGACCCGGTCTTAATTCTGTTTTGGACTTTTATTTATTTCAAGTCCTTATTCAGTGCAGCACATAATTGCATTTTTACATCAGTCAGTTCATCCATATCCAGGTTCAGCTTTCTCTATTAAAATATCTTCTTTAACTGTTCCTACATAAATAATTCAAGAAGAAGGAAAGGAAGAAAAATAGTCAAAAGTAAGGTCGGCTGTCAGAGACACATGTAAAAGGAATTCACCATTTTTCCCTGAATGGTTGAAGGCTCTGTTTCAAAATAGAGCTCTCAAAGAATTCAAGCATTTACATTTAAGTTTTGGTCCAAAGCGATCTACAAATGAGGATTTTGAGGGCTCACACCTCTAGCAAACATCTATAACATAAAATGTTATATCTCAGTGGCTCCTCAGACCTCTATGAACATGACTGGATGTTAACAGTCAGCTGGTAGCAAAGCAGTGAAAGAAAGATCTGGTGATTGTCCGGCATGAATGAATCAGCTAATGCAAACATAACTAAAGTGCTTGAAGTGTGTTTAGGTCTTGGGGAGTACTGCATAACTAAAAAGACTTTTGTGACTCTAGCATGAGCTAGCCCACTCCTCATGTCTGCTGCAGGACAGCACTGCAAAGTACACAAGCTGCTACTCGCGTAACACACCTGAATCTCTGACTGTACAGTCAGCAGTTGAGCTTCATGGTGGGTAATCTTGGTGCCATGTTTTGATGAGAAGGAAGTATGTGTAGAATATAAAATAGGGTTGCTCTGACACTGATAGCAGTGTCAAAAATGTCTCTGATACCAACTTAAATTGCATTAAATCAGTATCAGCGAGCGCTCAAGTCTTTGCTCTGGTGCGATAACATTTAATTTATTAGAAACAGGACCCTGCTAGTTCCCAGCAGCTTCCCATAAACCTGTGTGCAGCTAAAGAGATTTTCTTACAGGTAAGGGAATCAGTATCAAGAAGGAAAACGTGGTAATGGTACATCTCTAAGAAAAAAGGTGATATCTCTGGTTCTGTTGCATTCATTTTGATGTTTTTTTTTAAACTGTCCATTGCAGGCCAACAATGTTATAGAAGTTTGATACGCTTTTGACAAGACAGATGATGTGGAGTCTATTTTTAATTCTATCATTAACCCTAAAACCAGGTCTTAATCCTAAAATGAATTGTTAACCTTGTGGTGACCGGATTTTTGCCCCCACGTGGGAGCTCAGTCCCCTTAACATGACCGCGTTAACAGATTTCCTGTTCTTACAATGTCATGAGAATATAGCACACACACACACACACTCACGCACGCACGCACGCACGCACGCACGCACGCACGCACACACACACACACACACACACACACACACACACACACACACGCGCACGCGCGCGCACACCACGGCGCAGAGTGACTCAAGGCTGTGCTGCTGGACTTGTGCGTTGCATGTAGGTTAATGCACACTTTACTACACTTCCTCTCCTCTGGCTGCAGACACTCTGCAGAAAAGGCTGTGTGTAACTGTTGTTAGCCCAGTCTAGTACCATGTGTGTGTGTGTGTGTGTGTGTGTGTGTGTGTGTGTGTGTGTGTGTGTGGTGTGTGTGTGTGTGTGTGTGTGTGGGAGTATTTGTGATCTATTTTTGGTAACAACATGAGTGCTGATGCCAGACCTCTGAGGAGAGTGTGGACATTCAATACTGGAACAATGAGCATCGTTACCATGGTTACCAGTGGCTGTTCATTCATTAGAAAACCCAATAAATTAAACAGCAGATTATATGCTTATAGATGAGTCTCATGCGTGTGTGTGCCAGCCTCTATGTTAGCTTGTGTTACATTAACTGTAGAGTAACAGTGAAGGACACAGAACACAGAAACATGTACAGTGTCCCATGATGGTCCATAATAGATTTATCATCTCCAACAAACCTAATCTGCACTCGTTTTACGACAATTACGCCCTCGGCAGTATACCTACCCTCTGCATTTATTAATATGGAAGATGCCCCGATCAATTATTGATCAGAGGGGCTGTTCTTCTTTGCTTGGCAGCACTTTTGTTGCCTGGGCACTCTCTCCTCAGAAGCTAACCCCCACGAGGAAGAATCAGGGTGATAAAACGATGCTTCCTCCTTCCTCCTGGAGCTCATTCAGGCAGCTCTGGCTGTATCCACTGATCCCTGTTACGGTTTATCGGAGACGACTCGGGAGGAATCCATTTCTCTGGAGAGGATGTGACAGTGTGTTGTGCTCTGGTCGGGTGGCAAACTGTGAAAGGGCTCATCACAGGAAGAAGACGTGGGAGTGTTTGAAGTCGCTTTTTCTGTCTCTGCAGGGACTTGCTTTTGATTTATAGATAAATAAAGGCACATGAAGGTGAACTTGAACGCCACATTTTACTGTGATGTATAAGTAGTGTTTTATGGTTCATAATTAACAGGCAGTTAAAATGTTTATGAGCATGTAAAAGGTGCTGACTCGTGGAGACGACTGAAGTGGACCAAAAGAAGTTTACATTAACTCTTTCTTTTTGCACAGCTGCACCGGACATGGTTGAGCACTGAACTGTATATGCTTTAAATATTGATGTTTCACGTATAGATGGTTAAAAAGCTTCCTGTAGCAGTTTTTAATAGTGTTAAGGCTTTCTGCTCTGCATGCAGAATAACTTCTGCTCCACATACATATTGGTTTTCTGTGAGCAACTCTTGCAAAACACAAAAGTCAATCTGTTTTTTTAGTCACTCTAGTGGCGCAGCTCTAGTTATGACGATGTCGGTCAGGAGGTCGCCACTTTGGTCTACATCTATTGGATGGATTGTCATGACATGTGGTTCAGAAAATAATGGTGTCACATTTCATCAAAAAAGGACCCAAAAGCAGCAACATTATAACATTAGCATTAGCTTATTATTTAGCTTATTAGCATTAGCTTATTAAAAGCTGATGTCCAAAGTGCAAATTCCAAAATGTAAGAAAACAAAAGGCAGGCAACGGAAAGTCCAAGGCAAAAACTAAAGAGGGAATACACATGATGAAAACAGGCCAACCTACAACAAATACTAAAAGAAAAACACAGACTTGCCTACATACACAAAGGCTAATGAACAAATGAAACACAGACGTACACAGAAAAGGGATGGGAAAACAGACAAAGACAGGAAGGGGAAACAGGACACAAGGAATTTATCTACAAAATAAAATAGGAAACAACTAACCAAAAACCCAAACCATGACAAATAGTTCAGTTAGACTTTCAAAATAAAGTTTGCTTAGAAACATTTCAGGTGATGGTTGCAGTTTGGTTAGGCTAAGGCGCCAAAGTTCTTTGGTTAGGTTTTGGAAAAGATCAAAGTTTGGGGTAAAATAACGACTTCCTTAAAACAATCTCATTGGCTCATGGTTGTGCATGGTAATGAACACCGGTCTACTGTGCGATACATATCAATACTGAACACTTGAAATGGTTTTGATACTCATTTTTCACTGTTTCAGTACTGGTGCTAAGTGTGTTTTTTTGCTCTCCTCTCCGACAGCAACTTGACTCATTCACAGCTGTAGTGCCATCGTAGTCCTCCTCCTCCAGAAGTAAATTAACATAGATGCTGTTATGCTTAACTTAGTACACAAGCTTGTTATATTTATCTTTTCATAAAATGTGGTATTGAATATTGAATGTTTTCAAGATATTGTACTGAAGTTTGACAACACTGCTAGTGCATAAAGGCCTGTGTCAGTCTTTATACTATGTTCTTTGCTTCCATCATTACCACGTGTGTGGATTCTTCATGCCAAGGCGAGGCACAAACGTGACACTAACACGTTATCCTTCAGTGGATTGGCATTTCTGTTGGATCGTTTGGAGTGATACTGGGCTGTGACATTATAACTACTTCACATCAGCATGCAACTTTGTCATTGTGAGCGTGTTAGCATGATGATGTGGATGATGCATTTAGCTCAAAGCACTGCTGTGCCTGACAGAGCAGCTAGCATGGCTGTAAACACAAGTCAGACAGAATGACACCAGCAAGAAAGGATATTCTTTACTAATCGGTGTATTTGTATCTAAATGACACATAGAAATGTACTCCTTAATCCCATCCCAGTCATATTTACATCATATCTCTGAGAGCTAATTTCTTTGCTTTTGTTCTATTATCAAAACAGTGACTACAGACAATGTGACGAATCAGAATCTGGAAATATTTATTTATTTATTGTGGAAATGTTTTTCCTAACATGTAGGATTTTTTTCTTAAGCTCAGCTGGTAGATCCTTGTTTTGGTCAGGGTTAGGCTAAATGGCACTTATGTGGCATTGACACCATTCATTTGTTTGTATTGTGACTACTGAAGCTGTTGTGTAGCAGCTGTATTAGCCTTAAATGGCTGTGTAGCCGAGCAGCGGAGGATTGGGTGGCTGGGTGATGGTGGATGAGAGGATGAAGCGGAGGAAGGGGAGAGGAGATTGGTTTTGACCTCCACCAGATGTGAAACACTAATACTGTAACACAGCTGGCTGACTAGACTGAGGGAGGAGGGACTGATTAGTTCTGGTGGCTTCTTGTACAGCTATACACTGTGTACTACAGTCCTATATATTAGTTACATTTAACCATGTTTCCGTCAGTTTTTATAGCAATTGCAGCTTTGACGACACAAGCGTTCATGTGGTTGTTTGGTGAATTTTGATTAGACAAACACAGACGATTGTTGGGTGAGCCATGGCTGTCTGTGTTTGTTTGACAATGTTTTGGGATGTTTGGTCGGATTCAACATGTTCAGTCTTTGTTTGTCTGTGTTTGATGAAGTTAAGTCAGTTTGCCATGCTCTCAAACATACAATTACACAGACAGCAAGCAAATAGTATGCGTATCCATAGCAACACACCTTGCACATGCCCAGTGTTAGTGGTGAACTCATTCATATTCCCTACAGACCCCAACACGTCACATCATCACAATTTTAATAGTTTTATGAAAATTGTGATGAAAATTGTCATTCACATTGTGAATCACATCGCAATATCTGTCAAAATAATCACAATAAGATTTTTTTTTTTACCATACCATTCAGCTTTACACCTGATTGAGCTAGCCTACTGGTACTTGCCAAAAACCTCAAAGTGACCATCAGTTGCTCCCATGGGGAGATGCAGTCCTTTAGTCTGTTAATAGTATTTTGACACCTTATAGGTGGTGTAAACTTTTCCAACAGCCTGTAGTCCTTCTTTGGGGTGACTCGAAAGAAGATTACAATATCAGATCTGTCTTCACTTTCCAGCTCACAAGAAAAATGAAATACCCCCTTGTGTTGTTTTTTTAATCACTGCTTGCTCCAGATTTTCTGACAATGTTTCTGATATTTCTTGTGCGTTAGAGTCATTTTTTCACTTTAAACACAATAGTACAAGGGGTGTTTAAATATTAAAACCAGGAAAAAAGAATATTTTTTTACACATGGGTATATTGACGTCTAAAACAGAGCTGTGAGTGTGCACCATGACGCACAGAGAGGAGACTGTGGAGGCAGCTGCATCATCTATATCAGGAAGTGGCTCTTGGCTGTAGCCAATCTCACCCTGCAATCTGCCGCTGATTCACTTTGGCTCTTCATGTGGTGTGTGCTTCATGTGTTTTAGAGCACCAGAGCAACATGTGAACCAAATGTGCTATTAATTTATGGTGCTAAATGATTGGCTCTGTTGATTCTTTTGGCCGAAGTGGATTCAGTAGGCTGTTTCCGCCTATCGCGAGAGAGGGAAGAAGTAGATGTGATTTGTCAGGACTAATTCTAGCTCCTACGAGAATATCAGAACCAATTCAAAGGCCCTCATGAGAAGAGAGGTGTTTATGGTGGATGAAAAAAGAGATTAAGGAGGACATAAAGGCTTCTATATGCAAATGAGAGGAAATAAGAGGGGAGGTGGGGAGGTACACGAGGGGGTTCAGCCCCTCCTCCATGTCCCCTGGGTATCATTTTGACAAGGTCAACAGCACCATCAACCACTCGCCGGCTGACAGCCAACACATAAGAGCTGCCTATTGTTCTACTGTGGGTCACAGTCACCCCCATCTCCTCTCCGAGATTACTCACCGCAACTGTTCCTCTACAACATTAACAAAGTTTCGTGAAAGTGAACATTCAATTAAGAAAATAATCTTTTAGCTAATCCTATCAAAAAATGTCCCTGACTCAAAGTGGACCATTGGACCATGCTATATGTATCAATATATTCATAGTTTACTCAAATTCATCAGTAATAAATCTGACCTCAGCCAGTAAAAAACACAACCACAACTTAGTCCAGCAATGATCAACTGTCTCTGTGTCTTAATGTCCACCTGTTGAACTTTAACCTGAGGTCTTGAGGACAACAAAGCTGCCAAATTAGCGACCAGTGTTTGAGTCACACTACTGGATATTTGTAAAGACACATGGAGACATTTCCATCCATTTTTGTGGCGTCTAACCCAGGGTCTTTTTTAAAGAGACCTGCAGGCATTTCCAGGGGTTTCTGTTGCGACCAAAACTATTTTTTACAGGAAGTCAGACCATCTTCAGCCATAACTGGGCGACCAAAACAGGTATTTCAAGCCAAACCATGATGCTTTCCTCACCCTAACCAAGTGATTTTGTGCCTAAACCTAACCAGAGCGTAAGCACAGCATTGTGACAAACAATAAATAGAAAATTCAACACAAACAAAGAGAAAGTTGCAACATAAAAAAATGTTTGCATTTCCAGAACAGGAATCTGACTAAAATAAACACCTCAGTGTATTTTGGAACAATCCTCCACTACTCTAAAAGAAAACATGTAAAGGAGGCAAAATAGCCCAAAATCTCAAAATTGACCATTGCATGAAAAGAACAGTATTTGTGCCTGTACTGTGGTTTCTGGCCTTAAAAATAGTGCTAACATGTAAAAACTCATGTTAAAAATTATTCATTGTTCAAAGTCATCAATGAACAATGATTCACAAAAGTTCCTTCTCCGATGTTGGACAGGACTCAGACAACAGAGAGGCTTGTTCCGTCTTTATAAATACATTTATTCACAAGTTCAGCTGTGTGAACATACATTTTTCCACAGGCTTTACAATACTGTGAAACACAGAACAATAAATAGTCTCTATTGAACATCCAACCCACATCGATCAATCACAGGTCAGAGTAGATGGTCAACTTTTAAGAGAGCGATGCTGTTAACAGCACTTCAGTTGAATTCAATATGTATTTCATGTAGTGTTGTCAGTTTTGTGTGGGCTTACAGGCCAGCGTCTCTGCCTGTCTTTGACTGCAACTATCTTCAACAGCGCCACCAAAGAATAAAGAATTCAAACTTCAATTATTAAACTACTATTTAGTTAGTCTCATTCATGTTTTTTGCATCTCAACATAATGAGGAAATGATTGGTGAGCTTGGGATGCACAATATGCATTTTGACAACCTGAGAATGAGACCCAAGACAGTTTGTCTACATTACATAGTGTTGCTTTATTTGCCCACCTTAATGCATGCACACTGGTTTGCCTCGCCTTTCCTCTCTACCAGCAACGTTATCTGCTTTCTTCATCAGCAGTAGGTATTTTATAAACACACACCTCATGTTGAGGATTTTGTCACCTGCGATTTCATTAAAACCAACGACATCACACAACTAGGTGCACTTACAGGTTTGTATAAAACAGTGGCATTTGTACGCCTACATCAAATAGGAGAGGTCACATCACAGGGGTGTATTTACAGGAGGGATGTAATACCAGCGAGCGTCTCTCTCTCTGCAGAGCATGTGTAATTGACAGTATACAGGAGGGGAAGAGCGAGGGCAGGTTTTCCACTAGTTAATCAACTGCAGAAAGCGTTGTTCTCTTGGACAGATACAAAAAAAAAGTTTAAATGCTAAAATGGTCACCAAATATTCTTGGACGGCTGTTATGAACCTGGGTGGTCCACCCAAGTAAAAATATATATGTGGGGAACACTGGATTTGCACTTCAGAGTGTCTGCAACCATGCAACATGTTATATCTCAACATATCTGCAACACGTTTACTGAGAATGTATCTTGTTTGTTTTCCTGGTTGTACTTGATTGTACCTACTGAAGAATGGTCTTATGGTTATATTTAGGCTCTCAAAGCACTTGGTCAGAGTTAGGAAAAGATTGTGTTCTTGGACATATCTACAGGAAGTCAACAGTGACTTGAGGAACGGGACAAAAGATTTACTTTTTTCAATAATTAACCAAAATCATGATCCTTTTACCAAAGAGTCGCCTCAACCCAATTCCAGGAGGTGATCCTTGGTTTCCAGTATATGCTTGTGTGTAGAAGAATGTGACACTTTGTGGAGTGGAATAGGGGTTGTTATTGTAGTGGTGTGTTGTAGTCTGCACTACCAGAATACAAAAACGTAGCATCGCTCTAGTTTACATTCTGCAATGTCTCTGCTGAATAATTGATTTATTACCCTCTTTAAACCTGTAACCTCACATCCTTTATTGGTGCAGAGTAACGCCTAATGTGATCTTATCTTATGACATCTATCATCCTTTTTTACTAAACATTGAATTTAGCTTTTGTAATTGTTGCATGTGGTCAGTTTCCATTTACCACAGATTGTGGAGGTTCAAACTCTCACCCTGCTCTCCAGTTAGCCGTTGTTTCAGCATCAGAAGCACTTAAACCTCCTGAACCAGTTTGCTTCCTCTTGCATCCTGATATTTGTTGAGCTCAAACCTATCAGTGCACTAACACAGCTGTGCCTCCATGAATGTCACTGCTCTCTCTGAATGTCACAGACTGCATAAATGGTCCTCCAATGCTCCTATAATAAGATAATGAGATAATAGCACTCGTCCCTGAGAGCAGAGCTGAGGGTGCTGACAGCGGGAAAAAGAAAAAATGACACTCCTGTTTGGAGGAGTAATAAAGGATGAAAAAGGTCAAGGGGAGGAGAACAAAAGAAACAAAAGGAGGGAAGAAATTGGAATTCTGGATGTACATTTCTGCTCTGCAGGTGCGTTGATCTTCGCTCTGATGAATTTCTCATCATTTCTTGTTATTTTTCACTTTCAATTTCCCTTCCTCTACATGATTTTTCGTGTTTCCATGTTTCTCTTTTTTTTACAAGTCTCTTCAGTGGCTCGCTGGTTCTCTTCCTGCAGGGCAGACTTGTCACATTTCAACACAGTTATACGCAGTTTTACTGGGATCTACTGTACGTTGATGCATCGTGACTGTGGCCAAATTTAGACCTGGATACTGTGGTGGTGACTGTGTCCAGGCCTGGTATGAAGAGGGGTCTTATGAACTCATTTTTTAAACCTTTAAAAACTGATTCTTGCAAAACCCCCTTGGATCTCTGTTCTGGTTTTGACAGCAATTTATACATGAAATCAGAAGGTTATTTTTTTAATAATATAATAATAAAAGAAATTATGATGAATTTTGCTACTTGACCCCTTAATCTGTGTTACCAAAAGAAAGACTAAGGCAACAACAACAAACCATTAGTTAATCAAAGAGGTATTTTCATAGCTTTGCAATAAATAAAAAAGCTTTTTGATGTTTACAACTTTGAGATAAGTGCTGTAATCTGTCAAAACAGCTGCTCAATTACAGCTAATTAATTAGACCACATGCCGGGCTTAAGCTGAATATCTCCAAGGTAATGTTATTGTTATGTGTCTCACAATAGTTAATATTTCCATGGCGGAAATCTTCAGCAGCACATAGTATTGTCATGTAAACAGCTAAGAATCACAAAAGAATACAGCAAATGTTGAGTATGAACTTCTTTACATGTTTGCTAATGTGAATCAGGAGCGTATAAGCATAATTTTCAGGAAACCTGCGTATGCAGATTTAGATGTGTGTATGTCGCAGGAGACAGTTGTCTCCATCTGTTTCTGTTTTTTGTATTGTGTTTACTGTTGTAACAATGTTTTATGCTCGTCAGACGTGTGCAGTCAGAGTAGTAGGAACATAAGTGACCCAAATGTAGACGCCAGGGGCAGAGCTAGTGCAGTTCAGTGATTTTATTTAGACAAAAAGGTACAAAAGCTTACAGGATGGTGAGGCAGACAAGAGTCAAAACCAGGAAAACAGTCCAAACAGGCAAACAAATCTGACAGGGAGCAGGCAAGAATTTAAAATCAGCCATTCAAGGAAAAATAAGCAAATATCCAAAACCACCAGAGGCCTCATTTATAAAACAGACAATCAATTTTGATTGATATTTGATCTTAAACCTTACATCGAAGTGGAAATTATATTATCTGTAAGCAAGTCAAAACTTGGTGGTTTTCCTACTGGGTGTATGAACAATGTACAGTGGTGACACACTCCTAAGTTGTGTGTTTGGCTTTGTTTGTCAGCCCACTATTGTGTCTACTGAATAATACATGTTGTCTGGCTTTGGTCTACTCTCATCTTCCAAAAATTGTGCTGCATTATATAAGTTGATTTATATATATAAGGCAGTTTAAGTTGATTTGATATTTAAAGATTACAGGTACATAAGTTAAGAATGGGATTCTTAGAACCTGTTCAAGCTAGGGTTTCATTTCTCAAATAAAGCAGTCAAAAAAAGACTTATTTAGAAGCGCTCCTACTCGGGCATCACGTGACAGCCTCTTCTGCTACCACGGTGCTGATACCAGGGACTGTGACCTGTAGTCTCCCCAGTAAACATACCACCCTCTTCTGTAGCCCTTGGAGAACAAAACAACGGGTGTAAAGACGAACTGACACTGAAAGAGTAGAACAAAGCGACTAAATACACAAGGGGGGGAAGGGTAATGAGGGGCAGGTGAAGCTAATCAGTGCGGGATAGGCAATCACACAGGTTGGAGACTCACAAGGGCAGGAAGTGAAAAAAACTGAAACAAAGGAAGATCATCAAAATATCAAAATATAATGGGAAACAATGAATGAATGACATGAGACAAACAAACCAACAAAAAAACCATAACCTAAGTAGCCGTGCAGAATGCTGCCTCTATGGCCAGCTCTTTTTGGACAAGAGACTGTGACCACTGACAAAATCCCCTCACAGCCTGCCGTCCACACAATGGATGGGATAGACTCCAACTCACCAGTACTCTGTAGCAAATTAACTAGTAGGTTAAGAAAATCAATGAATTAATTAGAGGTCGACTATTGTCAATGAAGGAGGCAGAAGTCAGGCAGGTGGGAGGATGTAGCTCAGAACTTTGACCTGATGAGCAGCGTTGCCGTCAAATGAATAAAGAACCAGACTGAACAAATCGGAGGGGAGGGGATGATGTGCCAGGACGGCGCTCGTATGGCACATCCGTCATCCCCTTGTTAGCATCTTGGCATGCAAACACTAACACACAGACACACAGACACACACAGGCCAGACAGCTTGCTGGGCCAGATGGCCTCTTGGTGAGGAGCAGCGAGAAGCTCCACAGAAGGGTTGGTTTGATTCATGAACCATGACCTCCAATCGTCCCTCCTCCTGACTCCGGACAGCACGTGCACACAAGAGGGATGGACAGGGATAAGATCAGTGTGTGTGTATGGCTGTGTGGTGTGGGGGTGGAGTGGTTATTGTGGAGATGTGGAGAGGGGATTATGCATACAGTGCACTGACTGACTGACTGTGTATGTGGTGACTGATTTAGTTTTATATCCAACAGTGGGAATAGTGAAAGTGAAGAAATGTATAATGATCAATACTCTGCAAGATGATTTTCTTAAGGTTTATTGATCATTTGTATATTTTCTACATTTTTCTTTATTATTCCCAGAATCCTGTTTTTTTTTAATTATTCTGATATATAATCAAAAAATGTCTTATTGACAGGAGATTGTTAACAAAAGTATTCAGTTTTTTACTCTTGAAATTTAAACAATCATGAATTTTAAAAAACATACAATAGTTCAATAGATGTGTGTAGAAAAGGAAGTAAACCAAAGGGCTTATGTAAATATTAAAGAGAACTGTATACATTATATTAATTCTGACTGCTGCCTAACATTAAATGATTACCTAGAGCGATAAACAAATGATTATCGGTCTTTGTTCAGCACTTTTTTGCAGTTGTAAGACAGATGATTTGTTGATGTTTTCTATAATATGATGCATGTGGATGTGCTTATGTTTATCCTCTTAATATTTTCAGATGTAGTAGATTTATTCAGTGTAGAATCTAAAGAATATGATGATCACGCCATGATTCTGAGCTTTGTTCCGTGCAGCGAATACAGCTGTTATTTATGATATCTAGTAACAAAGAGGGAGGGACGCCCACTTGATATTATCGCTGTGGCTGTG
This sequence comes from Pagrus pagrus, assembly GCF_965226575.1. Classification (NCBI taxonomy): domain Eukaryota; kingdom Metazoa; phylum Chordata; class Actinopteri; order Spariformes; family Sparidae; genus Pagrus; species Pagrus pagrus. The sequence goes on along the minus strand of NC_140200.1, from coordinate 19,022,432 downwards.
TGTGTGTGTGTGTGTGTGTGTGTGTGTGTGTGTGTGTGTGTGTGTGTGTGTGTGTTCAGAGAAAGAGGAGCAGGTGGGGAATGTGGGTGTGGCGACAGTGGAGCAGATTCATCACAGCTTGGCATGCGTTTAACAGTGTGCATTTCCTTTCTTTGTCCTGTCTACCAGTGACTGATGCACACACACACGACACACACACACACACACACACACACACGCACACACGCACGCACGCACGCATGCACACACTTTTCTGACCCATCATGCTGCTCAGTGCCCTAAAGTTAGGTCTCCATGTCCCGTGTCTTATTAACCCTCGACTCGCCAACAACGACACCATCGTCATGATGTTTCACTGTGGACATAGTCATGTACCTTTGGTAGACATTGCCCAACCATAATTTCTAAAAGATACTTTTTAAACAAAGGAGGTCTTTTTTTCAAAGTAAAACGTAACCATTGTCATGAAAATCATAATTTAAAAAAAACTTCATCATGTTTAAAAATGTAAGAACCTGATGACTAAACATCAGGTGTTGTCCGAGCTGTTCTATTTATTTTTGTTGAAGGATTTTCTGTTTGAAGCTTGTTGGACTCTGAAGGCTTAAATTAGGTCCGTAAATATGCAGAGAAAGAGCAGGACTGCCGAGGTTCAACATGTTAATTAACTCATGTTTATAGTTTTCACAGCCACAGTATTTTATCTGTGCTAACAGCTGCAGGACCGGGACGTGCTGCACATTAGCTTCCTGTTCACTGTCATCTTCTGTTAAGCTGCTGCTCATCTTTCAACATGCAAATTATTTCTTTGGTATAAATAAATGAAGACGATAAGGTTCATTTTTAAATTATTTTGTGCTTTTTAAGAGGTCCTAGGTGTTAATGAAGGAGCCGGAAATCCACTGAGAGCTTACAGCTCGCGCGTTGTGTCTGGAAATTAACTGGAGACCAATAACATGAGATTGTTCAGTCAAACAGATTAGAGGTTGGTCATCATTTTTGCTCCCTGACTTCACTTTTACAAGCATCAAATCAGCAGACAGAAGATGCAAACAGCTGTTGATAGTGATACAGAGAATATTTTCACATCATAAATATCCATCGCCCGTAGCTATTCTATGGAAATTAGGTAGAAAATTGGAGGAAGCGCTCCAATAAATAGAGACAATTAATGTGGATCACAGAGTGACAAACGCATTAGCCTCAGTACGGAGATCTAAGCCCTCGCTGTTTGGCTCATAATGAAGATGATATATATATTTTACATTGAGGTGACACGCTTTTTTCTCTAATAGTAAACATTTAATTATTTTAAGGTATTTTTCCTGTGTTAATCCGATGTTATATAATTATTTTACATAATCCTAATTTAGATATTATAGATGTGGGAGAACTAAATGTAAGATTTGTTTTTTATTTATTTATTCTGTCTTGTTTGTTTAAATCTGCCATTGAGTTTCATTGATTTTATATCAATGGGACACATATTTAGCTCCCAAACATAAAATCATTATCGTAGAACTTAAAGTAATATGAACGTAAATAATCATTAGAAAATAAGCAAAAAGCTCAAAGAAAATAGCTAAAACTAGCCCTTAACTAGATGCCAGCTTGAGGATTATTTTTCTGATGTTTCTGATTTGTTTTAGTCTTGAAGCAAAGGAGCAATTATTAAAACAATACAGAGCCTTTCCCTTTTTCAGGGTCAGACGTAATCTGAGCATACAAGGAGAATGGTCCATTGGGTTAAATGATTACATAACCGACCAGCGCCTTAGCCTCAGAGCCTCAGCGCTTCACTGGTTGTACTGGTCTATCCTAGAAGGAGAGGAGCCTCAACCATACAGTAATGTGATCATGTCCAATGATGTTATTGGTTAATTTCTTTTTATCTGTGTGTCTCTGCAGTGCGCACTCTCCCAGGCCCTGAACGGTGTCTCCGACAAAGCTAAAGATGCCAAGGAGTTCCTGGTTCAACTGAAGAACATGCTTCAGCAGATACAGGTAAAGGCACACCTGTGAAAACACCTGTACACTTAATTCTTTGTGAAATATACTGTTTACACACATCTTAACCCCATCTGTAGCTTCATGTACAGCTGTAGATTAAAACATGTCACCATAGTTTTGAATTTGATATGATGAACTGTTTCTGTAATCACATCATCAGGGACCAATCCTGTGTACTGAGAGGAAGTTATGGTAGAAGATGCAGATACCGAAATGTTTCCCAGAATGCAATGCAACTCCAACATAAAACTGATGGATGTGGGCTATCATAAAACTAAAGATTATCCGGCTTTGGCAGACATCTGTTTTTTTCAGGATACTGAAGCACAAAAGTTGTGTAATACTTTAACCCAATAGAATTACACTTAGCTGTGACCCAGTTCCAAACTACAGAGTCATTCTCAGCAGGTTTTGATTCTGTAGTGTGCAACGATGGAAGAAGCACTCAGGTCTTTAACTCAGGTAAAAGTAGACGTAAGATGGTCGAATGCAAGTTGAAGTCTGTCATTTAAGATTTCAATTAAAGTGGAACAACTACCTCCCTCGAGCATTTCCAAGGGGTATTATTGTTTCCGCTGCTGTCACGAAGACTATACGGTTGCTCATAGGGGTAGACCGATTATTGGTACTGTATCTGTGATCTGTCAGATTGCTGATAAAATAAACTAATTCAAAAATGTGCTACTTTGGCTCTGATGCAACATCCTTTGACACGATGTCCCACCCACTACACTATCTGATTGGTAACACGTAACGATAAATAGCCTATAAACACTGAATAATCTGAATCTGTAAAGTAACTAGAAACAAAATTTATCAAATAAATGTAGTGGAGAGGAAGCAATGTGGCATCTTTATTATAGAAAGTTATATAATCATATAATGTTATATTATTGGAATATTATGACTTATGCTTTAATCTATTAGCACTTTATATAGAGTTGGATAGTATGATACTTAACACATTAATAATATGTTTGAGCGAGTACCTTCTCTCTGTTTGTAAAATCTGAATCTGTGTGACTCCAGCTGTCAGATAAATTTGATGTTAAGTAAAAAGTAACATTAACAGTGCAAGGTTGAGTAACATTAAGTTGAAATACTTAAGTTAAAACTAAAGTTAAGTTAAGTTAAAGCACCTTGCAATTTCAGATTACAGTACAGTACTTCAGTAAATGCACTTAGTTACTTCCTACCACTGTAGACAGAAGAGGCACCGCTCACGGCTGGAACAAACAGACTGTGTAGTATAGTTATATAAAGTATATAGTTTGTCTGCCGATGTTTACGACGCACCTCTTGATTTTCCTCAGACCAGAGGCGTCTTTTCTGAAAGTTGTTGTTTTAAAACTTGCAGCCAATCACGTGGCTGCCTCAGGAGTCCTCTGGTCTTGGGATCTCCATGAAGGTCTGGCTGTGTAAGATTGTTCCAGAGCCTATATCCATGTCTGATCAGGTCCCTCCACTTGTAGGGGTCTTTACATAATTTTACATCAGCACTCTTGTTTTTCCAGACTAAATAGGTTTAGCTGTGGGGGACCGGCTGGTAATGGGCTATGAGCTCCAAATAAATCAGTCACAGACAAACATTTGGACTCCTCAGACTGCAGCAGGGCGGTAAATCCACTGACTCGCTAACCTAAAACAAACCATATCAGCCAAAAGTGTGGAGTGTGTGTATATATCTGTGTGTGTGAGTGTGTGTGTGTTTTGCCTGTGGACAGCATCGCAGTGCAGCTGATCTCTGCCGCAGCATCTGCCAGTCATGCACACACTCTTGCACACACATACACAGACTGTCTGCGCTGGCACTATGAGCAGGCATTAAGAGTCTTATTGCAAAATGAAGAGGATTGCATTTAAGTAAAAAAAAAAAAAGGAAAAAGAAAAACCTACTCTTTGCACTACTTTGCTCTGTCTGAGAGCCAGAGAGCAGTGAGAGAGATGGATCTGATAAAGAGAGAGACAAAGTGTGGGAGTGAGGAAATAAAATCTCCAGCTCTCATCCTCTTTTAAATCTAAAGTGTGTAACTCGGCAGAGGAAGCTTGATTGGAAATCACTTTTAACTAGGATCTCATCTCCTCATCATGTGGGCTCTAAGCAGAGATGAAATACTCCCGTGGATCCTTCATTTACAGCCAATTACTGTAGTTTCTGCCAACAAACCTACAGTAGCAACAAGCCCTCCGAATGAATTAACAGTTTCAAATAGGAAATAAAAAGGGGGGTCTCCTACTGCATGTTGAAGTCCAATGTTTTTAAATCCATCCATCCACCCAAACCTCCTCCCTTGCAGACTTTGAGGCTTTTCACATTTGGTTTAAATATCCGTCCTGGGTGACCGGATCACAAGTGGACAGCTTCAAGCCCGTCAATTTACACTTGGCATTAAAGTCGTCTCGACACGCGTCTCAAGTGACCACTTGTGATCAGATCTCCCCTCGCTCTATATGCAAATAAACACCTACATCACTGGAACAAACAGATACGTTTTTTTACAGGAGGAAAGAAATATTTTCATGCACTACATTTGCTGAAGTCTGAGTCTGGTGACTTTCTCCACAGACAACAAACAAGTAGCCTACATTAGTTACTGTTTACTGTATTTGTAGAATGTGATGTGTTTAGCATCATTATATTATTTCCTTTAATGAATTTGGTGTAAATGGTGAAATCACTCAAAACGGTTTTAAAACAGCTGTTGGGAGGTTCGATGCACTTTAGACACAGAGGCAGACAGGCTGTTACAGCGATGCCCCGACAGACTGACACTTTTCACAGGGAAAGAACAAATGTATTGTATTTAATGGCCAATTTACAAGAAGGCACCACTGATTTCAGAATTTGCCATCACAAAGTTTGTCAAGTGTCTCCTCATGCAACAACTCTTAAAATCGCGCAATTTGTAAGGGAGTCTGGGATGTTGCCGTTACTAGTTCAATGGTTAGTTGAAATTGACGTATGCTGCTAACATTGGCAGGCTAAGAGAGCCCAAACACATAATTTACACTAGAGTGAACCACATGGAAATCAAAAATGTTGCATATTATATGTAAAAGGAAAAAGAAGAAAACAATTTGAAAACAGCTCATGAAATGTGAGCAGACAAATGATTTCGAAATCATCAAAATCAGGGTTTTTCTTCATGTCTTTCTGTGATTATTCCCATATAAAGGCCCAGATTCTCCAATATAGACAACAAACTACTGAATTTAAGCAACTTTAATTATATTATATTTGTCAATGTGCTGTATGTTTACTGTACTTGATCCTGTATGATATGGATGTATGTCTTGAGGGGAAGAGGCAGGTGTACAAACAGATGGTGAATATGATGTATGATTTGTTTTTGTCTGCAGTCTGTTGAACACTGGGTGTTAAATTAACAAACACAAAGCAGCTCTGTGCTGCTTCATGAAGCAAAATACACCAACAGATGTATTTTAGTCGCCATTATGAAAATGAGGAAGTATTCCGATCCTTTATTTACTTGTAAGTACTAATACCACACTGTGAAAATACTCCATGTCAGTCCCTGCATTAAAAAATGTTTGTAAGTTTGGAGGTATAATATGAAAACTTTGTATTAAAAGTAGACAATTGCCCAGAGCCCAAAGTGACACCTTTACAATTCTTGTTTTTTCCAACCTACAGTCCAAACCTCAAAATTATTAAAATAATTAAAAGGAAAATCAGCAAGCAGGACAAGCTGGAGCTCTAGCTGCCAATTACTTTTATGAAAGTTATCTTTCATTGTTAGTTTAGGCTGTACATGTACATTTTTTTCATGCCTTGTGATGTTTTTGTGACCTGACTGTGTGTTTGTGTTATGCTGTTTCAGGAGAACGGTGTGGAGTTTGAAGCTTGCCTCGTGGCTCAGTGTGACTCTCTGATCGAGGCGCTCACCAGACAGAAAGCCAAACTGCTCACCAAAGTCACCAAGGAGAAGGAGTACAAGCTAAAGGTGAGACTGACTGATCTCTTAACTGTACTATTTATCAGCATGGACCCAGTTTTTCCCATGCTTGTGTGTTAATTAACTAATGGGGGCAACAACACAAATGGGTCCATACTGTGCAAGATTGTCTGCAGCCACATGACAGGCTGCAATATAATCCCTCTGGGGGCTTGCACAAAAGTATGTCCACTTTAAGTGCTTGTTTTTGCCAGGAAGGCTCAGATTGTCTGGCAACATTACAGAAAGGGTCCCTGAAGAAATACACTTTTTTGTTGAAGAGTAGTATCCATTTTGTTTAACCAGGTCAAGGTTAACCAGGTTCAAACAAAATACGCTCAGCAAAACCATCTTGGTCCCTATTTCCACTGTTCCAACTATCACCAACTCTAGTTGAAATAAACTCTTGATTCACTGAGTTAGATGTAAAATTATGAGAAGAGGAGCTGGAGGGAGGGTTAACTCTTGTCAATTCAAAAAAGTGAGAACAGCACAGACAAAAACCCAAATACAAAAATCTCTCTCAGCAGCTTCTGTTTTATACTGAAAAGCAGATCAGAAAAATATATTTTCAGTCTTTTAATACCTGAAAAGGTCTCAGCCCCTGAACTTATAATTTTCTATCAGTTTTTTACTTTCCTTTGTATATCCACCACTGGGGTTTTCCCAAGTCACATGGACGCCAGCCTGGCCTCAACGTGCCCACCGACCGACTGACCGTCTGGTTGATGGAGGAGGGGTGGGGGGCATTTGGACGGAAGCCCCAAGGACAGCTGTTGTCATTATCTGCAGGCTGGGGATTGAGATGTAGCCAGAGGGCAACGAGCTGGAGGCTGCGACGGAGGTGGAACAACGGAGGAATAGCTGCTTGTAGATGGCTGATAAACTAGAACGTGCTTTGACATGAATAAATATTCAGGACGCTGTTTATCTCTAACAGATGAAATTACAGGCTCCTTTTCATGTGGAGACAAAAGAAAACAGACAAGCAAAGGCTTAAATGCTTCGACTCCAAACCAAAATTTGTCAGCCAAAGCAGCTGAAGATGCTGCTGTGTACAACATCCTGCATTGAATACGATTTCTAAGAAAATTAAGATTTGACAGGCAGCATAAGTGGACAAATGATAAAAAACAAAAAGTAGCAAAACAAGGACGTAATACCCTACATTTATCATTAAAAAAACAACAAAACAACATGAAAGGGACCGTTTACCCCCAAATCAAAAATAAAAAAAACTCTCTCTTTCCTGTAGCACTATGTATCCATCTAGATTGTTTTGCTGTGGGTTGCAGAGTTTGTAAGATACTGGATGTAGAGATGTCTGCCTTCTCTTCAATATAATAAAACTAGATGCCACTCAGCTTGCAAAGACACATTACTATGGACAGTTTCAAATGTTTTTTTTTTTTTTTTGGTGCTTTGAGCACCACAAGCTGAGTCCTACCTAGTTCCTTATATAAGAGAGAAGGCAGAAATCTCTATGGCCAATATCTCCAAAAAAAGGCAACTCACACCAAAAAAAAACAGACAAACTAGAGAAGTAGAACAACAGGTAAGAGGAAAAATGTGTGTTTTTTGATTTTGGGGCAAACTGTCCCTTTAAGAATGTATTTACATGGGAAAAACTCATAAATAAGGTAAAACAGTAAACAGTAGTAGAACACAGTGAATAAATATGAATCCTACTTTTTTTAAAAAGATAGGTTTTAAGATGTTATTTAAAAGACATCACTGATTCTGCAAATCTGAAGGTAGATCTTAACGTAGGTGCAGTTCCAGAGCTGACAGCCTGATTACCATCCAGAGCTAAGAAACAGCCAGCAAGATCCTGCCAGAGGACCTGAGGCTGACTCTGGCTCGTAGCAGAACAGTAGTTCATCATCAACATTAAAGTCCTTTTCTACAACTGCCCAGAACAGAAGGGATATGAATTAAGCTGCGTTTTGTACTAACTGATAGCCTGGGTTTGTTTTCTGGGCTTAACTCTGAGTACAATGAATTACCATAATGAAGAGGCAATGATATTAAAGCATGTATGACCTTCTCAACACCTGATTTATGAATGCATGGATTGATGCTGCTGTTGGAGGAGTTCAATCAGAAGTCAATCTGTGTTTATCAGTGCTGCTGCTCTATGTGTGTGTGTTTTTTTTTTGACTGGATGTGTTTATTTTCTGTGATCTTTTTCTACTTATTTTTTATTCCTCTTAAACCTCTGAACAACAGTATTTGTCAAAATCAGGTTATATTCAAATGGCTGAAAATGGGTGCCATTGGATGCAAGTTTGATTTTAACCAGGAATCTTCACACATTAGTTGCTGTTTTTGCACTTCACTTAGTCAACAACTCAGAAAAAATACAGTTTTGTGTTCGTTCTTGGACGACCTCAAACACAAATGTAAGTTACGTAACCACAGTTCCAAGAAAGCACAACTCTTTTTTATTTATTTATATATAAGTGGAAGTTAAAGGTTCAATCTTTAAAAGACGATCTATTTCAGTAAATCTTCAGACTTTCTGACTGTGAACTCAACTTCGCCCTTTCCTTTTTTCCCCCAAAAGCACTTCCATGCTTTTTAATCTGTTTCTGCAGATACCACTGTGACCAGACACAAACCCCCCAAAATAAAAAAAACTAAAGACCGTCTACACCAAGAAAAACAGATGTTTATGACATTCACCACAGCCAAAGCTTAATCCGATAAAAGCAACATATTTTTGTTTTCTCTTTCAAAGAACAGGCTAAAAAACTTGTTCTTTTAGTCTGTGTTAGTGTTTCTGGCTGTTTGTAACACAATTCTCAAACCTTACAGAAACTTTTAGAGTGTCACAGTTGAACTGTTATCCATTACTGTTGATGCTTAGGTTCAACTGGTGTAAGACTGATGTGTTGAGTACGGCGGCCCTGGGAGTTCAACACACAGTACTTAAGAATCCACATGCAAATAGACAAAGCACAAACAAATGAAGCTGTTTGAAGCTAGAAAGGTGGCAGGGTCTGCCACATATAAACAAAGTAAAACAGTATGAAAGTGTGTTGTCCTTTAAGGTCAGTTTGTTTGTTCAGTTTATTCAGTCATGAAAACAAAGAGTTGTTTAGTTTGTTTAGGCATTAAAAAAAATCAGCTCTTTCCCTCCTGATTAACATTTCTCCCCCAAAACTACATAGTGCACCTTTAAGTTGCAGTGTGTTGAGCTCTCCGAGCCACCGTAGTCAAGAAGATTGGAAGATATCTCAGTATCACATATCGAGGGCTGACTAAAGAAATGCATACAGTGAGGTAACATAGGGAATATGTGCGTATGTGTGTCAGTGTGTCATAGGGTTGTGTTGCTAATCTCTCCTGAGCCACTAACTTGTACTAGACGCACACATGTGTACTTATATACCTGTGAGGACCCTATTGAAATAATGCATTCGCTCTTATCCCCGTCATTAACACTTGGTCTCACCTCAGTCATCTGACAAAAGGTGTTTAATGCCTTTTGTTCATGGGTATTCTTGGAAAAGAGGTTTAAGAAAAAATACCTTACTTAATATCTTTAACCTGGGGGGAGTTTTCCAAGTGGTCCGTTTTCAGTGACCTAAAATGCTGTTAACGTCTGACATGAGGCCAAAACGCACAGAAAAGGCTATGTTTTAAGAATTACCTGTGAACGTGTGGATTGGGCGTAAAGTAATGAAAACAATGATTCTTAGTTTCTGGTGATTAAACACTAATGGAAATTACATCTTCCACCTGTAAATCGATCTAAATCCTAAACACTGGACCTTTAAGCCTCACAGACCAGTTAAACTATTAAAATATACCCACGTTTCAAAATGTCCTCTGTCTAAAGGTCTGTAACTCTGTCCTCACAAAGATACATGTCAACACAGAAACACACACACACAGATACTGTAGTCTCAGCCATAATCCAGCAATTGATGGATTAATATTCACTTCTCTCTAACTCGTACGGATGAAAGTGTGTCTGAGTCCTGCTTTGAATGAGATTAAGGTTCACCCGATCTCAGTTATTGAAGCCAATACTGTCATTTTTTAAAATCAAAACTGACAGTTTTTGTGATTTTACTATTGTTTCTTAAGTGTCTTTAACACTGACAGACAGCTGAAACATGAATTGCACATTTAATCATGACACTTAAAGCAAAACTGCATCCAAAAGTGACAACAGAAACAAGAAAAGAAAACCCAGTAACAAGCATGAAGAGCATTTGTGTTTCTGTGTGTGTAATTTATTTTTCACCCAAATTAATTCTGCATATAAAACCCTTCATGTTCTGCCAACATAAAGACTGTGTACTTGCGCTTTAAAAACTAAACAAAAATAGACAAAATCCACCCGAAATACGGCTCTACCCTGATCTGAAATGTGGTTCGGAGTGTGATGAAGAGTCACGTTAGCGATGTGTCTGTTATCTCAAATCTGGGCCTGCATTAACATGTTTCAGTATTCGCACCCACAAATTCATTTCGTATGCATGTGGAGCATATTGAAAAATCCCTTCAACCAGACCTGCAGGAGAGCGTGGGAGGAGGCTGACGGCTCGTCTCAGCGGGACAGAAGGAAATTGAAATAAATCTGAGATTTGCTCAGGCTTCACGCTTCACACTTCATGTTGTTTACACAGGAGATAAGAGCGGGCTTCTGCCAACCTGAATTGAAAAGCTAATTTTCTCTTGGTAAATAACTTGAATGCCTGTGTGTGTTTTGCTATAGGGAAATTCCAGCTGCGCGGTGGTGTCGAGGTGACATATGGATAGCTAGACAAAAACATGACTTAAAGACCTCTGGTTGACCTTTGATTCAAGACATACAGCAGCTCTAAACCAGACGTTTTCATAAAGACACTAGTGATGTGTGATCCCACTGATTCTCTTTCTCTCTGAAGTAAAACCCAGGCTGGTGCTGATACTATATGGTAACAATACTGAATAAAAAGCTTAATTAAATAGCATCCACAAGGTTTAAGAATGAAGGAACCCCAGTTGTTTGAACGTCGACACACAATCTGAAGCCAGACGGACGTGAATCACTTTCCTACGATGGGTAAATGTCACCGACAGCTACACTCTCTCCGTCTGTACCTGGATAATTCCTGCGAGTGCCAGAGGACTCAGTAATTGAACTCTGTCTCGCACCAGCAGCTCCTTTCTTCTCCACTTCTTCACACCGCCACTGTATAAACTCATGATAGTCTGTATTGTGATTAAATCTCAGATGCTTAACAAGGTTCATGGTGTTTCCACAGAACCTCACAGTCCTCCCACTCATCACAAACAGCGCTACTGAAAGAGCTCTACACGCTACTGCGTTTGATGTCAGCCGGCACCACTTGTCAACTCCGTCCAGCACTGCCAGGAGCGTTATCAAGTGTGATTGGCTAGAAAGAGGTCACATGAGATGTAGGATCCATATTTTGCTATCATACATCTGACAGCGCTGACTCCGTCAGTGGACCCCAAAGCATTTAAAGAGCTGTCGTTTGCATATGACTAATAGATCCTATCTACTGGTATTTAGACTAAAGCCTGGTGACAGTGTTGATACTTTCCTCTGTGTCCCTGTCGTTGATAAAAGTTACATTTACTCAAATTACTTTATATATCGTATAAATATATCTATCTTTTAATATGAGAATAAATCCTAGAACAGAAACGTTTGGGATCAGTTGTTATTACCATATAGTTTTGCACACCACTAACATACACAAACAAATATGTGTAGGAAACAAAAAAAGCCTGATTTACCAAACTTTATTCACTAATTTAACACAAAACATAGGAATATTATGATTCTGACTGATATTTCTGCTGTTGGCTTTATCATATAAGCTAGTGATGACCTTTGACCGAGTGTACACACACACACACACACACACACACACACACACACACACACACACACGCACACACACACACACACACACACACACACACACTGTAGATTGTTTTGATCCTTTATCAGTCGACTCTAAACACTCTTCATAGTTGAGTTTATACAGCAGTTGACAGGTAAATAATTAACTGTGATCTCATTAACCGTCAAATAAACGAGGAAACTAATTTCCAAGACTTTGTCTAATTGAATCGCTTAATCATTTAGACGGCCATTGGTTAACGGTGTAATTAATTATCACAGATTCGCCAACATCAAAAGACGTTTTCTGTCTAATCTCTCACTTCACCTCTGAAAACTTGATGTATTTGTTACGTACATAAACATGAGTACACGTTCAGTACATTTTAGACACATGTATGAGTTGTACTTTGAGGAGATAGTTAAAGATCGCTGATTAGTTGAAATGTGGTGCAGGTGTTATTAAATGTAAACGAAAGCCTATTAAGGCGGTGACAGTTCGCTGAGTTTCAATTAGCCTCGAACGACTGGCTGCGACACCCGTCCACATCTCATTCCCCTCCCGCTCCCAGTTCAGACAGCAGATAGCATGTGATGTCTGTCTGTGTGTGTCAATGTGTTTGAGACAAAAAGGAGAGATTCAAAGAGCTACAGAGTGAGAGACAAGTCACACCTGTCTGGTTATAGATGATAACTTAAATTCTCACCTCATCCCAGGTCGTCCTGACAGCTGTGCTGTTGATTTATACACTCTTTTTCCTGTCTGTTTTTCCTGCCAGCCATAAACTCACCTGATGTTTCAGCCAGTTCCAATCTCCTGATCCACGCTCATCTGCACACCTGCTCCCCATCCACTAATTACACTCCCAGTATATATAACAATATGCTGCCTGAGGAAGCGTGCCAGTGGTGAAGTCTGGCTGCTACTCAGAGCTGGTTTCTGTATCTTCATGCGATTAGCGGCCTGAATTTGTCAAATATAAGCACATTAAAATGTCAAGGAACATTTTTGTTTTGTCTGTCTTTTTTTTTTTTTTTTTTACCTCTATCTGCCCTCTGGATACTGAGTCTCCTACTTTATCCTCCTTTGGACTTGGTTGCTTATTTTTGTTGGCTCCACTTGGTCATGCTGACATGAAAATTGTCATGAAGCTGCAAGGGCGAAGAATCCTTTTTAAAAGGAGGACGGGCAGCATTTGAAGCAGTCGGTATGATGATGAATCTCTGGCAAACTTTAATCTCCTGTCAGCTTGTAAGTTTTGTTGAGGACGCTACTCAACCTTGTCTATTTTTCTCTTTGCTGGTGAGGTTTTGGAGTGCACCTGTTTATTACCTGGCTGCCTCAGAAGGTCAGTTTGCATGTAGGTCCTTGTGTTGCAGAGCCATTTCATACAGAGAAGTCGGGTAATATCAAAGAATCCTACACCTTACACAAAGTATAACCAAGTATATTACAAACCAGAGTTGGTGATTGTTGGAAAGGGTAACAAAGATTGAGTTTTACTTTGTTTCTGTTGAGTTTGTATTTATTGTGTTTTATGATGATAAAATAACCTTCTGTAAGTAGAGTCTGGTGGGTTGGCAAGAGCGAGACAACGTTTGTTTACGGTTAAACAAAAAGGCTCTTCTGCAACAAAATGGTGCATCTCTTTAGGGATCTATCCCTTCTGTTCTGTTCTAGCACTTTTAGTGGACCCATTGCCGACTGAGACGATCAACTGGACCAGTTCTAAAAATGTTTAGTACCTATTAGTCATTTACACACCATTATATGTAAAAGATCAGGCCTAGGTTTAATAATGACACAATTCCTCTTAAAGACTTCTTGTTTGTTGAGAATGTGGCTTGGAAAACAAGCTATATTCTCTGCAGGTCTTTTTTTGCTCGGCACTCATTCAGCTCAAAGAAAGTTGTCACATACGGGTTCAATATAATATTATATTAAAATATCATAATTGTATTTTTGAGTTTTAAAGGGGCTTCATGTAACAGTTAAATTTTTAGCAATTTACATGTATTAATTAATTATGTAATGTGACATGAAAAAGGAGACCTTCCCCGTCTCTCTAGGTTGTCTAAACAAGCCTGTGGATGAAGTTGTTCAATGCTGCTGGAATGTGGATTTCTCTGTGGAGAACTCTTCAACGACAGTCCAAAAGATGTGACTTTATGCACGTTCTTGAGTGTCTCATCCGCTAACAGAGAGCAACAGTAGCTAACGTTAGTTTAAAAATGGAGTCCACCAGCATAAACAAACGACCGGCTTCCAGCAAGACACAGTTTCACTGAGACCCTTTAACATCTGATTTCTCTGATATGTTTCTCTATCAGGTGGTCCGTGACCAGATCACCCACTGCACCATGAAACTACGTCAGACCACCGGCATGATGGAGTACTGCCTGGAAGTCCTCAAAGAGAACGATCCCAGTGGTTTCCTCCAGGTATCTGACCCACTGTGTATGTGTGTGTGTGTTCATATATGAGGTTGTGCGATTTCCAAGACTTCCTTCATGGCATCTGAATGCCCCCCGATGTAGGTCCTCCTCACATAGCTACCGGATTAAGAAAAAACTTTATTTAAACCTTATATTTCAGTTTCTCATTTTGCATGGAGGTATGGAAAGCTCCAAACTGTCATTTCTTATGAAGCAAAGTACAAAACGTTATTGTTCTTTAAGGGTAACGGGGAGTTTTCTACAAGCAAGTATCTCCAAAATGTCAACTTTGCATAATTAAAGGAGGAGGTTCAGTGCTGTGCCAGTGCATTTATCAGATGGTCCTGTGGGTTAAACAGTTAAGACTTTGGAAAATGTTCTCAGCTTAAAAGCGTCCATGTTTTCCTTCAGTTTATATGAGAAATACAAATTAAAGGGTATTAATTAAAGTAGAGGGCTGGGACTGTTTTATTCATCTATTATTAACAAAGACCCTGAAGAAACTAAAAGCATTAATGAATGTATCTTACAAGCAAGTAATACCGTGCAGCCTCGGTTGTGTTGAACTTCATTATCGGCTTATCATCGTCTATAAATGATGTTAAACAACAGTAATGGATTGTTATGGAACAGAGCCATAAGAGATGTCACGCTATGAAAAAATTAATTTCTTTTTTTTTTAAGTTTCTTCAGGGAAATTGCTGGAAAAGCCGTGAAAAGATAAACAAACACCACCCTCCTCTTTAAAACTAAATGAAGACTTCAGTTTTACAGATCACAAGGCAAACACAGCATGACGTCTTACTGTACATTTAAAAAAATCAACTTTTCCTCCAGCATTTACAACCAAAAATGTAAATTTGTAAAGTTGAAAGGAGGGCGGGAGCGTGAAAACTGAGAAACCTTTGAGTTCCTTTGAGCTTAAAAGCAGATATCAGCATCGCGGGGAGCCTCTGAAGTTTGTGAAATGTGAAATGTCGGCACGGCTAAATACAGTGCAGAGTCAGAGGAGGGAGACTTCACTGTTGATGTGAGAACAACAACAAAACACACACACACACACACACACACACACACACACACACACACACACAGCCTGCATTCATACACAAACACACACACACACACCAACACAGGACATTTGATTTGCTTTACTAATACTGCAACTGATCTATTTTTAATTTATCTGACACGTTACCCGACAGCTGCTTGATAGCTGATCAATACTAATTGATCTGTGCGTGTTGGGTCAAACTAAAAAAGGTCAAATGTGACATTTACACCTGCTTAGAAGTAAATGTGACCCTTGTGTTGCTCTTTAATAGCTCAGAGAACACATTGTTTTATCAACCTGTTACTTCTGTTTTCTATCGCTTGTAGACATGATTTTGAACTACATTATTTCTGTCTGACCACAGCTCTGAAACATGGTTAAATGCAATTTGTTAGATACGACCAGGGTTAAAATGGATTTTTATATGCTCTGGATTTATGATCAGGATTTTAATGGAGCACTTTCCCCTTCAAATCTAAATAAGTCTACTTGCTGTCCGTTCACCAAAACAAAATGTTGGCATTTTACGTTTCTGCAAATGTCAGATACGTTCAAACATGTATATGAGCTGACTGTCATGTTAGATGGGATGGCGGTGGTGTTAACAGCAAGGTGAGACTGTTGCAAAGCCAGAGACCATTGTTCAAGATTGTGTTCCAACAATTGTACAACAATTTTATTGACCAAAACAGTTCAATCAGGAGAAACTTCATTCTGAGTGAATAAAGAGTATTTTTATCACCATGTGCACGTCAGATAAGAAATATGAGTCTTTGGTGACTAGGCCCCATAGTGACGTCCACTATATATATATAGAGGAAAGGTGAAGCAGTAGGTAGTAAAGGAAAATGCCCAATAGAGCCTAGACGCTGGTGGTGGTGAAGGGTTGAAGGGGGTGAAAGATGGTTGCAATGATTTTTCACTGAAATGACAACAGCAGAGAGGAGAACAGGTTTAAAGTTTGACAGCAGCGACATAACTGGTTGATCTCATCATGGCAAAACCTTGGTTTCATACATAGCATCATTATTATTTTCATTTTTTTTATAACTTTAGTTTATAGTCATTCCTACCTTTTGTAAAATATGCAAACCCAGTTTGTGGACATGGACGAGTTACCACTTCTGAAGATTGGGTTTTAATATTGATTTTGATGATGATAATTTTGATATTTTTGTTTTTGCAATTATTATTATTTTTATTAATGTGTTAAGTGTTGTGTGTGGGGCCCAAAACAGACCGTATCAAATAAAAACAAGGGTTAAATGGCAAGATGAAAACACATTTCCTACAGAAAGCAAAAACATAAAGAACAGCTGGTCTTTTAAACTTCTCCATCCCCTCAGCTGCGTTAATGGCTGTACTTCTGGTTATGAATCATTTCTCTTCCTGGACAGAGACAGCAAGAGGAAGAGAGTGAGGTGAAAGAGAGACATGAAATAGAGATCAAAGACACTCCTGAGGGACACACACACACACACACACACACACACACACACACACACAAACACACACTTCCCCTTGCTTCCATTTCGTCTGAATATTTTATAACGTATTGATTATGTGATTTTTTATCGTTACCAACGCCCCGATCCTAACTGGAGGCTCTTAAGGAGTCAGAGGTGGATTTTGATGCTAACTATGAGTTCAGGAACATATGTAGAAAATAGTTTTAAGTGGAAGCAATTTACGCTGTAATGCTCGAGGATGAATTTACAAATCCTCGGCTCATGTTTAAAGAAGACAGCAGCGCCGTTTTTTGCAGTTGAGTTAATGTAATGTATCCACTTTATTTTTACTCCTGAGGCAGTGGAGCTCTTACCAGCAGACGAGGGGTCTAATTCTTTGCCTTAAATATTTGAGCTGCACTAATGCCTGCCTCATTTCACTTGTCAGACACAATGTAATGAAGCCGGGCTAATGGAACAGATCCCAGGACAGAGAAGCTGTTCTGTATGCAGCGATCGTATCACAGCCTTACAAGCATATTTAAATGGAAATATTGAATGCAGATGTTCTCATTTCCTGCGTTTGTTTGACTGTGCATGTCTTTTCCCATTCTCGTCACCCCTCACTGTGTACAAATGTTTTTTATCCTCTTCTACCTGGGTATATCTACACGCTTTAACTTGTCTCTGTGTGTGTGTGTGTGTGTAGATCTCCGATGCTCTGATAAAGCGGGTCATATCGTCTCAGGACCAGTGGGTGAAAGGGGCCCTGGAGCCAAAAGTAGGCCCTGAGTTTGACCTCACCCTCAACACCGACTCACTGCTACAGACCATCCTGATGCTGGACTTCTGCCAGGGCAAAGGTGAACATACAAAAACACACATTTCACCTTCAACTGACAGTTCTCATCCTGTTTTAAGTCCTATTTTATAACTGCAGTCATGACTACAGCATCACCTGAACTTTAAATTGTTTAATGTGTTTCTGTGCAATATGCCTTTTTACTGTACTTTTCTGTATTGATGCCGTGGTTAATGTTTGTTGTTTAAAGGAGTACTCCATTGATTTAGTATTGAACTCATGAAGATGGGGGTCTCTCAAGGGAAAGGTTGGAAAAGAACCGTTAAATTCAATATAGCTGAGTATGATTTATAGTTGATTGTATGGGGTCAAGCTCCAGAAACACTGGATCCTCCCTTTCCCACAATGCCACTCATTTGTGTCATTGTTGAGCATCAACATCATGTTGTTTATACCATGGGTTTTTAGAGTCTGAGAATGTCGCCTGCACCTCAGACAACGTTTGGATGAAGCCAGTCCTTCACCCGCAGCTTAGTTTAATTGTTTAGTTTTGCTCTTCCTGGATGCCTATTGGATCATGATCATGTTGTTTGAGCCCATAAATACTCAATGTTTGAGCCAAGATTTTCTTATATTTCTGTTTGACACAACTTCTGATTACACCAATATACATGAACAGGATTTCCTGGGGCATTTCTCTGGGAAAATGGGAAAAACTATCTTTGAACTATCTCTTTAACTAGGTTTGACAGATTTAGGCTATTCTATATGATCTCTGTTTGATAACTGATGTAACATTTTTTCACTTCTGTTCAATGAGCCCACTTTGGAACTGTTTGAAGTCTCCCTCAGACTTTGAAATTATGTCTAACCAAGCTGGTAAAATTTCATATGAAATTTGTCAAAAAGATGTAAAAACAGATAAGCGTCAATGAACAGTTTGCAAAATGGCTGCAAAACCTCCATCGTTGGCAGTTACATTTAAATAACATCAAAAAATTAACACTACATTCAATTTGATTAATTTTAAACCAGCTATATACACTTTGTTTGCATCTAATTTCACTAGGTTTTATGCTAGAATGGAAAGGCCAAAGGAATGGGGGAGGGACTCTGTGTTGGGCTCTCTTTTGTGATTGGTTGTGACATCCTCATTTAGTTAGGTTTAGGACTAAGGCATCAGGCATAGATCCTGTATTATGTGCAACTTATCTGAAGTTTAATTGTGGTTGATTTGTTTAACAAACAGTCAGTGGCAGTGCTAATACAGGGGATTGTGCCCTGTAGTTTCCCCTGTAAACACACCAACTTCTTCTGCTGTCACAGTCCCTTCTGACTAGCCGGCTGTTGCTCTTCTCGGATTACACTGGTGTTCCAAAGCCTTTCACTAGTTAACGAACAGCAACACCTCAAAAGTAGCTAATGTTGGCATTTTTTTAATATAACGAGCCTAGCACAGGGGTGACCATCTTTAAATAATGTTTGAACACTCCCAAGTCAGACTGACAGGAGGTTTTCCTGTTCTCACCATTCTGCAGATCTTGTGTTTATGCAGCATTAGATCCGTCCTGCTTGGTAAACACCTATGACTGATGACACTGTCAGGGTTTGTCAGACTTTAAAAAGCTTCCTCCTGACCCACAGATGACTTTAAAACACTGTTTCGGAGTTTTAGGAGTAAACTGAATTTCATGTATAAAATGAGTAGAGTGCCCCTTTCAATGGGCTCTATAAATAAATGATCTTGTCATGCACAAACATACACAAACATCTTTGACCTGAAGCAAAAAAATCAATAAAAAAAATCTCGCTAAGTGAAATATTTGATAACGAATAAACACTTACTTTTTTTTTCCACGGTTCTACATCTGAGGTTTCTTCAGGATGTTACAATAATGTGCTTACCTCATTAGCTATTCATTGGCTGTTGCTACCCAGCAACCAGTTGGTGTGCATGAGTAAACACAGCATCCTTTACATTCATTCCGCTGCAGAGATTACCCAGATGTATTGTTAATGTACATTAAATATGTAATCAGCAGTGTGCATATATAATGTGATACTGCTCCACTGAGGCAATAAAGATCAGACGATTTCCTTTGCAGATGGGTAGTCAACCTTGCTAAAATACTAAATAATTGAAAATAATTTGTTGCAATCAGTCCTTGAGACTTCATATTACGGGCAATATTTGTTTTCTTAATGAGCTGTGACGCTTCATTAATTCGAAAATCATTGCAAATCCATAAAAAAAGGCAATATAATCAACACATAATCAGAAAATTACATTCAGTTCAGTGCTGTGTAGTCAATGATTATTTTATCATGTGATTATAATGATTATTCACTCATAATAGGTTTATAATATGCTTATTATGCCTCGTGGTTTCTTATGAGAGCCACTTAAGGTAAGCTGTTGAATTTAAAATATATATTTTTTTTTATATCTCTGACAAATTCCTCAAAAGTGAGACAAATTCAAGCCCGTAAATAAAAGAAATGGGACCTACATCTGCAGGTCATTACCCTGGTTGAGGTGCATTTGAAATAGACCTTCTCTAATTTCCCTCTGTCAAGTGAATCCAATACACTTGTAAGTAGTCGAGAGGCTTTGGTCGTCCCTCCTTTGTTCTCTACGGCCTGTGACATGAAACACTTCTGTACGTTTCACAACCTTCACATCCAACTGATCATTGGGAACAAAGCGACAGGGTTTAAATATAGACCATTGGATTCAAAGTCTTTGATTTTTCAGTCTTTGACATCCTGAGCATTAACATAGTGAAGGAGGTGTTCTGATTCACAAGTAGCCTGAAATTATTCTCACTCATCATAAGTAAGGACACTGAGGACGTGACATCACTGTTCTCAATGGTAACTACAACCCTGCCTCTTATTAGAATTTCAGTTTCAATTTCTGGACATTTTGGTGAAACGGCACATCCTCTTCACTGCTTCAGTAACTTCTTATGTCTCTAATGCAGAACATCTATATTTTCCCACTCCCTGTCAGATCCAACTGCTTTTAAACATCCTCTGTTTACCTGCTTTTGTATTGAAACTTCCAAACCCACGTCATATTTCCAGATGTGCAGGAGAAACCGTTATTGATTCAAATGCAGGCAGCAGCAGGCAGTGGTGAGGCTGAGATGGAGACAGAGAGCCCAGGAGGTATTTCAGAGACTTTTCACAGTAAACCTCTGTTTTCCCTCCTTGAGTTGATTTTTGTCACTCCTCCCTCGTTTCCTCAGCCCTGATAGTCCCTCACGGGCATTCTGGTTGGAAACTCACTGGTGTTTTTGTCCCACAGCGTCTACCTGGTCTCTGTCCTCTGCATGGTTTCTGTTTTCCAGTTCCTCTCCAATGAATGGCACCTCTGCAGAATAGTGATGCCTTCACTGGAATGCAACGTTTCAGTTACAGACTTTTGTTGCCTGAAGTACTTTTCTGTTTCCCATGCTAGTATTTGGTTACTAAGTAATCGTTTTACTACTCCTTCTCTAAGCTTTTTCATTTGATGCGTGCGCTAAATATCTTTTTTCATTTGCCATGTTTCCACGTATTTAATGCTCTTTTGCACCTCTTCCACAGCTAATGTTGCATTGCATTGTGGTAATTCAAAAGACACAATGTAATCAAAGAAAATGTGTATTCAACATGGTCCTCCCAACAACCTCTATCTGAGAAAATATATAGTGAAAAATGGCAAAATGATTATGATTTGATGATGAATGATGAAAAGAAGACATTACTTTTCTTTAAATAAATGTAAAAAGGGTGTTTCAAAATATAAATACTATGCTACAAATAATCTTCACTTTCTTGTGGTTGTGGATGACTTAGAAGAAGTACTTCTGGCTACAAATGCTGTGAAAATTACTGAATTTACTTATTGATATGTCCAAATTAGATCGATCCTGCACTGTTGTTCCCTCCGTCCTGACTGCTGCCTCTCCTCTGTGTCTTCACTCCTGTTCTTTTGGTCGTGAAAGATCAGATAACAAATAAAGAAGTGGTATGAAGCAGACGTCACAAGCCTGAAATTTCCACTTGTGTGTTCAGTGGTTATTTTTACCCTGTTTTTGTTGTTTGTTTGTTTGTTTCAGCTCCTTTTGGAGTGCAGTTTTCTCCCCGCCTGTTAGCACAAGATACGACAGATATGTCTTTATATAATAAAAATCCTTTGATGTGAAGCTGGTTCCTCCCTTTCCTGAGTCGATAATCCTGCCCTGACTTAATTCTTAACTATTTCATCAGACTGTCTTTTGATTGGGAGTTTGAAGCTCTTTTGGGAGGTTTTCTGAACGTATCCTACATACTCCTTACCAAGAAATAAGCCAAATAGAGTTGAATTATTTGCCTTTGGAAGCTTCATCCAGACGTCTTCAAAGCTTTTATCAGTCAAACCCTGTGGACAAGTCGCACTACCACCTCAATAGGGGGTGTAATGTCCTCACATGGCCTACTTAAAGCCTCTACCCAGCTGTTGCCCTGTAAATGAACCCGGAGCTCAATCACCTTTTAAGTCTGTTTTTTTTATCTGCTGGTAGATCCACATTAAAGCTCCTCTTTCTCTCCCTTCAGTCTGTTAAAAGGCAACCCACCAGCTGACGACATCACCCTGTCTGTCTTCTCCTCATCCATCCACCCTATCACCTCTCCCTCCTCTCGTCCTCCATCCCCTGCTTACAACCTTTAAGTCTCACCTCATCTATTCCTTCCCACAGTGGAGTCTGGACCCACGGTGCCGGCCGCTCCGCTCCTGCAGCTGGAGAAGTGCTGCACCAGGAACAACAGCGCCACCCTGGCCTGGAGGGTGATTGCGCCCCCTAGCAACCCCATCGAGGGCTATATCCTCGAGCTGGACGATGGCAACGGAGGACAGTACAGGGTCGGTGCCTCACAAATCACACATGGAGTCAGAATACAAATGATGTCTATCCTGTAGCGAGTCTTTTGTATTTGATTATTAATAATCCATATGCTGCTCGACTCTGAGTAAAGCCAGAGGGTAGTGCGTGTAGATATGTGTGTCATCAATAAACATTCATTTTAAGTGCGTGACTTCTTGAGTCCATGCAGCAGCGAACATACACGTGCATGCACTTAATCTGCATCTGTAATGGTTCGATCAACATTTGTGTGTGCCCTCAGGAGGTGTATGTTGGGAAGGAGACGGTGTGTACGGTGGATGGACTCCATTTCAACAGCTCCTACAATGCCAGAGTGAAGGCCTACAATGGCATCGGTGTGGGGCCATACAGCAAGACTGTGGTGCTCAAGACCTCTGATGGTAGGTTGCGTGGTAGGTTGTTCTTGCTATTGCGAGATTTTTTTTTCTTCACTTTTGTGTGTGATGTTCTGGATAAAAACAGGTTTAATGACGTTCATTAATTTGTGAAAATTCATTTCTCGGAAGATTAATTGAAGGTAAAGGAAGATGATTAAGATGCAATAAAGCACATTTCACTCTAGGACATAGACATTGAGGAGAGATAAGGAGAAAGGATGAAAAGATAGGAAAGAACAGGAGAGGATAGGAAGAGACAGTGGCAGACAAAGGAAGGAATGGAAAGGAGAAAAAAGGGGAGAAAAAAGAAGATATGGAAAAGGAAAAATAGGAGCAAAAAAGAAGGGAGAGGAAATAGGAGGGACTATAATCAGGAAACAAAGACAAGGACAGAATGGATAAAAGAAATGAAAGGTAAGGAGAGATGAAAAGGGAAGCAATGGAGGGGTGTGAACAAAGAAAACGGAAGGGAAAAGAAAAGTATAAGAAAGAGAAAATAATGTAAAAAAAAGGAGAAATTAGTCAGATAAGGGGAGAAAAAAGGAGGGAAAAAAGGATAATTACAAAACCTTTCATAACTGCTACAGTGGGATGAGGGTGCAGAGTTTTCCTAAATCACTTCACTCCACACACACACACACACACACACACACACACACACACCAACAACAATAGGCGTTAGTCTGTTTTCTGACTGATAACCGTTCATCCCTCCCGCCTCTTTTACTTCTTCAGTCTTTGATTGTCTGTAATTCTTTCTTCCTACTCGACCTCTTTTTCTTTCACTCACCCTTCATTGCCTCCTCCTCTTCCTCCTCTTTCCTCTAGGACTGTAGCTTCCTTTCAGCTACACAGAGGAAGGAAATTATGGGTTGTGACACTTGTTGGCATGACGAGTAATAGAGGAGGCGAAAAAGACTCTGAATTTGACTTTGATGTGCCAAAAAAAAAATCAATTTGTGTATAATTTTTCCTGTGTGTGTAAATATTGGATGTGTCACCTTGTATGAAGCATTTCTGTCCTGTGTCCTTGATGTTTCAGCCTACAGCGTGCGCGTGATGTGTCTTTGTGTGTGTGTGTGTGTGCTTTATGTGTGTTTTTACCCTGTAGCTAAACTCCCTCACATGGCCTGCACGACATAATTTTACATCAAAATTGCCAGACAAGGATTTCCATACGTACCTTGTCTGAAAAATGTGTTAATATGTTCTCTGACTAACAAAAAAAAATGGCACATTTCACTGAGTTTACTTTACATTCAAAAATAAAACAAGGTGAAGAGTAGCAGGTGGATATAACATCACCAATGTCTTCCGTTTCCTTCCTGTAGTGGCTTGGTTCACCTTTGACCCCTCCACAGCTCATCGGGACATCGTTCTCACCAATGAAAACCAGACCGTCAGCTGCAACAGCTACGATGACCGTGTGGTGCTGGGAACTGCTGCTTTCTCAAAGGTAAGCACCCTTTAAAGTCACATTTATTATCAGATTTGTAGGTGGCCGAATCATGCTTCCATTCTTTGGTACTTAAAAATTAATTCTACTTCCTCTTTAATCTCAGGGCACCCACTACTGGGAGGTCGCCATCGATCGCTATGACAACCACCCGGACCCTGCGTTTGGCGTGGCGAGGATCAACACCATGAAGGACATGATGTTAGGGAAAGATGACAAGGCATGGGCCATGTATGTGGACAACAATCGCTCCTGGTTCATGCACAACAACTCCCACACCAACAGGTAGGTGCAGACAAATGGCTGATTATGTATGTATGCCAATGTTCGATAGCTTAAAGGTAACAATTTTATTTTGTTATGTATTTAGTGAGTAGGTAGTATTTGATTTTTTGGTGGAATAAATTTGATATCGGTCCCTTGTTTAGTTTGCACAGATGCAGGAAATAAATGTGGACATATTTCCTTTTACGTCAGTCCTCCTCAGGAGATGGAGTTTGTACGGTTGTCGAAGAAAGTTCAGCCACCTTTTTAAGGGGAAGAATCAGCTTTATTGGCCGAGTATGTGTACACAAACAAGAGCTTTGACTAGGTTTGCTCTCAATGTACAGTGAAGTTAAATCTCAATATTTAAGCCAATAAAGACAAGAACTCCTCAAACAAAAAGGTAGTTTTGAACATCTATTATTACGTGAGTCAACTCCATTGTCTGAAGAAGATGCTACAGCTGAAAGCTCCTGAACAGCTACTGAGTGGACCTTGCGTCAGGAGTGTTTTGTCAGCTGCGGTTTCTAAGGTCAACTCTGTCAATGGTCTATAAATGTATAAATACTTAGTATGCAGCAGTAAAGAGTTGACCAAAATCCATTTATTCAAAGTTAATATTTATAGATACAGACTTGAGTATTTTAGTGGAATACCTCTTTATCAATAACTCAATACTCATTTTATAATAGAAAAACATTTGCAGTTATAAATGTCAGTAAATCATTTACCAAGAGTTTTTTTTTCCAACCTGGCAACTCAAAAGCTGTATGTACTGATGTTTACAAACATAAATACATTATTTAATAGCCAATAAATAAGCTAGTTTGTTAAAATCTTTGAACTTGGGTGATAACTAATTTATTAGTTTTTATTATATATATATTATATAAGATATTTATTATATATATATTTATTATATATATATATATTATGTATTTAAAAAACGCAGGAGACAGATTTTGTGCGGTGATGTTTTCTGCTGTGTACTGCATTCAGTCTCACATAGCAGAAGTAAAAACGCACAAACGCACACAAACACACACACACGTGCTGGATAATGATACATACACAGGATGACAGCGAGACCCCCGGGGTTCACACAACACCAACTAACAAACACACCAGGGAACAGCACAAGAAGAAGACTGCAGACATCAAAACATCTCTGCAGCGTCTCTCTGTGTCACAATGAAACTATCAACCCCTCATTAAACATTTATTAACAAGAAAATGTTCTTTCTTCACAACCTCATACTTTATTTCTCTTCCTCCACCTCAGACCATCCAGCCTAAAGATTTATTCACTACACCATTCGCTCTCATGTTGTTAATCATCTCAGATCTCACCTCATCTTATATGTTGTTATTTACCACATATTGATTCTTCGTCCCTCGCTGAGCCCAGTCCTGAGGCAGGCGTCACGTGTTTGAGCAGGCAGCGTAGAGAAACAAATTTATAAAGGAGGTTTCACTCCTCAGCTTCCGAGCAAAGGGACAGTTTCAGTAGCAACAGTCTGTGATTTGTTAATTTTTAACGGGGGGGGGTTCAACCTAAGGGTTCAACCTAGCGCTATTTTATTAAAGAGGTGGCTTGGTTTGGGGGTGTATTTTCGGCACAGACATTACTGAATCACAGAAATATTATAGGAATACCACAGGCAGAAGTGTGCCTATATTATCCTCTTGCTCTTCTCTTCTGTTCCTGAAGATAGTTTGTTTCACAGGAAATCGGTCAGTGTAGCAAACAAATACAAAAAGGGGCTAAGGCAGAGGCAAGACAGGCTGGAAAACAGGCTCAGAAAGCACTCGGAAATCAAACACAAGAGAGGATTCTGGAGCGCTTGCAACGAAGGGCGAAGATGAACTGGCAGAGAAGACGGGGAACAGATTAAATTCACGAGAGGTGGGGGATAATTGGACACAGGTGAAACACATCAGGGAGGGGCAGACACACAAGGGACAGGGAAACACACGGGCAGGAAGTGGATCTGAAACGAGAGGAGGATTAGACACCAAAATAAAACAGGAAACGGAACTGAAAGAACGAGGATAAAACAAAAACGTAACCTTATACTGACGAAACATGACATTTACTACTTGTCACTTTGATCATGAAAAGTATAGGCTACAATATGCTGTATATAGAATTAAGCTATTTATAGTAAACGGTTTAGAGAATATTATAGATCCAATTTGAGACTGAGAGAAAAAGGTGCAATTACAAATCTGTCTGCTACCTCAGCACCTCGGGCAGAGCCATGGATTCATCAACACACAACACAGTCAGGCTGCTGATATTTCAGAGCCGTGGTCGGGGCCATAACCTCAGTCAGACACAATGAGTCAGACAATCAGTCAGGCAGACTAGACTAATGGTACAAGTCCACAGGGGCATTTTTTGGATGCAAGGGCTCGCGGCATTTCCCAGCTTTGTACTCTTGACCAGCAGCTACACCCTCTGACAACCACGCAAACACATACTGGCTGCATCTGATTGGATGAATGCCACTCGCGGGCCAATGTGTTTGGACACTTTCCCTTTTATTATAAGAATAGTTTACTGAAATGAGATGAGATGAGATCAGAGAGGGACAGCTTAAAGCATGACAAATGAACAAGAACGAGGCCACCATCCACACCACCATCTTGGATTCTTTAGGTTTTAAATGTGTTTCTAGAGACATTTTTGGCGAGAAATAAGTCATGCAGTTGCTGAATCTTGTATTTGAACTTTGTTTATATAGTTTATCAGGGGTTTCCAGAGGTGGTGAGTTAAGCTGGATGACCCTGATTTGCATGAAGTAGCCAAGACCTCAACTTTATGCGAATGAAGAGCTGGCAACACAACGCCGTCTCTCGAAACCACAATGCATTGCACGGCTGCTTACATAGATAATGAATGGGAGTATGGACAAATCCTGTGGACACATACCTAACTCACTCTCTGTAGTCGCACAGTAACTGTCTCTTAGAACATAAAAACATTTGCAGTTCATTCAGTAAATGTCCATATCTGTCACATCATCACAAAGACTAGACTGCATTCATGTAGTCTGAAGTCTCAAGCTAGAGTTTTGATGAGCTTGTAAAGACACTATGGACACAAATGATGAAAAATCTAAACCACTGAATATTGGATTTAAATTTTTAATACTTTATTAACATTCTTGAGTGGAGTCTGGTCCGCTTGTGAGTCCCAGTTTTAATTTCTTTTAAATAAGCTCTCGGGAAAGAATGAAAGAAGAAAAGACAGAAGGGAAGACAAAGAATATTTGTGTCAGACTCCCTTATTCATGTTTTTAACACGTTCTTTTATATTGTCATTATGATGGATGGGGAAATTGTCATATTTATGCACCTTGTCCTTATCGTTTATCCGAGAAATTAATTAAAACGGAGCCTCTTTACATAAACCACAAATTAACCTGTTTTGCTGATATATGTAAGTAGATCACAACACTCCGGTTCTTAGATCTTTACGCTGGCTTCCTGTCTGTCAAAGAATAGATCTCAAAATATTGCTTTTGGTTTATGAAGCATTGAATGGTTTAGGGCCAAAATACATTTCTGATTTGCTGCTACGTTATGAACCATCCAGACCTCTAAGGTCGTCAGGTACAGGTCTGCTTTCAGTCCCTAGAGTCAAAACTAAACCTGGAGAAGCAGCGTTCAGTTATTACGCGGGCACTTATCTGGAACAAACTCGCAGAAAACTGCAGGTCCGCTCCAACTCTCACCTCTTTTAAATCAAGGTCTACCTACTTGTTTTTAATGTCTTTTTTAATGTAATTTTACACCCCTGTAAAGCACTTTGAGTTGCCCTGTGTCTGAATTGTGCTATACAAATAAACTTGCCTTGCCTTACGTGTGTGTGTGTGTGTGTGTGTGTGTGTGTTCAGGGCGGAGGGCGGCATCACTAAGGGCTCTACTGTGGGCATCCTGCTGGATCTGACCAAACACACACTGACCTTCTTCATCAACAAGGAGCAGCACGGACCGACTGCCTTCGAGAGCCTGGACGGGGTCTTTGTACCCGCTGTCAGCCTCAACAGAAACGTACAGGTCAGTGTGTGTGTGTGTGTGTGTGTGTGTGTGTGTGTGTGTGTCTGTGTGTGTGTGTGTGTGTGTGTGTGTGTGTGTGTGTGTGTGTGTGTGTGTGTGTTCTCTATGATAGGTAGACGTCGCTGAAGGATGCAAGTCCCCTCTTGGCAATTTCTTTAAAAGAATTAAAACATCACATTTGAAATAATATTATGGTAAAAGACCTTAAAAGAAGCGTTTCTATTCTATTTTGTTTTTTTCAAAATGACCAGAAACAGAGGTCCCCTCTTAGATAGTGGAGAAATGTAGTGCCCTGTTAGCAATATTGATGTGTATGTGTGTGTGTGTCAGGGTGGTAGTTATCGTGTGTTCTTTACTGCGCCTGTATGTACTGTGCGTGTATGTCTTCAGACAGTTATTGCATGAATGAGCAAACTGAGAGATGAATTCAGCTGGGAGATTACAGCTTCTTGCTGATACTAGAGCTGCCAAGATGAGACATGAGGTGTCGGAGGCTGCAGCTCGAGTGCAAATGATGTAAAAACTGCAGTCTTGTATTCTCTTGTGTCTTCTTTTCATGTTTGCCTTGTTCCCTTTTCAATTTTTGGTCATGCACTACAAATAGTGTTGATATAAGTAATCAATACGTTGATCAACAAAAAATGCATTAAAGCAAAATGTTCTCGTTCCAGCATTTCAAATGTGAGGATTTACTGTAAAAACTAATATTCTCAGATCTTTGGTCAAACCAAACAAGCAATTTGAAAACCTTACCGTGGGTTCTGAAAACATGCGAGGGCCATTTTTACCTTTATTCTTCAAACGGTCATTCAGTTAATTACATGATTGTTTGAATAAAATGACCCAGAGATTAATTGGATAAAAAAAGAAAGGCAGCACATTGCTTCATAAAAGTGCTCTAGATAATGAATAGCAGCAATACAGACGACAACAAGAACAAGTTGTACTTCTGACATCTGAACTTGGAAGTGGGAGTTAAGTTCTACTTACTTGCATACTTGTCTATTAATCGAGGAAATAATCAACAGAATAAAAAACATTGAAAATAACCTTTATTGCAGCCCTACTGTTGAATATGTTTAATTAATTATGGTTTAATCCAGTGAACAATTATTTGTTAAGTGTGTTTTAAAAAACCTGAGTGTTCAAATGTAACCTCCCTAAATTAAACTACACGTCAAATACCTGACTGATCTCTTCACAGTCTGTCCTCTGTCTCTTTAAGTGATGATCTCACTTCATGTTTGCTCTGTTTGTCCCTTCCAGGTGACCTTATTGACGGGCCTGGAGGTGCCAAAGAATACCAAACAGTAGGAGATCCTTCCTCCCTCCGAGCTTGCCCTGGATACAAACCAACGATGTCAGATGCAGCCTCCGTTACGCTCCCTCGTCCCTCTCAAGGTGCCCTGTGTCTTGGATACGCTTCAATGTGAAACTCTGCTCCATAATTTGGGACGAAGGAAATAAATCTGAGTTATTATTGGCTATAACAAAGTTGATTGGAGCTTGTGGATGTCCCTGCAGAGAGGACTGGAGTTACTGTGGATTGCCATACTTTTTTCATATCTGAGTTTTTTCCCTATGAACTCCAGCATACAAACAACACTTATGTTATATTCCAGCTTGTACCTACAGCCTGAAATTACTCCTCGAGGCCTAAAACTAAACTAACCGACCTTCTCACTCTGACAGATTCAACGGTGCAGATTCCCTCACCGTGCTATGAGATATGTTTTGAGCTTTTTAAGGATGTAATTTGAGATTAACCGTCAGAAAACAACACCACTGTTATTTTAAAAGTGATTTCAGGAGGCAAAAAAACAAGAGAGAACGATTCAGCGGTGCTTATTGTTGCTTCTCTCTCAGGTGTGTTTACAGCTTTCAAGGTAAAGCTAGATGAAGACAGCGTTTTGCAGGGGTTGTAGCGGCACCGCGGGATGTTTCGCTCATGAAATATTTAAAAGCTGAAATTTCAGTGCCGTTTGTATCTCAGTTGTTGCTCCGACAGCACTTATTTCTCAGTTTTCTGTTTTTCCTTCTCAAGATTATTTGGTGCTGTTGTCAAAGACATTTACCCTCTGAGGTTAAGCTGGGAAGGATCCGGCCTCGGTTCCATTTCATTCTTCAGCAATGTGACAAGTCTGCAGAGAATGGGAGAGGCCACCCTGCAGGAAAAATGCTTTGTTTTGCAAACTACAGTGGTTAATTCATCTATGTGAATCTTTCGGCAGTTAGCGATGGCTCCATTATGATTATAGGAACTTTTCGATTTAGGCCTATCAGTCACAGTTTACTAGCTCTAAACGTCTTTCTACCTCTAGTAGTAGAATAAAAGGCAGGTAAAGCATTCTTTATGCTTTATTTGGCCACCTAAAGTAGTTAAAACCAACCTGACGTGACAGATGGTTTGTCACACAGAACCATCTGTAAAGGCTGCTAGAAACTAGAGAGGGCACATTCAAAATATACATAGCAGATGATTGGACAAGCCATATGTCTGTCTCCATCATGGGCTAACATGAGAGCACTGTCACCAGTGAAGTCTGCTAGTTAATCAAATTTGTACCGACGCCAGTCAAGAGGACAGTGAAAAAACCTTTTCCATCACACCTTCAGTACCGTCCAGCTGTGATATAGCAGATGCTACTGCAACATCTACGCAAACCTCTTGAAGACCGCCATTGTTGTTTCCAAACAGTCTCTTTCTCCCTGTTCGTCACACCTGAACCATGCCCGTAATACACTTAGTAGTATAAGGACTGGGATTGGGTGAGACAGCTTTGTTTTTCTAGATAGAACATGTTAATCAGTGATTTTTTTGAGGCGCTGTTTCCCCATTTCAATGCTATGTGCTAAGCTAACCGGCTGTTGCATCTAGCTTCATAGTTATGCCGTGAACATGAGAGTATTATAGATCTTCTCATCTAACTCTTGGCAAGAAAGCAAATGCATGCATTTTCCAAAATGTCAAACTATTCCTTTAAATTCACAGAAACAACAGAATACTATACGCTGACTCTATTGTTTGGATTTCTAGTCGGTTCTGTCCCTCCAGTCTGCATATTGTCGGTAGTAAAGCCATTTAGTTCTCATCATCTTTGCCATGTTTTGCTAATAGCAATATGCTACTACTAGCCTGGAAACCAGACCAATCTGAGCTCAAGTTTCATTTGTGAATTAGCGTGGCAGTGCCGAGTTAAATCATTACATGCTATCAACTAAATTAAACATCTTTTCAGATGTAGTTGAAATGGACATTCTGCAGATAAGATCTAGTTTTAATTCCCCTTAAGTCGCTGTGAGATTGTTCAAATACTCCACACTAAATGAAAGCATCATTACATATAAGATTTCATCAAATGGAAATATTCAGCCTGACACATTTAGCATTTTTGTAAACTTTGTGCTCTCCTCCAGAATTTAAATGAAGTGCTACGTGTGAAAATGATTTGGCCGCAGAGCAGAAGTTTAATATGACTAAACCAGCAGCGTGTCAGTGAGGTTAGAGGTTAAAACACGCCTGTAGCAGCATTTAATAAACTGAGGGGGCTTGTGTTAATTTGGTTGCCAAAATTGTGTGCAAACAGTTTGTACCTTGTCCTGTTGAATTAATCAAGGCGAGGGAACGAGGTCTGTTAACCGCCTGCAGGAGCATTTCCTGCCTTGATGTTGTTTTCCTGCAGCCTCTCCTGGACTTTTCACCCTGTCTCATGCAAAAGTGTTTCCACCTTGAGGGATCAATGTCAGAAAACTCTGAAATGAAATGGAACTGAGCCAAAATCTGACTTTTTTTGTTGTTTTATAACACCAAGAAGTAGATGAGCAAAGTGCGGCCGTCTCATGGTAATTTCATCCTGTGCTCATCTCTCAGTCTCTCTGTAGAGTCTCCGACGCTTTCGGGCATCTTTAATCTGTCGTACTGAAAACGATCTTGAAAAGTCACATCAGGTAAAGCTACGTCTGCTGCTGCGTTTCTCATCAGGGATTGGATACAGCAGCCTGTAGGGGACAGTAGCTTCAAGATTCAACCAAACCACTGTGACTAGAAGATGTTTTGACATACATGACCCATGATGTATATTTTATCACTTATCTCGATGCAGCAGAGAATGGAGTTGTTTTTTTTTAATTATTTAATCGATTTTCTTATTATATCTGAAATATTTCTATTCCCTATAATGTTGTGAGTGAGAGAGAGGAGCTATCAGACAGACCTGCGATAGAAAGACTGAAGTTTATGTGTGAATGGAAATCCACAAACTGTAAATATTGATCTGTGAGTTATGATTATGACGCGTGATATTAAGCATGGATTAAGCATCGAAGAAGTTTACAAAATATCTGAAGCTGTATTGTAAATAGTGTACTGTATTACTGTCTTTGCGATGAGTGATGTTAAAGCCAACTGCTGCCACAGATCGCCCTCTGCTGGTCGACGGTGGCAACAACAGGATTCATGCATTTCTCTTCTAATCCTGTTGTTCGGTGTTAACCAACCATGTTTTCATACCTTTAAATGCTGACTTTTTAAAACATGTCAGCAGACAAGACAAGTGTCACATCTCTTACTATCATGATATTCAGACATTTAATCAGGGACATAAAATAGCAGTCATTTACGTTTTTTTATACCTACGTTGACAAATTATTATGATTGCAGGCAGCACTTCGTTGTGATTTACCACATTTTCTTGTAAATTCTCAGTTCAACACAAACTTTAAATATATCAGGTGACTGAACAGAAATACAGTAAATCAAACTCAATCAACTTCTCACTGTAATTAGTGAGTTTTATTTTCAATACAGCAGCAGAATTATAATTATAAATTGTGTTAGCCTGCAGTTAAATTTTTTTAAAGAATTTATTTAATTGTAGAGCATTAGAGTGGTTAAATAAGCTAATATCTTTTAACTTTGGTTGGTTTTACTTCCTGTTCTTTTTTTAAAACAAGGATAATGATGGAGCCATTTTAGGAGATCGGGACGGTGGGATTATGTTTTTATTTATGTCTTTATAAGCTGTTACCTAGAATGTTAAATAAATGACATTTAGATCCCAGAACCATAAACGGGAAGCATATTAAGCTAACATTTAAGTATGCAAAAAGCCCAACTAGCTCAACTGGCTATTTACACCTGATGCTGCATTCAAATTATCTGGGAAAGATTATTTTATAGCAGTTTAAAACGTCTATACCAGATCAAGTGACTATGTGTAGTGTTGAAAGGAGTCACTCATTGTAATGAACCCATATCCAACTCTGCATTTTGGCATCTCTCAGCTCACTGTTTTGGTTTCTGCCCTTTTGATTCACTCTGACTGCTCTCAACGCAGTTTTTAAAAGAAGCTCTAAAAAAAAAAAACAGTTCAGGGATGTCAAAACATTCACAAGAATGCATATCGTGTCTCCTGTGTGGTTTTGTACATGCATCAGAACAAACAAAACAGCAACTGACTCGTTAAACCACTGCTCCATAACGGTACTAATGATCAAAAACTCCACAGGGCGCCTTTAATGAAGCATTTCACTGCATTGATAAGAATTAATCAAGGTGATAAAACCTAAATATAAATGATTTTATTTAAATTTAAACAGGGCAGAAAGTGTCAAGAAGTGGAAATCTAGTCTATTTTATAGCAGTGCTTTCTACTAGTCATTACGTTAACCATTTTTCCCGTATGACCTGAATGCAGCATTAATGTAAAAGTCAGGATTTGAACCAGTTTCTCTCGACCCAGAAAGCAAACGTCTAACAATCTGCCCAAAGGGGGATTTTTTTTTTACTGATGCTCCCCAGACTGCCAGCCACCACCTAAGGGCTACATTTGCATCTCGCTGCTCGGCTCTGCTCAACCTTCCCCTCTGACCGTCCTCCCACCTCCCACACCAGAGCAGAGGTGCAAAGTCGACCTGCCCCGAGGTTCACTTTGCTGTAACCAGGAATAGATTTTAGGTCCATGAGTGAAGCGAGGCGTCTATCGCATCACCACAGGGGAACCATTTTCTTCTTCGGAAAGTCTGGATGATTTGGGGTTACGTGTCTGCAGGCTGTGTTGGTGTCAAAATGGCGCAGAGGACGTCATGACTGGAGGGAATAAAAAGCTAATAGAGGCGCAGAAAGTTAGACGGTGTATCAGGTCAAATGAGGTCATGCGTTTTCTTTTCCGAATACACTGTTTTAATGTCCAAACAATACTTTATGTGACGGATACAAACAAAAATCACATATTTAAGTCACATTGTAGTCACTCCTGTCTCAATATGGTATTGTTGAGTGCTTGTACGGCATGTCCCTTTACCCGACACTTACCCACCCATGAATGTGAGATATTTTACTAATTTAACTTCAGGATTTGGTGCTGGGAAGAAAGCATGTCACTGCTGTTAGCTATTTAAACAAATGGCAGATTTATTTACTCTATAAACCATGTAAATATATTTAATTACATATTTATTTTCTTTTGTATATCGCCCTGTTCAATTTGCTCAGTATAGAAGTTGAATGGCTACTGATGATATGTATACTGTTTATGGTTTGTTGCCCAGGGTTGCAGGTTAAAAAGAGGCTCGCCGGCTACAAAAAACAGATTTGCTTACAGCTTGAAACATGTGCGATGTTCTGCAAGATAAGCTTCATATTTCCTCATGCTCTTCTTTTATATGAAAATATATAAATAACACAAAAGCTGCTTCAAGAAAACGGTGAGAATTTGTGACCTCACCCAGACGCACACTGCCAGATCACACCCATTGTTTCGTCGTCGCTCAAAATCCATCAACTTTTATGTTTGATAAAAGCTGGTTTCTGTGAAGTTCTGTAATGTTTACACCAAGAGCGCAGAAAAACTACACTGGCAAGACCAGACCTGCTTTCTCATGATCCCTTCGGAGGGTTTGTATGCGTTTCTTCATGAAAACTTCTGCCAAGACTTGTGTGTACATTGTTTTTTGATTTGAATAATTACCCCCCATCTGTCCTGTCATGATTCCCTCCCTCCCTCCCTGCTGATGTAAATGTAAATGTTTTGTACGACTACATGGTTTGTATATGAGAAATGCATTGTAACTGCATAATTTTAAAACCTTTACAGTGTAAAACACGAGAAACGCAAATGTCTCCTTTTTTTTGGTCATTTATAAAAACAAAATAAATTAACTGTGATGGAACAATGATTTATAAAAGTCTCTCAGTTTTATGCGTTAACGTTCTGAGACTGTGTTGCGTTCAGAGTCCATTTTGGAGATCGATAGATTGGATTCTTGACTCAGCAGTCTATCACCAGTAAGACAGTCTCATATTTTACTGCAGACCAGTGATGTGTCCTCTGGAAATCAGCCTTACAGCTCACGTCCACTTCCTCCTAACACTGCAAACAGTCCTGCAGTGAGCTGACACAAACAGAGTCGTGGATATCAGCTCTTCCTCTTGGTCTGCTTATATTCTCCCATCCTGGAGGATTTTATCTCTCACCTGCAGACATAAACACACACATTAACACAAAGTAAAGACCTGTAGTATCACCCTATTCATTAATTCCTCTTAGGTTATTTAAGAGATTAAACTCACCCACACCTATTTGCCTCGCTTGTTGCCTTTGATTTTCTGGATCTCCTTGGTGCTGAGGATCAGCATGCCGTCCTTGAAGCGGCCCACCTGACCTGAGAGGGCCTTGCCAGAACCAGAGGGCACCCCCTTCTTCTTAGTCCTGTCCCTGGTGCAGATGGAAGAACAGGAAAACACGGGCTTCAGCCAACAAGATCTAACAAGACCAACTGGTAATTATAAATTTTCTTTGTTAAATCTTGACGGAGGATGATTGAAATAAAGGTGCTGTTTTCTATCAATATACTATGATGAATTATTGGTAAAAAAGATGCATTATATCCTGAACAACTAAGGTTAGGCTTGGGCAACATATCATTATTATATTGTTATCGTGATGAGACTACATCACGTACATCGTGTGACGGCATACGTGTCGTCTTCTCCTGGTTTTAAAGGCTGTGGTTATGGCTAAAGGCTTACGGTAAAGTGATGTAATTTTCTGCTCTTACCAGACTGTTCTACTCGTTCTAATACTTGTCTTTACCCAAGCAGTTATTATATATCCACATAACAATGATTATTTATCAAAAATCTCATTGTGTTCACATTTTGTGAAAGTATCATTCGTCATCCCGACAATATTGCCACAATATCGATAACGAGGTATTTGGTCAAAAATATTGTGATATCTGATTTTGTCATCCAGTCATTTGAATAGATATTGTGTATCGCAATATACGCTTAAAATATTTCAATATTTTTAAATGCTACATCGTCCGGCCCTGTTATGAAGATAAAATGTATGCTGCCGTGTTGATTTCAGCCTGTGTTTTGCAAATTAAATGTTGGTTTGGATACTCTTCACAGCACCCTAATGCTCTGTGATCTGCTAGAGGAAAATGTTGACAGATATATTCAGCAGTGGCTGTCTCACTCACCTTTGACCACTCTGCTTCTTCTTCTTCTTCAGGTCCTACAGAGAAAGAAGACAGAATACGAATTTGATAACAGGCTTTAAAAAATGACCTTTGTATGTTTATTTTTTTTCATCTATTTCAACAAGTGTTAATGCTTTAATTACAGTCCTGATAACCCTTTAACTGAAGAAAACCAAACAAAATACATGTACTTCTAATGAGTAGATAAGTAAAGCTGAAACCCTTCAGTTTGCACTGAACCTGAGGCTAACTGAGGGTGCAGGTCTTACCGGCTGGACCTCCTCCTTCGCCTTCTGCTTCTTGTCTTTGATCTGCTGCTGCAGCACTTTGTAGTTCACATAGTCCTTCTTAGGCGGCTGATTAAGAGAAAAGAATTTAGTCGGGAATTTTTTTGTCTCCAAGCTATTAAAAAGTCTAACTAATGAAAGAACCTCGCAGTGTGAAGCTAATTAATAATGTACATCGTGGGTTTTCCTTACTCTGGCTCCCAGCATGACGGCTCGGTCCTGTTCAAAAACACGCTGCTGCTCCTTTTTATAGCCTGTGATTCCAAACCGATGGACCTCGAGACGAGCCTGAGGAGAACATGCACAACTTCAGAATGATTACATTTCTGCATGTCGACGCATTAACAGTTTTCACCTGCAATTTAAATTTGCTTTGGTGCATAATCAATTTTTAATGCTAAAATGTAATAAAACCTTTTCCAAGTTGAGAACTTCTATCTGGTCACTTTGCTTCTTCTCCGTTATCTGAGGGGCCTTGAAGACAGCGCACACCCGAAGGCAACGAAGATCAGAGGAGGAGAGAGGGAATATGAAGTGAATACATTATGACAAGAAGAACATAAACAGAGAAGACTGACTCAAGGTCCCACAGTCGCATGAAGGAGGTCAGGTCTTAAAATGTCAACTGGAAAAAGACAAGTTTCTCAAATGAAAATGGTTCTGTAATTGTGAGATAAGAGATTACTTGATGGAAAAAAAAGGTATACAGTCAGTTCTCATGACCAGACATGTGGTCACATCTCTCTGAAAAACAGATTTAATTTGCTTCACTCTCACCACCTTCTACTCTTTCTTAGACCAGAAACTGTGATGGTCATTTCCACCGTTTCATCCTGAAGAGCAACATGTTTTGTGCAATAACAAACAAAATGTAAAATACCGTCCAAATAGCTGATTACTTTCTCGGTACAGACGGATACAACATCTTTAGGTCCTGATCATTTACATAATTTAATTACATTACATTTTTCAGAAGAACTGGATGAAAACAGATGATCACACTGCTTAAATCCTGACTTCAAAACCACAACGTCTAATGTGTTGTGTATGAAATTGCAACCCAACAAAGACGCAGCTCAGACAGGCAAAACCGATGTTTCTAAGAATCTGGACATATTTTGGATTGTTGTTTGTGACTCAGGTTGCACGAATCATTGAATACACTGAAGAGCAGAATGAACTTTTATATTTAAGAGTAGAGCTGTAATGATTAGACGATTAGATTAATTGATTAGTTGATCAAAGTTTAATCAGAAGCTGTTTTGACAGTCTATTAATAGATTTAGTAAATTTTCAAGCAGAAGTGAGAAATATTTTGTGTTTAAAGCTTCTCAAATGTCAGGAGTCGATGTTTAAAAAAAAAAAAAAAAAAAATATTTACACATGATAGTATATTGAAAATCTTTTGATTTTTTTGGACATTTCGTCAAATAAAACAAGTTTCCTGTATATGAATACATCACCGAAGGTTGTGAGAAATTGTAACAGTAATTTTTTAAAACCATTTTCTGACAGTATGAGCACACCATATAAAAAGTACCAAGACAGAAGAAACTAATTTCAGTGTTGTGAAGACAAAGCTTGTGTCCCGAGATAATACAATGAATGATCGAGAGATCATCAAAGAAAAATAATCAGACATCCCCTATATCCTACACAATAAACCAGAATAGAGGGATTTGTAATGCATCTTTAGATTTTATGTATGCACATATTCCTTTGTGCTTCTCTTAGATCTTCACCTCTAATGTGACAAGACATTGACATGAATGCACCAGAGATCAAGCCATATCGTGACCTGAATCAACAGGATTGGGCCATCATACCATCAGTCTTTGCTGGACTTTGAAGTATACTGAATAGGTTAAAGTATGAAAATGCAGACTTACAGGCACTTGGTCAGGAGCTGGCGTCTGCTTGGTTTTCAGTTTCTTCCTGGGGTCCTGAAATGTGACAACCTCCACCCGACTCACCTTCTGGGTGGTTGGACCTGAATAAGACACGACACAGAGGGGTGGAGAAATGAGCGTTGGATGGAACTGTGCACAAAGTATATACAGAGCCTGGGATGCAAAGATAAGACATTTATTATGCATCAGTTTGGCATTTTTAAACACTTATGCCATGACAAATTATCTGGCTTGACTCCTGGAAACTAAATGAGTCAGTGGAGGATATTCGGTCTGTGTGTCGTTACACAGCTTGTTGCCAAGCTGCCTACCTGTTCGCTCGGTCTTTTGTTGTTGCTGCTGGTGTTCAGTGCCAAAATGATCTGCTCTGTTGTCCTCAGGGTCACTGCAGATATTCTCAACGGCTGAGAACTCTTCTTCCTCAGCTTCTTCATCACATCTTTTTCGTTTTTTCTTCTTCTGAGACTTCTTTTTGGATGCTGGTCCATTACCTGCACCATCAATCGACAACATGAGCATGCAATACATCTAATCCCAGTTCCTGCAACTTTTGTTATAAACTTGATTAACTATTTGATGCTCTTAATATTCTTCCTCTGGTGAAGTGAAGGACACACAAGGAAAAAGCCGATTTTAGAGCTGCGACGTGTCGACTATTATTGGCTTTGGGAAACACTGATCGACATTTGTCGCCATCTTCTGACACTTGATAGACAGAACAACTAATCCATTAATCGCCCAAATAATCAATAGATTAATTGACAATAAAAATAATCTTTATCTGCAGCCCGAGCTGATTACGATCTTCAAGCCAGACAACAGTCTGGCTCGGCTTCGCAGGCATAGCTTACTACCAGATTTCAACAACCTATACCTGCAGTTACACATGAATTTAAAACAATCTAAGCAATACACTATGAAAACTTTGCCAAACCTTCTACCATTACAAATGTTCAGTTTGTATTGCCACTGTCCCAGAGGTGTTTAGTTAAGTTTATTATAATGGTTACAGTATAATATTACTTGAGTATTGCCATTCTCTGCTACTTTATACTTCTACTCCACTATAATTCAGGGGCAAATACTGCACTTTTTTACTCCACTGCATTTATCTGAAAAGTTTAGTGACTGGTTACTTTGCAGATTTAGTTTAAGCTAAAAATATTATTGATTAAGTTTATTGGTTGTCAAACCACCTTCATCAGCTTCAACGTGAAAATGATGAACACATTCATGCATCAATAACTATCAGACATTATTCTGACATATGCCATTTTGCATGATGTACGTTTACTTTAGGTGCTTTATGTGTATTTTCATGTACTGTTAATTGAAATGCATGACTTTTATAGTAGTAGAGTATTTCTACACTGTCTACTTGTGCTCAATACAAGATCTGAGTACTTCTTCCACCTCTGTTCATTACAGGTTCCTTTAAGTGACGTAAGATACAAGTTCTGCAACGTTTGGCAGCCCACTGGATTCACCAACAATCGCTTTCAGGACTTGGATTAATAGAAACGACTCATTTTCATTGAATGTTTATGTGATTTCAGTGAAAGGTGACCAGCTAATGTTAGCATTGGGGTAACGTTAGCTAGTATTAACGGAAGTTAAAGTGCCATGACTAAGACAACGACGACGTTATTCATGTTTTAACTGCTATATTGCAGCAGCAGCCCCATGCTGACACAAACCAGAAAGAAGGACCAGTGTTTTTCAGGCAACACCAGCCTGTTAGTGTAAGCTAGTATGGCTAGCTACCTAGCTAACTCCACTTACCAAAGTCATAAAGTTTATCCAAGACGTGTTCGAGAAACAGAGAGTCTTCGTCTGCTTCTCCGTTTGTCTTCGAGGTCATTTTGAGCTAATGATAAGAGCAGGGTAACGAAAAAAACGTCTCAGTACTAAGTCAGCGATAACAGTCCTGATCAGAATGACAACAAACCGTAAAAACACGTGGGATTTACAGCACAACCGTGCCGTTCCTTCCCGGCTACCGTAGATGCGGAAGTGCCACGGAAAAGCCACTTTACACGCCCATGAGAAGTTCCTCAGGTGCTGGTATCAACTAAAAGTGTTATATCAAGAGGAAGAACCGTAAAATAATTCGTGCATTTATAACGTCACTTCATGTAGTGTGTACGTGTTGGTAAAGTGTGACAAAGTATGGCGTCCGAAGCTATTTATCCGGTATGTATGCTAATGCTCACTTAGCTCGCTGCGATGGCTCAGTGCACTCTGACATCTGACACTTGATTCAAACAGCTGTGTGCCAGATTCATATTAATGTGACAACACGACGTCGACAGATTTGGTTCTGTCTTGTAGTTAAAATAGAAAT
This sequence comes from Pagrus pagrus, assembly GCF_965226575.1. Taxonomy (NCBI): domain Eukaryota; kingdom Metazoa; phylum Chordata; class Actinopteri; order Spariformes; family Sparidae; genus Pagrus; species Pagrus pagrus. The sequence continues at coordinate 18,980,754 of NC_140200.1, read as the reverse complement.
AGGAAGGTTCATGTTTTGCTCAGCGGCAGTTTCCCCTGCTACAAATGACTGTTAAGCAATCACCACTTTACATTTCACATGTTCTGAAGGCTGACGGACATTTTGTTCTAATGTTGACAAATCGTTACTGTTTTAGTGCACCACTCTTCTGGTTGATGCTGCTGCAGTATCAATGTGCTTGTGCTTGTGGTTTGTAATAATTTAATTGTTTAAATGAACTGATATGCTGCAAAAATGCAACTCTGCAGTTGAAACACTGTCAAAAGCTGTCTGCTACTATTCTGTACTATCTTGGAAATGTGCAAAATAACTGTATACTTTAATTTGCAGAGCACGCTTAAAGGTGCAATATGTAAGAATTTGCCACCCACCAAAATTCATATTCAAAACAAACAGGGGGCAGCATATGACCAGAGTAACCGCTGTAGCTGTGGTTAGCCAGTTAGCTCAGTTAGCTGTGCAGTTAGTGGTCCGTACAGGGAGCTCGGAGCACCACCGGAGTGTTGGTGTTTACATAGCTGGCACAGGAGCTTTGGTACAGAATGGGGCAGGGCTAGCTGGTTATCATGCTAACCAAATAGATATCTCTGCAACACAAAACATAGACATCGTAAAGTCCAAACTGTAGTTTTTTCACGTTAAATTGACAATTTATTTATTTTAAAGTGTTTTCAACTAAAATTCTTGCATATTGCACCTTTAATTACAAGTAAAGTCATTCTTAAATGTTGTAAAATAATTTACTTAAAATATTGATGTACATCTGCTCGAGTGTTTCAATCTAGTACGTTTTACTCTTACTCTACTACGCAAAAGGGATTTTTTTGGCTCTAGTATGGTTGTGAGCTCTAATCATTGGTTACGTTTAAAATCTTTTACATACAAAATGTGCAGCAAATAAAATATGAATTATTTATTTAATAAATCAAATTACAAAACAGTTTATAAAACAGTAAAATTAGCTCCACCTCAAAAATGTATAATGTGGTAATGCTTTTGCACTTTCACCTAAGAACATTTCTAAATTGAGAAAAACCTCACTTGTCAAGATTTGGTCAACCCATGAGGCTTTTTTGTAGCAAAATTTACAAAATCAGGGCATTGCACTTTCTTACCTTTTACAAAAACTGCAGGCTAGATCCCATTCAATTGGTTTTAGTCACTGAATTTATCAATGAAAATTTATATTAAATTTTTTTATGGCTACAATGATCAACACTGAGAAATATGGATAACATCTAATTCTAATGTAGTATGATGTTTTTGTCTTTCCAGCATAGAGACCCAATGCTGAAGAAAAGAGATGACTTTGAGGACATTTTGGAGGAGAGGAGGAACTCCAGCGACCTGCGATACGCCCTCAGATGTTACAGTCCTGTTCTTTACAAAGGACTGGCGCCCTGTACAGCCAGCGTGCTGAAGAGCATGGTGCTTCAGTCAGATCAACTGCACTATGTCATCGGTCAGGTAAGTTAGAAGTCGACTGACAGCAGATGATATTCTAGTTTTACCTGATGAATGGATCTCAGGTTAGTTACGATAAATAGTGGTTTTGAATGTATTGACCAGAATCCAAAAGTTGTATTACTTCTTTTTATTTTGTACTTGACGGGATAATGTTTTCTTTTGAATTGTCAAGGTTTCCAGAGAGACGGGCAGGGCGGCTGATGATGTTCAGGAGGAGGCGTCGGCCATCTTGGAGGAGATGGCTCACTGTCTGCAGCTCAGCACCGTTCGCTTCTTTGCCTTCACGCTCAGCAAGGTTTTCAAAACCTTGTTCAGGAGCATCTGTGTCAATGAAGAGGGCATCCAGAGGGTGAGAACACATGAAACTATCACTATAACTACAAATACTATCAATGACTAAGACATGAAAGACACACACCTAATCTGCTCTCTGCTTTGTTGTCAGCTCCAACAGGCCATCCAGGAGCACCCAGTGGTCCTGTTACCCAGCCACCGTAGTTACATGGACTTCCTGCTGATGTCATACATCCTGTACACCTACGACCTCGCTCTGCCTGTCATCGCTGCCGGCATGGGTGAGTCCATATACACATACACATGTTTAAGCTTATAATGTTCAGTTTTTGTTGATCCTACATTACGGTGAAGTTTATTTCTCATGTTTCTTTTTCAATCAAAGTAGAAACCCTACAGTTTGTTTGTCCCTGCAGACTTTATGGGGATGAAATTTGTTGGCGAGATGCTGCGGATGTCTGGAGCTTTCTTCATTCGCAGGTCGTTCGGTGGAGACAAACTGTACTGGTCGGTCTTCTCAGAGTATGTCAAGACCATGCTCAGGGTGAGGATGATAGTTTCTCCTTAATCTTTTAATCATTAGGAAGTGACCTTTTCTGTCGTGTCCATTTTAAGTGTTCAGGGGCCTGTTCTTTAATTAAGAAAGAGTGAACAACCCACACAACTTACATATGTCATATTGTTGTCTGTATCTTGTAGATGGATAATATTGGAAGGGATTATTTTTGATTTCTACATCTTTGTTTTTCTTTTCAGAATGGATTTGCACCAGTAGAATTTTTCTTAGAGGGGACCAGAAGCCGAACGTCCAAGTCTTTGACACCAAAGTTAGGTAAGTCTCAGGAAAAAGCAATTAAAAACTCTCCCAGCTTCACAATGAAGAACAAATTCTGAATCCACAGGTCAGGACAGATCCGATCCTGTGTTCTTTTTCTTGTCCTGTTAGTACATTTTCTTGTTAAAACATCACAGTCCGGCTTATTGTTAAGTGAGTTTTCACATGCACAGAATCTGTCTTGGTAATTTGGTACATAACAGTCATAGTAAACCTAGTAAGAGAAAAGAAAATAAACAAATAGAAATTTTCATAAAAATGCAAAATATCTGTTAAATAGGTTTTTTAGAAAGGACTGTATACACAGCAGAACAGTGAAAACGTTGTGCAAGCATCATTGCTAATTAGTATTACGTTCTAATTTATCACAGATGTAAGTTGCTGTAAAAGCTTGAAAATGCTTGAAAATGCTTGAAAAGTGCTTGAATATTCCTATGGAAGAGGTGTAGGTAGGAGGCCTGTTCTCTGTGGTGATATTCCCTGATGTCAGTACAGATCTTTGTGTACTTTGTGTCCAGGTCTGTTGAATATAGTCATGGATCCATACCTTAAAGGGGAGGTGTACGACATTAACGTGGTCCCCGTCAGTATCAGCTATGAGAGGATCTTGGAGGAGGCGCTTTACGCCAGAGAAATGCTGGGTGTTCCCAAACCCAAAGAGTCCACTTCAGTGAGTCATTGAAACATCTCACTTTTTTATGAATTAAAAATGAAAACATTTATACATGAAAAACCTGTAAAAACCTTGAAATCACAAGCAATATTTTGCAATATGAAAAAGCCTGTATATATGTGTCTTTAAACCCCAGTTTGCACATCACTGCTCATCACTGGTTCATCTCTCCTCTTTAGGGCCTGTTTAAAGCCAGAAAGGTCCTCAGTGAAGACTACGGCAGCATCCATGTGTACTTCGGTCAACCAGTGTCTGTGAGGAGTTTAGCCCAGGACAGAGTAAATCGCTGCCAGTTTAACCTGGCACCAAGGTATCAACCGACCCAGAATCTATCCATATGCCTCTGAGATGTAGTAGAGCAGAACTAGAAAGTAGCTTAAATACTCAAGCAAGTGTTCATGATCTTTAAAGATTGATCTGTTTTTCTGTTTAAAAAATAAGTTTGTCAAAGGTGCTGGTGAGATTCACAAACGTGGACTAACTATACGTTTTTTCGTTTCCAGACACATCCCCAGGAGACCCAGCGAGGAGATCCAAAGCTTCGTGAATGACTCGGCCTACAGGCTGGTGCGAGCCCAGGAGGAGAACATGGTCCTGAAGCCGTGGGTCCTTCTGGCCTCCCTGCTGCTCCAGAACCACCACCAGGACCAGGCAGCTGGGCAGAAACGGGGCATGGTGCTGGAAGAGCTGACTGCACAAGCGGTGTGGCTCAGGGACATTTTCCGAGAGTACGGAGCCTTCCTCCACTGGCCCGGTATGAAAACAGGACTCAGCTTTAAGTGTTCTTCAGTGGTACTGCTGGATCTCTGTGCAGGCTGACTGACAAGAGGGCTGTGATAGAGTTTAAAATTTTGTGTTAAAAGGAGGATAAAACATCCTGATTAAATACTAGACCATTCTGTGTGTTCTGATTTGTCTTTCCCTTTCAGACCACGTCCCTCCATCAGAGGTGGTCTCCTCCAGTCTTTCCCTGCACCGAGGTCTAGTAAGGGTCTCTGAGGGCAGAGTCCAGCTGGCAGTGGAACAAGGTTTGTGTTTGATTTTTGTGTTTTGTTTCTGTTTTTCATTTCTTTTTATTCATGTAACATCACTGCAATCCTACACAGTTAAGTTATGCTGAGTACATTCAAGGGGTCTATCTGCCACTTACACAGTCCAGTACATACAGGGCAACATGAGATGAAACGCTTTTTAAAAAAATGCAGTTTGACCTTTTGAAGTGAAAATCTGTGATTCAGTTTCTTTGGTAAACATTATTTATCACTTCACTGATTTCCCAAACGGCCTTGTTTCTTTGGCTCCATTGAATAGGAAGTCTGACTCAGTCAGAAAAGCCAACAGCTGGATTTGTAAATTTGCATTTAAACTATCAGGCCACTTTTTGAAAATGGCTATCTCATGTGAATGCCTGCACTCAGACTCACTGAAGCCCCGTCCACACGGCCTGTCCAAGGCGTGAATGTTGAGCTGTTATTCCACCACGCCATTCTGTGTAAAGAGTATGAATACTGAATGGAGGGGCTTTGTTTTTCTGCCCTTTTAAGCCGTGTAAAAAAACAAAGCCTGCACAAGGACTCTTCTTAATGGCAGTATTGTGGGACCTCTTTAAAAAGACTGCTGAAGAGAAACGCAAGACAGTCTGTAAAATTAAACAAAAGTCAAAGCTAGTGTCAGTACAATTACAATTACAGTTTTTAACCGTCCATTTTCTGTTAATGATTTTAAATAAGATATACTGTATTATATATTGTAGTGGGCATTTGTTAAAAAATCTAAATCAAACTTTAAATCAAAGAGCCACTGCTGCACCGTGGTCCTGTGACGTACAGAGGCAAAATAATCCATTCAAAGATCCTTTTGGTTTCCATGGTTTATTTTCCAAAAAGCAAGCAAACAAAGAACAAATGAATCCTGCATGCATCTCCTGCTCTGGTGGAAAAAAAAACAGAGGCCCACCCAGGTGCATCATGGTCCTACTCCTACCCTTCTACCTGTGTAACCGAGCATGCACCACACACTGGTACCCAAATTCCTGAACAAAATAATGAAAAGGCTTAAGAAAGAAATAATTTAACTAAGCAAATGTCTAGCAAAGAAAATGCTATCAATATATAGTTTATCTTTAACTAGAGCTCGACTGATGCTAATTACCTTTATTAGGGAATGAGAAATTCTGATATCGATATCATGAGATGAAACAGAAATATGATCAGAAAATTCAAGGTTAAACACTAAGAGCTCTGTAAACGGTTAATAAATTGTTTATAATCATTTATAATGTGTGATTAGTCAAGTTTTTATTAATGCTCAGTATTTGACAACAATTCTCGTTTGAAGACCTGTTTTATATAATGAGGACTGTGTTTAACTATATTGTCATTCATTATCTGTTCATACACCAGCCTCCACTTACAGGTGACCAGAAGAGGAGTTATAAATGATGATATAAACATTAATTAACACTTCTGTCTGCTTACAACCACATTATAGTGTTTTATAAAGCATTTATTTACTGCTTACAGATGCTAAATGGATTGTAGTGCAAAAAATGATAAAAATAACAGCTTTGCTGACTTTAAACTTTGTCTTGACGCAGGTGGACAGGTGAAACCAGGGGAGCCTCACAGCACCGTCACTCCAGAAGAGGAGCTCTTGAGCCAGGCAGTCATCGTACTCTCCTGTGCCTCGTACAGGAACCAGGGGCTGCACGTGTTCCTCAGACCGGCTCTGCTGGCATCCGCCATCAATGCTGCTTCCTCCAACCAGAAACGTAAGACTCACGCTGCTGTTTTAAACGCTCTCTGCTTTTTGATTCAACATTACAGCTTATATGAGTAAAATAATTATTTTATTTAATTTACCTTATGTATTTAATGAGACTTTGTGCTTAAATAAATGTATTTTGACATTTTTTACTGAAAATTATTCTATTTTTCTTCAAGAATTAAAGGCACAAACACATAAGAAATTCCACAACACACTAGATTCTCGTGCCTTTTAATAATCTCACCTTTTTTTACACTTTTTTATTAGCCACCTATTATAGCTTTAGGCTTTAAAATACGTGTGTTATTTTATTTTATTTTTTTATTCCAGAGGAGGTCTTCAACAGTTTCAGCTTCCTCAGGAACATGTTCTCCAATGAGTTCATCCTCTGTCCTGGAGCTACAGTGCAGGTGAGGAACAACATTTACAGAAAACTGAATGGCCTTTCAGGTATGCAGTACTGATTTCATACTTCACTCATGTCTTGTAGGACTTTGAGGAGGCCTGCTACTTGCTGGTGAAGACCGGAGCTCTGCAGGTTACCCAACAGGAGGTTCTGGTGACAGAAAGAGGACAGAGAACAGTGGCCTTCCTCACCAGCATGCTAGATCCTTTCTTACAGGGATATCAGGTGAGGGAGAGTACAGCTTTGTAAATGTTGGATGTATCATGTTGTGTATGTAAAAAGGTAGCTGTGTGCACAATTCAGTTATCTGTATCTGTACATTGGATTAAAAGCTCCTGGAACTTTATCAGATGTGAACAGGCAGGAATATTTCATTTAGTTTTACCATTTTAACAAGCCTGACAAAGACTCTTTGGATTTTAAATGTTGCCTTATAAAGTGTTTTAAAGTTCCTTATGACATGTTTTGTTTCACTGAGTCGAAAGGATCTTATGCACACTTTTTAAAATCCTTTGATTTAAGATATAATAAAGCATTTATAAGTCTTTTTTTCATGTAATAACAGGGATTTTCAAACTGCATGACCACTCTTTGATACAAAAAAATCGAAAATAAACAGTTTGGTACTGTAGATGCAGAATGTTCTAACTATTCTGACACGTTATATATTTACGTCCTTACATTGTCTTTAAAGTGAAGCCTGGGAGCATTTAACATGTCTCAAGTCAGATACATGCACAAATGTACACATATATAATGCACATGAGTAAAAGTAATGCAGACATCACGTTTGTTTTCTTTAACAAATTGATTTTATAGCATCAAAACTCCTGTAGGAAACAGTTTGAGTGTTAAACTGTTGGTGTCCTCTAGAGGGTGCTGTTAACACATCATTATTCTTAACAGTTGCGTGTGTGTGTGTGTGTGTCAGGTTGTGTGCCGGTTCCTGTGTGAAGAGGCCACTGAGAATCTGACAGAAAAACAGTTTGTTCCTGCCGTCCGAAAGTTCATCATCAAACACCTTCTAGCAGGTTTTCTATCTTTAAAAGTTTCTCATTTGTCAGAACATTCCTGCCCTGTCTTTACCTCAGCCCTCTATAAAATGTACTCACTGTGTCTTGCTTGTTTGTGTTATCCAGGTAGACTAAGATACACTGAGGTGTTGTCGTCTGACCTCCAGAAGAACTCTCTTGCAGCTTTGCTCAGACTCGGAGCCGTACAGAAAATCAAAGCGTAAGTTGGTTCTGATCATCCTTCAGTTACAGTATTTTCTCTTGGTTTGTGGGAAATGTAGTGCATGTAATTAGATCGGGGAATAGTCGTTCAATTAGTTTTGATCCTCTCCACATTGATTTTACATTCCTTTGACTTACATGGTGCCCAAAACAGTGTTGGTGCTGCGCCTAAACCTTTCCCAATTATTGTGTAATAAAGCTGTAAATAAATGTCATGAAAGGTGATTTATTTAGACAAATATCACAAAACTGCTTCAAAGGACTTTCCCATCTGTACAAGTTACACCTTCCACTATTAGACTCTTTGTATAAATGCCTGTTTAACTGAAAATAATAGACACTTCAGTGAGATCCAAATCTTTACTGAAAAGCTGTTGATTATTGGTTATTGAAAAACTTTAACTTTATTTATTTGCACACACACAAGGTTCGATAAAATCAGTGGATTATAAAACAATAACAGATGTCAGTAGAGGCCAAGAAGCCATCATGCTAATACGTCATCTGACTTCCTCCTTTGCTCCCGTCATAATGACTTCGTCCACCAGAGGTTGCAGCCTAACAATAACCTTAAGCCTGGGTCGTACTAAGCTTGCACAGGCGACCTATTTGGCTGTGTTCCTGTTGAGGACAGGCTGGTTTTGAGTGATATACAGTGAGTCCAATATGTATTTGATCCCTTGCTGATTTTGCCGGTTTGCCCACTAATAAAGACATGATCAGTCTATAAATTTATGATAATATGTATTCAAACATGGAGAGACAAAATATCAAAAAGAAATTCCAGAAAATAACTTTAAAGAATATATTTTAATTAATTTGTATATCATTGAGGGAAATAAGTATTTGATCCCTCTGGCCAAACACACTCAATACTTAGTGGCAAAGCCTTTGTTTGCAAGCACAGCAGTGAGACGTTTTTTGTAGTTAACCACAAGTTTAGCACACACACCAGGTGGAATTTTGGCCCACTCTTCTTTGCAGATCCTCTCTAAATCATGAAGGTTGGTGGGCTGTCGCCTGGCCACTCTGACCTTCAGCTCCCTCCATAGATTTTCGATCGGATTGAGGTCCGGTGACTGGCTGGGCCATTCCATGACCTTGATGTGATGTTTCTTGAGCCAATCCTTTGTTGCCTTTGCTGTGTGCTTCGGGTCATTATCATGTTGGAAGACCCAACCACGGCCAATTTTCAGCTTCCTGGCAGAGGGGAGGAGGTTGTCCTTCAGGATTGTACGGTACATGGCTCCATCCATCTTCCCAGTGATGCGGTGAAGTAGCCCTGTACCCTTGGCGGAGAAACACCCCCAAAACATTATGCTTCCACCTCCATGCTTGACGGTGGGCACAGTGTTCTTGGGGTCATAAGCAGCATTTTTTTTCCTCCACACATGACGGGTAGAATTGAGGCCAAAAAGCTCAATTTTGGTCTCGTCCGACCACATAACTTTCTCCCAATAACTTGGTTCATCTTTCAGGTGATCATTGGCGTACTTAAGGCGCGCGTCCACATGTGCCTTCTTGAGAAGGGGTACCTTTCGGGCACTGCGGGATGTTAACCCATTGCTGCGCAAAGTGTTGCCTATTGTTTCCTTGCAAACTGTGGTCCCAGCTGCCTTCAGGTCATTTGCCAACTCCTGCCGAGTGGTTGCAGGATGATTTTTGACCGTTCTCAGAATCATTGCTACCCCACGAGGTGGAATCTTCTTAGGAGCACCGGACCGAGGTCTGTTGATGATCATGTTATGCTTTTTAAATTTTCTTACAATTGCACCAATGGTTGTTACCTTCAAATCCAACACCTTGCTAATCTTTTTGTACCCCATTCCAGCTTTGTGGAGATCAACAATCCTGACTCTGAGGTCCTGAGACAGCTCTTTGGTCTTCCCCATGGTGAACAGTTTGGAATCTGTCTGATTGTCTGATTCTGTGAACAGGTGTTTTTCACACGGGTGATTAGTGAGAACAGGTGGCTTCAGTTCAGGTAACAAGTCGATTGGGAGTGTCTACCTGGTCTGTAAAAGCCAGAACTCCTAATGAATACTAAGGGATCAAATACTTATTTCCCTCAATGAAATACAAATCAATTAATATATATTCCTTAGGTTCATTTTCTGGATTTTTTTTTTGATATTCTGTCTCTCCATGTTTGAATACATATTATCATAAATTTATAGACTGATCATGTCTTTATTAGTGGGCAAACCGGCAAAATCAGCAAGGGATCAAATACATATTGGACTCACTGTATGTAGTAGCAAAATGTATTAACCTCACATGTAATTGTTACTTTTCAAATACATATTGAACTACATTTAAATCTTATACTATTAATCCCTTGTGTATGTGTGAGGTGGACCTGACCTGAGCATGAACTGTGTAAGTTACTTTTGACATGAGGTGAGCAGAGACCTCAACTAATTCACGGGAAACTGTGTGGCCATCTAATATTCTGTTCTCATGATGCTTATCAGTCCTATCTAGGTAATGTGATACTTTCAAGGCCGTTTGGACATCTGGTGTTTCGCTCTGAAACCTCCCTTTTTGTCTTGTCTTTTTGTCCTGCTATTCTACAAACTGACTTTCACTGTAGCTCGATGTCAGACTCACCCAGATCGACCTGGTGTGAAGAGCCTGACCTTTCAGCTGAAATGGATTGACTCTGTTATTCTCTATTTTTCTATTATACCACTTTATTAAAGTGCACAAAGACAACCTTTTGTGTATTTATCTCTATTTGTTCACTTCCACCACAATCTAAGCTTGTGGTTTCTGCCTCCCTCCCAGTACATTTGTGCTGATGGAAAATGACATTTAAAAATTCGACAGCTTCTGTTTCATGATACCGTGTCATTTTAACTCTGGATAATCTACAAAAAGCATTGTTAATAAGTTTCAGTGGAAGTCCAACCGACTTTGCTGCTGAGAATAACCAATGTGCTCCATTGTTTTTCTTTCAGAGCGGAGCAGGGGACTCTAAAGGTCAACAAGGTGATGGTGAACTCATTGGAAGACACTCTGGGTAAGAAACAAGCTGTCAGTTGGACTCTAAACACTCAGCATGAATAAATTGTGTTTGGGTTCTCTCCTCGCCTTTACAACAAATCTCAAATTTGTCTCTTTGTCCAGGAGGGAAACTCCCGACTCAGAAAGCTGTCGCCGCTCGCCTCTAATTCACCGACCTCATTAGGGGGACCGAGAAGGATTGAACCTTTTTTACCTGCATTGATGACGTAACACGACGATGTCTCAGCTCTTCTCTACAAACTGCTTTCTGTGAGAGATGGAACAAAAGAGTTGCCATCTGGAGACAGCTCGACCCCTTTTATTTTATTTTTTTCTTCTCTTCACCTCTTTTCAATACGCCATTTTTTCCCTCTTACACTTTTCTATTAGAAACCTTTTTATATACGTTCATAACAGCAGATGCTCAGCGAGGCCTTTGAAGGTGTATAGCTAAGCTCTTCGGCTCATTCTGAATAACCGACCTATTGCTATGAGCAGCCTCATGAAAGCTCCTGAATGTGCCAGCTCCACTCAGGATTGTGGCCATTCTCTGTTAATGCACTTGATACATATCTACTAACACTCAGCGGGGCGCTTCTTTGTGTTTCTGCTTTTTCATCTGTGCTTCAGTCTGTGTTGTCTCTTTTCTTTTGAGCACTTTAATCAATTTACTCATGCAATGTGGCGTGGACCTGCAGTACATATATCTTCACCCCCTTTTTCTGTTTTTTTCCGTAATATTTCTGTATTTTTGTTACTAAAACTGGTCTTTTAAGAAGATTTTGGTGGTTACACATCTGAGCTTTTGGTGAAAAGCACTCTACAAACAAAAGATTTTATCTACTTGAGTTGAACTTGCCACAGACCCAAGGCCTTCTGCAAGAATAGCTGGATCAGGCATTGTTAAATTGTTGGATTTAAACCACCGTTTCAAGATTCAAGTTTCCACCCACCGTCAGGCCTTTAGCCAACACACTCCGAGTCTCACAGTACATTCATCTTTGTTTACACAGTGGAGATAATGATGCAAGTCTAATGCCAATGTCTCATACTTGCCAAACTCCATGTAAAAACTGCAGTTAATTATACCGAAGCACTACCAGCTACACCAAAGGAATAGGTTTGAAATTATTTGTTTTTCTTTTCATGTTATTGAAGTTGCTTCATAGTTGAAGTCTGAAAAAGTTGTTTAATATTCATCTTTTATTTATTGTCAAAGCGACACACACGTGATAAGATTGACAAAGGAAAGACAAAGGAAAGAAGAAAAAGTCAAAGGTAAAGAAAAAGGAAGCAGCTAATGAAATGCTAATAAAAAATGTCTGAGGCCGAATGACTTCACGTAAAAAGAGCTTTAACAGCCAACGGGTGATTTTTTTCCAAGACTCAGGTTACCTGCTTTATTTATTAAATGTATTATTTTTTATTCAAATTTTCCAAATCAGACAAGTTAAAAAAATCCTCATTTTGAAGCTATTTATTTGGTAGTTAACTAGCAGTGTTTCCATGTTGACCCTGAAATCTCATTACAGCGTGTCCAGGAAAAACCTTCACCAGAACAAAAAAAACATGTTGGTTCCTGGGTTTAAAATTGTCTGTCAAACATTCTCATAGAGGAACATGATTATTATGTCTGTTAAACCGCTAAAAACGTCCCAATTAAGCCAGATTCCTCAATTTCTTTGTTTTGAAAATTGAATCAGAAGATATAAATCTGGAAATGTAGATTTTAATGCCAACTTTCAGTACTTGACACTCGGCGGTACGGACACAGTATGGTCGGTACTGGGCGGTTTGATACACAGCCCTCCTCGAAGCAGTGATTACGTGCGATAGCTAGCGCTTTGTCACATCCAACAAAAAACCTTGAAACCGACCTCAAAGTCAGGAAAAAAGCTAATATGAGTCTGATCTTCTTGTTATCAGCTGCAAAAAAATCAGACTAGTTATACTGAGCTGTTGTGTTAAAATCAACCAAACTCCCCAATGAAATGTCTCAATTAAAAAAATACTGAATCTTCTTTGATCGCCAAATTTGCCAGATACTGAACTTGTATTTTTGAAACCAGGCTTCACTCAACCAACAACAAAGCAGCTCTGTAGCTTAGAAACGTTTGTACAACACACATCATCCAAAGTGCAAGTCTACTGTGTGAGTGTATTTGTTGTTGAATTGTGGGTTTTTTTCAATAACAGCTTTTATATTGTACAATGTCTAAATATTTTTGTGTCTTTGTGTGTGTGCATTCCTAAATTAACTATGTTTAAGTGTGTATGTGTTGGGTGAGGCCTTTGAGGACAGAACGTACAGGCTGATAAAATATAACAGCATGTTAATAAAGCTTTTTGAAATACACGTTACAGCTCAGATTGCGTTTCTCTGGAGGGGGTCAACTTTCTCAGTTTGATTAAAATTTTATTCTAATATCTTATAACATCCAGTGTTTGATCAAACTCACAGACAGACTGCTGCTCGTTTCTCCCTCTGTGAGTGTTGAGCCACATGGTGCCGATTCATTCTCACTGGTCATTGAATTTTAAAAGGTTGCACAAAAAAACAAAGACGGGGTGGATAACTTGATTGACTTCCACCAAAAGTATGTGGGGCTACGGGGCCGAACGGCAGCCCAGATGCTGCAGGGTGTCCTGCTCAAGAACGACAGGGTAGATATTTCAGTGGGGACAGAGTCCATGATTGTGCGATGGGTCTCAAAATCAAAGGTTTCACAATCAAATCTGATTGTCTGGCTGAATTAATTAAAACAGTTTACAGTAGGTTATATATAACTTGTATGAACAGCACTTTACCCATTAATTACAGATCCAGCAACCAGAGCAACATTAGCATTTAGATACATTTTGTGTCAGCGGTGGCCACCTGATGAATCCAAGTCCAATATCCACTCCTCCTTTTAGCTCCATTTTTGGTCTCCACCCACTCTGAAGGCAAAACATCTCATTAGTTGATGAATGTTCATCCATGTTCGCTAGCTACTTGCTGACGATAGCCCCGTTTCCATAAAGTGTTTGAATCTGCATTCTGTATTGCATTAGTTTTATGGAAATGGCAAAATTGGAATTCGCTTGCACGCTTGAGGTGGTTTTTGTTTTTAGCGAATCCAAGTGAAATCTGTTTGATAGAAACAGATTTGTCGAGTAAACTCTAACATAGCGAACGTTCAGCTCACATGACTGATCAGCTGTTTCCGAAAACATGTCTGTAAGCAGTAGGCATGTGTGGACCGATGAGACCAAACAATTTCTTCCTCCTTTAAAATTCGCTTGACATTTTATGAAAACATTGTCTGTTTCCCGTTTGAGACTAGGCAGGTATTTCCATGTGGATATTTTAGAGCTTTCTTTTCACTGCTGTGGTTGGAGACATTACTGATAGAACCGATGAGATTAAATCAGAACCGCTGTGGGCCATAAAACCAAAACAATAAGCTGAAAGACCATAAAAAGTCTGCCATGTTGCTACAGAGTGGGCAAACCAAACACTGGCTCTACAAAGGACATTGTTTGTGTCACTAAAGGAGAGGGGAAAGTATCAATTATCAATTACTTCACAAGAAAAGCAAAAATGTAAAATATTTGTAATTTTTCATATCAAACAGCAACATTTTTACTTTTAAAAAATCCATTTAAACCCCTAAAAATGTACCAGGGTACCATTGGAGGATGTGGAGTCAACGTAAGGAGCCACTTTTGAAGATTATCTGTTTGCCAAACTGAAATCAAAGACATATAATTGATCAAACAATATGGAAAACCTTATTTTGAATCAACCATTCATGCAGCAGAGGGAGAAGGTGGGAGAGATCAATACATACAACCAACCTCTAGGTGTCAGACTTGCCTTTCTGTGAGCGCTTTGTTCATGGCAGGTTGTTGACACACACACACACACACACACACACACACACACACACACACACACACACACACACACACACACACACACAGCAACAGCAGCATTTTTCATCATGTTTTGTGGCTCTGCTGCTGAGTAAGAGACTGCTGCCAGCCAGTCCGCCACTTTCCATCCATATTGCCCTTTCTCTCATACTCACTCAGTCTCTGACAAATTATAGGTTCATCGAAAGTTGCCATACCAAATTGCTTATACACACACTCCAGTCCCTCCGTCCCTCCGTCCATCCATCCATTTCCTCCTCCTGCTTTCCCTTTCCCTCCATCCACATCCATCTCCCTGGTGGTGCTGTATATTAGTGTCAGCTGCAGCCTTATCAGCACTTTATCCGCTACATTATGACAAGCTGTATTGAAGGGTGGGGGGGCACGTGCACCGGCACACACACATACAGGAGGGCGACACCATAATAAACTAGTTTCTGACCTGTGGCGGCCGCTGGGAAACAAAAGCAGCAGACAGCTGCTGTTTTATGAGCAGAAGTGCAGCGTGTTTGCTTTCTGTAAGTCTTTGTTGTTCCTTTACTTTGTGTTGGTGTGAGTGCAGGTGTGAGTGCAGGTGTGACTGAGTGCACACTGGCCTGGTGTTGTTGTGCCCAGAGGGCTCTGTGGAGGTCTATATGTAGGGAATTGATTGAAAGGAAAAGGGACCCTGGTGTATAATGTTTCAGCAGTTAACCTTAGGTAATGGTAGGTTGATGGATTCAGCTCATTTGCTCCGGCAGGTCCTGTTTATCAGCGCCGTGCTCGAGGCTACAGCATTAACATAGAGTACGGGCCTGCCAGGGATCCCCGAGGAGGACCCAATTAGTCCACATTTAAAGGTTCTCTTGAGCGACAGAATTTCAAAACTCTCATCTTGAAATTTGTGCTCGGTGTTCTCCCCTCAAACCACTCGTCTCATTCCTTATTGACACGTTTGGAGAGGAGGAGGTGCTCCGAGGGCCAATCTTCACAAGAACAAAACTTTTAACACACACAGGAAGTGGAATCTAATAGCATCCATAAGTTTAGGAGTTTAACAGAGAGTTCCTGCAGTTTGAAGCAAATTATATTTTCAAAAGAATAACATGCTGTCAAGGAGAACAGTTGAAAGAGAAAGTGACTTAAATTGCCCCCGTTGTTTTTTTCTTGGGGTTCTCAGTGTTCTTCGTTCAGAGATGAGACGGATGTTTTATGTAGAATGAGAAGCAGTGATCATTACAAAAAAAATGAAAGAAAGAAAGAAAAGAAACTTTTTAAAGAATTCAATCCAAGTGAAAAAAAAATTCAGTATAATTTTTTTTCCTGTCTGAAACCATGTGAGTAAAAATAATCTTTCAGGAGAGAAAAAGTATGTATTTTTTTTCATGGGTGAAATCAAGTGAGAAAAAGGTCTGGTTGGATTTTTTTGTAAGGCAATTTATTTTTTTCGCCTGTCAAAACTTTCTTCCTTTTGTTTTTTTACATGTCTGAAATCGAGTGGGAAAAAATCTTATAGGAGAATTTTTTTTTCATGGGTTAAACTGACTGTTAAACTTTTTCTCCTGTCAAAACGTATTTTCATAAATTTCTTTCATCTGGGAAAGTTCGTGAAAAACATTTTTTTTAGGGAGAATTTTTTAGTGAATCCAAGTGAAAAAAGGTTTGTTAGGATTTTTTTTTTTTTAAATGAAAATTTCAAGAGAAAAAGAGAAGAAACAGAGAAAAATTAAAAGGTTTGGCAGGAAACCTTTTTATAAGGCAATATTTTTTGTTCTCAACATTTCAGGAGAATTTTCTTTTCCTGTCTCAACCCAAGTTGGAAAAATAATATTTCATGAGAAAAAAATATCACGTGTAAAACTGAGTATGCAGACCCTTTGCAGGTAGACACAGACGCTTTCACAACTTGTGCAAATTACTTCAAATACAAGTTCAAAATACAGTAAACAGGTTCATAAATATCCAAACATACATATGATTTTTAATCATTACACCCGATGTTATCCAGTAAGTCTAAACAATCTTTCCCACTCTGCTGGCAATATAATAATACTTTTATACTTTGAATTAAGTAGAATTTTAAATGGAGGACTTTTACTTGTAATTGAGTATTTTTACAGTGTGGAATTGGGACTTTTACTTAAAGCAACGTTATGTTGAAATTGGTATTTTGTGCGATTAAATCATCAAATAGGAATCAACTTTATGTTTCCATTTCTCTGGACAAAGAAACTCGATGCTCTGCTGAGATTTGGATCTGAAAAACTCCAAAGGCTGTTTTATAAAGTGACTCTGGGGAATGAGCTTAACTGACATTAATGCATTTTTCACAGTTTTTGCTTCATACCTTCGAGCATTAAAATTACCAGCAACATTAAAAAGCATCTGACAACAACATCTGTGGTTAAATGCATTTATGTGCATATTTTCATCACTGGTATAGCAGCCGCTGTCTGGTCGCTGCTCACAGATGAGACACCGTAAGTGTTGCGTGTTACTTCTTCACTGATTATTGTTAATGTATTCTTCTTTTTCTCTTCTATAATACATCATAGATAAGCTCTTCTACCATCAGAGATTACTGCTGAATGAAAACATTTGCATTTTTAATTCTATTTGCATAATGCAGACATGCATGGATCTAATACACTGTGCTAATGTCTGCAATTAGCCAGAACATGAGCATATTCTGAGCAACGCACTGGCTTTAAACTTTAACACAAGAGAGTTCACACACACGCACATGCAACACACACACACACACACACACACACACTCCTCTCAGTCTCTGTGGGATTCCAAGAGCTGCCAGTTCTTGACAGCAAGATAAATAATAATCCTGTGATGGATGCTGCCGTGAAGTGAAAGCTAAGGAAGATTTAATAAAATCCAATAGAATCTAATTGAAGTGGCATGAGTGGTGTGTGTGAGCAAAAATGTGTGTGTGTGTGTGTGTGTGTGTTTGTAGTGGAAATACCTTTTGCAAAGTTTGTTATTTGTGTGAAGATTTTGGGACATTAGACTTTTATTCAGAGAGAGAGCAGGTTCAGTAAACACAGCTGACAGGTATCCCTCCACAGGTACCGTCTGTTTCCCGTTCTGAAATTCAAACTCGCAATAATTTACTCTTCATTGGACGACCTGCTGATTTTTATACATTGGCAGAGGACGAGAGAAGCTGCTCTTTCTTATCCTCCAGTACTCTGTTATATTGCTTTAGTCTACATCTTTGTTATATGATGCACGGATTTGTTAAAGGGGTAGTTCAACATTTTGGGAAATGCACTTATTAGGCTTTATTGCCTATGTGTTGTATGAGAAGATTACTAGCACTCTGGTGTTTGTAAGCTTACTATGAAACCAGGGCCAGCAGGCAATTAGCTTAGCGAAAAGTCTGGATGTCACGGCCACAAACTGGTCACAACCAGTGTTGTATAAAGTACCCAAAAGCAGTGGCGGTCCTAGCTTGCATGACGCCCTGGGCGAACCTCACCTTCAGCGCCCCCCCCATTTCTAATTTCTATTTCTTTAAAACTGTTGTAGAAATGTGATGTCACAGCAGGGTTACACCAACAAGACTCCAATTAGTGCCGGTGACCTGAGCATTTCCCATTCCACCTTTAAAAATTCCAGCTGAAATTCAGATCATTTGAACCATTAGGTTAAATATATACCAGTCTATTGAAGTTGAAACAGTAAATTGCCTCACCCTCACTCCCAACCTTTCTTCTCTTCTCTGTTCGACCGATTTAAAAGCTTCAAATGACTGAAAAATACAAATTATGGTTATTTCCGCAGCAGAGGCATTTGGGAAAAAGAACAGCGGCTCGGGGGTTTCCGATGTGGATGATTAAGTTTTTGTGTAATCTTTCTATTTCAAGAACATTTTATTTATTAAGAGTTGGGAGTCATAGAGAGGAAATTGCTGTCTTTGTGAATCAGGAAAGATTTCCGCTGACAGCTACAATAAGCTGGCATTATTAGACTGTTTTATAAAGAGTCTCACTGATCTGACTTTAAGATGCATTTCTCTCTAACGTAGCATTACAAAGACGATCAGTTCATGAACATGTGAACATTGTATTGTCCTCTTAAGCGTCTCCTTATCTGTGACAAAAGTAAAGAGGAACGTTTCTCATTAGATGAATTTGCCTGTAATGATACTGAAAGGACAAGAAAGGCTGTTACAGACATTCAGTCATTAAAAACACACCTGAATAAACAGAAAACAACCTCTGCCTCCTGCTTATAGCAAATGAACACATTGTGTATTCATGGTTTAAACCCACACCTGCTAGCTTACATACATAAAGTGCTAAAGTCAGTAAAAACCCCTCGTTGAGCTGCGTTTCCCTGCCTGCTAACAGACTGTGGCGGAGGCTCACAAACCAAACTCAAAGGCGAACGAACGACTGCCGTCCTCAGCGGGGCTTTTTAAGATGGTGAAAGGTAAATCTGGATCTAATTAAAATGACGGGATGGGTGAAGTTCGTCTCTCTCCTCCACACTGCCAGTGCTCTCTGGGGCCAAAATAACTCTCATAATTATGAGTGAATTGATCGTTGACTTTGCCTCCATCAGGAGAGGCTCTGAGGAGGACGGTGCAGAACAGCTTGTGAATGTGATGCACTGTTTAGTGTGTATATTATTTCAGCAGTGCTGTGCACAGAGGCAAGCCCAAGGAAATTTACTTCAGCCATTTGCTGTTGACTTCATAAATCACCAGGCGAGGCATCGTGAGTGAAAAGTGTTTCTTTTCATACAATCGCATGAAATCAAGATGCAAAGGTTAAGTTATTGTCATTTTTAGATAAAATGTGTTGTTTTCAGGGATGGAAATATCAGCTGAAAGGTCGAACTGGTCAAACCATATTTTAAAAAACACAAACACAAAGTTTTTACAAATTAAGTTAAAATGTACAAAACAAAACAAAAGACATAAGTTGTGTGGAAGCGTGGGAGTTGCTGTCGTCATCGTTGCTGATTAAAATCTGCTTGACTCAGGCAGAAATGTTCATGGACGAGGTAAAGTTTTAAAGTTTTATTCACATCAGGTTTAGTCTTGTTCTTCCTCAGTGTTTGTGGGATAATCTAAGTACACAACTCAACATAATATATAACTTAGTTCTAGCTGTTCATAGACATTTTAACTCAGAGGTGTTATATATTATGTCTATTACAAGTTAGTTTGCTTTCAAACTGAACGATGTGTTACCAGTTGAAGTAATTGTTTTAGGTTGGTCCAACAATTCTCTTTTTCACAACTGTCCCCTTCAGAATAAAGTATTATAACTTTGATGATCCCTTAACATTTCATCTTTCATTTTTTCCCCCAAGAATTTGATTAATGTTTAAACGCCTGCTAACATCATTTTCATCAGCCTCAGCTAATTGGCAAATGTTGACATGCTAACACTCCGAGATCACGGCTGCCAAAATTGAGGTCTGCGGGCAAAATTAGCCACAAGGTTCAGTTTGACCTGCCAAATGTTTCTAGCAAAAAAAACCCTTACAAAATTATAATAATGTTAATGTTGGTTTATTTCTGTGAGCTAAAAATGTTCTTTAAACATGTAGGATCCCTATTTTGAATTTTTTTTTATTATCTGGGCACAGCGGGCAGAGTGACACTTTGTGCAGGGATTCAGTCAATTTAGGCAACTTGGGATACTCGTACCATTTTGCCACTTGACAATACAATAAAAGCAGTATCTTCTTCTCATCCACTCAGGAGTGGCGGACCACTAAGACTAACAGGGATGGACACAGAAAAAAACTACAAATGACCCCCCTGCCACCACTGCTGCAAAACAATTACAGAGGAAACACTGACAAGAGACAAGTGCTTTTGGCCCGTGGCCCACCTTTAAGTTCCCGTTTTGACCCTACAAGGGAGATTGTTTGAACACCGCTGCTCTAAATCAAGATGGTGAACATTATATCAGCTAGACAGAATGTTAACACTGTTATTTTGAGCATGTTAGCAGGGTGACTGTCACTACTTGATGTGCAGATCTTGGACAGCGAGGTACGGCAACACCACTAAGACAATGATTTATTGATTTTATGATAATGAAATGGCCTGTTCATATTAAATTGTCATATCGTTCATATTATCTTAATTTATATGTCAATAAAGGACCATTAAATTTAATTGAATACAAAAATAAAACTTGCTAGAACAGGCAACAATGCACAGCCATCCAAACCACAGCTGTGCCTAAAGGTACAGCCTCGCGGATGTGTTGGCTTTTGACTCTTCGTGTTGTTATTTAAACTCAACCACCTCGAAATTAGCTACGTAACATTTCTTTTTCTGAAAGTTAACAATACGTTCTCATTAGAAAGACTCAATTTCTGTCTTTCCATTGTATCTGGCACTTTAAGACCTTCACATGTATGTTCACTTAGTGGGTTTGAACACCTTGGAGACAGCAAATGCTCCTATTTTATCTCCCTCAATCTCCTTCAAAAGAATCGCTTGTTATCTTACAAAAGAGTTACATGTTTAACATTTCTCCATCTGCATTGTATAATTAAAACTAAACAACAGAAAAGAATATCTTTCATGTAGATTGGAACACAAACTGACTTTACAGATGTCGTTATAGTCAATTATCACTGCACACAACAGCAGCAATGAACTTCACTTAGACTGCTCTAATTTGCACATTTCTCATGAAGTACCACCTGAACGTGTTATAAACAACATAAAGAGAATGGCACTTAGCAGAGCACATACCTTTGCCAGCGCTGTGTGTGCACCTGTCGACATACACTGTCAAGCTATGCCAGAACCACAGATTGGATTTTCAACTCATTTAAATCACTTTAAATTACCAGCTTATTTCACAACAGGAGGTCCACATTCTGTCACGACTGCAGCTGAAACTGGATGTGAGACCGGACACCTTTATCATTTCGACCAATCAGCACATATCTGTACCAATTAGCTCCATACATTTGTTGAGTAAGCTCTGTACAGTGCACACAGGCACAGAGAACGTTGCCAAGTTTAAGAGGAGCAGTTCATTTATCCGGTAATGAGCTCTTCAGTTACTCCATATTGTTTGTTTTTGGGCCATAAATAGACAATTTTCCTCTTTTGATGTCTGTTGAAAAGAGCTTATAGACACACAGTCTGATAGTGTTATGTGATTGACCCATTTAAAAGTGATTTTAAAGTCAAATTTGTGAGGAGCCACACGCAGTTATGATTAGTTTGAGGTCTAGCTAAAAGTCACATAGCTTTAAAGCAGGCAAAGATTGCCCATAAAATGTTAGCCTCCGGAAAGTGTAACTGTCCTGAGAGTCCTGAGAGATCCATAGTACTGTTACGGTTGAAGCTAGACCCACAATGCAGTAAGCCTAGCGTAAAGTCCCATTCATTCCTATGAAAGCTGCTCAGTGGCACAATGTGCTCAATGTGTGATTTTAGGTGGCGTTGTACAGTATCTGTATGGATTAAACAACAAGATAAGCTACAATATGTAAGATACAACAGAGTGGTGTAGGGATGACGGTAGGCTAACCTAGAAGTTAGCATCACCGTGGATCCCTCAACAAAAAGCCTATGGGATTTTTCCATTGTATTTTGGATATTTACAAAAAAATAAGCTATGTGGCAAACACAAGATACTTTATAATACTTATACATCACGGTCAGCGAGATAGTTATCACAAATTTTAGGATTTCTAAGGCATAAATACAATCGGCAAAAGTAAAAAGCTGAACATAACATGAGCTATAAACAAGCTACACAGTGGTTGCAATACTTTAGCGTCACCCCACAAGCATCTTACTACTACAAACTCTTCATTGATTTACAAGTTGTAAAGTGAGAGTAAGAAGTCTGCCTGTAAAATAGGATGAGTAAGTACAGTAGATGAGTCACTTTATGCTAACCTAGGCTAACTGCCTCTGAGCTAGCTCTGTAGTAAATGCACAAGCATGTTTAGTGGTATCAGACTTTTCATCTAACTTCCAGAAAACAAGTATATAAGTATATTTCCTAAAATGTTAGACTATTTCCTTGATGGAATCATTAGAGTTATTCTGGCTTCATTCTGGGCTCACAAAACAAATGTGAGTGTGAGAAGGTCTTCAGAGTATAGAGGCTACTTCATTTCCCGAAGCTATAATTTGTTACTACAGCAAAACCAATTATAAAAGTATTCGGGGACACACTTGCATGAAGTATTCACTTTCATTTTCCAGTTTCTTTCTTGGTTCTCTGTCAGAGTAGAGAGCGTTACCCCGTCAGGAGCTCCACGTGCTCCCTCTGGGGGCTGTGCGACTCTCAGTCACACCAGCTCTCATCTGGCTGCTGTCAGACTCCTGCAGAGATGCTGCTGCCAGGACCAGAGAGTTGAGAGATGACACGTTTACTGCTGCTCCTGCAAACTTAATTGGGTGTTTGTCCATGACAGGTATATAATGGAGACAAAGCTTTCTGCATACGTACAAAAGTTAGAGCAATAATGTTTTGTCTTGTTGCTTTCTTTTATTTCTAAATATGTTCATTTCTGTCCTGGGAAAGAATTCTCTTGACATTAACACATTTTTTAGCATCTTACTTTACTTGATGGGCGTCAGAGCCAAAGGATGGGACAGGTCCCACACACCTGTTTACATGATGTCAAAAAAACACAATTTCTTTCAGCAACATTAATCAAAAGTGTTTAGCACTTTTCCATAAATTAGGCTTTCAATAGCTGCTAGTGTTACTAAGCAAAGGACTTGACTTCTCTGGTCCAACCCGAGTTCAGCAATTAGCTTTAAGGATGTCTGTTTTTATCTCTCTTTCTTTGCTCACGCAGCAGCTTCAGCAAGGCCGACTGTAGTGAAAATAACAGTAAAATAAATTGGTACAACTGAGAACAAATACGATGGCTGAGCCTGTTTGTGCTTCAACGCCCTGGCATGAAGTGTACAGGTAGTTTATTTGAAGAATAAGGCTCACACCATGAAATATGACTCGCACACAAGCGTGCACACACCTCCACCTCGGCAGCGGCGGCCTGTCTGAACACATTCGCTGTAATGTGGAGAAATGGGACTAAGAGAGAACAGAGCAGTGTCCTGCGATGTGGTGGGGAGTGAGGAGGGGAAAGAGGCGTGATAGACAACAGAAGTTGTTAATGCATCCCTGTGATCTGTGGCCTGAGAACAGACAAGTGGCACCACAGAGGAAGAAAGACAGTAAGAGAGAGAACGAGGGATGCTAATACACAAAAAGGATGAAAGAGATAGAAAGCAATCAGCGCAAAAACGAAAGAGAAGGAGTGAGGGATCGCACCGGGCGAGGCTGACACTTTGTCAGAGGCAGAGCTAGTTGTCAGATGGGCTAATGCCGCCTCGGTTCAAGTCCCTCTTAAAGACGTCAGATCACACAGGCAGATTGCCCGTGGAGGATTTGAGGCAGGCGCCCGCCGGGGGAGCTGGGAAATTGCATTTGCTGCCTGCTACAAGATCCTGATAAGAGCAGATTTGTTCTAAGAACGCAATGACAGGGCAAGGTTATCACAAAGCTGCCTGCCCTCCCTACTGCAGAGGAGAGGAGGAGAGGGGAGGAGAGGAGAGGAGAGGAGAGGAGGAGAGGAGAGGAGGCGAGAGGAGAGGAGACAAGAGGAGAGGAGAGGAGAGGAGAGGAGAGGAGAGGAGAGGAGAGGGGAGGAGGCGAGAGGAGAGGAGACAAGAGGGGAGGAGAGGAGAGGAGAGGAGAGGAGAGGAGAGGAGGAGAGGAGGCGAGAGGAGAGGAGACAAGAGGGGAGGAGAGGAGAGGAGAGGAGAAACAAGATGATTGTCCACAATTCCTCGAACCAGAACAGCAAAGTGTGCAATACATAACATGTGGAGTACTGGAAGAAGTATTCACATACTTTACTTAAATAAAAGTACTATAAGTGCAAAAAAATACTCCTGAATTAAAAATGTTACTAAAATTTAAGTAGGAAATGTGCTTGAAGTTTTGGAAGTAAAAGTACTCGTATAGATCAATATCATTGTACTATTGGATTTTGCTGACTAATATCTAAATGACTGCAACAATAGTTATGTAGTAAGTAATAAATAGTGTATAGTGTAAATATGAAAAAAAAAAAAAAAAACTTTAGTGCAACCAAACTGAAGTATAAGCATAGTCCTAATTTGTATACAAGTACACAGTGAGTGTATATGTAGAAATGTTGAACTATTATGGCGTGTGTCAGGAAGTCACTTGGCTGTGGTCTGTATGTTGGACGTGCTCAGCGTGCAGTTTTTGACTGGTAGTGTCTGGAGTCAAGACAAGCTGATGAGAGGCAAAGGTGACAGAGAGCCAGGGGAGGTGTGTGTGTGTGTGTGTGTGTGTGTGTGTGTGTGTGTGTGTTTGTATTGCTATGCTTGTGTGGACCAACCCTCGACATCCCACCTTTCTTGTGAGGACATTTTTACATGTGAGGACATTTTGCCTGAATGAGCAGTAAAAATGCTAGGATGAGCTTTGTGTGTGTGTGTGTGTGTGTGTGTGTGTGTGTGTGTGTGTGTGTGTGTGTGTGTGTTTGTGTGAAGCCAAACTCCAGATACCTGCCGAAGCTATCCGTTATTTCACAAAACTCAGGAGTGAAGAGCAGACATACCAAACGTTTAACCTAACTGATGCGGAAACAAAAATAAGTCTCATCACATCAATTAATGTTAAGGAATGCATGATGTTGTTTATCTTTAATCCCTACCGTGTTCAGTACGTGTGAGCCTTTCTTACATTTCAAAAACAACATGCATGAGTCCTAAGTTTCTATTAAACAGCCAGCCTTTGCCACCCGGTTCAGTCCTGTAAAAATCAGCATTATTAAAATGTTATGAATGGTTGTGTGTAAAAAGAGCAACAGCGCAGACAGAGATGTGTTGTGTCTGTCTGCCCGTCAGTCTGATGCCACGTACAGGTCTGTCACTCTCAGTGAGAGAGCGAGCACTGGTCGAGACAGAGAGAGAGAGAGAGCAGCAAAGTAAAAGTTGAAAGAAGGATGTGTGGAGGTGTGAGCTTTGAAGGTTTAAGGCTGTCAGAGCCTTAATCTATCTGTCGCGAGGTGTGTGGACGCCGGGCTTAAAGTTAGCTGGATGTTGGACTGATGTCGTTTAGACAGCAAATGTCCATCACAAGACATTTCCAGCTGACACTTTATTCTCCTGCACACGACTTTTCTTCAGCCACCACTGTACACTGGCAGGGGTGGATGATGTGTCTGATCATGTGCTGGTGGAGGTGTAAATACAACTGTGACAAAACTACACTTCGATAAACCTAATTGTTGTGTTTTCTAAAATTGTGAAAAAGTCTTGTGAAATGTTGTGTCTTCTAATATGTTTTTTTCATTTTTTTAATTGTTTTGTGAAATGTGGTGTTTTTGTAAAATCTAGTTTTGTTTTGTGAACTGATGTGTTTTGTCACTCAGGGCCGCCGCATGTCAGGGTTTAAAAATACCCTCAAACCACCAACTATTACAGTCGACTATAACACCGTCCATTGTAAAGGCACTTGTATCAGATACTGAAACTTTTTGAAAAAAAAGTCGTTACTACAAGTTGGAAACTGACAGTTACAGTAACTCCCATATGACATGAACATGACATTTCTTCCCAGCTCCCTGTTGATGAGTTGAAGTCACCCGGTAAGGTGAAGGAAACTTTAGGATTTGGAGGATTTGCAGGGTACTTTAGCAAAATTTAGGGAGTCTTCAGTCTTCTAAATCACAGACTGCAGTCGTGTACGTGTGTGACGAGAACAGTCGCTCAGCTGGGTTCCTTCACTTCGTTTTTTGAAAATGACAAATGTTTGAAATCCGACGTAAGAGAGAGATGTGATGCTGTGTGAGAGAAAGAGAGAGAGAGAGGTGTGAATTTTCCAAATCAGCAACACAGCCGTGTGGACAGGCTTCTGGTTTGATGTACTGTTTTATCAATGTGTGTGTGTGTGTGTGTGTGTGTGAAGTAGCTGTTCTGACTGGGTGTGATTCAGTGCCTGCGGAGGTAAATTAAATCATTTCTCAAGGCCTCTCCTGTCAAGTCTGTCACACAGAAAGATAACGCTGTCGATGCAGCCTCATCTCCACACAAAACACTGTCGGTGCAGACACAGAAAACCACAGAGAAACTAACTGGTCTTGGCTCAAATTGAACAGTTAAAGGTGCACTTTTAATCAGAAGAGAAAGATCTTGAGTAACTGAGGAATAAAAAATCAGTCAAACAAACTGAATAAACAAACTGACCTTAAAGACAAAGTTTCATACTGTTTTACTTTGTTTATATGTGGCGGACCCTGCCACCGTTCTAGCTTCAAACTTATTTTCCTCTGAGAACAGCTTGTTTATTCAGTTATGGAGAAAATAAATACTTCTGAGTTTCTATTATTACCTCATTAATATTGTAAGTATTACTACTAGTTAATGATTCAGTGCAACCTTGATTAGTTTTTATATTTATTTAAATTTCTGTGACCCAAAGTTAAGACAAATTTTGAGTGAATGTTTAATTAAAAAAATAAATAAATATTGGGCTTTTTTCAGATATACAATGCAGGATTTTCATAAACACAGTGGAATATATGTGAATCCATTTTATTTTTTGTAGTATTAATTCATGTTTAGACTACATTGGTCCAACTTCTTTGAAGGTATTTTATATTTCTCTATAGTGTGCTTACCTGATCATAAGACACATCCAATAATTGAGAGTGGATAAATTAACAGATCATTTGGTTGACTGTACCTCATGATGAGTAAATAAACTAACTTCTGTCATTTTCTGTCTGCATGATGATGTCCTTGCCAAAACCCACTAACATCAGCCTATGTGGGGCTTTTTGTTTGAGATGCTGCTGAAGTATTTAGTAGCATTTAGTGGAGAACAGCAAAGCCGAGCACTGACACCAAGCTGTGGGTAGATAGATGGAGCCCTGTCCTGCTATAAATCATACTCTTGTTAACCCGTGGGCAAGTGAATGTAAAGTCACATCGGCCTCAGGGGAGCCTGCAACACAAGGCTGTTTTCACTTTGGGTGATTCTTTTAGCCTTCAGCCGGCGCTCACGGTCAGATTATGTCCTGAATTCACAGATAAGTCATAGAAAAGACACACGGTGTATTCAAGTGTGCGCATTACAGTGAATGTATGGATGATTGTATTAACAATGGAACAAATGACTATATGCACGTGAAAGGTGATAAGCCCAAAGAGAATTACTACTCAACTATGCAGTTCCTCTCAGCAACTAACTCAGCTAACATATTATAGATGCATCTTGTGTTTAGAGTGCAGAGAGAGATAAAAACTCTCCTGGAAGAACACGGATGCTTGTCATCTTATTTAGGACATGAGCAGTGTACTTCAGCCTCTGTGGTCAAAATGAGTAGTACAAAAACAAACAACCTTACTTTCTTCATGAAAAAACCTTTTTCTTCAAAAAAAACCCCACTTTTTTTTTCAAAACACATTTAAAAAAAAAAAAACACACATTTTTTTCCACTGGGTTCCATACATGAAAAAAATATATTTTCATGAGAATTTATTTATTGTGAATATAATGTTTTTCACTCGGTTCCACACATGAACAACATTTTTTTCGTGAATTTCTTTTTTTATTTTCACACATGAAAAACATTCTATAGAAACTTAGAAAATGGATTACCAGAATAAAAAAAACTACCACTTGCCCCTCAGGGCTTCTGTACTAACCCTAACCAAGAGTTCTTTGCGCCTAAACCTAGCAAGGCCATAAGCACAGCATTGCAACATAACATTGGAAATTTAACCAAAAGAAATGGTTTCAACATATCTGTGGTTTTACAGAAATGTGAGTGGGTTGCAAGAGCCTGCAAGATTGTCCAAATACAAGGGGTGTCAACTGTTGCCTTAAATCAAACAATTAACTGTTGAAATGAGTTGTTCTTACCTCATCATTCATGTTAAGCGATGATCTTGCTGAAGGTCTAATGTAGAACTAGTATTTGATGTAATGATATCACTGTAGAACAGAACTTATAATGGTCTATTTACACACACACACACACACACACACACACACACACACACACACACGCACACACACCTTTCTACCTGCCAATATATCACAGCCCCTAGGTGGGAAGATTGATGGCATTAAATTGCTTCTATCCAGGTTTTTTATCAGGATTTACAGGCGTCGCTGTACCTAGAGCTTTCCAGCACCACTCCCTTCCATAAATCATGCTTTTTCACCTTACCACCACTCTCTCCACACACACACACACACACACACACACACACACACACACACACACACACAGTTTGCACCCAAGCACACACAGGTGCCACACACATGCCCAAACACCCCGGCACACAAATGTACACACGCATAGACTTTGGGATATGGCTGTAACAAGATGGATGACCCCCTTGCCGTCTGCTGCCAAAGCGAACCTTAAACCACACGCACACACACATACACACACACACACACACACACACACACAAACACAGTGACTCAGACGGAGCAACACATGTACATTTTGACTCTGTAATGGAAAATGTCAATCTCTGTCGATGGCAGGCCCTGGAAACGCAGTGATTCCTTCCCTTCCACCCATCGCTCTCATTATAGGAAAATGTCACCTCATTTCCCAACTACACGTCGCCTGATTAATTTCTGAAAAGGGGAACGAGAGAGACAGAGATGGTGAGATGGAGAGAGGTGGCATCTGTTCACGAGACTGTTTGCTGGTATTGTTTTGGGGATGCAGGTTTGTGTAAGTGCGAGTGTCCTCAGGATGCAGCGAGGTGGCTGATCCTGACCCTGTCTGTGGAGGGGTAACCTCAGTAGTGGCAGCAGGCTTAGTAAGGTGGCCCAGACAGTCTTCTTCTCAGTGTCAGCTATGTACTATACGTCATTAAGCACTCTTTTTCCATTCTATACATAATGTAAATGCAGTCCAGGAGAGACTCTCAACGTGTGTGCCATTATCCCCTTTTATCATTGCATGTGATTACTGAGTGCCGCTTCTGTCTCTGACACCGGCTTTTCATGTTGCCTTCAAGTGCGACCATTCAGAGCATCTATAAACACTTAGCCCGCTGATATGTCTGCATGTCAGTTCTCTGAGCTCTTGACAGCAGAGGAAATGCTATGAAAGAAAATAATTAGGGCACTTTCAAGGCTAACGCCTTTCATATTTTCATTCAAGCCCTGAAATCATGACCACAGGTGACTGTTGGAACGCAGACTGACTGGAAAATCATGAGCTTCAGCTTCAGGTTCTTTATCATGACAAAGTTGTACAACACTCATGACTGAGCAATGATGTTGCTCAAATTAGCAACTTTTCAGACGAAACAGGGAACATTTTCCATTTTTTCTAGCAACAAATAGGGATTCTTTGAGAATGTATTTGGAAACTCTGAGCAACTTTTGAGAACTGGTCTATAAAACACAACTACACTGGATGGGAAAACGTGGGTTACAAGATACAGCTAGATAAGATACATTGTTAGGATGCTGGTTTTTCTTGACACCTAGCAGAGATGGCTAGATGGAAACTCTCAAGGAGACACTGAGGCAATTTCCAACTGAAAATCGATTATATTTAACACCATCGGGACAATTTGCAGCCGTGTTTGTGGAAAGAAAACTGGGTATTTTTATCAAGTAGTTAGACTGGGTATTTCTTGATGAGACATCAAAACAATTAACAGCTGAAGACTGGGTATTTTTAACAAGGGGCAATTTGCAGCCATGTCAATGGCGACAAAACTGATAATTTTGACATAACATTGGGACAGTTTCCAGGTATTTTTTCAGCTGTGTTAGTGGCAACAAAAGCAATTTTCAAAAAGACATAGGGACAATTTTCAGCCGAAAACTTGGTATTTTTAAACAAGATTTCAGGAAAAGCGACAGTGGTGACAGAGCCTTTTTGTTTTGTTGTTTTTAACATCAGGAACGTTTCCACTCATGTTTGTGCTGCAAGAACCAGTTAAGCCAAAACATGATCCTTTCCTAACCCTAACTAAGTGGTTGTTGGTCCTAAACCTGTCCAGACCGGAAACATAGAGGTGTCACAACATAAAACTGAAAACTGAACATTAGGAACCGTAAAGTTTCAACATATCCATGGTTTTGTAGGAATGCACATTGCCAACATTTATTATTGCGACTGGGTTTAAACACGGCTAAACATGTCATTGAGAACAATTTGTAAGAAAGCATAAGAAGAACTTCCCCAGTGTCTACCAGCAACTGTAGGCGTGAGGAAATCAGCCAGAGAAAAAAAGATGACGGCAGACAAATGAGGTGGAGGCGAACAGGAGAGGCAGCGACAAGTGTTTTACAGCTGCTAAATAATTAGAATCAGACAGTGGCATTCTCCCTCCCCGCCTGTCATAAACTGGATAATGCAAACAAATGACCCTAAAATTGAAAACTGCGGGACAACAGCGGAGAGTACCCCGTCTCATCAGAGTCAGACACACACGCAGAAATAAACACACACACCTCAGGGCGCTGAAAAGCCACAGTTTACAATCCAAATTATGCCGTGATGACAGTCCAATTCTTTTCAATTTAAATACTGATTAAATTCCCCCGTTGCTTTTTGTTGTCACCCACCATGTAACCTGTCTGTGTGTGTGCGTGTGTGTGTGTGTGTGTGTGTGTGTACTCAGCACAAAATTGAATATTGAATTACTGTACCTTCAATCAAAAATAAAGTTCCCGCTGCCTTGTGTTGAATACCAATATTTCATCAGTTTTCCATGCTGGAGTTATTGTAAGCAAGGCTGAATATCACCTTCATAATCATTACCAGCCTAATGCTGCTTTACTGATGTTAATGAACATCATCTGGGGCTTCAATTGACCATAACGCTGAATAACAGAACTTCACATCTTCCCGGAGAAAGTATGAATGTGTAGAAAGACACCAGAATAATTGCCCGCCTGCTATCGTCTCTTAAAATCTGAGATTGTTTCCTATTCAGCTGTCCAGGGACTACAGATGAAAAATTAAACTGAGGTAAAATACAAATGAAAATAAATGGACAAAGGCTGTAAGGAGGGGGTGGGGATGAAGCAGGGGAGGCACTTCACAAAACTCTGAAGACAAACTATCTACTGTAATATCAGGAAAACTTCTAAAGTTCTGTGAATGGCATCACTTTTTAAAACGCAAAGCTACACTGACTGCACCAGTAACAGTTGCACAGCACCATGCAAACCTTAGGCTATTTCAGTTAGCCTTAGTTTATAGTGCAGTGTAGCCTACATATCAGGTCCTGGGATAAGCTACCAATTCCAGTGCTCCTGGTTGAATGTTTGTTAACCAAACAGGCCAAGTGATAAAAAATGCTTGAAGCAAAGAAAGAGACAAAAACAGCCTTGAAAAAAAAGGATTGTAGATTTTTTTTTGTGTAAACTATTATAAATGCAATTTTAACATATAATGCTTTTTGAAAGTGATGGGGACAAAATCATTACCAAAAATGGGGGACAAAGTAACCTGCCGAGAGCTTTGAGAAGCAACCAGCTTCGCATCACTTCAAGGTCGATAGTATGTGAAACAATTTCAATTCGCCCTCAGCAGCAAAAATCCTCCAAATGATGCAAAATGCTTCATGTTGTATGTTCTCAAGTGGTTCTCTAACACTGTTTCCAAAGTCAAGACGGACCTTCAAATGTCAAGATATACTGTTCTTGTGTGATTTATTCAAAATCTTGATTAATGAATCTCACAACTTTGGGGTTCTGTCTGTAGCCAGAGTATTTTTTTTTATTTCTGTTTTTCCTTACTGGGTTTTTTTCATATTAAAGAAAGTTGCATCAGAAGTGTCGTGGTGTTCTCTGTTTAGGCTGTGATGGACCAATTATAAAGAAAGAAAAAGTTGTGTCCACAGAGCTGTAGTATGAACGAGAGCTTCAAACGACTCTATCCACAGACTGACTGCTCTCATGAATGAAAGGCTGCTCCTCTCTGAAGTGAAGAGAAGTTTGGAGGAGCTTTATTCATTCTGGTGGTTTCAGCTGAGCTGACAGTGACACTTCTCTTTGTTCTGTCGTTCCTCTGCAGCCTTCTTACTTTCTCTATCAGCTCAGCGATGCAGGAAGTGTACAGTGAAATTGAAACACTGACAAAGAGAGATTTAAGATGAGTTTCCTGCGTGTGTGTTTGTGTGTCAGAGGTGAAGAGTGTGGCTTATTTGCCAGCCCTGTTCCTCCTCCTGTGTGACAGATGGGAATGTTACCTGCAGTAGAAAGATGCATTTTATTCTGTTTAGCAGAAATATGCCAAGAAAGAGTTTTATTTCCGAGGGCCAGAGCTCAACTTTTTAAAAAACACACACTGCGAAAGAAAGGACGGATGTATCAAGAGGAGAAGATGAAGATATTTTTAGATGCGAGTCTCATTTGAAATATTTGTTTTCTATTGACATCACACCTGACCAGATTTGGTGATGAACTCTTTGATAAATAAACACTTTATACTTATATATGTATATAATGTATTGATTATTACAATATTGATTTAAACCACTACCTGGCTTTAATAATTCATTCTATCCATATCAGCAGGCTGTCTGCAGGTTAACAGGAAGTCTGGCCGTCTCCAGCCGTGCTAATGAGGACAAAATTGCGTGTTGCTAAGGAGACTTCGGGACAGGTCCTGCTGTGTTTGTGGCAATTAAAGCTGGATATTTTTAACTGGAAGTCAGGCCATCTCCAGTCATCTCTGTGGCATCAGAAGTGGAGGTTTTGAAGGAGATCTTGGGACATGTCCAGTCATGTACGTGGCGACTGAATTAGGTATTTTAAGCCAAACCATGATGGTTTTTTTTACCGTGCCTAAACCTGATAAATTGAACATAAACAGATGTTAAGTTACAACATAAAGAAACACACAGCTTGAACATTTTCAACATTTATTCTGGTGATTGGGTTGGAAATGGCAGCCGTTTGATTGACACCTCATTTAACCAGATAGGAACATATATGCCCGCCCTGGAGCCAACAACAGCCAAAGAGTTACTGCGTAGACAGGAGAAGCTCTCTCTGTTCCCTCGCCTCTCTCCTGAGCCACGTAGACGCAGGTAAATTATTCAAGTTTATGTAGTTTTATGCATTTTGCTCTTTGTATAGAATGTTTTTCCCATCTCGTTTTTGACTATTTTATATTGACAAAGTTAATGTAAATAAGGAAATTAAGATCAATAATGAGTTTAATACTGCTGTTACTCTCAAGCAGGGATATTTCCTTGGAGAAACGAGTGTTAAGTGTTCCTTTTTTTAGCGATGTCAAATTTGAACTTGGACTACATGATGTGGACCCATTGTGTTTTCCAGCTAATAGGGACAATTACTTATTTACATCTGTTGTTCTCTTACTGTGACATGTGAAAAAAATGTTGTGATCATACAGTAAAAACATGAGAAGTAACACTTGAATTTAATCCCTGAGGTTACATATCATTATGATTTATTTCAGATTTTTGAGATTCATACACATCTTCATGGTGTCTCCACACCTGTGTGCTCTCAGCCTCACCAGTCTGCTCTTCGGAAACAGCCAAGTTGGCACGCGTTCAGTGCTTAATGGAAACATTGACTGTCGGGAGCTGTTATGTACAGTGTGTGTGTGTGTGTGTGTGTGTGTGTGTGTGTGTGTGTGTCAGAGCCTATTGAGGAGTGGAGGGCTCTTTGTAGGCCAGAAAAAGGTAAATGTCACCTTCCCTTTGGGGCTGCAGCTCTCAGACTGTCGAGGGAGCGCTGACAGTGTAACTGTCTGTAAAGGTTGAAAAGGGAAGTCTGTTCTCTTTGTCTCTCTTTATCTCTTCACCTCTCATTCGCTCTCTCTTGTATGTCACCAACCCTCTGAGTCACTCTGACCTTGTTATTGCCACTAAAATTGGGGATGCAGTGATGACAGGCTACATTCATTTCCACTCATTAAAAAGTGGGAAACTATTTATATAAACACACATCAACCGCGTCATAAAAGCACGTTTTTGCTTCTTCCACTCGGTGAAAATTGTCAGTTTTAAGTTGTGAAAGCACCTCAACTGGAGTTTTTCCAAATTAATAAGTTGTTCTCACTTCAGCGTTTCACTGAATGTCATTTGGTTTGTTGCTGTTTTTTCTTTTTTTCCTCTCTCAATCACGTGGTAGGAGGCAATTACAAAGTACACCAGTGATTTCGTTCACACTTGTCTCTCTAATGCACACAGAAACACACACACACACACACACACACACACACACACACACAGGGTCTCGGTGGTGTTGATTTGTTTTCTTATTTTAGAATTCAACTTCCTCCTGATCGAGATCTCATTTCCTGACACTTAACCCGCTGGGAGCTCTGTGTACACGTGTCCGTTTGTGCACGTATGCGTGTGTGTTTGACCACATTGATACATGATGCAGAGGTTTCACTGCAGACAGATGAGATTTTTTTCCCACCAGCAGAAAAACACAAAACTCAATGAAAGTTCATGATGTTGGTAACAAAGAAATTTGTAACCCAACAAAGGATATATCTAATGAAAACTCAAATGTATTATTTCATTACTTTATTATTTAATTGAATTATGTACATTTTTCACCTTAAAATAGCAGCTTCAAAATCATTTTGATGGTACAGTGTCTTGTAAAGGGGTGAATGGTGTCTCTGTCACTTGTTTCTGCACTGTGTGACTTCAGTGAGAGGGTAAGATCATAGCGTTACATACTGTACATGTTTACATCAACATACAACTTTCTAACATATGACATTGTTAGGACGTAATGAGTTTTGTTTGTAGTCAGCACCTACATTATGTCAGAGAAATTGCTAAAGACCTGAGATCTGTAGTTACGACAGAAATTGTGAGGGGCTCAGAGGTAGTGAATTGGTGCAATTTGTTTGCCATCACTAACTTTTGTAAATGCATAAAGAATTTAAGATGGCATTACTTCATTTAACTACTTTTAATGTTATCTGAAACATGTATTCTCACTCAATGATTGGAAAGTTGGCCTCTGTATATCGTCAAACACACTTTTATTGCCTGTGGTGCACAAAAAAAAAAAATCTCTGGAAGAATTGATGAAATAAAATACAAATCTGGCACAACAAAAAGTAACAACATGCTTCCTTGCTTCCCAAAAAAAATTTGCGTATCCTTCCTTCAGCTAAAAGAAAAAAACATAACTCTCTCCATCTTCTGATCCCCTAAGAATTTTCATACGGTCCCTTAAAACCTCAAAATGGACTTTAAATAATTTCAATTTACCTAAAACCAAACAAGAACACAGAAGATGGTCTGCATCGTGTTGTTAAGTCCTAATTTTCTTTCTTAGATTGATGAGATGTAAATGTTGCACTGCACCTCACAGATGTATGGAAAGTCTAACTCGGCCTTGCGCTTCACATTTCTCTCTGCTCTCGGAGATAAAGCTGTGCAGAAATGGCGGTCGACGTCTCTCTGGAGGGATAATTCTCTTCTATACATCATCATTTTGTCCTGCTGGGACTCTTTTAGCTCTGTGTTCTGTTATAATTTCATTCCAACTTGCTTTACTGACATCAAAGTGAGGCACAATTTCACCAAAGATTCTGTGTTAAATGTTATCATGGAGCCGTGACCATCTTTTATCATTGTGTGTCTGTCATCCCTGCTTTGTCTGTCCATCAGGCTGATGCTTTCACAGACATAAACAACTCACATGAAAGCTTTCTGAAGTGCAACTCCTCCTGAGGAGGTCTGGTTTGTTGATCCGATGGAGAATTGGACCTACGGAGCACGTTCTATGTTTCGTCTTGTTTGTTTGTATTTTGCACATTTTGTTAATTTAATTTTGTTAAAACATTTTGGGTTAGTTTTGGAAAACAAACCAAAAAAAAGTTATATTGAAGGTGAATGTTTTCATGAGAATGTTGGAAATTCTGTGTTGACAGGAGATTTGATAACCCTTGTAATTATATTTTTGTCAGTGCTCATAGGAGACTGGACGGGCAGGGGCTAGCTGTTTAGCATGCTAACTTCAGTAGACACAACATAAAGACATTTTCACATAATGTCAACGCGGTTATTTCTTCACATTCTATTGACAAAGTTCATTTTTAGAATGTTTTAAGCTAAAATTCGGGCCATATTTTACAAATTGCCCCTTTAAAACAAAGACAGTCCATTTGTAGCATTTGAACCGATGCTTCTCTGGAGAGTCTGTACATCTTCTGGTAAAATCCATCTTCCCGTCTTCCTTTTTCTCCTCTTTGCCCACTTTTCACTTCCTTCATAATAGGATTCATAGATCCAGACACATGTCCTATTCAGCTCAGACAATGGGGGACTCTCAACACCCACCAGGAGGAAATAGGGACTCTGAAGCAAATCGGACTTTCTGACTCCCTGTCAGCGTGTGTGTGAGGAGTCTCACAGGGGTGTTCTGAATCCACACACACACACACAC
The DNA here is from genome assembly GCF_965226575.1 of Pagrus pagrus. Lineage (NCBI taxonomy): Eukaryota > Metazoa > Chordata > Actinopteri > Spariformes > Sparidae > Pagrus > Pagrus pagrus. The sequence continues at coordinate 18,943,721 of NC_140200.1, read as the reverse complement.
ACACTCACACACACACAGGCACACACACACACACACACACACACACACACACACACACAATGCCCCGGTACCCTATGATATCATCACGGGTGACTGCCCAATATGACAAATGTGAAGAGACAGACTATAATGAGAAACATTGTCGCAGGAGAGGAAAAGATGGACGTGTTTGAGAGGAAGTACAGGTCAGAAAAAAAGAAACGAGGTAAAAAAAAAATTACAGACTGAGAAAGTCTCCTACAAATAGGACCAACAGGCTCCTCCTAATGACTTTCTCTTCCCCTCATCTTCTCCCCATGTGCTCACATCAACCCCGTAACTCACCAGAACTAATATGGAGGCGACTCAGAGAGAAGGTGAGGAGTATTTCTGGGCCTCCTGACTTCCAATTATAAGTCCATTTGGTCACGCATATTTGAGGAGCGAGAGCAGAGAGAGAGAAAGAGCGAGAGGGGGGAGAGATTTGAATATTTGTATATTCTGCGATTTCGCTCCTCTCTCCATCATCGCTCGCTCAACGCGCCGCCGATCAATTTCCCGTCCCATAACCTTGGAAACTCTTCGGGGTCACGCCAAATCAATGAGTGCTCTCTCATGAAAAACGGAATAATTATCCAAACTCTATGAATCAGAGAGATTGGAGTTGGTTATGATTTATTCATGCGCTGCATAATAGAGCCGTAACGAATGAGATGGATGCTGACGGCTTACAAAAAAAAATAAAAAATAAAGAGTCAGAGATGAAAGAGAAGGAGAGGCCGGCTGTCAGGATTGATTGAGTCAAAATGGACTGATGGGAAGAGGAGATGGATGTGAGGATGGTGCAGTTTTCTGTCTCCAGCTGTACTGCTGAAACACATGATGGAGCTGCCATGAGTCACTCGCTCATTTATTACCTTTGTTCTTTTTTCACATGTTAATGTCAGACATATATACATACAGTGTGTTTGTATTAGTCAGTTTGGAAAATGCAAATTGGTAACAGCTGTATTGTTGCTGTGCTGTTGCTGTGTGAAAAGATTTTAATTCATACCTCTGACTAAAAATAAAGATAGTGAAATTTTTTTCAGAGATTTTGGGCTACTTTGTGTTTTCTTTCAGACAAGTGGGAACAAACTGCACATTAAGCTGTTTATTTTGGTTCAGATTTCTGTTCTGGACATTATGTCAAATATTGCATATTTTATTAGGTAGCCAGATTTGCATATTGATACAATAATTATCAGAAAACTTGTAATACAAACAATTATTGTCTTAATAAAAGTAATTAACAGGGGAAATATCATGGCAATATTTATTAGTTAAAATGTAAATGCCTGGAGGGAATTTTACAATATATCTCTATAGCAGTTTTCTCAAAATAGGCAATAGGCAAAGAGCACTGACTGATCTGAAACTGTTTTTTCTTTTAAACGTTTTTACTAGTTTTACACTGAAATTGGTGCGTAAATGCAGCTCTTTAAAGGTGCTATTTGTAAGAAAAGTTGATTCTTGAGTCCCGACTCAACAAAACTGATTGCTTTTGACGAATTGAGACTCAAAAATCAACTTTTCTTCCAATAGCGCCTTTAAAGGTGATTGACTATTTTCCCATAGATACGGTTGGTTTTTTGTTTTGTTTTCCCATTACGTCATGTTCAATGTCACGGACGCACTGGAAAAACAGGGATCAGTAGAAATTTTACTTCAGTCTCTCCTTCAAACTCAGCATCAACTTAATAATGTTCGAGTGCTGCTTGAACGGAGACAGCTGGAAAAGTATTTCTGCACGAATGTCCTTAACTTCAACATGTATCATAGATTTGAAGAGGTGAAAAATGAGTGGTGTCATGTTTACATCACTGCTGATCAGAGTTGTGATTGTCGTGATCGGCTGAGCCCTTCTTATTTCAGGCTGAAACAGGAAAAAATCTCTGAGGCCAATAAAATAAATGTTGCATTTCAGCAGACAAAAATCGTCTGGCATGTGTATCGTAAAATCAGTGATATGTTTTCGAAGACATGGGGATTCATTGCCCTATAATTGGTAAAGGTGCCTTGAGAATATCCCTTTAAATACCCTCTAACTGGTGTTTTTTCCAGAAGTGATATAAAACTGCTGATCATTTTGTCAGACACGTCATCATGGATCCTCTGGGATTTCTGATTTCACTGTTTTATGTCACTTAAAATCCTTTTGTGCCTCTTACTCTCCCGCTGTCACATTTATTTCCTCATGTTTCTTTTGTGCTGCCTGACTTCCTCTGACATCAGCAGGAACAGGGATCCATGTTCACTGTCCAATAAGTACAAACGGGGAGAAGTGAAGCGCTATAGTTTCCTCCTGAGGGAACCCATGGATGATCACATCCAATGACTAACACTGACCGTTATTGATCACAGCGGAGACAAGGCCCTTTAACATGCTCTTACAGAGAGGAGGGCTTTGGAGAGGATAAAAAGAGTGTCTGCTGCAGACGGTAAGATATTATTATGGTCTGGACTCCCTGTTGACGGCTCTTTACAGACAGGAGGCCTCTTCTCCGCTTCACTGACTCACATCGTAGTCAGATGTAACAGAGGCACACAAAAAGATGAATAATAGAAAAATGAATATGCAGGAGTCACAGGTTTCTGTGCTTGACTTGTGCACCTCTATTGGCTCATTAACACCACACACAGAAAGGCAAAATGGGGGAGTGTTCTGCCCTGTAGGGAAACACAAATTAATCCAAACTGGAGCAGTCCAAGAAAAACAAAGAGCAATCCAAAAGGTAACAAAGGTAAGCAAGGAGCAAGGCAGGAGCAACGGAGACAAAAACGCTAGCAAAGCCGCAGGACCGATGAAGAAAATGCAGGCAAACTGAGAACAAGTGAGGGAACACATGCAAACTGATCACCTGATGAAACTCAGGTGAGCACAGACTGGAAAACAACACAGACAGGAAGTGCAAAGCACAATCAGACACATGAGAGAGTAGCCTTAAAAAAAAACAGGAAACTAAACCAAAAAGTTGAAGTTCTTATATTTATCTAATCTATTTGATCACAACCTTAAATATCAGCCTGTACTGTATGTATGAATTACATAAATGTTAAATCAGGAGATCATGAGAGAACAACTTAAAATCTCACTGACTTCATCTTTACACCATTCTTCCCGACAGACTCGACTGAGATTTAACAGGTCTGTCAAAATAAAGTGACATCATATACTCACATTGGATTTCAGTCAAATTCATCATCAGTGTACGAGAGGAGAATGGAGCATTTTCTGTTAAGAATGAACAATTTTCCAAACACGAGCGTTCTCTCTTTTCTCACAGTGCACTCTCTTTTTCTACACAGTCTGGCAAACGACCAGAGCCAACAGATGATTTAGTGTGAGCTACAATGGCTTTCATTTCAGTTTGCTTTAGGGAATTCTCCTTTTGCTCCTATGATGCATTACTATGGTCCCACAGCCGGTAAAATGATGTGTGTGTGTGTGTGTGTGTGTGTGTGTGTGTGTGTGTGTGTGTGTTGTGTGTTATGTATATGTGAGACAGAAAGAGAGAGAGATCATAATGTACATATTATCATACAAATAACAATGGTGTTTAAGATTTAAGAGCACCCTTGGGATCAATAGCAACAACACCACCTATTGCAGCTCGTAGCTGTGAGAAACATCTTCTAGATGAATATTAAATAAGCCTTCATGTATAAAGTATCAACAACCAGTTGGTCTGTGTTGTTGCTTGGTTGACGGCAGTTAAGGCAATAAAATGCATTTACAACTTAATACAGAGATATTCTTGTGTGGACTTCTAATGTTCTTAATGTGGCTTTAATGCAGAAAATGGTTCTTGAAAAGGCATCATTGGTTTCAGGCTCCTCTGAGGACGATGAAGGTATGTGGATGTATTTTGGTGCTACAGAAAACATGAAGCACATTTGATGCCACAAAAAACATTCAGCTGAATATCAAGCACTTGCTCTTTAGGCTACACTGGCCTTGCTACACTTTGCTGTAGCTATTTTAGGCTGTAGTGAATAGCTGTTGTTAGCAAGTAGCTCAGTTAGCCATGGAGCTAAGTGGTCCTACAACCTGCCTGCACAGCAACCTCAGATGACAGGGGCAGTCACCGTGGTCAACGAGCTCAGTCCCCAGTGAACACGACACCAGACTGGTACTGAACACCACCTCTAAAACTGACGGATGCCAGTTTGAAGACAGGGGATACAGTACAGAGGCGATTTACAGCAGCTCTGACCAGGTCTATGACTCGGGGAATGAGAAGACACTGCAGGCGGGATCAAGAGAAGCATGAAGCGACAGAGGAGAGAGGAAGAGTGGAGTATCAACAGTGGACAAAAATGGCGTGTAGAGCCAGAATATTTTCACATTGTATTGTAGAGGTGATTGTGGAAAGACAAAACCAAGACTGTTTCAATGAGTTTTGAGTTTGACTGAAGTCTGTTTATGATGAGTTAAGGAGGCAGTTAAGCTCGTCTTAGTTCAGTAAAGAGAGAAACTTGAATTCACAAGATGTGCAGTCGTATTATTCTGTTTAGGAAGGAAAATACGTATTTCTTTTCTTGACATTTTGTTGCTTTATTTGTTTACTTATTAAAGTTGATGCGATCTGCCACTTTCACATGTCCCAGCTGAAACAACAGGGATGATAATATTGTTCTTTCTTCTCTTGAGGTACAGAGACAACACGGGCTGGGCTAGCTGGTTAGCATGCTAACTTCCGGAGACAACTCTGCAACACAATACATAGACGTCTGACAAAACGTCAACACTGCTGTTTCTTCATAGTTTCAAACTAAAATCCTGGCCAAATTTTACACATTGCACCTTTGAGGCTAATTCATACATTTGCAGGTTGGTCGATAATCTTCAACAGATTTTCATTTGGTGGAGCAGTTTTGACTTTAAAGCAGCGGCCAAACACTTGAACCAAAAAAATAAAATTAAAAAAAAGACCCCAAAAGACCTGAGGTGACGTAGAAAATAAATGATTTTTGCAGAAAAATTAATTGTGGTCTTTCCAGGACAACAAAAACTGATAAAAGTTGCTATATTTTTATATTATAGATAACAACTGTAAGTTTGTAAGAATAAGATTTAGAGCTCATAGTCGTGCTAGTAATATTCAAACAAACCGCACAGTTTTACGTGCTCCTTTAAGATGATGACAAGAAATCCATCCATATTGAAAAAACTACCTAGAATGAGCACATGTAATCGTCTCTTTCAGAGTAAAATTGCTGAATTATTGGATAGCTACACAAGGGACAGCACAAATAATAATGACATTATAAAAAACACAGAAAATGCATTTATGTACAGTTACATACAAATGTTTCCACAGTCTGTGGTGGTTTATAAAAGGTAACTGAGTATTTTACTGCTCTTATTAAGAATAAAGCATTACTAACTCATAAAATATCATACAACTTTTTGTCAACAGTCTGCTTGTGTAACTCTAATTTGAATATATCATAAATCAGTTGACATGTCATTATTTACATTATGTAAAGATGTTACATGAAAGGAGCGCAGCGCTGCACGACTCTACTGAGATCTCAGTGGATCTTAGTTTAAAGACACATGTCATCTCAAAAGAGGAACAACTGTGATGAACCTCAGATGATAAAGAGATCCTGGTTATTGGTTGTGAGAGAGGGAACACAGGAGGGAAGACAAGAAGGGGTGAGATGAAGGTCTGGTGTAAACTAGAAAGTGAGATCGGGTGATTATTATGATTGTCTGTGAGAGGAGGAGGAGGAGAAAGGTGAGAGGAGGAAAATCAATGAAAGATAGATGAAGGGGATGACAAATAAAGAGTGACAGAGGAGGTGAGGGAGTGTCATGGAGAGGTGGTTGATTGGCTCCTTTATGGTCTTGGGAACAAACCTTCATACTGTACATGACAGGGCTGTGGCTGTGCGTATATACAGCATCTACTCATTGCTATCTGACATGGATGCATTTGTGTTTCTTGTATTTATTTATCAGAGTAAACTTAGTTGAACTACAAGCAATTTTTCTTAAACATTGATGTAGTCTGACCACATATATACATTAAATGTGACATATTTGGACCTTTGGAGCCACGTAGAAGCATGAGATTGTTTTGTTCACTGTCAGGCTTAGTTTGAAACAGCATTAGTTGAAATATTATTCTCATCTTCTCAGTACAGCTGGTTTTATTGTCACAAGATGTAGAAAATAAAACTGGACAACAGAAGGTTGAAATATACTGCCTAATACACTACTGTTGATTTCTAAGGCTGTTTTCACACCAGTGTCAAGCAAAGCGCAGCACAAGTTAAGACTTGTTCATCGCTGAGATACAAGATAAATCACACCTACATATGACACAAGTAACACGTGTCCTTCATGACGTGATTCCTGCTACATGTTCTCATCATGAGCACATTGGCGAAAAGGTTGAAGGAAAGTTGAACCAAACATCTTGTGTACAGAAAAATAAAAACCTACTCACCTATCACTGCAGAGATGTCCAAGTCCCTGCAGCAGCGTTTCAGCTCGGCTGTACGTTCTGTGTGGGAAGCCAGTGAGGGATCACGACCTTGTCAATGCACTACAGACTCCCACTGGTTGAATGTTGGCACAAAACACTGGTGAGCAGCAGGTTAAATCCCAAACTTTTGACATCAGCTTGAAAAAATCCACAAGAATCTAGACTTACTTCCTTGGACGAATGTAAAAGTACAACTGATGGTTGATAACTGTACACTGTCTGTAATCTGAGTGACAGTGTTACTACAGCAACCACTACAGTGCTACTAGTGCAGAAGTCACACCCTTCTGGTGGACCTCATGGGACCTTATTTTGGAGAATAAATAGTCACTGGGGAGAGACCAATACATTTTTGTGCCATGAACTACACATATGATGTTCGTCAATTTAAAAGATATTTTTTTAAGTCAATAAAGTCGCTAAAGACAGTAAACAGATTGCACTCGACTTGTGGCGCCAAAAGCCCAAAAACTACATTCAAAAAACTCTTTCCAGAAATCATGACCTGGTTATTTAAGACCTTGATGTGAGCAGTTTAATGTCAGAACTATTTTCTTAATAACGACTGTGTCACCGCACGTGATGTAAACATTAATGCTGTAACGTTAGCTAACTGAGTCAGCTAGCCTAGCCATTATACTCGCTGTCTTAAGCTAATACGTTGCTAAGACAACCGTCCACCTGTTAATGTATATACAACTGTTGTGTATTCTTTGTCGTTTTACTCTTGGCGAGCCTGTGTATATTTATAGAGTGATGAGTGTTGAACCTCTTCTGGGTAAATAAAGTCGATCTTTCACTGATGATTCCTGATTGATTAACTCATTTGGCAGCCTTTACTTTCTATTTTCCTTCTTTCTATACTAATACGCTACCAATGTGTTCGTTCTAACTCTTGTTTATGGCTAATTGTTCTCTGATTATTAATCACTGAATTTGTTGTCCCACACTGTTTTCACAATGTCTTTCGCATCAAAGGCTAGCTCCCATCTTCACTCTTTATTGGAAATGTGTTTTAGTGAACGCCTACACGCATCGTGAGGGCAGAAGAGTGAGACAAAAATGCTTGTTTAATCATGAACACCAAAACAAAAACCAGGAAAAATATACTTTGGCAAAGAAATGATTCACAGAACTGGAGACGTAAGGAAGACTGAGAAAGGAGGCAAGAAATGGTGTTGAGACTCGGTCTCTTGACTTATAACATCTCTTTATTTTATTTTCTGTTTTCTTCATATAGACATCAACTGCTGCTGAAAATCTACAATAGTATACAAGAGGCATTTAGCCATTGTCTCTGGGTGTTTTGGAGTAGCAGCTGTCATGTAGCCTGACCAAGAAGCTACAGTTTGTCCCTTTTGTTCATATTATGTCTTTACTGTACACATTACCCCAGAGAGTGTGTCCTCGAACTTTATGCATGAATACAAGCTATTGTCCATAAATCTCTTGAGACTTTTGTCCTACATTGTTCTCTTTACTGATAACAGTCCAACTTTAACAATAAACCCTTCTTTTGATTCAGACACATGATGTTTTTCAGGTCCTTGTACAGTTGTCTTGTTCAAACCATGCAACACATACTGTACGTCTGTGGTCAGGACCGTCTTTACTGTGTCCAGGTCTTTGTTGCACGTGTATCCATGCATTCATTTTTATGTGTATTGTCACAGATGGCGGTATGAACAGACACTCGCTGTTATCAACCACGCATACAGTATCAGTGTTTTTTTCCCCATAGAAATACACAGTTTAATGTCTGATGCGTAACTCAGTGTTCATCATTTTTATGTCCAGTGCATGTGTGTGTTTTCTTTTATAGCCTCATAAATGTTCACATTTTGTGTGTGTGTTCTCGTCACGGCCTCTTGGACAGGAAACAAAAGAACACACACTCACACGGCCAGCCTCTGTGTCTTTCTCTCTCTGTTAATGATTTGGTGTGTATCCTCGTGCATTCACAGCTTCTCAATGTCCCTGTATTTCTTCCTCAGGATGGAAACCTGGTCCCTGAACAACACAGGGTCCAGCCTCATCTGGGAGTGCACCAGGGGCATGAAACCCAGCCAATGACTGAAGGCATTCATGCAGGTCTGTCGCTGGGCGAAGTGGTCTGGGTCGGCCCAGCGAGATGCCTTGGAGCCCTTTGAAAACAGAGAAAGGGAGTGGATAAATGCATTAGAACAACAGAGGAATCAATCAACAGAGCTCTGTAGCAGCGGGTAATGTAACAAGGGGAGAATGCTGATAATAATCCTGACTGTGCAAAAAATACCAGCAAAAACGGGAAGGAATCATTTTAATGTTATTTTACTGACTATGTCACGATCTATTATGTAAAACCAATCAACTGAAATACAGATTACAGGAACTAAATCATAACTAAACTCACATAAAAGGCTTGGTCACGATAGAAAGTGGCTCAGGAAAAATATTTTTCACATGAAATCTTTGGTTCTGGAAGCTTGATGATGTTGTGACTATAGAACCAATCAAAATGTTTGAAAAAGAGGTGGTGGTGTGTTTAAAGACTGTCTTTAAATGATCAAACTCAGGAAAAACACATGACACATGAGAAGGTAAAACAAACTTCAGGAACTCAACGTCCAGCAGGAACAAAAATGCTTGAATAAGATTAAAAGCATTTATTCAAAACATAACAGAACAATAAAACATAGACCGGTTTCCACCTTGAAGGTATTCATCAGGGTCAAAATGGTGGACAAAGATCAAGTAAATGATGATGACACGCCTCCCAAAGTGCCAAAAAGATCCAATCCATTATTTAAATTATGTGACCTTCTATATCATTTTACAGAATTTTACACTCCCAACAGAGTAAACAAATAATTAATAATAGAACAAGGAGAGCAGGATGTGTAGGTGGTACTGATAATCGTAGAATCACTTGCTGTCCGTCCTTTCTCACTTGGTAACTTTAGGCCTTCTGACGTTTTTGTTGATGATGTTGCTTCTGTCGTTAAATTAAAGTTTGTTCTGAGGTTTTCACTTTGGACTTTCACATATCGCACACAGTATCCAGCAGGGCTATGATTCATCTCAACCTGGCTTTCATTTCTTCTCTGTGGCTGGTTTTTATAGGTTCCTGTCTCCGTAGCTACAAGGTCAGATTCCTAGACTCAAAGGTATTGTGTGACTGACAGATGCTGTATTTAAGAACACACATACAAAAAAAATGGCGGCGTGCTGACTTATTCGCTCGTATCATGTGCTCTGACGGTGTCCCCTTCTTGAAGACATGCAAAGACCGGGATTTTTTAACTTCCTAGATGTCCCATGTGACTGCAGTTGTGATGGTTCGGGGTTGCAGGCGAGGCTCCATGCTGATGAAGCTGCTCCTTCTCGTGGACAGCTTGTCATGACATGGCAGGAGGTGTTTCTTACATACTGCAACTCCCAATATTTGTTTTCACCGGTTGCTCCTCCAGAGAATCAAGGTTCATCATACTGACAGAGCCGGTCGACCTGACCAGCTGCTTCACTCTGTGGGAATCTCCCGCTGACACTCCAGAGAGCAGCACAGAAAGTCAGAAAGTAGAAAACTTCAAATGAAGTGTCTTTCACATATTGTTAGGAAGTACAGCCTGCCTCGACACTTTCTGGCTCCAGGAAGCAGGTTGTGTAATTCACTGTGTCGGTCAGTCAGTGTATGGTCCAAATGAACTCGCCCTGACTGTACAGCCGTGATTAACATTACCTGGGAGTTTTACAGAGCAAAAAATGTTGCAGCTGATCTTCAGTTGTGTACTTGTGTTAGAGTCTTGCTTTCGGTTGCAGCTCATTGTCCAGACAAACTGTAGTTCTTAATGTCGTCTTCCTTTGCAGAAACAGGAAGCTCTTGGCAGCGATGGAATGGAACGTAGTACGTTTACTTAAAGGTGCAATATGTAAGATTTTTTGTTTGAATAACAGTTTTGACAATATTACATCTATGAATTGTGCTGCAGAGATATCTACTGAAGTCAGCACGCTAACCAGGTAGGATCAGCCCACACCAGTCCAAAGCTCCTGTGCACGTCCGCATTGATCCGAGCTCCCAGTTTGGACTGCTAGATGCACGGCTAACTGAACTAACTAGCTAATGGCAGCTACAGGTAGCAGCAGTTATTCTGATGATATGCTTTGTTTTGAGCGTGAATTTGACAATTCTTACATATTGCACCTATAAGCACACGCAGATCCAATTTTCAAAGATATTTTGAACCTGCTTGCGCACAATTCACGTTAACTCGCTATCAGTATGGAAAAGTGTTAAGTCAGCAGTTTCATGCCACCTGAGTCCTCTTGCGCAAGCAAAATGGAGACTCTTTTATCAAAACTCTGCTCCACAGCACTACTAGTGGTCAAAAACTCCGCTGGGTACCATTAAGAGAGCCTGACGGTGGTTTTAAGGACATGTGCTTTAGGGAGAAAAGTCCTCTGACTGTCTTTTAATAAACAGACAAGAAAATGAAAAGAGATTCTCGTCCTCGTGTTGAATCATCAGCAGCAGAGAAGCTTCAGCCCGTACGGCTCTGACCTTCCTTGGGAGAACCCTGTATGTTGTGTGTGTGTGTGTGTGTGTGTGTGTGTGAAAGTGTGTATGTGCTTCGTGTGGCCAGGCCGACGTCAGGTGCTGATTGATGGCCTGACCACAGGCAGGACGATGACTCGGCAGTATGGACTCAGTGATTAATGTCTTAATTGTGAAGGCAGCACGGCAGACCTAGATTTACTCTATCCTTCCTTCCTTTTCTTTCTTTCTTTCTTTCTTTCTTTCTTTCTCCTTCCTTCCTTCCTTCCTGAGGGTCTCTCTTTTCCTGCCTCCACCTCTCTCACTACTGATGTGTTGCTTTGCTTCAAGCTAAAATGGATACAGGAATCTTTCAGTAAACAGTTTTGAATTAAATCGATCATTCATTTACTCATTTTTATATTTTAAGAGCTGTACTGTTTCTCTGACTCCTTTGTTGTACTTTCATTACTCCACCCGACCCTCAGCAACTCCGCTGCCGCCCTCCTGCAGCGCACAGGATGGATCTGCTCCAACTCTCCGCCCCCGTGCCACAGCTTATCAAAGGGGGCCGCTGCCCTCCACCTTGCCCTCAGCTGCCCCCTCTCAGACTCATCTACCAGCAGCCGCCCGGGGGCTCACCCCACCCCTCTCGGCCATCCATCTCAAATAACCAGGTGAGGACAGAAAGCAGCAGGAGACGGCGGCATCATGGAGTCCTCCAGCAGCTTTCAGGAAGCTTTGGCTGTTCGACTTCTGAGAGGAACAACACAAAACTTCCAATAAATGTAATGTATAATCTTTAAGTGGCCCACTGAGAGGACTTGTGTTAGCCTTTTAAACGTTTCATAGAACTTTAACATCATCAGCCCTTCTAGACTTGGTTACAGGCTCATGAAGATGCAGATGGATCCCCTTATCGACCAGTGGACTGCTTTCAAAAGCTGTCGCCTACAGTACATTACCCAAGATGCATCTTTGTTTTGGAGTTGGAGTTACCCTTTCTGTACAATGTTTAGTTTTGTTGAAAAACCCCCAAAGTTTTTTTTTTTTTCACAACCTATGTCACTGCGTGGACACATTGCAAACACATTTACATTATTTGATTTTTATTTTCATTTCTGTGATCACCTCGTGGACAACATGATTTGCTTTTGGTGGATTATTTATTAAAATTTATTATTTCACTTACTCAACCCTTTAAGTCTTACATGACCCTCCTTGGAAAGGACTTATTTGTGATAGTAACAATTACATTAAACTGAATTAGTGTGACAAGGCTTTATTATTCTGTTGGACTGTCAGACTGCTCCGAAGACAGGGTGGGATGACACCAAATATTTAAGATTGTTTTAAAGGTTGTATACCCGTGCATTGTAGCAGGATCATCCATACTACCAGCAGTCTCGCAGCACTAACATCCTGCAGGCAGAACACTGGCTGGTGAAAATATGACAATCATGACAAACTCACAGAATAAGAGGATCTGAGGACTTCATGTTCTCCAGATTTTTAATTAAACAGATTCTCTGGTTAGCTCTTAAAATTAATGATGGATCATCTCATTCCAACTCATTTGGATTTTAAATATTTGTCCTTGTGCTGCACTGTGCTGTTGCTGCAATCACTAGTCTTAAGGACCACCGGTGACAACCTGAACAGAACAAAAAAACAAAACACCTCTTCACATTGTAATAAGAAGTTTTTATGCTTGTTGAGGTGGAAAAGTTGGTGTAGTGATAAAATCAAAATGTAATTAAAGGCAATGGAAACATACAATGAATTTATCATTAGTTTATCATCAACAGTAGTTTAATGGCACCTGACCGGAATATTAGCACCATCTTTTGTTTATCTCAATGAACCAACTCCCATTATTTGTATAACAGCGGTAGGTAAACTTGCATTTATCAGGGCCTGATCACTAAAATGGTGCGAGGAACCTAAAATTATTATTATTCCCCCAAATAATTAGCATTTTTGATGAGTGTGTCTGTGAGTGTAAAGCTATGGATAAAGCTCTACCTGGCTCATCATGGTTTCCTTGTACTGCTTCTTCTGTGTGACTTTGATCGGCGGCTGCTTGCTGACGGCCGACACCAAGAAGTTCATCAGGATGTCTTCACAATTAGCCATGCGGTCCACCGTGTTCAGCAGGCTGGCCGGGACGTAGTGGGTGAACAGGTAGTGGTAGTATCTGACATACACGCACAACAGGAAGGCAAGACAAATGAGGTTAATTGTGTATTAATTTATTAAATGTGCACTTTTGTTCTGTTCTGTTCTGTTCTGTTCGGTCGCTGTGTTGCTCTCTCAGCAGCATGGGAGCACTAGATCACTGTCAACTCTGTTACCTCCCTGCCAAGGTCTGCTGTCCCTCTCTCTCTCTCTCTCTCTCTCATACACACACACACACGCACACACACACACACACACACACACACACACACACACACACTTTCCACCTTTCCTTCTCACTTGCTGACTCATTTTTTACCGCCTTAGGTTGACATTTGAGATTTTAAATAACAAAAGGACTAAAGAGTCGCATTGAGCGTCCTGACAATAGAACAATGAGAGAGCTGTTTATCTGCGTGACAGGATGCTTCAAATCCCCTCGGAGAGCAACACTCTCCTCCGTTCAATTTACCGCTCTGCTTAATACTTCAGTTTGCCGTTTCCTTTTTTTCTCTCAGTCCCGGCTTTGTGTTTCTGACAATCATTTCACGAGACAACAGAGAGGTGGAGAAAGATCGTATTATCCAATTTACTTTTCTATTACTTCGCTAAAAAAATAAAATGTGACTGTTGAGAGATGACTTTTAATGTGGTTTGTATCTTGTGGAGATGGAATAAATATTTCTGTTAAAGTCGAATAAACCAGCCTGACAGGTGATGCAGAACCACTGCACCAGGCAACCTGACATCACTTATGCTGTTTTATATTCCCCTAAATGCTTGTTTCAAATGAGAGTTCACGTATTAGCTGACGTTTAAATCAGTGTGATAAAAGAGCATTTCATTCATGGTGTTCCCAGTTATCTAAACAAACAATAAAGACTTCCAGTTAATGATCATCATTAAAACACATACCTCCATAGAAGCATCAAGGTATTTAGTGTATACAGCAGTTATAAAGGCTTTATAATGTAGACCATAATATTTATGATATTGACTCTATTTCAGCCTTAAAAAGAGTCAAATTTTTCAAATAATAACATAAGAAAATAATGTTAGTTGGATTCCCCCTCCATTGAACTCCTGCATGCATCTATTCTGCAGTCGGAAACTTTCAAAGTTTATATGTTAATATTAAAAAATAAACTTGCTACTTCAGGCTTGGAGGGCTTTTCATCCGCTGTCCTAGGTGACCTCTAGTGGCTTTAGTAGGTATTGCAGCTGTAGCGGAGGAAGCGAGGAAAAGCAGAATAAAGCGCAACAACTCCGTATTGAGAGGAGGTCGGGGACGGTGGACGGGCCAAAGAAGAACAGTAGTTCAGGAGACTGCTGTTACTGCCAAGTGTGAAAGCAAGCAGCCCAGTGCTCCCAGTCAAACAGTTTTTTTGTATGTTTAATGTGTGTTAAGTCCACTAGTTCAAGCACTTGGTGCACGTTTACAATACAGACAAGGTGAACTTCTACGCTTTTTAATATATAACTGTTGTGCAGTATCACTTTTTTTTACACTGTCACCGTTTACAGCCTCATCCAAGTGCTTTACCTCGGATGAATAATGCATACTGTGTAAAGAGGATGCTACCTTATCTCATCACCTCTATTGCTTATTTAATTGCACATTTACTTGTTTTTCTTGTATTTTTTCTTGTGGTTTCTATTGCTGCTGGTCTCTGAGAGCTACCAAGCTAAATTTCTTACTGGAATGACAAATAAAGTGTCTTATGTCTTCAGTCTTAATGTCACATACATCACGTAATGTCGGTTACTTCGATAACATAGGTATTTTTTTTAATGGAAGTTACAGAAGTAACGTATTGATTTCAGACCAAACTATAATGTTTTCTTTATGAAACTAAAGTAATAGTTTATTGCCAAAACCTAACCAAACTGCGACTGTACAATGAAGGTCTGGTACGTGTGACGCTGTTACGGCTGTTGTGCTGTAGCAGCCATGTTGTTGTGGGAACGTTGATGTCGTTTAGGAAGACTCTGACAATCGTCTTGTTCAGTCATTTAGGTATGAGGATGTGCTGCATATTTACGTTAATGTTACACAGAACCCTCTAGTGGCTGTAGACATTATTACAGCGGCAAAGGAAAAAGTCGTGTGAGGAAAGAGGTTGGGGCGTACGGGTGGGTCAAACAAACACAGGACTTCTACCCAGGAGACATAGTTAACTTAAGTCACATACGTACCAGATATACTGTTGCTTAAGTTATGTACATAATTTATGGTACATAAGTTATGTACTAATTTCAACCCAAAGCAAAATGTTGTCCTGAGTCTAACCGAGTCATTTTGCTGCAACAAAACTGTACAATGAAAGTCTGGTACGCCTGTTTGAGGATGAGGATGTGTTGCATTTTTTTAAACTTTCACATATTTTATTTAGTATAGGTATGCCAATTGGAAAGAAAATCTCACATTTCTGCTGTAGGTAATATGAACAATTGTTGTTTTTATAAAAAAAACTCCAAAATCCAAACATACCTGCAGTACACGAGCTACAGCCAGCAACACCACAGGTCAACTGTGTGGGCTCGTTTAAATAACTTATGTAACTTTTCCAGGTTCATCTCCTCTCGAAGTATGATTTGGCTGACATTCTGCTGCATTATTTATTTATTCATTTTTTAACAACAAAAGAAGAGACTGTTTTCTCACACAATATATGGAGACAAACAGAGACTGAAATTCTGAATTTCTGTACCTGTGGTAGAAAGCTGCCCCCGTCAGGACCATGGAGTAGTCATTGGTCCATTTAGAGGTGTATCCCCAGCGGGATCTGGAACTATCCCAGTAGTGGCTCCTTGCGGGATAACCGACGATACGCTCTGGAAAGCTTTGCCACACAGTAAAGGCAAAGTCCACCTGAGGGAGCAGAAAGTAAAGAAAGAGGTCAGAGAAGAGAAAAGAGGAGGAGGCCAATGGAAACAAAAGAAAGGAAAATGGAGAAAATAAGCGAAGCGAAGACACGGGAAGAGGAAGGGGAAAGGTGGTGACAGAGGAAAAGCACAAAGAGATGTAAACACACAGAATTTAAGCAGCTTGTAGACGAGGATATAAACAACTTATTCAGAATAGCTATAAAATGGCATTTACCCTATGTCAAAATGTCAAAACAACAGCCTCTCTGCCTCTTCACAAGCTCACAAACAGTTTGCAAATGGCTTTGTGAGCAGTTTTTCTTCCACCTGAAACATTTTCCTTTATATTAAATCTCATTGAGATATCTACATCACTACAGAGCTTTAATTCTCACTCTGATTCTCAATGGGCCGGACCTGGAATTTCCAGCGATTTCCTCAGGATTAACCAGCTGAGATTTAATTTTTGTTTTGTTGTGTCCTCTTTAAACTAGAGCATGTAGCGTCTTTGTTGAGCGTTACCAAATACATATACCTCGCTGTTGTTTGAATATCATGTAGACAATCTCGCCTCTACTATTAAACCTCCCTCTTAAACTCTGGTCCTTACCGACATTGTACTACACGTAGCAGATCTGCTTTTAGTTTTCTTTAACCCCGATAACCTTTAACTCTTTACAAAGCACCCTAAAAATGAACACTTTGATACCATATGGTGCATTTTAATAAGTGCTCCTAAACCACTCAGCTTCTTTTTGTACTTGTTTTAATAAAAGTGTTTTTAATCTTCTATCAGTTGTATTAATATATTTGTTTTAATTAATGTTTTTCTTTAATATCTTTTATTATTTTTTATGTCCTTTTAAACTGTTACTCAACATTATAATAAACGATGCCTGCCCTCTATGATCTTTGAGTCTAAATAAAGGTAGTAAAGGTTGGTGGATGACTATCAGACATGTTATCTGATGTCTAACACACAGAGTCGTTGTATACAAATAGTATATACCACTTGTATGAGAAAAACATTAGGTTTCATATGCTGGGGTGGCTCAGGATCAGGTTGGGTTATAATGTGGTCCATGTTGGCCATTAAAAAGAAAGAAATGTGTATTCAGACTGAATGCTAACAATCTGACACTGGAGTATTTCTGTAGTCTGTGTTTGTTCACCACAAACAGCGAATTCACAGCGTGTGTGGATGTTAGCTGATGTGTCAAAAGACAGCAGGAACTCCACTTCTTTCTGTTTTCATCATTTTTCTATCTCCTTTTTTCCTCTTGTGCACATAAATAGTCAGAAAGCTTTACCTTAATCACATTTTATTGGTGACATTGGTAAATCTGTTCGTAAATCAGTTATAGGACATACATGCAAGGTTACATTTTTTTTCCTTTTTTTGTTTCAAATTGTGTCGTTATCGTAAATTATTTTGGCCACGATATTCATGTAGTGAAAACCTGACAGCATGACAGCCTGAGTTAAAAACAGAGAAAACAAGATATAAACAAGATAAATAAACAAGACAAATATGATGAGGTGGGTTCTCTATAAAAAAAAGATACATCTATGATTTTTGACTTAAAGTCGTTTTTTCTTTGCGCTTCATTAATGTGATCAAAAATAAGAAGTTTGTGAAAACCTACATGAAAATAAAGCTGTTTCTCCTTCTGATTCTAATAGAAATGTCTCAGTTTGCACCACCCAGAGCAGATCCATGACCATTTGCTTCCACTCATGTCTTTTCATTGACTTTATAGGCAAACAGGCTGCTTACAATTCCCTTTGCATTTAGTCTGAAAACACCTTTCGACTCTTAAATTCTTATGTAGAAGAACTTAACAACTTGGAAGGCATCTAAATGCTACCCAAGTGTATGACTCGAAATGCCGAGGTGGCTCCTGGAGGTGCACAGTCATCACTTCCCTGTCAGGTCCCCTACTTCTGCAGTAAAGAAGAAATTTCACGTGGAGGTGTCTGGAACATCTGGTGTCCTTGAAGGAGCTTGAGCTACCTGGGAAAGATCCTCTTTTGAATTCGAAAACACCACTGAGACGTGCAGGCAGACACACCGGAGAATACGGGGATCAGCACATAATGAAATACCTGGTAACACACACACACACACACACACATTCACACAAACCACCTCAGGAGCCGGGGGGAGAAAATTAATTACCAGAATAGTAGAGGTGGAGAGACGGAAGCGGGGAGGGGAGCACCGAAAGTGGATGTTCTTTAGCGATACCTCGCGGCTTCTGTCATGAATCGCGTGAGCAATTACTGTAAAGCGTCGACTCTAAGCCGAGAGAAAGGTTGGAGCTGCCATTCTCAGTGTAGCCCCTGATGAACGGACGTGTTAAGAGTGTGTGCGTGCGTGCGCTAGTGTGTGTCCGTACATGTGTTTATGTGTGAGATGTGTCAGATGTCTCCACAGCTGTGTGCAAAGGATTAATGATATCATGCAAATATATTTTTTGCCTTCAGAGATTAAAAGGCTCTTTATAATGCGAAATGACATGTGTGTGTGTGTGTGTGTGTGTGTGTGTGTGTGTGTATGTGTGTGTGTGTGTGTGTGTGCGTTACAAGTGAGAGAGAGTGACAGAACCCAGATTCTTTGCGCTCATAATCTGTCCGTCTTAATTATGATTTAAAAAAGACGTTTGATACGCCTGAGGAATTCAAGGGGGGACTGAAAGTGCGTAGTCTATGTGTGTATTCATGTGTATCTGTGTGTGTGTGTGTAATACATACTAATAGATCCTACAAGGCCAAAATTGATCCGAGGAGCAGAGGGGTCAATCCAGCAATGGATCTGTCACAAATCTCTCCTGAGGTCTGGGTTTAACGTGTCTGAACGTTGCGAGATGAAAAGGAGTTACATCACATTTAGAGCGCCTCTCCCCCCGTCGCATGTGGTCTCCTCCAATGTGTTTGTGAGAAGTTGTGTTTTTCAATCTGCTTTTCTTTTTATTTTGCTCCCTTTGAAGCGATTGCCACTGCGGTGCTTTCACTGTCAACTTCCATCTGATTTCAGGGTGATGAAAGTGAGGAAAATGTGTCTTAAACTGAGCTCGTCTCCAGCAGTTCTGGAGTGCTGCGGCTTTGATGAAGTTTTACCAACAGTCACAGTGTGAACCGAGACGACCAGCTGCGATTCAAAGTCCACGCGGAGGCCACAAGCGGCTGCTGCGGGCTTGTAGTTGGAAACATCTTTTGAATTATAGTTGTTCTCACCAGGTGCTCTCTGTGGTGTGTGGTTACATATGGTCTGTTCTTAAAGAGTTCTCGAACATTTATACAGAAAACTCTGTCCTGACAAACTTCCAACCTCTCAAAGTCATCTGCTTCGACTTTCTCTAGAGTTTCTTTCACTGATTTCTTACGGCTACTTCAATGACAGTGTTGGCATGAAATGTTTCACCACAAGACCGCCCCATTCCCTAACCCCCAGAATTACACCCAATCCCTATTTATTACTGAACATTCCTCGTCCATCCAGGGTATCCCTGACGTCCCTCTCCCCAGTAAAGATTTCCAGCTCCTCCAGTGGTATCCTGAGGCCATATGAGATTCATAATCTCTCCAGTGTGTTTTGGGTCTACCCCGATATCTTCTACCAGTGCCCTGAAAACCACCAAAGAAAGGCGCCCTAACCACCTCAAGCAGCGGATCTACTCTGATTTCTGAGCTCCTCACACTATCTCTGAGGCTAAGCCCAGCCACCCTGCAGAGGAAACTCATTCCAGCCGCTTGTCCTGTATCTGTGATCTCATTCTTTTGGTCACTGCACAAAGTTCATGAGCATAGGTGATGACTGGAATGTTAATCAACCAGTAAATCGAAAGCTTTTTACCTTCCAGCTCCCTGAACATTTTCTTTTTTCATATTCCACAGATGCAGAAATACTTCATTTATTTCCTAAAACTAGTTGACTTTAATCCTGGAGACCAAGAGGAGAAAACACCTCTCTTTTCAAAATGACTGTGTTTGTATTAAAACTGTTATCAGCTGTGACTGCATCTGCTGGTAATGTTTTCACCTGTGTGTTTGTGTGTGTTTGTGTGTGTGTGTGTGTGTGTGTGTGCGTGTCATCACGGCAAAATGTGGACCTGGAGACACCTCAGAAGCAGTTCTGAGTACTGTTGCCAGGTGTTTATTTGTCTGTGTGTGGACAGATTTTTGTCAGAGCGATATCAGCCAAGATGCAGTCTCAAAACTTTACAGGTGTTTCAAGATAAAAATGAAGGTGTGTGAGTGCTAACATAATAATGTAGAACATGTTGAGGGGTCAAGATGCTGAACCCCTAAACTGCTGCTGATGCGCAGTTGGCATCTTGCAAGGCAGCCTCTGCCATCAGAGGGCCCTGGATGAACTGGCGTCTCATCCAGGGGTGTACCCTGGCCTTCGCCCTGTGAGAGCTGGATTTGGCCCTAGTAGCCCCGCAACCCCCCGAAAGGGGGGATAAAAGCGGCAACACCCCGCGACCCCAAAAGGGATATAGCGGACAAGAGAATGGGATGAGAATGAGATGTTGACGGGTCACTGCTGGTCTGACTCCATCACAAGATTGTCTCTACACTCTTAGAAATAAAACTCCCAACTTGAACCATATAGAGTTCTTCTCTTTGTCCCCATACGAGAACCCTTTTTGGTTCCTGGTAAAACATTTTATCTTATATGTTTTTGCTGTATTTAACTATATTTTAATGATTTTTTTCATGTCTGGTGTTTACTTTTTATTTGTACTTTTAAACACATTGAGTCTCTGCCTGTCGCATGAAACGTGCTATATAAAAATACTTGACTTGACTTGATTATAAAAGTTCCACCTGGAACCCTTTCAGAGGGTCCTCCGTAGAACCCACCATAAAGGGTTGTGCCTTTCCACCTTCTGAGGGTGCTAACAAGAACCCATTGAGGGGGCTTCTACCAAAAATCCTTTCATATTAGAAGGGTTTCATTTAGAACCCAATGTTTATATTGAGAAAACATTCACACTTCTTGGAACAATGATCAATAATGAAGTGAGACTCGCTGAGAAAACGCCAGGAGAGGTTTTGTTGAATCAGTCTTAAACAGAACCTTTGACTAAACCTTTTAAAAAAGTATATAAAATGCTTCTGGGTAGATCCAGAAAGAACCCTTTTGGAATTATTTTCTAAGAGTGTAGTTTGTGTCCATTTTGGCAAAGAACTGTGGCTAAAAGAGTCAGAACATAGATGGGTTAAAAAGGCCAGTGAAGTGATACATTTATCATTTCTATGATTTATGATTATACAAATCCAAACTGACAACCTTGCGTACTGATGAAACATGCTGAAACCCTGCAACAACCTCGACCAGGCCTTTAAATGAGAACAGGATCACAAATTAATCCATCGCCGTTGAATAACTGTTTCCACATCCACCATATTGAAAATGTCTTCCAAAGGGCATAACGCAGCAGCATGCTTGGTCGCCCAATGAGAGACAAGCGCTTTGTCAGGTTTTCTTTCAGTCGTATTCCCTTCTCTAATCTCTCTTCATGGAATAATCATATATTTAATGAGCTGAAACAATGTAATTATGAAATTGGCAGAGCCATTCTTCCACGGAGGTATCATAATATGAAAAGTCCTATTAGAAGTTTAATGTTCTCTCTTGCACATTTTCACTCACTTGACATATTTCATCTCCTTTCAGTAAATCCCCTCACCATGTTAAAAGGGCAATTAGAGCAACGGGTTAGTGAGCACAGCAAAGGTTCACTCTTTACGATTCCTCCCCCTCTCTGACATCTTCTTCTTCTTCCTCTCGTTTCATAAAACAAGCCGTGTGACCATAAAAGTTCAGTTGTTCAAACTCGCTCGTACTGCTGTGCCACAAATTGAAGTGCCATAAAGAGTAATTGTGATCCCATCAGCGTAGAGAAGGTGAACATTGACTTGCTCCCATCAATAAAACATCTCAGAGTTTAAAGATATATTGGCTCTCCTGGGCTCATTGGGCCTCACGATCCATTATGGATCGGGGCTTTTACACGCTGAAAAGCTGAAGGGAAACAAGGCTGCTGCTTGTAATGATTCTCAAAGCAGAAGCACTCACTTAGCATCACAGATGAGCTGCTCCTGATCATTTCACTGCCTAAGGTTTAACGTCTGAAAAGTGTAAACACAAGCGACTTGTGTAGCAACATCCTTTGTGTCATATATTAGGAAGGTAATGACTCCTTTTGAATGTGGACAACCAACAAAGACGAGTGGCTTGATATATAGTAGTAGTTCTGTAAGAGAGAATACACTAAGAAGTACTACCTGCAATAAACTATATTTATGTTTAAATTTCACAGTGTATTTATAGCAGGATTCTTTAGTTCTCCAAAGTACTTTGGCAGAAACTATACTATATGCTAATTCAACAATTTTCCTAAATTGTCTGCCTGGTTTGTCACTGCTTTAACTAAAGCAGAAACTTATGAAAAACATTAAAGTCTATTTTTTAGTCCATCATGCTCAAAGCATAGGTGGGTTGTTGTAACATGTTTCCTCAGTATAAATTAAACCGGAATAGAAGTTGTCTCTCTTTTAAAATATAACTATATGTTGGGTCTATAGCACCTCTAGCGACCATGCCAAGAAGTCAGTTTTTTAATTTCCATTAAAAAAAAACCCAGTTTCTGATACTTTTTATGGTCAGCAACTGCAAATTCAATGTGTTTATGTTCTGTAAATACAGAATACTGTATATAGTTGTCTTCAATGTTGGTGGTGGGGTCCGCCATTCCCGTGCAGCTCTTACTGTAATTCTCTTTGGATAAAAGGGTCAGTAAAATAAACATAATGGAATTAATTTAATTTGCATATAGTATCTACACACAAGGGATTCTGAGTTAACGATGCATTCATGTGATCTAATGTTACAGCCTCACAGTTAACTGTTTAATCTCTAACAGCTGCATCAGAGCTGTTTTAAGACTTGTTTTACTGCTGCTAGGTTACATTACGGCATCCAGGCATAACATGGGGTGGCTATTATTGATGTAATATTTGCCTGAACAATTTTTCAGTAGTTTCAGAGAGCCTAAAGAGGAACACCACTACCTCTGCTAACCTGTCAAAGTCTTGATTAAAAAAGGGGGCATAGAAACAATATTTCCTCTCTTGACCAAGCTTTAGACAACTCATTATTTTGTCCTAAATCAAGTGTCATTGAAACAAACTGCTGCGGTGATTCCCATCTTCTCTTTTAAGTAACAAGAGAGACTTTAATCAAAGAGTCGCTCTGTGTTTTGACAGTGTAATGATATGGACACAGAGGTAATGGCTCTCGTAAAACTCCTGACTGTGAAAGCACTTTGCTTTTCATTATACTCTCCTCACTGCACTTTTCTGCTTTCGTTTCCTTATTTCTCCGGCCTTGATTTTCGTTTGCTTTCCGTCCTTTTGTTTGCTTCTCTATTCCTTTTTCTTTCACCTTTTTTTTCCCACTACACTTTTTCCTCCTCCTGCTCACAATTCTTTATTTCCTTTTCCTTCCCTTATTTGCTTCCCCTCTCTCATCTCATTTGCTTTTTTTAAGCTTTTCTTTCTTGTCTTTTTTCACCTCTCCTTATAACTCTCTTTCCCTTTTTCCTTCCCCACTTCTCTGATTGTTGTTCCTTCCTTACTTCTTGCCCTCCTCTTCCTTTCCTCAGTGTTACGTTAAATTAAAAGAACACCGTTTTAATGGTATCTATCTTAACAACACACAATAATTGAATTAAGCCTGGGACCATGCCTCCACAGTATTGATGTCTGTAATGAGAACTCTTAGTTTTCTATTTGAAATCTGTTGTTGAACTTTGTTACTTTGCTAAACTTCCTACTCATCCTAATTATTTCATCTGATGCACGCGGAATCATCCTTTAAAGGCAAAGCACATTTAGTAGTTCAGTGTCTGTTGCGATGCTTGGCAGAGCAATTCATTTGTAATGAATGGTATTCATGACTGTGCGTGGACTGACTGCCTTATTTCAGAGAGGATCAATACTGTGTTAAGACATCACCACCTTTTGCCACTGGCTGACATAAAACCATGCAGGCTGGAGCTGGTTATAAAAACATTTCCAGAGGCAGGATTTCAGTGCTGAGGTCCCTTGACTTGTTCTCACAAAGTTTTGTGCAGCCTGTTGTTTCCAAAGTTTAAACTTTTTTTTTCTTCTATATTTTTATATTTTTCTGTGAAAATTCACATCTTTGTTTTTGCAGAATTTCCACATGCAGCAAAGTTAGTTCAGCATGTCTTATCAGATGTTACCCGGACGCTCTTCATTAAATTTGGGGAAGTTAACACTCCGGTAACCTCAAGCAACGTTACCTGAATTAAGTGTTTTGTTCACCAAACAAGGGGGTTTGTCCTCACACTTAATGTTTCTTCTCTTGTAACATTAAAATGGAAATATGGAGTATGCAAGTTAAACTGACCTGACAGGGTTAGTGTAGAATGAAAGAGTGATGAAAATCACTTTTCATAGGCTAATACTAGGGCTAACTTTTTACCAATGCGTCAAAAGCAGCATCCTGGTCAGTTTTTAAATTTGACGCTGTTTGACTTCTTGAAGTGTCCCTCTAGTGCAGTAGTATAAAGAGCGAGAAAAGTCAGAGTCGGGGATGTGTCATACACTGGGCTTTCCCTCCAGAGACTGGGGCTCGCTTCCTGTTTGTGACTGAGATTCAAGATTAAGTTATGTTACATCTTATGTAAAGTTATCTTACATAACTTATGTTAATTGTAGTTATTTTAACCCAGAATATGATCTTTTCCAAAACTAACCAAGTAGTTTTGTTGCCCAAACCTAACCAAAAAACGACGGTTTGACAACATAAATAACAGTCAAAAAGTCACAATAAGTCAAGTGTTTTTCAGTAAGCTTTACTTTGAAAATCTCACCAGATGTTGCATATTACGTAGGCTATTATTGCTAGCTTGAGCATGGAGCCCTTAATGTGCAAAACTGATGCTAGAGGGGGAAGGTAGAGTGTCATAGCTTGAAGCTAAAGTTGCTATATTTGACGAGTTGGGAGTGAGAAGGTGTTGCTTTTTTACCTTGGACACAGCTTTCTCCTCAACCTTTTAGCATGAGATCATGTACGGAGCCATCCAAACCAGTTCTATGGGGTTCTCATTTTAAAACAATCCATCTGGAAACATTTAAATGTGCTTATTGTGAGAAAGGTTTATTTTTGAGTCTCACTCCCAACTTGTCAAATAATGACGCTCTGGAATGGCGGCTGACCCGTCCTATAATCCCAAAGCGTCAGCCAACCAACTCATGGAAATATCGTTATCTTAAACAGCAAGTTAGTTGCATCTATGTTGATAAGAAATCTGCCAGTGACAGTTGATACTTGAGGCATCAAAATCAACTTTTGCTAGCTAGAAAGAAGAGGGTTGCTTTTGTTGACCTCTTTCTGAAATCAGTGACCCATTGTTTAAAAAATGAGTATAAATTCACAGTGGTACATTTCCCCATGTTAACATTTAAACTGTATGATTGCTGTGGGAGAACAGAAAGCTTGGTATTTGTAGCAACAGTGACTGAGGGGGGCAGAGGTTAGCGAAACGTCCATAATAACAGTTAAAAAATATGTCTAAGTGCAACTATTTGACTAATAATGATGCAGGTTTTTCTGTGTGTATTTACAGCCTGCATTGGCGAACTGGTTCTTCACTTAAGCTGTTTGGTGATTAATTCAGTAATTGAGATTCTAATCCAGATGTCTGATAATGGTGTTTTGGTGGCCTTGTGTCTTGGGAATGCTGTCGTCTCACCTCATTTTGTTGATAAAGCATCAGCGTCTCAGTTCACCAGTTCGTAGAAAAATCCCCTACAATGTCATGCCAATTGGTTGATAAGTTATCAGAGACTCACCTCATTTGTTGAGAGAACCGAGTCTTCATCCAGACTGAGAACAGCATCAGTGAGGATGACGTCGTGGGGGTAAAAACGACTGCTCATCGTCTGGAAAGAGGGGGACAGAGAGATAACTGACATTATTAACAGCAGTTTATCATTAAAAGTATCTCATCAGACGCCAAATTCGATCGTTTCTGTGAAGCAATGTGTAGAAGCTCCAATGTGGCAACCAGCGGCAATGATCTGTAGCCAGTACTTACTGAGGTATTTAGGTACATATTCCTGATTTTACATTTCATGTCTTTATTAGACAGGGATAGAGACGTGATGATTCTTTTGTTTATTTCAGACCCTGCTGTATGTCTATCGATCAACCAGTTGGCTTCATAAGTTTTTCGTGTGACTCTATCAATTTACTACCAGTAGACCTTGATCCATTAACCTAAAGAGGGCTGCTGATGCTACTGACTTGTAATTAAAATGTGAATTATTAACTGTTGAGTAGCTGAAGTTCAGCACAGGTTAACAACCAACTTCCTGAAAACATACTGTACAAACTGTGACAAAACAGTGACAAGGGATTGAAGTTACAGTCATAATGGACAAATTCAAGCATGCGTTTCCTGTTCTGGTGTGAGCTCCAGAGTTATCCTTCGTTCAACAACACATTCCTATTCCCAACTCGTCAAATTTGGCAGATTGGTCAGTGGCCTCAAGCTTCAAACCATGACGCTCCATCTACCCTCTAGTGTTAGTTTTGGATGGGCTCCGTGGCTAAGTTAGCAATAACAAGTAATTTGCAACGTCTGGTAAGACTTTCAAAGTAAAGCATCAGCGGTCAAGTTTGCAACAACACATCATACACAACGCCTGGTCAGAGTTTCAAAATAAAGCATGCTGAATGCTACAAATGTTATTAATGTTGAATGGTCGTTTCCTGGGGTTAAAGAAAAACAACTATTTGGTTAGGATTTGGCAAAAATCATTCTATGGGTTTAAATAACAAACATAAGTGACATTACTCACATCACGTACCTGACATCACTTACATCTTTGACCTACGTTCACTTTCTTACACTACACAAATTAAAAATAAATCACTATTGACCCTAGTCATAAAGAGGATGTGAGCTCCAGTTTCTGGAGTCAAAGTCTTATTAATAACCCACCCAACCACCCTAGCCAACTCCTGCCTTGGACTTTCTTGCTCATTTACACTACTGCACTTGAGCAGTGCTTCAAGAACTGAAGCTGGAGGGGTAACTACAGCGTCCAACTTTGAAGCCAGGCTGCTGCATTTGATGTGTTCAGAACAGGCTGCGTCCAGCACTGACGGAGTCGATAGAAACACAGATGCATCTTCCTGTTAATGGTTTATTGTTCTCATATGGTGCTTTATTAATAAGAAATTATGTCAAGTCATTCATTTAATTCAGGGAAATCAAAATGACAGAGCCAGAGGGGTCGTGGTGTTGGGGCCCCCCCTCATGATTATCACGGCCAACAGTTGCAGAAAACTGGCTAAACTAATTATTTTTCTTTCCTTTCATCTCGGTCAGCTAAGATTTTGTATAACTGCAATGAACCTCCATGTTAACTTCTGTCACAGTAGTGACGTTCAACACGGATTCACTGTCTGAAATAAAGTAGATTTAATTTACAGCCCCAGGGGTAATATTAAGAGGCTTATTTTGCAAAGTAAGACCACAAATATCTTCAAGGTTAATGTCTACTTCCATCTCAGCTTAACGAGTCAGTGCAAATTCGTCGAGAAATTGAGCGCAACATCAAAGAATATGAACACAAATCCCCTAAAATTCCTCTAATTATTGGAGAGTGACACTACATTAAATCACTGCTTTAAGTGAAAGAATGTATTTTCTTTGGATGGATGCCCTATAATCAGCAGGCAGGTAATTAGTTCAGTCAGGACGGTGTTCATAGCAGTGGAACAGACGCTCAGCTTTCTTATGAAAACCACCATCACAGTGTAATTGGCTGTAGTAAATTAGCCTGATAATTAACTGCATTCATCCTGGGCTAATGGTGTGAATGTAAAAGATTCATGATATCAAAGATTTGCATGAGTAAAAAGAACATATGCACAGTCACAGGTACAATGCACACACATTGTAATGGGACAGTACATTATGACCTCACTACATCCCTCTGAATCCTTCAGGCCATCTTGCCAGAGGTTTAATTTACTGATCGCTTATGTTTACCTGAGTCTCTTTCACTTTCTTTCTTTCTTTCTTTCTTTCTTTCTTTCTTTCTTTCTTTCTTTCATGTCCGTATGCATGGCAGCATGCATGCAGAGCTCTAACAAGTGTTGCCTCTGCTGCCACAACAGCTCCACGTGCATTTTCTTTTCAAAATAAAAGCGTAAGGATGCTGTTGCAGCTGTTCTATATTCGATATTGGTAAAAATATTGCACATGATGGCAAGTATTGCAATATGTTATAGTATCTAATATCAGCCCAAGCCTACCAAGGACACATTAACATGTCAAAAGGAGAAGCTGGGGTCATAACACCATACCGCTGCAGTTCTTGTCTATCATGATTGGTCAAAATCACTTAAAAATCTCTATCTAGAGCAATATTTTATCTCCTGTAATTTAGTTATACAGCAGAGCCCTTTGATGGACTCACTGTCTGAGGTGCTTCAAAAACATACATCTTTCATCCTGAGCACGGTCGCTTATTCTCACTTAACCATTACTGACTTAAAATATTGCCTGTCATTAGTTGCAGTTGATAAAACAAAAGTATTTGGACAGACTTTCAAAACCTCATAATGGCTGCACCCACCTGTCTATACCTGTCTGAGTGACCACCTCCCCCTCCACCCCATCACTCCCCTGCTGCCTCCCTCCGGCTGGTATCGATGCCGTTCTGCCTCTGGACAGAGATTAGATCCCACTGAGATCACTGGCGGTTCAATGGTCTGGACCTTATCTTTGTCGCTCTCCTTCCACCCATTTCCTCTCTTTATATTTGCCATGACTCCTGCTACTTCAAATGGAGTCTTTGGAGATATCAAGTCTGTCTTCATGTCGGCGATACATCAAGATGTCTGTAAATTACAGTTAAAAGTCAAAGAGCACAGAGCGATCTGAAAGACCATTATTAAAAACCATGGGAAGCCAATTTCATTACTGCAGTGACAGATGATGGCACTTGTACAAAAAAAATTATCTTTACTATTTCAGTCAGAGCATTTGATTTATACACAGCTGACGTGGACTTTCACTAACCTATACTTTAGAATTAACAATAGATTAAAGGAGCCAATGTAATGGACTCCTTCATATTAATGAAGCTACAAAGAGTTATCAACTGACTCTTGAGCTGATTAAGCATCTTTCAGCTCATTGTTTTGGTTTTAAGGTCTCAACTTCACTGATTCATTTAACTCCCATAATTCATGTCACAGCCGGCAGTTGTTTTTAATAAAAACACTCGAATTCACTCAATGTACACAACCCGCCTAGCATGAAATGGCAGACAGAGACAGTTAGCAACTAGTGGGTGAAGAAAGAGGAGCTAAAGAGCCAGATCATTCTCTCAGGAGTTAGTGGAGATCAAAACTGAGCAACAAGGACAACGCGTCAAATACAGCGGACTGGTCAGTAGCCCTACCCTTCTAATTTTGACGCTACAGTTATCCATCGAGTCATGATTAATTAATTTTGAGGTTACATTACGTAGCACGTTGACGTAGATACATTAAGAGTCGTGAGTTGTGTAAGTTACTTGACTAAAAGAAAGTTTATGTTTTTTCCTAAACCTAACCAGGTAGTTTTGATGCCAAAACACAACAAAACCACAGCCGATTCATGTGAATAACAGTCCTAATATGTAAAATTTGAGTTGGGAGTTGCGAATGAGAACGTGTTGACCTGGATACATAACTCAGAGGCAAACGTCAAAACAACTTTATTTTTACAGAATTTATACTCTATGTTAGATGCTGTTGAAAGAAGCTAATAAACCTCTTGACTGTGTGGTTTATTTTCATTCATTTAATTTGACAAAATGAATAAACATTAATCCTACAGATCTGAATGACTGAAATTTGCTGCTGATAAAATACACACTTTGCCTTTAAACCCTGAAGAATGTCTGTCTAGTCTAATAAAAATGAACTAAAGGATGTTTTCAGTTGCTCTGTGTCTGCAGGTTATGTATATTGGCAACTGTCAGCACAACTTTACTTGAAGGCAATAAAACTAAAACAAAGAAAAAACAAAGGAGGCTGTAACTCAGTATCTACAGTATGTGTATACACGCATCAATTCTACAGGCCATTTTGGTTGTTGATAAAATACAAATGTTACCAGAGACTGTATAACGCCTGAAGTCTTTCCAGCTTATTTAAAATGATTATTTATAAATACTGTCGGATATTTTCTGGTCAACACGACCATCAGTTCTACTTTCTGCCCCTCTGTTCAATACAGTTCCTACATCAGGTCCTACTTGACCTTTGAACTCTCCACTTTTCTGCTCCTCTGCTATAATTCAAATGCATACTTAGTCAATGTTGAAGATTAACTTATCAATATAAAATTCAGGGTGTGGGGGCGAGATGATTGATGAAGCTGAGATATAGTCGACATATTAACAGTGATAGTGGGGAATCCATAGGTCACTCCTTTGATCATATTGATGTGTGGGTCATAAATGCTGAGCAAGCAGGATCTCACTTACAGAAAGGCCAAGCTTTGAGGATCCTGATTCATCTGATCAACCAGTCACACTCCCTGTGTGCCCCACGCTGAGTATATGCCTTATCATCATGTACTTTCTTCTATATCATGAAGAATATAGATTATATAGGATGTAAACAAAATAAATTAAGGAGTAGATACAACATTTCACGGTGTGGATGTACTGTTTTTCAGAGGATCTGACTCAATAAAGAAAGAGTGGAAGCAAACAGGGAGTACAGACGTAGCTGACAGACAGAGAAAGGAAGTAAAAGCTTGCAGATGGAGTGTATCCACTCAGCATTACAGAGTACAAACACTCATAACAGACAGCAAATTACTCTGCTGCTGTGCTCTGTTGAGGCAAATCACAAACTTCCACTGTGTGTGCTTGTGTGTGTGTGTGCGCGTGTTTGTGTGTGTAGTTAATACAGTGGGAGCAAACACAGCGAGGGCTTGGAAGGAAATACACTGAAGAGCATCTGTCTGTGCTGAACGACAATATACCACACGACTAATTATAGGACCATAGACGCTGCTTGATACCGGCTCACATAGACACACACACACACACACACACACACACACACACACACACGCATATTGCCACTGAGATACATTTAATTGTCACCAATGGAAACATTGCTCTTGTCTTTCAACGGGGAAACATTTACATTAACACAAGCAGAAGCAATTAGACCACACAGCATCAGGACTGGAGACAGCTGTTGGCGCATTAAGAAGCTTAATTGTTTGAAAGTGATTAGAATTAAAAAAACAATAGATTTTTCCCTCTTCATGAAATATCACAGAACAGCCGTCAGTTCACGTGTGTGTGTACTTGAAGACAGAATATTACTCAATAATACTGCAAATGAGAACAATCACAACAAAGTCACACTCCCAGCTTCACTCTTATGGCTCATATTCAAAACTCATGTTGCTTCAATCTCACCAGTGAGAGTCTCCCTGAAATATCACTGCATGAGAGTTCAGTTCTAACAGGGACATAGAGTATATTAAACATATATTAAGCAATGTCACAGAGTGCAGAGTTAAAGACCCCAGCAGTGTTTCCAACCTCTCTGACTTGTGACCCCTTAAACTGAAACACTTAGGCATAGTTTGCAGGGAGGCAGCGGCTGAAAAATGTTATTACATTGAGTCTAATGTGGGTCCATCAAAATTAGGTTTTGTTTTTTATTTTTACAATACTGGAAACAGTGTTGTTGTTGCTCCATGTTGAGTTGAACTCTACCGAAGAGACATTTCTCTTCTACACTCTCAAATGGTTTGATTTGAAGGTGAACTTATCAAATTTAATAAAATGGCACAGGGAGGTAAAATTATACAGTATTCAAAATAAAAAAGATTTTCAACATTTGTTCTTGTTTAATTTATTCCCTGTTTTCTAACCAATTAATCATCTCAGGATTTGAATTTTTCACAGTGATCTTTCTACTTTTTGTTTCCCCTTTTTTTATACTGATTTTCTCACTAAAACATATTATGTAATCATCACTTTTAATTAAGTCGATAAAACCACATAAATATAGTTCAACTTTTATGTGCAAAAGACTTTCATAATACTCTTGCAACACAGTAAATAACAGAAGTTAAGAAATGTACTTAAGTCATTACGATTACTACACTGACAGCACTGAGTCATCACTCATGATGAAACCAAGCTTTTAAAGTGCTGCTTTTAGTTATAAACTGGATGTCAACATGTTTTTGTTCATGCTAGAGAGGCTGTCCAAATCCAGCTGCAACAGATCAGCAACACTATATAAAATATGATAAGAGGGTATATGTAAAGCTTGTGCTGCTCGCAATAATTTAAACAAAAGATATCACCGATGACAGGAGGTGGGAGGGATGAGATGTATTGTGACAGAAAAAATAAAAATTGGGGGCCGCACCCTGAGCACCCCAGGGCAGCGTGTTTGTGTTGCATTTCTTCAGGACTCGCTGCGCCCCATGTGCACGGTGCATCATTACAGAAACACTGGTCAGTGAAAACTTTCCACAGACTGCATTGGACGCTAATTGTAAGTCAGCCTTGTATTTTTATTTGATTTATTTATTTTTTTTCAGAAAATTAATTGGAGCTGGATGGGTGTGGCATCGCACCCCAATCCCTCTGCTTGGAGACAAGCCCAAACCAGATGGTGGCACACCACCCAAATATGAAATAGTGTTTTTATTAATGCCAAAAGTTTCACAGGTCAAAATGACCACAGTGCATTGGACAGTTATCCAGGAAGGTAGCCAATAAACACACAGGTGTTTTTCATTTTAAATGATTTCACCTATTCTCTGATTAATTTGGGGTAAACACGAGAAGGTGTGAATTTTTACACCCTGATGTAAGAGGTGTGAAGAAACTAACTGAGACAGTCAGTGAAACCCAAACACACACATCCACACACAGGCACGCACGCACACACACGACAGGCGACCAAATGAAATGCACTGTTACTTTGAACAAAGTAATTTATCAGGATTTAAACATTGTTGGAAACACTTGGGATCATCTAAGTACACAACTGTACAAAAATATACATAGATACGTATATTTTCTTTAATTTTGTGAATGAAGATTTGTTAAAACGCATTTTGAAAGAACCGTCTCTTTCATTATATCAGCAATATTCACAGGCCTGCAAAATCCAGTACCAGGACTATAGTAGGCAGATAACAGACTAAAGACAGAGTATTTATGAGAGCCGCTTGGTGCAGAGTTTTCTGCAGCAAACAATAAAAAACGCTCAATGGGCTGAGCACTTACAAGAAGGATAATAAAATCCAAAGAGAGTCTGAGGCAAATAAAAGCCTTTCATTGTCAGTGACACTTTGAAAAGATCAAACTAACACACTGATACATTTCAGCCTCAGTGAGCCTTGATCAGGGTCCACTCTTGTTTTTCCTTAGTTTTTCATATAATAACAGCACACAGGGGTCTGAACATCTGGCATCCTCAAGGGTATTTGCTTAATTTCCTGAATCATTTATCATGAGGTGGAGCTCTGTACGCTGCAGAATTTCTCCCTGAGGTTTTTCCAAAACTCTAAATGCTCATCACAGGATCATTTAAGCTCCAGTTAAGCTTCATACACTGGTCCCACTGAGGTTTTAATTTAAGATTTTGCTGATTTTTCTCAAGTCTAACTGCTACCTACACAGATATCAGGATGGATCCTAAGGAGACATTTTGACTATTTCGACCTTATCAGGCTCATGCTGTCATAACCTCTCTTATCATCTAAAGTAATTATCCCAGAAAGTTAATGTGCTGAAGGCTTTAGCATCTCAGGATAAGGTTATTATTTTCAAAAATAACTATTTCCCATCTCACTGGCTTGTGCATAATGTATCAGAGGTGTTTTTTATAGCACCTTCCTCTTAGGATTGTTGTCGGGTTCCCTTTTTTCTTTAATCTTTAAAGTGGCAGCAGTCAATTTGTCTTAAAGCTGAGGTTTGTGCTGATGTAGACCGCCAACAAACTTTGGCTAAAGCACCTTTGAGCAAGTCAGTTTTTATGAAGGCGGGATAAATGTTTCTTTTAATACATAATGGATGCAAAAAGCCAGCAGCTGTTACCTTGGTCTGTCCTTCAATGACAGTGAGAGGCACACTGGTGGAGGGCCACTTGTTCCGAGGAGGTAAAGGCTTGTCGCAGTTCCATAAAACCACAATCTGTACGGGAAAAGCACATTTAATCATTAACATCATTATACATTAGTTTCTGAATGAAGGTTTTTAAAACAGCTGATATCTTTAATAAACTATGAGACACAACAGAATCTTTCACAGGATGAAGTTTTCATCTTTAAAGACCCGGTATTGTTTTCAGGTTCTTACTTTTATTTTTGGATGTCTTCTAGAAAATGTTTACATGCTTTAAAATTCATTTTTGAACAGTGTCCATTGCTGCAGCACCTCTATTCACCCTCTGTCTGAATGCTCTGTTTTAGAGCCTGTCTCTTAATAAAAAACAAAGGCGAGCCTGCTCTGATTGGTCAGTTCTCACAGGCCTGAGCAGGCACCACCCACCATGTTTCAACATTAAGTCTGTTGATGTATTTGCAACCACGGCAAACGACTCGTTGAAGGCACAGTTTCTGACTACAGGCTGTGTTCAATTCCCTGTGGATTGAGCATTTTGATACTTTGACAATATTTTTCAAAGCACCTCGACCTGCTTTATCATCAAAAAAATAAAAATTCATCTTAATTCTTCATTTGTTAGTAAGCATCTGATGTAGAAGTCATGCTTATGTATTGTTGTGCCGTTAGCCGTGCGGCTGACTGGGCTCCTAATCTAAAATGTTAAAGATAAGATCATAATATTTTGAGCAGAACATTGTAATTTTAAAGTAGTAAAGTAGAATAATATTATGATGATATGGGAGAATATGATATAAAATGTTATGATTGGATTGGGTAGATAAGATTATGTACGCATGTTTAAATTGTTTTTCCTCACTGCCTTGATTCACTGTGCAGTTACTATTTCCCTCACAGTTCAGTAAAAGCTGACAGACTGATGTCGCCTGATAACTACAATAAAGTATCAACACCTTAGAAACATTTGGAGCATTATGACTGTATTTTCAAAATAAAACAGTGGCTTTAATATCCTCAAAAACACGAAGGCACATGTAGGAAATAGTAGGAAATATGTAAAAAGTGGTTAAATTCATTAAGAAAGTCAACATTTTCAGACCTAGGTCTGGCTCCAGACAGAGAAACCTATATACAGTAGTCGCATCAGCCAATGTGAGGCAATCACCACCTCGATCACTTTCTTGTACTTTTTTCCTATTTTCCAAGAACATCATTTTTTTTTTTTTTATCAACATCTTATAACATCGAGCAACCAGTCAACCCTTTTCCTTGCATTTGGGCCCTAATATCCTGTTGTGTCTGAGGAATGGATGTACACTCTCATCAGATTTTTATTACCTGGAGGCGAAATTGTGAAGAAAAAGAAAACTACAGAGAGAACAAGAAGAAGGAAAAGGAAGAGGATGCATAAAAGGAAAGGAAAAGAGAAGAAGCAGATAAAATATTGACTCCTCTTGATATAGTTTAAACTATTTAAATATGTAACACTATTGTTTTTGTTTTCCCTTTGCTGCACCAAATCACAGCATGACATAAACACACTTCCCACCTGTGCACAGAACTTGGACTTGGCTACAGCGATGATGAGCTTCACCACAGGGGAGATCTGGGACTGCAGAGGAGTAACTGTATGGATCACAGCTGTGAACTGCTGCGAGGGGCTCTTACCTGGACACACACACACACACACACACACACACACACACACACACACACACACACACACACACACACACACACACACACACACACACACACACACACAGATCAGAAACAGTTGTCATGGGTAAACTGTTCAGGTTTTTAACACAGATTTGTGCAGATGTAGCTCCCCATGAAGCTCCATCACGGTTAACTGGACACAGGCTGCTCTGTGCTGCACCCGTCATCCATCTTTCTGACAGCACATATACCCCTGGTCCCCATGAGTGAGCATGAGTAAACATGTCTAATACCAGAGTGAACAGTTTGCTTTCTATGTGTCTGTTTTACTGAATTCTGAATGCTATAAAGGAGTAATTGTATTTTCAACGACTTCACAATAAAATAGCTCTTGTTATTTACTTTTTTTTTTGCATTTTATTGAAGCAAACAAATGAACAAAACAGTTGAAAAGGAGAAATTATGAAGCGGAACCAAACTTTAAATTAGTCCCTTCGATAAATGATCCCTGGTGTACGCTACAACGGGTAAATAGGGTTGAGGAAATTGATTCCCCCGGTGGCAGCCTGTGCCAAAGAAATGTATCAATATTATAAATCATCGGCTTCTACGAGTGGATTTCATTTTCTGAATACATTTTATATTACATGATAAATGAATCCATTCATGTACTTCTATCTATAGAGGATCATGTATGTAAAATCATGTCAAATGTATTTGACAGCATATAGTGTGTTTAGTACATGCACACTAATAGTTTGATTATAATCAGATTAAGGTGACACTCTTGACTATGTAATACCTTGTTTTGATCCTCTAAACAGGGTTATATTCATGATCTGTGTAAGAATAATGTCATTAGCACACAGTTGTTGAATTTAGACAGAAAACAAAACAGCACAGCAACATGTCACATGCTTAACGAGTGCTGATGGCGATTTACTCCTGATTAGCATGTCGTTTCCAGACAATTTCATTAAACTATTTATCTCCTTTTTCACAAGACAGTCAGGTGATTTTGTTCATGTCTTTTTTATTCACTTTCTTGTACAACAAGAGGTCAGGAAAATATTAGTTTTCCTGGGAACAATTTATAAGAACCATCATTAATAAATGGTAAATTTATAGTTGATTTAACTTTAGTTGAATGTTTTTTCACTGTGAAACAATGAATTTCTTTATAAACCATTTACTGAGTGGTTATATAGGTTTATATCAACTTTATAATGGCCAACCAAATTACTTTACAAGTATTATAAAATAAACATCAGTTGTGGCTTTACAATAAACAATTGCTTAACAAATGGTCGGTAAAGTATTTCATTGTTTGTTCATAGTGAAATCACTTTTAATTAAAGTTCAATTAACTATAAATTTAACATTTGTCAATGATGGTTATTATAAAGTTTTCCTTTTAGCTGTGTTATGGGTCCACCATTGACTCTATACAAAGATGGATGACGCGTCTCCACTTCCCACTGTACAAAAATGAAGCCAAAATAATCCTTGATAAGTGGTGGCATCCTTTGGAGCCAGAGTCTGCGCACTAGTGATCGGGCGGTGAAGCCGTAGTATCGCGTTCCGCTCATACAGGGACCAACATCACACAATCTTTTCACAGCATTTAATAACATATTAAAACCCAACTGTGATTAAAAAACAAACAAAAAAACAGCTGCCTACTATGGCATGAAACTGGTGAGAGTGAACCAAAACAATAAAGCCGAGGGTCCTGTAGAGGTTAGGAGCTGGGGGTTTGACACTTTCACATTACAAAAACTACTTTTAAAATGTCCGAAGCTCAAAATCCACTCTCTGCGCAGTGGAGTATAAATGGGAACATACACAGACATACAGTACGTAATATTCACAACAACTAGAGAAGGCCAGGACTGCAGGCACATGGCATGCCAAGTGTTGGGTGTGTATGGGAATAAGGGAGTATGCATCCTCATGGATAAGTGGAGCCAGAGTGCTCTTTAGTGTTGCTCTATCCATCTCTCTGACACCAGGCCCCCTGACCAGCCATCTCAGGTGGGCTTAGCGGTATTTATGGAAGTACGAGGTCTGACCTTGCCGGGGTCACAGAAACAGGCTCACTCCTTCTGTTTCATGTGCACTTTCCTGGAAGAAGCTCCCACTGTGATTTTATTAAATTACATAATGTCTTGGATCACCACATTTGCAGAGAAACTTTTCTATTAATAAGAACAAGGTGGTTTTGTCTGACAAAAGATTGCATTGTGGGAAGTGTAGGACCCAGAATTTTTAGGACTCTATATTAACAGGTGCAAAAGGCAACTGGACTTCAGATTCTTGAAGATGTTTTGCCTCTGATCTGAAAAGCTCCTTCAGCTTAGATTGCCTGGATTGATATTTGATCCGTATTTAACCTCTGAGGTCTCGTTCACACCTCGAGAGCGGTTGAGGTCACATGTGGGTCATTAGTCCACCTGGCTGTCATGCGAGAGCTGTTAGAGTCACATGAATCAATGTGTGAATGGGTCTTAAACTGCCTGGGAAGGGATATCAGGGTGGCATTACAAGCTGTAGATAAGAGGTGCTTTTTCAGGAATGGCTGGGGCCTGTTGATCGGACAGCTTCCTGTATTTTTGTGACCGCCTGCAGACAGGTGTCAATATCTCATTACCCTTCACACTATTGCATCTGCTGGTGTCATTAAAGAGGTATTGGATCTGTACTGGCATGCCAACCCTTAAAACAAGTAGCAGACACATAGTGGCAAAGTGTTGAAGAGATATTCTCCGTGAGAGCAAAAGAATCCAATGTTCCAAAGGAAATGAGTGAAAATCAATTGAAACTCAAAGTATTCATCCCAACCCTTTTATATCATTCTTATAGGGTTTTATTGTGAAATTCACAAAAAGTATTCTTGAGATCACAGCAAAATGTCCCTGCAGAGGTGATCTCAGTGGCAGCAACATGGTGGAAGGTGTAGCCCAGTGAAAAAAAGTTTGTAGAAGAGAGATATTACATTTTTGATCCTTCAATGAATACCTGCTCAAATCAACAGAATGAATGTTGGTGATGTATATTTCTGCAAACCAGGTATATGTTGAAACTTTACATGTCTTTATGTGGCGACTTTATGTTTCTTTAGGTTTTTTATTCTATTTTTTGTCGTGACAATGCTGTGCTTAGACTCTGGTTAGGTTTAGACACAAACACAACTTGGTTAGGGTTAAAAATAGATCATGCTGGTTTGTACTTTGTTTTGCTTTGTTTCTTGGTTATGATTTTCAGCTTTTTGTAATTAAAGCTCACTTTTTGTTTAAGCTACTTGGTTTTGGCTTGTTGACAAACAATATACTAATTATATATAATAAATAATGAATATAATTCTAACAAATATACAAAAGTACACACAAATGTTCCGGTTTGGCCTTGGCTACTGTATGTCAGAGTTTTGATAATGTAATATGACTATAAAATCATTAATATGCAGCTGAGATACATTACATTATTTGTATTTAGCTGAACTGAAATTGTTATAAAAAGAGAAGATGGAGAAAAGATAGAATGAGCTCAAACGTTCAGCACCATGGACATAAAAAGAGGAACTGTATGTCCTGAGTGTTTCAGGACCACGGACAGAGACACAGACACACTGCAGCTGTCTCACAAGTTAAAATCCCTCAGCTCAAACCTCACCTTGCACAGAACTGGACTTGAACTCTGAACTTCACCAAGATGGTGCATTTGAGTGGTCAATCTAAACTATACTTAATATATGTTAAGTACCAATGGTCACCTGGAGTAAGTTCTATGTAAGCTAAATAAACAGAACATGAACATTAATTCTTTTGCTGTGACACAACTGTAGAAAATCTCTAAAGGTCAGAACAAAGTACGAGTGTGATTAAACCTACCAAACCAAATACCAAGCCAATCCCAAAACTAAGTGTGGTGAAATGTTTCAAGTTTAAATGTTTTTAGCTCAAACTATAACAAAGTTGATTAAAAAAAGAGAGTGAGGCCGAGGATTCCTCCCAACCTGTCTCTATATCTGTGGCTATTTTACAAATGTAACAAAAATTATATATATAATATTGTTCCTAAAAACTAACAGCACACTTGCCCTCAATGATCTGCACATTTAGGTTGTTATATTGTGACTTTGAAGCTGCACAAAATTGCAGCCATCAATCTGAAAAAACAGTCCAAAAAACACCTAATTAAAAACCTTAAATCAGGTTTCAGTGTTTCAACTGGAGATGCGTTTTACTGTCATGTATAGTGCATCTAACCTTATACAATCCACATACAAAAAGTCACACTGAGGCTCCTAAAGGGAGGCTTTGTCACTAGATTTCTGTCTACAATTACTTAACAAGAAAACAATGATTATTTGGCTCATGTTGTTGCAATTAAGTTTGATTTTTGCTTCCAACAACTCTGCCTCAAAGAAATGTTGCATCTCTTATCTTCCTTCACAGAAACAGCCAGTGGCAAAGAACACATTCATATTTATGTTCGACATCCAACAAGGGAAAACAATTAGTACATCTTCAATGGGTGCTGTTTGTCTTTCCTTTTGTGATCGGTGTGGTCTCATTCTTCATATTGTCCTCTGTTCAGCTTTACACCCAGCTGAAAGATGATTGTGGAAGTATTGGCTGGTTGTGTGTGTGTGTGCCAAACCAGCCAGATTCTCAACAGGAAACACACTGGAAAGTTAACACACAGAGCTTAAAGTATCTCCACAGCCCACGCCACGGCACAACTTTCCACAAACTAAAGTAAACTTGAGCCATTGCATCGGGATATTCTTTCAGCTCCTGAGGCCAACATGTCTGAGCAGTCAGTCAAACTTTTTCAAACTACCGGGCAGAAGTTGCAACTGCTTTGCCATCAAA
Source organism: Pagrus pagrus (assembly GCF_965226575.1). Lineage (NCBI taxonomy): Eukaryota > Metazoa > Chordata > Actinopteri > Spariformes > Sparidae > Pagrus > Pagrus pagrus. Next base: position 18,902,880 of record NC_140200.1, on the reverse strand, counting down.
AGTTACGGGAAGGCAGCAGAGTGAGACCGTCGTACACACGGCTTTGACGACAACTTATTCCCCGAGCAGCAGCAGCAGCTCTGGAGATGGCAGCAGCTAAAATAGTGATTTACTGCGGTGGCATAAACCAGACTGGCCCATCTTTCTTTCTGTGCCTCGACCCCTCCCTTCTCTCGTCCTTCTAACCCTTGTGTCTACAATCCCTCCGAGAAAGACAAACATCGATCCGAGTTACAGCCTCAGTCTGTGGAGAATCACTCCGGTCTGCATGCATATCTATACAGCACACACCCACGTATACATAAACACACACAAGGCCACCTTTCCTTCAGTCTTTGCCTGCAGCTTTCTGCTTCAACAGCAGTCTTACAACACAAATATACATCTTAAACACATTATTATATATTTCGCTATTTTAATTACAGTTTCAGCTGATAAGAAGAAATGCAGCATCATGGGGTGAGCTTATGTGTTTGCTGATGTTGTGTTTGCAGTTCCAAACAACCAGCAACAAGCTCCTGCGCGACCTGATATCGACATGTTGGTGTTGTTCCTGGAACATCATGATTTATGTAGCTCCAGGACCACCGAGCCTGTTTCTGTAATGTCATAGCTTTGCAACTCAGAAAAAAAAGACTGAAAAAATACTCACATGTGAGAAGTTATTCTGTGTAACATGTGTTTAACCTGAACCATGTTTTCCTAAACCCGAAGGTCTGCAACCACTGGAGCCACGTGAGGCTCTTTTGCCCCTCTGCAGTGGCTCCCTGTGGCTTTGATCAAACTTACATGGTAAGTAATGATGGTTATTTGTCAACTTTATCATTGTTGTAGGCTTTGAGTGATTATTTCTCCAATTGTAAAAACGCAGAGCCTACAAACAGAATAATGTCTGTTCCAGGAAGTTGAGATTGAGTCACTGAACTTAATAACCCTGAGCTGATATCTTATGATATTTTATGCTCAGGCTCAGGGGTTGACTGCTGTACGTGGCTGAGGAAGAATAAAAGAAGAGGATTACCTCACACTGAGCTGGACTTTAGCCAAGATTAAACTGGAAGTGACTTATGTTTTCCTTTTTTTCCTTTTACTGTTTCTGAAGCTAGGCTGCCTTTATACATTGGTTTATTATCAAAGTAGTCTTCCTTTAGGAAAATCAATTTTCACAAACATGGGGAGGACTCAAGTAGGCCTGAATATAGTTCTGTATTGTCACTCTATTTTAAAGTAAGCCACATGCCATATTGTCTCCACTTCAAGTGTTGCCAGTTTGGCAATGTTTTAAAAAGTGAACATTGCCCTGTTTTTATCTATAAGGTGTCACAAGGCAAATCACCCCACTACTTCATCTCTCTTTAAAAAACTTAAATCCACTGTCCCATTGAAGCCCCTCAGATAAATACAGAGCTTAGTAAATTACAGTAGCTTGTAGTTTCTTTACACCAAACAAATGGAACAAATGACAAGAGGTATTAACACTAGCCTGGTACTGTGTGTGTCATTGGATCACTTTAAGTGTGTACTGGATGACATGGTTGTTGTCCAAACATATCTGTTATCTATTGTTTTATATATTCTATTTTTTGTTTCTTATTTGGGCTTGATAATAATCTCTCTAATGTTATTACCGTGGTTACTACCATATTCTATTTTGTCTTGTCCATATATATGTGACTTCAGGACATTGCTGTAAAAGAGCTTAATGATCAGTCAGTTTTTGCCTAAATAAACAATGGAAAAGACAAAACAAAAAGAAAGATCAGTTCTTTTTATTGTAGGGTAGTTCTATAATCTCATTAATGCACCAAAACATGGTATTACTGTGATAACAATGCAAGAATCAAGTACCTAATAAGCATACGCAAGTAGACCACTGCAGAGTAGCCATATGTGAAAATATTGATGAATGCTAACTATAACCTTGCTAGGCTAATTTAGACATTTTAGGTTGTGTTACCTTAAATATGTTCTGCGGATCCAGACAGATTTTTTTTGTAAAGTCAGAAGGGGGACAAAAATGGATCTTTTGATAGTAAAGGTAGTTGACCCTGGTCCTTAACCTAACCAAGTATTTTTGTTTTCTAAACCTAACCAACCAAAAATAATAAGTGAACTTAGTGTAAGAATATTAAGTGAACAGTGTACCAATATGTTCCAAACAGGATACGAATCCCAGTCGAGAGTCTTATACTTTACCCTTTCAGCCGTAACAGTTTGCTCAAGATGTGGACTTTTTTTAGTAAACTGAACTGGTGGTCCTGGAGACCATAAACTTTATTATCATGTTGTTGGAAAAACACCAACACGGTGATATCAGATACCCCAGCAGCCCCTGGTCTGTTTGGTTGGTTCTAAGTCTTCAGATAAGTCCTGTCAGTGCAACTAACTCCCATCAACAGCTTCCAGGCAAAACAGCTTACTTGGAATAAACTGAAGAAAAACTTGGAACCTGCACAACTGCACTGAAAAAATAATTCAGCTACATTAACAGAAAAAAATGAGGGTGACATTTCAGTGACTGACAGGTGATCTCTGGCAAGAACACAGTGGAAACACCGCTGCAATTTCTTAGCGCCAAAGATGCGGAGAAAGTGAGAGAAATATGGTAGACTGGCACTCAAAAACAATTCTCACTGCCACCTATTCCCATCTATCATACTCTTTTCTATCATACCCTGAGTTTCTGGAGATGAATTGGGGGTATTTAGGATGTGTGTCGCCATGGAGTCAGTTAAAAAGCAGTGGGTTACAACTTGAGCATATATTTGTTTACATCTTGGAAAATTGGCACCATTAAATGTATGCAAATTTTATTCTATTCTATCTGCAATGTATCTTTGGATGTACAGACAACTCGATAACATATAACTATAAATATGTAGTATGTTCTTATGATCTGTAAGATAATTTATTGACATTTATTTGTTTATTCGAATGAATCACAGTTAATGATATCCTCTGGAAGTGTGAGTCGCACTGAATTCAAATGTGTATAACATCTGTCTGTGCAGATATGACTGAGTTATGACGCTGAGGAGCACTTATTTTGACACAAATTAGGGCATTAGGGTGCCAAGTGTTTTAAAGTACCTTATTGCCTCCATGGGCTGTGCATCACATCCGCTGGTGTTGTTCCAGCTGTTGACCGCGCTGATAAACAGGCCAAATCAATGTGGCTAAACTACTCTGAATAAATCGCCATGGAAGCTGGAGACACCCGTCGAAATTGTGTTATTTTTTGCCACAAGCAACCAAACGATGTAAAGTAAAATCAAACCTTTGTCTAGTTGTCACATCTGTATGTTTCAAAAAATATTTCCTCAACAGTTTTTGGTCAAGTGTGGTGTTAGTGAAATGTCAATGATCAACACTTACCCAGTATGGCATAGTAAAAAGGGAACTGGGCAGGGTCAGTTGAGTACTGGGGGAGTGCATAGAGACCACCAGGAAGGGAATTCCACAACAAGCGGCTTCTTGACACATGGGAGTCCACACGGTCCTGGATGATCTGGGGCAACGAGAGGAGACGAAGGAGAAAGCAAATGAGCAGAAAGAAAAGGAAGCAGAAAATTCAAAATGGAAAAAAGAACATATTATGACACCAGAAAGGCAAATATGACAGAAAAACAGGATGAGGTGCAAGTGAGAAAGAGGGGAGAGGAAGTATGAGGTAGAGGAGAGAAGAGAAGTGAAGATAAGGTGTGACAAGAGGAAAATATTATAATTTCCTTTTCTTCTTTCTTTTACACAACTTCCCAGATGAGATACAAGAGCCAATCAAAGACTATCAACACACAGATATTCTGTATAACACTATTCAATATCATGTCCAATAAGAACCATGTATCTCCAGTTGAGACATTTTGAATTCAGGTATTTCTCTTTATTGTGTGAGAATTTGCTCCTGCTTCTTCAGCTGAATCAGTACTTTCAAAACCAATATGTAAAGTCAAAAAGCTACAAACAAAGCTGTTTCTTTGTTATTAGCACATGTAAATGTAAATGAGATACATGGTTTACACAGTACGGTGACAACCATACACATACAGACAGATTGGAATTGATTTTAATGCCAAATTTGGAATAAATAAAGCTGGAAATTAATTATTATATAGCTTATCTAGAAAAAATAACTAATTGGCACATTGAAGCTGACACAACCTTCCTCACAACGGCCTCCTTAAACTCCTTTAGTTCAGAAATGCACTCATATTTGGAAATAAAAATAGCCAGCTGTTTAGATGCAGCCGGTGCTTTGGGGAACTCTCTTTAAGAGGACAGGCTCTACAGAACAGACCCTAGACACTTGAACTGCTTCACTTGGGGCATCAACTCTCTCCCAACACGAGGAGTCCATTAGGTATTTAGCTAATATCATCCATCTGGCTTGTTACTAAAGGTCAGGTTAGTTGGTGGAGTGTTGGGAGTCTTCAGGAGGCCTCGGAGGAAGACCAATGACGTAACCTCAACCTGCTGCCGGGCCTCTGAATACACAAATGACTCAAGGTCCGCGACTAGGATGTCATTTGTTTACTTTAATTACATTCAGGCTTCACTCTTCATTTTGAGTGAAGTTAAAAATGCTTTTGAATATGAAGCTTTATTTAGGACTCTATATCGACATTTCAACAATATGTGTCACAAACGAGCCTACTTCCTTTCTTTCTGGGTTTACTGATCTATGGAGAATTGGCCTGGCACTTAAAGGCAGCTCTTAGCACACACACACACACACAGACACACACACACACACACACACACACACACCCCTCCTGACACCAACTGTCAGGCTCGCAGTATGTGGGACACTACAGTTATCAACAACGGCTCATTTCACCCATTTAGCCTGGTGGCGTGCTGGCTCTGAGTGTTTAGCACATCTGGCCAGCAGTATACAGCTGTCAGCGGGCTGCTGTCTAATTTCATACCCTGCTAGCACTGGGCTTTTGGTGGTGTCACTAAAGTCTTGTTTTGGCTGTGATTTTAAGAGGAAAAAAAAAAGGTGCGATCTGAGAAATGTTTACATTATGAAGCTGAACAAAAAGTTGAAGTACTGGAGACTGGAGTAGTGTTGATCACCCAGCGGGTCCATTTTCACTCTGAATGTACAGTCCTTGATTGCTAGTGGGCTTAAACATATACAGTAGTACTATTAGGTGACTTCTTGCAAGATTGCCACGTGTCCTACATTCCTGTCAATTTAATCCACTTAAATGGTTGAAGGTTTGATAGCTTCAGGCAAGTGTAGCGAATCCTTATCTTAATTCCATATGTCAGCGTCAATTCAGCTTTATCTTTGGATCTTGTTTCTCTTTAGTGATGATCTAAAACTGTCAGAATCAAAGGTGAAATTAGTTCTTCATCTTTTCATCTTTCTAATCAACTGAAGCACCAGTTGTATGTGCTCTTCTAAAGGCTAAATATAAACAAATACAATAATTATCACATAAATTGCTTTGTGTTTTGTCGGGTAAAATGAAATTTAAATACGCAGAATTCCTGATTATTAATATTTTTTTTATAATCTGAGCACAGCCAGCAGAGTGACACTACGCACAGGAAGTCAGTCAGTTAGTCAGTCAGGGGACTTTGGGATCCACGTACCACGAAAAGACATTTGCCAAGTCATGTGAGGAGGGCCGGGGGAAGAGCCGCTGCTTAGAGCCGGCTGGAGAGTCGGAAGCAGAGCCAGACCTTCTGGAGGAATAAACAGCTGGAGTAACATCAGATTCTGCTCTGATCCAGAACCGTTTATTGATGAGAGGAGAGCTCACTTTTTACTTTTGGGATTAAAAAGAGTGGATTTATCTTCATTCCACTTCATCAGCCTGACTGCACGTTAAGGAAAATGTACTTTTCTTCATGAACGTAACATTACAAAGAGGAGAGGGGGAAAAAGAAGAGCAAAAACCACAGTCCCTGGTGAGGGCTGAACTGGTGTGTCCTACTGCTTACTACAGTTAGCTTGCGGCTAATGTAGAGTTCGAAATCTGGCTTTTGAGAGCGGATAAACAAGTAACCCAAATAAACACAAATGATGGCTTCTCTTGCGGTGAATACACCATCAAACAACCACCACTGCTGATGAAAATCTATCTGATAGGACTTAGGCACAAATGTTCAAATGTTCAGATGAGGTCATGTTTTTAATGTTTTATGATATTATCTTTATTCTTGTTTGCTGACTTTCTGAACCTGGAAGTAGCATCGGACAGATTTAAAGCTGAACTCACAAGCAATAAAACACAACCTTGCTCAGTTGAATGCACTGAGGAGTTTTACTGCTACAGTCTTAATTGATCTGATATGACCAGAAGCTACAGTAACAGCAGCTAGCTGACGCAAATTTTACTTAGATATTGCTGTGTAACTCATTACTGAGCCGGTCTGCTGACTTCATGACTCTTACCTGATTGTGCTTCACTAATATCTAACTAGTATCTCTATTTAGTAGCCACTGTCGCTTTAATTCATGAAGTTTGATTGTTTGGTTGATTGGATGAGACACTGTCGCTTCAAAATGTATCAGTGCAATTATAAAAAAGCAACACACCAGCACAAGAAGTAAACTGAAGGATTTTAATAATCAACACAAAGATTAGCACCAGACTAACTCTAAAATGTGTTCTGATGCTGGTTTTTCATTAGTAAAGCTGTGAAAAGTGCTTCCTTTTAAATTTTGATTAAGAAACTCTCAGCTTCTGATGAAATGAAGACATTTTTCAAAATATGTTTTATATGATAATTAACCTCAAATTTATGTGGTGACAAAAAAAAAATGTCACACTCATTTCTACAATATTTTAACCGTTAAACTGCAGACAAAATGCTAATCTTTATCCAAATGACTGGTGTGAGTAATTGTATCTCGAATTTTGTTCCCATCTGAAGAAACCTGAAGTCCGTCAGTTTAATGTAATTGTAGTGAAGGACATAACAACAGAGCGTGCTGGTGATAATGATTTAAGTTTTTGTGGTCGATGTGGGATGATTGTACACAATAATGTGCGCTACAAGAGATATCACAGTGATTGTACTGATGTTTATGTGATGGTGCTGCTGCCGATGGTGGTAATAAAAGAGGATTATTATCTTCTGTGTCTGTATTCAGAGATGCAAACAGTCCCTGAGGACTGAATCAAGGCTGTGAGGAGGTGAACTAACAACAACGAGGATAAAATGAGAGGAGGAGGGCTCTTATACGGCGATGACACAAGTTCATCTTCTAAACTTGAGCTAGCGAGGTCATTAAATGAGCCAGCAGGCAAATACACCCACCCACGCACACACACACACACACACACACACACACACACACACACACACACACACACACACACACACACACACACACACACACACACACACACACACACACACACACACACACACACACACACACACACACACACACCACCCCGAGGGCTGCCAGCCAGTACAGGCCTCCTTCACATCCGACACTTTTATGCTTAAAAATCAACGTCACTTTTCTTTGCCAAAGTTTGTCAGATTGCTTCACATCCTCCTTCTTATTATTTGCCGGGGATGGTCCTGGTAAATATTCTTAAAACAACATAAAACAAAAAATAAGAAGGACAAATGGTGACAGACAGGTGAAAACAGCTGTCATTCAAGCCAGAGTCCTAACATTTTAAAGTGCAGAACCAACAAGATTGGACATTTTCTAGGTTCTGGTTTCTATTATCAATGGGAAATTGGGGAAATTGGAGAAATAAGGGCAAAAAAAAAAAAAAGGATCTTTTTGATGAAAATAGGCTGTTTTTGTGCTTAAACCAAACCAGACACTGAGCATTGAGTTGTCACTACAAGAAATGTCAAATTGAACATAAAGAAACATAAAGTTGCAACACAAAGAAAAGTTTAGTTTTTACATATCCATGGTTTGCAGGAATGTCCAATGCACACAGTTATTCTGGCAATTGGGTTAAACAAAACAGACATAATGTTTATACACAAAACAAAGACCAAACATAATGACTTCCATTTGCCGAATTTACAAGAAGGACCAAATAATTAAGAATTTGTCACAGACAGTGATTCACAAAGTCTATAAAGCGTCTTCTAACTTAATAACTTGCAAAATTGAGCTGTTCTTTTAAGGGAGTGTGGGGACTTTCTCCACGGGAGACAAAGGAGTGGCCCACATTGTTTTTAATTTCACATTTCTTAAGGTTCAGTTTTCTATTTTAGGTTGCGACAATAGAAAGCCTATTTTCCAAGGGTTAGGAAAATATCATGTTCTGGCTTAAATTACCTGCTTTGGTCACCACAAACATGGCAGAAAATTGTCCCAAGGTCTCCTTAAGTTATCCAGTGGTTTCCCACTTACAAATGTTGAAATGCAGCCTTCAACCACACCACCATCCCTGCCACCCACCGATATGAAAGTCAGGTAATAAACATGAAATGTGAACGTGATATGACACTTTTGTAGAAATGTCAGTATGGTACATATGAAATGCACAAATGTGAATGTTATCAGTGGTTTGCAGAAATGTTACCTGCCAACATGTCGTGTGGGTGTCTGGGCTGCATTTGACAGTAGTCAAATCAAGGCGGGGCGACCTCAGATGAAAGGTTGAGGTGTTTTATTGTGAAGTCGTATTTAGCACCTGTGAATTTTAGGCACTGAATGGAAGTTGTTTTATTTTAGTTTGTTGCAAAATGCAGTTCTTTAAAAAATCAACAAAGGTAACACTGACACATTCCATTAAAAACTATTTTTGAGGTGCCCTTGAGCAGACAAATAACCCCGAGGTACATCTGTGGACCTATACACTGTTGTTATTGATAGAAGACTTCTCTGTCTGTGCAGCTTCTGGGTGAAAATGTATGAATATTAAACAAAACATTGCTGGGAAAGAGAGTGCACATTCAGTTAACCTTCCCTGGATAAAAAAAAAAGGTCAAAAAACATAACTGACAACTGGAGGAAGATTTCTTTTTTAGCCTATCTTCGGGAGGTGATGTGTAGCCAGAGGCAATGTGCAGTGTAGAACCAGCCGAAGCAGTTTGGTTGATTAAATAAAGCTCTCCTGACAAAACTAAATCCAAAACTCCCATTAAGACCATTTCTTTCAATCTTACCTCCAGAGTAGTTAAGACGATTTTGGCTACAGAGGAAAAGTAGGCGTCCCACAGGAACTGAGTCTGCTGGCGGAGAGCCAAGATCCTGTCATGGCCCACAGACCGGGTAATGGAGGGAACCTGGAGGAAGACAAGAGGAAGAAAAGCAAAATGACAGGGAAATAGATTAAGTTAGATTTTAAACAAAGTGTGTGAGTGAGAGGATGGGAATCAGTGAGTGGAGAAAAAGAAGGCAGTCAGACAGGTGGAGGAGGAAGCGTAAGTAATTTTGTGGACATGCAGAAAAGATTAGAGGAAATTCTTCCTTTCCTGAACGCTCGTCTACTCCCACACCTCACTCTGTCCATCAACCAGCTTATCCCCAGGATATTATGGTGACTAAACCACCTGCTGTCCCTCTCTCATACTGTTTTCACACCTTATGGTAGATACTATAAAGTCTCTATTGGAAAAGGCCATTAAAACAGGTTTAAATCAATGCTTCAGAGCAGTGGCTCACAGCCTTTTTTATGTAAAGTGCACCGCCTGCCATGGTCCAAATGTGTTCTCTTAAATCGTCTATTTAATTGGATGTTATTTAACTCTTAACTATACAAGAGTGGAGATCTTTTCATACAAGACACAGTGATACATAAGTACAATATTTAGCTCCAAAATGTAATGGAGTGCAAGTGTGAAGTAGCAGAAAATAGAAATTCTCAAGTACAAGTACCTCAAAATGATACTTAAGTACAGTATTTGAGAAATATACTTAGTTATATTCCATCACTGGTCGTGTTAAAGGACTATGCCATACATTATACAGTATATTGCTTTTGAAAGGTATTAAAACAACAAATCATCAACAACTCCTCTGTACCAACAAACTGTGCAGACCTGCTCGGAGCCTAAATACCCTGTTCTTGGTGCACCTGAGACAGGCTGAGGTCCCAGCTCACATTGTCATGGAAGACATGAGCAGCTGGCTTGTGGCTTGCAGCAGTAAAATCCCTCAGGGAGAAGCAGTGGAGGGAAGAAATCAAGGGAGATGAGGATCCTGCCAACCTGACCAGGGAGCTAAACTAACTGAGAGGCCAGGAAGATGGAGCAGGATGCTCTCTTGATGCTCGGTTTGGGGAAAACAAACTACTTCCTTGATGAGGGAGGACATGACCTTAGCCGGCCTGCTCAGACTGACAATGAAGCTGAAGAGGAGACTGAGCAGTCTTGTAGCCAAAGTTCCTCAAGAGCATGAAGAGCCTCATTAGCCCCAAAGAGGTGGTTGATACGGAGCCCAGAGGCCTTCTGGTGTCCTGGCCAAAAACCCAACGTCTCTTCATTGAAAGATATGGTGCCAACCTGTCGAGCTTGGCCGGCAGAAAAGCCACTGAGGACTAAAAGTGACGTAGTGACTGATTAGTATTAGTTTGTCAAGAACAACCAGAGCTGAAACACTGGTCGTGATCCAGGAGCAGGTCAGGGACTTTAAATCAAAGAGGTGCTTGGCTCGAACTCTCATGTTCTGAGTGAATATCTTCTCCTCGACAGCCTGATGGAGCCTAATGAGGCAGTTTCAAGCAACAATGAGCCTGTCTTAGATTTTTTATATTGATTTTCCAATAAAAATAGTTTTTACCTGGATGTTATATCTCTACACCTTGTTCATTTTGCGTCAAATTGCTCTCTGTCTAGCTAACAGTCTAAAACAAAAAGATATTTAATCAATATAATAATACAATAATTTAAAACTGAGAAAACTCCTATTCACAAAGCTCAAACCAGAGATTTTTTACTTCTAACACTTGAAATCATGAGCATCTCCAATGTCTAATTTGAAGGAAACACTAATTGCTTATATCAATCTTTACTTTCATTGCAAATTAATATAAGCAGTAATGAAGAAGCACTCAAAAAATCATTCTGCATAAATATTGACTTCAAGTATTTTAATTACATAAACATATTCCATCTAATTCAATCACACATGTTCAATAGTTAAAAAACTGCTTGTGTGGTTTGTTAGAGACAGAATGACCGATGTGAACTCTATTACTTCTATGTATGTTTCTTGGAAAACACATTATATTTATGTTGAAGCTGTCATTAACTTTATATCGAGTTACTGTCTGTGTGAATTTAATTATGTCAGACTAAGTTGTTTAATTGATTCACATTGACTCAACATGAGAGAAACTTTGTGTACATTTGACCCTTTACACTGAACTTGTGCTGTAAAAATTGATTGAAAAATAACATGTAGTTAAAATGCTTAATGTCAGTGTTCTTGACATAACTTTCTTTAAGTGCTAATTGCTTAGCACATCAGGAGAAGTAGTGATGATAATCTTTTATACTTCCTACTTGTGGAATGCTGTTATTTGCAAGTGAGCCTCGCCATCTATCTACCGCAGCCTTTCCTGTCCTGCCTGGTTTTAGCATCAGCATGCAAGTAAATTTAGCAAAATTTGCTCTGACTGTGTTCAGTCAGTCAGTGACAAGCTAACATTACCAGGCAGATGTTTGAGATGTGTCCTTCTGTTTTATAATGAAACAGAACGAACAGAAGGACAGTACATTTTAGGAATGTGCTTATCCATGGAGAGTTTTTATTTTCAACAATTGATTACAGAGACAGTGCTTAATTTTTCCCCGGTGTTAAAACATCAGTTTGGATTTTGAATAAAAAGAAACAGCTCTCATGTTTCCTCCTGTAAAGTCGTCTAGCAGCTCAGAAAAATGCACAGTTCCTTTAAAGCATCGACAATGGACGTCCATTTTGTTGATTCTAGTGACCCCTGTGGACAAAAGCTGAATGAGCACCACTGCCTGATATTGAAATTAGAGTCTGATCGATATATATCGGTTGACCAACAGACTGATATTGGCCTATCACAGATATATCGGTATCGGTATATACGTTATCGGATATGCAGTCGATATGAAATTTCTTTCCATAACGATTTTCTTTACTTCCTTTACTGGCCCCAAAAATCAAGTATCTGATGAGGTCAAAAGATCTCGAAATGGCTAAAGCCTGCATTTGTTTTGAAAGCAAATCGTCCTGTGTGTTTATATAGGTCTTGTAGAGCCATCAATTTCATAACCAGTAAAAAGCTCCTTGTTGTACATTTGAGTAATTACTATTTAAACCAAATAAACACTTAATCCACATAATCTTTGCATTTAAATCAGATTTTTCACTCAGAGTTTGGTGTTGTTGATTTTTCTCTGTTTGTAAACACTCAGATGTACAGAATAAACAATAACTTCCCAGTTTTGTTTGTGAAAACTGAAAAAAAAAGAAAAAAAAGAAAAGGAAATAAAGAGTCCCAGAATGCCTCGCATTCATCGAGCAGTTAAGACAGTTTAGGAGGTTGTGTTGTTGTTGACGTCACTGGGATCTGTCAACAGCAGAGCGAGTTTTAATTGTTCAGCTCTCTGAGGTGGAATATAAACAACACCAATCAAATCAACTCAATTCTCTTCCCCTCGATTGACTCTAATGGTGTTTATGTTTCTCAGCAGGGGCATTGTGAGTGTTTGTGTGTGTGTGTGTGTGTGTGTGTGTGTGTGTGTGTGTGTGTGTGTGTGTGTGTGTTTGTTTGTGTGTCTGGGTGTCTGTGCATGTCTCCTCTCCACAGGGGGAATCGAAACTCTCCATATTAAACAGCCAGGTATTGCAGTGCTCACTGATGTAATTGAAAGTAATGAGATTCAACTCTCTCAGCAGGTGTTGGAGCTCCGATGTGTTGAACAGTGAGTCTCTGTGTGAGTGTGACAAAGAGACAAAGAGGGCAAGCATCCAGAATCTGCTTACCGATCAGACCCGTGTTCTTGTTTATTATTCCATTTTCTTTATATTGTACGGATGCTGTCATCTGAACAAAATAATTAAATGATATGTAGGCATTTTAATGTGTATAATTACATTTGAGGTGTTTAGTTGACTGTGCAATAAAGCCTAAATCCTGTGCTTGAAAGATTCTGACACTTCTTTCACACAAACTGCTTTCATTCCTGCCACTTTGCCAGCTGTCTCAGTACTGCAGGAAACAAATTAGGCAGCTTCAAGTCCTGAAAGTCTGAAAAGTTTTGTTCTATAATTGTTCTATGTTTGTTTGTTGATATATATTATCAATTAATCTATATATTAACCCATTTATCATTCAACCAAATCACAAATGTTGTCAATGTACGTCTTGGCTATGAAAAACATTATCTTTATGTTGCAACTTTACATGTCTTTAGTTTCAATGTTGTATTTTATGTTGTGATAACATTGTGCTTAAGCTCTGGTTAGGTTTAGGCCCAGAAACGCTCGGTTAGGGTTCGGAATAGATCTTGTTTTGGTTTAAAATACCTGCTCTGGTCACCACAAAAATGTCTGGAAATTAGTCAAGATGTCTCCTTTAAAATATCCAGTGGTTTCACACTCAACCACCACCCCCTCTGCATCTGGATATGAAAGTCAGGTCATGAATACATAATGTGATGTCTACATTTTATGTAGATATGGTACATAGGCCCATTTAATGTACACATTAATGTGGTTCGCAGAAACATTATCTGCCAACATTATATCCAGATGACTCGGCTAAAAATGTGATTATATGACCTAAATGTTTCTTATGCTGTCTGTCGATTTAGATTATTGATTCATTTGTCTATTAACCCATTTATTGGGTTGTCTATAAAACTTCAAAATAATTAAAATGTCCATCACCATTTCACAGAGGCCATCAACTAAACAATTATTCAATCATCAGGTATCATTTTCTTTCAATCACTAATGGTTTGATCATCAAATTGTTCAGCTCTAATTTGGTCTGCACATTTATTACACCTTTGGTTTCTGGAACAGGGAGAATCTGAGAAACCGCAATGTTAATGTACTGAAATACACAGTATAGAAGGCCTGTTTAATTAGTAATAAATGTAGATTTAACGATAGAAAGCAACTACCTCAAGTCTGTTCACTCTTCTTATTCACTTTCCTCCTTTGCTTTCCTTGTTTCCTCCAAGTTATTTCTTGTTATTGTACAAGTGGAAGAAAGGCATGAGAAGAAGCAGATTGGACGGTTAAAATGTGCCAGAAGTTGTGTAAAACAAATGTTTACTTTGTTGTCTTATTTTGAAAGCTTGGAGTCATTTCTTTTGCTATCCCTGCCTGTATATCTTTATTAAATCCTCACATGTCTGCATCAACTCTGTCTAACTATAAACAGCCTCAGTGCTGCAGCTGTCAAAACACTATACTACTTCACAGATATAAAACAATTAGCACGCTTTTAGATAAACGGTTTTGTTTTGTTGACGGGGACAAACCAACAAACACAACCTCAAACAACATAAGCGCATCATTGAGGTTTCCAGTAATGTTTAATGGTAAAAAGTGGCTTTATTTCATGTAAAAGCCAAGTTTGTGGTACCTTTAATGATGGCTTGTCTGCTACAGAGAATAATTACATCATCATCGTCATCGGTGCTGACAGAGGGATGATAGGGGATCAGGGACGCATTAATTAGAGGGAGACACATGCAGTCTAAACCCGATCACACACCAACACACAGTAACACACACTTTCACACCTCCGCATTGCTGTCCGGGGAGCGGTATAGGTCACGCAGGTGGCACGTACTAATATAGAGTAATAAGAGAACGTAAATATCACAAGCTCTGCCTTAATTAAAGGGAACAGAAGGAACTCTACTTGTGGAATAATCCATCGAAGATAAAAATAGTTCCTGGTGGAGGTGTGAGTGACTGTGATTATCATAGCTGTCATGTCACGATGAGCTAGTTTTTACCACTTTCCACGAATCCAATTAGATTTCAGTTGGACTAAAAGTCAGTTACGTGTTGATAAACATTAATAGCTAATCAGAGCCGAAACTCAGGTTTCCTACTTGGGATAATTAACATTTTCAAACCATTACTTTTATGCAGTTTACGGCACAGTAACAACCCCTCGTGTTAATTCAACCAAACCAGCAACATGTCTATTGTTGTGCAGAAGCCCTGTTTTAACTGTAAAATGTTTTCTGTCCTGTGTTTTGACTTAAGAACAGGTGAAAAAAAGGATAATAGTTCCTTTTATTTTAATCTGTGAAAACAGGTGAAAAAAAGGCTCAGCAGCCTCAGCCCCTCGTGGCCCAAAATTGCAACCTGCCACAACTTTTTTTCAACTGTTTTCACATTTGGGGAAAACATTTATTTATTTATTTTTTATTAATAATAATAATAATAATAAAAAGGATAGATTCTCCCTCTGAGATGTAGTGGAGTAGAAGTATAAAGTTGCATAAAATTGAAGTAAAAGTACCTCAAATTTGCCGTCAGTCGCAGATTTCCCACAGGGATCTGGAGCCACAAGATGACAATTATATCAGGAAAGGTGTTGGCATTTCACCACCGAGACACTGAATTAGCCTCTGCTGAAAGGGCATATTTTATCTTTTTCATAGTCTACAGTGTGAGGAGGAAGGTTTTTTCTCTTCATCCAGGTGTGGTAGCTCTTACTGACCTCCATGTATCCACTGTAAATGCAGTAATAATGTAATAATAAATCATTTTCTTTCCATCTATCCCTCTATGTCTTTTCTTTGTACAGTTCATTTTCTTGGAGAGAAATACATTGATATCTAACACCTGACCTTCCCCTCAGGGAATCTCGGATCCCCTGTGAGATCTTATTTAAAATCCCCCCAATCATTCAACCATCCATCCCACCATTACTTTTTGGTACCTGTAACAGCAGCCTCTCATCTCCAATGATGGCGGCTTTCCTCCAGTCGATAACTTCGGAGAAGGGAAGCTCCCAGCCGTTACTCAGTATAACTGGGATGCAAGCCGCCTGTTAGGAAAGAGAGAGGTGAAAGAAAAAGGATCAGTATGACAAGAAATCACTGTGTTCAGAGACTGGGGTTGAATAAATCACAGTGGGCAGCAAATTATCTTTACATAATGGATGTAGGAATGAAAAGCAGTAGCAGTAGGTGGGTTGCCGTCCAGCTGTTTTAATGCCCTTTTAAAGCTGGGGTTGGCTCAGTATTTTAAAAGCAATTTTTGTTACATTGGTGGAAAATCTCTTCATAAATCAAACTCTAACAGAAAAAAGGAAATAAAATCCAGTATCTGTGGCTGCTGCAGGACTCTAATAACCCTATCCAGTCCTTTCCATTCGGCTTCCACAACCTTCCACAAGGAGGTTAGGTGGATATATTGCTAAAGCTGTTAGCGAGCTAGGTGCATAAAAATGACATAGAAGTGTAGCCAAAATTCCTGACAACTAAGATAGCTATGAGGGCTTACGATATCTACATTTGTTGTCTACGTTAATGGTAATTTTTCTTACACGTGAATCAGACTTTAGGTTAAGAGGCTAACCCAGTAGCATTAGCACGAGCACACATCCGCAGCAGTGAGCAGTAACTGCTGGTCCTGGTAGCTTTTTCAGACAGACGAGTATTTTGCTTGTGTTTATATGATTGTGGCATTGAGCAGAGCTGTTTATTCATGTATTCATCAGACTAAAAATGTTAAGAGAGCTTGTTGAACATGAAACATTTGCTAACTTATCACCTATCTGGCCAGTGAAAGCTACGGGGCAGTCTGTGTCGCTGTAGTCAGGCAGAACACATTTACATGTTTTGGGATTTCTTTGGTTGGATACTTTTAAAATTGCTCTTGCTGGTCCGTCTAATGTTACCAAAATAGGATTTAACCATAGTGGTCATTTACACTGGGGATGCTGGGGACAATAAACGTAGCTTGCACCATGAAATATTAACCAACAAATGAGAATGCTTCACTCTCATCTCTCTGGATGTTAAAATGCAGAAATTCACATTTTCTTTTGCCACAACTTCTGAAAATTTAGTTAAACTTTGCCCCGCAGTTGAAAACCTGACTACTGTCAGATCTCATATTAAAAAATCTATTTTAAATGATTTATTCAGATGAACATAACCTTGTTTTAAGGCGATCTGTTGTCTCCAGTGTGATGTGAGATGCAAAAGACCTCACGTTCAACTCTGCAACAAACAATGCATCTCACTTTCCTGTCAGAGGACTTTTCTGCCTCAAAGACAAGTTTGTGTCGACAAGTTTTCACAGTTTGAGAGAAGGAGAAAAATCCAAGTAACAGTAAACAGTAAAAGTCTCACCAGAAGTTTAAAGCAGAGTTCTGGGACGGATCTATTTTCTCCCCACTGAGGGATTTATCCCCTTGGATAGTTTCTGTCTGATGAGACACTTTCAAAGTGTTCCAAGTAAGAGTTTTGCAGGAACAAATGGAGTCGCCAGAAAGATTAAGGCCACAATAAAGTGCATTTATTTATTTTCCCTGTATTCATCAATATTTAGAGGATTCATTAATGTGACTTAATTCATCAGGAGCTGTTTTTATTTCCCACAGGAGATCTCCGTGTTGCTGTAAATTCATTTTATGATGACGCTCTTGAAACGGTTCACCATTTGTGGTTAATGAATTGGACTTGATAGTGCACTCCGCTGCACTAAACTGTGTTTAAACGGTGAAAATGCTGTTTTCTGGATAATTTCTTTCACTTTGTATATTCTACGCCTAATCTAAAAGCCTGTGGTGTGCTTTGATTACGTGCTCAGCTTAAATTATAGAACAGATCTTAAATTAATGGCAATGGGAATTAGCAAAAGCCTGCTTCATAACTAAGAAGGCAAGTTTTATGAAAAATACTTTAAAAACTTCATACTTTTTCTGCACAGTTGATTGTGCTGAATGGTAAAAGTAAAGAAAAAGGAAAGCTGGCAAGTTTTCAAGGCGATGGTTTTACATTACGGCCTCTACGGACATCATGGCAGAAGTAAAGAGAGGATGTTGACAGAGGAAACTAAGAAGAGAAAACGAGGCAGTGACCGAGCAAGGGGCAAGAGTCTCAGACATCTGATCTCCACCTTACAGACGCAACTGAGGTGCTGGTCCAGACCCAGTGCCTACTCTGGAACCAGTTCTTTGCAGTTCGACAGCCAAAGAACTGGCTCTCAGCCAGGAAAACTGATTCCAGAGCAGAAACCAACACTTTACTGGTCCTGACTGTCAAACCTGAGCTAGTGTAGAGTGCTCTGACTTATCCATGGAAGAATAAACAAAAGATTTTCACCATGGACACCTAATCGAAGCAGCAGTGGTCCAAGGAACAGTCATGTCTGGATGCTAATGTAGGCTTACAAAGCCAAGGGCAACACTTCTAAAGTTGATGTAGTCCGCCATAGTTGTTCCTGGCAATGCTGGGAGATTGGAGACATATACAGTTGTCAACTTGCTATTTTTTGATCAAAAGGTAAGTCAGCCCATTTTTAGAGGACTTACGTTTTCATTTACAAGACATAACATTGTTATGACGCACTGACTTTGGTTTGTAGTTCGCACATTTATATTAACAACGTTACATTTCATCTCACAAGTTACAGTACTGTAATTTCACAGTTAATTACAGTTACAGAAAGCTAGGATTTGTATTTCTGTGTGAGTAGGGGGCACCAAATCACACAAAATACAAATTTCTACATAATGTTGCTTTAAAATGTCTTATATTTGCATAAAATACACTAGAGTGTGAAGAGTTCATTAAGGTTTTTGGTATCCTGCTGATAAATGATAAAAAAAGGAGTTTATTCAGAAATGAGAATAGTCTGGTTTTCAGTGCTGGATGTCAAAGGTCAGATGGGTTATGGCTTCACTCTGATGACAAACTGTATAGTGTGATTTACATATGTGGTCTCAGGTAGTGGAGCGGCGTCAGAGAAGAGTGAAAGAGAATTCAATAAGTCTGGTATTTTCATTTAAAGTTCAAGTTCGACTGGATTCTCAATCAAGTGAAGCCGAGAGATTAAAGGAGATTCACAAAATGCCGAGTGCATGATCAGTGACCTGTCTACGCAAATTCTCTCTGCTTTGATTAGTCTGGCTTTGTGAGATGACTTTCTCTTTTCTCTCCTTTGTCTTTTGCCTCACAGTCACCCTCCTACATGTCCCCTTGTTTTTCTGTCCTCTGAATCTTGATGATTAGTAAATCTCTTTTCAGCTCCTTTTTCCTTCACTTTTCTCCTCTCACCTGTGGCAAATTTGCATTTTTCATTTCTTCTGCCAATCATGCTTCTCATTCCCTTGTGCGTCTTTCCTGAATAAATATCTTAGCTTATTAAGTGTCACCAGAAAGTTACACCGCTACTTGCTCATTAGTTTTGATTAAAAACAGTGACCATTATGGTGCCAAAAAGTGCCAAAGCCGGACCAGAGAGAGGTTGGTGACCTATGGCTTGTTATTTTCTTTGAATTTATGATGAGAAAACATGCCTTTTAGCCAAATCTACACTTAAGAAAGGTAAAATCCCCAACGAGGTGTATCAGGAATCATTGGACAACATGGAGGCCAGTACAGTCCTCCGCTGTGCTATTCTGATTATGGACCTAATTATCCGTGGTCACTTGACCCAAAATAAATAAATAAATAAATAAGACCCATTAAGGACCCGAATGTGGAAGCAAACACCACCCACTTATTCCTAAATTTAAGTGTGCAGCCTGTCGTTCACAGAATATTAAATTGGAAGGTGAGAAACAAACAGGAACAAGGAACACAAGACAGCTAATGACAGACACGGGGCACGACCAGATACTTCATGTCAAAACAACACAGAGACAGACTGAACTGAGGCGCTAATGAAAGATGAACACATCTGTGGTTTTGAAGACGTGTTTAAACACCCTCCTTCTTTTCACTCTGGTGTAGCTATAGAAACAGGGAGATGACAGATTGTCAATTGTAATAAGATGAACTGTAAGTCAGAGGAGCCCTTTGATCCCTGTAGTTCCCAGCTGGAGATCCGCATGCTGTCTGATGAACCAGTAATCATTACTTTACTTTTCTACAGAACACGTTTATCTTCTCAGTTTTTTCTCTGGGAATTAAAAAGATTTAACGATCTTCATGTTGTTCAACAACTCACAAATTAATTAAAGATCATGGTCTAGACCTGCTCCAATTGGAAAGCGGCACAAGATAACTTTTGTTGTGAATTGGCACCACACAAATAAAGATTGGTTGACACATTAACACATTGTGTATTTTGATGGCTGATATCTGATATTTTCTTAGACTCAGCATCTTTAAATTGCACTTTTTATAGGCATGAAATATAAAAAAAACCTAAATGGCTAGTTTAAAGGAAGCATCAACATTTAGACTTTCCATTCAAGGGACAAAACATACATTAACAAACTTTAAATACTACTATGCAGGCTTGTTTGGAGAGAGAGCGAGCAGCAGAGGCGAACAAGCAGGAGAGTTACTGAAGAGAGGGAGTATTGGAGCAAGAAAAAGCCCCATCAGAGGAATGAAAGTAGGTTTTTTTATTGTTTCACAATAGTTAGGTTCATATCTCGGAACCCATCGGCTATGTCTTATAACCATTTTGTCTTTGGGGGCAACGACCAATGTTAACGATCAGTCTGATAACATAAGATCCAGGCCAAGACTTCCTCTTCCATGAACCCTGTTGCTGCTCGATCTGTACGTCCTGCACTCTTAGCATACCTGCCAACTCCCCCGATTTTCATAACAATCTCCCCGTTTTTAACCTTTTTTCTGACATTTGGAAGTTTCTCCCCATAATCTCCCACTGTCATAGTGACACAAATCCAATAGGAGTCCATCAGCGGCACCCGAACCACAGAAGCAGAGGTAGGCATGTGTAATGACTCTGCCTGATGTGGCACTTGTCTCTGTTCACAACATTGCAAAGAAAACATACTGTAGAAAGAATTTTGCTTGCGGCCTCAGTGTATTTAAAACAAAGTGCATGTCAGATCATCTCACAGAGTTTGCAACACCCTGAAGCACGTGACAGGCTCTTTGCCTTTGACTGTAGTACGATAAATGTATCTGTCTTCAGACAAATCATACAACATCCTTTGTTTCAAACATACTGAACACTTTCCTCTCAGTTACAGGGCTGTGGTGTGGTCACACATTGCACACACACACAGATAGGTATACAGCATGCAATCATATAATCCACAGCAGCAGAAACACATGTAATGCACACACACAAACACACACACCTGCAGGGCCTCCAGGAAGCGAAATGATCCAAGCCGTCGGCCCCGGGGCACCAGACAGAAACTGGAGTTATGGAGCAGCTCCTGGTAGTCGGACCTACACAGACACAAATACAACAAATCAGGTTAGGAGACCCGAGAAGAACACCTCAGCAAGTCAAATAAAAAGAAACTAAAGCAAAAGGGGTCCATTTTTTTTAGTGTACAAGCCCGTCCAATGGGCCACGAGAGAACATTAATACACCACATACTTAGAAGGAAAAAAGACGATAAAACCTTGTATTTCCACAAAAGCCCCACTGAGCTCTTAAGACTTTTGTTGTTTCCAAGAATCCAAAAGGTGAAGGCATTTTAAGGACATTTTCCAGGTGACAATAAGGTCTATCGAGCTGAAATGGCAAAGCGAAAAACGATCGTCAAACCCCCAAATCTGTCTCCACGCTGCCATTTCCTCAGCATTCGTAAATTTCAAAGAACAATCTGAAGCAGCTTACTCCAAAACGGCCAGCAAGGACTTTTCCAAGGACTTGATCTCTTTCATAAAATGTGTTCTTGTAGAAGGCAGCGTGGTAGCCTCTGCACATCAAAACATACACGGTGGATAAACAATGAACTGTGTTGAAAAAGTACTATTACATAGTCAACCACCAGTGGCTCTTAACACACTTCATCTGATCAAGAAATGTGTCACTCAGTTGTATTAAATTATTGATCTGATGGTGTATGTTGTCTGCCAAGTGTTTGAAGACCAATACTTGTATTTTACTGATAAACTTCTTTAAGTGCGAGTTAGCAGCCCCTCAGGGCAAGGCCAGGCAGGTTTGAAGGATTACCCGAAATTGATTTATGCTATCTTGGAATCCACAAAAAAATCAATTTTAGGTATCAAGCACACCTTCCCTCCTCCTTCACTCCTTCGTGGAAGACAGCAGCTTGTAAACAGCTTGAATTTACAGCAGTTACAATGAGCACAACACCAAGCTGAATCTCATCCAACTGTGTATATAAACTCCTGAACCCCTCCTGTGGTGTAACAGTGGTTAATCTTATAAAGCAGAGTGCTGGAGACTACGTGGGAAATAATCCAGAAGTCCTCATCAGAAAACCGCCTTAAACTGTAGGTCGAATGTGAAAGCACCATATTATGACCCATATAAACGGGTCTTTTTTAGCTGTTCTATAGTCACTTTTTGATTCTGAGCCCGGGTGAGGTAACATCATACAGAAGTTTAAAACTTGTCCCCCACAACTACTGGAGGTACTGCTCCATTGGTCCGTATCTGCAAGCTTTTAGAAAACATGCAGAAATATAGATGAAATGAGCACAGAGTATGGACAGAAGCTCTGTTCATATCCGTATCCAACGTTTTCTTTATGTATTTATTCATTCAGGGTTGGTCTGGTCTGATCTGAGCTGAACTGTCAGGCGAAGTCGTACAAAGATCGCTCAGTTGGGTTCAACAAGCACAGGACTTTGATCCAAGAGACTGCTGTTCATGTCCTCTGCTATAGTCATGTTGTCTTGGTAATGGTGATATATATAAAATACACAAGTACACAATATACTTCTCTAATATTCAAAATATTCATCCACTGCTGATAGGAGCTTCATATAAACTTTCTGATATCTGGACTTTTCCACACTTCCCTCAAACTTGGGGAGTTTTTCAACTCGTAAGTCACTTCTGTCTGTCCAAAGCCTGTGACTTTAAAGCTCTGGTGGCACTCTGTGTGTGTGTGCGTGTGTGTGTGTGTGTGTGTGTGTGTGTGCGCGTGTGCGCGCGCATGTGTGTGTGTGTGTGTGTGTGTGTGTGTGTGTGTGTGTGTGTGTGCGCGTGTGTGTGTGTGTACACATGATCTCAGGGCTGGCCTGAGGAGATTTCAGATTGCAGCCTAATCTGTCTGGGGATCAACTGTCCCCACAACCTCACCACTAGACACCTGTGTGTGTGTGTGTGTGTGTGTGTGTGTGTGTGTGTGTGTGTGTGTGTGTGTGTGTGTGTGTGTGTGTGTGTGTGTGCGTGTGAGCGTGTGTGTGTGTGTGCCCGTGTGCCCACCTGAAAGCCTGCCTCTATAATGTGTGTGTATGATAAGTCTTTGTGATGAGAGAATGTCTGGCATATCACTTACTGTCACTGCACCTGTGTGTGTGTATGTGTGCATGTGTGTTCTGCTGTGTGTGTGTGTGTGTGTGTGTGTGTGTGTGTTTGAGTATGTGCGTGTGCTTGTATGAAAGAAGAAGATAGCAAATAAGATGTCAGGTGTCCAGTTTTTCGCCCAAAGACAAGGTCATTCCAACAGCTGCTGAGACAGATACACAGAGAGAGACAGCCTGTCACATATAAAGACGGTTATTTGGGAATAAAAACAAACAGTTTGACGACAATTAAATCTCACTTCACCACACGGCTCCTCTGTTTCACGGTGGTCTTGTGACCTTGGTTCCATTCCTGCATGATTTGTACTTTGTGAATGTCATCTTTATCTCTGATGAAAAGGCTTCTCTTGGTTTTTCAGCCAGGATTGGACAAAAACATGAAAGCAGAGCAGCTTTATCCTGAGCTGCAGCCTCCACCCTGAATCTGGAATACTGAGCGCTGAGGGTCATGTGCACATGAGCACCACTGATAATGATGGTGAGCTGGAAGCAGGACCAGACTCTTTAGGTAAATCGACAAGAAACTACAAGGCAGAGAGCTGACAAGAGTTGCTTCAAAGAAAAAGTCAATTACATCAAATACGTAGACCAGATACTCACTGCTTCGTAAATAAACCAACTGCTGACCTTCCAAGACCTTCTAGCTCAAGTTTTTGCCAGGTCTCAAGCTCTGATTGATTCTGCTGCTTCAGCTGTCACAGCAGCCTCATGCCTGTGTTTTCTGGCATGCTGGCCCAGTGGAGCCTCATCATGTACAGTATGGCTGTGGCTTCTCAGAGATTCTGTCAGGTGGTGCAGGACCAACATCTCCAGGAAAAACCTACCTTCATCACTATTCTGGTGAAGATGTGACAAGGCAACAAATGCTTCACACACCATTACTTATCGCACTGGTTTTTTATCATTCCTGGGGGTCATGATAATTCCCAGGGATCGCCAGATGGTTGTGGAGAACTGGGGAGTAGTTTTATGTACCAGTGATAAAATATGCCTGAAAGTATATTTTATTGAGTGTGCTTGATTTGAGTCCAAGCACTGGGGGGAGGGATGGAGTTTTAAGCAACAAAAAACTACATTAATCTTCACTTTATAACCATTTAGATATAATTCACATTTTTTTAATAGAACAAGCCTGAATAGACAAATGGTAAGTGCTCCTATTTAAATGCATACGAGGGTTAATGAAGATGAAACGGTTGGATTTTAATACATTTTTCATCTTTTTACCTGCATTTAAGTTTTAGAACGTTGCCCATCATTGGGATTGCCTTACGTTTTATTAATTAGTTTTAATTTTGGGGATGACTGATCGGGTAGCATTTTTGGTCCTCACAGCCATTTAACCAAATAGCATTTTACCAGAAACAGCCATGTTCTGACCAGCATGATCTCATGATGTGGGGTATAAATAGCACAGCACGATACTCACGTGGTTGATGTTGTGAAACGATCGCTGTTTGGTCGGGTTTAGGCAACAAAGAGCTATAGATATAGTAAAACATCCTTTTGGTTAAAATAAATAAATAAATGTTACATACTGTACTTCACATGAGTTAAAGTACATCCTGCACGTTAGGTTAGGGACATATGTTTAAATAAGTCAATTTAGATTTTTCGTTTCACGAACCTCAATGTGTTCGACCCACCCATCTACCCCAGCGTCCTCCATATTTGGACTTTCTCGCTCGTTATACTTTGTCATCTCACACCTTTTTCTCTATGAAATTCCCACCTAAAAATACATGTGGAAAGCCTAATGTTCACGGTGACACATGACATGCAAAAAAGGAAAACAAGGCATTCTGATAATACAAAAAATGACTGCAGACATTGGCATGTTGTTTATATATTTGGTGAGACCTGTTCCAGTGAAACCTCTGTATGCTCTTTACCGATGCTATTTTGCTGTCAATTCCCTCTCCACACACTGTGTTTATAATCGAAAAAGGTCAGTGATCAAGGACGAGGACTAGTCACTGCTCCTCCTCGTGAAGTGACGGTTGAATGTGAGGACAGCCCATTAACACATTCTTTTGCCACTGATATACTCGAAGTAGATCCCATGAGAAGCTAAGGCATCTGAGCTTGTCTAAGAGGGAATCCCATGAAATTCAAAGATGGGATGGTGAAACCTACAAGAGAAACAAGACATATGGGCTGCTCTAAACCTGACCCGGATAACAGCACCATTACAACCATGACAACTGTTTGTAAATGGGTTCCTCTCAGCACCAAAATCTGTTGTATGGTTAAGGATTTGAAATCTTGAAATCACTGATGTTGGGTGGATAGGAGAGGTACAGTAAGGTTGAAAAGGAATTCTAGACAATGTAGTGTAACAAAACAGTGGATACAAAACTATGTTTGTGTGCATGGAGGACTCAAACTCTGTGTAGCCTAAACATACAGTAGCTGGTTGTTTTGTGGCAACAATCCATAAGAAGAATTCTTTTTAATACAGATACTGTGTGAGTGAGGAACAATGTGCGGGTTCACAGCTTTTTTCTTTGTGTCTGTGTGCAAGAGAAAGACAGAGCTGGATGATACCCAATAAGAGGGAATTGAAAATCAATATGTGCCACAGAGAATCACTCAGAACATTTTAGCTGAAAAACAAAAGGAATAGTGTTGCTGACTGTAAAGTAAAAGGGTTCTCTCAGCAGAAGACTAAATAGTTTCAGGAGTGACGGATCAATTGGAGGCCTTAAAGAGTAGAAAATGAGGTCTGGCTAATGCTGGTGTTTCTATATCTAAAGAAAAGAGGCAAAATCCATAAAACCACAGATATTTGAGAAGTTTGTCATCTTAAACATAGTTTTTGATGAAAGTTAAATACAGATTTTGGTGTATCAGGACACTGAGCTTTTTCTAAACCTGTGTCCAAATCGCTCCCTTACATCATACTGCACTGCATTTACTTGAGTGTGGCCTCAAATAATCCACAGTGGAATGAAAAATCCTGCAAAATGATGATGATAAGTGAGTGGCACAAATCTTTAATTTACTGCCCGCTATCAGAAAAGCAGCATTCAGTTTTTATACAACACAACTGGAACAAACTCCCAGAAAATTCTATAACTGCTCAAAAAAAGTTTGTTTAAATCAGTTTTAAAAGTGTCATTTGTAAGAAATTACCAGAATTTGATGGGTGCTCAAAAACTATAACCATTCACTGCTGCTCAGTGTGCTCTTTGCTGTAGCCGTCTTTGGCTGTAGTCACTAGCAACTGATAACAGCTGTGGAGCTAAATGGCTCTTTTAGCTCAGCTTGACCACAGCTGGACATCAGGAACACAGCTTCTGAGGCTGACAGATGCTAGTTTGATGACAGAGGATAGAGTACAGAGGTGATTTACAGTGAATATTTCCACATCTTATTCAGTGAATTGAGGATTTAATCTGACCAAACCAGAGGAGATTGTGGAAAGACAAACAGAGATTGTTTTGGTGAGTTTAACTTTGTTTATGTCGATTTAACGAAGCAATTAAGTTAATCTTAGTTTGATAAAAGAAAGAATTTTGAATTCAGAAGGTGTACAGTTGTATTTTTCCTTTTTTGTAAGATATTTTTTTTTTACTTATTAGACTAAATAGTGAACTCACTGCTTTTATATCTCCCAGCTGAAACTACAGGGGCTATCAGACCATCTCCTCTTGCGGTACAAATTGGTATTAAGAGGGCAGGCAGGGGCTAGCTGGTTAGCATGTTAACTTCAGAGGACATCTCTGCAACACATTACATAGACGTCTTTGCTAGAATATCATCATTGTTGTTTCTTCACATTTTGTTGATTATGTAAATGTTTTGAAAGCTGCACTATGTAGTTTTGGGGAAAAAAAATTAATCAAAGGTGAAGGATCTTCACTGACAGATTTTTTATGTTTAAATAAACTACATAAACAAACTGTTTTACTTTGTCTATATGTGGCGGACCCTGCCACCTTTCTAGCCTCAAACAGTGTTCTGGGGACTTTATTTTCCTCTGAGAACAGCTGGTTTATTCAGTTATGGAAGTGGAGTTTGTGTTATTAGCTCATTACTATTGTAAATATTAAAATTCTGAGTTTGAATTTCTTCCCCAAAACTACATAATGCCCCTTTAAACTTAAATCCTGGCCAAATCTAACAAAGGTCCCTTTTCAGACTTCCTATCTTGATATAACATTTGCTCATTTTAGACTGCATTATATACAGTATATATAGGTACAGATCTTGTACGGCTGTTTGTGGACAGACAATATTTAACGCTGAACCATTAAGACTTTGGTACATTTTGTTATAAAGCTTTCAAGGTTTTGCAGGAAAAGAAGGTTTTGAAAAATGATTCTGGTATCAGCACAGAGGTATTTTATTGGTCTCAGTTTTATTACGAGTCTGTAAGCAGGACACTTATCTAACTTTACTAAAGCCTGGGGATTCCTGGCTCCCAACATTCATCATTATAACTGCAGTGTACTATGTAAAGTATAAATGACATCATCAGTAATTACTACAAATAGGCACCTCACAGACACACACACACTCACACACACACTCATATTCAAGAAGAAAAGGAACTGAAGGCTTTGTCTCACACACGGACTAACAGTCCCTGTTGGGGTAATTGTGTGAACCCATTAATAATGAAGCAGAGACACACACAGGGATGTCCTTGAAGAGCAGAACAACCTTTGTTCATGAAAAAGCAAACGGGGCCAAAATGTTGCTATCTTGTGCAATTTATAAGACAAAGGAAATTAATTGAACAACCTGAACCCTACACTAACAAAATGTTTTCCTTAGAACAGTTGTAAAAAACGGAGAGAAAAATGAGCAAAAGTGATTCAAAGAGTATTAAAATAGGAATCTAAAGCAAGCCAAGAGCAGAAGGTGATCTCTCATAAGGGCTAATCTGGTCAGACAATAATCAGGCACCAAGGTCTTTCAACACACCACAAACACAAAAATACTGGTCCAACCATCTTTTCCATCTCAAATTCAGTTAATACACAAATAATGAAGAAATAAACAGTATTTGTTTGCAACATAAGTCATCATTACCCACAGACATTTAACATCAGTAGCAGAGAGTGTAAAAATATCTCAACCAAATGTCCCCTTCAAATGTTACTGTAAAGATAATATTTTTTTTAAATAACAATAAGAAAGAGGGATAACAACTCAATCACCATTTTCTGCTTTAATCCCTAAAGAATCGTGAAGCTACATTATATGTCACAGTGTGTGTAGGTATGCGTGCGGTGAGGCAACACACAGCGGTCACGTTATATTTACGTAATTTTCCCTCGCTGACTCCCCAAATTTGTCGTGTCCTCTTCAACAAGGCCACGCTCTCGTGAGTGGAGAACAGAAATGGAGGAAGAAAAGAGTGTGTGGTTTGATAAATGTGTTTCAAAATGGGAGTCACAAGGAGAGGCACCCTCGGCAGCACAAGATGTGAAGCAGTTGTGATTCGCTAAGTCAGGCTGGGAGCTGAGGGGTTTAGTGTGTCTGTGTGTGTGTGTGTGTGTGTGTGTGTGTGTGTGTGTGTGTGTATGTGTAAGTGTGTGTACATGTATGAGAGCAGAAACAGAACAGAAAATTCCCAGGCATTTTTCCCACTGAAAACACTTCACTAGTGTTACCCTGTTTGTGTGGCTGCATCATGCATCATGCTTTATACGCAACTGATTAGTCACAAATAACTTGAATACAGTTCATTATGGTGGCAGCAATTAGCATGATGAGATTCCACTGCATTCAAAGGAGACAATTAAATATAAGTGCCCTTATGACTGAGAAAGACTTAACATCAGTATTTGTCATTGTTTTGGGAAACAGTGATATAAATACTATTTGAAGTACGCAGCATATTAAAGTGGCATTGCAAAAGTACCTTGAAGTTATGTGAGCTGAGAACCAATTGAATGTTTGTTTATGTTATGTGTTAATGTAAAAAAGTGGAAAAAAAGGAATGCTTTCATTTTTTTGTATAACTTCAATTAATACCACTGTCAATGTAACAGTTTGTAACACAACTAATGATTTTTTAAAGATGCATTACTCACTTTTTGGCCACAAGAGGGCGGAAACACATCAAAACACGTCTGTGATAAAGCATTACTGTACTCTACTCGATTATTTACATTTTATGCTTCTTTATAAACTAAACTTCAAAGGCAAATGTTGACATTTACTGTATGATTTATTCTGAAGGTTCACATAAATAATACAATATATAACTAAAAAATAAATTATGATGTATATATTAAAGTTAAGACTTTGTTGATCCTTGCGGGGAAATTCAAATGCTACCAAGCAGTATAAGAAGTTATTTAAATTAGCTCCAGCCTCACCAGCTGCAACAGTACATGTACATATTAATGCCTCTGCAATTATAATCCAATAATGTAGAATTCTGAAAAGGGTAATACTGCATTAAGATAACTTTTTCTTTTGGCTGATGTTTTGATGCTAATACTCTACTTATGTCAAATTTGAATGCAGGAGTTTTACTTGTAACT
Organism: Pagrus pagrus; assembly: GCF_965226575.1. Lineage (NCBI taxonomy): Eukaryota > Metazoa > Chordata > Actinopteri > Spariformes > Sparidae > Pagrus > Pagrus pagrus. The sequence continues at coordinate 18,873,031 of NC_140200.1, read as the reverse complement.
GAGTATTTCTACACTGTTGTATTCATTCTTCTACTTGAGAACAAAATCTGAGAAACTTCTGCCTCTGAGAAACTCTGACAGATAAGCAGACATTACATCCAGCTTATACAGCTGTTATGGCTAATATGTTGGCACACAATTGCCTACATTCACTGTCAACTTATCAAAGTCTGAACTGACTGTCATATCAGGAGGTGGAAGGGATGGTGGTGGAGTTAGGGCTGGTAAGCCAGTGACCACAGTTCAAGACTGTGTTTAGACATTTGTAAGTGGGAAACCCCTTGAGATTTCTAACAAGGGGTGACAGCTTTTCAACATGTTTAAGCAAGACCACTGGGTATTTTTAAGGAAGATCTCCAGCCATATTTGTGGCAACAAAAGCTGTTTTTCCACCAGCACTTTTGGCCATGAGTCAAACCGAGCCGCGCTGATTTGCTTTTCCATCACCAGTTTCAGTGTGCCAAGTTTAGCCGAGTCAGTTTAGTTACTGCTGGTGAAAACACAACATTTCCTGTAATGCTGCTTCATAATAAAAGCTTTTAAATGACGAAATAACGGAGGGGCTTTTAGTAAATGAAACGTGTTTGTAACTGAATTAGCGGAGCCACTTTGTTAGCAGTGATTATTTGATAGTACTGCGGGGATCAAGACAAGTGTGTTAAGACACACCTTCAATCAGGTATAGTAGCCCAGTTGTGATGGAAATGCAAAACCCCAGCTATGAAGGTGTAATGGAAAAATGGCAAAAAAAAAAAAAGTATTTTAAGCCAAACCCTAACCAGGTGGTTTTTGTGCCTGAAACTAAATCAGACCATAAGCAAAGGAAACGTAAAGTTGCAACATAAAGTAACATGTCTGTACTGTAGTTTGCAGAAACCAACATTTATTTTGAAGATTCAGTTGATTGAAACGTACTAGTAAGTGACTTTTAACTGATTATGAAACAGTCTCAATTTAATTATGATACATACATAAGCAAATGGGACCATCACCTAGAAGATTGAAAGAATGAAAGTTCCTGTAACTGCTTTAAATAGAATTGGTCTTTTGCTCCTGGAGGGTATTCATTAACACAAGCACTGCTGTTGGCAGAATATCAGACAAGTTTAGTCTTTCTTCTTCTCCATATTCTTAGTTAAATAACCATCTCTGGGCCAAAAAAAAAAAAAACATAGGTAGGTGTTAATGAAAAACACACGAGGGGGGCAACAGACAGTGTTCTAGGTTGCCGTGACTTGCCTGGTTTCTCTTACTGAAGACGGATGAAAATGTTTTATACAAGTATGACTGCAGTCGAGCTAAAAGCAATCAAGACAGGTAAATGCATTTTTGAAAACAGGCTGCTGACAGAGCATTCACATCTTTTTTCCACAAATGTGAGTAAATGTTTCTATGAGACCCCTTGTACACTAATTAGATCCATTAATCAGCTTGTTTCATGTATTAAAGAGAGGGCAGGAGTTAGTGTCAATTAAAATGCAAAGTACAGAGTCCCACAGTGAAGAAATACTAAAATAAATATCTTCTCTGTTCCTATGTGAGGCTTTAAGGCAAAGGTGGTCATAACTCAGGACACCGAGGGGAAATCTGTCACGCTTTGAATCGCTAAAACAATTCAAGGAACACAGGTGAGAATCTATCTTGTTAAACCCATGAAATGAACTGTGGGCAAGGATAGAAACTGACAGAGGGGAATAGTGTGTGAGCCGCTACAACATCCCAGCCAAGTCTATCAGCACCTGGCTCTTTGGAGTCTGTTGGAAGCTGTTTAAAAACTCGTCAAAGCATCAACAAGCTATTTAGTCCACCATCAAAGAGCGTGGCAGGGAATGTGTGTGTGTGCAAGTGTGTGTGCGTGTGTGTGTGTGTGAGACTGAGCTGCTGCTTTCTGGCACGGTTAGTCTTGCAAATGTGTCTGCCCACATTAGTGCAGAGGCGTGCTCGTGCATTTAAAAGCACTGCCATTGTCTCCAATCTGCAGTCAACAAATCACATAATGCAGAGGCCATATGGAAAATGTTTGATGCTTTTAATGGCTCGCGCTGCAAACAATGGCAAGAAATGGGGGTCTGGTGGAGTGGAGAGAGCATTAGTGATTGTAGGCTTTCTAGTTTGAGTGTATGTTAATGTGTTTCTCTTTGTGTTGACCAAATGTCGCTACAGGAGTAGAGAGATGTGAAAAATCCTCTGAAACTGATGAGAGTTTGATCAGGCAAAGTTTAGGTTTGGGTTGATTGTGTGCCGGAGAGGGATAAAGGCTTCAGTATGCTTCAAATGAACCGCTTGTCAGAGTTACCAACAGCCATCAGTCATAAACAGTTTTCACGATATTTTGTCATCCAATTCTTTTTTTACCTTTTCAAAACCAACAGTGTGGTTCCATCTTCTATAGATGCGTCTCACAACTCTTGGTTGTATGGCTGTATGGACGCCCTCTCCCTTGTAAGCAAAAAGACCAGAATGCACCTCCCTTGTTAACCTGCCAAAATTGATCATGATAACATCGTTTGTGGCATTTCCATATTGTTTGCTGGAAAATAAGAGAGACAGATAAATTGCCTCATTTAAGTCACATCGTTCTCATGTCTTCTTCTTGGCATTTTCCTTCTTCCAAAAGGCCACCAAAATAATTTCCTTGCAGCAGCATGTTCAAATTATTGATTGAGAGACAAATAGAAAACGTTGTACACAAGTGTAAAGGCAGACTAGTAGGGTCAGAGGGAAGGGAAATCAAACATATATTTGGACTCAAACAAACAAATCCAGTCAGAAAACAGCTAAAAAACAAACTTGCTGCCCCTGCCTCTATGTGCCTACACACTGGGAATACTTGGATGCGACTTTCGGTAGCATCTGCTTTAACATTCAAATCCAAACAACAGCACCTCCAGAGGTTTGTAGGAGGGCAGGCCAGGCAGAGGTCGGGGAGCCGAGGAGTCCCAGAGGAGGTTTCCTCGAAGTTTATATTACTCAAACACCACAATGAAGGAAAAATACTGTAATTATAGAGGTCTGTTCAGTCAGGTTTCATCAAAATACCAGGAGACAGATGGCAAAACTTCACAGAAACACCTTAGCTTCGAGTGTGTGTGTTTCGGGGAGAATCATTTGCATGTTCGTCGCTGTGTCGGTGTGTCTTTGAGACAGAGGGAAATTTCCATATTTATCACTGTGTGCATGTGTGTGTGTGTGTGTGTGTGTACGTAAACATCACAGTTGAGACTGTTCCCTTCTCTGGCTGAGTTGAAACGCAGGTCTCTGGGCTGGTATTAAAGCTTAATGTTGCAGACTGGTCTGGCTCAGAATATTAATGCACACTCACTAATAGATACTACTGCTACACACACATGCACGCACACACACACATACACGAATATAGAGGAAACATAAATGAAAGGTATCTGGATGGAAGTTAGATGTTCAAAAACACAACAACACTTGTTCATTATGAAGTCTCAAACAAAAAAAGTTTTAGTTATGACTAATTTAACAGCCTTCTCCACATCCACCAATTCTAATAACTCAACTGAACAGTAACAATCTAACAGCAGTGCAATCACTTTCATGTAAGATAAGGCCAGGGACTCTGCTCCAGCTGTACATGTAACTGAGAGGAAACACTGTCAAGGTAACCGTAAAAAAACTAAAGGGAGGGTTCATTTTTCATTTCATCTTTTCTCTGAGACAAAAACTCCATGGAAGACATCGAAAACAATTTATGTATGAAAGGTATTTTCTGTGCAGCCGCAGCCTGATACAGCTTAATCCTTTTGTTCTCATAGCTCCATTGTCGACCAAAAACATTAGCCACATGAGCCACACTGTAGTACTGGGTGGCATGTTCCTTTATTGGGCCCATTATGAATATGGGCACAACAGTCTTTTTTAATTTGATTTCATCCCATAAATACTAGTAGTACACCAACGTAAAAAATAGTCCCTGACAAATACACAATTTACTCATGTTTGAATAATGTTTGCTAAAAATCCACTTCAAGGTTCAACTTGTATGAACGTGCAGGAAATTAAATGCATTAATTGCATTGTAATTCAAACCAGTCGCCAGCATAATGTGGGCAATCTACCTTTCTGCAAACAACCAAATGTTATTCACCAGTACAGCAGTGACTGTGTGTCACAATAACAGGAGACTATTTGGCCTTGGTTACATTCAAAAAAGGATTTAGTGGTTTCTAGTCTCATTCAAGTGCAAGAGCTGTTGTGGTCGGGAGGGCATTCTCACACAAAATCCTTTCAAAGAAGAGAAATAAAAAGCTGCGAATGGTGCATCTTTATTTCTGTTTTTGTTCCGAGCACAGATCAGCAGGTGATGGGTTGACATTTTCAAATCACAGAAGACTGTCATTATGTGGGTTATCAGCAGATGTTCTGGCAGAAGGACAGTGAAAATTAAAGGCAACTTTTGTTATGAGTCAACAAGCTTTTACAAGTTGTACATTGCTTTCTGATTGATCCAAAAAGAGCATACACCTATCCATCTATCTATCTACTGTATCTATCTATCTATCTATCAGCTACCCAGTTGCTTCTGATGAGTAGCGCTTCTCTGACACATACACTGACACACAAACCCTGGAGGAGTGTGTGAATGCTGTGAGGCACCATTAGCACCCTCCCTGTGCCCCTGAAGGTTTCAGGAGGCCAAGACGGAGGAAGATGGGTCTGTGTGTGTGTGTATGTTTGTGTGTGTGTGTGTGTGTGTGTGTGTGTGTGTGTGTGTGTGTTTGGCTGCAAGTGTGTTGAAGCACTTAGCACATCAATTTCACTCCTTATTCTCTGTTGCGGACTTTTCTTTATTTTCTTATCTGCTCTCTGAGGTCCAGTACTCAGTAGGAATGTATGAAACTTACACTAATTACGGACACAACAGTTACAAAGACAGGAATTATTTGGATGGAAAAGTGATTCTACAACAAAATGCAGTCTAATGCTGTAAAATACTATGCCCTGCTTTTTAATATTTTTGTTTTGCATTTTTTAAGTGTAATAACACTTCCAGCATGTCCATGACATTTGTGGAATGGCTGGTGTCTATGTGGAGGGAACCATGAGCAGCCACGTAGCAATGGAAATATCTTTAATAATCAGGAAACGCTTTACTTACAACTGCACAACAAAATGCCTTCTTAAGGAGCCACCTCAATGTCAGATCTAGTCCTTCTGCTATTAAAAAGCAAAACACGATAATACATAGCAAGAATTTCCGCTTCAGTTCAATGGTATATGCAGAGTATTGCATTGAATAATATTCTACAACTCCAGAACGCATAGTAAACATAGAAGCTGCGGCAACGACATCAAGAGTTGAGGTTACTGTCTTTACATGTCTCCTCATGGTAGTCTACTGTGCAGAGCCCAAAGATATTCATCTGTATTCAACTGTTAATTAACACAAAACACATTGAAGATGCTTTAAAAGAAGACTGCTTTAAATACGGCTCAATCAGTTAATCAGTTTTTGAAGTATTGGACTAAGGCTGGCTAAACAACAGGAAATAAGAGACTGTACTGCCCACATCTTTACAGAGACCTGTCTCCACCACAACATCTCGGATCAAGCCGTTGCACACAATGAACGAACCGTGTTCAAGGCTGACACAGTGCGAAACTGCAGCCGGACGAGGAGAGGTGGACTCTGCTTGGTGCTCACTCAAAGTTAATGGACAGTGTTTCCCAGATGTCGAACTTTTGATGTCGACCACATTATCATCACTATCTTGTTGCTGCTGTTAAAATTCATGCCGAAGAAAATCCCAATGAAGCGCAGTGTTAGTGTATATTTGTATATGAACAACTGCATATATATTCTGTAATTTGTGTAGTATGAAGGAGTTTACAAAGTTGAATATCGTGTACAATGACGAATAAATGACCTTGTACCTTAGTTTTCTGTTGATTGACTAACTTGCTTATCGACAATCGTTAAAGGTTAACATAGGCGTCTGGGATAACACATAAGTCAACATACTCAGTACCGTATTGAAATTTACCAGCTTTCTAGACAAACTTGTGACAAACATTGCTAATTTTTACTACATTAAATGTATGGCTTTAAATAATAATAATAATTTCTGGCCCATCTACATTTCCTGGTATTAAAATCTGCCCCAATTTGTATTTGAATAACTCTGGTCTACAATATCATTGTTTGCCGAAACATCAATATTTCCCTTAAAGATCCAGTTTGTATGATAGCTGATTGTTCAGTCTCACTGCCAGGTGGCTGGCCTGACCAACCCAAAGCATCAGTGTTTGATGACCTGGGAATGAGACTCATCAATCAACTATCTTTCTCCAGAATTGCTTTGTGCACTTTTAATTGGAACTGAGGATAAACAGTCCAAAAGCAGACAAATGTATAAGGACAGGGGTGTTAATCTAACCTTTGCCACATTGCATAGGTGCAGAACTTTGATGGATAAATGCCAGCAAAAAAGAATTCCCACTGATAGAGGACGGGCAGTAAACATAAAAAGTGTTGTTCTGCAGGAGACGAAGCGTCAAAAACACCTTCTTCAGCAACTTCTTAAGTTTTCTTCCTCCTAATTTATCATGTGAACTGTATCATATGGATTAAACCTCAAAGCTTCAGTTTTATTCAGCATGACAGTCTCCGGTCTATACATAGAGATCCACTGATGACCGCAGACACACACGATTCGCACTCACACATGATGGAAAAATAAACTTGTGAGGTTACCCTCAGTGCAGGCAGCCAGAAATCAATAATTCTGAATACACGCCACTTAACTCGCCCGCTCTGCCTCTGACTCGCTCTCTATCTCTCTCCTTCCAGAAAAGAGAAGTGAAGAAGAAGAACAGGCGAGTCAAAGTCACCCCCACCCCCTCCACCTCCACCCATGCTGAACACCTCCAAGTCCTCCCTGTTTCCACAGATAGCGACAGGCATTGAACAACATCAGGCAGGAAATCGGAGATATGACGACGTCTTCTGCTGCTGAATTATTGAACACTACAAAAGGTAGCGAACACACACTTGAGTCCACAAACACACACCGGTATGGAATTTCATGCAGGGATACTGATGGTGAGTTTGATAAGAGACAGCATGTTATTTTTCATCAACTCTGTCTCTGTCTCACTCAGATTAAATATAACCGAACCACTCTGTTGATTTCCACCCGACATCAATGGACAGTTGGTTCTTCAGCAAAAATCATCAACACAATGATCAAAACACTTGTCAATGAAGTAAGATAATTAATTATTTGACAGTACTTACTATTAACCATTACTTACTACACAATTACAATACCGTTTTCTGTGAACGGCTCAATCTACAAGTTGTCAAGCTAGAGTTAGAGTAGTTTGTAACTATAGGTGGCCTGTAAAGCCACTTGTTAGCAACCTCTGTTTTTGAGACACATAAGCACTTTATAATTCGATTGTGGCACATTTAATGATGTATTATGTTATTTCATGTCGTGAAACAAAACGTAAAATAAATATCTTCAGTCTGCGCTAACCACAAACTTTATTTCAGGCATATAACCAAAAACCAAATCAAAAACCTCACAGACTTTGAGACGAAGGAGCCGGATGTGCTAAAATGCTAACAGATTTCGGTGTTTTAGGACTACAGACTGCACTACTCCATATGCGGACTTGTCCCTCTTTACGTCACCTGACTTCCTCTTTTGCTCCTGTCTGTGACTGCTATGGCCACTAGAGGTCACCACCTAACAATAAATGTGAACGTGGGTTGAAAAGAGCTGCGTGCACAGACGACCAAATCAGCCTTTAAGACTTCACTGTGAGTAGAGTGACTACACACTGGGCTGGATGGTGAACTGCAGTAGCTGGAGAGCTAAAGGCAAACGGCTCTCGTTAGCTGTTTCACCAATGCACACACTACATTCGTAAGGTGTATTTGAACAATTTATTCCTGTCTCACGATAGTCATGAAGCTAAAACATCTATCATGCTCTCTTTTCTAATGTATCATAATAGATATGGTATATAGATCATGCAATACTGACACTACCAAACAACAATACATCTTTCCCGTATTCTGTCTTGATTTTTTTTGCAATCACATGATGATCATTACTCATTATCGATGGATGGGAAACACAGATGGTGCAGTCCGAGGCATGAGATTGAAGACTGTGCTCTTGTTAGATGTAGAGTGATTTATACCCAGTCTGTGTTTATGTACAGTGCATGTGTGTGCGCGTGTGTGTGTGTGTGTGTGTGTGTGTTGTGTGTGTGTGTGTGTGTTGCCTCCAGACAGACCAGTTCCTCAGTGAGGAATGAAAGGCCGGGACGTCATCAGTTCCTGTATTGATTTTCCTGCTCAAATGCTTAATTGAAGTTGTTGGGGTATACATAATTGAAGTTAGTTCTCTCAATCACTCTCTCCGTTTCTCTTCCTCTCTCTTTCTCAAACATTAAAAGGAGAAAAACCATACCTCTTCCTGTTCTCCATCCTTTTTCTCATTTCTTTTCAAGAGACAAGTGTTAATGGGGAGGCCTGTGGCTATGCAGTTTTGATGGAGTGGTAGGGTACGTGTGTGTGTGTGTGTGTGTGTGTGTGTGTGTGTGTGTGTGTGTGTGTGTGTGTGTGTGTGTGTGTGTGTGTCTGTTGTGTGAACATGTGTGTAGTTTTTGACTGAACCCTGAAAAGAAAAGCCTGTAGTAGGAGAAGGTAGTGAAGGAAATTTTAAATACTTAAATACTATTCACACCATAAACATATATATAGCCTTTGTTCACTGTTTTAGTCTGAAACACCTTCACATGCCTGCATTAAGACAATGCAATGAAAATAATAAATGTAGTTGACACTTCCACGACTCTGTTGACGAGAAATACCTCCCATAACAACCTCAGTAAGCACAGCTGTGGTCAGAGACTACGGCCCAGTATCAAATTGATGGATATTGCATTGTGCAGGAGGATTCACAAGTGTTTGCTCTGGTAAGAAGAAGCCAGCGTAATTAAACAAGTCACTTGTATAATTAAACAGAAGAAAACGAGCTGGATCAAAATAAACTGCAGCATTTATTACAAGAGAAGAAGCCCCGTTTAAAATGGATCATCCACTATAGGAATGTGACCACTGTGAAAGGGCTTATAGATAGGATTTTCTTTAATGTTTTAATAAATTAATTAGATAATTAATAATGTTTCTCTATCTTTGCAGATCAACAACCTTTTGTTCCACTTTGTCTCCCTGTAAGATCCTTCCTCCTCTTACTTAATTTTATTCTTCCTCATCACAAAGATCTTCTTCCTTTTTCCCAAAGATCTGCTTTCTCTTTTGACATTATCCCTCTTCTGCTTAGATCTTCCTCCCGTTCCAGCAAACATCTGTTTTTACTTTCCCAGAAGTGGAAAGTCAGAATCAGAATCAGAATTCCTTTATTTATCACGCAAATGGGGAAATTTCTTTGTCCTCTTGACCAAACTTTTAAATGTTCTTTGTAGTTCAACTTGGGTAAATTTAATTTCTTCTGGTTAGTTCAGTTGAAATCACTCTAATGAAAGTCACACAGCAAAGTTTATCCACGTATTGTTCCGAAATAGGCCTTTGATAGAGGCCTGGCAATGTGGCTAACACGAGCTAACTGAGAAAATACTATGCTTGTCAGTCAAAATTGCTTTTCATGTCTACTTTCTCAACACGTTTACTGCAACCTGATGTTCTGTTCTCAGGGTTGTAGGTACTTTCATTCAAGACTGATTGTTGACATTAAGAAAAAAGGCCACAGAGCTAGCTAACATGCTCCCTATCAGTAAAAATAGCAAGCCTGTTAGCTTGCGACAATAACTTCAATTAATACAAAAGATGTGTACACTTGAATCTTGTCTCACAATTGCCCACAAATAAGTCATCTTTTGCAACAGTCCATCTTGGTAAGAAAAACAACCAATGTGGTCTGTCAAAGGAGTTTGGTAAGGCCCATTTGCTGTTTGGTCACATACCTGTACGATACATTACTGCAGTTACATAGGTAATGTAGGTATTGCCAGTCGTAACTAAAATAATATAGTTATTTACCCCAAATTGTGATTTTTACGATGTTTTCCTAAACCAAACCCAGCAGTTTTGTACCTCAACCCAACCAATCTAGGGGCATATGACAAAAGACTGGTATGCCTGTTGCTGGTACACTGCAAAGGTCATGTCGTTTTGGGAGTCATTGGCAATTGATCTATTCAGTCGTTTAGCTATGAGGATGTGTTGTTGCACAGCAGTTCATACTGCGACTGTGGACATTAACTAAAATTGGATAGTGCAACACAGCTAACGAGCTAGGATATCTAAAGCCACCAAGCAACCAAAGTTGATTAATTCCCATGCTTTTACAGTACTTCACCCCAGAAAATCCACTGATGGTCTTTTATTGTATTGTATTGTATGAAAACCCTTTCAACTGCTACATTAAAAAAAGAAAGATTTTCACACATCACCTGTGTTTTTATATTTTTCTTTTCTTGATATCTGAAAACCTCTAACTCTCCCATTAACTGATGTGTGCTGATAAGCCATGGGGGGAAAATGAGCGCTGCACATCTTCTTTATTCTGACCGCCTGCTGGTCTAATTCATTAAAGTGAGGGAAAAAAAGACCCGATGATTACAAGCCTGGATTGCTGTTGTTGCCATGGTTCTCATCGATTCATTTTGTAACAAAGATGGTGAAAAATGAGGATCCAAAAAGTCTTCTGAGCTCAAACTGATGCTTCATTCATTTTTCTTCATTTTGTTATAAGCCTCACTAAACGCAGCAATAAACTAGACATATCTACCCACCACGGTTTTTTGACTGAGTGTTGGATAATAGCCAGAGATGCTATCCACTTTTGTCATGGAGGCTCCTCTCTGACCACGGCCACATTTAAGCTGCCTGTGAATCTTATTTTAAGGTTCTTATGTTTTATAATAGTAGACTATTCTTCTGTGAATCAAGTTTCTACCTGTGATACTGATGGCTCTCAAAGTGTTTCAGAAGCATTTTAATCCTGACAGGGACATGTTACTCGTACAAGGGAGGAAATTATTGACCTGAGTCTATGGCTGAACCACGATCAGTCTATTGAGACGAAATTAGCAAACATTTGCTGATTTTAGCTGCTTAAATACAATTTTCTGTTATGTATCATTGTTAACTCATTATCATAACTTGGAGACAACATTTTGGCCCCTGGGTAATTGTCTCTAAGGGCATTAAATGTTTTTGTTGTAAAAAAAACGGCTGGAAATTGGGGTGTGGACTCCAACTCTGCGATAAATGGTCGGCCCGCTCTGTCTCAGCTGCATAAATCTATAAATGTCTTTAGCCTTCAAACGTCTATTGCAAATATCAAAAAACAATATTGAATTAATGTGTCTTAGATAATTACTCTACCATCAAGATAGCACCCTTAAGCAAGAAAAGATCAATTAAGCTGGCATGATTAAATGAAGAATGAATCTTCATTGTTTTTTTCTCTTACTTCGGGGTAAAGAGTGCACTCAGGATCAGATTAATTGCTCCAAGTGTTAATTTGCTGCCCGCCCCCTGAAAGCCACGTGTCTCCATTGATTAAGGTTAGCCTCCGTTCTCTTGCTGCTCTTTGTTCATTTAACGGGGTAATTGATGGGGCCGGTTGTCTTGTCCTCTGTCCTCCATTCCCTCTCATCCTTCCTTTTTGTTTTTTTTCTCTTTCCTTCTCTCCTAAACACTCCTGTTTGCCACTGGCCCACCTCCTAAATCATGCTGTTTGCAAGCTGTCTCCTCAGGCAAGAGAGTGTGGATGTGTTTGTGTGTACGCTCTCTGCACACACAGCTCTGAGTACCCATTTCACAGGCTAACATTACTGCCTGCCAGTATTTGGTTTGGTTTATTAATCCGGACTGTTATATAGGTCAATATAGCATGTTACAAATAGGAAAATAATAAGGTGCTGGCGTTCCCTGAAGAGCTCCTGCAGTCCTTTTCTGTTTTTGATTTTTCTAGATGTGTCCTATAATTTGGTCTAGAATGAGACATGCTCAGATGGGTGTTGATGGGATGTCAGCGTCTGCCACTTTTGTCACATTTGGCCTTTTGAAATGTGAACACCTGCAGCAGTATAGAGGCATCACTGACGCTGATCAACAAGAGTGAAAGATATCTTCCTATGCACACAATCATTTAAAACAGCCAAATTTCAATTAATCACAATTGAATCGCCAGAAAAAAGTGGATTCACTCGGGGGTGAAGTAAATCAATATGAACATTTTGTTTCAAGTTCAACTTCTGTGAACCTCGACCTGCAAATTTGCTCTGTTGACCTACAGCCATGCACATATGACGACAACTGGATATGGCATCGACAGCAGAGCCTATGATTGCTGCTCAGTGGCGCATGAAGCCGAAAAAGTTCGACTTCCTGGGTTTACACAAGGAAGGAAGGGTCATTACGTCACTGGACCTATCTTTGGTGCCAGCCTGTGGTGACAGCTGTATTGGAGTCTTGGGGAGAAGCATTCTCACACATTCGCACACTAAAACCCAACATATCTACGTCGTGATGAAGAAATGCCTCCAGAAAATGAAAGAACACACATCAGAGAGTGGGTTAACCACTGATTGATTGACAGAGCTGATAATATCATGACCAATTGGGACCGGTCCAACCAAATATAACTGAAGAGACTGCAATGACACTGCAAACAGGAGCCTTGCCCAAAGGAAACTAAGTGACGAGCATGTGTCAATACAAAAATCTGTCCTTTACCTGCTCTCTGAAGTGTTCTGTATTCTGTGGACCTAGCTCAGATCCACTACGGGGCGCCACAGACAAAAATGTTTAAATTCCAGAAATAGGTTGACTTTAAATCAATTGTCCCCAAAAAGGGGACATTAACTCAAATGGTTTGAGAAGCAACTATTTTAGACTTAAAATGCATGTTTTTAAGCTTCAACTATATATTTTTTTCAACTATTTTACTATTTTCATTTGACTAATTTTCACTTTGTCAATTGTATTTACTATTTTTTTTCCCCCCTCACGATTGACAGGGATGATTATATCGTCAACAAACGGGGTCGGTCCGACTAAATATAGCTTACAAGACTGCAATTACTCTGCGAACAGACGCCTTTCCCAAACAAAATTGAGGGACGAATTTCTTCAATAAAATGGTTTACAATAGTGAAAGAGTGTTAGGGAGTTAGCAGAACAGTAGAGATACAAATAGACTAACTTTATGACTGGCCTGCTGGTGAGTTAGCAATTAGCTCTCAGGTAATTTAGAGCAACCAGTATCTATATTCAATCATTATTCAAGTATCTATAATGAGTATTTTATTTTCAGGTGTGTGTGTTGCTGAGGTCCACCTGGCTGCAAGATAGCTTTCCCCTTCTGGACTACTGAAGTTCAAGCACACACATAGTCACACAGGCTACTTATTGTGCAGCTTCAGACAATCAATTTAAACTCATGTAGCCCATCTGCCTGATGATGGTATCTTTTACATTATTACGATGACATAAGGTTTTGTTTCTAGAAGAGTTAAGCTGTGAAAATCTGTGCAATCTATTTGTTGTTTTTCGGCCTATTCATTCTGTGATCATGGCTCGGATAATATTACCACTAGAGGGTGCCAACGTCAAAAATGTTGAAATTCTAGACGTAGTTTGGCTTTGACTCAGTTGCCCCTAAAGACAGGACATTCACTGAACTAGATGGAGAAGCAACAATGTCAGCCTTAACTCTCTGGGGTCAAGGCTGTTTTTGACTACTTCTGATTTTACCTTTATATTTCATCTTAAAAACTGTTTACCTTGTTGTGTGATGTCATTTTTTTCAGCACAACCTCACATATGTGACTTTACAGTTATTTTTTTCATTTTGACATACTGTATTAACACATTGGACCTAAAACCACACAAAAAACATAAAATCCGAGAGGGAAAAGGGTTGTCGAGCACTTTCCTTAGAATAGCCCGTTTTTACCGTTTCTTCCTGCACCAAACCCGCACCAAATGTGACGACAATATTCAGGAAAAAGCATGGCATAAATTATTTATCAAAAGTCTGGTTTTACTTGGCCTATCAACACAATTTGAATATAGTTTGAAGTCCGCACTTTCGACACAAGTTGAAACAGAGACTCAGCGAGGCTGCGTCTTGCTGCTACGTCATCCTAAATCGGTCATGTGATTTGGACGCACCGGCACGTCCGTCAACTCCAGAAGGTTAAAATGCTTTTTTTTAGGCCTTCAGTACTTCTTCATTTGAGTATTTTTTTCATGTTGTTAAGTGAGCAGTTATTTCACACTGTATGAAAATTATCCAACTCATTCAAAATAGTCCAAATGTCGTAATTTCTTCAGTATAAAAGTGATCTATTTACACATATAATTTCTACTGTAATTTTGTTCTTCATTATCTTAACTTGTGCCCGATACACACCAAAGTATTTCATGTTACTAGTTTGTCTTCCTTGAAGTCCTACGCTGCCATTGTTTTCAATTATAAATCATCCACTGCTGCCCAGGAGACTGTGACAGTCTTAAAATTACAATAAGACAGAATGGGGTTTTGTTTCAAAACAGAGTACAAGAGTAAAATAGTTTTGAATGCCAGAAATGAAGTTGATTTATCTGATACTATTAAACCATTTGATGTTGTTTGAGTGCTATTTTTTTATAGGCACTATCGAACCCCGCTTCTGAGAGTTGTTTTGTGTTTCATGTCAATACAGCTTCTTCAAACGGTCTATTAGTATAAGAGCAGAGGGAGATAAAAACAGACAGGTGTTACAGTGAAGACAGGACCTATGTTCAGTCCATTACAGTTAGCTTAGCAGGTCTATTTATCAGCAGGCTCGACCACAGAGAAAACCCCGAGCATTTCCCTGAACCTCAGACAGCTCAGCAGCGGTGTGATTAATGAAGCAGGCCATGAGACTCGTGCATCAAACAGGAAGGGAAAATGTCTGAATAGTTCCACAACATGCTGAGCTCTGATATTAGATCAGTCACCAGTGTCTCAGCTTTTATTGTTTTTTTCTTGGGAGGAAGACCAGAAGACGTTTTGTGGCTATTAATTGCAGATTTTAAGTTTAATTTTCCAACAACTTGTTTCAATAGTTCATTGGATCTGAAATATGGCAAATCAAAATGCGAACTGACTCAAACAGTCTCAAATCTCTCTTTTGAATTTTTGCTACTCCAACTAAGATCTCTCATGGAGGCTCAAACAGTGTGCTTGTTCTTTGGCCTCGCTGATCAAACGAATCGCAACGGTTTTGCCTCACGCATCTCACAGCGGAAACTGAGCTGGTGATCTCTGCTTTGTGAGGCCCGTTTTTTGTTTTACACTAGTTGTTAAAATCACTTTCCTGATGCAACTGCACCATTTTTGTTACCATTCTCTCAGATATCAAGAAACATGATTTTGGTTGCCTGTCTTGTTCACAAGACAGAGATACAGATTTGAACAAAACAAATAAAAGAGCTGCCCTTTCACTGATGTTGCATTAAGCTCAATAATACATCAAATACGGGGTAAAATTCTTTTAAGATGCACCTCTGATCTCACACACCACCTTTGAAGCAGTAGGCCAGACAAGCCACAACAAAGCATGTGCAGTGCATTTCCTATTCATATTAGCAGACATAGATACACTTTACTGGACAACAAAAACACCAGCCGCCAGTTCAGATTGTGAAACTGATGTCTAATACTGTGTGCTTGATGGGGGCTAAAGCAACCCTTCTTTTTCTTTAAAATGACAAAAAACAATGCACGAGTAAAGCAGATACCTGTGTTTTTGTGTGTGCAGAAGAAATCTGAGACGTATTTGAACAACAGGTGTGAGTGTAGCCAAGAAAAATGAAGTTGGTAGATAATGAGGATTCACAACAGATGGGAATGAGCTTACAGTGAAAATGCAGAATAGATTACATCAATAATAGAGTAAATATCATGCTGAAAGGAAGTGCCATGTGGAGAGTGTGGAGAAAGGAGGCTCACAGGGAGAGGAGGTGGAGAATATTAGAGATTAGACCAGAGGGTGGATGACCAAGAAGGACGTGCTTGTGGAGGGCAAGGGTGGGCTGAGTGGTCACGCACAGCACGTTAGTCACACTTCCAGTGAGCCGTAGCGACACACACTTAGTTCTGTGACATATGCTGCAGACAGTTACCTGAGGGAGAAACTGCCTCTGCACGAAAAAGGTTTAACACCGCGTAGAGAGCGCTGCACTCCTCCTGTAACCCCTGATCTGAATTAGAGGAATAAAGGAATCAGCATGCCACCATGATTTGCATGACAAGCCACTCTGAGAAACACACAGTCTCAACTGTGTGAGAACTATTTGATGAACAGAGATCAGCTAAGGCAGGTTTTGTCATGTGTTTTTTATTTGTGTACACACTCCGAAAAAGGCACACTTTCATCGCCTTGTAAGGGAAAACAAAGTAAAAACCAGAGTCTGAATCTGAGGAGCTCACAGGGACTGATACTAAATATTTCAAGCCGCGACTCAGTACACAAAAAGTTTTAACCATCCACAAGAGAGTATGATATGTTTTGTAAATTTCACTTCAGGATTCTCCTCTCAGCAGTAGGACAGTCACATTTTCACAAAAACAAGATATTGAGAGCTAACAAATTGTTCATTCAAATGTATTCAAACACAACAAATCATAAACTCTGTCGGAGAATGATAAAGCATTTCTGGACAACTTGGATTAGAGAGCATGACCGGGTGCATCCTGAATAAATTCAGACACATGTAATAGATCCAATTTCTAGTCTCATTTGCCACGTTTGAATGGTAGCTGCTTTAAATATAAAGTAGCAGGCCTGAAAAGTGAAGCCAGCAGGCCAGCAGGAGGTGACAAGACACTGGTTGCAAAATAAAGTCCAATTGTATGTAAGCTTATGAGAAAATAACCCTGTTTCTCACTTGATTTATTTCCTCAGGAAACAGTTTCCTAATGGGTTTATTGTCCCAATCACTAAAGAAGGCTACGTCTGGTTAGACTTTCAAAATAAGGCTCCGCAGCCAATTAAGCAATAATACGTGGTATGTCACGTATAGTTAGACTTTCAAAATAAGGCTCTACAGTCAAGTTAGCAATAATACGTAGTATGCATCCAGTTAGACTTTCAAAATAAACATTGCTGACGAACAAACATCATTACACATGACTTTTGGATTGTTATTAACGTTCTGAAAAGTACAAAAACTACTTGCCTAGGTTAAGGAACAGTTCATAAGTTATGTAGTTCCGTCATTTACATACATCACCTTCCTTACTGAATATATAATATATAACATATTATATGTGATATAACTAAAATATCACTCTTGATTCTCGGTCACAAACGGGACAAGAACTTTAATTTCTGGAAAGTCCAGTGTATGACCCCTCCAATGAAGCCAAAAGCCCGCCAAAAGGAATTTTTCACACTCTTTATACTATTGTTAACGAGGCGCACTTCAAGAAGTGACACTAGAGGGGTCTTAAATATGGTAGCTGCATCTAGAAGTTTGTTGCATCCACTAAACAGCCAGGTGGCTTAGCCGTGTGTTTAGCTTCAGGCTAACAACAGTACGAGCCAAAAGCCAAGCTGTCTGCATGCTAAAGTATTTAAGGACAGCATTGAGTAAAACATAAAAATAACATAAACTTGCCCTGGGCAGTATAATGCTATAAGCACACCGTGTTATGCCTTTGAGTTGTGTATAAATATATATTTGTCAGTGTGTGTGTGCCACAGGCTGTGCTGGCAGACTCTTTGATATGGCTGCCATTCACTAGGGAAGAACTTTAATATTCTGACTGTAGCACCAACACAAACACACACACACCTTTAGACACACATGATCACGTACAAAGACAGTTGGTGGTGGGTGGCCTGTTCATATGCTGCCTCTAGCTTCAACAGTGCCGGCGTCCCAGAGGGCCAAACAGGAAGAGAAACACATTCCCTGAAAACACACTGGCAAACACAAAGCAGTGTCTGAAAATCAAATTTATAAGCAAATCATGGTCTTTTATTTTACTTAAAAACCCTGCTGTGGTTTAACTGCAGCTACTCCCATATTTTAGAGGAATCTGCCTCCTCATGTGTAAGAACTTGTTGTCACTCTCTTTGCTTCACGGATACTGATGTTGTAAAGGAATGCACTACCTGAAAATCGTCACTGCAGGTTTCATTTAGGTGTTTATAAGAAGTCTGTTTATTTGGACAGAAACTAGACTTCTGTGGCACAAAGTCATGAAGTCAGCATGCGGTTACGAAGGCAGTAGCAGAAGAAATTCATGGTTGCCTTCAGCCTCTTGAGGAGAATTTTTTCTATGAAAAAAAGAAGTTTCAAGTTCGGTATTGTCATTTAAATGTTCAAATTTGCCCTGACCAAATGAGGTTTGATATGGAATAAAACATTAGATATTTCTGTTTCTGCTTTATTGATAGTACTTACACATACAATGTACAATGTAGCGAAACTTCCGTTCTTTGAGGAGCAATTGGCAACCAGCATACGGTGCCTGGGGGCCAACTACAGATCCAAGCCAGTGCCTTTGGTCAAGGGTTGCAATGAAAAAGTTGCCAAACGGGCGACCGCAGTTCGAGTCTGTGTTGTAGCATTTGTAAATGTGACACCCCTGGATATATTTAAGGAGAGCTGGAGAGCTTATCAACTGTTTTGGTGACCAAAACCAGATATTTTGACCAGAAGTCTGTCCATCTCCAGATGTGTTTGTAGCCACAGAAGTGGTCGTTTGTGAAGGAGACCTCAGGGCATTTCTAGCCATGTTTGTGGCAACCAAAAGAGGCATTTTAAGCCAAACCATAACGTTTAACTAACCATGACCGAGTGGTATTTGTGCCTAACTTGACCAGAGCATAAGCACAGCTTTGTGACATGAGATAAACTTGAAAGGAAAATTGAACCTAAGCAAAGGTGAAGTTGCAACACAAAGAGTATCTGTGGTTCTGCACGAGGGTACTTAACTAACATTTATTCTGAAGGTTGGGCTGACCCAGGACCTTCTTGCTGTGAGTGAGGCAACAGTGCCAACCGCTGCATCGCCGTGCTACACCATTTGAGTAGAGCAAAGCTAGACCAGTGAACTGCTTTCCAAAACCTGGCGTGGACATTACCCACAATACAACTCTTCGACTGAGTGACATCACTGGAGGCAATTCATCAGATTACATGCAGCTTCCTCTTGAGCTACAATTCGCTTTATACTTCTTTTTTCCCCCAGTAGTACTCCCCAAGACATGTAAACACATTTTAATGTATAACATTTGTGGTTTTGTCCACCCTTTAAAACCAAGAATCCCAGGGGATACGTGGAACATTAGTCTGCATATAAAGCCTTACCACTGCATAGATCTTCACATCATAATATATTAGATTCATCCAAAACAACCACCTGATTCCCAAGTAATTATGGATGACCAAGCCAGCGAACAGCAAACAAGTAATGTTATACCAAAGACAATGATCTGCGCAGGAGCATCTGACAACAACATTGATTGGGCTTCATCAAACATATGTACACACTCACATGTCGGTCACAAACAGCACACACACACACACACGCACACGCACACACACACACACACACACACACACACACACACACACACACACACACACACAGCAAGCTGCAGATGTATATCAAAGGTTGTTTAAACAGATAAATGCAAGTAATACAATATTTCTGACAGGTGGCTGTCGAGGTGATTCAAGGTGAAATATTTTGCAGTATATGAAACTGCTGAGTGGCAGAAACTTTTAAAGCATTGGCTGGCATCACAAACGTTTCGTACAGTACTGGAGACAGGCTTTTATCACAGTCAAAACTTACTCCCTTTACACCAGGGGTGCCCAAACTTTTTCCTTAGAGGGCCAAAAGCAAACATATATTGTATTTTGTATTATTTACTGTTTTTTCAAGATGCATATTGGTTCTTGGATCCCAAGTTCTCTGTGCTCTCTGTCATATTCAAAAACATACTAATTTTCCCTCTAGAAACATCTGGCAGAACCTTATGGTGGGCCCACGGGCCCCACTTTGGCCGGCCCTGCTTTACACTGTGTTACTATCATTCTGACATAGTTCTGATCCAGAGCTGATTATATTACTTTCTAACTTTTAGGATTAAAAAGTGGATTTATCTTCACTCCCGCTTATCAACCCGATTCCAGCTGCAATCCGCGGAGGTGCCCTCTGTTGTTGGGTGTTTATGTTCTGTAATGCCGACTGGAGCTGGAGGGGATATGTATTTTACTCCATAACGTCACATGACAGAGAGGAGAGGGGGAAAAGGAGAGAGAGAACTGGAGTCTCTGGTGAGTAGTGAGTTTATTGAGAGGCTCAACTGAATTCAAACACACAGACACACTCATCCTCAATGCGTGCTGTTGCCCACTAGCTCACAGCTAATGTACAGTGAAGTATTCTGGCTGTTTGGAATGAATAACAAGAAGAAACACAAAAGATCCCACGCAAGTAATGTGAGGCGAAAATTTGCTTTGTGCCAAAGGGGGGGAGCCTAAAAAAAAAACAGAAATAAAAGTGAAAGCCCTCACAAGAACAGAAGTACAAAAATGTGTGTGTGTGTGTGTGTGTGTGTGTGTGTTTTCCATTTGGCCTCCAGCCAGCAGTTCACTCGGCTGGTCTGAAGTGAAACAAGGAGACAAGCAGAGCGTGCTGGTGGCAACATTCAGCTGTCACTCTCAATATCCCAGGCACACACACAAACAACACACACACACACACACACGAACACACATGAACACACACACACGAACACACACATACACACACTTACGCACACGCTGAGAAATGCTCTCGTATTTCTCACACACAATGCTCTGCCTAATTAGGGTTGTAATGTGAACAAAGGCAACCGTCCTATCTGCCACAGCAGACCTCTGAGCGCTCAAGTTCAGACAGGAAACCTCTTAGTGAAGTCATGTGGGGTCCTTCATTTGTCTCTCTTACACACACACACACACACACACACACACACACACACAGACAATCATAGCTTATGTCACCCTCGACTATGTTAAAGCCCATTCACACACAGAAACTGTATATTTTCTGAATTGATAATTAGTATACATCCACAAATACTGGCTCAATCTTAAATTGCATGTATTTTCTGTGTTTTGGCCTTTTCGTCCACATTTAGACAGTGTCTTTCTCACCAAAAAAAGCTGTAGGAAAACGTTCCTCAGTGTGAATACATCTGAAAATGTCTGCCTTGCTTTTAGGTGTGGGCGAGGAAAACTATGACATAAGTCTGAGTTAGACGACTGTCTGTCTACTCTAACTCCATCTGTGATCATTTGAAATTGATCTGTTGCCTGTTGCCATTAACATATTTTTTTATTTTGAGATACAATGGAGTGATTGTAGCATAGTTACTTGATAGACGTCTCAGTGCCGCAGCTGTTTTGCTTCAAATCCTTATTTTATGTGTTGTCAGTTGTGTAAAAATATGTAAATGAAATCTACAGGTATCTCGGTATAGGTGATACATAGAGCAGGACTACAAACGCTGGAGGTTTAACTGGCTGACACTCAGCAGTAACCAGCTGTTTCTCTCCAGATGTTGGCTGTGAAGCACATTTTAGTTCTTTTTTTAAACTGACTACGAGGTGTCAAAGTGTTTATGAAACAGTCTCATGATTCCTCTGATGATTATAAATTACTTGTAACAGAAAACAAGACCATCAGCGAAAAGACTGCTATTTTTATATAGTTATTATTAATGCCTGTGCTCAGGACCGATCACATATACAGTATCACACAGAAAATCACATATAAATATATTACCTCATCGCGATCTGTCCTGCGGCCTCTCTGTCACTCACTTCCAAAACAAATGCACAAGCCGCCGGCATGTGCTGGCAAAGATCTTTACAACAGATGGTAACACTTTTGTCCAAAGGGGCGCTAGAATCAACAAAAACTGAAAGTTCCTCGTAGTCACTTAAATAACAAAAACACAATGAAAATATTAAGCAGGTTTCTAATGTTAGGTGTTGGATGTGGATATAGATGGAACTCTTCATGTCTGACAATGATTGTGTGCATTCACATTGTTTGTTATCCTGATTTTTATGTAATCTGGTGGTTTAATAAATTCATCCTTCCCAATATGATTATCATGTGCACCATTAAACTACTTTCAAGTTCTCAAGAAGAGTGAGGGTGCTGTTAATGGAGACAGTCACTTCTCAGATATTGACTGAGGTCACCGATCCACGTACCGATCCAGATTCCAGTCTGTCAATATCCCATTGCACTCATGAATAGAAATATACTTGCTAATCATTGATAACGCATTGCTGTGCACTTGATGTGTTCAAGTTTTTCAAAACAAAAGAAGTTGCCATAGCAATTTGCTCTTCTACACAGATACAGTATACAGTATAAGAATTAATTAAAATATAAAATAATCCAACAAATTATATATAACAATGTTCAAACCCAGAGAACATCACAAGTTTAATGAAGGAAATGAAATGAAAAAGTACATTTCCCCTCCATCTCCAGTCAGCATTACAGAACATTAACACTCGACAATGGGGGTCACCTCTGCGGCTCACTGCTGCAGTCAGGTTGATAAACAGGACTGAAGATAAAGCCAAAGGTTAAAAAGTCATCTCTGAGCCCCTCTCCCGTCGGCTCCATGTCAGAGCAGAATCTGAAGTGACTCTGGACCCGACTCGCTTCTCTTGAGCTGGTTTACTACAGCCTCATGTAATCTTACGCATAATACACACAAGGACAATAATAGTAATATTAGTAATAATAATAATATTTAAGAATAAAATAACTCTGATATCGTTATCAGTATCAGCAGGCATCCAAATTCAGGTGATGGAGATATATAGATATATTGTAACTGAAAAAAAAGTGGATTGTGCATCTATAATGTAGAAACAATATTTCTTAGAGGAATAGTTCAACATGTTGGAAAAAAGTTACAGCTCCCTCCCTCACCGCAGGTTAAACGAATATAACATGTTACTAAGTGAGCTTTAGAGATGCTAGTAGGTGGATTTTAATACCTTTGAGGAGAGCCTGGCCAGCTGTTTCTCCTGTTTTCAGTCCTTGTGCAAGGCTAAGCAAGCCAACAGAAGTTTCATGTAGTATTTACTGTGACTACACAAAGAGTGGAATCAATATTCTCACCTAACTTTTGGCAAGAACGAGAACAAGCAACAGCTACTTAAAAACATTGTAGTGAAGAAATGTAAAGGTAGTTCAGTAAGTTCAGGACAGTAACTTAATGATGTGTTTGATCTGTTTTTGTGTGTGGAGGCCAGTAAATGATTTTAAGTGTACTTTCCACAAACACCTCTGCAGAATGGAAAACTATACGAGTTTCTCAGAAGACGGTGGGATGGGCTTGGTTAACTTTTCGGCTCACACACATCTAGATAGGAAAACACACATACACACACACAAAACTCTCTCTCTCGCACACAATCACACACACACACACACACACACACACACACAGGCGCGTCCCTGTCCTCCTGCCAGTAATGAAGCAGATAATAAGCTGCTTCACGCTCTGCTGTAGCAAAACCAAAATCAAAACACTGTTGATTTAAGAATCAAAATGCGTACACTCATGGGTTTTTCATCTTCCATGCTCTGTGGCAATGATGAGGTAGAGCTTCAGTGTGTGTGTGTGTGTGTGTGTGTGTGTGCAAGCTGTATATCAAAAGCCTGAGGAGCAGACAGTGGGTTTGCTAGGCAGCGTTGAGAATCCATTCCTCGTGCCTCCCGCCTCATTTCAGCGCTCTGTATTTCCAAGAAATGATTCTTTGACTTTGACACACTGACGTCGCCCAGAAAGAGTTTATTTTTTTCAAATTTTCTGAACTTGTGAAAGGAAGAAAAAGGAAGAACAATAACCGTGCTAACATTTTTGATTTTAGAAGGACACCAAAAGCCCAAAGAACTGAAGTGAAGGAACTGAAGGGCAACTGAGACTGAAGTTCTATATGTACGGGTGATTTTGTAATATGTAATATTCTCATAACAGTTTCCAAAGCTGTTCTGTAGTTTATTTCTGCGTTAAAATCGAACATTATGCCCTAAAAATCAAAAACACCTACTCGTTTCATCTA
Source organism: Pagrus pagrus (assembly GCF_965226575.1). NCBI lineage: Eukaryota > Metazoa > Chordata > Actinopteri > Spariformes > Sparidae > Pagrus > Pagrus pagrus. Next base: position 18,848,880 of record NC_140200.1, on the reverse strand, counting down.
GTCAACCAAGAAGGTGATTCCACATAAAAGCCTGCTTCCACTATTGATTTTTCTCCTTAAATTAATGACACAAAGGTGTTGATGTGAGGTGAGAGATGGATGGTAAGCTTTGAACTAAAAATCAAAGAGGTTGCTGCTACATAAAAGGACAAAGTGCCTGACACTTTGAACTTCTGGTTATAAACACAACTAAACCATGTTTCACCTGAGTTTACACCGAGTTAATAATTCCTCATTTATTTTTGCGTGTTTGCTTTTTGTCACATAAGTTACCTTAATGACCATATCCTTCACCCGAGGGAGCCTGTACACTGTATCACACCAACAGAGTAAATGTCAGCAAATGTTGAGCCTTCAGTGTGTGGATCAGGGTGAACAGATACCGAGGACGCAAATAGAAAACGCAATCATTAATGAAACACTGTACATAAATACCATGCTATTATTAATAAGATACATACAGTGGAGTCCGAGACCATCCGACAAAACACCTCCACCCTGCACTCGTCCCGAGCGTGACGCCACCCTCTCCACTACAAGCAACAACACAGGCCCAACAAAGCGAGCTAAAAGCCGAATCCCTGAATAATGTGCATGAATCTCAGAATATTCCAGTACCCGGCAAGCCCCTGAACCGCTTCAGCGACAACCCAGCTGGCACAGACCCCACAAGTCCATGCAAAACCCTATGTGCTAACCCTGCACAACCTGACAGCACCATGAGGAGATTCCATGCCACCCCCTCCAGTCCCTAAACCCACAGATTCCCAACTGTGGAGGAAAGACCACAACAGCCAAGAAGAGCTGAGGGAACGTTAGACAGAAACTAACTGGGAATTAAAGGATAACTACCGTTTTTTACAACCTGGACCTTATTTCTAACAAAATATATGATCATTTACTCACCCAGATAACTTTGGTGTCATTTGAAGTCGTTCGGACGAAATTAGATCCGGTGTAGCGCCGATATATCCATATAATGCGAGTAACGGGGCATCGACACACAGCCTCTATATAACACATTATCTGCCACGAAACTAGTTAATTTCACCAACATTTTGTTACGATATGCTAGTGCTATTCCCCTCTGAGTCCGGGCTCGTCTGTTGTCAACATCCGGGGTCTGTAGGTTGACCTACTACCTCTGACCTGGAAGATGTCGTCTCTGAGCTGCGCGCGCACCCGCGACAGCCCGGCTTGTTTACCTGTAGCTGCTACTGCTAGTTTGACCCCGGATGTTGATAACGGACGACCCCGGACTCAGAGGGGAATAGCACTAACGTATCGTAACAAAATATTAGTGAAATTAACTAGTTTCGTGGCAGATAATGCGTTATATAGAGGCTGTGTGTCTATGCCCAGTTACTCGCATTATATGGATATATCGGCGCTACACCGGATCTAATTTCGTCCGAACGACTTCAAATGACACCAAAGTTATCTGGGTGAGTAAATGATCATATATTTTGCTAGAAAAAAGGTCCAGGCTGTAAAAAACGGTAGTTATCCTTTAAAATGGCATGTTCAGCAGAAGCAGAAGAAGTTTCCATGTAATGAATTAAAGAAATTACCTCCTATTCATCAACTGATTAATGGAAAATAGCAGAGTGTTATTATTTATTCATGTTGGGGTAATATGCAATACATTTAGGCACTAATTATTGTGGTAATTGGGGGAAAATGTCAAAGAAATTTCAAACAGATTACTTGGTAATTACCACCAACCAGAAAATTAAGTTTTACCAACATGTAAAATATATTTGTAACTGTATGTTTACTTCTTTGGAAAAACGTATATTCACTTTCTGGGAAGTTGTTATTTTCCCATGTTTGACATCGCTTTTGTGATAGTCTTTCATATGGATCTCAAACATAAAAAAAAAAAAAGAGAGAAAAATGTTTTTTACCTGCTCTTCTCTCAGTGACAGCGAGGCTGTTGTTAAAAACACTTGGATGTTCTTTTGATTCACCACATTTGACACTATGAAAAAAAAAATAATCCATGCTTATTCACTTACTCCCATGTTGCAGCAAGTGACAATTCAAAGAAAGGAAACACATTTGAAAACAACATATTTTCACACAAGCATCAGATATTTCTTATATGTGTTTCTGCTGGATCTGAGAAGCTGTTGATGTTGGCTTGGCGCCCACCTGGCTTGTACCACTGCTGCAGACACATATATCATAAACACATATAGGCTATTTATATAAAAACACACACACACTTTTTACTTGCAAGTTTTTTTATACTTATCTCAGTGATACCTGTCCATTGGTTTCAGTTTATTTTTGAGGTGGATGTATTATGCTCTCTGCAGTATCTCGGATGTTGATTTACCTCCTACTGAATGTCTTCATATTGTTTCTATAAATGCTCCAATCTCATGTGTTACTGTGAAATGTTACTTTTGAAACTCAACTGGGCTCTAATGGTCAACTGGGGTGTCGAAGAAAATATTAAAGTTTATCCAAGTTCTCTTTTTGAAATCTCAAAGTCAGAAACATGGGTTTTCCTGGAGTTTTGGTATCACGAAATAAAGTGTAAAATCCACTAACCAGGCAGGTTAACAGGCAGTGTGTCCCTGTGTACTGTAAGTGAGGCTGTTAATTGGTATCATCTAAAAACGCTACGGAAAAACTCACCTAAGACTAAATCATACCAGCATCTAGCACTTGGCGGTTAAGACCCCTCAGCCACTTAGTTATTAATCAAAAATTCTACCATATAGTTTCTCTGTTTAACACCAACTTTACTACTTCTAATCTTAAAAGTAAAAACTATAGAAGTGGATAAATATCATTCCTAAAGAGAACTTGTGCTCAAACCAGTACAACTGTAAGCTAGTTTTAAAATGTTATATCCTGATTTCCTTGAAGCCTAGTGATTGTTCAGTTCCACTTTGTTGTTGGAACAGAAACTCAAGTCTGACGGCATTAATCCAGGTGTGTGCCTCTGTGTGTGTGTGTGTGTGTGTAATGCGCCACTCGCCTGTCTCCAGCGAGGGTTTAAAGAGGGATTGAATTAGAGGAAGGATAGCTTTCAAGTGGGGATTAGGCTAAAGCTGGGTCTCTCAGGGTCATTATTCAATAGCCAATGAGTGGCATCAGGACCCCTGAAACCCAGCAGAGAGCAGGCAGAGAGTGGCAGCTCCATCTGTAATGAAAGAAAGACAGCACAGGAGTGTGTGCATAATGACTACAGCGATGTTATGGAAGAGTTGAGGATAATAACAGCAATAACTTTGAAAAACTTTCGTTGGCTGATGGAGGAAGTGTCAGGCAGGGCACTCAGATACAAATCCCGTCACACGAATGTCTCTGCAGTCATTTCTGTTTCATGTTGGTTTTCCAAGTAGGTACACAGAGACACAATTCATATTAAAGATGTGTGCAATAAGTCAATTAGACAGTTAAACACTGCTACCTGTTCTACTCGGCACCCGAAACACGAGTTAGTTTGGTGGTCCTAGAAGCACCTATTATAGCAGGAATTACCACATAAGTATTTGCCAGGTGTTTTTATTTCTGATTGTCTGTTGGTTTTGTGTCCCAGCCATGCAAGATACAGTCACAAAACCACAGGTGTGTGTCCTTGAGATCATAATGAAGGCAGCGTTCAAAGATGGGTGTGGTCTAACTAATGAGTACTGAATACTGAGCGATGCTGTAAAGGCTAGTATATGTGATTTGGAACGACAGAGCCTGTCCTCATCAGGAAAACGACTGTAGAATGTATATGATTGTTGCCCTGGCAACATGACGTACAAGATGCCGCAGGGGCCCGCTGGGTAATTTGTCAGTTATATTGGGAGTTCACTACAAGTCAGTTGTACGTACAAGTTCGTGTAAATAAACCTCATTCTCTGTACTTTACTACGTGGATTCCTCGTCTCTTCTACATGGTGTCAGAAGTCAGCCTCTGCTCAATATGTCCAACCTTCGACGGATTGATCCGCTCGTCTTTGATGAGAACATCGCCGACAACTGGGAAAAGTTCAAGCGGGAATGGCGAGTCTACAGCGTCGCAGGGCTAACGCTAGCTAGCGAAAAAGTGAAAGCGTACACACTTCTCAACCTCGCAGGTCCAGATGCGCTGGATAAGTACGACACATTCTCCTACGAAGACGGTGAAGATCCGGAAGATCCCGACATACTGGTAAAAAAATTTGATGAGATTTGTCTACCTGTTAAAAACGTCATCATGGACAGACATGCATTCAATACCACCAGTCAGAAGCCACACGAATCAATCCAGTCGTATGTCGCCACGTTAAAGTCCCTTGCAAAGAAATGTGAATTCGGCCCGTTACATGATGAACTGATTAGAGATAGGTTGGTGTGCGGCGTCCGCGACGATACCGTCCGCACCCAACTACTAAAGGAAAAGTCACTTGCGCTGGATATTGCCATCGAAATGTGTGTGCTACACGAGCAGTCTGAAAGGGGCAACAAGGAGTTGAAGAGGGAAACTGGCATTAAAGAAATGAAAAAGGAAGAAGACGTGTGTGCAGTGCAACTAAATTCATGCTCAAACTGTGGTGGACAGCACCCTCCCAATCGCAATAGCTGCCCAGCCTTCAATAAACGCTGCAACTCGTGTGGGAAATGGAACCACTTCTCCAAATGCTGCAGATCGGGCGGAGAGCGCAAACCAGGCGCACAGCGTGGACAGCAGCCGAGCAGACCACCCCATACCCCACACAGAGGATACACACACAGAATAAGTGAACTGACGGCTACAGAAAAGGGCGAGATATTCACCATGCTGTCATCCTCCATCACCGGGAAACAGCTAAAGGTAAAGATTGACACGGGAGCTCGGTGCAATGTGGTTTCCAGGGCCACTCTTGACCACACTGACCCCAGTGCACACATCGACCACAGTCAAGTAGTCAACCTTGTAGCCTATGGAGGGCAGGTAATAAGAACAATGGGCATAGCGACTGTGCATCTTACATGCGGGACATTAGACTTTCATGTCGTTGACAGTGACGTGAAACCCCTGCTTGGTCTCACTGATAGTGTGAAACTAGGCTTTGTGAAACTGGGACCGAACGTGCATGCACTACAACAGGGGGCACCAGAACTCACAGAATACAGAGACCGGTTCGACAACAGCGCTGTAGGCAAGCTGCCGGTCGTATACAACATGCGTCTGGACGACACGGTGCACCCCACGATATGTGCCCCTAGGCGGGTACCACTGGCCATGAGAGACAAGATCATCCAGGAGCTCGACAGAATGACCAAGCTGGGAATCATCAAACCAGTCCACGAACCCACGGAATGGGTATCTGCGATGGTGGCTGCCCGCAAGAAGGATGGCAGCATTCGGCTGTGCATTGATCCGGTTCATCTCAACAAAGCACTCCTCAGACCCCACCATCCAATGAAAACCGTTGAACAAGTGATAGCCGACATGCCAGGTGCCAAAGTGTTCAGCATCCTAGACGCAAAATGCGGATTCTGGCAGGTGCCACTCAGCAGCGAGTCATCCAAACTGACCACATTCATGACGCCAGTGGGCCGTTATGCCTTCCTCCGAATGCCCTATGGCATATCGACGGGGAGTGAGGTGTTCCAGAGGTGCATGGAACAACTTTTTGAAGGACAGCCATGTGCAATCGTCGTTGACGACATCCTCGTCTGGGGCCGGACGGCAGAGGAGCATGACGCGCGTCTACGCCAGGTCATGGACAGGGTGAGTGCCGTCAATCTCAAGCTGAATCCGGAAAAATGCCGCTTCAGGGTGTCTGCAGTCTCATATGTGGGGCATTTGCTCACCGACCAGGGGATCAAGCCGGATCCTGCCAAAACTGCTGCGGTTCGCCTGATGCCCCCTCCGGAGGACAAGCATGGGGTCCAGAGATTCCTCGGCATGACCAACTACCTGTCAAAGTTCATCCCAGGTTACAGCGAAGTCACAGCACCCCTGCGTCAGCTTCTCCTGCAGGACGTGGACTGGGTCTGGCAGGAGCATCACACAGCAGCATTCAACAAGCTCAAGGGCCTCCTCACCAGCCCCCCAGTCCTTCAGTACTTCGATGTACATCAGCCAGTGGTGCTGTCTGCTGATGCCTCTCAGCACGGGCTAGGTGCTGTCTGCCTACAAAACAGCAAGCCCGTAGCGTTTGCCTCCAGAGCCCTCACAGAGACGGAGAGCCGATACGCACAGATAGAGAAGGAGCTCCTGGCTGTCGTCTACGCCTGTCACAAATTCCATGACTACATCTATGGCCGCCCTGTGACAGTGGAAACCGATCATCAGCCACTCATCACCATACTGCGGAAACCCCTCCACTCTGCATCTGCCCGCCTCCAGAGAATGATGCTGAAGCTGCAGCGCTACAACCTCCATGTCACGTACAAAAAGGGCAAAGAACTGTATGTTGCGGACACCCTCTCACGTGCACATCTGCCTACTGTTGACCACACCAACAGCACTGAGGATTACGACGTCATGACGGTGGAGGTCCTCTCATCGAGAAGACTGGAAGAGCTGCGGCACGAAACGCTGGCAGACCCCACATGCCGCCAGCTAGCCAAGATCGTCAATACAGGCTGGCCTGACTCGTCAAGAAAACTGCCCCACGATATCAGACCATTCTACAGCATGAGAGACGAGCTCACGACGGACAACGGCCTGTTGCTTCGTGGCCAGCGATTCGTCATCCCCCACTCACTGCAACACTACTACCTCAAGCAGCTACATCAAGGCCACCCTGGCCTCGAAGCAACAAAACTCAGGGCCAGAGAGACCATGTTTTGGCCCACGATCAACCAGGACATCGATCGTGAGCTCTCCAAATGTACTCCATGCATCGCACTGCGACCTCACCAGAAAAGAGAGCCTCTGAAGCTACACGACATACCTGACTTACCATGGGCCCTCACAGCAGCTGACGTTTTCGAGTGGGAGGGGAAAGAACATCTGGTACTTGTCGACTCGTACTCTGGCTGGTATGAAATAGATCATCTCCCCAACACCACTAGTGCAACCATCATCGCCAGGCTGAAACGGCACTTTGCTACACATGGTGCACCTCAGGAACTGATGACTGACAACGCTGCTTACTTCACAAGCAGGGAATTCCAGGAATTTGCACATACATGGGACTTTGCTCACGTCACCAGTAGTCCCCACTACCCCCAGTCAAATGGATTAGCCGAAAGGGCCGTTCGTTCAGCCAAACACCTGCTTGAGAAATGCACACGAGACAAGACAGACATCTATGCGGCTCTGCTCAACATTCGAAACACACCAAGAGATGGACTGCCCTCACCAGCGCAGCGCTTGCTGTCTCGGCGCACAAAAGCTCTCATTCCCATGACCAAAGCAATGTACGTACCCAGCGTGCAGACACAGGTGCAGGCCGCACTCACACATGCAAGGCAGCGATGCAAGGCACATTACGACAAGTCAGCAAAACGCCTGCCACCACTGCAAACAGGAAACACGGTCAGGATGCAGACAGCAAGGGGATACGATCGGCTCGCCATTGTCACCGGAGCTGCAGCTCAACCCAACAGCTACCAGGTCCAGGTCGGGGACGCCACGTACACAAGGAACAGACGTCATCTGCTACTCACCCCGGAGACCTACACCCCTCACTCACCAAGCGTCCCGTCCAGCACCACTCCAGACCAACCACCGGATCTGCAGCCTGCCACTGCCCAGCCAGAGGCAGCCCCAGCCCCAGAAGGAGTGGTCATCACCCGCTCTGGAAGGATATCGAGGCCCAACACTCTCTACAGGGATTACACCACATAGACATCTCTCTCTCTCTCTCTCTCTCTCTCTCTCTCTCCCTCCTCCATACAGGCGCGCACGTGTGCACACACTGAGGCGCGCACGGGCACTCACACTCTTTCTGACGCACACGTACACAAGGGTGTAGGCTGGTCGCTGCCCTAAACCATACCACCGAGCACACACCACACCACAAACACATATACCTACCTGATGCACACACTCACTTACACACACACACACACACAAAAAAAAAAAAAAAAAAAGGCAATGTTATGTGTTCATGGCGCAATGTAGCACGTTTTCTATCTATGTTTATGAATGTGAAGATTGGTGGATCTACTTCTGTAGTCATGCGGGTTCATGCATATTACGTCACGTTTATATTTCCTATACTCCTATAAGGTTATCCCTTCTGCAAGTTCATGCAAGTAGTACTTACACATTCCTCATTCAAGATATGTTTGTGTTATTTAAAATGTTTCAAATGTTCACAATGATTAATGCAGTATGTTACTATTCTGGCATTCCAACCATCTACTATGCCTTATGCCTTATGGACCTTATGCCTTACCCTGGAGCACCTAAGGACATTCCCTATTATCCAAAAGAAAAACCAACACTGATTTGCTGTGCTTTGTGAAGAGGGGGGATGTAGAATGTATATGATTGTTGCCCTGGCAACATGACGTACAAGATGCCGCAGGGGCCCGCTGGGTAATTTGTCAGTTATATTGGGAGTTCACTACAAGTCAGTTGTACGTACAAGTTCGTGTAAATAAACCTCATTCTCTGTACTTTATTACGTGGATTCCTCGTCTCTTCTACAACGACCATATAGGTCAAAAATTCAAGCAGGTCAGTGCGACTCGTATTTACGTTTGTTGTTAGGCAGCGACCTCTAGCGGCTGTAGTAATTATTGCAGCTGCAAAAGAGGAAGTGAGGAGAAGTCAAAGTGCAGGACTTCAATTCAGGAGACAGCTGTTTGTGTCCAGTTTGAAACCAGAAGTCAACTATGAGTACTTTTGACTTATGAACACAGTGAAGTAACGTTATACAGTATACATAACCACAATGTTTTCCTAAACCAAACCAAGTAGTTTTCTTGCCTAAATCTAAGGAAACTGTGATTGTATGATGAAGTTCTGGTACATCTGGTAATCTGCAACGGTCATGTTGTTTTGGGGCGACGCTGACAAACTATTCAGTTTTTTAGGTATGAGGATGTTGACGAGCACGGTGGCTGATGCAATCCCATTGCAAGAATGTCTCTTTTCTTTAATAAATGTATGGATTTAAATTAGATATTGACATAATTTGCCCTGACGTGTTTCGTCTTCCAAGTTAAATGTTAGGATAAGTTTGTAATGGACGTCATACAGTGCCACACATTTCAGCTGCATTTAAAATACAATTTCAAATCAGTGTTTTGTCGGACAATGTTTAACCTTAAACCTGCGTTTTTTTTAGTTTTAGAGCAGTCGACCAGTCTAAAACTAGTGTTTAAATGGAAAATAGTTTTTGGAAACATCCCTAATTTACATATGTAGACATTCACACAAATGGTTTGCTGGATACCAAGCGAACCTCAAAAATGTCATCTCGCATCAACAGACTGCAAAGACTACAGCCAAGCAGCTAACATTCACATCGTACTGCACCTGCATGAGATGAAATCATTCTTTATATCCAGAGGTGACACTAGTCTGTGTTGGTCAACTGCCATAAAACCCCCAAAAGGAGGCACTGTTACTGGGAATGAAACCTCAGGTTTCTGCTGTGATTAGCAGGAATTTTGCCTCCATATTTAACCAAATTTCAGTGGGAAAAAAGTTTAACTTGGAAATTGGAATGGAGGACACGGATCCAAACTGATCACTAACTGAGTGGAACATGAAGGGAAAAAAAAACATGTACAGCTGCTTTTTCAATTTACAGGGGTTGAATGATTGATTGGTGTGAATAATCACTTAAATAATCAATATCAACTCTAGGTTGACAGCTTAACCCAATAACTGATCACATTTATCACCAAATATCCTGTCGTTCATCACTCTACTGTGCCCTTGAAATGTAGGTAGCTTTAAGTAGTTTCGATGCAGAGATTTAGTGAATTGATATCACTTGCACTGGAATGAGCTTTTCTTTAACTTTATTAAAGAGTAACTAAACCCCTAGATTTTGGCTGAGGTGCATCTAGGCTGGAAATTCAAAAAATGCCTTGATTCTGAGCGGGGCTCCAGCAGCAGTTAAGACACGCCCAGTCACTCTGTGCAGCCTCCAACAGAGCCCCCTCCCACACCCACACTTTCATGATGAAAGCTGCCTCCAAAACGTCATCGGCCTCCATCTCAGCCAATAGCAAAATTTGATTGTAATAGCCGGGTTTCAATCCATAGAGGGCAGTCACTCTTACATTTTTACAAGAAAATACGCCAAATTGAAATACTTCGACCAAAATGTCAAGAGTTGGACCAGAATCAATCAACAACACTACTTCATACCCAAATACATTTGTTTTCAGCAGAAAAAAGGGGTTTGGGGGTTTAGTTACTCTTTAAGCTGTAATGATGCATGCCAATGTATAGTACTGTATAACTTTCTGGTGCGTCTGGTTCTGTGTAGCCGAGCCCTGTGAGCAGCTTCAGTTTGTCAGTAGCAAGTTGTGGAGCAAGTGCAGAAATGTAATTTTCACTGAGGGGCAAAACATATTGCCCTGAATCGAGAACCGCAATACTGGGAGAAAAACAAGCAAATGTCTCAAAGGCTATCAGATTAATTGGTTGGTCAATGTTTTGCAGCTTCTTAAGAAGTATTGCCTCATATTCCTTCTCCTCTGGTCAGTCTACATAATGAAAAAAATAAAAATGTGTTTGGGCAATCGATTGTGCAATTGCTCTTCACCATTTAGCTGTGGTTTTGATGTTTTTTTCACATGTAACCTTCTGCATAGGAGCACAGCAAGTTCATACTTCTTTAGACTTTCTGACTTTGAAATGATGTGTCAAAAGCTAAAAGCAACAGTTGATTTTAGTATATAATGTTTTTTAAATAATGTATTTTACATTCTAAACATTATTCTGATATCGATAACTCATTTTGCAACATAGTAGCAACATACAGGTCAGAAAGGCTTGTTAAAAGTGTCATCACAATGAGAAGCTGGTGAAACAGTGAGGAGTAAAGCATTGTGCTTCAACAAAACATGCAGAGAAGTGGAGATGGTTGAGATTTTCTATTTTAGTTGATGCTGTGAATTTGCCGAGACTCAGTTCTCTGAGACAGCAGAGAGGGGCTTACACCAGGATCAAACACAGACCCCCTCAGCTCGTACCTCCTTATTGTCTCTTGGTTTGTCAGGATCATCCTGAGATGCTGATTCTTGGTATTCCACATCACGTAAAGTCCTTAGACATCTCACTGTCTCTATTGACACACGAGTGGAACCAGTTCTGTGTGCTGTTGTCAAAAAATCCACAGAGGTCAGGTTGTGGGTTATACGTATCTATCCTTTCACGCTCCATACCAAGAGTTTTTACCTTAAAAAAGTCTCCAGTAAACAAAATCAATGTGTTGTAATTGAGTTCAGACGCTGTAAATGTGCTCAGCAAAAAGGTTTCATCTTACACAATTACTCTCCGCTGTTCAGTTCAGTTAGGGCCTGTAGATTGTTTTTCATCATCAACCTCAGTGAACGACAGCCATGACTGATGACTCAATTATCATTCACGTGCTCCTAATGGGTCAACGTTACAGAAGGGAAACTGTTGTACAAAGATGCCCTCAAAGCATTCCTGAAAAATGGCAAACAGGATCGCTTTTGGACGCCATGAGATATCAGTGACCTTTGACGACCACAATCTAGTCAGTTCATCCTTGGGTCCAAGTTTAAAGCCCAAGAAATTCCCTCAAAGAGTTCCTAAGATATGTCTTTCCCAAAAAATGGGACAGACGGACAGATAACCAAAAAACATAATGCCGCCAGCCGGTGCGAAGGCATTAGAATGCAGTTTTGAACAGGGAAGGGCAAAAAAGAGTAAACATAAATTTAAAAAAACTATTTTTGTTTAAAGTGCAAAACTGCACAACAAAGACAATATTATACGTCCATATATTTTACTGAGATACAATATATCTTCTATCCGTACATAACAGAATATCTGTACTTGCTTCTGAGCCAGACCAGTTAGGCATTTCCTGTATATTTGGTGGAATTTGTAAATGGATGACCCTGAGGTCATGTTCTACAGTGCACACATTTAATTGGGCCCCTGGTGATGGAAAAGTGGAACGTGATAGCTTTGTGCAACTGTGGCTCAGGAGGTAGAGTGGGCTGTCCGGTAATCTGGAAGTCGCTGGTTTGATTCCCTGGTTCCCCCGGCTGCACGTCGAAGTATCCTTGAGCAAGAAACTGAACCCCAAATCGATCCTGATGAGCAGGTCAGCAACTTCATGGTAGTCTTTGCCACCAGTGCATGAATGTGTGTGTGAATAGGTAAATGTAAGAATTTTCTTCTTTTCAAGCAATTATTGGCTAAGGATGCTCTGAATGACATCTGTTTAAATGAAAAAGGGCAGAAAAAAACCTCAGTAACCATTTCCCTATTATTCTTCTCTGTCTTTGAACTTTCTCACCATTAGTTCTTCCAAGTAGCAATAAAAGAGGAATGTGGATGGTGAAGTGACAAGATATTAATCAAGCTGTTAATACTGATATGGCAAGTACTTTGCATTGTCATTGCCACATTCAGATCAAATAAACCACACAAACAAACGTGTGCAACTCTTCACACGCACACACAGGATCAGGGGGAACTAGCCTCAAATGTGTAATATTTGAGACAATTAAAAAGAAAAAATGCCTTATTCGGTTTATCATACAGTCAAGAGTGAAGAAGTATTTTGACAATCCAATGGCAGTGCAAGAATTTGAATATAAACAAGACCACAAATGGGATTCTCCTTCATGATGATTTCTAGATGACAAGATAGAAACGAAGATTAAGAGAATCAAACCAAGAGAAACATAAGCTGGCGCAATGACAGGCTAAGAAAGACAACCAGATAAATATTTCTGTGCCCATTTCCAACCCTTTTCATCAGAAAACCTATTGGTGCTGCCAGTAATGAGATTTTTCTCTTCAAATATTCTGTTTCTGTAGCTGGGCAGAACCAATGAGAGCAGATTTTCTCTTGTGAAAGACTTAAGAGAGACCAGCAAAAATAAACAACATTAGCAACAAAACTGATAGAAATTGCTGTGTTTCATACAGATGATACAGCCTTTAATGTAAGAGTTGACTGCTGTTCCTTTGTAACTTAATTGCTGTGTTCCCCAAGGTTCCATTCTGGGCCCAATATTGTTTCCAGTATGCATGCCTTTTCTCAGTCACTCATGTCACACAGAACCTTAATGCTCTCCAACATTGCCAGCAAATCACAAAAGGTAACTGGTTTTTCTCTCTAAGTGTAAGGAAATCTACAGAGAAGTGGGGGGAAAGTAAAACTAAGGCTACCAAAGTATGAAAACTTTAAATGTTTTTGATCCTTTTTCATTTTGGTGATGAACCTCAGCATAATTATTTCCTAAATTGCTATGTTAGCATCCAGCAACCACAGGAGCTCCTTAGCAAGTTGATCACAGTGCTCCAACAGCTCATGGTGTATAAGCAGTGTGCACAGTTCATACAGCTTCCTTTTTATTTACATAAGGAAGAGAAGTGGAAGTGCTAGTTGTTGTAGTTGTGCAACAGTTGTGTACTACATACGCACATAAAGTGATGATGTGAAGATTGTTATCTCACAAACACCAGATACAAGTACTTCTGCATATTCTGATGAAAAAGGGGCGGGGGGGGATCTTGGTTACAAGAAAACGGAGCAGTTTTACAAAAAATGTTCTACTTACTTTTCATACAGAACTCAGAACAGCTGCCAGCAAGCTGCTATCAAACTTTTAAAAATGTAGTATCGATACCAACACTAATGCATACTGCAGGAATAATGAGAAACCAAAAAAAGAAGACAGAGTTATAAATCCAGCTTTAAAATCCAGATTTAAGAATGACCCCCGAAAGATATACAAAATTAAAATGATCTTTACTCACTGTAAGCTTAACTTCATCAGACATATAATGTTTGTTTAGTTTGGGCAATGTTCATATTTAATATAAATGACCAATGGCCCCAAATCACACCGCCAAGGCCACATCATCCAGTAACCACACTGAGCAAAAACATATCCAAAAGACGTCTATTAAAAGTCTTTGCCGATGGTGGTGGTGGTGATTGGTTCTGTTTTGGCACAAGCTCCTATAATGCACATAACATTATTTACAATACATTTTTCACAACAACATCCAATACTGCACAAACACCACAACAACAACCTCGCTAACCAAGTCAAGGACATGGCTTGAGTCTCCCAGCAGCTGGATAAAATGAAGATGGTAATGTAGCTGATATTCACTTCATTATGTTACATGTTGACCACAGAAAGGGGATTTGGGGGTCCAGGGGGAACTGGGTATCATTCACGATACGTAAATGACCATATCTGATCATGAAGTATCCTTATTATCCTTATTAACAAATGGGGAGGAACAGGGATGGGGATGCAAAAGGAGCACGGCACCGCGGAATATTTGCACAGGACCCAGTGTGCATAGTTGTCATGTTGCACTGCATTTTTGCATCGCACTGGTGGGAAATGGATTGAAGTGAAATTTTATAACAGACTGAATAAGACACTAAATACCACTATGTCAATGATTCACGTGAAGAGTGTGTTGTGGATTCCTTCGAAAATCAATCCCAATCTAAAACTGTCAAATCACCCGTCCTGAGTCAAGAAAAATATTCAGCTAACGACCGTCCAAATCAGCTTTGTGATGACGGCTCTGTGATAGGTCATCTGAAATGGCCAGCCATGAAGCCATGATTAGAAAGAAAAATCCATTTCCCTTTAACAATTCTCTACATTTATTTGAAGAAAAACTGAGCCACGTTTAACGAAAAAAAACAAACAACTTTATGGAAAAAAAAATCAGTCAATAGAATGAATCTGCATTATAGAAATTCAAGTCAGATTTTTTTTCGTAGTAACAAACTAAGTAAACATCTTTCATATTTTCCTCTGGAGGAATGCAGTATAGGCCATGTTGCTATGGTTACATTTATTTAACTTAAAATATTGATTACTTGTTCACCTTCCATACTAAACAGAAGCAGGGATTGGTCTTACAGCACAAAAATAACCCCTGTGATGTCCCCCCTGTTCGGTCAGAAAGCAATAACAAATGTTTACAACATAGAGTCTGATTTGTGCCTGGAAAGACCAGTGGAACAAAAGCATATATTTGAATTACAATAAAACAAATAGAATTAAAGTAGCAAATCCTCACAGTTAAGAGGCTGTCAACTGAGTTGTTTTTAATCAATTATTGTCTTAAACTCAAGTCTAAAAGCTGAGTCACTTGGGCATCAAAGTTAAACATGAGGAAGTGATGAGATGACTCTTGTTTTGGTGGTTGGCAGAGATCCAATGAGACATCACATTTCAGTCCTGCATATATAGATGACTGATGTGTATCAGTCTACCAGTAGGCACAGATATTTACATTAACTGTAAAGGTCTCACTGCTCTGTTTGAAAACAGCCTTTTGTCTCTGACCGTGAAAGGTAAGAATTAAATTCAAATTTCATCCTCATTTAAGATATTTAAGTTACTCCAACAACAACAAAAAAAACAAAAAAAAACAACTGCTACATTTCACATTTTTCTTTTTTTTTCTTTTTTTAGGATGAAGTGCATTGTGGTCTTTCTTGTGTTGTCCATGGTCGTTCTCATGGCCGAACCTGCTGATGGTTTTTTTGGATGGCTTATTAAAGGCGCCTACCATGGTACGCTGGAATCATTTGGCCTTTTAGTGGCACATACTTTGAAAAAACATGGCTCATGTAACTCATAAATGTTGTTCACAATCAAATGCAGCAGGAACAGTCAGTTTACTCAGGACAAGAAAGTATTTTCAGCAACAGTACATCAGAGCATTTGTTATTAATATAATAAGTTACACCTGAACTTTCCCTACGATGACACGTTAAAGTGACTGTTTTAAAAAAGGGCATTAACATTCTCAAATGAATGACTCATATTACAAGACTAAAATCAATGTGCATTAGTGACCACTTATGATTATTACTAAATGTATTACCCTGCTAAATGGTATGTACAACAAAGGTTTTTTTTTTTTATGTATTAAGAGTTCAGATTTAATGCAGTTGTTTTCCTCTGTTTTATTTAGCTGGCAAGGCGATCCATGGGTAAGGACCTGTTCCTACTATTTTTTTGTTTTAACGATTATTCAATGACTAGTTTTACAAAAGATTTTAAAGTTAAAGTAACCTATATACAACTGTTACACTCAATGTGATACAACATATTATCTATATTTCTTATACTGTATATGATAATACAAATACAAACACTATCACTACACTATCTTCTGTACTTCCACCAGTCTTATCCGCCGCCGCCATGGAGACGTGCAGCAGGAGCAGCTGGAGCAGCTGGAGCAGCAGGAGCAGCTTGAAAAACGTGCACTAGATCGTTTTCGAGTCTGAAGATATGTTTTGGATGAAAGATGCTTCTTAAGAAAGAAAAGTATCTATTAAGTGCGACAACCACTTCTTGACGATACAAATGTCTTGGCTTAATACATTGCAGATTTTTGATCAAATTTGGTGGATGGTCAGTTGTTCAGAATAAATAGGCATTGCAACAAAACATTTTCTGTTGTTTAATTTAGAACAGAAACAAAGGAAAAATTAAACCAGGAGAAACATAAGCTGAAACAATAACAGTCTAATAAAGACAACAAGTTAATATTTTTCTGCATTTTAAAATTAGAAACTCACAATCTCTCTAACAGGACCTGGTTGCTGGTTTGAAAACTGGGGGAGAAAAGTAAAGCCCAGGCGACCAAAGTATGTACGCTTTAAATCTTTTAGGTCCTCTCTTATTTTGGTCATGAACCTCAGCACATTTAGCTTCTTAGAAGCTATGTTAGCAGTCAGCAGCCACAGGAGCGCCTTAGCAAATTGACCAACCTGTTCCAACAACTCAAACTAGTGTAAAGGTCATGTGAAACAGCTCATACAGCTTCCCTTTTTATCTATAACCACATATAGTTGTTGTATTTGCGAAACAGTTGTGTACTACAGTTGTAGTGGTATTAGCATATGAAATGTTTTTTTTCTATATACAGTGATGATGTGAAGAATGTTACCTCACAAACACCAGATACAAGTGCCGTATTGTACTTCTGCTATTTTCTAATATTCAAGTCAAATCACTAAGTCACTATGGCTTGACTGAAAACTTGAACTGGAGGAACTGAGAAGAGAATGGAGATGACTCCTGTTTTGGTGGTTGCCTCAGATGCAATGAGACATCACATTTCAGCCCTGCATATATAGATGGGTGATGTGCATCAGTCTAACAATAGACACAGATATTTACACTAACTGTAAACGTCTCACTGCTCTGTTTGAAAACAGCCCTTTGTCTCTGACCGTGAAAGGTAAGAATTAAATTCAAATTTCATCCTCATTTAAGATATTTAATTTACTCCAACACAAAAAACAACTGCTACATTTGACATTTGAATTTCTTTTTCTTTTTTTAGGATGAAGTGCATTGTGGTCTTTCTCGTGTTGTCCATGGTCGTTCTCATGGCCGAACCTGCTGATGGTTTTATTGGATGGCTAATTAAAGGCGCCGTCTCCGGTACACTGGAATCATTTGGCCTTTTACTGGCACATGCTTTGAAAAAACATGGCTCACGTAACTCATACATGTTGTTCATATCAAATGCAGCAGCAACAGTCAGTTTACTCTAACAGAGATGACAAGGAAGTATTTTCAGCAACAGCACATCAGAGCATTTGTTATTAATATAATTAGTTACACCTGAACTTTCCCTACGATGACAGTTTAAGTGACTGTTAAAAAAGAAAAAAAGATAAAAGATAAAAAGGCATTATCTGATCTCAAATGAATGAATGACTCATAATGACTCATAATACAAGCCTAAAATCAATGTATTAGTAACCACTTATGATTATTACTAAATGTATTACCCTGCTAAATGGTATGTAAAACAAAGGTTCTTTTTTTATGTATGATATTAAGAGTTCAGATTTAATGCAGTTGTTTTCCTGTTTTATTTAGCTGGCAAGGCGATCCATGGGTAAGGACCTGTTCCTATTTTTTGTTTTAACGATTATTCAATGACTAGTTTTACAAAAGATTTAAAAGTTAAAGTAACCTATATACAACTGTTACACTCAGTGTGATATAACATCTTATCTATATGTCTTATACTGTATATGATAATACAAATACAAACACTATCACTACACTATCTTCTCTACTTCCACCAGTCTTATCCGCCGCCGCCATGGAGACGTGCAGCAGGAGCAGCTGGAGCAGCTGGAGCAGCAGCAGCAGCAGGAGCAGCTTGAAAAACGTGGCTTTGTTCGACTTGGCTGAAACTATGTTTTCGATGAAAAAAGATGCTTCTTAAGAAAGAAAAGTATCTATTAAGTGTGACAACTGCTTCTTGACAATACAAATGTCTTGGCTTAATACATTGCAGTTTTTTGATGAAATTTGGTGGATGGTCAATTGTTTAGAATAAATATGCATTGCAACAAAACTTTTTCTGTTGTTTTATTTTTGACAGAAATGAAGAATAGGAGAATCAAACCAAGAGAAACATAAGCTGTCACAATAACAGCATAAGAAAGATAGCCAGAAATATTGCTGTACTTTTAACTTAGAAACAAACAATGTATCCTGCTATGACTTTGCAGACATTTATATACGTTTTTTCATTAAATAAAAAAACAAACAGTTGGTACTATAAATAAAGACATCCCATATTTTTAATTTCTTTGGCTAGGTAGAACCACTGACTTTCTCTCAAAATCGACACCAGCAAAAATAAACAACATTTGAAATAATACTTAACATAGCAATATGATATCTAGTTCATTTTTGTGAAGAGTAATATAATCTTGGGGAGCAATTATTTTAAATGCCCCAGGTCGTAATCCAGTATAAGAATACTGTACACAATGCAAAAGACAATAACACGGGCTAGCATCAGGATAATATCATATGGGTGGCAGTGATCATTTGAAAATGAATTACCGTAGGGGAATATTAGTACAATACTTTAACAATTACAAAATAATTTAATTTAAACAACTGAAAGGAGGAGTCATTATTTTAAAACATAAATGGTACTCTTAGAAAAGCAGTTCGCTTACTGAGGACCCTTCACACCCCCTTCACCACTTGTTTCAGCTACTCCCTTCAGGCAGCTGTTTCAAAGTACCTCTGGCCAAAATGAAAACTTACAAAAACTTTTATTCCCACTGCAATATGCATTTTAAACAAGGCAAAATAGACACTAATCTTTTAATGTATCTTTGCACATGTACTTTCATTGATTCAGGGAACTGTTGTGTGACTTTATGTGAGTCTCATGGGTGTGAATGTTTTTTCATGTTGTTTGAGCCCTAACCGAAGGTAATTTTCTGTCACTATGTGATAAACAGTAAAGTTTCTTGAATCTTGGTATAACTCCAGCTAAGACTATCAAGAAGCAAGGAACATAACATTTTAATAAAATAAAGTTCTTTTATGAGAAATAATGTAATTTTAAGCAGTTTTCATTCACATTTTAGCCCATATTAAGAGTACTAATGACATACTTTTGACAGCTCACAAAAGTGACAGTTGAATATCAGTGTTGATCAATTGTGAGCTGTGTTTGATACAGATGATACAGCGTCCTCCTGCCAAATTAAGAACAGAGCTAGATCTTTTGTATCGCTCCAGTAGAATCTCTAATGTAAGAGCTGACTCCTGTTCCTCTGTAACTTAGCTGCGGTGTTCTCCAAGGATTCATTCTCCGCCCAATATTATTTTCAGTATGCATGCCTTTTCTGGTTGTTTTGTTTAAGTAAAAGGAAATCCACGAAGAAATGGGGGAAAAGTAAAACTAAGGCTACCAAAGTCAAACATGTTTCAGGTTTGGTGATGAACAGCAGCGTAATTAGTTTCTAAGAAGCTATGTTAGCAGCAGCCAGCAGCCACAGGAGCTCCGTAGCAAGTCGATCAAATTGTTCCAACAACTCAAACTAGTGTATAAGCCGTGTGCACAGCTCATACAGCTTCCCTTTTTATTCATAATTGGGGATAAGAGTGGAAGTGCCAGTTGTTGTAGTTGTGCAACAGTTGTGTACCACAGTTGTAGTGGTATTAGCAGACAAGGTGTTTTTCCTATATACAGTAGTGATGTGAAGAATGTTATCTCACAAACACCAGATACAAGTACTTCTGTATTCTGATGAACAAGGAGAGAATCTCGGTTACAAGAACCCGGAGCGGTTTTACAAGAAATGTTCTACTGACCTTTCATACAGAACTCAACAGCTGCCAGCAAGCTGCTATCAAACTTTTTAAAAAATGAAGTATCAATACCAACACTAATGCATACTGCAGGAATAACATGACTGCACTTGTGTTAAATAATGTGTAACCAAAAAATAGGATATATATAAATCCAGAGTTAAAATCCAGAGTTAAGAATAACCCTCTAAAGTTGCAGAAAATGCTGTGTGAAGGTGTTCTGGTTGCCAAGAGAATATTTCATAAAAGGAATATAAAATTAAAATGACCTATACTCACTGTTAGCTCAATTTCATCATACATATAATGTTTAGCTTGGACAATGTTCATATTTAACATAAATGACTAATGGCACAAAATCACACAACAAAGGCCACATCATCCAGTAACCACACTGATAAGGAGATGAAATGTTTTGGTTTGGGATGGACAACACCTGCAACCTCCCCTAAACAATTATATTTAAAAAACAAAACAAAAACAAAAAACATGTAATATCCATTATTGGTATTTAACCAGAAGTTTTATTTAAGAATTCACATTAAGTGGCAACTGCCGATGCAAAAATGGTTATATCAACTTGAAGTCATGGGGAAATATTATTATATTATTATATTGATCATTTTCAAGTGTAGGTTTATGAATGTCGCCATTTTTGATGAAATTGGTTTTGTAATTACTAATGGCTCTTAATGCATGTTGTTACATACTGGAGCTGGAACCACTGTCCTACTACAGTTGTAGTGGTATTAGCATATGAAATGTTTTTTTCTATATACAGTGATGATGTGAAGAATGTTATCTCACAAACACCAGATACAGGTGCCATATTGTACTTCTGCTATTTTCTATTATTCAAGTAAAATCACTAAGTCATTATGGCTTGACTGAAAACTTGAACTGGAGGAACTGAGAAGAGAATGGAGATGACTCTTGTTTTGATGGTTGGCAAAGATGCAATGAGACATCACATTTCAGCCCTGCATATATAAATGGGTGATGTGTATCAATCTAACAAAAGGCACAGATATTTACATTAACTGTAAACCTCTCAGTGCTCTGTTCGAAAACAGCCTTTTGTTTCTGACTGTGAAAGGTAAGAAGGGAATTCAAATTTCATCCTCATTTATGATAGTCTAAGTTACTCCAACACAAAAAACAGCAACTGTTACATTTGACTATTACATTTCTTATTTTATTTTTTTAGGATGAAGTGTACTGTGGTCTTTCTTGTGTTGTCCATGGTCGTTCTCATGGCTGAACCTGGAGAAGGTTTTATTGGATTGCTCATCAGTGGAGCCATCTCCGGTACGGTGGAATCATTCTGCCTTTTACTGGGACATACTTTGACACAAAATGGCTGGAAAAACACTCGCATAACAAAAAAAATGGTTTCACAATCAAACTGTTGGTCAAATGCAGCAGCATCACTCAGTTTACCATAATACAGGACAAGAAAGCATTTTGTTATTAACATTTTTAGTTACACCTGAATTTCCCCTACGATGACATGTTTAAGTGACTGTTGTGAAAAAGGGCATTATCTGATCTCAAATTAATGTATCATAAATCAATGTGTATAACTGACCACGTACGAGTATGCACAAAACTGATGAATGTCTTTAATGTTCTACAATGTGTTCATTACAAATGTATTACTCTGCTGACTGGTAAATACAAGAAACAAAGTTTTTTTGTGATGTATGTATGTATGTATATTAAGAGTTCAGATTTAATGCAGTTGTTTTCCTCTCTTGTCCGTTTTATTTAGCTGGCACGATGATCCACGAGTAAGGACCTGTTCCTACTGTTTGTTTTTATTTTTTACAATTATTGAACAACTAGTTTTACAAAAGATTTTAAAGTTGAAGTAACATATACATGTAACTCAATGTGATCATAACATCATATCTATATTTCTTATATATGATAATGCAAATACAAACACCCTTATTTTCTTTACCTCGACCAGTCTTATCCGCAGCCGCCATGGGGACTTGCAGCTGGAGCAGCTGGAGCAGCTGGAACAGCAGGAGCAGCTTGACAAACGTTCACTTGATGCTTTTCACTAGGCTGAAGAGGCCACTCTGAAGTTATATTTTGGATGAAAGAAAAATGCTTCTTGCTCGTCAACATAAGAAAGAAAACTATCAAGTGTGGCAACCACAAAAACATATGCATAGACTTAATTGATTGTGGAATTTTTTATAAATTTGGCAGACTGAGTTGTTCAAAATAAATATGCATTGCAAGAAAACATTTTCTGCTGTTTTACTTACAATTTTAATTAGAAAAAAAACAATAAAAAATGATCAGTTAATGGAAAAAAGCTGGGATGTGTGTGTGTGTGTGTGTTCTGTGACAGGGACCTGGGTAACTTTTGCTGAACAGCAGCAACTGTGGCCACAAGTTAGAGTTACAGTATGCGATGATAAATGCAAACATATAGAGTAATAGTAGTAGTCGTGAAGTCTTTGGAAACTATTACATTTGGAATACAAGTAAATTAATAAAAAATTGTAACTACTCTGACAACACATACACAAAGACTCAAGGTGTTCCATAAGGCTTTATACTAGGACCGATGAAGGATCAGCTCTTTTAGTACAGACATAACAATACTGTTTCATCTGCAAATACTTGTTATGTTCGGCATTATGCTGATGACATTACGCTATACTGTTGTGCTGACTTGACACAGCTTTGAGTCTATAAAATGCCATAAAATAGTGAAGAATGTCGTCATTACTTTCCAGAGCCTAGCATGGCAAGTACTTGTTTTACACCACTGGCTTTGCTGATTGTTGAGGTATTTTTGCTATTATTGGTATCTGTGTGTTTTTTAATTTTTTTTTTTTTTTTTTATTCTAAAAAAAACGTACTTGAGCTCTGGTGTAGCATTCTTTCTCTGTATATTGTCATTAATCTGTGGTCTCACTCAATGTCCCGGCCACAACACTATTTGATTGGTAACACGTCACAAGTAACAGCATATCAACACTGAATAATCTGAATCTGCAGAGTAAAGTTATCAAATTTCCGTAGTACATTGTATGGTGTAGCAGAAAATGGAAATACTCAAGGACCATGAAATTGCATACAAGTATTTGAGTAAATTGTAGTTAGTTATATTACATCACTTGTTATTCAAATTTAAATTTTTACTGCAAATGTGTATTGGTTTCAAATATCGGTTATTGAACTCCTTGATTGATGATGAAAACCATATGGGTAGATCCCTATCCAAAACCTCAAATATTTTTGTTAAATAAATCGTCGCACGTTGTCATGTTCTGGAGCTGAACTCTCTCAATGCTCCCTCCAGCTAAAAAACAAACAAAAAAAGGAACAGCAGAATTCTAATGCATTGCATAAGCAACTGGATATACAGTAGTGTGCAGACACAAAGGTGGCAGTATGCTCATCTAGAGTTGTTGTAACATTACACCAACACAATGTTGATCCAAAGAGGAAGTTGGCTTTGCCCTTCTTGTTTTTCGTGAAGTGTTCAAACCACTAACAGCAGTGTGGCTAGGTGTAGTCTGTGAATGATAATCTCTTCTTCTTTTTCAAATTCTTCTGCTTTCTTAAAATAGTTTGTGTCACAAACATGAAAAACACTATTAAGCAAAAACTACAAAAGAATGCTAAGGTCATTACTATCTACCCATTACTATAACTAGTTACTCTATAACTAGTGTTTGTAGAGTTTGGATATATCTATACATTTGGGTGACTCATTTAATTACATTTGTTTGAATTATTTTCAAGGGACAGTGACACATACTTTAATGGAAACACATCCAGAGGGCAGTGTTTTCAAAAGTACCTAAAAGTCATACTTGAGTAAAAGTAAATATACTGTGTTAAACATTACTTTGGTAAAAGTGAAAGTCACGCATATAAATAATATTTAAGTAAAACTCTTAAAGTACCTGATATCAAATATACTAAAGTATCAAAAGTAATTTTCTAGCAATAAATGTTCTTAAGTATCTAAAGTACATGTAAAATTATAGATACATTTACATGTACAGTATCTATACTGTATCCTATGAGTCGACTGATTATTGGCTGGGCTGATTACCACTTTGGCTCGTATGATGCAATCTGGGTTAGGATTAGGGTTCTAAAGTAACTAGTATTAAAGTTATCAAATTAATGTGGAGTAAAAGTACAATATGTGCCTCCATAATGTAGAGGAGAGCAAGTATAAAGAAGCAGAAGATGGAAAAACTCCAATAAAGTAGTACCTCAAAGTTGTACTTAAGTACAGTAATTGAGTAAATGTACATACTGTAGTTACATTCCATCACTGCCTGTTTTTTTTTAATGACATAAAGTTATATCAATAGTGTAGGCATAGATGTATACGTGGTAAAACTTCTACAATCCAGCAAAATGGTAACAACATGAAGAAGAAATTACTGAAAAAAGACTGCATATCATCATCATCCAAAAACACTCAAGAAACTATACTACATCCAGATTTCTGCTGCTCGTCTTATCACACACATCACACATCAACCCCGTCCTTCAGAACCTCCACTGGCCCCCCCATCCCCCAGTGTACCCACAACTCCTAATCATCACCTACAAAACCCTCTACAACCTGGCTCCCCCCTACTTGTCTGAGCTCCTCCACCGGCACACTCCCACCCGCACTCTCAGATCTGCTGGCGCAAACCAGGGCCTTCTCCATTGCCGCTCCAACCCTCTGGAACTCACTCCCAAAAAACATCAGAGGATCCCCCCTCACTGTCCACCTTCAAGAATACCTGAAAAACACACCTCTTCAACACTGCCTACGACCACTAACAAACTCTATTCTCATCCTCCTTCTCCGCTTTGTTCCCCTTCTCATGGACTATTTCATCTTTGCATTGTTTTCTTTGTTTTGTTTTTCTTTGTTTTGTTGTTGCTTTTTGTTAAATGTCTTTGAGTATTCAGAAAAGCGCTATATAAGTACAATGTATTGTTGTTATCAAGTAAAAGAATTTTTCTTTCTCCTACATACTGTTGATGCTTTACTGACACTTCACCCGGCAAGAGCATGTAAACCATCAGTTTGTTTTGTCAGGTGAGGAACAATGACTGAATCCTCTCCTGACTTGACTCTGATAAAAAATGAACGATGCTAAAGGTGCAATTTAGCCCTAACTACCTCTTTCCATGGGTGCCTCTTGCTCACTTTTGGGTGTTACGTGACAAAATGCTGAACGACTTCAATGTGCTGTTTGCTGATAAATGATAAATGTTCTTGCACAATCACTGTGACTTGACACATGATAAGGTCTTCTGCACATTTCCCACAGTCAACTGTGTTGAAAGATATTTGTCTTGGTTGCTACATTTTATAAAAAAGATGTTTTGGCTGAACAGTAAACAGAAGAAACATCACGAACATGAACAACAACACATACAGTGGCATGCAAAAGTTTGGGCACCCCTTAGGAAAATCACTGCATCAGTTTGTCACTTGCTGAGCTTTTGAAGCAGCAACTTCATTATACCTTATGGAAACAGAAACATCTCAGTAGTGAAATCATTTTTATTGGTCCAACAGAAACATTTTCATGTGCATCTAAACAAAAATAGGCATGTGCATAAATTTGGGCACCCCAAAGAAATAATTCCATTAATATTTAGTAGAGCCTCCTTTTGCTGCAATAACAGTCTGTAGACCCCTTCTATAGCCACAGACAAGTCCCTGAAGTCTGGCAGGTGGTATTTTGGCCCAT
This sequence comes from Pagrus pagrus, assembly GCF_965226575.1. Classification (NCBI taxonomy): domain Eukaryota; kingdom Metazoa; phylum Chordata; class Actinopteri; order Spariformes; family Sparidae; genus Pagrus; species Pagrus pagrus. The sequence goes on along the minus strand of NC_140200.1, from coordinate 18,822,901 downwards.
TCCTCCATGCACAACGCCTCCAGTTCAGTCAGGTTTATTGGCTTCCATGCATAGACAGCCTGCTTCAAATCAATCCATACATTTTCAATGATAAGGTCTGGGGACTGGGATGGCCATTCCAGAACATTGTACTTGTGCTTCTGCATGAATTCCTTGGTGGATTTTGAACAGTGATTACAATCGTTATCCTGCTGAAAAATCCAACCCCGGCGTAGCTTCAACTTTGTGACTGACTCTTGAACCTTCTTGTCAAGAATCTGCTGATACTGAGAGGAATTCATGTGGTCCTCAACTTTAACAAGGTTTCGAGTTCCTGTGCTAGCCACGCAGTCCCATAACATGATGGACCCTCCACCAAATTTCACAGTAGGCAATAAGTTCTTCTCATGGAATTCAGTGTGTTTTTTTCACCATGCATACAGTACCTCCTCTTGTTCTGACCAAATAACTCTATCTTAGTCTCATCTGACCACAGTATTTTTTTTTCATCAAAGTACGCTGGATTGTGGAACGATGAAAAACTACACCATCAGCAGCCAGATGTTCTTGTAGTTCTCTGGAGGTGGTCTGTGGCTTGTCTGTGACCATTCTAACCATCCTTCGCCTGTGCCTTTCCTGTATTTTTTTCGGCCTTACACACCTTTCCTTCACAAGGACTGTTCTTGTGGCCTTCCATTTCTGCACTACATTTCTGACTGTGAAGGTGGACAATCCAAACCTTCAGATAATTTCTTGTACCTTTCTCCTAATTCATAATAATGAATTATCTTAGTTTTTAGGTCAGTGGAGAGCTGTTTAGAGGCCCCCATGTTGCCTCACTCTAAGAAAGAACCTAGGACAAGCACAGCCAGCAATTACCTATGTTAAACAGTCTTTTTCATGATTGGTTCCACCTCTCTTTGTAATTGAAGGTCTCACAAGCTAATCAAAGCAATTTTGTGCTGCAACCTGTCAGCTATAAATCCCTACAGGGGAAAACACTCAAATGTCTACATCTCTGTAGGAAAACAAATCTTGTTGCTGTGATCTTCTCTTATAAAGGTAGAGCAAATTATCATATATATATACAGTATATGTGTGTGTGTATATATATATATATATATATATAGCTGATCAACACAGAACACTAAGGTAAAAAAAGCGCAAGCATGTTCTTCTGATTCTGACCTTACAATCCAGTGGATTGCCTATGTGATGTGCAGAGGTGGCAAAAGTAAACTACTACAGATCGATTTTTAATCGCAATGTGATTAAGGGCTGCGCAGTCACTCGCAGCCTCACAAGCGGAGCAGTGCAGCGCAAACTTGGTTTAACTGAGTGGCTTAGGAATCACCAAATGACTTACTTTAACAAATTGTTATTCGTTTATTTCATGAAGATTTGTAACATATCACTTTTATGAGGATCACAGTCAGAAAAAAATACATAGCCCAATTATGTTAGTAGTAGCTGCATCATAATGATATCCACGCAGCACGCATATTAAGCTTTAGCCTATAACCTATTCATTGATGGACATAAATTGTGTTATTTTGGGTCACGTTTATACCTGAGTTGGTCCAGGTTTGCATTCTCACCAGAGGGACAGCACCAAAGGTTGGCATTTGGTGCGGAATCAAGCGGACCGAGACCATCCCTTTTTGGAGGTCTCGGTTTGCTTGATTTAGTGCGCACCCGAGTGCGATTGATGCTTTCACACCGATGAAAACGGACCGAACTAAGAGCTTTTGGTACGAATGGACTGATTAGTGCACACCAACTGCTGTAGCGGTGTGAAAGTTAAAAGGGCATTATAAGTGTGCTATTTTAAAAGATCAGTTTAGCAGACTAGACGGCTCCACGGTAAGCACTTCTGATCAGTAATTACTGTTGATTTCAATGGGATATATAAATAAATATCGCAGTATCCGACAAAATAATTGCAATTTGATTTTTTTGACCATATTGTGTAGCCCTAGCTTTGACTTTTTTCCTTTTTTTGACTAAATGATGAGATACATATTTAAGAATACAAAAGAATTACACATATTTACATTAAGGGGATTTAGCAGATATATTGCAGTGTTTTATTTAAAACAATATCATAAAAATGCTTTGATATGTTGTTAATTATATTTTGGTGCATTTTACAGTGTTTTTTGGTACAGCAGTGGCACTGACAGCAGAACAATGCACCCTACCAAACTGCAAAACTGCTCTGGAATGGCTGAAGAAGGAGCGGACGGTGGTTATAGCAACAAGGGGGGGCTGGAGCGGACGGTGTCCTGAAGGTGTCCTGAGATGAGACACGAGAGGAAGAGGGGGGCTTCGGAGTGGGTGTGTGTTGTGTAAATAGTCATGTACTTGAAGAGAACTGCACCGTGTGCTGAATATTTGGACAGCACTTTGCTACCACTCTCACTGAGATGAATGCCTTCTCTTTAGAAAAAAGAGCGAAAGCTGGGAATAGGGCTGCGCTCAACTCCGCGACTGAGAGTGGGAAGGAGGTTAAAATCACTCCTGGTGTGCTCGGTTACTCTTCGTGAAGTTTCATTCATCCCCACATGCAGTACTTTTCTCTTAATGGAAGATGGGAGTGAGGGAAGTAGATTAAGACGTTTATCCAAGATAACAGAATGTGGCACCAGAAAAACAGTGTGTAATGGCGTTTATGAAGCGGATGTCCCTGGTTATGGACTCACCAACAATTAATGTCGTAGGAGGGAAGAGGGGACAAGGGGATGATGTGTATGGGCTAGCCGGACAAGACGCCAGAGGCTCAGCTGCATCCATCCGCATTGAGGGTGGCGGTCCTGACAGGTGGGTTTGTGTAGGCCAGTAGGGACGAGGAGGCTCAGCCACAGGGAGGCCTCCTGAGCGTCTGATGACAGCCTCCTACAGGATCTTGTGGCGGATCTTCCCAATGGTGCAGTGACGGACCGCCCAATCAGCGCTTTCCACAGGTGGGGGAGACACAATGGCGGCAGGAGTACCCACAGAAGCCTGAATAGCAGAGGCATCACCTGGATGGACCAGAGCCTCATCCTTTAAGGACGGAAAGGGCGTGGGAGAGACTAAAAAGTAGGTGGTAGACAGATTTCCTCCTCCACTGGATCTCTTTTTCTGCCTCAGTGTACCACCTCTGGTCCAGGAGGGCTGGGATGGTTTTGGAGTGGAGCTGTGAACCGGGGCTAAGGGCTTTATTCACGTACCGACCTCCGGCTCATCAAGCAGTGCCTGCTTTGCAACGTCTGGGTCCTGTGAGCGGCGTTGGTAGCGGTGACTGGTGCCTCTGCATCCAGCTCTCGTTTCGAGGACTGGGTGGTCTCTGGGTGGAATTATGGCTGAATTCACTCCAAGAATAGCTCATGAAAACTCCATAAAACACATAAAACACTGCGATCCATGTATATGGAACACTTAAAAGAGCAAGATATAAGTAATTCCACAACTGGTAAGGAGTACCTTTAAGAAACATTAAAATCTGAGATTTTAGGCAATACAAAGGACAGGGATTGTGTACAGCCACGAGTCAATGCTTCTGTGTAGGGGCGGAGATATGTTTATGGATCTTGGACCTTAAAGGAATAGTTCACTCTAGAACAAAAGTTTCTTATTCCTCAAAGTGCAGCTGGAGACCCATGGGGGTACCCTCCTGCAGCAAAAATCCATATAACGGGCGTTAATGGTGTCCGAGACGAAAAGGTCCATAAAACTACACAAAAACTTTGTAATATTCCTCCATACTGCTCGTCAGCTGCAATTCAAGTGTCCTGAATTGGCGACATCCAGAGTTTACTTGAAATGATGTCCTTTAGTGCATTTTTCTAGCCTAAACAGTCACAATACTATATTTGCCTGGAGGCTCCCGCGTGCACGCAAGTCTCCCTCACAGCCGCTTGCACTGGATGTAAATACCGGTGTGTATCTATCGAGAGTTCTGTTGATCTTGTCTGGCGCGGCTTCCATAGTGAAAATGGCTGAGGGAGACGCGGGAGCGAAAACGTTTTTTCGGGTAAACTCTGGATGTCCCCACTTCAGGACACAGTATGGACCTTTTCGTCTCAGACACCATTTACGACCCCCCGGGTCTCCTGCTACACTTTGAGGAATAAGAAACTACACCGGACTTCAAATCAGCATGAGGGTGCGTTGATAATGACTGAATTTCGTTCTAGAGTGAACTATTCCTTTAAACATTCTTGGAGACTATGGTGCAACATTACAACACATGTGGGGCTTTAACAACACAAAAACGAATCAGTGCACATGATGTGTTTTTGAATTGTGTGGCAGGCTGCTGTTGTCTGGCTGTTAGTGTCACTGTCTGCCTGTCACATATCTCTGATGTTACTGCTTCATGCAAAAAGGCCGAGAACCTCCCACAACTGAGTCTGAGATATGTTAGGTCAGCTTTAACAAAAGTACCAAACTATATTTTTGACTCTCTCCCTTGAGATTTATGGAGTAATTTTAGTCACAGCTTTAATTGATTTTGAAAAATATAAAATTGTGAAAGTGAAAACTATCCCGCTGCATAAAAAGCTGCAATACAAAAAGATATTTATTTAAATTAATACAAATAGAGTTATTTTATATGATGATATTTTACTGATGAAACACATAAATTACGTCTTTTTCTCAGCAAAAACATTATAAATTGTCTTTTTAATCATATGAACAGTTACGGGACAAAACTTCTAGTAGTCACATTTTGTGAGGCTAAAGAGCCGGGGGATGATAATTAGTGTTGTGTAATTTTGTGTTACCGTGAGAACAGTGAAATATCCAGTCATTACAAATTGAGATTAGATCAACATCTTGTTGTCCATGTGCAGAACTTGGCATTGCAAAATACAATGACAATACAGAATGACTAGACAAGATTATCCATCCTCATCCTTATAAGAGACAGGTAACTCACAACTGCTCAGCAAAGACGTCCACATCACCTCTAGATCTCACTGTGCTCACTTTGCTGTCTGTGACACAATCAAGCTGTGGAAAGGTGAGAAGTCAAAATTAATCCTCATGTTACTTTAATAGGTGAAAAGTCTTTTAGATGAGATGTCATGAGCTTTGACACTGGTGAATGAAGGCAGTGAATGATTCTGGATGTGGCCACTGTGATGTGTTTTTCAGGATGAAGTGTGTTATGATCTTTCTGGTGTTGACGCTGATCGTCCTCATGGCCGAACCTGGGGAGGCCCGTGGTCGTGGTGCTCGTTTCAGACGGATCGTAAGAGGGGTGGGCCGAGGTGTCAGGGCGGGAATGGATGGTAAATCACAAGTGTATATACATACTGAGTTGACTTCAACAGATACACCTCAGATTCACACAAACCGGGTGTATAGTCGCTCTGTTTCTCGTCTATTTCAGCCTTTACACCGACCCCACCGGTGTGTTTGTAACGTTAGCTTACCCAGAAGCCGAGCAGTCAAGCCTGTCCAATAGGGACCCGTGTGCCGTCACATGACGGGCTAAAATCCAATGGGAAAACATGATCTGCCAAAGATCGTTTATTTACATCAAGATGGTTGCTCTGTTGCCGTGTGTGATCACTACTATCAGGAAATCTCCCGTAAATCCTAATAAATAATGCGTAAATTAACATGTATGCAATATTTCGGGGTCCGCCTGCTATTCCGACATGTCTCTCTTTAGACATGCCGCTATTCCGACAAGTCTCCGACAATGGCAAAAAACAATGTCGAAATAGTGGGACGCTTGAAAAATAACTTTAATGCCGCTATTCCGACAATTACAGGTCACTGTCTAAATAGCGGCATGTCGGAATAGCAGCATGTAACCGCATTTGTAACCTTAAACTGGCTTACAACCACTCAACGAGTTCGATGCGAAACCACTTAAGGTTCAAGAAACTGTGACTGACGACGCTGTGTGTCAGCAATGCACTGTCTGATGGACAGAGCGCATTTATGAGTCATATATTTTATTACTCGGTTACTCGATTAGGACCAGGTTCGGGTACTCGGTTAGAAAATTACTCGAAATGCCCATCCCTACATACAACTTCACCTAGTTCTGTGTTTAGCTACAATCTTTTATTTAGTCCTGGTATCTCAGCTAATAAACCTAAAGCAGTAGTAGTAGTCAAAGTACAGACAACATCATTAATGATCTGATTTCAAAGATTTTCAAATATGATAAGAATATACTAATGTTTATTTATGTCATCATTATGTCGTCCCTTTAGCATTAAGAGGAAGAGGAGGAAGAAGGTAAGTACTACTGAGTAATTTCTGTTGATTTCGACCAAACAAATGAAAACCCATTTAAATTCATGATGATATAATAGAGAGTAAAGAAGCATGTGGACACATTTGAGAGGATGGAATCAGTGAATTTCTGTTATTTTTGCTTGAAAAATTATTGCAAAAGTTATTCAATTATTAAAATATTTGTCAATTTACATTCTGCTGATTAACTCTGTTGATAATGTCACAAACTGATTCCTCTATATTTTTCCCCTCTTCTCTAAATTGGTATAGAGGTGGATGGAGAGGCAGATTGGAAAGATCCCAAGATGAAGTGGAGTACGATATGTCAAAGCAATACTATCAAGACTGAGTCTGTTCTTGATTTTGAAGATATAGTTTGAGCTATATCTTTGTGCTCTGCAAAGCAAGAAATAATTGGATGAGTAAACATGAAGCTCTTGAGATGAAGTGACTTTAGTCACAGCTTTAATTGATGTTGAAAAATGTAAAATTGCTTGATAGTGAAAACTATCCTGCTGAATAAAGCTGCTTTACAAAAGACAATCTATGTTTTGTGGTATTATCTAAGTGAATACATGCTTGTAATTGTATTGGTGATTACAATCAATAACATTGATTTTAATAAGTAAGAGGTAAAAGGTTATATTAAGTAGATCTGAAAATGTGTGTGTTGGTATGATCAGTTTATAAAATTAACACTCTTCATATTTCTTTCTGTTTCTGAATGCTCTTAATTCCCTGTTAAAGAAGTACTTTGAGAAAATGCCAGAATTTAATCATTTCCAAACATCAGATCAATTATTTAGTCTGTAAAACATCAGAAAAACAGTTAAAACTACAATTTTATTAGAACTCAAGATGATCATGATGTAAATGTCTCTTTTGGATGTGGCCAACAGCCCAAGAGCTAAAGACATTCAAGGGACTATAATGTTAAATGAGGAAAAACAGCTGATTCCCACATTTGAGAAGCTGGAACCATCAAGTGTCATTTCTGCTTGAAAATTGACAAAAAATAATGATTAAAAAATAGGTGGTGAGTAACCAACTAATCTTTGCCGCTCTACTACAGATGACCTTCTTTTAAAGGCCTTGTCCATCCTCACAGGTGTCTTTAATTATTGTGGTTGATAAGACGTTCAGTCAGGTGTTAGTTGGGCAGGACAGGAGTTCTATGATGTGTCCAGAACTTAATGTACTAATAAAAATAATAACAGGGAAAGTTATCCTAACCTAACAGGAAGATGAGGGAGGTGTCAGTCAGTTTTGTACACGTCCATACTGGTTTGAAAAGAACAAGCAATATTAAAACACATGCTGGGGCTTTAAAGTTGTGCACTGGTGTGTTTTTGTGTTGTGTGGCAGGCTGCTGTTGTCTGGCTGTTAGTCAGAGTCTGCCTGTCTGTTATGACCCTGGGTCATTATTTTGTGTATACTGATGTGTCCCTGCTACTCCGAAGGTGTGAGCAGTCTCCTCTGAGTGTGTGTGTGGGTGTGTGTGATTGATAGCAGGTTGGACCTGCTGATTGGCTAGATCTGGCTGATTGCAGACCCAGGATTGGTCAGAGGCAGGAGAGGAGCCTTTTTGAAGCACCGGCTGACTGCAGTCTTCCCTCTCTCGTCCTGTTTCCCCACATCCAACTAGTACTGGTGTCTAGTGTGTTAGTGAGTTTGTTGTGAGACCCAGTTTGTGAGATCCAGTATAATTATATAATCTGATTGTTGTAGCCTTGTAAATAGAAACGTGTATATGGTAGCCCAGTAGGAGGGAGAAGCCATTACTTTAACCCTTTTTCTCCTGTTTTTCCTGATTTATGGGTTAGGTAAGAGTTTGTCTTTTGGTTACTATTTTGGTGTTGGGTAGGAAGTTAGGGGGTTAGACTCTTTTGGTTTGTTGTTTTGGCTTTGGTCTCCCTCTGAAGTGGAAATAAAATGCTACCTTGAAAACAACTATTCTGTGACACTGGCCTTCTTGGCAGTGGGAAGAATGGGTGAGAGCACATCATGTCATGTCTCTGGTTCCCCTAGACCAGGGGCGTAACATATCTCTGATGTTACTGCTTCATGCAAATAGACTGAGAACCTCCCACAACCCTCCACCCCACATCTTATCTAGGTTACTTAACTGTGTGTAGCCTGAGATGTTTTAGGTCAGTTTTAACAAAAGTACCAAACTATATTTTTGACTCTCTGTTGATAATTTGACTCATTGTTTCAAATCTAATGTTTTCTTTGTCCCTTCTCTAACTTGGTATAGAAGAGTGCAAAGAGCCTCACCTACAGTGGACTACCATCAGTCTCAGTATGATAATTATGGCTCTGTTGAGTGACTAGTGTTCTTTTTGAAGTTATGGTTTGAGCTATATCTTTGTCCTTTGCAAAGCAAGAAATAATTGGATGAGTAAACATGAAGCCCTTGAGATGTACGTTGTGATTTTAGTCACAGCTCTAACTGATGTTGAAAAATGTAAACTTGCTTTATAGTGAAAACTATCCCGCTTAATAAAAAGCTGCATTACAAACAGGCTGTCTCTGTTTTCTGCCTGTTATGTTACGTACATGGGACAAAACTTCAGGTGTTCACATTTTGTGAGGCCATTGAGCCGGGGGATGATAAGTAGTGTTGTGTAACTTTGTGTTCCCATGTAAACACAAAATGTTTCATCATTAGAAATTGAGATCAGATCAAAATTTCTTCATCCATGTGCTTTTTTGCCTGTTATTTTTATGTGATGATATTTTGCTGATAAAACAAATAAATGACTTCCCTTCTCAGCAAAGACATCATGAATGTTTTTTTAATAATATAAACAGTTACAGGACAAAACTTTAGTGGTCACATTTTGTGAGGCCATAGAGAAGTAGTGTTGTGTAACTTTGTGTTCCCATGTAAACAGTAAAATGTCCAGTCATTACAAATTGAGATTAGATCAACATCATGCCATCTATTGGCAGAATTTGGCATTGCAAAATACAATGACAATACAGAATGACTAGACAAGATTATCCATCCTCATCATTATAAGAGACAGGTAACTCACGACTGCTCAGCAAAGACGTCCACATCACCTCTAGATCTCACTGTGCTCACTTTGCTGTCTGTCTGTGCTCAATCAAGCTGTGGAAAGGTGAGAAGCCAAATTTAATCTCATGTCAATTTAATAGATGTCTTTTAGATGAGAGATGATGTGATGAGCTTTGACACTGCTGAATGAAGGCAGTGCATGATTGTGTATGTGGCCACTGTGATGTGTTTTTCAGGATGAAGTGTGTTATGATCTTTCTGGTGTTGACGCTGGTCGTCCTCATGGCTGAACCTGGGGAGGCCCGTCGTCGTGGTTCTCGATTTGGACGGATCCTAAAAGGGGTGTACCGAGGTGTCAGGTCGGGAATAGACGGTAAATCACAAGTCTTCATACATACTGAGTTGACTTTAACAGATACACCTCAGATTCACACAAACAGCAGGCTACTTTAGTCTGTGATCAACAAATCACACTTGACTGTACTAACTTACTACATACAACTTCACTTAGTTCTGTGTTTAGCTACAATCTTTCATTTAGTCCTGGTATCTCAGCTAATAAACCTAAAGCTAAGTACAGACAGTATCATTAATGTTCTGATTTCAAAGATTTTCAAATATGATAAGAATATACTAATGTTTATTTATCTCATCATTATGTTGTCCCTTTAGCATACAGAGGAAGAGGAGGAAGAGGGTAAGTACTACTGAGTAATTTCTGTTGATTTCGACCAAACAAATAAAAACAATCTGAAGACTTTGTGAAATGCCTCAAAACTATCAAACATAGCAAGCATCGGTATGAACCAGATCCCAAGTTGACGTCTTCAATTTCCTCATTTTATCAAAACCCATTTAAATTCATGATGATATAACAGAGAGTAAAGAAGCAAGTGGACACATTTGAGAGGCTGGAATCAGTGAATTTCTGTCATTTTTGTTTAAAAGATTATGGCAAAAGTTATTCAGTTATTAAAATATTTGTCAATTATCATTCTGCTGATTAACTCTGTTGATAATGTCACAAACTGATTCCTCTATATTTTTCCCCTCTTCTCTGACTTGGTATAGAGGTGGATGGAGAGGCGGATGTGCAACATCCCAAGATGAAGTGGAGTACGATAAGTCAAAGCAATACTATCAAGACTGAGTCTGTTCTTGATTTTGAAGATATAGTTTGAGCTATATCTTTGTGCTTTGCAAAGCAAGAAGTAATTGGCTGAGTAAACATGAAGCTCTTGAGATGAAGTGACTTTAGTCACAGCTTTAATTGATGTTGAAAAATGTAAAATTGCTTGATAGTGAAAACTATCCTGCTGAATAAAGCTGCACTACAAAAGACAATCTCTGTTTTGTGGAATTATTTAAGTGTGCATGTTTCTGTTATTTTATATCACTAATTCTGATGATTATGTGGGACATTGTTTATTTAAGGCAGAGGTGAAGGCTTATATTAACTCTATACATCTGTAAAGTGTGTGCGTTGGTTTGATCACTATAAAATAATCACTCTACCAGTGACTTTCTGCTTGTTTCTGAGTGCAGTTTGTTTCTCTAGTAAAGAAGTACTTTGGAAATGATTCAATTCTGGCATTTTCTCAATCAACAGATAAATAATTTACTATATTTTATTAGAGCTCAAGATGATCATGATGTAAGTGTCTCTTTTGGATGTGGCCAACAGCCCAAAAGCTAATGACAGTCAAGGTGCTTTAATGTTAAATGAGGAAAAAAAAGCTGATTCCCACATTTGAGAAGCTGGAACCATTAAGTGTCATTTCTGCTTGAAAATTGACAAAAAACAATGATTAAAAATAGGTGGTGAGTAACCAGCTAATCTTTGCCGCTCTACTACAGATGACCTTCTTTTAAAGGCCTTGTCCATCCTCACAGGTGTCTTTAATTGTTGTGGGTGATAAGACCTTCAGTCAGGTGTTAGTTAGGCAGAACTATGACAGGAGTTCTATGATGTGTCCAGAACTTAATGTACTAATAAAAATAATAACAGGGAAAGTTATCCTAACCTAACAGGAGGATGAGGGAGGTGTCGGTCAGGTTGTACACGTCCACACTGGTTTGAAAAGAACAAGCAATATTAAAACACATGCTGGGGCTTTAAAGTTGTGCACTGGTGTGTTTTTGTGTTGTGTGGCAGGCTGCTGTCAGCATCTGCCTGTCACATATCTCTGACGTTACTGCTTCATGCAAATAGACTGAGAACCTCCCACAACCCTCCACCCCACATTTTATCTAGGTTACTTAACTGTGTGTAGCCAGAGATGTTTTAGGTCAGTCTTAACAAAAATACCAAACTATAATTTTGACTCTCTCTGTTGATAATTTGACTCATTGTTTCAAATCTAATGTTTTCTTTGTCCCTTCTCTAACTTGGTATATTAGAGTGGAAAGAGCCTCACCCTCAGTGGACTACCATCAGTCTCAGTATGATAATGACGGCTTTCTTTTTGAAGATATAGTTTGAGCTATATATTTGTCCTTTGCAAAGCAAGAAATAATTGGATGAGTAAACATGAAGCCCTTGAGATGTACGTTGTGATTTTAGTCACAGCTCTAACTGATGTTGAAAAATGTAAACTTGCTTTATAGTGAAAACTATCCCGCTTAATAAAAAGCTGCATTACAAACAGGCTGTCTCTGTTTTCTGCCTGTTATGTTACGTACACGGGACAAAACTTCAAGTGGTCACATTTTGTGAGGCCATTGATCCGGGGGATGATAAGTAGTGTTGTGTAACTTTGTGTTCCCATGTAAACACAAAATGTTTCATCATTAGAAATTGAGATCAGATCAAAATTTCTTCATCCATGTGCTTTTTTGCCTGTTATTTTTATGTGATGATATTTTGCTGGTAAAACAAATAAATTACTTCTTTTCTCAGCAAAGACATCATGAATGTTTTTTTAATAATATAAACAGTTACAGGACAAAACTTTAGTGGTCACATTTTGTGAGGCCATAGAGAAGTAGTGTTGTGTAACTTTGTGTTCCCATGTAAACAGTAAAATGTCCAGTCATTACAAATTGAGATTAGATCAACATCATGCCATCTATTGGCAGAACTTGGCATTGCAAAATACAATGACAATACAGAATGACTAGACAAGATTATCCATCCTCATCATTATAAGAGACGGGTAACTCACAACTGCTCAGCAAAGACGTCCACATCACCTCTAGATCTCACTGTGCTCACTTTGCTGTCTGTGACACAATCAAGCTGTGGAAAGGTGAGAAGTCAAATGTAATCCTCATGTTACTTTATTATATAAAAGGTCTTTTAGATGAGATGTGATGAGCTTTGACGCTGAACAATGAAGGCAGTGAATGATTGTGCATGTGGCCACTGTGATGTGTTTTTCAGGATGAAGTGTCTTATGATCTTTCTGGTGTTGACGCTGGTCGTCCTCATGGCTGAACCTGGGGAGTGTGGTTCTCAACCTGTCGTGTCCACAATTAATTGTAAGGGAAACCCTCCCATCTGTTTCCAATCAACGGGAGGAAGAGGTAAATCACAAGTGTTCATACTGAGTTGACTTTAACAAATACACCTCAGATTTACACAAACAGCAGGCTACTTTAGTCTGTGATCAACAAATCACACTTGACTGTACTAACTTACTACATACAACTACACTTTGTTCTGTGTTTAGCTACAATCTTTTATTAAGTCCTGGTATCTCAGCTAATAAACCTAAATCTAAGTACAGACAGTATCATTAATGATCTAATTTCAAAGACTTCAAATATGATAAGAATATACTAATGTTTATTTAGGTTTTCATACTAATGTCATTTTCCTCTTTTTGTCTCATTAGTACTCAAACTCGCTAAACGGTAAGTACTACTGAGTTATTACTGTTGATTTCAATCACACAAATAAAAACAATCTAAAGACTTTGTGAAATGCCTCAAAAATAACAAACACAGTAAGAATCAATATGAACCAGATCCCAAGTTGACATCTTTAATTCCCCTTTTTTGTCGAACCCATTTAAATTCAAGATTATATAATAGAGAGTAAAGAAGCAAGCGGACACATTTCAGAAGATGGAATCAGTGAATTTCTGTCATTGTAGCTTGAATATTATTGCAGAAGTCATTCAATTATTAAAATATTTGTTGATTAATATTGTCTTGATTATTTGACCAACTGATTCCTTTCTATTTTTTCCCCAGTGGACGTGGAATGATGGAATGATGATAAATTGAAGCAATACTATCAAGATTGAGTCTGTTCTTGATTTTGAAGATATGGTTTGAGCTATATCTTTGTGCTTTGCAAAGCAAGAAATAATTGGCTGAGTAAACATGAAGCTCTTGAGATGAAGTGACTTTAGTCACAGCTCTAATTGATGTTGAAAAATGTAAAATTGCTTGATAGTGAAAACTATCCTGCTGAATAAAGCTGCATTACAAAAGACAATCTATGTTTTGTGGTATTATTTAAGTGTGCATGTTTCTGTAATTTTATATCACTAATTCTGATGATTATGTGGGACACTGTTTTTTATTTCGGCAGAGGTGAAGGCTTATATTAACTCTAAAGATCTGAAAAATGTGTGTGTCGGTTTGATTACTATCAAATAATCACTCTACCAGTGACTTTCTGCTTGTTTCTGAGTGCAGTTTGTTTCTCTGGTAAAGCAGCACTTCGGAAACGATTAAATTCTGGCATTTTCTCAATCAACACATAAATTATTTAGTCTATAAAACATAAAAAAAAAACAGTTAAAACTACAATTTTATAAGAGCCCAAGATGATCATGATGTAAATGTCTCTTTTGGATGTGGCCAACAGTCCAAAAGCTAAAGACATTCAAGGTGCTATAATGTAAAACGAGGAAAAACAGCTGATTCCCACATTTGAGAAGATGGAACCATCAAGTGTCATTTCTGCTTGAAAATTGGCAAAAAATAATGATTAAAAATAGGTGGTGAGTAACCAGCTAATCTTTGCCGCTCTACTACAGATGACCTTCTTTTAAAGGCCTTGTCCATCCTCACAGGTGTCTTTAATTGTTGTGGGTGATAAGACCTTCAGTCAGGTGTAAGTTAGGCAGAACTATGACAGGATTTCTATGATGTGTCCAGAACTTAATGTACTAATAAAAATAATAACAGGGAAAGTTATCCTAATCTAACAGGAGGATGAGGGAGGTGTCGGTCAGTTTGTACACGTCCACACTCGAGATCTGCAACCTGAACCGATCCCTACGGAACCCCGCCCGACCTCTGGCTAGGGCTCGGACAGGCTTTGTTTTTAAATACATAATTAGGGCTCGGGTCAGGCCGGGTTCCATGCTTTATTTATGTATTTTAATTATTTTGGCTGCTCTAAAGTCTATGCTCCTTTGCGTAAGCACTGACCAAGTCTTTGTGACACGCACCCCCTCATCACTTCTGAGATGGTAATTAAGCTGCTTGCAGTTAAACACGCAAAAAAAGCACACACACCTCCCTGTCCAATTAACAACCCTTTTTGACTGCATAGGTAAAAAAAAAAAAAAAAAAAAAAAAAAAATTATAATAAACCGAGGAGGAGTGCTGCTGTGCATCCCTCTGTGTGTGCGTGATTCTCAGTCCAGGGATCAGGCGAAACGGCTCCTGACGGTTTCCTTTGGAGAGTTCATGACTACATCTTTTAGTTTTGTTGTTTAAATGTGCCATGATGTGTGTTACAATACATTACTGTATTCATGGAAATATTCAAAATAACTGAAAGCAGTCTCTCAAATCATAAAGTCGGAGTGTACGCACAGTGTGAATAATGCACACTGTCTGAATAGTGCACTCTTTAAATAGCGGGAAACAGACTGCGCTTTTGACCTCAGACCAGCTTTTTGTTGGTCTTAGGTTGCTGCTGCCTCAAGAGAGCAATCCTCCATCAGTGCGCCTGACCACACCTCACTTTAAGACCAACACGCCCAGGGGTGCACAGATCAGGCGTGGGCATCAAACGTTGCATTACAGTCAAGCTTATTGTCGGGTCGGGCCTACAATCCATGCCGGTTTGAAAAGAACAAGCAACATTAAAACACATGCTGGGGCTTTAAAGTTGTTTACTGGTGTGTTTTTGTGTTGTGTGGCAGGCTGCTGTTGTCTGGCTGTTAGTCAGTGTCACTGTCTGCCTGTCACATATCTCTGATGTTACTGCTTCATGCAAATAGACTGAGAACCTCCCACAACTCCCCACCCCATATTTTATCTAGGTTACTTAATCATGTGTAGTCTGAGATGTTTTAGGTCAGTTTTAACAAAAGTACCAAACTATATTTTTGACTCTCTCTGTTGATAATTTGACTCATTGTTTCAAATCTAATGTTTTCTTTGTTCTTTCTCTAACTTGGTATAGAAGAGTGCAAAGAACCTCACCTACAGTGGACTACCATCAGTCTCAGTATGATAATGACCGCTTTCTTTTTGAAGATTTGGTTTGAGACATCATAAATTGTCTTTTTAAATCATATAAACAGTTACGGAACAGAACTTCTAAATAATAAATAACTTCCTTTCTCAGCAAAGACATCATGAATGTTTTTTTTTATAATATAAACAGCTACGGGACAAAACTTTAGTGGTCACATTTTGTGAGGCCATAGAGAAGTAGTGTTGCGTAACTTTGTGTTACCGTGAGAACAGCAAAATGTCTCATCATTACAAAGTGAGATTAGATCAACATCATGCCATCCATTTGCAGAACTTGGCATTGCAAAATACAATGACAATACAGAATGACTAGACAAGATAATCCATCCTCTTTATTATAAGAGACGGGTAACTCACAACTGCTCTGCAAAGACGTCCACATCACCTCTAGATCTCACTGTGCTCACTTTGCTGTCTGTGACACAATCAAGCTGTGGAAAGGTGAGAAGTCAAATTTAATCCTCATGTCACTTTATTATATGCAAAGTCTTTTAGATGAGATGTGATGAGCTTTGACACTGGTGAATGAAGGCAGTGAATGATTGTGCTGTGGCCACTGTGATGAGTTTTTCAGGATGAAGTGTGTTATGATCTGTCTGGTGTTGACGCTGGTCGTCCTCATGGCTGAACCCGGGGAGTGTGGTTCTCAACCTGTCGTGTACAAACTTGAATGTAAGGGAAGACCTCCGGTCTGTGTCCAATCGCCAGTAGGAGGTAAATCACAAGTTTTCATACATACTGAGCTGACAACAAATCACCCTTAACTGTACTAACTTACTACATACAACTCACTTAGTTCTGTGTTTAGCAAAAATATTTTACTTAGTCCTAGGCATTTCAGCAAATTAAGCATAGAGAGCATCATTAATGTGATAAATAATAAAGATTTATAAATATGTTAATATACTAATCTAGTTTTTGTCTTTTTGTCCCTTTAGCACTCAACAGACTGAGACGGTATGTACTACTAGAATTCTTTTTTTTTTAAATCTAAAGACTTGTGAAATGCCTCAAAACTAACAAACACAGTAAGCATCAGTATGAACCAGATCCCAAGTTGACGTCTTCAAGTACCTTATTTTGTCAAAACCCATTTAAATTTATGATGATATAACAGAGAGTAAAGAAGCAGGTGGACACATTTCAGGAGCCGGAATCAGTGAATTTCTTTCATTTTTACATAAAATTATTGCAAAAGTTATTCAATTATTAAAATATTTGTCAATTATCTTTCTGTTGCTCGACATCTGTTGATTAATCATCGACTAATCGTTTTGTCTCTGTTTTTTGCCCAGTTTGGAAAGGTCCCAAGATGAAGCGGAGTACGATAGAGCAGAGCAATACTTTCAGGACTGAGTCTGTTCTTGATTTTGAAGATATAGTTTGAGCTATATCTTTGTGCTTTGCAAAGCAAGAAATAATTGGCTGAGTAAACATGAAGCTCATGAAATGTAGTAACTTTAGTCACAGCTCTAACTGATGTTGTAAAATGTAAAATTGCTTGATAGTGAAAACTATCCTGCTGAATAAAGCTGCATTACAAAATACAGTCTCTGTTTCGTGGTATTATTAAAGTGAATACATGCTTGTTATTTTATTGCCGATGGTAATCAATAACATTGTTTTTTATTAAGGCAGAGGTAAATGTTCATATTAAGTAGATCTGAAGAATTTGTGTGTTGGTGTGATCAGTTTATAAAATGAACACTCTTCATATTACCAAAATGTATTTACAATTTATTTACAAAATGCATTTAGTGACCACATCTAACAAAATCCTTCAAGTCTTCTGTCATTCATTCTCACATCAATAAACACTGTATTTATGCAGCACATTTTTCAATTGCTACAGTAACACACTGTTTTCAAAACTGTTAAAAACACATCCAAAACAGCATGATGGCAGATGTGTATTCTTCAGTGACAGTATTGAGGTATCTAGAATATCTTTGCGCATGGTGATTGTTTCTTTTTTAATGATAATTGCAGCCATGGAGTATAATTCACGCTGCAGTAATACTACTACCACTTAATTATAAAACTGCAGCACATCTGTCAATTAAGTAATATCTCTCTCTATTGTTTTAACTTCTTTTTTCTTTTTTGTTGCTGTTGTAGCACTTTGAGATTTTTTGTTAAATATAAAGTGCGTTACAAATAAAATGTACTATTATTATTATTAATTATTCATATTTTTTCCACTGTACATTCTATAAATTGAAAATGAGTCAGATTTGTGTATTTGCTCAAAAATGACTGGCCTGAATTATAAAAAAAAAACATTGGAACTCATGATGTGTGTTGTATGCATGTCAATTATTGTGATGCAGATTTTGTACTGCCTACTGTTACAGTAGTATTTGAAAGTTGTTGCACTACGATTGACTATTTGATCCTCTTGGATAGAAATCCTGCTCGTGTTTTGAAAGAATGATTTCACAGAGTCAAGTTTAGTCTTGTTTTGACAGAGTTGTATGTAAAATAAGTTAGAAATCTATAGCTGGTATTTGCTGTAATGAAACAAAATGTGGTTTTGAACAGAAAATGAAATATTGCATGTCGGGGTGTTGCTGTGTTAATAGTTTAGAAAAAGTAACCTATCTTAAATCAAAGGCTTGTTAACAAAAAATGTATGAATCGTCAAACTTCAATGATAAAAGTTGATCACTTCTGTAGCATTGCCTGTTTGTATTTTTAGCTCAGTGTGTTATGAGTGACAGTGTATGCTGTCTGAGTGAGGATTGGTGCAGGTGTTATGGCTGAACGAGCTTATTTTGACATTCACATGTATGAAGTGTTTTGTTGCTCTGAGTCTGTTCTGGAGGTGAGATTTACTGTTGGGCCAAGATGCATGTTGGTCATGCAGACTGGAAGAAGAGTTTTGATCAAGTGGTTTCAGTATTGACCGATGCTTGTTAGCAATTGAAAATAGCTGTCCTTCAATAGAATAACATCTGTACTAGAACTCCAAAGACAATGTGGTCACTGTCCTTCAATTCTTTCATCATTTTTCTTTGTCAATTTTCAAGCAAAAATATTTGATGGTTCCAGTTTCTCAAATCTGTTAAAGTCAACGTATGTATGTGTACTTGTGATTTACAAACTGCATTCTCAGTGATAATACAGAGTATGTCGAGGACAGGTTGAGAAAGACACTGCCCGGGTTCAGCCATGAGGATGACCATCAACACCACAGAGATTATAACACACTTCATCCTGAAAAACACATCAGTGGCCACATCCAGAATCATTCACTACCTTCATTCACCAGTGTCAAAGCTCATCACATCTCATCCCAAAGACTCAAGCAAAGTGACATCTAGAGGTGATCAATCATGAGTTACCTGTCTCTATGTTTTTATTAATTTTTCAACCCAAGTGTCTTATCTACTCATTCTGTATTTGTCATTCTATTTTGCAATGCTAAATTCTGCACATAGCCGATAAGATGTTCACTAATCTCATTGTCTAATTGTACTTCCTCAAAGACATGAGTAAGTGATTCTGTCAAAGTTATTTTCGTCTGTGTGGGGTAGATGTCCGAAAAACTGAACAAAATGTTTTATAAACAGCAAAATGGTGAAATAATCAAATACTCAGCTGCTAATGTTGCTGCTGTTTTAGGAGATCATCAGGGGTCAGCTCAGGGTCCTCACTGACTGTCACAGTACTATCAGCATGTAATGTGTTCAAAAATGGGTTTTAACTAGAGCTGCTAGTGATGTTGTCAAGACGACCTAAAACAAGAACAAGTCATGACCAAGACCAGAGTGTATCAAGATCAAGACAAGACCAAAACTTCAAGGGGTTGAGACCCAGTCAAGACCAAGACCAAGACCAGTCCTAGTCTCTTCTTAAACTGTAAAATATCCTGCCTCTGTTAAATATTTGATAACCACAATCGAGGGATCATTGCAAAAAAAATGTGTGTATGTCAGCCGATATATCAATATCGGAATTCTTTACTATCATCATATTAGCATTTGGCGCAAAAATTGTGTATAGGTTGAATTCAAATATACACTGCTTAAAAAAATTAAGAGATCACTTAATCATCACAGTATACAGTTTTTTTCGATTGCTAAGACGCATTGGTCGAAACTGAAGCGACATGTTCAAAACTCTTAACATAGTCTGCATTTCCATCTTGCAGCTCAGCTCAACAGTTAATCTCATGCCCAAAAGTGTGTCTCACCAACAAAACACTTTATACTTGTCTCAAGAGAAGCTCATTCAACAAAACACTAGCACATTGTCTCACTTTGGAAACACACACAATCACTCTTAACAAACGGAACGACAAAATACTAACAACAAAGAACATTACATCAAATACATCTTATATTTCAAGTTTGAATGATTTTTGTCAGGTAAATCAGTATTTTATATAGGATCTTTTGCACTTTAATGGTTCTAAATTATTTTATATGCTGTAATATATTGCAACAACACTGAATCAGGAATGCAGAGATTTATTCAAGAACATTTGTGCTTTTGCATAAGTACTTCAGGACCATACAAAAGATAAAGATTACATCAACAGAATAATGCAGAATCTCAGAATTCCAGGGGTAGAATACAAATTACAGTAAGAGATAAAACTAAACTCCTTCCTCTCCTGGCTGCTCTTCTCTCTCTACCAACTTCACCCGCTGCTCTTTGATCCATACTTGCACAGGAAAAAGAATCAGAAGCCCCTCCTTTTGTATATGCTTTCTAATGAGGCCAAACGCAGATCACCTGAATCAGTTTTCAGCTGAAAACTACCATCAGCTGTTTGGAATTGCATCTTCGTTTTATTTATTTTTACTGTCAATAATTTGATATCTTTTTCAATAGATTTCAATGTGGCTGCAGCAGAAATTCCCCGTGTTTTTTCCCCCTATCATTCTGTTTTGAGTGTGTTTTTAACTGTTTGGAACAAAGTGTGTTAGCATTTGCAAAAATGTGCTGTTAAAGCATAGTGTTTTGCAGGTGTGAACTAGTGAATGAGAAAAGACTTCATCCATTTCGGTGACTGTGGTCACTGAATGCACTTCGTCTGAAAGCAATGAAAAGTGAGACACAGTTTAGCCCACATGCATTTCTGTTTTGCAGACTGTGTTAAGAGTTTTGAACATGTCGCTTCAGTTTCGACCAATGCGTCTTAGCAATCGAAAAAAACTGTAATACCAAGTCAGTTCAACTTCAGGGAAATCAATCTGTCCCTTTAGGAAGCACACGTGATTGTGAATCAGTTTCACCTGCTTTGGTGCAAATAAAAGTGACAACAGGTGCAATGAAGAAGCAAAAGCAAGTGTAGGAGATACACTACTAATAAATGTAATTTATTAATCACTTGCAATTAATTAATTAATTAATTAATTAATTAATTCCATTTTAACCTCTTCTAGCTCTGCCTCTTTCTCCATCTGTTCAAGATGGGATTCCTTAACTTGGTCCCTGGTTTCTTTTAGTGCCTGTTGCATGTCTTGGAGACATTTCCTTTCACTTTCTCTGGCCTTGTCCCAGACTTTGAGCTTAATTTCTAGATCCTTGTTTTTCTTTGTTGCTTCTTCAAGGTCTTTGTCAGTATCTCTAAGATGTTTAGTTACTTCTCTAAGTTGATATTCTGTTTTATCAAGCTCTTGCCCTTGGGCGTGAAGGATTTGTTTGAGCTCTGAGTTTCCTTCCTTCAGTTTGGCCTGTTCCTTCTCTTGTGCTTTAACCTGAGACTCAAATTGGTTAATGCGGTCTTCTGCCTTAGTTAAGGACTCCATTATCTCCTCAAGTTGCTTTTTAGGGGTTTTGTGGTTGTTTTTTTTATATTGTTGTTTTTTATACTAACACAGACATTATCCCATGTAGCTCACTAGGGTCGGTTTTCTGGATTTCCTCTGCATAACCTGGTAGAAACTCTATAGTAAGATCCAATATTACTGAATCTAGATTGTCTGAGGGATCCACTAAATTTACGGAGTTGGATTCATCAGTCCCTGCCATTGTTCTAGTTTGTTTGTTTTTTGTTTTTTTCAAAAATTTGTATTTACTTTGTTTTATTTATCTACTTATTTTATTGTACATTTTGAATTCGAATTGATTTTCGATTAGAGATAGAGTTGGCTTGGTAAATTAACTCAAACTTGTGTGAAATTCAAAAACAAGCAGGCGTTTGGATTTCGAAGGACCTGACAGCTAATGTGTTAATAACAAAGGCCAAAGTATTTGATCTAAATGTGAATTCTAGTCAAAAATACTTGGATGTGTAGTTAACAACTTAATTCTTTGATTTTGCATGTGTGTATCTTATATCAAAATCAAATTTCAAGTAGTACTAAAAAATTTTAATTGAATTTGGATTAAAGTTATCAAATGTATATTTTACAACTTAATTATTTGATCTGCATGAATAATGAGACCCATTAATTCACTGTAGTAGGCACTGCAGTATCACAGGTTTCCAGTAATACAATTTAGCAAATCGATGTGTGGGATTTGGCTCTGTCTAAAATTTCAGTCTGTTAAAGCTGAAAGACCAAATTCACTTAACCAAGTCAGCCAGCAGAGTGTGCTATTTATCAGCCACCAGGGACTGTTTAAAAAAAATCAATTTTAACTGAGTTGGCTAGCAGAGGGCGCTATTACATTTTTTAAAATTTTAACAAAGTCAGTCAGCAGAGGTATCGCAGACTTTAAAAAGTTTTAACAGAGTCGGCCACCAGGGGCGCTGTCTCAAAATTGAATTTTAACAAGGCTACAGTAAGAGGAGTCTAGAGGAGGGACTTTTTAGCCCCGCCCACTGATATACCCCCCTTGTTTATCAGGTTTGGCTCAGTGATGGTTTGGGCTCTGAAGGGTTCACTTCTCAGCAGACAAACTTACAGCAGTGGAGTTCACTGGTCACACACAGCAAATCCTGCCGCTTTTATGTTTAGCACAGCCAGTTTTTTTCCAGCTCTTCAGAAAACATTCAACCAGCAACTAGCATTGCATTCATTTACTTGTGTTTTCACAATTTGAACTGATAGAGGTTTTCTGCCCTCCTTTAAACAGTCAAATATACTGTCCTATGAACAAGATTGAGAGAACAATCTTGATACTACACGGCATAGAACAAATAAAAGCCTCTCACTGTTTACACAGCTGTTTTCTGTTTAGGTAGCTAATCTTAATCAGAATAACACGAGGGTCTGAGCAAGTTGCAAATATCTCTGGAACATCGCAGCAAATACTCACTTTACTCAGGATGATTCTCTAGGCTTTGGCACGGTGCAACAGCTTAGGATTCATCAAAACTAGTTATTTTTAAAAGTGTACAACAACACTTATGCATGCAAATACAGACCCTTTCCAAAAAATTTGAATATTATGGAAAAGTTTATTTATTTCCATAATTCCATTCAAAAAGTTAAACTTTCATAGATTATAGATTCAGGGCCCACAATTTAAACGATTTCAAGCATTTATTTGTTTATTTGTACATAATTTGGGCTTCCAGCTCATAAAACCCACGAAAACAGGAATTCAAAAAATTTGGCAGAGATTCAAGAATCTGGCAGAGATCCAGTAAGAGTGGAATGAGGCGGGAGTCACAGCTTCAAAAACCACCACATTCAGACGCATCCGGGAGATGGGCTACAACTGTCGGGTTCCTCGGGTCAAGCCACTTCTGAGCCTGAGCCAACGTAGGAAGCGTCTCAACCGGGCCAAGGAGAAGAAGGACTGGACTGTTGGCCAGTGGTCCAAGGTCCTCTTTTCCGATGAAAGTAAAGTGTGCCTTTCATTCGGGAATCAAGGTCCAATGGTTTGGAGGAAGACGGGTGAGGAACAGAACCCAAGCTGCTTGAGGTCCAGTGTGAAATATCCACAGTCAGTCATGATTTGGGGTGCAATGTCCGGTGCAGGTGTAAACTCTGCTTTCTTAAATCCAAGGTCACCGCAACAGTCTACCAAAATGTTTGAGAGGACTTCATGATTCCTTCTGCTGAGGATCTGTATGGAGATGCAGATTTCATGTTCCAGCAGTACCTGGCCCCTGCCCATACCGCCAGAAGCACCAAAACCTGGTTTGATGCCCATGCCATCACAGTGCTTGACTAGCCAGCCAACGCGCCGGACCTAAACCCCATTGAGAATCTATGGGGTATTATCAAGAGGAAAATGAGGGGCACCAGACCCAAAAACAAAGAAGAGCTGACAGCAAGCATCAAGGAAATCTGGGCTTCCATAACTCCCAGGCAATGCCACAGGCTGATTGCCTCAATGCCACGACGGTATATATCGAGGCAGTGATTAAGGCAAAGGGATTCCCAACCAAGTATTGAAGATTGACATATCATTTTGAAAGTACCATATTTTGATTGATTTGATGTGATCCTAATTTTTCTTTTTTTCCTGCAAAAACTGAGAAGTAAATGGTGATTTTTCTTCACAGTATTCTAATTTTTTGAATTCCTGTTTTCGTGGGTTTTATGAGCTGGAATATTATATAAATATATATATATATATATAAATATTTGAAATCGTTTAAATTGTGAGCCCTGAATCTATAATCTATGAAAGTTTAACTTTTTGAATGGAATTATGGAAATAAATAAGCTTTTCCATGATATTCTAATTTTTTGGAAAGGGTCTATATATTCGAATGTTTAAAAAAACGGAGACTCGATTGTGAAAATTAATATTCGACTGTGGGGAAAAAAAACACATCGGCGGATGCTTTGCGAGTGGGCGCACTGCATGATGGGTCAGGGACAGGTCACTTGCACAGCGTCACTCACTGCTGAAAGTGAGACGCGACAAAAACCGTGGCAGATGCAGATGGCAGAGAGAAAAACGAATCGGCAGAAAGTTCAGAGCCCAACTCGGCAGCAGAGAGAGTGGTTTGGACTCTAAGCAACCTAAAAAGCCCCGTTTGGAAATACTTTGGATTTTGGTCAGTAGACGGCAAAAATGCGGAGCCTCGAGATAAAGTTGTATGCAAGCTGTGTAAGCAACAGTTAGCTTACCATTCCACCACTAGCAATATGAGGGGAGTTTGCGCATAGAGAGAGAGAGGGGCGAGCGAGAGAGAAGTCTACAGTCTTAAAAGCTTTACGGTATAGGCCATTAGTTCATTTACTTATTTTGAAATGTGTAGGTATGTTTTCAAAGACATGTTAAAACTAAAATAAAAATATCTATACAAGTAGTTATGTCTCATTGTATTAGTTTGTCCTCCTGTTATTGACATAATGCGCAAATCTAGATATTTGAATGGTTCGGACCTATGTGTTTTTTTAGAGGGAATATTCAAACGTCATTTTGGAGCAATTTTGACAGCCCTAGTGTATTTATTGTGTTCGTGTTATGGGATCCCAGAGAAACGCAATCTTTTTGCTGCACTTCTTTTGTAGGTACAGCTTAATGACAATAAAGCTTTAATTTATTGATTCATTGATTGATTTTGTGATAATGCAGAGCCCTATGTCAGAGGCAACATTTTTGTTTAGTAAAAATCCCAACAAATGTCACATCATGATTTTAAAAACATACAAGCAGTTAGACTGAATGACAATTTCAATCACAGTATCAACATAAGAACTCATACTGATGAATTTGATATTGCTGAGATTGCTTTATATAAACTAACATTTTAATACAAAATGAATTCCCCCTGACAGAATAATGTACATGCCTCATGTTTGTACGTGACTGTACTGACAACGCAAGATGTTTCTTAAGAAAGGAGGTAATTCATCAGTTTCATCAGCAAAAGGAGAACAAACAAGTTATTTAGAACTCGGGGATGAAAAGGTCAACTTCCTCTTTGTAAACTTACAAGAAGTATAGAGTATATAGGTTAAAGGTCAAGTCTTGTAACATAACAGTACATTCAAGTTGATCACTTGTTCACATTCCGACCCACAACTACTCACTAAATTATTACATGAGTACTCAGTACTCACTGATAGGACCACATCCATCTTTGACCTCTGCTTCATTTTGTTCTCATCCAACCACCTGTCAAGTTTCATGACTGCATCCTACACAGTAACAACAATAACAGCTGCACCAGAGTAGAAGGGGGTGACAGGAACTGAGTTACACTGGCCCGCAACTTAAAACAAACAAAGACCCCTGGTGGAAAGGGAGGGGAACTAGCCCCATTCCTACTTTTTATAACTCTAATTTCTGCAGCATGCTAGGATGACAGCCATCTTTAAAGTCGTACTTATTTGATCTCAAATATACACCGTTAAAGTTTTGTACTGAATCTTACAGAGTTGTGATGCTATCACCTTCACAACAATCTGTCCACAGACAGACAGACAGACAAATGAACACCTGGCAAAATACTCAGAAATTGATCATGTGAAATTTCCTGGGACAAAACGTGTCTCCAGAACACATTTTTCCATGATGACACCATGGATAGGACAACAAAATGTTTTATTGCAGATCACGATACACAACACAAATCGTAGATAGTGGTGAATCTTGATAATTGGGATAATTGTAAAAAGAGATAATTGTGAAATATCCTCACAACTTGAAAAAGCTGGGTTAGGGTTAGGGTTATAGATATACAGTCCTGTGTTGGTGTCCTAATTTATTTTGATTGCCTAAACCTGTCACCATGGCTGACGGCCCGACCTGCACAATGTTTCCCCCACAAAAACAAGAAACAAAACAACACGAACAAATACTATGGAGTCCAAACTAGATAAACATCAGGGAGGTGAGGTTACCACCATTTATTTGTACAGAGGGACCCTTATGATTCATAATGACTTATTAAAGATTCTTCTCTCACACACACACACGCACACACACACACATACACACACACACAGATAGAAACGAATATAGTTTGTTAAAAATGACCTACGACATCAGACTACACACATCTACTTAACCTAGATAAAATGTGGGGTGGAGGGTTGTGAGAGCCAGACAACAGAAGCCTGCCACACAAAACAAAAACACACCAGTGCACAACTTTAAAGCCCCAGCATGTGTAATGTTGCTTGTTCATTTCAAACCAGCAAGAACGTGTACAAACTGACTGACACCTCCCTCATCCTCTTGTTCTGTTAGGATAACTTTCCCTGTTATCATTTTTATTAGTACATTAAGTTCTGGACACATCATAGAACTCCTGTCATAGTTCTGCCCAACTTTCACCTGACTGAGTGTAGTCTGATATTTAGGTCAGTTTCAACAAAAGTACCACATTATATTGTTGACTCTCTCTGTTGATAATTTGACTCATTGTTTCAAATCTAAGGTTTTCTTTGTCCCTTCTCAGACTTAGTATAGAAGAGTGCAAAGAGCCTCACCTACAGTGGACTACCATCAGTCTCAGTAATTTGCTTGATAGTGAAAACTATCCTGGTGAATAAAAAGCTGCAATACAAAAAAGCAGTCTCTGTTTTCTGCCTGTTATTTTACGTACATGGGTCAGAACTTTTAGTGGTAACATTTTGTGAGGCCATACAGCCGGGGGATAAGTAGTGTTGTTAACTTTGTGTGCCCATGTAAACAGTAAAATGTCCAGTCATTAGAAACTGAGATCAGATCAAAATTTCTTCATCCATATGCAGAACTTGGCATTGCAAAATACAATGACAATACAGAATGACTGGATAAGATTATTCCATCTCCATCCTTATAAAAAGACGGGTAATTCACAACTGCTCAGCAAAGACGTCCACGTCACCTCTAGATCTCACTGTGCTCACTTTGCTGTCTGTGACACAATCAAGCTGTGGAAAGGTGAGAAGTCAAATGTAATCCTCATGTCACTTTATTATATAAAAGGTCTAGATGATTAGATGAGATGTGATGAGCTTTGACGCTGAACAATGAAGGCAGTGAATGATTCTGGATGTGGCCACTGTGATGTGTTTTTCAGGATGAAGTGTCTTATGATCTTTCTGGTGTTGACGCTGGTCGTCCTCATGGCTGAACCCGGAGAGTGTCGCTCAATGCCTGTGCCTTGTCGTGGGCCATACTGCGACATGCCATGGGGATTGAAGGAAGAAAGAGGTAAATCACTAGTGTTCATACTGAGTTGACTTTAACAGATACACCTCAGATTTACACAAACAGCAGGCTACTTTAGTCTGTGATCAATGAATCACACTTGACTGTACTAACTTACTACATACAACTTCACTTAGTTCTGTGCTTAGCTAAAATCTTTTTAGTCCTGGTATCTCAGCTAATAAACCTAAAGCTAAGTACAGACAACATCATTAATGTTCTGATTTCAAAGATTTTCAAATATGATAAGAATATACTGTTTATTTATGTCTTCATACTAATGTCATTTTCATCTTTTTGTCTCATTAGCGCTCAACATCGCTAAACGGTAAGTACTTCTGAGTTATTTCTGTTGATTTCAAACACACAAATAAAAACAATCTAAAGACTTTTTGAAATGCCTCAAAAAAATCAAACAAAGTAAGCATCAATATGAACCAGATCCCAAGTTGACATCTTTAAATCCCTTTATTTTGTCGAACCCATTTAAATTCAAGATTATATAATAGAGAGTAAAGAAGCAAGTGGACACATTTCAGAAGGTGGAATCAGTGAATTTCTGTCATTGTAGCTTGAATATTATTGCAGAAGTCATTCAATTATTAAAATATTTGTTGATTAATATTCTGTTGATAATTTGACTAACTGATTCCTTTTTATTCTTCCCCAGTGGAGTTTGGAGGCATGGATGATGATAAATTGAAGCTGTACTATCAAGACTGAGTCTGTTCTTGATTTTGAAAATATGGTTTGAGCTATATCTTTGTGCTTTGCAAAACAAGAAATAATTGGCTGAGTAAACATGAAGCTCTTGAGATGTAGTGACTTTAGTCACAGCTCTAATTGATGTTGAAAAATGTAAAATTGCTTGATAGTGAAAACTATCCTGCTGAATAAAGCTGCATTACAAAAGACAATCTCTGTTTTGTGGTATTATTTAAGTGAATACATGCTTGTTATTTTATTGGTGATGATAATCAAGAAAGTTGTTTACTATTAAGTCAGAGGTAAATTTTTATATCAAGTAGATCTGAAAAATGTGTGTGTTGGTGTGATAAGTTTATAAAATGAACACTCTTCATATTTCTTTCTGTTTCTGAATGTACTTGTTTCTCTGTAACAAAAAAAAAGGAACACTTTAGAAATTATTCAATTCTGGCATTTTCTCCATCAGTAGATTAATCATTTGGTCTATAAAACATCAGGAAAACAGTGAACATTTTGATTTTATAAGAACCCAAGATGATCGTGACAATTTTTGTTGATTGCTTTCATGCATTGTTCAACACTGAATTTTCACACAAAATGCATTCAACGACCACATCTTACAAAATCCATCAAGACTTCTGTCATTCATTCTCAAACATCTACAAACACTGTATTTATGCAGCACATTTTTGCTAACACACTGTTTTCAAAACTGTTACAGTAGTATTTGAAAGTTGTTGCACTATGATTGACTATTTGATCCTCTTGGATAGAAATCATGCTCGTGTTTTGAAAGAATGATTTCATAGAGTCAAGTTTAGTCTTGTTTTGACAGAGTTGTATGTAAACTAAGTTTTGTTGCATTTTGAAATCTATAGCTGGTATTTGCTGTAATGAAACAAAATGTGGTTTTGAACAGAAAATGAATTATGTCATGACAGGGTGTTGCTGTGTTAAAAGTTTAGAAAAAGTAACCTATCTTAAATCAAAGGCTTGTTAACAAAAACTGTATGAATCGTCAAACTTGATCTAAAAAAACTAAAACTAAAAGTTGATCACTTCTGTAGCACTACCTGTTGTTTGTATGTTTAGCTCAGTGTTTTATGAGTGACAATGTATGCTGTCTGAGTGAGGATTGGTGCAGGTGTCATGGCTGAACGAGCTTATTTTGACATTCACATGTATGAAGTGTTTTGTTGCTCCGAGTCTGTTCTGGAGGTGAGATTTACTGTTGGGCCAAGATGCATGTTGGTCATGCAGACTGGAAGAAGAGTTTTGATCAAGTGGTTTCAGTATTGACCGATGCTTGTTAGCAATTGAAAATAGCTGTCCTTCAATAGAATAACATCTGCACTAGAACTCCAAAGATAATGTGGTTACTGTCCTTCAATTTATTTATCATTATTTTCTGTCAATTTTCAAGCAAAAATATTTGATGGGTCCAGCTTCTCAAATCTGTTAAAGTAAACTCAGCATGTATGTGTACTTGTGATCTACCGACTGCATTCTCAGTGATAATATGGAGCAAGTCGAGGACAGGTTGAGAAAGACACTCCCCGGGTTCAGCCATGAGGATGACAATCAACACCACAGAGGTTATAACACACTTCATCCTGAAAAACACATCACAGTGGCCACATCCAGAATCATTCACTACCTTCATTCACCAGTGTCAAAGCTCATCACACTCCATCCCAAGGTCTTTGCACCTATTAAAGTAACATCTGGATCAAATTTTGCTTCTCACCTTTCCACAGATTGATTGTTAGAACAAAAAAACTGGTGTCACACAGCAAAGGGAGCAAAGGGACATCTAGAGATGATGTGGATTGCCAAGCAGTCATGAGTTACCTGTCTCTTTATGTTTTTTTTGTTTTTTAAACTTATCTACTCATTTTTTAGTTGTCATTGTATTTTGCAATGTCAAGTTCTGCACATAGACGATAAGATGTTCACCAATCTCATTGTCTAATCGTACTTCCTCAAAGACATGAGTAAGTGATTCTGCCAACGATATTTTCATCTGTTACAGCAAAATGGTGAAATGATCAAATACTCAGTAGTGAGCGGCTAATGTTGCTGCTTTTTAGGGAGGTCATCAGGGGTCATCTCAGGGTCCTCACAGACTGTCACAGTACTATCAGCATGTAATGTGTTCAAAAATGGGTTTTAACGAGAGCTGCCAGTGTTGTTGTCAAGATGACCCAAAACAAGAACAAGTCATGACCAAGACCAGAGTGTATCAAGATCAAGACAAGATCAAGACTTCAAGGGGTTGAGACCCAGTCAAGACCAAGACCAAGACCAGTCTGAGTCCCACAATGCATGACACACACTAAACTGTGGAACCTGGAAACCATAGGCACTCCTAAAATTGATCTGAAAGATCCACATTATCATGAAAACACCCACAGAAGACAAATCTTGATTTATCTTCATTCACTTCTTCGCAAATATATTCGAGCCTGACCGACATAATATCAGCTGAGACTGACCCATCACAGATGCGTATATTGGTATCAGTGCATATGTTTTCTGATATCAGCCGATATGAAACATTTTGGTTTTAATGCAGAAATGATGCTTGTGGTGATTCAGGATACTAAAATTTCCAGTGAAGTTTACTGTTTCAGCGAATTAATGTCATTTTAGACAATAAAGTTTATTGTTAAACTGTAACATCTGTCACATATCTTAGTCACTAGTGTCTGACAACCACTTTTGAAGGATCATTGCAAAAAAATGTGCACATGTCGGCCAATATAACAATATCAGACGTCTTTGTCTTACTTATATCTGCATTGGTATTGGCCCCAAAAATCGCGTATCGGCTGTGTTCTAATATACAGTACTGTGCAAAAGTTTTAGGCAGGTGTTAAAAAATGCTGTAAACTAAGAATGCTTTCAAAAATGGAAGTGTTAAAAGTTTATTTTCAAAATATTACAAAATGCAAAGTGAGCGAACAAAAGAGAATCTAAATCAAATCAATATTTGGTGTGACCACCTTTTGCCTTTAAAACAGCATCAATTCTTCTAGGTACACAGTTTTTGAAGGAACTTGACTGGTAGGTTGTTCCAAACATCTTGGAGAACTAACCACGGATCTTTTGTGGATGTAGGCTTCCTCAAATCCTTCTATCTCTTCATGTTATTCCAGACAGACTCGATTATGTTAAGATTAGGGCTCTGTGAGGGCCATACCATCACTTCCAAGACTTCTTGTTCTTCTTTACGCTGAAGATAGTTCTTAATGACTTTGGCTGTATGTTTGGGGTCGTTGTCCTGCTGCAGAATAAATGGTCACCTTGTGATTTAAGTTTGTTTTTTGTTCTTCATCCTGCCTACCTCCTGAGAGTGTTTCTGCATTACGGCCCTTAATACTCTATTTTTGTAAAACGTAGCAACTTCTATACCATGTTTTACCATCCACCTAACACAATTTTTTGCAAACATTAGGTTTTAAAGGGGACATATTATTCAAAACTCACTTTTTCCTTGCTTTAGTATGTATATTTTCGTATCCGGAGTGCCTCCCCACCCCTTAAGCGTGATTTTCGACCACTAAGTCAATGTTTTGTGAACTACCAGAGTCAGGAATTGAGTCTCTAAACGAGCCATATGGATTTCACCCAGATTGTTACGTAACAGTCCGGGTGATTTGAATACTCCAGCCCTCGCGCTGGGTATCTCCTCCCACACTACAGCAGCAACCTGAATGAGGATCCGCCATTTTCTTGTTCTCGCTTCACTTGTACGCAACAGCCTGACCGCTACCATGTACAACCCGAAAGCCAAGCACTGCTGCTCTGTCGTTGGATGCACAGATCCTCATGTTTTGCTACATCACCTCCCTACCAAAGAGGATATCAGAGCTAAGTGGCTACATTTCATTTATCAGGGAAACGTCCCAGCTTCAGTGAGCAAAAGCGTTATGGTCTGTGCCAGTCACTTCACGCCGGACTGTTTCAGCAACCAGGGTCGGTATAACGCTGGCAACAACACTGATGATGTAAGTATTTATTTAACAGTATAGTTTGTGTTACTTTGGCCGTTTAGCACACGAGCTAACGCTAACCGTCGATGTAAATATGAGGCTGAACTAACTTTACATGTGAAGTTATCAACGTTGAACACGCAGAGGAGACGGTATGAAATTGTCTCAGTTGTTAGTGGACGGTGAGCTCCTGTTCCGCCGTGAACACGCAGAGGAGATGGTATGAAATTGTCTCAGTTGTTAGTGGACGGTGAGCTACTGTTCCGCCGTGAACACGCAGAGGAGATGGTATGAAATTGTCTCAGTTGTTAGTGGACGGTGAGCTCCTGTTCCGCCGTGAACACGCAGAGGAGATGGTATGAAATCATCTCAGTTGTTAGTGGACGTTGAGCTCCTGTTCCGCTGTGAACACGCAGAGGGGATGGTATGAAATTGTCTCAGTCGTAAGTGGACGGTGAGCTACTGTTCCGCCGTGAACACCCAGAGGAGACGGTATGAAATGGTCTGTTATTCACGGCCAGTGAGCTACGTTGATTAATTAGCATGTTGTGCTAAAGGACAGTGTGTTAGATGCCCAGGAGCAACTTGGCAGTCGTACGACTTACTGTGTGTTGGTATGCACACAGCTAACGCTACAGCTAACTACGTGTAGCGTTAGCTGCTGGCATGAGAGACCAGACCTGAGAGTACCAAAACATTATCTGCAGTAAAGCAATCACTACTTTGTTTTGGAGCTGGAGACAGGGGTTACCTGCTACATGTCTGCTGTGCTACTATCAGTTATATGCAGGCATGGACACAGAAAAGTTGCGTCGCGCTGTGTATTGCTCGTTGTTGTTGGTTTCTTGTTTTTTTTTTCCAACTTTATTGAAAGTTGCTGTGCCTCGGTCACGCGATGCCGTCCTCACGTCTTCCGCCCGGCAGGAAGAGGTGGGCGGTGCACGCAGTAGCTCATTAGCATTAAAGGTAAAGGAACTCAAACCGGCCGCTTAGAGCAGGGCTGTGAAACTGGTGTGTAAACAACCCTGCTGTGCTCAATCCTTCGTTTTTTTCGACCAAAGCATGTTGCTAACATTCCATTTAGACACCAAGGACCCATGTCAACAAGCAGAAATGAGCATAATATGTCACCTTTAAAGGTATAGTTGGCAATCCTGTTCAGAAACACTTTTTGTTATACTGGGTGAAATGGTCTTTCCATCCTGAGAGTAGTCCATACATAATGTGTTCAGAAAAAGGAACGAAAAAAATCAGACCTCTGTGGCAGCTGCAGGCCTGTAAAAACTCTGACCAATCCCTGCCTCTCGGTCCGAGTTGAAAGAACCAATCAGATGCCTTCATGTCTCGTCCTGCCTACACCCACCCCCCCCTCCTCCCTCCCTGCGCGCACTCATCACGTGTCACCGTTGCCGGATATATTCAGCACACTGTATATGGAGTTAGCAGGAGACACACACTCCAGGTCAGAAGGTGGCGGTAATGCACACCTAACAGTTGTTTGCCAACAGCCATAAAACAACAGAAGAGGAAGAGTTAGCACAGTTAGCAAGAGAACGATGGCAGAGAAAATGCAGCTAAAGTAGCACTTCCAGAAGTGATGCAGAGGTTGCTGTCTTTCTGTTGGACAGGTAATTATTTGTTTTGCTTCGGGGGGATTTGTTATTTTCATGAAATATGTAACGTTAACCAACTTAGCTACGTTTGTAGCTTGTATTAGCCCAGTGCTAACGGCTCTCCTCTGCCCTGCTGACGGACTGTCTGATGCGCGTTCAAGTTTGTGGGGGCGGGGCTTTGGACGGAGCACTGACGGGAGAGGGAGAAGGGGATGGAGCTTAGATGAGGTGCCACTTTCAAATCTTGCTAGCTCTCCAACATTACCAACTATACCTTTAACTGCAGATTTTTTTTCCTCGTAAGTTGCCTAAGACACGACCAGTAAGCACATTACTGTTGATTGGTCCTGTAATGTTGTGGGACATTTCTCTTTTATTTGATGAGTGAAGGACCTGTTTAGCTGTCAGAGTGTGAACACCATCAGATCGACACGCCACCGCTCCACACCTCCGGCTTATCCATTCACACTAGGGGTGTCCTGATTTCTATTTTTTATCCAAATCGATCGAAATTATGTCAGGGTATCGAGTATCGAAGTCAAAGAGAGGATCGACGATCCCCCCCCCGGGGAGGTGTGCAAAGCTATGCAGTACGCACGCACACTACGCAAAGTTACGCACACGACGCAGCACATTGTAGCCGACGCTGCAAGTTAGCTAACCTGCAGATTATGACGCCATGGCAGCAAGTTCAGATAAAGGAGACGCGGCACCGGAGCTTGAAGCAGCTCCTGCTTCTCATAAATCACCAGTATGGAAGTATTTTGCATTCCCGGTGAGTTATGTCGACAACGTTCGCGTTGTCGACAAGAAGACCACAGTGTGTAAAATATGCTATGTGCGTGTACCATACCCGACCACGGGAAACACTACAAACATGGCAGCACACATTCGCCGGCATCACAAAGATGTAGATTTGACAACTGGGAAAACACCATCACTGGTCCAGCCAACTATTCCATCCTCGTTTGCAATAAAACTTCCACAGACCTCAGCTTGCGCAAAAGCTATAACTAACGCTATAGGGCTATTTATAGCAGCAGACCTGCAGCCTTATTCGGTGGTGGAAAACACTGGATTTAAACATTTAATTAGCGTACTTGAGCCACGCCACAGTATGCCCAGCAGGTCGCATCTTACAACAAAAGTGTTGCCCTCCATGTATGAAGACGTTAAAGAAAAAGTTTGGGGGGATCTGAGCAATGCAGAGTTAGTTGCCTTAACAACAGATGGCTGGACCTTAAGAGCAACTGAGAGTTACATCACCGTCACAGCGCACTTGGTCAAAAAAGATTGGGAGATTGAAAGTCCAGTCCTTCAAACTCACCCCATCTATGAAGCACACACAAGTGGTAATTTGGCAGAAGTGCTAAAGGAAGCGGTACTAGAATGGAAACTGGACAGACAAAATACAACCATCCCTGTGACCACAGATAATGCCAAAAACATTGTCAATGCCTCAAATGCAGCTGGACTGTCACCACATATAGGATGTTTTGCGCACACAGTGAACCTGGCATCCCACAAGGGGTTGGGAGTAAACCAGATTTCTCGTCTTTTGGGCAAAGTACGGAGGGTGGTCACCTTCTTTCACAAGAGCACGACTGCAGCAGCTGCCTTAAAGGCCAAACAAGAGATGCTCCAGCTTCCTCCTCACAAGCTGGTTCAAGATGTTACTAAAAGGTGGAACTCCAGCTATGACATGGTCACACGCTACTTGGAGCAACAAGCTGCTGTTTATTCTGCACTCACAGAGAAAGACGTTAAAAAGAGTGCCAAAGATCTCATCACACTCTCTGATCAAGATGTGACTGTTCTGGAAGATGTGGTTCAGGTTCTGAAGCCCATGAAAACAGTCACAACTCTACTGAGCTCAGCACAGCAGCCAACTGTGTCTATGGTCTTGCCACTCAAACACACCATTCTCACATCAATGAAACACAGTGACACGGATTCACAGATTGTGAAGGATGTTAAATCTGCTATAGCAACCAGAGAGGGAGGTATTCAGATTCCAGACTTCAAAAGTTCCTGAATGAGAGCACTGCCTTGGATCCTCAGTTCAAGTCTTTACCCCATCTGGATGACCCCTCTCGGAATGAGATCTTCAACAGTCTGGCAGAGAAAATCCTGCATAAGCATACCACACAGGTATGTGGCCAATTGAAATTAACATGATGAAATGTCAACTAT
Organism: Pagrus pagrus; assembly: GCF_965226575.1. Classification (NCBI taxonomy): domain Eukaryota; kingdom Metazoa; phylum Chordata; class Actinopteri; order Spariformes; family Sparidae; genus Pagrus; species Pagrus pagrus. Next base: position 18,786,692 of record NC_140200.1, on the reverse strand, counting down.
TAATAATAATGCAAATCCATCTTATAGTTAAAACACAATGATAAATTCATATTCTGACAAGTAGTTATCTTTTATTAAATATATTCACATTTTGCATTTTAATATTTCATTAATTATAACAACATTCTGTTTGTTGTTGTTGTTGTTGTTGTCACACCTAAGTGTCACATGTGCCTTTTCATTACCTTAAACAGCTGTTTTGTGTGACCTTGTATTTTATAGACTCAGGCCTCAGGACAAGGGACCAGCCAAAACCCTGCGGAGGACCCAGAAACTGCAGCAACCAGTGAAGGCAGCCCCCCAGCGAAGAGCACAACACTCAGTGAATTGTGTGGTGATTTTTTCAGCGCAGCCCTCACTACATCATCAACACCAAAACCATGGTCTGATGTTGTCAAAGAGGAGATAGAGCTATACAAGATGGCTAAAGTCATTTCTGTGGATGTAAATCCACTGAAATGGTGGAAAGACAATGAGCATCAGTACCCAAATGTGTCCAAGCTCTCCAAACATTATCTTGCTGTGCAAGCAACAAGTGTTCTCCACAACAGGGGACATTGTGACCGCTCAAAGAGCAGCCCTTTCTCCAGAGAATGTGGACATTCTCATCTTCTTAAAGAAAAACTTGAAAATGTAAAAATAACCAGTTGTCTTATCTGGCCATAAATATGTAAATAGTTAATAGTTTGATAACTCAAAGAGCATCTCTCTCTCCAGATAGGATAACAACATATCTTTGTTAAAGAAAAAAACTTGAAAGAAGAATGTAAAAATGACAGTTGTCATTCTCAGGGGACAAAAAAGTCCAAACTACTTATTTTTTTATGTTCAACTGTTACTAATTGTTCCATGACTGGACATGACTGTTATATTTTTTATTTATTTATTTATTTTGTTGCACATTGTCATTTTAAAAGTAGTGCACACTGCTGTAACCAAAAAGAGTCACTAGATGGCAGCCAGGCACCCTCTGTGACCTCATTTTTGTTATTATTATTGTTACGTTTGTTTTTGTTGTTTTCCACTTGACTGAGAACAAGATTGTTACCTTCATATTGTAAATAAATCATTTAAATTTGACCATTAGTGCCTAATGTGATACATTATGGAAATTGCATCACTTGATGTAGCCCATCTTTTGATATAAGATTTACTGTACACAATTTGATGATTAAAACCAATGATCGTAGACTAGACTAGTCTGAAAATGGCATAGGCCTCTGTACTGTAAAAAGAAAAAAAATCGAGAATCGAATCAAATCGTGACCCTAAAATCGAAAATCAAATCGAAACGAGGATTTGGAGAATCGTGACACCCCTAATTCACACAGATGCCGGCTCGCCTCTGATACTACCTCCAGAGGCGCATCAGAGCCACAGTGAAACTGTGCACCCTCTCCACATCTGTAACTTTCACACAGACGACAATGTGGAGAATCAGCGCGTGATTTACGCATTCAAAGGACAGTGTGGATGGGGCTACAGACTCACAGACTCACACTGTTCACTCAGAAGTTCTGTTTGTCCCTTCTCTAACTTGGTATAGAAGAGTGAAAAGAGCCTCACCTACAGTGGACTACGATCAGTCTCAGTATGATAATGACGGCTCTGTTGAGTGACCAGTGTTCTTTTTGGAGATATTGTTTGAGCTATATCTTTGTCCTTTGCAAAGCAAGAAATAATTGGATGAGATGTACGTTGTGAATTTAGTCATGGCTCCCATTGATTTTGAAAAATGTAAAATTGCTTGATTTTTATATATATCCTGCTGAATGAAACGATGGAATACAAAAAAGCAGTCTCTGTTTTCTGCCTGTTATTTTAAGTACATGGGACAGAACTTTTAGTGGTCACATTTTGTGAGGCCATACAGCCGGGGGATGATAAGTAGTGTTGTGTAACTTTGTGTGCCCATGTAAAACAGTGAAATGTCCAGTTATTAGAAACTGAGATCAGATCAAAATTTCTTCATCCATATGCAGAACTTGGCATTGCAAAATACAATGACAATACAGAATGACTGGATAAGATTATTCCATCTCCATCCTTATGAAAAGACGGGTAACTCATGACTGCTCGGCAAAGACGTCCATGTCACCTCTAGATCTCAGTGTGCTCACTTTGCTGTCTGTGACACAATCGAGCTGTGGAAAGGTGAGAAGTCAAATTTGATCCTCATGTTACTTTAATAGATTAAAAGTCTTTTAGATGAGATGTGATGTGATGAGCTTTGACGCTGAACATTGAAGGCAGTGAATGATGCTGGATGTGGCCACTGTGGCGTGTTTTTCAGGATAAAGTGTGTTATGATGAGAAGTCAAAGTTAATCCTAACGGTACTTTATTATGTGCAAAGTCTTTTAGATGAGATGTGATTATCTGTGAGGCTGAACAATGAAGGCAGTGAATGATTCTGGATGTGGCCACTGATGTGTTTTTCAGGATGAAGTGTGTTATGATCTTTCTGGTGTTGACGCTGGTCGTCTTCATGGCTGAACCCGGGGAGTGTGATTCTGAACCTTTCACTGTCAAAAAGGTCTGTCGCACAACTGTCTGTACGGGAACCGGTTTGGGAAGGCGCTGTTCCATTATGGAATCACAGGCAGAAAGAGGTAAATCACAAGTATACATACATACCGAGTTGACTTTAACAGATTGACTATTTCAGCCTGTGATCAACAAATCACACTTGACTACTAACTCACTACATATAACTTCAGTCAGATCTGTGTTTAGCTAGTCCTGGTATCTCAGCTAATAAACCAAATACTAAGTACAGAGAGCATCATAAATATTCTAATTGCAAACATTGCCAAATATGATGAAAATATACTAAAGTTTACTTATTTCATTTTCATCTTGTCATCCCTTTAGATGAAAAAGGAGCAAGAGGGTAAGTATTACTAAGTTATTTCTGTTGATTTCGACCAGACAAATCAAAAAAATCTTAAGACTTTGTGAAATGCCTCTAAACTATCAAACATAGCAAGAATCAGTATGAACCTGATCCCAAGTTGATCCCAAATAGCTTATTTTGTCAAAACCCATTTAAATTCATGATGATATAACAGAGAGTAAAGAAGCAAGTGGACAAATTTAAGAAGCTGGAATCAGTGAATTTCTGTCATTTTTGCTTGAAAGATTATTGCAAAAGTTATTCAATTATTGAAATATTCGTCAATTAACATTCTGTTGAACGACCTCTGTTGATAATTTCACTAATCGTTTCGCCTCTATTTTCCCCGCTTTTCTGACTTGGTATGCCAACAGAGTGGGAACATCCCAGGATGAAGTAGAGTACGATAAATGGAAGCAATACTATCAAGACTGAGTCTGTTCTTGATTTTGAAGATATGGTTTGAGCTATATCTTTGTGCTCTGCAAAGCAAGAAATAATTGGATGAGTAACATGGAGCTCTTGAGATGTAGTGACTTTAGTCACAGCTCTAATTGATGTTGAAAAATGTAAAATTGCTTGATAGTGAAAACTATCCTGCTGAATAAAGCTGCAATACAAAAGACAATCTCTGTTTTGTGGTATTATTTAAGTGAATACATGCTTGTTATTTTATTGGTGATGATAATCAAGAAACTTGTTTATTATTAAGTCAGAGGTAAATTTGCGATGAAAATTATATTTTTTTTAAGAACCCAAGATGATCATGACAGTTTTTGTTGATTGCTTTCATGCATTGTTCATCACTGAAGTCACATTGTCAAAATTCTTCACAGTCAGTGAAAGAGAAGTCTATGTGGACAAAACTGAATTTTCACACAAAATGCATTTAACGACCACATCTTACAAAATCCATCAAGACTTCTGTCATTCATTCTCCAACATCTACAAACACTGTATTTATGCAGCACATTTTTGCTAACACACTGTTTTCAAAACTGTTACAGTAGTATTTGAAAGTTGTTGCACTATGACTATTTGATCCTCTTGGATAGAAATCATGCTCGTGTTTTAAAAGAATGATTTCATAGAGTCAAGTTTAGTCTTGTTTTGACAGAGTTGTATGTAAACTAAGTTTTGTTGCATTTTGAAATCTATAGCTGGTATTTGCTGTAATGAAACAAAATGTGGTTTTGAACAGAAAATGAATTATGTAATGTCAGGGTGTTGCTGTGTTAATAGTTTAGAAAAAGTAACCTATCTTAAATCAAAGGCTTGTTAAAAAAAACTGTATGAATCGTCAAACTTGATCTAAAAAAACTAAAACTAAAAGTTGATCACTTCTGTAGCACTGCCTGTTGTTTGTATTTTTAGCTCATTGTGTTATGAGTGACAATGTATGCTGTCTGAGTGAGGATTGGTGCAGGTGTTATGGCTGAACGAGCTTATTTTGACATTAACATGTATGAAGTTGTAGGAACACATGCCTGCTGCCTCTGACTCTTGGCTGCTGAGGCTCTGTTTTCTTTATTATTAACTCTTTTCATCTGGATGAAGGCTATTCACAGGAAGAAGGCGCCTTCCCGTCTGCCACCTTATCTCCTGGCAGAGAGGACAGTGTTTTCTCTCGCCATAAAGCCTTCAGATGAGGACACCTTTAATTAATTTACGACCTAAAACTCCTATTTTGAACTTTCTTTCCCCTCCAAACAGAAAAAGTCTTCTCTCACAGGTCAGTCTGAGTGAGCATGGAGCCACCTACTCTCTCCACATCAGGAGTGACAGGAACTGTTTGGTGATCAGAATGTGTTAATACCAATGCCTTTACAATTGCAAATTAGGTAACACGTCTGATGGCTCTCTCTCTCCTTCTGTCTCTCTCTCTTTCTCTCTAATTTCTAATCCACACATTAAAGGCTGAAAGGACACTGGAAACCTTTCTCAGCTGTTATTGTGAGACTCCCTTGTCTGTAATTTACGACACATCTGACTTCACTATCTGTGAGACATTCCACCCAAATGGTCTCGGTATTTCTCCAGATTTCAGACCATTTCTAATTAACCATTAAGTCAGGATCTCACCCTCTTAATCCTAACAAATTTAGAGTTAGTAAAAGAAGTTCATAAAACTGATCTTTTTCCCGTTTCTCTGTGATGAAATTTGTCTGAAATCAAGTTTAATGTTTAAATGTGTCTTGTGTTTGGTGGAACCACAGCGCCTCCTGATGGTGAGTCTTGGTACAGTTGGACGAGCTGTTTAAGAAATATTCTGTTTAATATGTTTCTTGATTACCAGTAAAAGTCTCTGATATGTCCGACCTTATTCAGTGGAAGTGAATTCAGTTTAAGTTATCTTGTCTTAAGTAACCACGGAAGATTTGCCCGGCCAGCAGTCATCCTTTAGTTATTTTATTCAAGTAATTGAATTAATTCACGAATCAGAGCTTAAAGAATCACCACACTGCAATGAAGACATCTTTATTAAGACCATCATCAGTGATAAAGACTTGCAGTAACTGGCTGCCTCAACAAACCGTGCAAGCGGTTTACAACGACAGAAAGACTTTGTGCCAAGCTAAGACCAGCTCTGCCCCCCCACGCTCGCTAGCGGTAGCTACCATGCCGCTGGGCATTGAGCCAAGATTGCCATCAACTGAGTGCCAGACACACTGCACTCTTCATCCGACATTGGAACGAGGACGTCACCCACCGTGACATCGGACGAACAGCGGCTCCCCTCCGGCTCTCGGACCGACACTGCGAGCCCGCAGTCAAGCTGCGAATACGGGAGAAGGGACCCAAAATCGCAGACCTCCACTCTCCAGACAAAGTAAGACAAAGCTATCCCGCACACTACTGGTTGCACACATGAGATGGTTGGTGTCATCTTTAGCTTCTGGTTCTTAATTTTAGCTTAAGAGAAGTTCGATTAGGGTTTCGTTTATATTAAAAATTACTCTTGTAATATTTGATTAATTACCTCACCCGAATCACGACAACAACATCATAGCCTATATCTTCACATAACCCCATTAATTTGATCATTATAGTCTCCACATTGTCTGTTAACTTTTGTTGTTCATATAAATTGCCATTTCATTTATTCCCTTTTATAGTAAATAAACCTATTTAACCGTATGTTGTTATCTGTGCAGGTTTGTTTTTAATGTGGAGAACCGATGGAAACTGTGTAGAAGTCACAACTTCATTTATGAGATTGAATAAATTGATGTGAAACTGATTAGAATTGATACAAGTCAACCTTGTTTAGTCGGATTTGATTAATTACCTTCGGATTATTCAAATAGACAAAACATCGGAGGTGGTGCCCCATTAACGAGTGTTTAGTTAATCACCAGTGATTAATACATTACATTTATTACTAGTGTATCTCCTACAAAGTGCTTTGTTGCTCTGAGTCTGTTCTGGCGGTGAGATTTACTGTCGGGCCAAGATGCATGTTGGTCATGCAGACTGGAAGAAGAGTTTTGATCAAGTGATTTCAGTATTGACCGATGCTTGTTAGCAATTGAAAATAGCTGTCCTTCAATAGAATAACATCTGTACTAGAAAAGCAAAAGATAATGGGGTCATTGTTTCATTATTATTATTTGTCAATTTTCAAGCAAAAACATTTGATGGTTCCAGCTTCTCAAATCTGTTAAAGTTTTAACAGGATGACCATCAACACCACAGAGATTATAACACACTTCATCCTGAAAAACACATCACAGTGGCCACATCCAGAATCATTCACTACCTTCATTCACCAGTGTCAAAGCTCATCACACTCCATCCCAAGGTCTTTGCATCTATAAAAGTAACATCTGGATCAAATTTTGCCTCTCACCTTTCCACAGATTGATTGTTAGAACCAAAAAAGTGGTGTCACACACACAGCAAAGGGAGCAAAGGGACATGATGATGTTGTTACGTGTCTCTTTGTTTTGTTTTTTTGTTTTTTAAACTTATCTACTCATTTTGTAGTTGTCATTGTATTTTGCAATGTCAAGTTCTGCACTTAGACGATAAGATGTTCACCAATCTTATTGTCTAATCATACTTCCTCAAAGACATGAGTAAGTGATTCTGCCAACGATATTTTCATCTGTTACAGCAAAATGGTGAAATGGTAAAAAACCGCACAGCGAAATCCAGACTCTTCTCTGTTCTGGCACCCCAGTGGTGGAATGAACTTCCGACCAACGTCAGGACAGCAGAATCGCAAGTACGGCTGTTGATCAACAGAATGATAATTGTTTAATAACTTGTTTAATAACTTGACTAATCGTTTTGTCTCTATTTTCCCCCCTCTCTCTAACTTGGTATGCAAACAGTTTGGAAAGATCCCAAGATTAAGTGAAGTACGATAAATCGCAGCAATCCTATCAAGACTGAGTCTGTTCTTGATTTTGAAGATATGGTTTGAGCTATATCTTTGTGCTTTGCAAAGCAAGCTGCTTAATAGTGAAAACTATCCCGCTGAATAAAGCTGCATTACAAAAGACAATCTCTGTTTTGTGGTGTCATTTAAGTGTGCATGTTTCTGTAATTTCATATCACTAATTCTGATGATTATGTGGGACATTGTTTTTTAATTTGGCAGAGGTAAAGGCTTATATTAACTCTATGGATCTCAATCAATAGATAAATCATTTACTCTATTTTATTAGAGCTCAAGATGATCATGATGTAAATGCATAGCTGCAAACTCTCACGCTTTCACCGTGTGACACACGGTTTTACCTGTTTTCACACGCACTCTATTTCATTATAGGAAATTAAAGTTTAATTCCCCTTGCTCCCTTTAAACTATTTTCTTGTAAACTCAACCAAAACATCTCTTACCAGGCAGAGTTGAAATACATTTTAAAAAATCCAGGGGGAAACAACTTTAATAATTAAATAAATATAAATTAAACATGGCACTTCAAATTAACTGTCATGTCTCTCATCACAATCATCAAGGCCCTTGACTCTGCCTAACAGGGTGCAGAGATCTATAGAGGGACAAAACTGAAATAGAGTAGGGCCAGCCCACTAAATCAAGAGAAAATGAAATCAGGAAAAAATATCTACCTTTTAGGTCAAGTTAGTTATTCCCTTAACACAAGTTCTTGGCCAAGAAAACCAGCATGTTAACTTTGTTAGGTTTCAGACATGTACCACATTCCCTGATGTGCTGAAGATGTGCTGATGTGCTTACACAGTACCTGTCTTTGTAACACGTTGTAACAGTCAGAGTTATTTAATGTAGCGCCACTAGGTGGCGCCTCCTTTTGTTTAATGGGTAATGTAACCTGTACGATGAAGAAGAGCAGGTGTACTTCCGCTCCTCATGAGAAAGGATACCGCTAATAGAGCGAAGACTTCCCATCTTATTTTGTCTTTATTTTGTAAAGTGTTGGTAGAAGAACCTCAGCCTGTGTTCGTTTGCATGTATGCCTGTAACATTAGTGCCGTAGAGACCTGGCATGGTACGGTCGGTGTTGTGAATAAAAGTGCCGTGCGGAAACCCCCACATGTTGCCTGCCGTCTCTTGGGTAACCGGAGCTACCCGCACTAAAGTGGACCATCACCTTCCCCTTCACCACCCCACGTTACAACGTTGTCTCTCCTGAATCCAAAATAACTCCATATAGCAGAAGTGCTGTTCTTCGTCGACTGTTTTCATCGCTTTTCTCTCCTCCCTCAGCCATCATAACCTGGCAATCACCACCAAACTGATGCCGATTGATTTTGTCAGGGTAGCTAACGGCTAGCTGGGGCTTCATCTGATCAACCCTTGTACCCAAGGCTCCGTCTGATAGGCTAAATGTTAGCATGCTCACGGTGCATGCATGGCGCATGTAAACAAAATGATTTTTCTTATTCATCGCATGTCAGGCAGTCTTTTGCGATGTGTTTATCGCACATGTTCATATCGCGATGACGATGAAAATTCGATTTATCGTGCAGCCCTAGTTGGCATGTAAATGTCTCATTTGGATGTGGCCAACAGCCCAAAAGCTAAAGACATTCAAGGGACTATGATGTAAAATAAGGAAAAAAGTGATTCTCACAATTGAAAAGCTGGAACCATAAAGTGTCATTTCTGCTTGAAAATTGACAAAAAATAATGATAAAAAATAGGTGGTGAGTAACCAACTAATCTTTGCCGCTCTACTACAGATGACCTTCTTTTAAAGGCCTTGTCCATCCTCACAGGTGTCTTTAATTGTTGTGGGTGATAAGACCTTCAGTCAGGTGTTAGTTGGGCAGGACAGGAGTTCTATGATGTGTCCAGAACTTAACGTACTAATAAAAATAATAACAGGGAAAGTTATCCTAACCTAACAGGAGGATGAGGGAGGTGTCAGTCAGTTTGTACACGTCCACACTGGTTTGAAAAGAACAAGCAACATTAAAACACATGCGGGGGCTTTAAAGTTGTGCATTGGTGTGCTTTTGTGTTGTGTGGCAGGCTGCTGTTGTCTGAATATGTCAGTCAGGCTTGAATATATATGCAATGAAAGAAGTGAATGAAGATACATTTTGATCTGTCTTCTCTGGGTGTTTTCATTAGAATGTGGATCTTTCAGATCAATTTTAGGAGTGCCTATCGTTTCCAGGTTCCACAATTTAGTGTGTCATGCAGTGTGGGACTCAGACTGGTCTTGGTCTTGGTCTTGACTGGGTCTCAACCCCTTGAAGTCTTGGTTTTGTCTTGATCTTGATACACTCTGGACTCATAGATGATGTTATTAGGGGAAGAGGACGCTGGCGCTGTCTGCTCACCGCTACTCCCTTCAAGCTTCAAGTTTTAGTTTTAAGTATTAAGTCTTTAGCAAGAACTGCTAAAAAAGCTGCAATACTGACTACTCTTGCCACCAATTTCTGTGAGAGATTCATCGGTGGAACTGCCAGGTTGATGCACAGATCTTACCGACTTGGGCGATTTCTCTATTCATCCTGCGGCTGGTAGCAAGTGTCAATGAGCAGGTATCGGTGGTTAGCAGGACAGCTAACCGGCCTCGGCACTCTCAATCCTGCCCGTATGCTCTTGGCTCCCTGGACGCCCGACACGCTTCATACTCTCTGGTCTTGACTTCACCTGCCATGTCCCTGATGTACCATCTGTGCAGAGTGACTCACCCCCGAGTGTTTCTCCTCCTGTGTGTGCTACCTCTGTGGCTGACGGCTAACAACAGACGCGGAGCCCAAACCCCCGGCATAATGAACTTCTCTGCTGCTCAACTGATGTAGCTAAACAACCACAATACTCCTGCCTGTATGTCGGTCATAAAAGAACTTGGTCTCCTACGGTGGCCCCGGTACATCCACAGAAGCTCTCAAAGAAAGTTTGTTTTCTCCTGGTCTGATGACGCCATTCCCTCCGTCTGGTCAGCTGTGGGCCCTGTCGCATCTCTCCCTCGTCATCAGAGCGCTGTCACTCCATGGATTAGTAGCAGTGACACTGGAGCGGCTGCAACAGCGCCACGCATGGACACAGTCAGTAAGTGCGGGGTGAATTTCAGTCTACTTCATCCAACATTAAAATCGAACTTTTCAATGTCCAATCCCTCACAATTAAATCATGCCTCACACATGATCACATACGGGACAAGTGTTTGGATATAATGTGCCTAACAGAAACCTGGCATCAACCAGATGTATTTTCTGTTTTAAATGAGACCTGTCCTCCTGGCTACTCTTACCTCCAACAAGCCCGCAAGTGAGCTGCGGAAAATGAAGGCAGCTGGACATGCCCTTGAGCGCCGATACAAGGCTTCTGGACTTACTGTCCACAAGCTGGTGTATCGGGACCACCAAAAGACTTACTCCAAGTCCCTTAAAGACGCTCGGTCACAGTTCTACTCTAACATCATCCAAAGCAGTCCTGGAAAATCCAAGCAATTGTTCTCCACTATAAGCCACCTCCTTCAACTTCAAAACCCTCCACTTACAGGAATTACAGAAGATCACTGCAATAACTATGGACTTTTTCACAACCAAAATTGATATTACTCGCTCATCCCTCTCCGTTCCTTCCCTCTTGTCTGTTCCAGCTGCCAACCCTCAGACAGACAGGTTACCCCTCTGCTCCTTTCCAGAAATCACTCAACTTGAAGTGCAAGACACCATTAAAGGTCCCATATTATGAAAAATTCACCTTTTCTGGGATTTGGGGTATTATTTTTGGGACTATGGTGCTGCCACACACATATAAACTTTGAAAAAAGACCATCCGTGCTTTTTTGAGTGAGATACAGATTTCTGACGGTGTCTTGCCTGCAGTTTCCAGATGAGCGAGTCAAATTCGGTTTCGGTTATCAACGTCGAAGACCGGTCATTTGAATAATCCCACCCACAGTGTCCACCCACCAGGTACAGCACTACCGTCTCGGAGATCCGCCATTACGCTACGTAACGAGGGTCAGTACAAAGCTGGCTTTGCCTCGACACTGACCCTCGTAAAAGGATCAGTCCCAACCATACGGGACCCAGCAACTGCACCCGAGCCATAGGTAAGTGTCGCCACGTTTTGGTAGTATTTACAGTTGCCTATGAGTATGGTGAAGTCAGCTTGAAATTGGCTAACTAGTTAGCTCCACTTCGGTCTGCTATGCAATGGCGTTTGAAGTGAGTTTAATAGTCAATAATATTACGAGGGAGCTTGGTTGTCACAGTAAAAAGTCTGGAAACATGTGCAGACTGGAGACAGAGACTATGCGAACACTGTCCAAGAGTTTGGAGACTGTGTTGGAGACAAACACAGCTTTCGCTAGCTGTTTTTAGATGTTATCTGTTGCAGGTCAGTGGGGGATGAGAGCTGGGTGGTTGTGTTGGGGAGTCCTGCTGCAGCCGCAGAGTCTGTATTTTTCTGAGCCTCTCCTTCTGGGTCCGATTCTGGGTCAAGCTGGTATGGTTGAACGACAGCATCTCGCGAGCCATAGTGATACATCCACCGTAAACATTAGCACATGCTACCACTAGCGTGAACGGCATCCTCTCCCTGAGAGGGGCGTGTAGCAGGACAGAGCTCATCAGCATTAAAGGTGCAGGCACTGAAACAGCCTGCTCTCAGTAGAGCTCACTTGAGCCACTTTTAGACAGCTGAAATTCAGGACCACGGATGGGTTTCGGGGCAATACATTTCGAATACAGTGTTGTGGGACCTCTGACAGCTGTGTGAAATTGATGAAAAACAGTATAATATGGGACCTTTAAAGGGATAAAACCCTCCACTTGTGCCCTCGACCACTTTCCCACTGCCCTGGTGAAAGCGCACAGCTCTGCCCTCTGTCCTCTGATTACAAGTGTTATAAACCAATCTCTTCAGACTGGCCATATACCTTCTGCACTAAAAACAGCCATTATCAAACCACTTCTCAAGAAACCCACCCTTGACCCGCAGGTACTTGCAAGCTACAGGCCCATATCCAATTTGCCAGTTCTCTCCAAAGTAGTTGCCGGCCACCTACAGGATCACCTCCAACACAACATCATCTTTGAAAAGTTTCAATCTGGCTTCTGCTCCGCCCACAGCACGGAAACAGCTTTATTGAGAGTCACAAATGACCTGCTGATGACTGCTGATTCTGGCTCACCATCCCTCCTCATCCTCCTCGACTTATCTGCAGCATTTGATACGGTCAACCATCACATACTGCTCCAGCGTCTACATGACTCTGTTGGCCTCAGAGGCACAGCATTGAGCTGGTTTGAGTCCTACCTCACTGGCAGGTCAGAATACATTGCCATGGGAGGATCAAGGTCTCGCTCACATGCTGTTGGCTGCGGGGTTCCACAAGGGTCGGTGCTTGGACCCATCCTGTTTATCCTCTACATGCTCACGCTCGGTAAAGTCATCAGACGCTTTGGGATATCTTTTCACTGCTACGCAGATGACACACAATTATACATAGGAACGGACACTCATTCACCACCATCAGCAGCATCACCTCTCTCCATGCTCACTGCATGTCTGGAGGAGATAAGGGCGTGGATGAGACATAATTTTCTCCAGCTGAACAGCTCGAAAACTGAAACCATCCTCATTGGTTCCCCTCATCAGATTCGAAACTCCTCCATAACCTGCATTACTTTCTCTGGCAAGTACATCTCTCTATCATCAACAGTCACTAACCTTGGTGTCAGGTTTGACCCCCAGCTAACTTTTGAGGCCTACATCAATCACCTCTGCAAAATATCATTTTTCCACCTAAGGAATATAGCCAGACTTCGTCCCACACTCACCTTAAGAGATGCAGAGAAGCTCGTCCACGCCTTTGTCTCCTCCAGATTCGATTACTGTAACGCACTTCTCAGCGGGATTCCCAGCAAAAGCATACAGAAATTACAACACATTCAAAACAGCGCCGCTAGAATCCTGCTGAGAGTATGCAAATATGAGCACATCACACCCATTCTTCACTCACTACACTAGCTACCCATCTCAGCTCGGATCGACTACAAAGTCTCCTTCCTCACATTCCAGTGCACCCATCGCAATGCCCCCCAGTTTGAGATTTTTTGTTAAATATAAAGTACGTTACAAATAAAATGTATTATTATTATTATTGGTCTTGGTCATGACTTCTTTTTGGGTCATCTTGACAACAACACTGGCAGCTCTAGTTAAAACCCATTTTTGAACACATTACATGCTGATAGTCATGTGACAGTCTGTGAGGACCCTGAGCTGACCCCTGATGACCTCCTAAAACAGCAGCAACATTAGCAGCTCACTACTGAGTATTTGATCATTTCACCATTTTGCTGTTTATAAAACATTTTGCTCAGATTTAGGATGTCTACCCCAAACAGATGAAAATAACTTTGGCAGAATCACTTACTCACCTCTTTGAAGAAGTACGATAAGAAAGTAAGATTAGATCAACATCTTGTCATCCATGTGCAGAACTTAGCATTGCAAAATACAATGACAATACAGAATGACTGGATAAGATTATTCCATCTCCATCCTTATAAAGAGACAGGTAACTCACGACTGCTCAGCAAAGACGTCCACATAACCTTAAGATCTCACTGTGCTCACTTTGCTGTCTGTGACACAACCAAGCTGTGGAAAGGTGAGAAGTCAAATTTAATCCTCATGTCACTTTAATAGATGAAAAGTCTTTTAGATGAGATGTGATGAGCTTTGACGCTAAACAATGAAGGCAGTGAATGATTGTGTATGTGGCCACTGTGATGCGTTTTTTCAGGATGAAGTGTGTTATGATCTTTCTGGTGTTGACGCTGGTCATCCTCACGGCCGAAGCCGGGGGGAGTGATTCTGAACCTGAACGTAACCTAAAGAACGCATGGGGTAAATCACAAGTGTTCATACATACTGAGTTGACCTTAACAGATACACCTCAGATTTACCCAAACAGCAGGCTACTTTAGTCTGTGATCAATAAATCACACTTGACTGTACTAACTTACTACATACAGTTCTGTGTTTAGCTAAAATCTTTTATTTAGTCCTGGTATCTCAGCTAATAAACATAAAGCGAAGTACAGACAGTATCATTAATATTCTAATTTCAAAGACTTCAAATATGATAAGAATATACTAATGTTTATGAATGCTTTCATAATAATATAATTTTCATCTTTTTGTCCCTTTAGCACTTGGACTTATGTAAGTATTACTGAGTAAATTCTGTTAATTTCAACAAGACAAATAAATCAAAAGTATGTTTGAAATGCCTCAAACCTATCAAAGATAGCAGGCATCAGTACAAACCAGATCCCAAGTTGACGTCTTCAAATACCTTATTTTGTCAAAACCCATTTAAATTCATGATGATATAACAGAGAGTAAAGAAGCAAGTGGACACATTTCAGAAGCTGGAATCAGTGAATTTCTGTCATTTTTGCTTAAAAAAATATTGCAAAAGTTCTTCAGATCGAGTTCTGTTCATAATTTCACTAATTGTTTTGTCTCTATTTTTTCCCCCTTCTCAAACTTGGTACAGAGGCAGACAGGAACAATCTCAAGATGAAGTGGAGTACGATAAATTGAAGCTATACTATCAAGACTGAGTCTGTTCTTGATTTTGAAGATATGGTTTGAGCTATATCTTTGTGCTTTGCAAAGCAAGAAATAATTGGATGAGTAAACATGAAGCTCTTGAGATGTAGTGACTTTAGTCACAGCTCTAACTGATGTTGAAAAATGTGAAATTGCTTGATAGTGAAAACTATCCTGCTGAATAAAGCTGCATTACAAAAGACAATCTCTGTTTTCAGTGTTATCTAAGTGAATACATGCTTGTGATTTTATTGGCAATGATAATCAAGAAAGTTGTTTTATATTAAGTCAGCGGTAAATGTTTCCCCCAGAAAATGTGTTAGTTAAGGTGCTGTCTGTGTCAGTCCAGGGGGAGGGGGCTTTTATTCTGAAATGCCATGTTTTTTTAAACTTAATGTAAAGGAAATATGAACAAGTAACAGGCTTTTATTTTGAAAGGCTACATCGCGCACTGCAAAACAACGTGTGGGCTGGCTTGACGAAGTGTTTCTAGTTGTGGGCTGGCTTGACCGCAGTGTTTCACTATCTCATAATTACGAGATCTTTTCTCATGATTACGAGATCTTTTCCCGCTGTTCGGACGCTTGAACACTCTTCATATTTCTTTCTGTTTCTGAATGTACTTGTTTCTCTGGTAAAGCAGCACTTTGGAGATGATTAAATTCTGGTAGGACCTCGATGATTCTGTCAAATAAATTGTTGTATGCAAACGTGATCAAGATATTTTTATTTGTAATGAAATCTCTGGTAAAGCAGCACTTTGGAAATGATTTGATTCGGGAATCTTCTGAATCAATACAGTATATGAATCATTTAGTCTATAAAACACCAGAAAAACAGGAAAAACTACAATTTCATTAAAGCCCAGGATGATCATGATGTAAATGTCTCTTTTGGATGTGACCAACGGCCCAAAAGCCAAGGTACTATAAATTAAAATGAGGGAAAACAAATAATTCTCCATTTGAGAAGCTGGAACCATCAAGCATCATTTCTGCTTGAAAATTGGCAAAAAAAATAATGATAAAGCTAATCTTTGCCGCTCTACTACAGATGACCTTCTTTTATCAGAACCAGAATACTTTATTAATCCCCGGGGGGAAATTGTTTTAAAGGCCTTGCTCATCCTCACAGGTGTCTTTAATTGTTGTGGTTGATAAGACCTACACTCAGGTGTAAGTTTGGCAGAACTATCTCATGTTCTATGATGTGACCAGAACTTAATGTAATAATACAAATGATATAGTTTGTACACATCCACACTGGTTTGAAAAGAACAAGCAACATTAAAACACATGCTGGGGCTTTAAAGTTGTGCACTGGTGTGTTTTCGTGTTGTGTGGCAGGCTGCTGTTGTCTGGCTGTTAGTTAATGTCACTGTCTGCCTGTCACATATCTCTGATGTTGCTGCTTCATGCAAATAGACTGAGAACCTCCCACAACTCCCCACCATACATTTTATGTTGCTCAACTGTGTCTCAACTCAACTTTTCAGACTTGATACAGTCTGAAAAGTATCAAGTCACTTTTAACAAAAAAAACATAAGTAGTTTGCATGCGTGCATCACCATAAGATGCAGTCATGAAGCTTCACAGGTGTGAAGATGAGAACAAAATGAAGGCCCAGTTTAAATTAGTAATGAGTACTCACATAATTATGTAGTTATCACTACTGAGGAGTCACGGGTCAGAATGTGAACATGTTATTGACTTCTCAGCTAGTGTAATACCATTATAAGATGGTCTCTAGTTTACATTTAATTTCAGACTGTACTGTTGTGTTACAAGACTTAACAATAAACCTATATACTCTTTTTTTCTTGGAACTTTACAAAGAGGAAGCTGACCTTTATACATATATTATGCAGTTTTGTAATACCGTGTTTGTTCTTCTTTTGCAGATAAAACTGATAAATTACTTCCTTTCTTAAGTTCAACATCATGTAGGGGTCAAACATGCAACATTTGGAGAACAAGATTTGTAGGCCAGGAAGTCTTTGCAGCAATACTGTACTTCATTATAATGCTGTTTGGTCACACAGTTTACCTTTATGAAAAGCTTCTGCAATTTTGGATTTTGTACTTGGCCATATTGTGATTTCGACTGTATTTTGATTCATTGTGCAGCTCTAGTTAAAACCCATTTTTGACCACATTACACGTTGATAGTCATGTAACAATCTGTGAGGATGCTGAGCAGACCCTTGATGATCCCCTGAAACAGCAGCAATGTTAGTAGCACAAGACTGAGTATTTGATAATTTCACCTTTTTGCCGCTTATGAAACATTTTGTTCAGTTTTTAGTAGTGCAATAATAGCTGCACAAGTTAAAGCAATAATAATGTGTTAATGCAAGTTTCTTTTCAAGGAATAGTTCACTCTAGAACGAAATTCAGTCATTATCGACTCAACCTCATGCTGATGAGAAATCCAGTGTAGTTTTTTTCCTCAAAGTGCAGCTGGAGACCTGCGGGGGTACCGTCCTGCAGCAAAAATCCATATAACGGGCATCAATGGTGCCCGAGACGAAAAGGTCCATAAAACTACACAAAAACTTTGTAATATTCCTCCATACTGCTCGTCCGCTGCAATCAAAGTGTCCCGAAGTGGCGACATCCAGAGTTGTGACGTCATTTAGTACATTTTTATAGCCTAAAAAGTCACTATACTATATTTGCCTGGAGGCATGCTCCCGCGTGCACGCAAGTCTCCCTCACACCCGCTCGCACTACAGAAGCCGTAGTCCGAAGCCGAAGTCCTTCGACATTTTTCTTTTATTTCAAAGTTTCAAATCACTAGTGCAGGCAGATCCCTCTTGTGTTTGTGTGTCGCTCGGTCGCTCACAGCTGGATGTAAATACCGGAGTGTATCTATCGCGAGTTCTCGTTGATCTTGTCTGGCGCTGCTTCCGTAGTGCAAGGGGGTGATATCTGGTTCTAAATGTTGATTTAAAAAAAAAAAAAATGTTATTGAAGGGGACTGCGAGTGCACACTCAGAACTTCATTGAGAATTCTCACATTTTTAAGTTTTCTTCAGTTTCAGGTGATCATTGCCTGTATATCCATGGGTACATCACAAACAGGAACTGTGAATAGCTATTTTGGCATACTTTCAATGGTGCCAATTTATGACAGTGTGCAGTCTTGCTTTGTTTTCAGCTACAGTGTGAAAGAGCGAGGCTACAGGCGTTAAAACCAAAGCAATAACCTGAAAGATGCCACAGAGTAATGCTGCTGTTTCTTGGTCCCACCAATGGGGGTGCCAGATCAGTGAAACGCTCATTTAGGTGCTTTTATTTTGGCATAACCAAAAAGATAAATTTTTATGAAAGCCCAATTCTGCATGTTAAAGAAAAAGAAAATTAGATGAAAACTATACAAAATACAAATATCGTTATCATGAAATAAAAGTAGAAACCATGAGATGAAAGTCATAATTATGAGACAAAAGTCAATCTTTTTAAAATAATTTTTTTATAACTTTTTTATCTCATAATTCTGACTTTTTGATCTCATAATTTCAGTTTTATTATTTTATAATTTGGGATTTTTTTTCCATCAAGGCTAAGTTTTCATCATTTTTTTTTCTTTAACTGGCGGAATAGGCATCCATACATTTTATCCAATTTAATGTTAATAAGAGTTAAGCTTTTGCATGTGCCTAACCCAATCCCTCCTGTCTTTTTCCTACACTAGTGCAGCTAATTTGGCTTCAGAGAGAGGAGTCCAGGCAGGCTGAAGTGTCAAAGATATGGATGATGGATCTCTCTCACTGTTGCCTGAAGACAACCTAAAGGGCATATTGGACGAACTCTGAAAATTACACCTGAATCTCCCCCATAAAATAAAACAAACACACACCAACAGGCAGGCAAAGTTTGTTTTGGGCAGATGGGGCTTCACTTAAAACATATCGATCGGAAATGAGATGTGGTCAGAGGAGGGATGAGGTTAGAAAGGTGTGTGTGTTTGTGTGTGTGTCTGAGGGTCACCCATGTCATTGGCCGGGGTTGTTTACCTAGAGGCGATTGCTGGCCTCACACACAAGCCCTGCCCAGACTGAGATGCGTGGTAAATAATAGAAGAGCTATGACAGAGGGCAAACACACACAAACACAGGCCAGCATCAAGGTTAAAGATGGGTGTGGGTGTAATGGAAGAGCGCTTTATCGACACGTCATTAATACATGAGGAGGGGTTCACCGCAGCACAGAGGGAGGAGGCACAGAGACATGTAGTCAGCGTGGACCCTGACATCTGCATATCAAATGCATGAGAGGTCTGTATGTCTCCATGACAGTTCAGTCGATATGATTTCAGCCGCACTGCAGAGTTAGGTGACTCCCCTCTCACTTACTCACATTACAGACTCTCACCATTCAGATAAGCTGTTGACTCAATGGGTCAAGATCAGGTGTAATAATAATGTGATTTGGAAAAATCCTCGACACACAGATGACTTTTTATCATTTTGGGACCACTGCAGTGTATGGAGTAAATAAAACTGAAGTAAAAATAAATGTCACCCACTACCAAACAACTTAAAGTCTTTTATGAAGTTTGAAGCTTCATAAAAAAATTAAATACAATACATTAAAATCAAGGGACACACTGATAACATTTTCATGTTGAAAAGTGTTTTTAAATAAGACATATGCAGAGCTTGTAGAAAGGTGCAGTGTAAAAGTATATATTTTCCTTGTGAATGAATAATATTAAATATTAATATATATATATATTAATATTTTTGTCGGGTCCAAAATTATTGTTTTGTTTATCGCTGTACAAGAATTATGAAAGCTGGTTTCAGCTTAATGACAAGGTTTGTGAGCCATCGTAGAACACAGTTACGTGGTATCTGTGTTTTGTCAGCATGAAGAGTCTTGGTATGTTGCCAGTTTGTGGAAAACAACGTAAAAATGGCTGAGTTCTACAGTTTGCAGACGTTAGCAAAGTTAACGTAAAAGTTAACTAGTCAGTAATGTTTACTAGGGCAACAAACTGGCAACAACTTGAGGGGTCAGATGATTTGAACAACAGCTGTGTTTTAACGTGAATGCAATGGCAGAGGGAGATGGAATAAATAAATATAGAGATATAGAGATAGATAAACCAAGAAAGATCCATGATTTTATTCAAGATATCACGGTGTTTCATTTGGTTGAAGCATTAAAATTAAGGAAGTACGATGGCAAAAATGACTACACGTAACATGAATAAAACTGTACTCCATTACCATGTCTGTGAACATTTCTGCCTGAGTCATGTAGATATTTCTATCAGCAATAACGGTTGTTAAACAATTAAAACAACAACTTCCATGATCCAACGCTAATTCAGGACGTCATTTGTTTTCATCTTTTTGATTAAGAGAGTCCTTTGAGCAGAAATTACATATTGTGCTTTTAAAATTAAATTTTATTTTATTTCAGAGCAGTTTAGTGAGATATTGCGATCATAATGAAAAAAAAAAAAAAAAAACATCTGTGAAGTGAAGGAGTACTTAGAGTTTGTGTGTTGTTTTCAAAGTTTTTCTCCTTGCTGTCCTGAAGTGGCCTCTTTAATACCAGCCTGCTGTGAGAAGTCAGACAGGGCAAACAAGAGAGAACGGACAAAAATGTCATCAATCATAAAAGCTTTAGGACAGGAACACTACAGCACCATCGCTACAGTTATCTCTCATTTTTTAAATTCTTTTTCTGTCTTCTCCTCTACAACTCAGTCTCACCCATTAATTATCCCGTCTGATATCTGAAGCAGGGATCAATGTTTTACTTTTACAAGCAAAATTTTAAGATATCAAAAGTTGGTTTCCGACAGGAACACTGAGGCCATTGTATTTTCGGATGTTTGTAAGCTGAAAGGTGTCATCTTATTTGTGCCTTACAATATCTAAAAAGGAAGTCAGTAATATACAAATCATCAACTATGCTAAGCACGAATATGAATTTTGGACACACAAGGAAGCCTCAGTGACAGAAGTAGGACCAAATAATCCTGCACAATGTCTTTACATTAATTTTGCCTGATTCTATAACTAATGAAGAAAAGAGGACTAATATAAAAATGCGGTTCTTTTGATTGGAAGCTGACTGATTTCTACCAAGTCTGTATGTATTTGTATTTCATGTCACAGTGACAGCTGCTTGTAAGAACTTAATTTTAATGCTGAAGAGTAAGGTGGGGCTGCTATGAAAGAACATATAAGTGGAGTAAAAGTAAAGAAATGGACAAATAAAGATGTGGTGAGGGAAGATGAGGGCAAGGCAAAGAGAGCAGGGATAACAATAAAATAAGTTTACCAGGTTTGAGTTGAGGAGTGTGGCTCTGGGATCATGTTGTATACTGACTGTGTGTTTGTGTGTTGGTGTGTGTGTGTCAGTGTTAAATGCACTAATCAATACGGTGGATGTCACCAATCTCCCCAGTAGTGACCGAATGTGGATACAATCCCCCAGAGCAATTACTGCTCTCTCACTCCAACCCTGTCTCTGTCCTTCAGTCTTTCTCTGCTCGCTCTTATTTTTTAGCACAGAAATAGACAGTTTGACAGCTGACATTGAAGAGAGACAGACAACAGGCAGAGAAACAGAGAGATATGTAGTGGATACCACTAAACATATCAAAAATATCTTCAATGCGCCTCGTATTTCCTGTTGTTTTGCTGCCTTGAGCACTGTAATGAAATCCACTCACTTTATCATTTTCTTTTAGACATACCGACATCTTTCTTGTTTTGTTAGTATTGTTTGCAATTGAAATTAGATGTAGTTTTGCCTCAGCACTGATTGATTTCAGCTCGCGATTGTGTACACACATTGGAAACAGGAAAAAACTCAGTGAGCACTGGTTTGTTTTGACTGGTTCTTCCCCCTTTGTTAAAGGAAAACTGCAGGTTAAGAACTTAACATAAAATTGCTGAGATCCCAAATTATGTTGAAAAGACATTATTTACACCCCTTTTAAAGCTGAAATCCTCACTGTAGGTGTAAGACAAGTACACACACTCAGCCACGTGTCAATGGTATAAACAGTGTTTCCCACATATTAAAGCGACACTAGGTAGTTTGTCTCATTACTACCCCCAGCTGGTTGAGGAGCGCAATTATCTGTTACCTGTGTCGTAAATACTGTCGCTGTATGAGCATCCCTGGGGAAAATGAATACAAGTGAATTTGTTGACGGAGCCGGCAAATCACGAAACACGGCGCTTGGGCGTGAATGTGTTTAGTAACGTCTGAAAATATAACTATGTTTTCGGGAGTTACTAAATACAATCGCATTTGACGTTGTGTTTGGTGTATTAGCTACAACCAACTCGGTACGACAACAGTAAGTAGCATGCTAACGTTACCAATAACAACCATAGCCTAACGTTACCGATAACAACCATAGCCTAACGTTACCTCCCGACCACACTGTTCAACAATTATGTTGATTATCTGCATGAACTAAGGAATCTGCAACTTTTCAAGACAAGACATTCATAGTGTTTTAGTAAGTTAGTCATCGTTTACAGTCACTACATGAAAACCTGCAAGCTATCGAACGGACAGCATCAGATTATCTCCCGGCTTTATTACGGTTATAAACTATGGACAAATAGTGCCCCAATGAACACCACATAACAACAAATCAACTCAAAGTAAAAGTCGGTAAGATAATAAATACGTATATATGTAATATATGACTTACAAATCCAGTAGCATCAAGGCTAGGTCACCATCAGTCTTGAAGCCCATTTCTTTCTCAACTCGCGCCACCGAGTGTAAGCTGGTCCAATATTTATCCGTGTCCGGGCTTGTGTTTTATCACTTTCTTTTTTTCATTTCTTCGCCTCCTCAGACAATACTTTCTTGGCTTTTTAGCTGGCTCGGCCATGGCGTTGGTATACAAAAATCCAAGTAGCTGCTGGCTAAATCCACCGACAAATAAATGTGTGATGTATGCCGTAAAGCAGGTCGCACTAGACGCCTTTACCTCAGATAGGTTCCTACCCACTCTGGGAAGTTACACAGTGCGGTTTCCTGCCGGTGCAACCCCCCTCAGGCTGCAGAGACGTCACCATTCATCCTTTTAACCGTTTTTCTACCACTTAACTGAGTTTAGAAACATTTTTTGGCGTGGCCAAGGCGTGTAATTACGTCGTCATGTGATGCACTTGGGATTTTTTTCCCATAAGCTAATATTACGAAAGACATGCTTGTAAAATGGTTACAAACGCCTCACAACCCCCGCTAAATGACTCGTTTCCACTCGATTAAATTATTTTATCCTCATTCTAGTTAGCTCGCCATTAAACCGGAAGTTGCGCATGCTCTATGGCACCCCAGCTGGACAGCCACCGCCACAATTAAAGTCTGATTCTGTGGGAAACACTGATAAATACTGTATTTTCAGATCAATCTGGGATCTCAAGGTTTCTGGAGACTTGTATCATGACAAGTTCTATGGAGCTCTTATATGTTTTTTTTTTCTCCGTTGCTTTTTTTTCTTTTCTTCTTTCTGTCTGAGAGAACGGCGCAATGCTGTTTTGCTGTGAAGCTCCAGAAATGTTTTGTTGACTACAAACCTCCACCTGACTTTCCATCAGCAAGAGGGTGAGTAGATCATGACTGAATTTTTAGTTTTGGAAGAACTCATCCTTTAAAGAGTATTTTTCTTCCCATTGCTGTTCGGTGGGTAAAAGCCAAGTGAAGGGTCAAATGTCTTAGCTTGGCCTTAAAGGTAGTTGGTAATGTTTGAGAGCTAGCAAGATTTGAAAGTGGCACCTCGTCTAAGCTCCATCCCCTTCTCCCCCTCCCGTCAGTGCTCCGGTTCTTTCCATTCGGACCGAATGGCAGGGATTGGTCAGAGTTTTTACAGGCCTGCAGCTGCCACAGAGGTCTGATTTATTTTGTTCCTTTTTCTGAACACATTATGTATTGACTACTCTCAGGATGGAAAGACCATTTCACCCAGTATAACAAAAAGTGTTTCTGAACAGGATTACCAACTATACCTTTAAATGAGATTTCAAGTGTGGTAGCACCAGGAAAGGTAGTAAACACGTCTTCCTATTTGAAAATGGCCCAAAATCAAGGCAAAACAAGGGAATACCTGCAGGATGCAACATCAAGCTGCATTTGACTGAAATTAAATTTATGTACAGCAAAATTAACTATGTGTATAACTGGTATTTGACATGTGTCATAAAGATGCATCAGTGCACTGTGATGAAAGCGTGTTTCTAGCTTAAGAAATTACGTTTCACAGTTTAACTCTCACTTAAGTGCAAAGCTGATGACAGTAATCTATGCAGTGACAAATATGAGTCATTGCTTTATTTTGTTATGTCCACTCTTCTTGAGCCGAGTACAAATGGAAGCCGACTCACACATATGAACACACTGTGGCCTCCTGCCGCTGAGTAAATCCATTGAAGGTGAAAGCCAGTTTTGATTCTGCTTTCTGGTTTTGACGGAGCTCCTCAAAATCACTGCAGGAGGTCGGTGTACAGCTGTGTCATCCTCTGCTCTACATGACACAGTGAGGCAGCAGAGGGCTGTGTGATACTTCATGTGTTGACATGCAGCACATCTAATCTGTCTACATCAGCCATGCATTGAAAGCTACACGTGTGGACAAATGCAATGAGCTGTGTGGCCTCCAAATGATGCAACACATACTGATATTGAGACTCAGCACTCACCCTTCAAAGTTATATACTGCATATGTGTCTCTTTATCAGGAAGTCAATTGTACAGCAAACTTATCGGCAACAATTTTGACAATAATTTAACTAGCCAGTTATTAAGTAATAATTTAGAACATGTGCCAATTCCTGCTTTTAAAATGTGAATTTTGCTGATTTTACATTCTATATCACGGTAAATATTTTTAGGAATTGGACTGCCAGTCGGACAAAACAATAAATCTGAAGACGAGTTAAAGAGTTTCAGGAAATCGTGAAGGACATTTTTTTTTCTGTTTTATAGAGACAAAACAAAAATATTGACAGATGATTCAATAATGAAAATCATTGTTAGTTCCAGTATAGTATGGACAAAAGTAATCCCTCTCAGTCATCACTTATGACCCATTGGAAGTGTGGTGATATCTGTCTCGGTTCTTAGTGTTTTCTTGTGTTCAGGATGTTTCTGGGTCTGTCTGCTTTGTGCGTCTGTGTGACTGAGAGCGGGGCACTCCCACACAACCAGAGCAGGACAGGATAAAGCAAGAGTTGACAAGCCTGCTTATAATAACCAATGTTAGCCTTGTTTTTCTGTTAAGATGCATACAAATATTAGAAGTCGTGGGTTGCGCTTTTTGTACTTGATAATGACATCATTGAAATCCCTTTAGTATTGGGTTATATTACTTTGTTATTGTTGTTATTTTTGTTGGCTAGTTGGTTTTGTTCAAGTACTTTCGAGTTATAAAGAACAACGTGAAATTACAAGGTATAGTAATTTGGAAAGCCTCTTTGTTTCTTACATTAGATAAAGTCGCCTGTTTTGAGCTATATTTTAGAACAAAGACACTTTTTGGGCTTGTTTCTATAGACCTGGTTGCTTATTTCTCTCATGAGAGCTGGCAACATGGAATGAAGCTCTTTGGCTTCCTTCACACAAAATCCAACTATGTGGAACCTTCCTGCATGTTTTTGCAGGGGTGTAGGTAAGTTTAGTGGTGTTTTAGAACATAGCCAGACACAATGTCTTACTTCTCTGATTTACTGCTTTGTTCTAGCTACACTGCTCCCACTCTAAAGAGGAGGGTCCAACTTTGGCTTATTTTCAAACAGCAGCTGACAAATCCTGCATAGTAACATACACAACTGAAGAGACATAAGAAGACCACAAGCAGATACAAAAGCATACACATATTAGTTCAAAATGAAACTGTAACACAGCTGATAAAGAATTAACCAGATGTCTTTGTTCTTCTTCTCTAAAGTGGCCACAGTTAAATGAAAACGTGTCTGAGTTAGACATTAAGAGAGAACAAGACCAACTCCTTTTCTTCTGTCAATCCACCAAATCCATACAGAGAGAGAAAGAGCTGTCTGCTCACATCAAAGTCTTAAAGAGGCCCAAAGCTCAGTTACAGAGAACTAGCTGTGATCCCAGTGTCATGCAGGCTGATCTTATTACAAACCTCATTACATGTAGCAAATGCCACATGGCAGATTTTTTAATCCAAAGCTCATAAAATGACAGACAGTCACAAATCGGGGTTAAGACCTGCTGCTTCACACCGCAGGATTATACCAATGAAGCGTAGCAATCATAACATGCCCGCCCCCTTGTTCAATTAACACAATCTAACACAGTCATTTATCCCGTTCACTTAACAGCCGCTCAGGAGGAAGTCGTATACTGGTGGGATTCCCCATTATTGCTTGAGGTCCTCCGTATAGTATGTTGCACTTCTACTGTAATCTCTTAATGTTTTTATCTGTAACAAAGCAGACAAATTAAGGTGTTTAAAACTCAGCAGATTCAAGAGTCGAAAACCATGGCGGTTTTAAACCAAATTTAAGCCAAAACAAAATAAACAAGTGCAAAGAGACAGATGTGCACATTTTCTCTATGACCTTGAACTAAATGTGATGTAAGCTAGTAACAAAGCTAGTGATGGAAACACAACACTGCTCAACTGAGGTTAGGTGCGTTATTACTATTTCACAGAATATAGCTTTGATAGCTCAGATTTGATCTTGGGGATTTTATAATTATCATGCAGAGCAAAGCTTGAGCATAACTGCAAGAACTCTGGTGCAGTATTCTCGGGCTGCACATAACCTCTCTGAAAGGATTTCACGAAGATAAAAACTAAAAATAGGGAGAGATACATTTCAGACAGTGTCCATTAGTGTAATTAGAGCTACTCCACAGACAGTCAAATGATGTTATTTTCTTGCTGCATATTGTTTTTGTTTGATTTAGCATCACAGAATGTCTCTAGCTGGGTTTCGATTCAATATAAATAACTATGCAATATATACCCATTTGCTAAATTAAAAACCTGAGGAAAGTGCATATTTGTGATTTTTGTTCTAGTTTTTTTCCCACACTGGTCACCGATCTTCAGAGTAATCTATGAATTTGACTGAAGCAGATAAAAACACATTTCAAAGCATTTGATGCATCCTTCAAAGTCCACATTTCAAGCATAAATACTGCATATCGTGATGGAGGGACGAGGACAGTCCAGTTTTTAAAGATTCAACCTCATTCACTCAGTTATGACAGATCTGGAGAAACAAAAAGCAATGATGATGACAGGAATTCAAGTAAGGTACAGATTTGACAATCAATCATTTATATTAAACCGCAGTAACTCAGTCAGTAAAATAAAAATCAAGGGTTTTTCAATAGAAAATGTACATTTAAATGTACTTATTGCTTAAAACTTGCAACGGTCATTGCCATAGCTTAGGATTTAATCAATTAATTAGAAAACCTACCCAGACTCCAGCTGTACGTACAGTGTAAGGTGAGGGAACACTACTGCGGTTACCACAATTAAGCCAGCTTTTAAACCTATACTTAGGGCAGTTTTCATTTTGTTCTCTACATTTTCCCTCAAAGCCCCCCTTCAGAGTAAGCTGAGACCTGCGGCTTGTGGGGGCCAATATTAGTTAAGTATTTATTTACAGATCCTGGCAGAGCTGTCCTGTGAATAATTCATCTTCCATGCTTGGAGGAGTCTGTTGACAAGACAGCCTGACGCAGGAGAAAGGAAATCAATGCAGCTATGATGGGCAGCAGACTCCAGCATATCTGCTTCTGACCTGAACCTGCTATAGGTGTGTGTGTGTGTGTGTGTGTGTGTGTGTGTGTGTGTGTGTGTGTGTGTGTGTGTTTGTGTAGTTACAGTAGTTACAATACAGCCCTATGTAAAGCGATCAGGTCTTGTTCTGCTGATCGGAGCGAAACAGAGTCCGTCGAGGGCAGACATGCCGCAGGGAAATGTCATCTTCACGTTCCTCCTGTTAGAGGCTGCAGACAGTAACTCTATGCTGCTACACCTGAACCCTCCATTACAGACAGTAAAAGGCTGCGGTGGTGTACAAACCACTTAACTGTAAATGGAATGGATCTGATAATAATGTGACAAGTATTTTGAAGTGTGCACCTGCATTTCTAGTTTCTGCATCTGAAAAATAAATTAAAAGCCAGGACTAGACTAATGTTCGTCTACACAGTGCAGTACAACAGAGTTAGTAAAATGCACACGTGAGGCACTTTGGCCACACACTTCAATCCTGTGTTCTCTACAACCGGCTATTGTCCTATATCCACAGTGATAAACACTCCTAAAGCATGAGTTATTGTTTGGTGTGAACCTGCAGCGAAAGGCTGCCCGAAATTGTAGGGAGAAGGACTCACCTTCCAGTTAGGTTTTGTCTCACTCCGCTCATCAACAAATTCAGCATTAAAATTCACGTTTGCACCATTTCCACATAGTTAACAAACTTCTTCTGAACAATGACAGCACACAGTTTTTGTCCAATTTACTAATGTTTGTCCATTTTCACTCTAGGAAAAAGTAATGTTCCTATACAGTGGATCTAAATTTCATGGGAGGATCCTCCAACTCTGTCTTTAATTAGTGTTTGCCATTGGGATGGCAGCGACACAGCATGAGTTACCCAGGCTAAGATGACTAGCATGCTTAAGCTGATAGACAACCCCCTTGTCAGTTTTTGTTTGGGTCACAGAGCATACTGAACCAAAGGTCCTGCACTGAATGGTTCGGGACAAACACACGTACCACTACTCCCCAAATGATCAGTAAAATAATCTTAATGTGTAAAATGGGAGGAGCGCCTTTATAGTCAACTGACTGCTTGTGACTACTTTCAATGATGCTGCCACATCTCAGCATTTATTTGTTTTATTTATTTAACCTTTATATCACCAGAAACCTCTTTTTCAAGGGAGACCTGGCCAAGATAGCACATCATTGAATTAATTGAGCTCTAGTGTGTGTTTTGAGGGGATATTCCATGACTAGGGCACATATTAAGAGATGGCTGCTCTACTAAGTAGAACTCAGAAAGAACAATCTTATCATTAATAACAGAAAATGACAGCCAAGCAAACAAAAAGAATATCCTCATGGAGTAGGTTGTTACGGATGGAGGGTCAACAAGACAATTATCTTTAACCTAGGGACATTCAATGTTGACCACCGTCGTACTCTCATCCTAACCATGTGTTTGTTATTATAACCAAGAAGACAAGGGTCCACGAACCTAAAAAGGGTAATAATGTTCACCCAAACTACAATATTTCCCTGAACCTTTGTCTCTGACCAAACCTCAACCAGAGCAGTGACACATCAAAAGTGATTTGTAATGGTTTTGGTAGGCACTGACGGATTGGGTTACCCTGAAGCTTTGTGGCGTCAGTTTAGAAAATGTTTCTGAACACTTCTGAATGTATTTTGTCATTTAATTCAAAAGACATAAAGACAGTACTCACTCTCTAAAAGTAGTCCAGTAAACAACTATTTTGTAGTAGTCAATACCTTGTTCATCCCACTTTTCTCCGCCCACACTCCTCACTTTTACTCCCTCAGTAAATCCATAACCACTTCTTTCTACTCTGTTTCTTATTTACATCCCTCGGTCAAGATCAGACTCTCTCTCATCCATTTTTCCTCTCTCCACCCATCCTTTAAATCTCCTCCAGTAGAATGAAGACAAACTGTGAAGAGATAATTGAGCACTAACATGAGTCAGAGCAGGATGAATGAAGACAGATGACAAGCCTTTTTTTCGAGGATGTCTTTGCTCCTCACAGGCAAATTTAACAATACAGTGAGTGAGATGCCTTTGGGTTTTCAGCGCGTGAATTCAGTAACAACAGTAAATACCTATATTGAAGCTGTCTCTTCATTCTACTTAAAAGCATAAAAAAGCCTCATCTTGTCTGCTTCTTAGCAGTTTAAGTGTGCTAACCCAGCCAGGTTTGTCTCCATTGTGCGGTTGCTGTCAACATTTTGCTAAATATGATTATTTCAGGAACTGTGAAGAAGTGGGCTAAACATAAGATTTTGCAGTTGACAAACAAGGGATCTAGTAACAATACTTGGTATGAAAAATGTTGGTATAATTGTATTGAATACATTTTTTTGCCTTTCCAGAACCAAGTGTGAGGAACTGCAGTACAGTGTTTTCAGCTACTTGGGTGAGCTGCACAGGCATTTTTGATAACCTATGCGAGCACCTTTTGGTTTTTTCGTCTGTCCAAGGGAAGGACCCTACACATGAGCAATTAACTATTAGAAAATCTCTCTATTGAGCTTTATCAAGAGCAAGGGGATTTATGGATTTAAATTTAAATCCACCTGCAATATCCCTGATAACCAATCTTCTATACATCAAATTATTAAAATTATAAAAATATCAAATTCTGAAAAGCACAAAAGTTTGTTTTTTTCTGAAAAGCAGATTTCATAATCTCCTTTCTGGTCCAAAGAAATTATTGATCAGCTTGTTCAATAAAAAGCTGGCACCCAGCAAAGTTACATGTTTGAAACAATGTTTGTATTTGTCCACATCAAAGACGGGAAGAAGCCCGGTAGTATCACACTTCACTAGATGGCATCTTTTCCAAGGTTTGAAAGGGCAAATTGAAATTATCAGCAGGCTCCCACACAGCCCTCCATAACAACTCTGCAATGATGTTCCAAATACAGCAAAGATGCCAATTACCTCTCGCTGCTGGAGAGGTAATTGCAGCGTGCTGAAAGTTTGTGCATTGCTGTAATGTGATGATCTTTACATGATTCCCTGCCAGTTTACACAACTTGATCTCACTTCTCTCCTGCAATCAATCACACATCACTTAAGAGCTGCTAAGTCCAGAGAAGAAAAAAAATCATTCATCCTTATTCTCCTCCACTTATTAGTAAAAACACTGGAGTTGCTGAAGCATGATTGAATTAGCTTTCACAGCTGTATGTGCTGTTTTTCAGCTGGTTCAATAAAGCAGTTCTTTAGGGATCCATAATGTGAAAAATGTTAACATCTAAATACTCAAAACAGCAGAATAACCATTTTTATTAACTGTCAAAATAAAATATCGCAAGGAGCATTGACTAAGTAACAAAGGACACAATAAAACCGGGTTGAACAACATCATTATCTGCATTTAGAATTAAATTTATTTTAAGTATTAAAGGGTCTCAAGGACAACACTGGAGCCATTCAATTAAACCGTTGATCACTCCTTGAAAGACGTTTGCATTCTATAATTGCTACAGTAGTATGACAAAGTATAAGAGAAACTGCATTAAAAAGTATGTGTCAACATCTGAGGTTGTGTGTAAGAAAAAGAAGAAGAGACAGTGGAAGAAAGTGTGAAGTGAAAATGTTGCTAAAAAGATATATTTTTAGTGCATCTAGTAACTGGGAGGATGTAAAACTGAAAACCTGGATCTTTCTGTTGGCTTCAAATCTTTTATTAACATAATATGAATCAGAGTTTCATGACTGTCCTCAAAAACAGTTGTCCAACAGAGAATTTTAAAATCCCCAAGGACATATACAGGAATCCAAGAGTGAGCCGGCTTCACAAGGTGAAACTGGAGAAAATAATTTTGTACTACTGGAAATACAATGAATCAATTTAAAGGGTAAATTTGTAAGATATGGACAGAATTTAAGTCTAAAACCCAGTTTTGGTTTAAGTCTTTTTGCAGAAGCGGATGGATGAATGGATCAATGAACATGCGTGTGTTGATATTGTGTCAAAGATGTCTATGTACTGTGTTGCAGTAGCTACAGCGGATTTTAGCGCACCTGCATCAAGCGCTGCGTTCATTCATGGAGAGTTAACGTTTTATGTCATTACACCTTTATGTCATTAATTAGCTTGTTGAATAAGTTGTTGTTGAGGATAACTGGGCTTTTTTCAATGTCTTGATTGAAATTATCTATGCATTTTTACTAGCGCTGGCCAAAACTCCAAAATTCCTTACTTACATGCTCTTTAGTAAAAGCACAAACAGTATGTGTTTTTCTAGTTTTTCTAGTTTCATGTTAGTATGAAACCACTGGAACATGAATTGCATACTAATTATGGGGTAACATTTCAGTAACAAAGCAATTTGGGAGTGACAACAACACAACATACAACGTAATGCAACGGCATACTGCTGCCCTCTACTGTTGGTTGTTAATGTTTCTTTGAAAATTATGTACAGTATATGTTTTATAGTCCAATGCTGATATTCCATCAGTTTCCACCATTTTAGTCCAGCTATTCAGGTTGAGTACAGTGTACAGGGTAAAAACAGTTTCTCCAGCTGCTTCTTAGTCTTTGAACAGCCTCTTCCTTTGAGACAATGCCAGCTGTATGTGGTGACTTGTGTTACAACTTTCTCACATTTTTGTTATTATAGAGAGAGTGAAGTAACTAAAAAGGTATCGTTCAAAAGGTATCATATTACACCCGTATATCAAAACAATACCCAACCCTAACTACCAGCACCCAAAAGCTCATGAAGGAACACAGTTTGAACATGACAGAACTATTTGTCAATACATGAGATATCAGTCATCTTCCTCTCTAACACTGTCTGTTCTGCATAACTGAACTTTTGTACAAGAACACTGAAGCATAAAGCGGTAAATAGCTGGTTATGCTGTAAATGCCATATCACAGCATGTGCCACTCATGTTGTTCTATTTCTGTGTCTCTATAAAGTATGTTGTGTGAGCCTTTATCTGTATTCATTCAACTTTTTGATCCTTTCTGCAGCCCCTCAGCTGTCAACTCATACGGACACAATTACATGTCATAGCAGTGTGTTTATAGACCTTTTGTTATGTGTTGTTTTGTTTTTTTATGTGTTGCTCAAAAGAGACGGATACGGAAAAACAAATAAGACAACCGGCAATCACCATCAGCCTCTGAGATACAACAATTCAGACTTTTTAGAAGACATGAAAAGCAGTGAGAAAACTCCAGAGACGCGGTAAAATAAGAAAATGTGCAGGAGAGAAAGATAAAGACTGATGGAATTGACATGTGACATATAAAAGATGAATGAAAAGAATATGAGGGATTCCTCAGGAAATTACTGTAATGATTAATGAGGCAGAAGGAGAATAAGATGACAGAGGTTTGCAGGGATATGAATGCTTACAGGTACATAGTTTTTTATTTAACTTTTAGAAATCAAAATAAATGAGCAGGAAAAAGAGACACATGGAATGACAGGAAAAGACTAACTATGGGAGGAGAAATGCAACTGAAAAACCAAGACCATTTGTAATCAAATATTTTCAGAAACACAATTTAATAGTATTGCTTATTGTTTCTCTGGGGAAAAAAAGGCATCTGTGGTGTTTCTGCTGCATTAGGAAGCTGACGATTATAATTCATAGTAAAGTAAATTAATAATTTCACATTGTTTTAATCTCATCAAAATCTACAAACTAAATTGCCATCCTTTTTCTCAATTTTGAAATGCCATTTAAATTATAGCCAGACTTGAAATAGCCTATGAATTTATCAATTTACGCCATTAAATCACAATATTGCATTTGTTGTTTGTTTTTTGTTTAGTTTTTTGTCACAAGCCTCTTATCTACATATATATCCAGCTAGATATATAATTGTCATTGCATTATTTATGGCAGTAAAATCCACATACGTTATTTATCTAATTAGCATAGCCACGTCATTAGCTACATCACTATCTTGGTATATTCATGTGGCAAGGATCCGCTAGTCAATGAGGTCATGTGAAGTAAGAGGACATTAAACACCAAGACCTCTACAATTCATCTGAAAAGTAGATTGTGGACACCTTCAATATCAATCACACTGTAAAATCATCATATTTACCCAGCCCTAGTTGTGGGAAATATTTGCTTTCTGATGGAAAGTCAGACAAGAAAACTGAAACCACTTTCATGTCCGTACCGAACGTAGGAGGCTACAGGCAGCTGGTTAGCTTAGCTCAGCACAAATAATGGGAGCACCTATTGTGTCTATTTCCCAAAATGTCAAACTATTCCTTCAACTTCTGATTTTCTACTAGCATGGCTCTAGACTGAATCAGTAAATCACCACCCATATCTTCATTTTCATGAGCAGAAGGTATGGTGTTTTGCCCACTGATGGTTAAGGAACAAATTAACCAATCAGATCTTTTAAGCAGATTAAGAATGAATGAATCGTCTGGCTATCAGCTTCCTGTACTGTATTGTACATTTTTCAAAAAGCACAGAAAAGTACAACTAATAAAACAATACTGCAGCTTCTGTAGTGATGTGACACTTTGTGGAGTAGACGGATACATTTGCTTAGGGCCAAATAAAAGAGCAGTAATCAGCTGACAAGACCAAATGTCAGGATGAATAAATGAAGTGAAATGAAAGGCAAACTAAGTCTAATCATCAGACTGTTGTTTACAGACATGTACTTCTTTGTTTTTCCATCCTTTATTAAATAAGTACAAACTTACGAATAATGATCTTTATCTGAAGCCAAGCGAACAACCACAAACTGTACAAGTGAAAGGATCTCACTTCATATCTGGTAGCACTGGGTCAAAGCAGTGGAGACGGTTACAATACGTCCACTCAGCATAATGAATGCTGGGAGGAGATTTCTATATACCATGTTATATTTACAGCTGTCGTTTTTCAACATCAATTCATGCTATTATAGGAATGATTTAAGTGACTGCAGTATTATGTATATTATAAAAGCACTATACAGAAATGCATCTGAAATGATTGAAAAACTAAGATGCAGGTGAGTGGGAACAGAAAAGAAACCCCGCTAAAAGAAAGTTGAAAAAGCAGCATGCATGCACCAGCTGGAATAGGCATTTTCAATTATTTTCTGAAGTATGCAGTCTGGAATAGACAGAGGAACTAAAGGAGAGAATAGAGACAATCCATCAAACAGACAGTCGGCACAGTCAGAGCAACAGAAAAAAAAAATCAAAGGGAACTACCTGATACGAGTCTGAACACCTCACTACAAGCAGATCTTAATATGCTTAGTCCGTCACAACTCACACAGAACTACAGAAACTCCTCTGTGATATGTACAGAGACACCACACAAAGAGAAAATAATATTTAAATCATTTTTCTAGAAGCATTAGCTACATACATAATCGTGTCTCCATCTTAGGTACTGAATGCACATTGCTGTGCTGTTTCAGAATTACACTTTTCAAAGGTCACACGTCAATCAAACAGTGTGGTCGTCTCTGCAGTGTCTTTTCATTTGATTGTTGCCATCATTGCTCGCACAAACTCCAGAGATCTTCCTCCAAACCTGGACAGAAAAACACATCACCAGGTGATAAAACTCACCAGAATCCCTTTTGTGTTCCAGTATGTCAATCAAAACGAACTTATAAAAATAAGACAATGTCAAGAAGTATCATTATGTCCCTGAGAACAGTTGAGATGACCAGCTTCTCTCCAGTTTTTGTTAAGTTTAGTTTTCAAAAGTAGAAGGTTTTACTTCAGCTGTGGATGAAGGTGCATTTCTCAAGGGTTTTCTTCAAAGAGTTGAGTCTTTGCAGATCATTTACATTTCTTTGTCACACATGCCTTTATGGGAGTTCAGCAATGGTCAACCACGAGAAGTGACTGCTCTGGAGACGTGGAGTCAACATCAAACTTTTTATTTATCTTGCATTTTTTGTGTCTTTTCTTTCTTTTTAAAGAAAATGTATTTATTGCTACTTTATAAGAAAACTTGATTTTCTTGTTAAACATATTTGTTTGCTACCATACATTCTACACTGGTAAAGAATTTTTAT
Organism: Pagrus pagrus; assembly: GCF_965226575.1. Lineage (NCBI taxonomy): Eukaryota > Metazoa > Chordata > Actinopteri > Spariformes > Sparidae > Pagrus > Pagrus pagrus. Next base: position 18,750,979 of record NC_140200.1, on the reverse strand, counting down.
GAGTTTTATGCAAACTCAAAATGAAAACATTAAGTTGTGGCAGGGATAGAGTTGTTCCGATTCCGATGCCAGTATCGGAAATGCCTCCGATACTGCCGAAAATGCCGGCATCGGTATCGGCGAGTACTGGAGTCCAGGCACCGATCCGATACCACGTAATTTATTAGCCTAGCTCCGTTAGCTCCTAGATTCTACCGGATACGTGTCCGCTGCATTACGGCTCCGGTACGGTTTGGCTCCGTCGTCCTCGTCCGGCAACCCCCACCAGCTGTGTTTTGAGTCCGCCACAGCGCAGCTCCACCGATCAGCTGGAGTTACGAAACCGAGGAATTCCCGCGATGATTACATGATCACACACGAGCGCAGTTATATGTATGTGTTATAAACACAACAACACGAAGTGTTCCCGACTGAAGGATTAGAAGAAGAGCGCGTATTTGTCTCTTATTTGAGGTTTTTGTGCTTGTATCAACACGGAGTGTTTTATTTTGAAAATTAACCGGATGTCATGTTATTATTTCGTGTCTGACTTCCTGTCTGCTCTGTGCTGAATTCGGCTTTATACTATTCTTTTTAAAAATAAATGGCTTTCATTTGCTGTATTCATTCATGTTTTACAAAGGGTTTAACCTGAGCCAGGCCTTACCACAATGATGATCATATCACAGTCATGCATATAGTCATGACATATATAATTTTTTATAACACACTGGTATCGGTATCGGTACTCGTATCGGCCGATACCCACAGCATAAGTATCGGAATCGGTATCGGGAGGGAAAAAATGGTATCGGAACATCTCTAGGCAGGGACACTGAAATACAGGCTGTTTTTAAGGGCTCCAATGAGTTGTCAGTGAAATTTGAAAATATTTAATTTTGACATGGCATCTGACTTGAGGCTCATCAGGTGGGAAATTCTTAGATTCAGAATTACAAAGCAGACTGATCCTTAAAGGGGAGATTAATTAGTTCTCCCTGTAGTTTAAAGCCAGACCAGTATCTTTTTTTATGTTATAAATCCACAAGGGACCTGGGCGCATTAGCTATTGTTAGCTGTTACCCTTTAGAGCAACATGCAAATCAGTGGCCTGATTCTGTGGCTATAGTTTGGAAACAGCAGCTCTATTAATTTGTCTGGTAGGAACATCAATCATCAGAGGTGCTGTACACTCATTCATAACAGAGCTGCTCAGGTCAGCTCTGCAACTCCAGCAACACAGTGTATTAATTACTTTAACCGCAGCAAACTTTTCTGATGCTTCCCTCTCACCTCACTGACATTACAGAGGATGTGTGTGCATGTGTGTGTGTGTGTGTGTGTGTGTGTGTGTGTGTCTGCGTTGATGTAGGTGATAATTTTGTATACTTATTGTATGTGGCAGATAAAGACAAAGATATTTTGGGGGATTCATTTACATTCTTTTTTATTCTAGTTGTACGGTCAATGCTAGATATTAGAGGTGTGGAAATTTCTCTATTGTATGATATATCGCGATGCGGACGTAGATGATTCTGCATTGATACAGAGGCAGAGCATAATCGAGAATAAAGGGGGAATTTAAATCATGAAAAAGTAGCCATGTGCAGTAATATAGATCATTGAGCATGCCATACACTGAGATGCATCGAGCTGCATCGAGAATTGTTTTGCATTTCGAGTCGTTGACAGCTGAATCATAATCGAATCGAATCATGAGGCCAGTGAAGATTCACACCTTTACTACATAGAAACCGTTTGTAAAATTCTTGCAAGATATGTGCATGTTATTTCTTTGGATTTTGTACAAATTTAATATATTTTATGATGTGACAAAGCTTTGGGTAACATCTGGTTGTGTTTAGCCACAAAAAAAAGTTGGTTAGGGTTTGGGAAAGATTGCCGTTTGGGTTTAAGTGATGACTCAAGAGATCTATTGCAGCTCTGACAGTATGTCTTTGTTTTATTGGTCATTTTTCTATGCATTGCTACGGTGGCCGTGAGGCTCAAACACAAAAATTCATAAAACACAGCATTTCAAAAAACAGTTGTGCTTTCTGAAATTTTGTTTGCGTTTCGACCCTCACCGTACATTTTTGTTTTTATTTTAATTGTAGTTATATATTACATAATAATTACTTAATAAAAATTCCCCATTTGTTAACAGTGAAACCTTAAGTGTAATTAACTATTAATTTCCCATCTTTTAATGACATAATGATAGTGTTACCCTACTCTTTGATGTCAAAATGTTTTGATGAACACACTTATCTGTGTTGCATGTAACATTTCAAGTACTAGACAAGGTGATTAGATTTTTTCAAAATGCCTAAACGAATATGGTTAGACGAAATTTGTAACACAAAAAGAAAAATCATACAGGAAGTCATTTGAAAGACGAAAGTCACCAAAGGTAAAATACAACTTCGGATGACACAAAAAAGGAATAAATCTGGTCTTATTTCTCATAAAATCACAAATACCACCATTATGAAGGAAGTGAGACAGGTGGACGTATTCACAAACCTTTATGCATGCACATCCATCACAGCAGTGGCCATCAAAATGTCTGACCATAATGTATCTATTCTACATTTCAAATCCCATTAATATCCTGTGAAGTCTATTGTGGTGGCAGTTATGGGAATTTGAGGATGTTAAAAAAGAATATTTGCATAATGTGTCTGCAGTGACTCAGAAATGGTTTTAGCGTTTTGAACTACAAGAAAATCGCTCTGATCCATCACGCCTGGCACCAGTTGTATGTATCTGAACCATAATGTCCTCTAGCAATGCAGGGACACATTGGTTTTAGTGGTCCAGGGAGGGCAAACATGCTGGAGGGGACAGTCCCATCAATCAGCACATAATCTGAGAAGGCACACTGTCAATGCCAAAAGAGAAATAAACAAGACAGCCAGGATAATACAGGAATACTGGAATAACAGCAATGAATCTACTGAGCTCATTTTTCAGCAGTTACACTACAAATCACACATTAGTGGACGCTGTCATTGTAAAAGGCAGTTAATGATAAAGTAATGGTGACCTAAACGACACGTGAGTGACAGAAATAGAGAGCCAGAGAGGTCGTAAGAACAGAAAATGGAAAAATTAAGCTAAACTAACCTGAGGGGATGGGCAACCTTCACCGTATCTATTTTAAAAAGCTGCTGCTGCTGTTAAATCATTATTGTGGAACTGGGTCTTTACATATGGATGCACATACAGTATACATGATGCCAGTTTCTTCTTAAGGTTTCTTTATATGAAGCATATGTAGTCTACGTACAGTATCAATAAACTGTTGACTTCCACCACTACAAGGATGCATCATTAATTAAAAATTAGTAGAGAGGCAAAGGATTTAAGTTCAGGTTCAAATTGTTATCACAGTTAAATAAGAAACTTCTGCTAGGTAGGAAAACTTCTCCCCCAGATGAAAACCTCTTTGCGTGAACTGACAACTTAACTGAAATGCTTCACTAGCACAGCCACTCAATTCAAGAACTTCTGTGAGAGAAGTATGTGCTCGTGTGACTCTTTGAAAGCCTTTAACACTGGAACGAGCAAAAAATACTACCTGAGTAAATCTGTCTTATCTTCATATTTAAAGCAACAAGGGAGCGACAGATTTATGCACAAAGGTTCTCATATCTGGAAGCTGCCCAATACAACCAGTTTCAAACTGTTGGCTGCTGAGCAGCTCTGCTGAGGTGGGGATTAAATGGCTTGCATGAATGCACACTGATATTGCCAAAAATGTGCAGGAAGTGACCAATTTCCCCACTCAGCTTCTCCCAACTGGGCATAATTTGAACAAGCGACTTTCCGGTTTTAAGATCACATGTCTGAACTTCAGATCACTGCTCCTCATTATCAATCTGCAATCTATCCCCTCAAACAGGTGTTTGAACCAGGCCAGATTCAGCAGAGCAGGTGGATAGAGATGCTGTCTATGTAAAGCCTTCCACTTTGCAAAATTTTCTTTATCCTCTTCTTGAACCAAGCTGGCAAGACTTAATGTTGACTTTCAGATGTACTGAAGCATGAAATGAGTTTAAAAAAAGGAAGTTATGATGTCAGACCAGGGGGCAGTTATCTTAAAGCTCTACATCCTGAGGAACTGGTTGCCCAATACTGTTTCAGTTGAAAAGTATAAATCAAGAAAAAGGTGAAATTTTAAATGTGTAATTACTGGCTTTAATTTAAACGCACAGCCAGTGTTGGTCTATAATAGATGGATTTATTACCTCTAGGAGTTTGTGTTTTTTGTTGCAGTCTGTTTGTCAGCAGGACTATGTAAAACTACGGGCCCTATTTTCTTGTAACTTGGTGAAAGGTTGAACCATGGGCCAGGAAAGAACTTATAAGATTTTGGTATCGACCCAATATTTCTTCGCTTTTGTTAACACTATGAGTTAAAGTAATAGACCATGGCAGAATAAACGCCATATGTTTTAAAAACCAGTAAGGGGTAGTTAAGTTCAATAGTGACAAAACACAACCAATTGTAGAAAATACGATGACTCCATATCCCATCCACATGAGCAGACAGGTAAGCCTCTGTGGTAGCCGACACATGCAGCTGCTCAAACTTTATACAGAAAGCAGTTGTTATGGAGCATTCAGGGACACTGGTTTTGTGGGAAAACCAGTGAAATTTCATATCGCCACTACTCTAGCAATGCTTTTTCTCAAACTAAGGTGTGTACGGAAACATATTTACACACATAACATGCAACTGATTAAACTTACTGAATTCCAAAAGTTAGTTGACTGCAATAAATTCCACCATAGATATGAAAGGAAAATGTTATGCTTCACAAGAATAAACACTAAACCGGCCCTTGCATCCCCACGCCCGTCGGGGTGTGCAGCAGCTGCAGCCTCTCTGCCGAACATCGAGCTTTTGACAAAGTCTTACATTTTAATGTGTGATAGACATTACACAAAGGAGCTCAATGTCACGTCCTGTGAATACGACGTGGCGTTAGAGAACACTCACTAATTTACACATTCAAGTATATCAAGGGCAGACAACACCTTGAAAATTTCATGTAGATCAAATGATGATTGTCACTTTAGGATGACTTCCTTTTTCCCGGAGGTGGAACAATCACTATTACTTCTAATTGGCATGTAGAAGTGTGAAGGGCGGGAATCTGATCAAACACGTGAAATCTGGAGAATGTACACTCAAGCGCCACCACCTTGCATTTCATGGCGAATAATGTGTTGTCATGGCAACATTCAGGCATTCAGTGAAGACTCATAAGCTTCAAAATATGGCACCATCTAAGTATTGAGGCTTTTCTGACCCCTGGGGTGGACAAGCCAGGAGGAGTTAATCAAAGCATTAAAAAATTGCATTTTTTTACTGTCACTAGGTTGCACTGTGAGCAAAACTGAATTTTGGCATGTTAATGTCTTCAGGACTCTAATCCAACATGAGACATTTTGGGCAGATTAGACAAAGCATGCTAGAGGTACAACAACTGCCTCTTTCATTGGGAAACATCTGAATTTGCCACGCCTTCATGGCCTTACCTTTCGATGAAAAAAAACTTTTCAAAAGTCGAACAGGTCAGATGTCTAGGTATTCATTTAAGTAGACCGCCTGTAAATGTCAAAAATGAGCCCCAAATTCAAAATGGCCGACTTCCTGTTCAATTTGAAACCATGGCACTAAGAGGCTTTTTTGTAGATATAGATATGATTCACATACCAAATTTCATCTAGGGTCAATCTTTATGGAGCAGTAGCAAGCCAATTCGCACCAACCATGGGAAAAACTCACATTTTTCCATTGTGTGAAAGTGTCATGACTTTTCTAGCACTTTTTGCCACTCAAAAGTGTGATTCATTTGAGAGAATAATAATAATATAACAATAATAATAATAATAATAATAATAACAGCGTGCTCTGTGTTCATGCCCTAAATATTGACCGTGAAGTTTGCACTTGCAGATTAGCTTGAGAAGAGTATACTGGGTATATGGGTTTCATGGAGGTCTGCACTCTTTGTATTTCCGTCTTAGTTTCCCATTTTTTCATTTCTTAAAGCGTTGATGTACGCAGCCTTACAAAATCACTGAAATAAAAAACTAACAGCTCCAGAAATTTGCCCCTCTACTCCAGTACTCCACAGTGTGTTTGTGTACATCAACCTATGCAAATTGTGTCCCAAAGTAATACTTTGCACCCAAATAACCTCCCTCCATCACCAGATTCAGGCACACTGAGCTTAACACTAATCTAATAAAAGCTGACTTTGTCATTAAACAATAATCAAATACCTTTTCAGCCAGTGCCTCAAAATGATTTAAGTCTCTGGAAATTGGAAGAGATATATCCTTGGCAGAGTCTCCTATCTCACATTTGCAAGTCTAGTTGGCAGCTCTGAATGTGCAGTGATAGCAGTCATTCTCAAAGTGATCCCACTGTGCAGAGTCTTTGAGGTTGTGGACCTTAAGAAAAGGAATTTATTCATGCGACAGTGATTGTGAAATTGACATTGCCAAGTGTTGGAAAACTGCAAGCTCCCTAACAGCATTAATGTGATGTGGAGTTTTCTTACAAGACAACTGGGTCCCCTGCCAACTTAAGATGTTTGTATTGGCTTTACTTTGTTTTAAGATTCTCTGGGCATTTTTTCACATTCAAGAGAGGGATGAAGCTTAGTGAAAGTTCAGTCAGGAAGAATACTTTATCATGTCTCTTTTACTCCTTCATTCATCACTCACCTTAAGGCATGTGTCTCTTGGCTTCTAACCAACATTTATTAGTAAGGAGTAGGGCTGGGCGGGATGGCCTTAAAATAATATCATAATATTTTTAGGCCATATCAAGATATATAATATATACCTCAATATTTTGAAATTTTCTTAAAAGCACTTCATAAATGCTAGGACTGGGCAACAAAATCAAATGTCACAATATTTTTTACCAAACAGGCCATACTTCTATTTTGATGTTGCAACAATATTGTCGGGATGACTATTGGTACTTTCACAAAATACTAACACAGCACAATTTCTCATCAAGGAATATGGGGATGTAATGACTAAGTTGGTAAAGGCAAGTATTAAAACAAGTAGAACAGTCTGGTAAGTTCAGAAAATGACATCACTTTATTGTAACTCAACCTTAAAACCAGGAAAACACAACACTTGTGCCATGTCACGATATAACGATATCCAAAATCCAAGATGGTGTATAGTCTCATATCAGGATAACGATATATATATATATATATATATATATATATATATATATCATATAGTATACTGCAGAGCCCTGGTAAGAACCAAGATAAAATTGCCCTCAAGACTTCAGGGTGAACAACACAGAGCTAAAGTGAGATTGAATATTGGATTTACATTTGTCAGCTGAAAGGAAACACAATTTATGATCATCAGTGAATACTAATGTTGCCCTGCCTCTGCTGTTTGAGTAAACAGGAAACTGTTAACGTGTTTGCCATAAATTTATAAAATGATATATCATTAGATAATTTTGATAGATAATGGTGTATGTCACTTTTGTGTTCACAATTTAATTCCCAAAAAATAATAATGCAAATGTAATTTTTATGAGTTGTCTCTCTATCTTTGTACTCCTAGTGATACCTCCTATCGTCTGCTGCTTGTTTTCCAATATAATAACCAACAACCAAGACTTCGTGAGAGGACAATCCTGCTCTGTCTGTAACTGGCTGGACATGTGGTGAGTCTTTTGCAGGTTAAAGACAGTTAGACTAAACTCTAAACAAATCTTTACATCCCAAATCAGAATTCAAAGTCAAGCGCTGAACTAACATTTCTGTACATACAGTATTTGTAAAAATAGCTTTTTTTCCCCTTACAGATATAAGCTGTTATGTATTCCTGTGTAATAACATTTAATTTTAATATCTTAATATTTCTGACAACTCATTGTTTTTCACATGGTGTAAATTAAGCACCTAACTATTTTGAATTTTATGTTTAAATTGATATAACAACCAAAACTATGAGTCTGACACATTTACTCCAGTCTCTGTGCGCCTTAGTGGCAGATTTTTCATATTTCTATTTAAGCTAAAAATCTAGGACATGTAGGGGTGTAAGTGTGATGTTCTCTCTGATCCTAGCATAAGTTAGCATTGATTATAGCCTGTTCACACAGTAGTGGTGCACTGTGGGAGTTCTGTCAGGTGTCAGTGCTAACTTTACCACAGCACAGCAGGGTGTATGCTTATGTACACGTGTTTGCGTGTGTGTGGAGCACATGGTGTTTTTTCGACAAACTGGTTGTCTGTTGTTAATGGCAGGTGATACAATAGCAATTAAATCTGATGATAATTTTAATAAAATACAGAAGGAAGGCGTAAGACTGAGTGGTGAAAGATGAAGAGAGAACTTGATAAATCTCTATTTTGACATTTTCTCTATTTCTGATCTGTATTTTTAAACTATACTAACAGATCTCTGTTCTGAGTTTTCTTTTCGATATTAGCTCTCATCAAGGCAGGGATGGACAAGATATTGAAGACATGGTAAAAGTGAATTAGGGAGTTACTTTAACTCACTATTTATAGAATGTAGGGCATTGAAAGGGTCACAACATTGCATACAGAAAGTTGTCTTTTACTTTGACAGTTTTTAACAATGTCTATGCAAACACTCCTATGTTGATCTGATTCAAACACAAAAGTCAAATCTGTTCACATACATATATGCATTTACCCTGATTTATGAAAAGATATTTTATTTTTTATCTCAATGAATAAGAATCGCCGAGATCCTATACATAAACTTCTTTCACCACAGCAGGAATAAAAAACATAAAAATATTAACAGTGATTTTTGCTTCCATACAAATAAAAATGGTCCAACAGACATATCACGGCTTCAATACCTCATGCAAAACTAATAATGCACTGCCACTGTTACCAGAGTGTTGGTCTTGCAGAAATGATTTGCTGTTATTCTACATAAAGATTTATAAATTGTGTCCTCAAACAGGCCTTTGATTTCAACAACAGAGAATCCCTGAAGGGCGGAGCAAAGCTTCATATGGAGCTCAGATTGAATCAACTTCCTATATTTCCCACTAAATAAAAGACTCATTTTAGTGTTTGTGCTGTTATGTCACAGATGACTGGGAGATTAGAAGCCAAATTATCTGTTGCAGCGTTGACCCTGATAAAAACAGGCACATAGATCCGTCAAAGTCAAGACTGATACAGACCCTCACAAAATATCATCTACCCTGTCAGATAATATTTTTATGTCTGTTTCGTCTGAGTCAGCCCATGTTTCTGACAAGCTCTGTGGAGCTTCAGTATATTCTGTACATTAGAGCCCAAACTATATACACATATTTCAAACAAAGACCCAAAATATTTTCATTTAAATCACTTATCTCCATGCTGCCAAACACTTAACTCTAAAATACCCCGAAACATATTTCTGTAAACTATTTCCTGAGAAAATTCTCAAATATTTGGGAACCATAGTAACCATGACTACTCTGATCATCAGACCAAACTACCACTCCATCAATTCAGCTTGGCAAGAAATATACTGTATTCATCCCTCCAATGTAATTTTGACGCAACAGTAGCAGCAGCTCAGCGCAATCAACATTTTATCCGGAGAAAGATAAAATAGATGAAGATGAAATACATTGATATGATGATATGTTGATTCAGTTATCATCTACACACACACAAATGACGAAGGGAAGTCGGGTGAAGTTTCATAGTCCACATTACATTTCTAGAGCTTCACAGCAAAACAAGTAGCTTGGGACTTGTTTTAGAACGTAAAAAAAAAATCAAGGAAAAAAAGGATATGACGGCTTGTCCGGTATTATCCAAGTCTCCGGAAGCAACAAGATACCGAATGTATTTGAAAAGATGGACTAGAACTCTTTTTTAAGTCGAAATTTTCACTGAAGTTGTTAAGCTAAAAGCCTTAGCACAACCCATCTGAGGTGGGTGTACATGCTCAACTGTGCGTAGAATGTGTAAATAATGTCTTTTCAAATCAACTTGGGAGCTTAGACTTTACTTATTCAACTTTTTTTAAGGTTACATTTTTAGTCTTAAGTTTGTGACGACGCTGCGCTTATGGTCTGGTTAGGTTAAGGCAAAAAACCCACTTGGTTAAGGAAAACATTATGTTTTAGCTTAAAAACACCTGCTTTGGTCACTGCAAACATGGCGGAATATGTACAGAGGTCCCATTAAAAAAACTCTGGTTTTGTCGCCACAAGCACATCTCAAAATTGTTCATGTATGGCTGTATGAATGTTGAAACAAGGTCTCGAACAACGTTCTCTGGCTTGGCAGCCTTAATGCACCATTGTACAGATGACACATACAAATGTAAACAATGTAGTTTGCAGAAACATTAGTTACTTTTTATTTTGCCATCCATCCATCCATCCGTTTTTCTACACCTCTTTAACCTGTTCAGAGTCACAGGGTCTGCATCTTATCCAGAAGGCAGAGCAGCTAGAAATCCAAATGAATAATGATATTAAATAAAAAAGAGAAACACATTACTTGCTGTCATTTCATGACAATATTTCGAACACTGCTTGGTGTATTAAGAGCTATTATTGTAAATCTGGTAAGAGCTCCATGCGGCAACCAGAATGACGTTAAAGGCATTGTATCCATCTGGGAGGGAGACGCATTAACCTTAAACTGATATTTAAATGTCATGACAGTATGTGTGTGTATATGACGAGCATATAGAGAAGGTAACTCAATAGAGGCCTACCCTTTCCAGCTGCATATTATATCAGATTATGCAGTCAGAGATGACTGATTGCTGGGGCAAATGTTTTCATCAATTAGGTCCAATTACCAAACAGCTCCAGTAGCACCAGACCGAACCTTCTCAATTATTCAGCGATGCTATGTGTCTCACAGCTGAAAATAACTGCCAAAAAGCGTGTTTCTTAACAATAATTATGTGCACACATGGAGGTTCATGTGATGTTTGCATGTTTATGCCTCTTGGCGAGCAGTGCAGCCCTGCATCTTGCAAGCAGAAAATAAAACCTGAATTCATTTTTATGCTCCAGAGACTCAGAGAAGGTGCTTTGTCATTTTGTTACACTTGTTACAGATCAAGATATTCCTTTATTTATTTATTCTTCACTGATTACAACATAGATCCTTTATCCAGAGAAAATAATTTCTCACAATCCGGAGGTATTTTTATGCCTGTAATAGCAATTATTTTCATCATTAAAATGGCTCTATTTAATAATTTGTAGCAAATTACATGTATTAATCCTTTTTTAGCAGCCATATGAGAGCATACTGTAATGTGATGTGAAAAAATAGACCTTTCCTGTCTCTCCAGGTTGCCTATACAAGCCTGCAAACTATTTGATTAAGTTGTTTAATTTTGCTGGACTGTGGATTTCTTTGTGAAGGACTCAGTTCGGATTTTCCGCAAAGGCCAAAGGATGTGATGTTATGCAAGTACTCAAGTGCCTCCTGTCAGTGCCTCTCTTTGCTTTGCTTACAGAGAGCCAAAGTAGCTCAAGTTAGTTTAGGAGTGGAGTCTGCTAACATATAAGACCAGCTTCCGGCACAACACAGAAGCTCCGCAGAGCCAAAATTCATCATTTGGTCTCTAAAATATAAATGTATAAGAGAACTGTGAAAAATTTTCCATCGCCATTTCCCAGAGCTAATGGTGACATCTTCAAATATCTTCTTTCGTCTTGTCTTCTTTTAAGTCCAAAACCAAAAGATTTTCAATTTAAAATAGTAAAACACTAGGGGGAACCAGCAATAAATAGTTAAAAATAACCAGCAAACCAGTAAAAACATTGGAGAAGCAGAAAACATAAATTTTTTCTGAGATAATGACTCAAAATGATCAATCTGCTTTCAAAATAGTTGCAAATACATTTTCTGTTCACCTAATTGATTCATTAACTTTTTGTTGCAGCTGTTGGTGTTTTAATTGTCGTTTCAGAAATTTGATCTATTCATATCCTTTTTTATCCTTTTTGTGGCCTCTTGTTAAGTCTTGTTTTAGTTAAGTTCTGTCCTGAATTCTAAGTTTTATGAGCACCAGAATGTGTCATTACTTTGATGATGATTCCTTTAATGTCATTGCTATGATTGTTATTTCCAGTGTGGGTAAAAAGCCAAAAGACTATTTGGCAGTATAGTGGATTGTGTGTGAGGCAACACATTTCTGGTCGAGTGGTCCGGACTCCTCCATTGAGTAAAACCAGCTGGACCTCCAGATGGCCACTGGGAACTCTGGGATCAGACCAGGTTAAACGTCCAAATGCTGAACCTGTGCTGGGCTGTGGGACAGTGTGTTTACCTCAGTCTGCCAAAACTAGGAAAAAGGTGAGTGTGTTCACATTGATCTTAATAACAGGGGACAATAAAAAACAATCATTGGAAATAAGTCTGAGTTTAATTCTTGTCCCTGGTTCTGTCTATCCTCATGTTTGCACGGTTTTCTCTCTGTAGTCCAAAAAACAGAAGCACATGTGGTCACAAACTAGTGTGTGTTCTGCAAAAGTCATCACTCAACTTACTACTTAAAGCCCCCCTCCAGTGTAATTTTGGTATTTTTTATGATATTTCATGAGCCTCACTGTTCATATTTTTCAACAAATAACTTAATTCTGTGCTGAGAGTCACTAAATTTAAGCTGCTGCTAACATGGAATAGTGACATATGATTATAGTGGAATGTGGGATACTTCATCTTCCAATAGGGGTTATAAAAGCAGCATGGCTCGTCTAAGAAACACGGTTGTGGAGGAGATATGACTATGGTGACTGTGTTCAGAGCAGACCGGTGTTGGTGACCAGAGCAGAGGGTAAAGTTTAGCAGAGAAGTTGTCTGGTGGCAGTAAATGTACAGGACAGGTTACAGTTTGACCATAAATAAACTCTGCAGCTACTCAATACATAAGAACTTCTGTTTGAGTGACACCTATCATTATCCCTACTAATATTCATGCTGCTTGTACATGCTAATATCGATAGTATCGCTAATCCGTGCTAGTATTGTTGACCTTGCTAGAACGGCCGTCTGGTTGCAATGGTGATAACTACATATTACATGCCTCTATTCTCCTTTTGAGAAAGAATGTTGACCGTAAGACAGGAAGAGAAAGTGACTGGAGGGGGGCTTTAAACTCTCAAATATTGATAACAGTATCAGCCTCATAAACTGAATCAGTTCAGACAACAACACATTTATTTGGTAAAGCATGTAGCAGAATCTCACATCAATCTGTTGTATTATCCAATCCAAGCTTCTATAATACACCATGTGATAAACATTGTGGACCAAACAGGTCGTCATTCTTCTCTAGACTACACTGGTGATCACTGGAGGAGGAAGTGACAGTGACCAAATACAAAATGACACTATGTTGTACCAAATGCCTTGAACCACAGAGTCATTCAACCAGCTTATCCAAACATCTTATCTCGTTAAAGAATGTCATTTAGGATTCTGTCATTACAGGACAGGGTTTAAGTGCAGTTGGGATTGAAATCTTATCTTTTCCAAGGGTAAGATGTCAGATCTTGCCAAAATCTCTTAAGTTTAGAAAATCCTAAATTACTTCTCTAAAAATAGGACACTATCGTTCTAACTGCACTAGTTTTAGAAACACACTCACAGTGACATCTCAAGGTAGACGCCTGAAGCAGGTGTAAACACTGTGTGACACACAACAGCCATTAATCTGAAGTATACATGAGCTGCTGCTTATGACTGGAGTTTATTTTGGTTTTGGCATTCTTGTCTCTGCATTTGTCTGTTACATTCATACATTCACACATCCACTACAACGGTGTAGCAGTTCATAAATCATGAAGCAAAAACAGATCTAGTGAAAATATGTATCTCCAAATATGTATTTAGTAACTCAAGTTAATCATTAATTGTAATACAGCCAAGTGCCATATCGAAATTGCAGAATTTCGTGGAATTTGTGGTAGGGTTAGGTTTAAGCACCCTTTGGTTAGGGCTAAGAAAAGATTGTGTTCTGGCTTACCCAGTTCCATTTTCTCATGACAACATGGCTGAAAAATCATCAACAATAACGAGTGGTTTCAGGTTAACAAACGTTGAAACACTGTTGTCCCGTGTTAAAAATCTCCAATGGTTCCATGTTACAAATGTTAAAATGCCATGGTCAAAGAAATATCAAAAATATCAAAAGAAATATCCAGTGGTTTCACATTTATACATGTTGTAACGCTGTGGTCCATCGTGTAAAAAATCCAGTGGTTTTGGTCATAAGAACTGGAACAAAAAATATTCAGGTGTTGAGAAATAATTCTCTAACTACTTTGGCGAATTTAAGTCTTTTACTGACTGGAATATACAAAAATACATCGTACCAAAACTTTTTTTTGGTATTATTATTCGTAGTCTATGAAATGTAGTCACTTTGCAGATTTGTGTTTTTACAGAACACAGATCCGGTGAGAATATATAATATGAAATACACTCTATGTACACCCAAAGAGTTAATTAATATATCAGTCAGTCAGTCAAGAACTGTCTTCAGCTAAGTGTACATGGGTGACTCTGTTTCTTTCTTTGTCCTCTAATTATTTTTCCTAAATGGCTGGCACTTTGTTGCAGTGAGCAGATGTAATGTTAAGAAGCCAGACTGAGGGAACTGCAGTGTCCCATTAATTTTAGATACTAAGAGAGCATGCTCATTCTGCAAAGGGGCCGTATCCATTAACCAGTTGTAATTGGTACACCATAAAGCAAGATCTAAGATATTCAAACAGCTTGAATCAGACTGAAGCTGCGAGGCAATCATAGCTGAAATAATGAAGGCTTCTTTTATCAGTGAAATAACTGTTTTGTAATATTGGCAAAGAGTCAGAAACACTCAGAAATACCAAATACTGACCCAAACCGGGTATTTCATTAATGTTGGAAAAGATGATCAAGTTGTGGCAAAAGGCCCTGAGGTAAAACCTGCAGAGCCACAATGAAATATTCAGGCAGGTGCACTAATCTGACGACCCACTCTGAGAGCCAGTATGGACTCGCCGTGGGAGAGAGAGGCCCCACTTTCCCTCTGCAGCTGCAGCCAGCGGTAACACCGGCTACAAAAAGGTATCACAAATGTTCCTCCATGCTTCACTTGCCAACAGCTCTGCATGGGCAGAATCCATTACTGAGGCTGCTGCATTTAGACACAGCAGCAAGGCATTATTCATAAACAAAGGCCTGCAGGAAGCTGATTTTCTTAGTATCAATCGATGAGACTCATCTTTCTTACAGATAAATATATTGATTTTTCCTATAGATTTCTTTAGGAAACTGCAGCTGAAGCATTGGACTGCACTGACATTGTATTAGATCTCACACAAGCTGGGTTGAAACATGCTGAATGATTGGCTGGTAAATCTTTAAATGGGGTAAATCTTTGATGTTGTATTACAATGTGTTTTGAATCGGTAACAGATCTAATAGACAAAGTAATGAAATCAAACCTTCATATTGCTCTGCGTGTGTATGCATGTGGGTGTGTTAGGTTACATTTAACTCATTTAGAGCTGTACAAAGAAATAAAACAAGGAAAGAGCTGCCTCAGATACCGTCAGTCTTCAGAAGAATCAATATGCTTTCCAATTAGTTCAGTGCTGTTCCTCTGTGCTATGAATATCTGTGTGGGACGACACATTACTGTTTGTCTGCTTCTGTGTTGTATGGTGCATGCTGTGTGCCAGACTGTCTGCATATTTGTTTTTGCTTTGTCAACATGTAGGTCTAACAAATCAACTCTTGCATTATGCCCATAATACATATCAATCATTGATACTATTTTAACATAATAATAAAGGAAGCGCAACGATAGAAATGATTAGGAATTCCCCAGTTGTGAAATTCCTTGTCTTATACAGATCATCATTTTTTTAAATTAAAAAAAACAATTTGACCGAGAGCTAATGACAATTCTGATGTTTTTTGTTGTTCTAAACTAGAATGGTACTAAGTAGAGCGCATACCTCTGCCAATGGCCTACAGTCCCCTTTACATCAATCAAGCCAATATCAAACTCAATAGCCCTGCATCTAGCAAAATTTTAAACCACCCATAACTGCTTAACCATAATTTAAGATCAGAAGATCTAGGGTCATTAATATGCATTAATATTGTACTCACACGTAGACACCCGCCACCTTAATCTGCCTAAATCCTCCATCTAAGTGTCATGGAAATCTGTTCAGTAGTTTTTGTGTAATCCTGCTGACAAGCCAACCAACCAACCAACAAACGGATACGGGTGAAAACGTAATCTCCTTGGCTGTGATATAGAAATTTTTCAGTCCTTACAGAGCCTTATAACTGATGGAAGTGATGTCACGAGCCGGTAGCTCATGAATGTGCAAGAGCAAAACTGATGTGAAACAACAGATGGACATCAGCCACTGTATAGGCAACAAGGTGAATACTGTCCGATACTGATGTTCCAAATTGACTGTGTTGTCAAAACTCTGTTGCCTAAATTAATGACTGCAAAAATAATGTAGCTAAAAAAAAAAAACAGAATCATGTAAAGCATTATACTGAACCACAGTAATGAACATGGCTATGATCTAAATCTAAAAAACATTCTTAGCAGAATTCATACATTGATCTCAGACATAATCAGTGGCTCTAGTTGGACCTGAAATGCATTCTGCTGATGTTGACCAGTGAATGAGTAAAATGGAAATCAAGTTGAATGGAAAGATGTAATGTATGTAAATGTAGTACAAGAAGAGCATTACCGTGGTAAATTGCAACATTTATTTTTCATTACTGATGACAGTTGTAGCAAACTTGAATAAATGTAAGTAAAGCTATGCAACTGTAAATGTGGGGTATTTTAAAACTGTCACACCCCACTGAAAAGCAGATGGCGAGGAGGTTTGTGTGTCTACATATTTGTGAGCGTGTGTCTGTGAGTGTGTGTATGTTCGCACTTCGGAAGTGTGAGCTCAGCAGGTTACTCCCCGTCTGGCAGCGGGCACCCAAGGGTTTGACAAATAGGATCTGGCCCAGTAGTGCTGCTTATTAGCATGTTTGTATGAAACCTCACCTGTGTAAGTGTGTGTATAGATATATTAATGTGTGTGTTTGTGTTTGTGTGTGTGTGTGTGTGTGTGTGTGTGTGTGTGTATATATATATATATGTATATATAAAAATGTTTGTGCGTGTATGTGTGTGTGTATAGATGTATTAATGTGTGTGTTTATGTGTGTGTGTGTGTATCACTTAACATTTGAATGTGATCTAGGGAGCTCACCTTTGCTAGACTTGCAGTCAGCTTTTCTCACATGCAGACACACACCTCAGGTTGGCGGGCAGCTAATGTTCCCTTAATACCTGCGACTGCTGCACTCCTCTCGGTGATAAGTAACGTCTCTCTCAATCACCGTTTCATGATGACTGCAGAAATGTTGAGTATACCTTCTGGACAGTGCTGAGGAGAGGCAGACAGGGTAGAGTTTGAATGTGAATGTGGATGACAGTTTGCCAGGATTACCCTGAACCTGTAGAAAACTGTTGAGGTACTGAGGTGTAGGATTATCCAAATAAATATGCATTTTCACCTTGTTACCTACTCCACCTGTTAAAGGACAATCCCAGCATTTCTCCCCACAGTCCAGCATATTAAAGGGTAATGCCAGTATTTTTAAACCTGGGCCTGTCTTGTGTTTTTTTACATATTTTGATGTATATTATTTTGTGTAAATGACTAGTAGATACAAAAAGTTTTTGAATATGTTCACTAAAAGTTCTTGTTTTTGCCACCAACAGGCTCAAATTGTTATTCTAAAAGTCATAGAAAGGATCCCAACAGAGATAGACCTGTTTAATAAAGTCTAAGATCTTTTTTGTTTAACTAGAAACAGCAGGTAAATCGCTCTGTTCAAAGCCACCAGACTCCATTGACAAAAACAGTAATTTTACCCCGCACAACACATTAGGTACTGGTCTACTGCTGCCTCAGTCAGCTAGTATGTTTGTGTTATTGTGTGTCTTTGGTGGGTTAGTTTGGATCCAAACTAAATGCAATCATTTAGACCCCAAAATATGTAAAAATAGTGCCCATGTTTAAAAATACCATATTTCCCTTTAACTACACTGCAAACATGCATACATAGAAAACATAAAATAAATAACTGTCACTTTGTCTTCACTATGAATGCATTTGGGTGGATTTTATAACCTTTCAGCAAAAAAGGATCTTTATATGAATCACATTATGCAAGCTTTGCGTAAATGGTTTTGCTCTGAAGGGAGAGACTGAAAATAGAGCCCTTTTCTATTTATTGAAACAAAGACTAATGACACCAAGAGAAAATCCAATTGTTAGATTCCCAAGAATGCTCATATATATATTACATGCCATTTCCAAATATGTAACAAACCTTTTTAAGAATTTCCACCAAATACAATATTTAATTTATAGACATCAGATGTCCAAACCCTCCTGACAGCAAACATAACTTTGTTTGTCTGAAAATATTAAGAGAACATTGACATTTTAAACCTCTCTTCTTGCAAAAAGTTGGATCAACCAACCACTGTGTATTAATGCTTAGCATGTGTAATGCATTGTTATGATTCGGATGGATGCTTGTACTACTAATTAACTACTGTTAATTTTAATTTTATATATTATATATGTGTAATGTATGTTTTGTATTTTGTATGCTACTGGACACTTGAATTTCCCTTGGGATAAATAAAGTATCTATCTATCTATCTATCTATCTATCTATCTATCTATCTATCTATCTAATACAGCAAATAGATGCAGGAGCCCATAACTGCCTCTGCTGAATAGATACAATCACATGTATTTTTGCAAAAGTACATTTCAGGCTTTATTTGGAAAGAGTAGCCTACAAGAAAGCAAATTTATCGATCATTCAAGAATTATAATGCAAAACAGAATTCACATCCACCAGACTGGTTGATTGCACATGTTACACTTTTATATTGGAGGTCTACATGTCTTAATCCACTGTACTTTTAGCATTTGACTCACTATCTCTAAACTTCCAAACAGTTCATATAAGTGATGATTTATTGGACAATGATAACTCAGAGGTAGAGATAGTATCTGGCCTATGAAGCATCCATGCCTGGACAATATATCTAATGATGAAAGTAACCGATAATGGCTAGGGCATTCACAACTACTGCAAATTAGCAGTCACTGATTAATCCAGATCTGCCAGCCTTTGAGGAAGCTTTCTAGTACCACTGTACACTGAAAAAAATGTCAGCTCATGCATATCCGGACAAAAATCATAATTCGGTTCTTTTTCACAATTAAATAATTGCTCTTTAAAAAAATTTAAAAAATAGATTTGAAACAGCTTGACTGTTTATTTCTATTTTAAATATAACCAAATGTTATTTAAAGAGTCGCAAAAGTAATGTTTTCTAAGCCGTTTGACTGCAGTAGCGGTTTTGATAGCTGACTTGTCAGTTAATCTGTGAAATCTCTTATAATGGCTTGTACCGTAATTTCCGGACTATAAGCCGCTACTTTTTTCCCATGCTTTGAACCCTGCGGCCTATACAACGGTGCGGCTAATCTATGGATTTTTACAGCTAACGGCCACTAGGGGGAAATGCTGGAGGCCGGAAAAGAATGAGACAGGCAGTTCGCGCGCCAAATGCAGTACGAGACAGAACGAGAGCAAGACAGACATTACGAGAGCAAGACAGTTCGCGCAAAGGAAGTTTTCATGCACAAACCCTCATTATGGAAAACAAACGAAGAACTGCATATGATGCAGCTTTTAAGTTAAAGGCAGTCGATCTGGCTGTCAAAGAAGGAAACAGAGCTGCTGCTGGTACCCTTGGCGTCAATGACTCAATGGTGAGACGTTGGAGACGCCAGCGTGAAGAACTGGCTCAATGCAAAAAGACAAAAAAAGCTTTCAGAGGTAGTAAAAGCAGATGGCCCGAACTTGAAGACTTTCTTGAAGATTGGCTGAACACACAGAGAGCACACGGCCAAGGTGTTTTAGAGGTGGACCATCCTGGTGTTTCAGATTTATGAAAAGAAAAGGACTGTCCATCAGGGCGCGGACGACTGTGTGTCAGCAACTCCCTCCCGACTACGAGGAAAAAATAACAAACTTCCGAGAATTCACACAAAGCAAGATAAACGAATATTCCATCGGACCGGACGAGATCATAAATATGGATGAAGTGCCTTTGACATTTGACCTGCCTCTAACTAGGACTGTTAACAAGAAAGGTGAATCGTCCATCACGTTGAGAACCACTGGCCATGAGAGAACGAATTTCACTTGTGTTCTGGGCTGCACAGCATCTGGATTAAAGCTTCCGCCAATGGTGATTTTTTAAGCGGATGACTATGCCAAAAGAAAAGATCCCAAACGGCATCTCCGTTAAAGTCAACAAGAAAGGGTGGATGATGGAAAGCCTAATGAAGGAGTGGCTGAATGAGTGCTGCGGGAAGCGACCTGGAGGTTTCTTTCGCCGAAAAAGCATTGCTCGTTTCGGACAGCATGAGGGCCCATATAACAGATTCTGTGAAAGCAGCCATCAAGAACACAAACTCAATTCCAGCTGTGATTCCTGGGGGCACAACGAAGCATCTGCAGCCACTCGACATCAGTGTGAATCGTGCGTTCAAAGTGGCACTACGCATTCAGTGGGAGGCGTGGATGACTAGCGGCGAGAAATCATTCACCAAAACTGGTCGCATGCGAAAAGCAACTTTTGCTCAAGTCTGCCAGTGGATCCTGACAGCGTGGAGAAGTGTCAAAACACCCACGATCACCAACGGGTTTCGAAAGGCTGGACCTGCTGCGTGATGAGGAGGCCGCTGCCACGGCTGACATGGCCGTTCAGAAGATGTTGGATTCCGACACTGACGAAGAGGAGTTCTTTGGTTTTGAGAGCGACAACGAAGGAGAGACTGGGAGAGTGGCTGACGAAGCCACCCTGAGGCTGTTCGTTTCCGACACTGAGGAAGAGGACTTTGGTGGTTTTAGTACACAGGAAGAAGAAGAAGATGATGAGGATGAATGACTTTTCTGGTAGGCTGGTTATATTTTAAGCAGCCGTGTTACTGCACCTTTAGGCCTACTGCCGTGTTACAGGCACTTTTAATTTAGCACTTTTAAAAAACACATTTAATTTAGCCACTGATATTGCCTTGTCAAGCACTGTAAGCTTTGTTTTTTGTTATGGTACTAGGCTATACTGTAGATCACTGCCGGGACGTGCGCTGGGAGCGCACCGTTTATTATTTCTGCACAGTGTAACGTTACACGTTTCCAATGCTGTTAAACATGTGAAAGTTTGTGTGTCTGAAACGCTATGTGATACAGTACAGTTTACACAGCACATTACATGTTCTGTAGCCTACTATTGCACTAAATGGTAACACTTGAATAAGTTATGCAAAAATGCAACTTGTTTGTTGAAATGTTAATAAAATGGAAGCTTCCCCTAACAGCCATCTCTTTCCCGACAATCCCCTCTGTGCATGAACCCTTACATATGGTAATTAACACACATTACAACATTAACACACCTGCGGCTTATAGTCCAGTGCGGCTTGTATATGTACACATTTGTTTTTTCCCCTAAATTTAGCTGGTGCGGTTTATATTCAGGTGAGCTTTATAGTCCGGAAATTACGGTAGTTAACTGTTGTGTTTTGTCACTTTGCTGGTAAGTTAACTAATGAAAGTGAAAGCATACAGTTATTTCAACTCTCTTAAATAAGAACTTAAGACTGGTCTTGTGTTCTTCCTTATTAGACAATTTACATTACTCCACTTAAAACAGGTTGCAAAAGCACCAATTACATCAGCTACACATTCTCATTTGTGACACAACTCAACCTTGTTACAACAAAATGACAGATCCAAAGTCATTCTTTTGTCATGTTCACCTAGCTGCAGATGTGGTGTTTCATACTACCGGCTGGATTACCTTTAAAACAAAGTGAGGAAATTAAATCATCAGCTAAGGCACAGGCCAGCAAGAGAGGGAGCAGAATACAGCCACCATTAGGTTAATGAGCTATGAAATGAAATGCATTTCTTTGCCTGCAGCCCACATCCCCCTAAATATCAGCTAACACGGCTAATGAATTTTACACTGCCATCAATTACCTGTAGCCATAATGGCGCGGTGGGGGTTTAATATGGAGGGTGTGGAGCGGGCGAGGAAGAGGGAAGAAGACATATCTATAGGCACATAGTATTTGTGTCACAATTAGACACTAATTTATAGGTAATTGAAAGAAATTAGTATATTATTATTGATTTTACAAATATTGACTTTGTGAGTGAGGCAGCAGGGGGACTGAGGGAGGATTAGCATTGTAAAGGAGGAAGAATAAGGAAATATCAGTTTAATTCACCCCATTCATTCAGCTTCACAAGCGCCTTGTTTTGTAAAATGTATAAAATTCTCTTCTGCTTCTGCCTGTGTCCTTTGCCACAAATGTCCCTTTTTTAACAGACTACAACATTCTTTATTTGATGCAGAGTTTACATTATTTCTAACACTGTACCAACAGACAGTCCATCAGTTTTTCACACTTCATATTTTTGTGCTAATTGATGGGTTTCAGGCTACAAAATTACCACAAGTTTGAAGGATTTCTCCCACTGTGATACAGCTTTGTTTGAGGCAAAGGTACATTTTTAACAGCAACAAACAACAGCTGGTTTCAGAGTGCCTGAGGAAAAACCCTGCAGTGTTCTTCCTTGTGTAATTTACTGTAATAAACTGCAAAAGGCAACCGTTCACATTTGAGAATTACAGCAAGATGAAAAAGTTTCAGATTTCAGTTTCCTGTAATTACTACAGTAACATATAATCCATCCCTCTAATCAGAAACAAATTGGATTAATGTAGTGTCAATGCAGGAGAAAAATTATTTTAAATAAAAACAGGGGTCGCTACAAAGTTTAGTTCTTGCTGTAGTAGTAGTTATTGCTGTTCAGAGCTCTAGTTTAAACTACTGATTTGTTCTATATGGATCACCTATTTATTGAGTTAGATGAGTAGTCAAAATAATCAAAAGCCCCATTCACACTGCCCTTTCAATGCAGGAAACATGTGCCGATGATCCGCCTTGCCGTCTGTATGAAAGTTACAGATGCAGAGAGGGGGGACAGTTTTGCTTCGGCTCTAGCAGAGGCGATACGGTGAATGGAAAAGCCGGCAGCGCAGAACAGGGGTGTGTCGGTCTGATGGTGTGTCGGTCTTACAGCTAAATAGATGCCTCACTCATCAAATAAAAGAGAAATGTTCCACACTTCCAACCCACAAAGCAACGTTACAGGACCAAACAACAGTAATGTGGTAACTGGTAGTGTCTTTGGCAACATATGAGGAAAAAAATACCGCATCCATATGTGGAAAAGCCTCTGTCATTCTGTCTATCCTACCAACTCTTTATCACATTTCTGAACAAAAAACAGCATCTGTCCCCGGCAGCAGAGCAAGGCGGCTCCTGCAGTTGAATGGCGATGATTATGTGACTGATTTAGAGCAACAACCATGTCTTTGTCACCTTCCACTATTGTGTTGCTGTAGTTACTGTCTCTGTCAACTTGTATTGAAAAAAATCACCGCAACTGTCAGCCCTCCGACCGAGACTTTAGTGAACATTCCCGCAGAAAACAGCATCCCTTCTCGTGAGCCAGACAGGGTCCACGGTTTACTGATGGCGATCATGTATATTATGTAATTTAGAGCAAAAAACTTAACTTTGTCACTTTCCACAATGCACGGTGGGTCAGGATCTCAACCACAACATATTATAACTGCATCCATATGATTATAAACAGTCAGCCGATACATATTTAGATTAACAGGTGGAAACTGGGAAAAATGCGTTGAAAAACAACACACAGATGTCAACGTCATGATGTGTACCATCACACCTTTTTGGTTCCGCAGCATTGGTGCGCGTAACGGCGAGCCTTCGCTGCGGGAGTCTGTGTGAAAAGGGCTAAATATGCCATGTGTGTCAACTTTTTCTGAACCTCCTAGACACGTATTACATCACACATATGGACCTAATCATTTCTACAGTACAAACAAAAGCATGTGCAAAGACACTTGAAAAAACACTGAAAACACTAAATATAACCACATTAAGAAATACTCGCCTCACTTTTCACTTAGTACCTCAACCTCTGCACTTTGTTTTGCACATTGTCTTTCCCACTTACATCTTAACTCCCTCCTCTCTTCCTCTTTGACAATAATAAGCAGTGAAAACTGGTCTGCACTGGAGTCCCATGCAGCCAACAGTCATCTCAGATAAAATCATACCTTGGCTCTGCTTTCTTACCCTCACACGCAGCCCGTCAGCTTCAAACACACAGCCTCTGGAAAACGGACACAAAGTGGTTTAGAAAACGTCCGACTTCTGATGCGTGATAAAACAGGTGTATTGTGTGATCAAACTGAATCACATGCAACGGTCATAGTGGACTGTCTGCTCTGTGAGCTGAGGAAGTTTGAGCATGTAAAGTACTATGATTGCCTGCTGTTGGGTTCATTGGATCTGACATTCTTTGGAGCTTAAAACTGAAAGGATTTTTCATGTGTTGGGCATACTGGAGTCCATCACAGAGGAACACCCATCTTGTTATCTGACGCATTACCTACTTTTAAATGACAGCCATAGTGGGTTAATTTAATGTATATTTATATATATTTTTATATATGCCCCGACTCATACTGTCTGACAACCAGAGTTAATATAGTGCAGCTGATGATGATTTGTAGTAACATCAGTGCCTTAATAATATAATTCACCAGAATCTTAATTTTAACCTAATTTAAAGGTACACTGTGTAGGATTTAGTGGCATTTGGTAGCAGTGAAGTTGCAGATTGCAACCATAGCCACTGCTTAGCTGCTCAGAGTCTGGAGCTGGCTGCTTCTGAGCAGCTAAACAGTTCAGTGTGTGCCTTTGCACACTATCTCACAGCAAATGTACAGTTAAGTAATCTGGCTGTTTTGGGCAAATAAACAAAGTAATGCAAATGAATATAAAAGATCATGTGGTTAAATTTGCTTTGCTGGTGGTAAACAAAGGATTAAACCACCACCATTGCTGATGACAATCTACTGTTCACGGACAAGGTGATGTTTTAGTTTTATTCATGCTAGTTTAGTCTCATTCACAGACTTCCTTCCTCACAATATCCTGTAAGTAACAGAAACAGGCTACCAAATGAAACTGAGCTTTACCTTGAGCAAAAACTTGAACATTGTTGGAAATATCTGGATTAGTGTCAGTACACAACTCAACAAAATATATAAACAAAAGTCTAGTCATTTTAGACATTTTAATGCAGAATAATTCTTACATACTTAAAGGAGGTCCTTGGATCATTTATTTTGATGCTTTTTGTGTTACTCAGTGATAGCTGAGTTGCATTTATTAAACATGGCTTATTCAGAATATATTACAATCTCCATTACTCGTATACCTGCTTCCCTTAATATTTATGCCATCCTACACAAAAAAAAACAAAAAAAGAACATAAACCTATACATACACCCTTCTCCTAAAACAAATTATTTTTGTTTGAGGTTTTTATTCTGTCCTGGTGCTGACACTACATGTTCTCTGCAGACTGCAGACACACATTCTCAAGCACAAACTGAACCTTGAATGAGTGGGAATATAAAGGCAGCACCTTTAGACCCTGCTGACTGACTAGTCCCATCAGATAAGGAGAGGACCGAGTTGGTGAGCAGAGCACCTGGTCAGATAAAGTCAGATTTCATCTCCTCAAAAAGAGGACTGGGGAGGATGCCACCAGCTTTACTTCATCTCAATGGAGAATTTAAGAGGAGCTGGCTCATCTATCCTGAATAAACAAACTCTCTGTGGTTTTTGCTGCAAGCGTTTATCAGTTTGATAAGTACGGGTGGGAATGATAAGAATGCTGGAAAGAAGTAGAGACAATAAATGAAACAGAAATAGCAATAAGTGAAGCAGGAAGAAGAGGTGGCATAAGGCCCTGATAGGCAGACATTATTCAATCAGTGCAGAGGAAGCACAGACAAACTTCACCTGCCAAATAACAGATTTGGACATTTCCATGTTTGATTAGTACTCAGTGAGGTCATTGGCGAGGTGGAAGTCAGCGTCATCCAAACCTGCTTATGTGCTCTGTTTTAGTATCTGCACCACACTTTTAGGAGCTCAATGTGACACTGTTGGATTTTCTATTGATGAAATTCAAGTTTGAGATGGAGGCACTCTTAAAGCTGGGGTCGGTAAGTTGGAAAAACCGTCAAGCCCAGGTCAGATTTGAAAGTATCCAGCCAGTAAACTCCGCCCCCTGCACTCAGGCCTCTCTCCAAAGCTGCTCCCCCCAAACCATGAACGTGCACCGTCCGACAACTGCCAAATACCGTCGGAGTCCGAGTCCTCACGAGCTGTGGGAAGAAGAGTACCAGTGCATCGTTTTCATCACAACATCTAACAACAAGTAGCTACCTCATGTCTCATTCACCTGTAAGTAAACACCTAATATTATCATATTAAGCGTAAAAAAAACCAACATAGCCATTGCTAGCACTGATAGCTAGCTTTGTTAGCATTCAGACATTGTTTTGAAAGTGTGTTTTGATGTTGTAACTCATTGCTGGTTAGCTAGCAGCAGCTGGCTATGGTAACATTAGATATGGCAAAGCTAAAACATCAAGATTAGTGGTGGGCCTGCTACATCATCATTTTTTCCTGATAAACCAAGTAGTTTTTCACCATTTGAATTTGTGTTTTGGTGCATAACAATAAACACAGTAAGTAAAAACATGTAAAGAAAGATAAAGGGCTGGTATTTCAAAGAAATATATATATAAACTGGGACATCTGTACAGTTTTGTCCAGGAATGTCTAAAGTATTGACCATTGAAAGTGTATATGTTCACAGTATGCTGACGACGGTCAGGCTCTGTTCCATAAAAATATCTAATCATGTTGCTCATCTGTTGCTTTACAGGCCAGAAATCAATGACTACATTTGGAGCAATCACATCAAGTGCTGAACTCTGCCTGATACCTATTTATTTGTTGTTCTGTATTTACTCCTTGTTTGAATAAAGTCTAGAAAATGATAAAAATGCCTTTTCTTTACACTTTCAGCATAAACAACCGACCCATTACAGTTCTTTCACTTTACATGATGCACTTATAACAACTGAATTAGGTAACTGTCGTTTATTCTATTTCTTGGACGGCATGTAAATAAATAACACAAAAAAAAAATAGTATACCTTTTACCATTTAGACAATATACAGTACAATTAGCATAAACAACTATATACAGGAAGGACGTCCAGAGATTTCTTGACTGGTTATGCTGTTGATGTTGGTGCTGTCTCAATCCTCTATTGTTTTGGCAGTGACTGTCCTGTAGAAAGAAAAGCACAATTAGTGACAATTGCAGTGACAAATATTGCAGTGACAAATATTCCTGAAAACAACCAGAAATAGCCTCTGTAACATCAGAATTGTGCCATTTACAGTCATTTCATATTTACCAATTCTACTTTTTGGGGGGTTAGCAAAATGTCACTTTCAGAGTGATTTACATAGTTTCACATTCTCATTATTTTTTCTATGCATTTTGACAGTAGTGTGTACAAGCTCTACTTGCTGGACTTTTTTGTGGTACACCTTGGAGTACTTGGCCTAAGAGAAAGGAGTTCCATCATCTTTGCAAAAATTATAATAATTACAGAAAACTGGATAAGGATGGAGAACTTAATGTGTATACATGACAAAAAGCTACATCTAAATGTGTTTATTGGGCATGAAATGTTATTGATTCTGTCGAAGACAACACAGGACTGTTGCTATGTAAAAAAAATGAAATCTGGATTAAGGTGGGTGATGGGAAGCTTATGTGATGGGTGGCAAGCGATTATTTATAGGGATTGTCAGGTGCATTCTATGTTTCCCACATTCTACAGTGGTCAGTGGACAGTCAGATCATGAACTGAAATGCAAAGTCTATTTTCTTTTAAAAAATGTATTACTAATATGCAATAGTCTCAAGCAGTAGGCTAACATGTGACTGCTAGGACCAGTACTTGAAGCATTTTCCTGGTGCAGCTAAAGAAATGATGCCATTCCTTTTCGTATTGTATCCCTGCTAAGGAGCACATTCATACACATAAAGCAAACCAACTTGATATGAAAGAAGGACATGCATATATGAAATGTATCCATCAAAAACACATATTATATGAATAACAGTGGTCTGATCCATGTTGCTATCAGTATCATGTTACACTCACCTGTCAGAGAGGGCCTGCAGAAAGAGTGGAAACATCAGGACATGGTTCTGCTGTGAACTGATGCTTCAAGGCTGGAAGTTGATGCGTCCCTCTCATAACTATAGGACACAGAAATAGGCAAAATCAGCACATTTGTAAAACATCCAGTTCAAAGTCTATATGAATGACGCCACGTAAGTACCATCTAAAAACATCGGTTTACAAATACAATGCAAACTATATTCTCAGATAAATGTAATCTTCCCAGGACCTCTGCACAGTGGACTTGGCCTTTCACATGTGTAGCACACAAGAATTAGTCCGCCCATCACATACAGCTCATCTGGCTTATGTCCATACAGCCCAGGGTAGCAGTGCATGTGTGAACACTGCTATATGGATTAGATCCACAGTGCGTGTAAACGTTGGCCTGCGTGTCAACAGTGACGTTACATGTAAATATGTTTCATATGGCAGTAGGTTGCTATTTTAGCTAGCTAGCTAGCTAATGTCAGCTACAACCTGCTAACGTTAGTGTTGGGTGAATACATGCGACAGCAACATAAGGAGCTAACATTAGCTACGTTGACTACATAATGCACAGTAATAATACATTTCCCCAACAAAACAAACCAGCTCATTACCTGTCCAACAGAGACACAGCTACCATGGCGTCCGTCCTCAGGTCTTCGACTGCTTCAGTTGTCACCATCGCTGTAAAGCCACTGCGAGGTTGACTCTCGTTTTACTTCTTGCGCTGTCCAACTTCTTTTTTGGTAGCCTTCTCGAGTTCAGTCTTTCTGTTCTTTCTTTGTTCAGCAGTGTAAGCTGCTATAGGTACCGCTGGTGATGAGAAGTGTGGCTGTAGTTTCTCTGCCATTCTTGGCGTAAACAGTCTGCCATAGCAGTCTGTTTAATAGACCCGGTCACGCGCAATGACTGATGGGCGGAGTCAGCACTGGGTGGGGGAGGGTGGTCAGGTAAGGGCAGATTGATTGACAGGTAGTCCGTCCATACAAACAGTATACTACATACTTTAATCCCTATTCTGTTTATTAAAATCAGGAATGTTAAAGGAACATTTCACCAAAAAATGACTGTAACTGTAACTAGTTACTCCCCATCACTGAAAATCACTTATTAGTCAAACCTACTAGGGAGCTTTGGCACATTGTCTTTCCACAAACCATGCCTATATGTCTCCACAGGGAGTCTTCTCTAGTTTTCTCAATGTATGTGTGTCTGTGAAACATAGCAATTTCACACACACACACACACACACACACACACACACACACACACACACACACACACACACACACACACACACACACACACACACACACACACACACACACACACACACACACTTCCCTGAGCAGTTGACTCTCAGGCCAAACGCGATTGTTAGAGGCAGAGCGATGGGAACAATTGTTTGGACTGTGTGTTGAGATATAATCCCTTCATCTGGACCCTCTCTCCCACTGTCTTTTCATCTCTCATCCACTTGCACACAAAGCCACACACACTCACACAGACAAAGCCACACACACATTCTCTCTGCCTTTGCCCAGCATGGCAGAAGACAGTGCGTAACTCTGTCACCTTCCTTTGTTTACAGATTTTCTCTCACACTGCTGGTCTTCAGTACTCCGATATCAGTAAAGTCCAAAAATACAACTAAACAAAGACAACACAGCCTACTGATGGACCAGTGCTTCCACTGACTTCACTGGACAAGTCTCAAAGGCTAATGCCCTGTTAAAAGGTGAGTATTTTTTTTAGATTGTACCATTGGGCAATGTAGCCTTTTAAATGATGCTCAAATTATCTGTGCCCCCAGCATACAGATGGCTTGTTAATACTTTAGCAGCAGATTGGTTACACTGATAATAATAGCAGTCTAAATAGTTTAATTATCAACAGACCACTGCTGGTCCACTTTAGGGCTCATCATTTTTACATATTGAGGGATAAAGAGGTTGTGTTCTTTATCCCTCAATATGTAAAAATGATGAGCCCTAAAGTGGACCAGCAGTGGTCTGTTGCATTAATAGAACCTGTAAATCTTATCAGCTGTTTTATTTTATTTATTTTGGTAAAACATAAGCATCAACATGATATCCGATCGGTTTTCCCTCATAATTTGTTTCCATCGATGCATGCATTTGGCTAATTAGACCTCTTTTCCTAACAGGATCAAGGAAAAATAAGTAGCTGATTGTCACTTTTGCCACTGGAATTTCATCTAAGCACTTAGGCTAAATTAATAAAGATCCTGCTATTTCCATATTTAATTGAAGTCTAATCAATATTGCAACTACTTCATTTAAAATTCTTAACATCAGAAGTGTCACTGTGGTCTCGAGATCGTCCCAGGCATGAATACAAAAACCTGAGCATAATAAGAACTAAAACAAAATGCAGTCGACACTAACAGAGAGAGAACATCGTCATTGGCAGCATGACAAGCCACCAATCAGCAAGCAACAGGGGTCAAAAAGAGTTAAAGATATTATTCTCCATCTCGCCTCAATAATCACATTTTTCTCATGTGATGATGTTGATGCACCAGGTGATCAGAGATGACAACAAGTCTGCTTGAACCTGCAGCAACAGAATAGATCTTGACCTGCTCAGACATGACTATGACGACTTTTTTCTAAGATACATGTTTGGAAGTGAGAAGTGATTATCAGCTGAACACACCCACACCGGTCGAATTCATTGCCTTCTTGCCGTTAGGGGATTTGGTTTTGCCCTAACTGGTCATTAGTGAGTGAAATCAGGATATCAGGAGTTTACAATGATTGCCTTTGTATTTCAAAATAAGTTGTTGATATACAGTATTTCTTGGACGTTCAATACATGAATGGATTAATCCAGCTGACTTATTTATTATGCATGTGCAGTTACAAAACTCAGTTTTCCCGCAATGATTGCTAAATGGTTTACTGTGTATTCTTTCTACATGGTGTGCACTTGGCCCAGTAACTCTTTAAAACACATGAAGGTAGAAGACCTCCCCGTGGTCTTCTGTATACATGTGACAAGATGCAATCATACAGCGCTTCCATCTATCTAAAATAGCACACAGCTTCTCTCTACCTGTGTTCATTATGTGGGAAAAACCTGTTTTCTGCCCTAATGAGACTTGCTGCAGTTCTGAGCGAAATGTGGCGTGTGTGTGTGTGTGTGTGTGTGTGTGAGTGTGACTGAGTGCGAAGGAAAGAGAGAGAGAGAGCAAAGCGTATGAATCCATAGAGCAGATGGAGGCACATAACAGCAGAAGGCAACAAACACACACACCTGTGTTCAGTGTACAGAAGAGCAAATAATAAGGCACATAAGCTCAAACGTCAGGGTCAGAGGGAGCTAGAGGTATGCTGTAACAACCCGTCGACAAACACATTCACACACACACTTAGTCCCTAAATAAAATGTCATTGTCAGCCTGTGTGTGTGTTACTGAATGGCTTGACAGTCAGCCATCCCATCGCTGTGTAGCAGAGGCGGCTGCTGCATTGTGTGCCATACAATAGTGATTAGGAGGGCGACAGAGACAGAAGGAAAGCGAGTGAATCTTATTGTGTGTTATACAATGGCATTTTAGAAGGATGCAAGAGAGAGAAAAAGAGATAAAAAGAGGTTTTATTGTCTGTTGTACAATAGTGTTTAGCTGGACGAGCTCAGAGGAGTAAAGAAGAAAAGAGAGGAGATTAAACAGGACATTGACTGGATATGTCGGACTGTCGTTTCAAAAGCAGGAAATACACACACATACGGTTATACAAGATTTGGGGACTCCTGATTGCGTGTTACAATTTACAAACCTTTGGGTATCAAAACCTGAATTATTTTGCGGTAGTGACCAAAAACAGTACAAACTGTCAAAACCGCTGGCTGTTTGTTTTAAAACAAAGCGCAAGAAAATCACAAGCACAACCTATTAACACCAGACAACCACTGGACATGCAGTTAGAAATTGGCATCCTAGATAGCTAATTTCTGTCTCATTTGTGATGTGGTTAAACAGTAAATCATCATGGACCACTGACACCCCAGGGCCCTATAAAATCTGTTTTATTTTTTCCTATTTTCCGTTTTTTCCGTTTTAATTTTTGGGAATCCCGTTTTTTACCTTTTACTCTTATTTTACAACCAAAAACAGTGTGTTTTAATGTAAATGACTAAAATGTACACAAATTAAATAGAAATTAACTTAAATTTATTGAGGTGACAAACAACACATTTCCTCAGTACTGTACCGTACGTACAGTACATTAAAGTCCATCAAAAACAAGCAGCAAGTAATGAAACTTTAGTTGACTTGTCATAAAACAACCACCAAACATTTTAAACTTCTTCAAAAGTAACTTAAACAGGTTATTTAAGCTGTAGGACTAGTTAGTCCTTGTGAGCTACTCTCTCTTCAAGTTTCCCACCTATCAGAAGCCCTTTTTAGATAGAAAAGGCGGCACATTTGCTCCAAGGTAAGGGCGGCAATCTGCCGCCTTGTCTTTCTAAAAGGGAGGCGTAATATTCCTCCTTTTCCAAAAGCCACCACTTGGCCACCAATGGGGTAGGCGTAAATATGTGACGTGACGTGAAGCACGAAGTTGGGCAGTGAACAGTGACAACGAATTTGTCTTCAAAATACGAGCTTTACATTGCACCCCATTGGATTTTAGAACTGGGTTCTTAGCAGGGGGCTTTTAATTTGAAAGTAGTGACCGTTCGTAGCTTGTCGCTACACACAACAAGCTGACAGCAGCTACTAGCTGTTTGGTTGTGTCCGCTAGCTAGACAGAGCCGTTGGCGGCCGCTTCGCCATGCTGACATTGTTTTGAAGGGGGAGGGGCTCAGTCTGTGGAGGGAGCTTGTTGTGCCACACAGATTTGCTTCCCTCCGTGCAGTTTTCCCCACACATACGTTCCTCTTCCACACGAAAACAGCCTTTCAGTGAAATTATGCCAAATTCCGCGATATTCCGTGTTAAAAAATAGATTCTGTTTTAATCGGCCAATTCCGCGATTCCGTCCGCGATTCCGTGATCGCGGAAATCATAGGGCCCTACACCCCCCCTGCTGCTTAGTTACATACACACAGGTGTCGGTCTTTGCCTCCTCCTTCGTTTTATTTCATGCTTGCAACTGCCTGTACAGCCCCCGGTTGTTTAATTTGTGTGTGAGGACTGTAATTGCGCAAGTGGCAGTGAATATCTGCATGTGAAATAATAATATTTGCTCAAGAGCATGTTTTGTTGCCCTTGCAAGATCTGACATAAGTCTGACACCACATGTCAGTCGCTATGTACACTGGTGAGGCAGGTGTCCAACACAGAAGTGTGAGAAATGGAGAGCCAGCGTGACCGTCCACGGACTGTTGTGCCTGCGTTGTCTGGATTCTGCTCAGTCGCTCTGATAAAATTCTGTGAGTGGCACAAAAGACACTTTAAAAATCTGATATGAGTGGGCAGAGCATCCAGAACAAGTCACATTACAAAACCACCAAAACCATTTTTGTTTTTTCAAAAAAAATTTCATGTGTTTTTTTGCCATCCAGACTTCCTAAACTCAATCTGGATAGCCTAGCTATGGCAAAAAAAAACGGAACTGGGCTGGCAGTGTGAACATAGCCTTAATGTGGCGGTCCTTCAACACGATCGCGCAAACAGAGTAAGAGTGGATATGGGAAGTGTGTTTAAAATTGGGCCATTCTTTACCTTGCCTCTCCTGTACTGCCTGATCATCCTCCCCTCTACTCTGTTCTCCTCTGTCTCATCTGTTATCTCCATGCAGATGTCCTCCAGCCTCCATTATCCTGATTGTGATTGAGCCAGGTTTGTCTCAGGATTGGCTCTCCAACACCCCCTCTTATCCTTAAAGTGACATTTCAATTTACTGCAGCTAGCAGGTGTGACATTGCTAGTCATCAACCTCCAACATTACTGTCTCTTTGACTTTGGAATGTGATGAGCGTTTTTCTGCATTCATGTCAGATGGGTACAGTAGAATGGCCGATACATAAAAGGTACTTTGTACTCCAAAACATCTGATGTATCAGAGGGTAACAGCTTGTCAACTGAAGGTTTAAGAGCGAGTACTGCTTTCTTTCATTTCCAACATGAATAATGTTCATCATGAAAGTACTTTTTTGAGTTGCAACTCCTCAAATGCCATTTCAAGACACATACACTTTCTTGGGATTTGCTTATCTGTCAAGTCTCATGTCATCCTTGTCATTGTGAAGTCCCTCACACTGGTACTTGTGAGCCGTCCTTGTTAACCTTAGAAAGCTTGTGGTTGACTGTAGAAGGTCGCAGCTTATTTAGGTCGCACCAGGGCTCATGGCTATATGGCCATATTTCACCTTCAACGCTGCCCATACAACACACATGTATGAATTGCTTAAGCTGCAAATCTCCTACAGATGTTTTTTTGCTAAACGTAAATTATTTTGCATGGACTGCATTCATCAAGTTAGTTTGTGATTCCAAAAAAGTTGGAACGCAGCGTAAAACAAATGAAATTGAATGTGATAATTTGCTTATCCATTATCACAAAAAAACAGCACAAAGACAATCTATATTTAATGTTTTACCTCATCAACTTCATAGATCAGTGTTTCCCCTACCATTGTACAGGGAGACAAGGAGACCCGCTACCAGGCCAAGAAAAAAAAAATTTATATAATAAATAGTAAAATTAATAAATTATCCTAGCGACTGGACTGGATTAGACAAAATATAACCTTCCATTCTAAAGTCTGAACTTTATTTGGACCGAGTGTGACTTGGTGCCCGGGTCAGATTTGGTTACTAGGAGCCAAGCAGAACCATGAACATCCCTAACCAGAAGACCACCTGAGCCAAATAGAGTTTTGGTGTGAATTCACAGCAAAAATACACCTCCTAACTCTGCACAGCCACTTTTCATTTCGACTTTGACTCCCTGCCACCAAAGTTTCTAAAAAAAAATCCCATCACAGTCGAGGAAATAAGGGTCAAAGGAGAAGATTAAAGATGTTTACCAGAAAGGGAAAGCTCCTGTAAAGGCACGGTGTGAGGTGTTGATGATAGCTATCATGTGACAGTTTTCATATCTCCTTGGTGGTAAACTGGCAGAAGGTCAGGGATATTGAACAGACAGGTTCCCAGAAGTTTGGCTTAGTGGATTCCCACGGATCTCAGTTTGGCTCTTGTCAAACAGCCTATTTATAGCACTTCCAAGCTCCTCTAATACAAATCTCTGTCCATCTGTGAAAATCAAACCCACTTGACCTTTTTCCAATTCTTGTCATACTCCACAGTGAAGCATGGGGATAATCTGTAGTTAAGGCAGGATTGGGTTTATAAATAACAATGGATTGCAATCTGTTTAATATTGATTTAAGTCAACTTATTTCATGACTCTTCTTGGCCTTGTTGTCAGTTATTTTTCTCCAGATATATCCTCCTACGCTAAAATATAACAATCAAAAAACAGCTTTGAAAGAATGTGCATGCTGAGAATTTATGCTAGTCCACCAAGGTGATTCTACCTGCTCAAAGGCTTCATCAGGATGCATTCAACACTGATGACCCTAATAAACAATGAATCCACACATTTTTTTATATGAAAATGAAAATATGAGCTGATAAGATCAAAGAATCAGGTCACTGAAGTTTAATTGACTGTACAACCATGCATGAGGGCCTGAGGTAATACTATTTCTGCATTTCCTCATTTGTCAGGTTTGTGTGTTCTCATTTGACTGCTACCTCAAATGACATGTGTTAGTAATGAGGGGTATTCCTACCTGAGCTAGGCCCTATGTCAGAATGCCATGCTAACATGTCCTAGCTTGTACTGTAGTCAAAGTGAAGCCGAGGCTGATGGAAATATCTTTAGTTTTGCGCTTACTTGGTCATAAACCAACGCATGAGAAAATGAAATGTTAAGCTGCGGATGCTGCTAAATGAAAAGTCAGGAGATCACCAAAGTTAGTACAATTCATCCTGAGAGGAACATCAATGTCAGTATCAAATTTCATAGGAATTCAGCCCACATCAATATTTCCCCCCAAAACGTACAAAGATCAACGTCACAGATAAAAGTTGTTGACTTTGTCTGGGATATTTTGGCCAATACTTGTAGACTTGTAAACTTGTAAAAAGAAAGTCAGCCTGTCACCGAAGTCATTGGTTGTGAGTCTTACTCTAGGGATCAGGGACGTCTATGTAAATATCCCCACGGTAATCAATCCGAAATTTGTTGAGTTATATCAGTTTGGACCAAAGTGGTGGACTGACTGTGCCATCCCATATAGCTGCTGCTAGCTAAAATGTTAAAAAGTAAGCTTCACGAGAGGTCCACACCTGAACATACTCCCACTTCAACCCCAAACATAAAGAGCCTGTTAACATTTTGTGGAATTTCTGTAGTCTATAAACTAACTACGGATGCACATGAATTTTTTGAAGCAATAACTGAAAATTAGCTGGACCTCATGGCCAATACTGATAAGATTACATGTTACATGTTAAAAAGCAGTTCAAAACCTATATGATAAGAACTCACAGACGTTTCCCCTCCTTTCTGAATCCTTGCAGAACCTGTATTACAAATTCCATCTTCCCCTGAAATTGTATAAAGTCCACACCAGCGACGACATGTTTGGCATTCTACTCATCATGACAACAGCGTGCTGCATTTCTTCTTCCTCTTCCTCCTGATCCCAACTTTAAAAGTGCATTCTGCTACCTACTGTAGTGAAGTGTTTAGATGCTGCACTTGTTAATTCAATAAGAGCAATTAGCATTTGTATTATCAGCTCCTTTTATCAGCTATAAATACACACACATATATATATATATTTTTTTTTTTTTCCCACATCCCAAAAAATGACTCCAGCACAGCTTTATTCTGAATTTCCGGTCTTCCATATTTTTTTTTAATCAATCTGGAGTCGAAATTCAATCTTAAAGCAACATTGTGTAACTTTTTCACCTTAAAATAACAGCTTCAAAATCATGTTGATGGTACAGTGTCTTGTAATGGGGTGAATGGTGTCTCTGTCTCAGCCACTCCGCCCCCCTATCACTTGTTTCTGCTCTATGTAACTTCAGTGAGAGGGTAGGATCACAGCGTTACATACTTGTTTACTTCAAGATATACGTTTTCAACACATAACAATGAGTTTTGTTTGGAGTTAGCACCTACATTCGTCAAATTGTTACAGACCTGGGATTTGAAGGACAGTGGTGTTGCACTCAGAAACTGTGGGGGGCCCAAATCACGTAAAATGCCAATTGCTACATAGTGTTGCTTTAATCCCGGCTGCAACCTCTTTTTACAGCAATCATTCCCAAGTTCTCACTGTTAATTCGCAAATGATAGGCAGCACTATATGGGCTAAAATTATACATAGACCACCTTAAACGTTCAAGCTCAGAGTCTCCGTTACATTAAACCATAAGTGTTGAACTGATAAGAGTGAGAGATCACCAATGTCATTATTTCCAAATGATTTGCTATAATGATGACTCAACCCCAGTCGTGTATTTCAAGGATTATTGTGTTCGTCAGTGTATGTGCATACATATCTGCGTGGTTGCCTGTGGTCACTATTGTTCAGTGTGTTTGAGTGTGTCTGTCTGGCCCTTATCTAAAGGTTAATGAGTGGGCAGTCACCACATTGTAGCACTGAGGCTCCTCTACAGCTCAGAGTTAATTGGGACACTCTTTAACACTATGGTTAATGATGTCGGACACCAGCCTTGACATGGCGTGTGTGAACGGTGTGAGAGTGTCTGTGTGTGTGTCTGCTGTGTGTGAGTATGTGTACATGCATTTTTGTCACAGTCCTTTCACCCCCTTTTGCAGTTTTTGGCTGGAAAAAATAATGAAATCCAAAGAATAGATCAGATTGAGAAAAGGCATACAAAATAAGTATTAAAATTATAATATTATATTCAGCTGAAATATGATGCAATATAAAACAATTTTACTAAGCATCTAGTTTTCACATTACTTAAGACTAGAGAGGTGTTGATTGAAATTTACAGTAGTCTTTGTCAGTGATGGTACTCCATTTAATATTTTTAAAATTCTCAGGTTGTTTCTCCATCTGGAATTATCTGGAAACACCTCAGTATTTTATTGTTTGGTATTAGCCTAAAGCAAGCCAAATGCATGTTAACATGACAAGCATGCATTATGTATTTGATTTTATAAACATTTTAAAAAATAGCCTCAAATAGCTACAAGTCTTGATGACACTTCATACTATTGCCACCTTGACATAACTCCAATTTCAGAAGCTTCAGCAATGCACCACACCAGCTGTGGACACTTGATGAGGCTGCCCAGATTAATAGCACAAATGCAAACGCAGATGCTGTTTCAATGTTATCTGTGAACATCGACAGCCTGTGAAGTCTCAATCTAAAGCACTCCTGACAGGCCAAATCTTTTAACAACACCTGATCAAAAGCACCTGTACCTGCAGAGGAAACCCAATCAGACATTTAACCTCAACTCAGCAACTGCTCAACTGTGTGACATAAAGCACCACTATCTGCAGATATAGATATATGACAGTTTTTTTATGGGCAGACTTGACAAAGAGAGGCATAACCAAAACAGCACAACTAGAACTTAAGTTGGAAAACAAGAATACAAACAAACAACATAAAGCTAAGGGCAGGTTTAAATGTTTACAATAAAACCAGCAGGCTCAGAGACAAAACCATTTCAGTCTTAATATAACTTGCTATTGATTTTGCCAATAAGATTCTTCAATATTTAGTGCTCAACAGGACTGCTCCATTGCCTGGATTAACCTACCCTGATAGGGCAAGTGATGATAAAAAATTAAGGGAAAGCTAAGAGGGAAACCGAAACCTCAGGTCAGGTAATCTCAAAACTGATTACCAGAGTGTATCATATTTTAAATGTATTTGTTGTTAATTGATAACCACTAATAAAGAAAACAGCTTGTATAGGGGCAAGAAACCATTGCGTGATTTCTGACCCACTTGCCTGACAAGTGAGAGTAATACTAAAGAGTAATACTGATTTACAAAACATGTAGAGAGCTGAAATTGAACTCTGATGAAATATGTCCCTGTATTTACATACTTACAACTGATTTAAGCAAAGTATGACCCTTTACTTATGTGTCTATAAAATGCGTCTCATTTACTATCCAAATTCATGAACCACATTCTTTAAATACAAACCTTCAGAATGAAAATATTAAGGGAAAGTTAAGGCCTTTGAATTTCCATCCATTTTAATTTCCAGTCAGAAAAACTTAAAATTATTAAATTCTAAGAGAAAACAGTCGGGGTGAACTAAAACTCGGGATAAGGTGAATCTTATTGATTTGATGATGAGGAAATAAGTTTGTTGCAGCATTAAAGCAAAAGACAAATAGAACGGAGAAGGGGAAATTAAATATAACCCAATCAATACAGTAGCAGAAGTTCTTGTGAATGAATGGAAGAAGGTATGACAGACGTGTGTGTGTGTGCATGCGCGCAAGAAGGCTGACTTGTCAGCGGTGCACTGTGATTTACACAAAGCCTTTACGGTAAAGTACCATGAAGAACATTAGACAAATGACACTGAGACCAGAAAAGATGGATTATAGACAAATAGGCAAAGGGGCTGGAGGGTGGGGGGTGGGGGGAATGGTTCGGGGTAAGACACTCTCTCTCTCACACACACACACACACGCAGGAAGAACCATCAAGGCCGAAATGAGCTGTAACCGAAACTCATCCTAATGGGTCAGTTTAGCTGGAAAGCATACCCTATTAAATATGCATAATATTCAGCAGAGTCATGCAGAGTAGCCACTCTGAGTCACTGAGGGAACAGGATCATAGATAGTCTGCACACACGCTTTGAAAAAAGGGCATGAGGTAAATCCTTCAGCCGTGATAGGGATAAAACTTTAATGACCCCAGTGGGGAAACTGGGTCATTGCAGTGCAGAGAAACATAAATATAATACAACAAAAG
Organism: Pagrus pagrus; assembly: GCF_965226575.1. Lineage (NCBI taxonomy): Eukaryota > Metazoa > Chordata > Actinopteri > Spariformes > Sparidae > Pagrus > Pagrus pagrus. Next base: position 18,710,652 of record NC_140200.1, on the reverse strand, counting down.
CTTGATAAAATTTAGTTAAGAATAAAACAAATGAGGAGGAACTGTGACAAAATATGTCAAGTTATTCAGTAGAGACACATGAGTGCAAAGTAAACTATTGTATACAATATTAAAAGGGTGCATAAAACAACCGATATTGACCAAAATGAATGCAAGAGTGCAGTTGCTCTTTTTTTATTAAAAATATAATGAGTCAAAAAAAAAATTATCCTAAGATATTTATCTATATGAGAAAAAAGACAAATTACAAAAACACTAAATGCTGTGTAATGTTTTATGTAGTGGAAGCAGAAATCAACCTACAACCATTTTGATTATTGATTTATTTTTTCCAAGTATAAAAGTCGAACATTACTTTGTCCCGGCTTTATAACTGTGATGTTTTGCTCCCTTCTTTTGTTTTATGTAAAAATCAATTGAATATTTTTGGATCTGTTGGCCAGACAAAGAAAAAGCAAGTTGGAGATATCTGGCTTTACAAAACTAACATGCACATTTTCAGAGATTAACTTAAAATTGCTAGATGCAGCGCCAAAACATTGTCATCATCATAATTTAGGGTGATACCATCCCAAGCTGGAAATAATTATTTTATTTGGAGATTTGGAAAGTTTTTTTAAAGTAATAATGACAAACACTCACACATACCCGACATAAGCCTTCATAAAGTTTGCGCTGATAAACAACGTTTCCAAATTTAAGATGAAGGAAAACACTCACACACCAGTGACCAATCTCTGCTGATTTGGACTGACAGTACACAACTCTAAGCAAGTTTTAAAAATAGACTTCCAAAACTCATACAGCTCTTTGGTTGGAAGTTATTAGCAGTAAATTAGCACAACAAGGTCCTCATGGGGAACATCGAGATACAACTGCACAAGTTTGTGTGCAAGTTCAGCTGTTTAACTCATAGTTTTGTTGAAGCACAGCGACCCCAAACTGTCACAACTTTTCCTGCTGTGTCTCTTCTTCTGAACAACTAAATTGCAAAAGTTAAAGATAGAAAGTGAACCTGCGACACAGTAGTATGAGACAGTTAACTTCTAATCTTGTTCTCTAACATTAAAGCTCACAGATACAAATCTCATTTTGATTCCTCTTTAAATTTTGGGTACTTTAATTGAAAATATTTTGTCTGGTGCTATAACGTCTTTCCAGGCAACATGGGCTTAAATTCCAGGATTGTCATGTATTTGATGTATGACAATCCTGGACAAGCACAAGCGCCACTTCATCCTAACTAGCAACATGTCCATTGCCAAGTGTAAATATCTTTTGTCATAAAAAAATTAGCACCAGGTATGGCAAGGCTGAGCAGATTTTTTCTTTCACTGAGAAAACCTAAGTGAAAATGGTGTACCAGTATTCTCTCATTCATCGCTAATCCATTTTAGATGATGACAGACAGACTGTTAGAGGTCAGGCTACAGTGATTTTGACTTACATCAATAAGGAAATCATTCAAGAATCAGACCAATAGTAAGACTGAATAAGGGCCTTGCTATGAATTTATTCTTATCAGTTCCCATCCCTTATTTCCTGGAAAGACTTGCAGTCGTGACTCTGCTTTACAAACTACTTCATAGAGTTTCATAGTAGACTCGATCTGATGCAGTGCAGCAACATATTTGAATGAGCATTGAAATAAAGTGGGGATTTGCAGAAACAGATGATAGTGACAGCATTCAGCAATGTATAGAAACGTGTGTGCGCGTGCACGCGTGTGTGTGTGTGTGTGTGTGTGTGTGTGTGTGTGTGTGTGTGTGTGTGTGTGTCCGTATCCGTAATCACAAAAGCTTCCAGCGGATGTCACCATCCCCTGTCATTAAACTAAGAAAATTGTGGCACTTCAATTGAAATGATGCTCATATGACACTAAAAGCACATTCTTTGAGCCCTATAATTATTATGATCAGAGCTGTATATACTAACACTGACTGGGCTGTGGTGTAAGTGAAGACTCTTTGTATCTAGTGGGTTTTTCCAGACAATCCCACAATTTTTTAAAAACCTAGGGGCCAATTTGAGTTACAGAACAAAATACATCCAGACACAGCATGTGCAGTAGTAAATGTAGTGTTGCTATCTGCCGTTCACAGACACTGAGGGAGGAGGAAATGGACAGACAGCTTTCATTCCTTAGGAAAGCCCCCGAGGGGCTGCTGAGAACAGCCAGAGGCCAGCTTCACACACAGAATCCAAACAGCAAAACTGATGTACATTCTGATCCTGACGCAATGGGATTCATACTTCTGTGGACATTTTGTTGTTCTTAAAGGCATCGTTAACTCTCCTGGCCTGCAGCAAAAGAGAGGCTACGACCGAAACCTTGATCTATGGCAAAACTGCCCAAGGGCAAGACCACCGCACGCACAACAACACAAGCCTCTGCCTCTGCCTCAGCGTGTAGCCATAATAAAGCTGTCCTATGGTCTGTGAGCTTTTCACTTTCCACTGCCTTGAGTTAGCTCGGCCTTCACCCCTCTCCCTTGTTCACACACAAACTCAAATAAATACACAAATTGAATGCACACCTGACAGACACATGCATGCACGGTCAGTAGGCTCACAGTGCTTGGCTGGCCATGCATTTTTTTTTAACGCCTTGTTACACTCTGTCACTCAAGCAACACAAGATGGAGCAGAGAGTTAGGAGACTGATTGACTGTCTGGCCAGACCGCTGAAAGCTTAATGTGGCAAAGTGCTCCCAAATGAATTAAACAGTATCTGGTGACATGTTGTTTGACTTTTTAATAATTTCTTCAATGTAGAAATAAGTCTTATTCTGCAGAAACTGTTCATTTCTTCTGTAAACAACCAGGAAGTCAGGCGAGGAACAGAGAAAGAGCCAGACAAGGGTTAGAGTTATGAACCTGTGATATGGATAGAGAAAAATAAAATAAAGGAAGCAATTATTGAAGAGCTAATCCTTTTCCAATTCTAATCCCAACTGTTTTGTCTTGATTAATCACTAATCATTTGTTCTACAAAATAGGGTTGGGTAGTGAACTCGGTACTTTCAAGGGTACTGACCGAATTACATTCGTACTAATTCAAGTTCAATCAATCTGTGCCAAGCGCATCTTTCGAGAGAGAGAGAGAGAGAGAGAGAGAGAGAGATATCACCACTGCAACAAGTCACAGTGAGTCATAGTCCAATGCTGTACTGATATTTTATCAGGTTCTTCACAGTAGTCCAGTTATCCAGGTTGAGTTAAAACAGTTCCTCCATCTGCTTCTACTTCTTTGAACAGCTTCCTCCTTTGAAACAATAATGGTCATATTCGGTGACTTATTTTTGTACAATTGAAATAACATCTTTGTCCGTTTCGAGAGAGTCCCGGAAAAAAGGTTCCATGAGGTACTGTTGACAAATATGTTTCAATTATGGATGGTACCCAACCGTACTAACAAAATGGTGAAAAATGGTCATCACAATTTCCATAAACTGTTCAATTGCTGTTTTTGACCAACTAAAAGTCCAAAAACTAAACACAAAGATAAAAGAAGAAAAGAGCATACTTTATTTATCTCTCTAGAAAAATTCCAGCACCTGTACACACACATTATTGTGTCAGGCCGCCTGAGCAGTCAGGGTTTTGGTGCCGTGGAGGAGATGAACTGGCACCTCTCCAACTACCAGTTCATACTCCATACTGACTGTTCCATGCTGGACTCGAACCAGCCACCCTCTGGTTCTGCGGCCAAGTCCCCACAGACTGAGCTACTGCCAACCTAACTAATCGATTAACTGATAAATCAATCCAGCTCTAATCTCCATTTTGGGGCTGCATTCTCAACACAATATTGCATAGCTCATTTGGTCCAAAAAACACTACAAAACCCCAAAGTACTCGTTTCACAATAGTGTAAAACAAAAGATCTGGGATGTTATGCAGATTTTTACATATGTAGTAAGTTTTGCATTTTTGCTTGAAAAGCACTTGATTATTTGATAATTATTGGTGATTGTTCAACTACTTGTTTCAAGTAGTATTTCATATTGCTTGATTTTGTTTCTGTTTCAGAGGAGGAAAATTCATTCATTCATGTGAGTGCAACTTTAAGAGACTGACTGGCACCTCTGTATGTTTTTTAGAGGCTGATTCCACTTTTTTTGTGTACAGGCATTCTCCCCCAGCCGGTTAGCATGTCATCCGAGTCCTTGGTGACCCCATAAATGTCAGGTCATTTCAACGTCACTTCTCCAACATCTACTCTGGTGCAAGAGGACGTTTTCTCTGGCGAACCTGTCAGTTTTATAAGGCTGTTAAAATGATCAAAGTCCCTTTTAGAAACCCTGAGAGAGAGAAGGAGAGGGATAGACAGAGAGCTTGAGAGGAGAGAGCGCAGACAAACATGCAGACAGACAGACAGACAGAAGGTGATGGGGTATAAACATAAAGGCAGACGGAGAGTTTGAAGAGCTTCAGCATGAAATGAGAAGACATATAAGGCCTTTGAGAATGGCAGGACATGGTAATCAAGCCGGGCCCTACGTTGTTGCCTTTGGTACTAATTACACTTTGTAGTAGATCTCCAGACAGACACTCGGAGTGATAATGAGCGGCACTGAAGCAAACATGATGTAATCTGCAAGCCAAGCTGGTAATGTCAAAGAGGAGTGGAAGCTGGTGAAGCAGCAACTGGATGAGTGAGTGAGCAATGGTTCTCTAAGTAGTCCAGTGAGTATGAGCTATTGAGGCAAGGAGAGAAAGACAAGGAAAGTGAAGAAAAATGCTCCCTTATGTAGGGTTCAGACCCCTTGATATCAACTTAACAATTAGCTCGACTCTACAGACGCAGGGCGCCTGGAATGAAAATGGGTGTCAGACTCAACTGATCATTTTAAACCATGTTTGGTACCATTATGAATGACTGCTCCATCGCAGACGGCTGAGTCTGCCCTTAAGTTAACTTCCTCATTATAGTTAGCTGGTCTACTTTGTTCTAAGCTTCAAAGCCTGAAAACAACCAAGTTATGGCAATTTGGTGGAGGGACAAAGACACTTTTACTGGCACATACTTTACTGTCTGTTTCTATCTTTTCTAAATCTCAAAATATTGTTTTGAGCATTTTGCCTTCACACAGTGGAAATCAAACCACTAAAACACATGGCAACAGCTGGATCTGAACCTGGATCTTGTGGTTACAACCACTTCAAAATTAAAAATTGTATTAACGCTTGTTGCAAAAACATTTTAATTGCAGCAGTAATCTGATTTACCCATAGCACTGATTCAAATGTAGTGTTATCTAATCAGTTTGTGTTTTTCACAAGCGGACAGGAAGACAAAGATAAAGGGAAGTGATCACTACAAAGCACTTAAAGAAAGAATGAACCGACAGAGAGAAGAGAGTAAGACGGATTGAAAGGACACCTGTTTTAATTATTCGTTCCTCCTGATGTTATCTACTTTATGATTAATTCAGAGTTCAGACACGTTAGTAAATAAATTACAAACCCCTGACTGTGGTGGTCTCGCAGCACATTTTCACAATCTCTATTTTTCAGGAGTTGTTGTTTCCTCTTTGATCTTTTTGTGCAAACAGAACCGAGGACAGCTAGTGTACAAAGCACTGGTTTGATAGAGGTGGGAAACAGCTACACCGTGGTCTATAATACATAGGCCCTACAAGTGCAATACAGCAATACACAGACAGAGAGGTGGGATTAATTTAACAACATTTTCATAAACTAGGTCCCTCCTTGTGCACTGCAAAATTACATTGCACCACACACACTCCAAGCCAAAGCCACAGACTCAGGGATTACTAAATTCCCCGTATCCCTGTAGGCACACACCAAGTTTACCACAGCAGAATCTTAAAAGTGACAACAGCAAACTTTGCTTCCTACTTTTCCCTCAACAATTGATTTCAAAAGAAAATATGCCCACTGATGGCAGCAGTAGGCCAAAATACACTTCACTTATACATGATTAGACCACTTGAGTATCAAATGTAATTTTATGGAAATAAATGTACATAAGAATTAAGAAAGCGAAAGCAAGAGGACATCTACATGTCATGATCCTGTCATTTCTGCCTTCTTTAATTTCTGTTTCATGTGTTTTCATGTTGTCTCTTGTTCTCAGCTGTGTTCCTCCCCAGTCTGCTTCCCCTCAACACCTGCACTGCATCACCTTGGTTTGCCCAGCCCCATTCCCAGTGTTCTTCCCAGCCTATCAGCTCCTTCCCTGCTCTCGTTTCCCCTGCTCACTACCCTCATCTGTGTTTGTCTGCTTCTCTCCACCTGCACCTCATCCCCTCCTTAGTTTAGTTGGTACTTAAGTCCAGTCTTTAGTTCAGTCTTTGTCAAGTCATCTGATGTGTTTTCCCATTCCTGCTAGTCTGTTGCGTTTGCCTGTCCTTGGAGTATATTTGGAAAAATACTTCATCCATTATTCTCCTGCCGTCTCCTGCATTTGGGCCCACCTTCTTCCATCTTAGCTAGACAATATATACACACTCCTTAAAAATGAGTTAGGAATATTTGGATATTTTAGCGTTTCACTTGATTTGTTTATTCTCTGCGGATCTGAATTTTTATTTTGTCTTTTGTGAATATTTCTGGTCCCCAAAAATAATGCAAAACATTTAATTTGACTTTTATTGCATATCCATGCATTTACACACCCATATCCCAATACAGTGTATGTATGTATATACTGAATACTATGGGTCCACCGATTCTTGGCCAGGCTTATTATCAGATGTGATAGTCGGCATTTTCTGATTTTTAGAATCTGGTGGGGTTTCTAGTTTGTTTTGTCAAAATAAATCAATTTAAAAACGCCTTGCTTTGGCTCTGGAGTAACATGCTAAGTACTTGTAACTAGTTTAAAGTATAAAGTAGAAGAAATTGGAAATACTGAAATAAAGCACAAGTACCTCAAAACTGTACTTAAGTAAATGTATTAAATTAGATTTGACAACTGGTACCTTAAGTTGCAATTTTGATACCAATACCTCTGTACTTGGCCTCATTTAATACTTTAATGGCAGGACTTGTCGATACTTCTGCTCATATCTGAGTAAATTGCAGTTATTTCTTCCACCACTGCATAACCGCAGTTTATCATTAAACACGGAATTAGAGTCAATACTGCATAAATGTTACTACAAGCAGTAACACTTACCTAACTGCACTGAAGCTATGAACCCTGACGTCCCAGTAAATCCATGGGGAAAGGCAGACAGAGGTTTCTCAGGCACTAGTTTGACAGCTGGTCCTGGCGACGCCATTCATGGAGGTAACGCACACGAAAAACAGTTAGCAACACGGTCGTCTAGCGTAACTAGCTTAGCCCCATTTCTGAAAATTTAACTGGCAAGACTAAACTTCATATGTTTAAAAACGTCTATTAGCAATTTCACAGACAAAGCTGACTAACAATGATGCTAAAGTTGTACTAATTACACCTGTCATATCCCTTATAGCAGGTTACACATCACCGCCCCGGATGAGCGTTGCAGGGAACAGAATTGATGTTAGTCATTTAATGTTAGCATTTATAAAATTCGCGGAGTAAAGTTAAAAACAGAAACTCACCAGGTGGAAGGTTATCTTCTTTCGGACTTGAAAGTATCAAAATAAACCGTGCTGGGTGGGTGCCAAGTTACACAAAACATTAAGAGCTCCGACATAGCGCAGCTCAGTCCAATTAACGTTAATCAACTACGCCACAATTAAATCAAAGATGGCGCAGGGTCACTGACTTAACCAAACGGCTGGAGTTCAACCTGCTGCTGCTGCTGGTGGCCAGAGGTTATATAACACGCACGTCATTAATATTATGATAAATCATTATATTTGATGATAATAGTAATAATACATTTTATTTGTATGGTGCTTTTCATGCCGCTCAAAGACAATGCAAAATTACATTAAAAAAAATAAATCAACACATTAACAATGTAGTTTTTTAAAGTAACAGTACATTTATTCAAGCAATGTATTTAAAGGGGCACTGTGTAGTTTTGTAGATTCAGAATTTAAGATTTTAAAGATTACTGAGTTATTATTTTTTTCCATAGCTGAATTAACAAGCTGCTCCCAGAGGAAAGGATGTCTTTATTGATGCTAATATTTCCACCAAAAAACAAATAAACAAAAAAAACAGTTTAGCAACTATGTTTTTTCCTTCCCAAGCATCTCTGTCTTTACTTCAGAATTCCTATTAATTGTAATTTACTACATGGACTGTTTCCATTAGTTTAATTGGTTAAATACTCCATTATAGAAGAAAGAAATTAATGGCTAAAAAAAAAATTCGTAGGCAAATCATATTGTGGTTTTCTTTATTGATACAATAAAATATGTGCTACACATTTAAGCTATCCAAAACAGCTGAGAAGCAGAACTAAACGCATCCATCCAATACTTTCTTTCACAAGGCAGTCAAGCTTGCTTTCTTGGACTTAGTAATCATCCAATACAAGAAGCATAATGACCAGTCGAGGCTGCCCTCTTGTGTGTTCACAAGTAAACGCTGGTGTTAAATTATTTTATTGGTCATAAGCAGAAGTCATATGCAGCTCGAGGCGATCCCCCCTCCTGGAAGAGCTTATACTCTCCTTTTTCCTGGGTTCAAGTCCCAGCAGGACTCTCTATGTGCTTCTCCTCATTTATATCCCTCCATAATCCTTCTCTCAGCTGTTGAGGCCAATAAATAGGGCTGTCAGGGAGGAAGAATAGGCAGGGGAGTGAAAATGTTCACTCTCAATGAGGAGAAGCACTGTCCATGGTAGTTAAGCCAACATTGGATTGCTGCTTCAAGTCTTTGGTTGGCAGTGTGAACAGAATGAGGGGGTGGGGAGAAGAACAGTAGCTGGTAGTTTCACTCTCACTGCATCCACACATACAAACACAACGTTTACAGCTAGACAATCAACCATGAACAGTAAACATCGGCAAAGAGCAAGCGTCAGCCTAATATGCATTCACAAAGCCCCCACAAAAGTCCTCTCAGTGAAATATGAATTATGAATTAATATGAATTATGGCCCTGCAGGACTGCGGCGTCTGCTCATTAATCAGTGTGTTTTCAGTGCAGACAGAGAAATATACCCGATTCCCACCATGTTAATTCAAATAACAGGTAGGCACATGTACAAATGTGCAAACACAAACAAACGAGCAAATTAGATCTGGAATCAATTAAGGACTTCCAATCAATGTGGTCAGTTACCTGCTTACACTGTTATTACAGGAGGTGTTTTTATTTTGGCAGCAAAGAAAATCTAAAATGTTCATACTGCAATATATGTAGCATTGAAAAAACTGAATTAATCAAGTCATTTTGTGCAGTTTTTATGACATTGGATTGGAATATCTACTGGTCAAAGTGGGCAACTGCGACATATAAACTACTGTAACTTAATACAAACTGCATTTTTACCAGTCCCATTACCAGACAAGAACATAGTGAAACATGCAAAATCACAGATTACATTTATTGGTCAGGCATATTGTGGGGTAAACACGCCTTCTCCTCTTTCTCTTATTTGTCTTCATTGTGGAGAACCAGCAGGTTGAGTTGCTAATTGCTTTCATTGCCTTTATGTGGTTAATATAATATATGTTGGCAGTTAACGCTTCTGCAAATCAAGCCAACATTCACATATGCATGTACCATACTGACATTTATACAATACATGTCTAATCACATTCACATTACATGTTGATGACTTGACTTTCACATCGGGAGGTGGAGGGGATCAGGGTAGAGTTCGGCAAGAAGGCTGCCATTCAACATTTGTAAGTGCAAAATCACTGGAATTTTAAATGAGGCCTAGTGACAATTTCCAGCTGTGTTTGTGGTGACAAAAATCGGTGACGGTTAATAAAAAGACAAATGTTAATTGCAGGTCTGTGATGGGAGGTGAGCTCCAATCTCCTTTATTAAAGTCTGGTGCACCACAAACCAATCTATTACCCCAACCTCCACACCTTCATTTTCCTCCTTGCTTTTTAAAGGTCACACTACTTTCTGCATTGTTACTGAACTTTATTACGTTATGTTAATCACGAGGTGTGAAATTGTCCAATTTGGATGTACTGGTCTGATTTTTGCCTCATCTTGAGGCTCAGTCTTGTCGAGGGCCCTTGTAAAATCTAGTCTTGTTACCGTACATGGTGCACATGACATGGTGCATATTCCATAAGTTATCTTTAATCAGATCAAACATGGAGTTCTAGTTTGTTTCTGGGTGTCTGGGCAAAATATAATGAGGCCTCCATGTGTTGTCTCCCATGCAGTCTGTACTTTATAGATAGATCAAGGAAACACAATACACGTACAATGAACAGAGAGCACTGAGAGGATCAGGAGGTTCAACACAGTTCATCAGATTAATCCGGCTATGACTTTAAGAGTCGACACGATTAGACTAAAAGGGCTGGAATCCTTTAAAAATCTGCCTAAAATCTGCCCTGTCTAAATGTAGGGATTGAGTGTGGTAACATGCACTTGACTAATTAAGCCATAATCCAATTTGTCTAATAAATGGCCTAATCTTTATAAATTCAATGGAAGAGATCATAATCCGAAAAACTGAGCTGGATTTCTTCTTCTTCTTTCATCTTTTGATTTTTTGAGGTTTGTGGATATTTGTCTGTTTATCTCAAGTCCATAGGCGATGATCTTATTATCTTTAGTAGACAGACTGATGGTTTTGCAGGGCCATGTAAGCTTGTCAGTGCTTCTTGTTTGCAGAAGGACTCACGTGTAATTGACAGTGTCAGAAGGCGCAATCACAGCTGATCAACACATTTATTTTGAGCCTATCACACAGGCAGCGGTTTCATATTCAGCGGAAAATAGTAATAAATTGTGATGTCTGAGCTGTCATTAACATGACTCAGTAGAATATTGATGATTCCTGTCTGAACATGCCAAATGAAGTTTTCTACATTACAGGTTTTGGTGAGACAGAATTTTTTTCTAAATGTCACTCACACATACTGACTGCACTTTATAGCAGAAACACCACATCCTCATATCTAAATAACAGAATAGGTTGATTGCCAGTGACTCCCGAATTGACATATATGTTCATTACAGTACCAGCATAAGGCAGTGTACCAGACCCTTGTGCACAGATGGTTAATGTGAAACAGATTGGCTAGGTTTAGGCACCAACACAACTTGGTTGGGCTTAGGTACTAAAACTACTTGGTTAGGTTTAGGCAACACAACCACTTGGTTTGGTTTAGCCACCAAAGAAATGGCCCTGTTTCATAGTTTTGGTGGCTAAACCAAACCAAGTGGTTGTGTTTATATGTATAGCATTTGCTGCTTTAAACACTGGCCCTATTTCATGAGTCATGACTTCTTTGTGCCCTGACATGCACTCACAGACTTCCCTTTAGCTCTTCTCCTCAGGAGAATCTGTGCTGCTGTCTTAAGTGTTCTTCCATTACTGTGATAACTCAGGTGCATTTCCTTAAATAGACTCTTCCAGCGCAGACATAGAGAGAGAGAGAGAGAGAGAGAGAGAGAGAGAGTCAACAACGATGTAAACTCCAGGAGCCCATTTTGACCAGAAGTCTTTGTGATCATTCATCATTACCTGAGCACAATGCACTGTGGCAGGACAAGCAATGCATTAAAAATGCTTAAAGCACTACAAGTACAAGCAAATACCCTCTGTCCCCCAGGAATCTCTGCCAGTCGCATGACGTGTGGCCTTATGATCAAGTAAAGTGGAAGAAAGAAGAAGGAGGCTGGGATGGGCCACTGATGAAACAAGGCTGATGATGATGCGAAGTTAGTCAAACTCTGGTTTGTTCATTAAAAACAGAGAGACACACAGTGGCCTGAGCAGTGAAATCCAGTGTGTCACGTTCAACAAGGACTGCGTGGCATTGATCTGGGCATCATTTCCAATACCTAAATCTTATCACTACTTATATTCAGCATTTGCTGTATGTAACCTGTATCTGGATATCCTGGATAAGAAAGAGCACATGTTAATGCAGGTGAAAATGCATGCAGAACACATTATGATGACCAGACCACATCTGGAAGTGCTATTGGTAAACATCTAAGAAAAAAAAAAAAATCAAATCAAATCTAAATCAAAAGCTACGAGTAGAAGCAGTAGGTTGTGGGTCCTAAAAAGGGATTTAAAATGATGTGATAAATAATGTATCTGGTGCAATGGAGCAAGGAAATGCTTTTGGGTGATTTTGGGATCACAGGCAGAAATTAAGATACATAGGTCTTGCTGAAACACAAAAATGGTGAAATTGCTTAATTCCTTCATTTTGCTTTCTCTTGATGAGACATTTGATATATGCACACTGTAAAGGGACAGCATTTTCCTAAAAGACCAGACTTTTTTGTTTTTGTGGGTTGACATTAAACGCTACCAGTGTGCCAGCGCAGTGATCCGCATTGTGTGAGTTTGTCTGGCAAGAGCTTGAATGTTACAAACACTCATTTATATGTTAAAGTGGGGCTGCAGCACCCCCTAAATCAGGCTATAACCTTATGCCAAATTTAGAAGAAGGCCCGAATAATTTGTCAGAAACAGCACTTCACAAAGTTTATAAAGTTTTACTTAACTCGACAGCGATGATCCCTCTTCATCTCCTTGGTGTTGTTGAATATGTTGGTGTTCATGTGCAAAACGTTCTCAAGTTGTAAATTATTTGTTAATGATGATTAGATGCATGTTATCTGGCCATTTTGATATCATTATATAGATTGACCCCTCAGCACCCCCAAGTGTGACCGACTTCCCATGTCCCGGCTGGCACTGGATAAGCAGTCTGTATTTTACGCACATTTTTTGACATTATCCCCCGGACATGACGTCAAGGCATCACCATACCATTAATGTTTCAGAAGCGGAACATCTTTCCTTCAGCAGCCACATAATAATATAGCATCAATTTTTCTGCAAGTGTTTCAAGCATAAATAACACTTTTTTTTACTTTTGTTTTCCAAATGTGAAACACCATCATGAAATATTACCAAGGTAAACAGCAAGAGAATGCAAAATAATAAAAAGCCAAGCAGCAACATCAATGAATAAAAGATGAGAGATATAACAAACAAACAAAACAACTTACAAGCATTGTATTAACATTAATACCAATAAATACACATTTACAGCTCATTTAGATTAAGTAGTAGATGATTTGTGGCTGTACTTGAATATGAGAACCCTTTCAAAGTTTTTCTTTTTTTGGCCTTTTATGGCTTTATTCATTGAACAGCTTGGGGAGATGACCTGAAATGGGATGAGAGATGGGTGATGACAGGCAGCGAGGAGCTGCAGGTCAGACTCAAACCCTGGGCCAATGCAGCGAGGACAAGGCCTCTGTGCATGGGATGCACGCTCTACCGACTGAGCTAAAGGGGCGCCTTTTGTGGCTCTAAACTTTCTCTGTCATCCTTCATTTAAAACGTCAATATAGCCGATCTCACAGCACAGCTATTGACTGCTGTTTACCATTTTATGAGCCAAGATCAATTGATACGTATTCATTTGTCTGACAACAGGAAACAAAAATTAAAATTCTCTTAAACCCCAAATCAGAGAGATGCTGATCTGCACGGGTCTAATATTATCACGTGACCTCTGTGTTTGGCGAAATATGGCAGTGGAATCTTTACAAAGCGCAGCAGATTTGCACGGGATTAAGATCACGGACGTCACAGAGTAGAGCTTTGGATTCTGAATCATAATGCTGGAAGCAAGAATGCTATCTCTATTTTATCTGCCCATAACAGCATCATCTACTGTACATTTATGTCATTTATCTGCTTTGCTATTTAAGCCACGTCAGCAAAAACTCTAATTTGGCTCGACTTCTCTTGTTGATCCAATAATGCTAATCTAATCAGTCTTTGCTTGTGTAATATCTCATCCTATGACTGTGAGCACGATTCACAACGGATACAGCAGAGGTGCTTGCAGACAGCAGCAGCAGCAGCAGCAGGCTCTTCATAACTCTCCGCCTCTATGTGGCATACAGGGATGGATAGAGGGAACGAGATGAAGGGAGGAACAGGAGGAAGAGAGAGTCGAGCGGTGGACGGAGAGCGTCAGAGGAGGATGAAGGGAGGGCATGAGGAAGTGCAGGGGAATGGTGGGCTGACAGCGCTGCCTGTACTACTGCTTCTGCTGTAATAGGCTCACATCACAGCTCTGCCATCTTCACCATGTCTCCTCCTATCTATCCGGACTGTCTCTGTGCCTGTCACTTCTCATCAGAGAGGCAGTGAGGATGGAGAGGGAGAGAGAGAGACAGGGGGAGACCAGCTAAGCCTTGTTGAAGAAAGATAAGCAAAAGTCTGGTGGATGGCAGGGTCAGTATGCTAACGAAGGGCTGCATTTACATGGGTCAAAGTAGTGGATGTACTCTGTAGGGCCCGTTAGATATTCAATGTGGTCTGGTTTTCTGTAAGTTTAAGTACAAGATCAGAAATTAAGTAATAAATGCATTTACATGTGGTGGATATGTCTATATGACATGTGCAACGTGGTTATTTCTCGTCCTTCACTTGGCTTCATACAGAGAGCATTTCACGTATGTTTGATATTGTTGACTTGCTCTGACTCTGTTTATTTCGTTAATTTTCCTTGATTTTGTGCTTCTATCGTGGGTGAGTAGACTTACGTAGTTAAATGGCTTCTTTTTTTGTCGGTTTTAATTAATTAATTAATTTACAGCCTTTCTGTAGATCCCGTTCTTGTGTCTACCCCAGAAACAGTAGTTCTTTCCTTGTCTCCTACCACGATCATTTAATTTTTAAAAATGCTCAAGTCATTTGTTTTTGGAAACGTCACATGGTTCATCTGACACAGCAAACAGTATTTTGTCATTTAGCTTTGTGATCTGTTGGACTGTTCTGTCATGTGTGTTTTTCGTTCCGCTGAAGGAAAAAGAACAACATTGAGAGAGGAAGCAGGAGAAAAATCAATGCAGAGCCCCAACGGGGAGCCATAAAGAAAGAGAGTTTGCAGATGGATGCTGGGTGTGAATGAACTGGCAGCAGCATCAGAAAATGAGCGGCGAGTTTGACAGCTTAAACAGACCGCCCAATATGAGACGGCAATTACACGAGGTCAGCTGACGCGCCGGCTAATCCGGCACTGCTCAGACTGTCTGCCTGAAGCCACTTTAACAAGCATCACTTCATACTGACTTTGTAGTGACATAACTTGACTGAAAAAGTGAGTTTTTCTTATGTTATGATAGGAATTTAAAAGGAATCTGAATAAAAAGTGCCCCTGATTCAAGGAATACCTTGAGAAAAGTTTGGGGGAAATTAAAAGCATTGACTGCTGTGTTGTCACTTTCTGTTGTTGGACACTTCTTTCTACTCGAGGCTGAGGGTTAGGGCCATGATTAACACCCATGAGGGAAATTGTTCATGTTGTAATTTATGTAGCGCATTGTGTGGAGGACATCTTTACATCGTGAAGCATGTATCCAGAGCAACTCCTTCCCCCGAGCTGGCTGTAGGCTCTCAGTCATTCAGACAGCCCGGCTGTAAAGACGCTGCTGACAAGCACAGTTTCAGATAAAATTGCTCTTGGCACTAACAACTTTATCTGGATGTTTTTGCCCTTCGGATATACTCCAAACCAAAATGCCTCAGTTACTGTCACCATCTGTCAGCTCTTCAATGCAGAGATTTATTCCAGTGACAGACAGTCAGACTCAACAAGGCCAGACTCTGAATCTCCTCAGATGACGATAGCCGGGGACTGGGACGCGACAGTTTAATCTGCAGCACTAAAGATGATGCTGGAGCTCTTTGTTAACGTCTTCAATCCGAGCTCTTACTTAGCATCTCTCTCTTAACATCTCAACTTATCAACTCACTACTACATGTTCCCTCAGTCCTCTTGTTGAGAAAATTCTTAAAATAAACAGGCATGAACAACAAGAGCAAATATTTCTGAAAGAAAATAATGGTGGAAGTAGGAGAGAAGAATACCACAACAGTAAGTGGAGAGGCATTTTCTGAGACCATAGTAAGTTAAGTTCGGTATTGTTTAGTAAATCAGTCGATAATTAGATTAGATTATAGTTAAGAAAATTTAAACTGGCAATAGAGAGCCGACTCGGCACAGAGAAGGAACTAAAAAAGATGAATAACACAATAAATCTGGTCATATTGACAACTGCAGTTATGTGAAAGGGTAGATCTTCAGTTCTGTGAGCTGCTAATATATAGAAGCAGCTACAATGTTTAAGTTGCAGGTTTTAGTGAGCTTTCAATGAGGCGGCGTCACTACTGCAACTGTTGGCTATGTAGCCTTTATAGTTACATATTTTTACAGTCTTATATTTCATTAGTTTTATGACAAACTATAACATTATTGACTTGGAAAATTACCTTTAAATTGACAAACATCATATGTGTAGTTCATGACACCATTCAAACTGGATTGAAAACTGATTTATCTCTCGTGACTACGGCTCTCTATAGTTAACTTCTAAGTTTCTACGTATCGTTCTGACGGAATACTGACTGCACAGAGTTATAGATGTAGAAAAGTGACATCATCTGCGTATAGATCGCTTTCACTGTGCTATGGGCAAAAATGACAGTCACATTACGGCACAAAAGTCATCGCTCAACCAAAACAGGAGGAGACATTGTTTTCCCTGGACTCTGTCCTCAGGTAACGATGGAACAACTAGGAGAACTGTGGAAACTCTGAAGAACCCTTCTGATGGAGGAGGCAAAGAAGGCGGAGAGGGTACAAGTGGTAAGAGGAGTGGGTCAGAGTGTCTAAAATTGAGATTGTATGGTTGTCTTTTGCTTTGGAGAGTAGCTAATGCTATCTTTGCAACAGCAGCACCAACAGTAATGCCACAGGGAAACACCAGGATGAGGGAAATATGGAAAGTTGTCTATTTCCGCTTTAAGGTAAAGGACTGAATATGTGTTACCGTGGTTACAGCTGGCCTGCTTACCCTGGATGCAGACAGTGTACATGTAGATGACAATGAGAAGGCATTGTTCTACGCACAGACATATAAAGTAAAAGAGCACCGTGGCAATTAATGTGATCGAACCTGGACATCATATCATTTTCGTCCAAACTGGCCCTGGCCAGATAGTTCCCAACGGGTTCGGGTTCACGCTCTGATTGTTACACAAACTTTTTATGGAGGCCACTGATGAGAAAAAAGTGAAGCTTTTTTTCTATCATTACCTGAAGTTTAATACGGTGCGCCTTATGTGCTTATTTAAAAGACTGTCTTGTCAAATTCTAAATATATACTGCAGCCATGATATAAAGTGAAATGAAGTGATGGAGAAAAAATATACAGTCGACATGAGGGATTTGACCCAGCACAGCCCTGGTCCTGTGTCACTAACTCAACATGAAGGCTGGTTAATATTATGGCATGAGGACTGGCCATGTAAATAAAACAGTGGCTAAGTGCTTTTGGCCGCGTCTGGGGATTTCTCGGTACAGTAGGGCTGTCCTTCTGTCTGTTACAGCTCCACAACATTAGGACGTGTTCCCCACTATCCCTGTGCACGCCTGTCTGATCCCATCCTGATGTAAAGCTCAGGAGGACGAGGTGGGACAGCTGGTCTCTGCGTCGGGAATCCTCAGGCTGTGTGTCGCCACAGGCAGAGATTTCAGCACAGTGCAATGCTTTTAATGGATGAATGTTATATTAGGTATAAACAGAGTGACGTTCTCTTCCTTTATCACATAACAATGAAATAGATAACAAAAAACTAATTGATGTAAAGTTGATCAAAGTTGCAGATTGATGCTCAATTAATAATTTTGTTGATAAGATCTAATCTTGTTTTAATAAAGTCATTTCAGTTAAAAACACATTTTATTAATAATAAAATGAAGTGCCAAATTCCCTTCATCAGTCAATTTCAGGAGTTGAAATCTCACACTATCTCACACAGTGTGATAATTAGCTTTTCCCAATTTCTGATTTCAGCTAAACACACCTTTCCTTATACCTTCGAGGACTGTTACGAGTGTGTTAACTGATGAATGCCTTAAATGTTCGAAATGCTCATTTTGCACCCACATATAGCAAGAAATGAAGCTAAAACTCAATTTTAAACAATGGCTGTTCTGTAATGCAGCTACAGTATACGTCAGCCTCTGTGAGCTGACAGTCAGTGCAGTAAAGAGAAAAAGCAGATTGTTATGATGGCTGTGTTATTGATTGGCACATTGACCAGTGTGTGATTGAAAATCTTAAAGCACTCCCCTGTTTTTTTTAATCTAACAGTGGTTCCAGTTATCAAATCCAGCACATTTTAATAATATTGTTCATTTAGGTGTCAAGTTAAAACTGAAAATTGAAATAGTTTCTCTCACAGGATTGTAGGAGGAGAGAGGAGCTTGTTTTTCCACAAGCTGCCCTTGCAGGAAGTTGGCATGGCTGATGGAGAAAGCAGAAAGTTTTGACAGCACAGGAGCAAAAAAAAAAAAAAAAGACACAACAGAATTTTCTCTCCTGTCAAAAAAGATTTGGTCTGAAGTGTACAGATGCTGTTTGAAGAGTTTGTGCTTTATTTTTCTACTTATCTAGAAAATAACTGGATATTTGGATATCTTGGGAAATGTTACCTAGAGAGGAGAACGGTGCCTTCATGGCCCTAACCCATCTATGATTTCTCTATATGATTATTTTTTTTACATTTTTTTAATTTTTTTTTTACATTTTTACATTTAGGAGCACTATAAAGGTATCTTTATTGGTTAATGGTTTTATAAAATGAATTGCTCAATCAATCAAAATGCAATTCAAAGTGTTTTACAAGTGACTGAAAAAAAAACATATGGGATATTAAGAAAACAAAAACAGGTTTACAGACTAATGCAATAAAATGAATAGTTAAAATAATGAAAGATAAAAAAACAAACAATAAAAATAACGGAAAAGTTAGGTTAATAAGTTAGTAAGTTGATTAAAATTAGTTTTAATATAATATATCAATCATTATAATAATAATAACAGTAAAATGTAAATACAAATCTATATAGAATAAAGATAAAATGAATACATGGTTATGATAAAACCCTAATAAATTAAAAGAAGTCAGAAAATGGTTTATAACATGCGATAATTTAGTCATAGGCAGATGTAAGGATAATTTCATTAAACGCTTTCAACATCTCGACAGATTATTTGGCAAAAATCTTCCCCTACTGAACGAATTGCATCCAGTATACCGCTGTTTGAAGGCGTGCAAGCACTATCTCTGTTCTGATCCTCATTAGCAACATTACTGATGTCACGTTATTTCACACCTGTGTTTTGGATAATTGTCCGAGTTTACAGTTTTTGGCAGCATAGTTTCTGCCAGAGCTTGCCAAAACTTTTAAATTAATTTAATCGAGCTGTCGGCTGCTAATGGAGTGTTTTATTTTTTTACCCCGGAAGGTTAGCAACGAGCCCAGTGACTGCATCCCAAAAACCAGTCATTAAATGTTGATGTAGCCTGCTCCTAAATACAGGGGGGTATACAGGGGGACATATAGGGGGACTTATAGAAAAGAAGAAGACTGGTAGGTACTTCTAATACTTAGAATTAATAATTCAGGTTTCAAATCTTTCTAAAGTTTGGCTTTACAAAAGTTTTTGTGGAGGGAAATGTTAAAACGTGTTTGTTAGGCCTCTCACATTGTGTTGTAAATAATAGTGATAATAATGCTAATGAAAGCTTTGTTTACAAAAAAACCCCTCAAAAGTATTGAGTTAATTCATATCCCCTCTTATAAAACAGGATGGAGTTTCTATCTCTGGCTTGATGTGCAGCTGTTTTTAAGTGTATGTCCATTTTAATAAATTGATTTTTTTAATTTTTTTTTATTGCTTTATGTCTTTGAACTATTGCTGCTCAGTGTCACCAGTGCATTCCTGTGACTCATGTGTTTAATACCCACCAGCAGACCAAATTTTCAGGGATAATAATGAAGTTATTAAGTCTAGAACTTAATACAAAAGCGTTCCTTCAAGCAAAACATTAACTGTGAGATTATTGAAAAAGAAGCAGCTAATAAGAAGGTGGTAGGTTCTTCTCAGTTGTGAAAGCAGAAACAGTTTCTGTTCTGTTCTCCCCTGCCTGCTGCTGAAGCTGTAGGTTAATGTTTCTTCCTGTCAGACTCCACTTATCCAATAACAAAGAGCCTGAAGCTTCGCCTCATTAGTCACCATGCAAACGAGATCACTATTGATACCTCTTAACGAACTGCTACCTCGTCACTTCGATTTCCTGTTGACTCACTCCAGACAACGAAAAATCAACATCCAGCAATTAGTTTCAGGGCTGGAGGATCGGCGTGCAGGGCTCGGATGCGGTGTAGATATTCATTACGCTAAATGGGGCCCGTCTCGCTGCTGTTCATTGGTTCAGTGTTGTCACTCGTCTGATTGGGCGTAATGGTCCTCCAGGGTTGGTCTGAAGACGATGACGGAGGAAACAGGCCTGAAGGCAGAGACCTTGCCTCAGGATGTTCGATCCTGAATTTACTGCAGCAAACTCTGGGTTCTCCGTTCAGGGTTTCACATCGAAAACACACTGAGATGAAACTGAATCAATCTGCTAATGGATGGTAGAGCTCCCACTACATGATGGCATAGACATACCTTTATTATCAATGACTCTACAGTAACGTACAAATGTCTTAAAGTTAAATACTTAAACTCTACAACCCCAGCTGTTGTTTTTATTCTTTTACATGGATTTCATGACATGGAATAATAATATAATGACAATTAAAGTAAACTAAACACTCAAATTAAGCAAAAAATAAATGAAAATTGATAAAATACACACACGTTTGTTTAATATTAATAAAAAGCTTTTGTAAGTGGTTCATAGAAGTGACTTGTAAGATGTTATTATCATTTTTAAAAATTGTTAGTTGGTATCTGACAATCGTGGCCGTCTATTCTCTATTGTATCTGGGAAGAATATCGCAGTTTAAAGTAGTTGATTAGTCTGAGGTCAGGGGTGCCCGAACGTTTTCCCTCGGGGGACCAAAACTGATATTATTGTATTCTTAAGATGGAAAATGTCACCAGAATCCTTGGGTCCCTTCATTGACTGACTTCCTTCTCAAATCGCTATGTTGGATACCTAGTGGTGTTTATGCTCTGGTAAGGTTTAGGCACAAACACCACTACGTTAGGGTAAGGAAAAGATCATGTTTTGCATTCAAATACTTGTTTGGTCGCGACAAACACAGCAGGAGATGTCCCGAATTCACATCAGTAATATCTGTTTTTTTGTGTGCTGGAAATTGTCCTGAAGTCTCATTACAAACATCCAGTTTTTAACAATTTTAAATGTTGAAACAGTCTCGAAGGCAGATGCCACCACCATCCCTTGCTCTCCATATGAAAGTAAGGTCATAAACATGTGAATGTGATATAAGATTTATATTATATATAGCTTATGATACGTACAAATGAGAAGGAATTAGTGGTTTGCAGACACGTCCACTGCCAACATGTTCCCTGGCAACTGGACCTCAGAAATACCAGAAATCATTATCCACACCCAGAACAACGTCACCATGAAAGTCATAAACTTACAAAAGCTATTTGCTTATTCGACGTCTTGCTGAGAAATACCATTCATGACTGATACATTCTAATGTTTGTACGCTCTAACTCTCAGCAGGAACACTTAATTGTCAACCTTGTCATTTAATTTACGTTTCATCTGACATGTCATACGATTTGATTTACATTTAATTTAAATGACCCCGACTAAACCCACCCAGTGTAGATCGTCCGTATATGCTCTCTCTTCTAGTCCAAGCCCCGTTCTCCTCCTCTGGCGTTGGCGAGGTTGGGATTTCTCTGTGTAACTGTGTAATATTCATGACATGTCTCTACCTTTTAGCAGCGCTGCCTCTCTGTGTCATGTTCTTTCTCATTATGGTGCTGCAGCGGAAATGACAAGGTACAAAAGCTGAGACCTTTTTCATATCTCTGTATCTTCCACTTCGTTGTCATGTTAAGGAAAAGGAAGATAAAAAGTAGACCACGACGTGATCAAAATGAGCGGATAATGAACAACATACTGTACAGGTTAATGGAAGTTTTATCAAGCATGACCTCCTTTTTCTCCTCTTATATTACGACTCGTATGTCTGGACTATTATTATATCAGTTAGCTGTTTTCGTGCAGAAAAACAGACCATTTCACTCTTAAAGTTACAGCTTTATTGAAAAGCTCCAGTTGGCATTTCTGTGACCAGCTGAAGTGGGGGGGAAAAAAAGGCCAAAAGCTGTTTACATCCATTTAGCCACTTTCCTTGCTTCTCGTTTCTTATTTTCTGCTTTCACTCCATAATAATAATAACCTCCTTCTGTCACAAATACTACTGGCCTCAGCAGAGAGAGTCACAGAGAGGGAGAGAGGAGACACTTGATAGACTAAACAGGCTGTGAGCAGAAACTCAGACTACAGTATCTGTGAAATTAATTGGTGAGCCATTAGCTGGATGGCAAAGGTGACTAATTTCTGCCACTGCTCCCTGCTACACAAATACACCCACAGCCAGACACACTTACACACACAGCCATTTCCATTACTGCGGCTGGGGTCAAGTGCATGTGGTCGGTCCCTGGACGCCGACAAACGTCTAGATTCAGATATGCTAAAGCAGAACAGTTTATGAACCGGGCTGGGACCAGAGAAAGGGAACCGTTAAAGATAAAAGAATGTAATGTAAACGTAAAAAAAACATGGTTCTTAGCAATAATAATCTGAACATTATTAACAGTTGCATTGTTTTTCCAATGTAGTGAATAAACAACTTTAAATATTCTAATCTGAAATGATATCAATTAAAAGCTGCAACTTGTAAAGAATCATGTCCTTTTATAGTCATTTCACATCTTTTTGTGGCCTTTGTTCATTCCTTGTGGTTGTTTTAATCTATTTGTGGTTGTTTCGCTTCATCTGGTCCTTTTTAATCTCTTTTTAGTCATTCTCAGTCTCTTTGAGGTAAATCTTGTTGTTTTTTCATGTCTTTGTGGTTGATTTTCATCGTTTTGAAGTTGTTTTAATCTCTTTGAGCTTTTTTTTTACGTCTTGTGGTCACTTTGAGTCTATGCTGGTGTTTTAAATCAGTTTGTTGTCTTTCTCAGTCTCTTTGAGGTAAATTTTGATTTCTTTGTGGCCATTTCTTCATCGCTTTGTGGTTCCTTTGCATCTTTTTAGGTCCATTGTTTTTCTTTGTGGTTGTTTTTTTTTTTTTTATCTCTGTGTGATCGCTTTCTTTATGTCTAATTAATTTTCATGTCGTTGTGGTCATTTTGCATCTGTTGTGGCATCTTCAAGTCGGATTTTGCATGTTTTCGTAACCATTTTCTGTCTTTTTGTAATTGTTTTTCATCTCTGTTGTCGTTTTGTTGTTTCTTGTGCTAATTTTGTGTCTTTTTGTGGTCATTTGAATGACTTTCCAACAAGAAATGTAAACTGTCACTTCATACAGAGGTTCAATCCAGGAGCCCATTCAGTAATCCAGACATGAATGATAATAAAATTATCTATCACTTTATGGCTCTAGGGGGAGGCCAATCAGATTTCATGATGGTGCCACTCCTCTCGTCCTGTCCCAGCAATCTCCCCCTCTTCTTTGATTCTCCCTCCTCTTTGCTGATCTCTCCCTTTCTCCTCTCTTTCTCACACCTCCTCTTCTCTCTCCTCTCTGCGTCGCTTCTTCCTTTGTGTACAATAAATGCAAAAGGCAAAGAAGGGGACTTGGGATAGTGAAAGAATGAGGGCAGTGTATTTGTCATGGTGGAATAGGAATACAGTACAATACCACAGCTGAATAAATCTTTTCACATGATGAGAAAAACCTCTCTCCAACAATGTTAAGGCTCACTGGCTGGGAGTTGTTCTCCCAAAATAAACAAAACAACAGTGAACAGTCAATCCTGTCTTATTAGCTTTTTTTCAACTAAAATGTGTCCCATTATTTTACACCATTTAGCCAAGTACAGGATGGTAGGGTTGGTGATTCTGGAGAAAGATGGGTCGGAAATCGGCTCGAAATTCTAACCCAAAGTGTTGGTATTTGATGACCTGGGACTCAACAATCAACTACCCTTCTCCAGAATCACCTTCTGTACCAAATATAAAGAATCTGCCATACATTATTGATTTGAATCAATCCTCAAAACTAGGTTCAGTATCAGTACTATTGTTACTTAAGGTATTGATCTGTCTGCCCTGAGGGAGAAGGAAAGAAGGAAGGAAGAGAAAACTGTTCACACCATTTACTCCCACAACAGCCGTTCTAATAATATGACCCCTTGTTTCTATGGGTCTTTAGTTAAGGCTGTAAATGAAGCTGTAATACATGTGTCTTAGTCATGTTTAAAACATTCATCAAGCTGCAGTGAACGACTCGTGTGCTGTCGTATCACCACCAGTAACAGCACCAGTCTCCATCCTTCCCTCACACAAGAACAGGATTCGGCAGGTCCATTTGCAACAATCATTATTTCAGCCATTAGCTGCTGCATTAGCTACCGGAGGCATTTCTAAATCAGCTACATATAGATTTACAAACACACACACACACACACACACACACACACACACGCACACACACACACACAAACGCATATTGCTGAGTCCATTAGGCCCCTACGTACAAATCAAGCAGGAAATACAAACCCATGCGCTCCATCACTGAAAATGAATATATGCAAAACAAAGAGCTGCTTCGGCTTTTAAAACATCAATCGCTTAACAGTCCTGATTTAAGAAACGGGATACAGGAGGCAGGATGTGATGTCAACAGGTAAGCAGAGACAGCAAGGACGACAGCTGCAGAAACTCAAGGTCAGACATCCTCAGGGAGTTTGAGTTAGTTGAATTCAGCTCTTATTTTGAAAGTCTGATCATGCAGTGAAGTGTGCTTCTGGTGCATAATTGCTTTTGTTTCTGTTAAGTGACAGAGCTTTAAATTAGATCAACCTTTTGGTTCCAAAGCCACAAACAGAATTATACACATGTCATATCATACAGTATGCACACAAACCTATTTTTCATTTCGGCTCGGCTTTTGCGAGACGCCACTCTTGACAGATATTCCTGACACTCCGTTGCTGAGCAATGCTGGGAAACTCCCGCAAGGCATCGCTTTCTCCTTTTGTCTGCCGTCTCATCTCTGTCTCTTTCTCTCGCTCAGGACATAAAAGTGGTACTTTCGCTTTCAGGCAACTCTTAGAAAGCCTGTTAGGTATCTGACTAGAGACAGCCGAGTCAAACAGAGAGAGAGGAGAAAAGAAGGAATCCGAATAAATGAACTTCAGAGACTCTCGGCATCATGGGGGAAGACAGGGAAAGTGAGCGCCACAGCCAAACACAGAGAGCCTGCAGGATAGAGGGAGGCTAAAATAAGACAGAGGAGGGGGTGTTAGATGGTGAGAGGAAGACAGCCAGACAGAGATGTCTCGCTGTCCAATCCTCACCTTTTATCCTCTTCTCCTTCACTCTTAAAACCAAACTTTCTCTCTTCGATATAGTTTGTTTTCGTTGCCTAGTCTAAACGGAGATGCTGCTACAGAAGATTATCTGTTATCATTATGTCTATATCTGACTCAGAAGCGCAGCGAGGACCTGGCAGTTTTCATCCTGTAACATGATTGCCAAGTGCTGAAGGAAATAAATATCAGAGTCTGTAGAGTGCTGTCAATAGATTGACACAAACTGATATGCTGTGAGACTTCTTTTGTGAACATCATCTGAGAGTGCAATATCATATCAAGAATATTTGAAGTGGTTTATTCAGTTTTCAGTGCAACTAGTCCTTCAGGAGAAAGGTAAAAGCTGCTCACAGTGAACTCTGTGGATAACATGTGGAGGAGCTGTGACCTTACTTCTTGAAATAAACACTGTGGTTGGTTTTCAGGGCTAGAAATGTCTATAAGATCCACCACTTTGGTCCAGACTGAAATGTCTCAACAGCTTTGGATGGATTGCTGTGAAATCTGGACATTCATTCA
The DNA here is from genome assembly GCF_965226575.1 of Pagrus pagrus. Classification (NCBI taxonomy): domain Eukaryota; kingdom Metazoa; phylum Chordata; class Actinopteri; order Spariformes; family Sparidae; genus Pagrus; species Pagrus pagrus. Next base: position 18,684,638 of record NC_140200.1, on the reverse strand, counting down.
GATATTCAGACTTTGCTGATCCGCTGATCTAGCGCCATCATCAGGTCATAGTTTTCACTTAACCATTAATGGGGCTTTTGCATACACACGTGCTGGCGATTATTGGCCCGGTCAACTATCAGGGCATTTTTCAGATTGTTGGTGTCGGGTTTTTGTCTATAAAATAAATTAATTTAAAAATTCAATACTTTGGCTCCTGGTTTCACTCAATGCCCCATCCACAAAACAATCTGATTGGTCATATGTTGAGTAGTAGCTTGTGTGTTGTGGAAATATAAAGTAACAGAAAACGGAAATACTCACGTAACTCAAAATTCTACTGAAGTACAGTACTTGATGAAATTGTTAGTTTATTCCATCACTGATTATTCTAAATTTTGACAGTAAGATTTATATCTTTACTGCAAATATGAGTGAAAAGCCTCAAAATCTATTGGACTGATTGCCATGAATATTGGTTCAGACATTTATGTCCCCCTTAAGATGAACTGCAAAAACCTGCTGGAGCGTTTCATTAAGCACCACCAAAGTCTTGTTATTATCTGCAGAATGAATGAGAGTCCTAGCTGTAGCCTACTTTGCGTTTAATGCTAATTAGCAAATGTTATCACAGTAAAATGAAAAAAATTAGACTGTTAACCTGATAAACATTATACCTAATAAACAATATCAATGTGTGCATGTCTGCATACTAGCACTTAGCTTAAAGCACCACTATGTCCAGCCTCACAGACCGGCTAGCATGGATGGAAACTCTTATATTGTTCAAAAAGATCATTATATTCACCTGCAGTGTTTTGAGGTGGAAGAAGAAATGTCAAATTAAAACGATGTTATTTTAAATCCTCTGCAAATGACACTATAATTAGCTGTAATGCTACAGCTAGCAGTAAGTGGGAAGATATAGAGTTTTATGAAAAGGGGAACTGGCCCTGAAGGTTCAGTTACGTTTGTGTTGTTTTTACAGTTGTGGCCAGACTTGACTTGACTGGCAGGCTTCACAGTCTGTTGATTACTCACTCCAACTCCTCACCTGTCATGCTGGAGCAGTTAAGGTGGACCCAAAGGCAGCAGGCGGCAGGATGAAGTAAAAATGGATGAAGTTTAATTCAGGATCAATGCCAACACAAGGAACAGGCAAACGCAACAGAACACCAGGAAAACACAACAGATGACTCGACAAAGACTGAACAAAAGACTGGATTTTTAAATACAAATCAAACTAATGAGGGGATGAGGTGCAGAAAAACACTAGGAACAGGTAAGATGCTGATAGGCTGGGGAAGAACACAGGAAACACGGCTAGGCTAATTAGACAGATACAAGATACAGTAGGTGTGAAGGGAAAAAAGGCTAGTGAGGAGCACAAGTAAAACATGAGGGAGACACACCACGAAAAGAAAAGAAAACACAGAAACACAAATGAAATGAAACTGAAACGATATGATCATGATGCCACCGTGTCTCTGTTGAGTCTTTGTTCTTTGACCAACAACAGCATGAGCCCGAAAGCAAGAAAATCCCCCAAGAGAGCAGAGAAACAACAAAGATAATACCAAAGCTGCTACAGTAATCATTAATAAATAAATGTTGTTTTGATTCATAAACAACACTAAAATGCAGTTTCCACGGGTTATTTTGCATTTGATTCTTGGCACTAAACTGAAAAGTTAAATTCCCATCAACTAAACAGCTGTGCTTTTACAGTATTTTGGGATATAAATAGACCACCTGGGCCGCCCATTAAGAACCACTGTATCATAAACTAATGTTGTCGACTGAGGTAAACAGCTCAGATGGCGAGGTGAGAAAACATTACAGACTTTAGCTTCCGGCAAAAAATGCTGCTGTCAGACGGGCTGGAACACACACACATGAGCACACACACACACGATTGCACCTTTGCTGCAGTTTGCACTTGCTGAAATCATCAATTTGAACAGTTACTTACAGAGTGGGACTTCTATTAAAGGATAGTTAATATTCTCAGCCGCTGCGAGTGCGAAGCCTATTTACAAGAGTGTCCTCCATCTTTTGTGCAGCTACAGTCTGTGGGTGGAGGGATGTTATAGATAGATGTCCTACATTTTACCGTCTTCTAAAATAGTCTCATGACAGATTAGACACAAACTTTTCCTAATACTTGGTCTGACTGATTCATGCGATTAACAAACATTTTAGTCAGCAACCCACCTTTAGGCTGCCTCTCATAGAATCTGCCTGCCTTTCTAGAGAAGCATAAAATAAAGTTCGATGTGGACATTTGCAATTAGTGAGAAGTGCTGTCTAAAGCAGGTGAAAGTGGCTGATCTTGTCAGGTTAGCATATGCCATGTAATTTCTTATGTCTAAAGAGCTGACCTTTGTTTTTCCTCTGATACTCACAACATTGTTCTGATGATATAGCAACACTATAGGGTGAGAATGTTTTCTTTATATTATGGGCTGTATTAAGGCTTTGAGAGAGTTGACTCATCAGACCAAGGTGTGTGAACCCACTCATGACCAAGCTAAGTAAGTAGCTCAACCAGAATTTGCTAGCTCCAAAGCAATAGGGGACAGCATAATTGCTTACTGTTGCTCGCTACATTGGGCTTGCTACTCTTTGCTGTAGCTATCATTGGTTGTAGCGACTACCTGCTGTGAGTAAGTAGCTCAATTAGCCGTGACGCTAAGTGCCCCTGTCAGCCTCCCAGTAAACACGCCTGGAAAACAGACTGGGACTGATCTCATCCTCTGAGACCAATGGAGGACAGTTTAAAGACAGGGCATACAATATGGAGGTGATTTACAGACTCCTGGGATAAGAAGACACAGCAGGCGGAGACAGGAGAGGCATGAAGGAGCAGAGAAGCGAGAGAGAGTCGGGCATCAGCAGTGGATGACAATGGCGTGTGAAGTTGAGAATATTTTCACATCTTACCCTGTGAATTTAGGATTTATTTCAACCAAAACAGGGGTGATTATGAAAAGGAAAACCAAGGCTGTTTTGGTGAGTTTTAATTTGTGTTGAGTTACAATGAAATGTGTTGTGAATGTGAATTCAGGAGGTGTATGGTTGTACTTTTCTGTAAAGTAAGGTAAATAGGTGTAAACATATCTGCTTTCTTGACATTTTGTTAGTTTATTTTGTTAACTTATTAGACACGGTATCAAATTTCACAGCTGAAACTACGGTGGCTATCGGACTATCGCCTCTTGAGGTACAAGGTAGTATGATGTGACGAAACAGGCTGGCATGCTAACTTCATCAGACATTTCTACAACACAGTACATAGACGTCAACACTGTTGTTCCTCCACATTCTTAATGTTAATGTTTGTTAATTTTTTCAATGTTTTAAGCTAACATTTTAGCCATATCTTACAAATGTTTCCTTTTATAACTTAACGAGAATAACGAGAATAGAATTCCAGGGCGTGTAAACATCATTGAGTAAATAAGAAGGCTATGAGTCATTACATTATCTTTCACACTCCGTTGCATGAGATTCATTGTAGGTTTTATAATCTGTCTTGTGAAGTGTATCAAAAAAGGACCCAAATGTAAAACACTAAGGCAGCCAGGTAGAAAAACAAAAAGCGAGCTTTAATGAAGTAAGCTGTAATCCAAAGAACAAATCTGGCAGGTAACAAAAGCAGGAGAAGCAGGAAGGGGCAAATCTGAGAACTAATGAAGTACAAAATTACAAAAAAATAAATGAAGAACAAGGTAGCGAATACCCGGGAACACAGGCAGGAATACAGGCAGGAATACAGAGGGAGCACGAAACACAGGTGTACACGGAAAAAGTGCGATAAAAAGACAAATACAGGAAGTGGAAAGTAAAACATGACACAAGGATACAAATCTACAAAATAAAACAGGAATCAACTAAACCAAAAAACCCAAACAATGACTCTGTTGAGTAAACTCCAACAGCAAAACACAATGAGGTATAATATATAGAGCACACAAATAACAGGCAGGACCTCACTGACATATTAAGGGCTTCAAATGGATCACACCTCTTCTGAAAAACTGATTCCAACATTCATCATGTGACTGTACTCCAGCTCAGCACAGATTTGTGTACATTTTTCTCATCCTATAAACGTACGTCAGCAAAGCAGCAGAAACAAGACAATGTCATTCCTCATGAGCAAAAAGCCTTGACTAAGCCTTTCTCTGTTCATACCACACACACACACAAGCACACACACACACACGCACACACAGCTTCTGAACACACACTCCTGTCCCTGGTCGCTGTTATTAATCACTGGAATGTTCAAATTGCTGTTAAATTGTCCGTAGTGCAAAGTAAACCTTGAGGCAGGAACAGAGAGAGGAACGACGGAGGATTTAAGCTCTGTGCTCTATACCTATTAGGAAGTGAGTGTGTGTGTGTGTATGAATGTTTTATCATCTCTGAGACTCGTACACAGCAGAGCTCTGATTAATTATACAATATCTGACCTGTTAATGTTCACTTTGTTAAACTCTCTCCAGCTCTCTTTCTCCTTCTCTTAATCTTCCCTTGTAACTGAAGCCTCATCCTGTGTTTCGGATGAAGGAAGACGATTTGCTCAGCTAAACACAGAACGATGTTTCTTCCTTTTATGCTGTATGTAACAAAGTCTTCTTTCCGCATCTGATTTGACACATTTACCATGACTTGTGGAAAATGAGCTGACAAAAACAAGAATACCAGGAAGTGCTTTCCTTTTCTACTGCTAATGATTTTCTTGGCGACCTCCTAGTTGAAATTATTGGTTGCTTCATATTTTGGTGACTCAAGTTTGTGTGACAGAATACTGAAAGCCCATCCTGTATCTCCTGAACTTTTATCCTGCTCATTTTCATAGCAAAAATATGTTTTAAAGGAAACTTAAAAGCTGTCTGGATTATGTTTACTGTTATCAGTTTTTCCAAAATGAAAATGTGACTGTCTTATTTGATTTTGGGTTTAACTCAAAAAACAACTTTCATATCAAAGACTGGGGTTCTTGTTCTGCATCCCAAATGTTGTTCACACTAAAAGTGGCTACTTAAGCAAAAGATTTAAGTCAGGTAGAGAGCAGGGTTTAGGCTGTACACTGAAAGAAGTAGTAAAGAGTAAAGAGAAGTAAAGAGTTGCTTCAAGTCAGCACTGTTTTTGTCAATATTTAACCACCTTCGAGCACCAACTGGGATTTCAATGTTGGTTTTTAGTTAAAAACTGTGTGATATTGGGTCTGAACGCCTAAGACGTCTTCTCGCCCTGTTTTAATGTGGTAACATCAACATCAGCCTGTCGCAAAAAACAAATCTATATAATCATTTTTAATAATTTGTTCATTTGCAGGACAAAAGAGAACAATATTGATTCGTATAAAGATATTACTATTTGACTAGTATGTGAAATGTGGAGACATAATTCAACACATTTATTGTTTCATATAAATTCTCATTGTATGCAACTATAAAGGCAACCACATCACCAGAATAACTGTTAGCTAAGTACATTTTTGCAAAACCACAGATAAATTCAAACTTCATGTTTGTTTAGGTTAAATTTAAAACACTTGACTAGGAAAACATCATGGTTTTACTTAAAATATCTGTTTTGCTCACCACAAATCACAATCACACTGCCTACAATCTGTACAGTGAACGACAACCTCTGTCCGTAGACCTTCGGTTGGAGTGGAGAAAAACTTGCCATGTTAAAAAGAAACCCTTTTAACTGGGAAAAAAAGATGGAGGAAACCAAAGGAAGAGCCACAGAGGAGGGCTCCCTCTCCCAGGATGGACACATATGCAATAGATATAGTATGTAGGCCGGATGAACGAATCTGCGGTGGGCCAGATCTGAGTGGCAACAGTTTTGCTATCTGGGATTTGGTCTTTAAGGATGAGAAGGCAGAAAAGTTTGGACATGCTCACCTTTTTGTCTGTGAGGGGTCGAAGATGTTACTCCATGTTATGGATCAGTCAGCAATCTTTCATGTTTCCTAGAAAATGCGATTTCTAAAAAAAACTAGCTGTATATACTGTATATATACATTTGGACAGTTAGATGTTAAAGTATTGAAAGAATGGCATTATTGACGCAAATGTGTATGATAGTGTATCTTTTTTGTGAGAAACAGTTTAAGGAAAAGATGTTTGAAGACAGTAGACAAAATGACAAAGGGCTGGTGGGCTTTTTGGATTAAACGTACATGAAAGATTATTTCAGGAAATGTTTTGCTTGATTGTACTAGTAAAGAGGCCACATGTTGGTTTTAAATGTAATTCAATAGATGTTTTATATTATAGCGTTTCCTATTTGCGTTTTTATATTTGTCTGATTAAAGGTTTATTTCAAGTTAAGCCTCCAGCTGTGGTTTTTTTTTTTAAATAATGCTTCAGGGCTCAGGTTTGATTTGATTTAAGATCAGCATTATGGGTTGAATAAAGCCAGTGGAAGGTCCTCATTTGTATAGCAACACAAGAACATGCATGTATTTCAGAGCGTGTGTGTGCCATCAGAGTGATCCCTCACGCTCGGTTAATGTTGCTCACGTCCTTGAGTTACAAATGCAAATGACAGCTAGCTCCATTTTCCCCAACGCACAGCTGGAGAGGCATTTTAAAGCATCACTCTTCACCTCCGTTCACCTCCTCCGTCGATCCGAAGCACACACACTCAAACACGCACACACCACCGACACTGTGGGAGTGTGCCTGGTGTTTGGGGCAGTAATGACGAACAATTCACATGCATTAAAAGTTTCCACCTCTTCCCCTCACGCCGCAGACGGGCGTCATTTTCACACAGGAAGGCCACAACCTTGACTTGATTTATTTACCTCTTCTCTCGGCTTCTGCTCCTCTGGTGTCTCTTTTTTCCCTCTTTTGTGTTTGTGTGTGTGTGTGTGTGTGTCTCGCTCCCTCTCTCTTCGGGCGTAAGTAAACACTCCGCGCTTTTAGGGGCGTTTAAAAAGTCACCCTGGCGAGTGGTGAGATGGCCGATCTTTACTTTGACACCGAACAAAACTCTACACGAACCCTGATGGATGGTCCTGACCTCGCACTGCCGGGGATGACGGTAATGCGAGCGTGTGTGTGTGTGCGTGTGTGTGTTTGTACTCACATAAGCGACCTTTTGCAGCAGCATGACAAGGCCATTGATCCTGGCCTGTAATTGGACAGCATCACGTCCACAGCAATGTGTCTGTCTGTGTCTGTCTGGTGCAACACTTTGTGTGTAAGTGTGAATATGTGCACATGTGTTTTCAAAGCACTCTTTGCTTTCACAGGAAAGGTTCACTGATCTTTACACGACTTCAGGGCTAAATCCTGATTCGTATTCAGAGTCTGACACTTTCACAGTGGAGTAGCAAAGAGGCAAACATAATAATACTTCCCAGCACATAAACATGAGAGTCTCTCTCTGGGAATTTAGTTGTTTCCTGTTTTATTTCCTGTTTTTTCCTCATGTGTCATGTTTTGCTTTACACTTCCTGTCTTTGTCTTTTTCCTGCTGTTAACTGTGTTTACTCGCCTGTGTTTAATTTGTTGATTAGTCCCAGTGTATTTAAAGGGTAACGCCACCAGTTTTACATGGAGTTATTATAACTAAGGTTCAGGAACTGGACCACGCCACACCTTCTCGCTGATCTGCCACCCAGGCCCAGCCAATCAAACCACCTGCGCCTCATCAATCCAACCACCTATGTTCTTATAACCCTTACCCCCAGACCCTCTCTTTCTCAACTATCCTCTCTCACAGGATCACTGGCAGCCAAGCCTTCGACATCGCCATCCCATGGCAAGAAGATCCACCAGAATAGGGACTAGGCCATTCCAGCACAGGAACCACGGGGGGGTTCCCTTTCCGACTCCGAGTCTCAACCTCCCTGGTTCCTAGATGGTCCAGCCAATCCGCAACCCTACTCAAACCCCCTTTCCTTCATCCACCAACCCCGACCCCTCTTTCCTATCCTTTCCAAAATCTTCTACCAATTTAAATAAACTACCTTAACATTAAACTGTGGCGTGGACTTGTTGTGTTTACAGGTCTTGGGGAACACTACTACATATGTGATAAAAGTAGAATAAAGCATTTTCCAGCTCCAGAGGAAGCTGCATGTAATCTGATAAATTGCCTCCAGTGATGGGATGGCATTGTGGGAAATGTTAGACCACTGGTTGTTAGACCACTGGTTGAGCATTGCACTCCTATAACGCTGTTGGACTGTTGAAACTTTTTTCACATATGTAATAGTACTCCCCAAGACCCTATAAAAACAGTTTAATGCGCAGAATTGGTGGGGTTACCCTTTAAGTCAGTGTTTTTTCCCTCATCAGTTCCTTTGTCCTGCAGTTTACTCAGTGTTTGTATTTCTTCTGGTGTTCCTTATTGCTCCTCGTTTACCTTTGCTGTGTTCTGGATTTCTCTTTGCTTTTCTTGGATTATTCCTGTTGGACTATTCATTGTTGGACTTGTTCTTACCTGGATCGCCGAGCCGCATTCTGTTTCCACCTCCAGTAAGTTTATCAAAGTTAACATTTATTTATTCTGCTTCCTGTTTGTCTTGAGCTTGGGCTCTTAACATCAATCTTACAGTCTTAAATTGTGACATTATGAGAAATTTAGGATCTAGAAAATTTGCTGTTGATCCCTGTGAGTCTCTGCTGCATCATTTTTGACAATTCTTTTTTAATTTGTCCTTTGAGCCACTTAGAAAGTGCAATAGTAAATCACTTGAGCAGTGTGTGGAAGAAGCAAGATTTGTTCACTAGTGGTTCCAACTCCCGGTCACCTCACAGAAAATGGGCTGCAGTTTTTAGACAGTTGGACGACTAAAATAACTCCTCACACTTCACAACATAATGAGAGTTTCTCAGTTCAACCACAGTCTCCTACTGGCAGCAGCTCATAGATGATGCTAAATGTGTCCAGTACAGGAAAGTGTAGATACAAGGCAAAACCCAACTTCAGGCTGTTTGTGCTGTATCAGTGTGTGCATGTAAATATGATCCCACTGCTGACACTGACACTTTCCACTTTCCATTTTATGCCTCCATATTTCCCTGCAGCCTTTCTCACAATTTTAAGCCGCTAAACTTCGGTATCTGTGAAACCACAGGGTCAGACTGTGTACTTACAGCTCGTATCAACAGAGGAGGGATGGCAGGGAAATCCTTTAAAAAACATTCACAGAATTTCAAAGTTAGCCTGTATCCCATCTGAATCCATTTGGTGGTTTCATAACTTAAAGCCTGGGACACATTGGAGGATAATTGGGATGATGTAAACATATTTGGACATTTGGGAATCTACAATCTGAAGCTCAGTTGGCACCGATGCTCATCCATCTGTTAGGAAAAAAAGTTTTCAGATTCAATCACAACCACAGAGACGGAGCCACAAACTGATCTGAGCCGCTTCGATCGTATCAGACACGTTTGATTTTTACAGCCCAGGTGTAGACTGATGTGTGTGCGTTGGATCACAGAGTCAACACGCAGCCCTGTTTGTTTCCGCGTGTTACATGTTAGATACCTGCTCATTTTATCAGCCCAGAAATCATTTGGGAGGCATGCTGTGTTTGCAGGGTTTGTGCTAAAGGTTCTGCATGGAGCGTGTTATCTGGCAGTGACACATGATTTTCACTGTGTGTGTGCACTTCAGAGATTATGAATGAGACAATCCACAGCAAGCCTTTTTTTCAGAAAGAATTACTTGCATGAGAGAAAACATTCTTATCAACACTTAATATCCAAATTTGCTGAATTTTCTTTCCATGAGCCTACCAACTATACCTAAAGATATGACATTTACATTCCTGCATTAAAATGTCTAAAAATGACCCAAGAGTTGTTACACATTTTGTTGAGTCATGTACTTACTAGGGCACTAATATTTTCACTGTGCGATTATCGAGGACTCCTTCAAAAATCTTTAAAATAAAATGATAATAATGCTGTCAGTCAAAATTACCTTTAAATATGTTTATTGTGTGTTTTATCTCTTTTTTCGGCAAATATATAACACTCAAAAAATTGGTGTAGGGAGGTCGAGAGAGAGTCTGTAAAAATACCTGTACAAAAAGAACAATTTGCACTTTTATTTGAATTTTTCCATTTTATGACCAGCTTTAAGGTGCGTCACCTACATCGACTATGACAAAGAATATATATTACGATAATATTCAATGTTGGTATATCACGACACCCCCTTGTTCTTGCATCATCCCAATTTTTTCCAACGATGTTCAAGCCCCGAGAAATCTCTAATTTTGTTCAAGGTTACAGTGCATTTGATTTGGTCATCTGTTGCTATAACAGAGAGTCAGAGAGTGAGGAAGGAAGAAGGCGAATGAAACTAAACATGATTTCATCTTTAAAACGTCATGTTGTTTGTGAATATCTGCCTCAGTAAAGTAGGTAGATTTTCATTGACAATTGACAACAACTCCCATCATCCCACACCATTTACATCTTTCTCCTGGTGGCAGAAATCATATATCTATTATTATATTTATTTACATATATTTATTATTTCTGTATGCATACATGATACAACTTATTCCTTTAGTTGAACACAAAAGGGTCCAACCATGAGTCACTAGTCCTGCTGATCTAACTGTGAATCAACAGTGTAGCCTGCAGCTCTGTGCAGCTTTCAGCTCTTTGTTTTGGTCGTCCTCACCATCTGGCTGAGCCCTGATGGCTCCCACCACTGCCCCCACAGGAATCCATGGACAGCAGCTCCCAGCACACAAACTCATTGTACACTGTCTGCTCGGAGCCAAATGGCTGAGAGGTAAACAAGAAGCCATGTAAACATCTAACATCCAAAGGAGAGAGTTGGTGGTAAGCTGAGGAGCTTAAACATTACTGAATATTTAACTTGATAGCTGTGATATCGACCCAATCACTTAAAAACTGGAATTTTGGGGCCGCGCATTGACCATCAACGCGGGCGTGCCTTTACATTTAAAATAATGCACATACACTCTGCAGGCGCTCGATCAAGAAATTAGATTTTTACGAGTAAATTTAATACATGCTTCCTTCAAAAAAATTCTCTCCTTCAAAAAAACAAGCAAACCCCGGAGCAAAAACCAGGACCATAACATGCATATTGAATAAACCAAGACAATGTAAAGTGTCCTTTTACAAGCATTAAAGCTGCATGTGACCACATACTACAAAGAGATCAATGGTTTAACTTGAGATGTCCTCACAGATCTTTTATACAGTCACTTTGTCCGGTGTCACACGTTTGCATCAAATGTAAAAATTCTACACACAGTGTCTTTGTAATACACTGAATAAAATATCATTTTGAAAAGAAACTACTTATGTTGGGCATTACCTAGCTCCAAAACGTTGTTCTACACCTTTTTTTTAATATGTTAACAAAAAAAAAAGAATGTAGTCATGGTTAGGAAAAGTTCACGTTTCTGCTTGAAGTTCCTGCTTCGGTCACCACAAGCACGGCAGCAGATGTCCCAAGTTCTTGTCAAAAATATCTGGCAATATTTTCACTTTTACAAATATTGAAATGCAATCTCAAACTGTGGTCACTTGCTTGTTAGCCTTCTCAAGGTACGAGGTAATCTATTTGTCATTATACAACACAGGGTTGTATTAGAAAATGAAAGTTTGTAAACACGTTCATGCTACACAAATTACAGAACAAATCTACAGTTATTAATATACAAAAATACATAAACAGGTAGTGCATTTGAATGTAAACAGCAACCACAATATGGTGGTGATAATGTGGTCGACATTTCCATATTAAAAGTTCGACAACTGGGAAACACTGTCCATAAACTTTAACTGTGTGCGAGCACCAAGCATCAAAGTTACAAACACAGAGTCCACCTTCTCATCCTGCCGTAGTTCTGCGCTCCTGAGTCCCATTTTGTCCATTTCCTTTTCCTGCAACCAGCCTTAAACCAAACTGGATTAGCATAGAGTCATTCTGACTCTCCTCCTCCCAAGGGCGGTCCATGATGGTCTCAAAGTCTGCTGCTCTTAATCCAAAACACCTGCTTCCTTCTCCACTGACGATGACAGTATTTCTGCCATAAGCAGCACGTGTTTCTTCATGCACCGCCGTTGCCATAGCATTATTATTCCAACACCATCTCCTCCACCTCCTGATATGACAGCCAGAAATACATACAATACATACATCCTGTAATAAATTTAGTTAACAATGGCTCAGTTCCATGTGGTAAGCCATGACAGTGATCTAACTACACATTGCCAGGATCATAGACCAAGGCCACGAGATGGAATAGAGTCATTTTTAATGTTATCATTTACACGTGTGTTTTTCCTGCTAGGCCAAAATATCTGCTGGGTAACGGACCTATTATAGTCCATATTTTGTCTTCCAAAACACTGAATTTACAGCTTAACAATACAAATGAAACTGAAGTGATTATTTGAATTAAATAAGTAATAAAAGTAATAAGTAGTGTACCACACAGTGCAAATGAATTATGAAGAATGAAGAAGATATGAAGCATTTATATGGGTAGAAAGGAGCCCAATGAATGTGAGAGAGTGACAGTGCAGATGTGACAGGAGTGGAGATGAACACCCCTCTGAGCTGTCAGAGCCCATCTGAGACACACACACACACACACACACACACACACACACACACACACACACACACACACACACACACACACACAGTTAAAGAGAGAAGTAGGAGGTAATAAGAATGGAGATTAGACTTTCGATTAAACTGCTTTCTTATTCTCCAGCCCTCCAACAGCTTTGACACGGAGCGTTTGAGAAGCGGCTGTAGCGAATTCGCCTTCAGCGTTTACAAACAGAAACGACTTTGAACGCTCACTTCTGAGAGTGTGTCTGAGTTTCCAATCGGCAGCCGTAGCACTCAAAGGGGAATGTGTCATCGCAAGTGCAGGGGAGAGAAAATTGCATTAGTGTGTGTGTGTGTGTGTTTGCTCATGCATATGCATATGGAACAAATACACAGCGACGTGAAATAAACAAAACAACAAGGGGGCTGTCAGCAGATAGCAGACGGGGTCACAGGAGACGCCGGCGATGGTGTGTGCACTTGCCCACACAAACGCACAGGAAGCAGGTCATGACTAAAAACAGAAGTTAGTAGAAAGACAAACTGCTGTCATCACATGCCAGGCTCCGTGAACAGGAAGGAGACTGAGATTCACACGTTTCCTTTCAAAGCAAATGGCAGAAATTTGATGAGATTTGTGATGAAAGGATTTTGTGGTGTCTGGTTATCATTCCAGTCTTGGCAGAAGTGTGAAGAAGCCGGTGGTAAACCCTTTTTATGTGTACCTAACTTTGCAGTGTTTTTTTTCTCTCTCTTTTTTTTTTATGAAATAAATTGAAAAAATAAATGGAAAGGCAACTTTTTGTTTGATGAGACTGTAATTTCCTGGAAAGAGAAATGTAATTTGATTCAAATTCAAAAAGATTCAAAAAGAGACAAAAGTTCTGAGGTTGTTTCATTTAGATGAAATAGTTTTGTTAAACCTAAAAGCAGTTATGAGTTTCCAGAGGACTTTTCACTGGAAATAAACTGTAAGAGATCAGTACATCATTTAAATCCAAAAGGTATTTTTCATCATTCCTTGAATATTGGAATTCATGTTGAACAGTTTTACATCTTCTGTTGATCAAAACTCTCTAGATTACACAGCCAAATAACTGGAATGAATCATCTTCAACTCTCCATTTTCCCCATTAGCTTTACCAAATCACCGGCCCAGTTGCCGGAATAAAATGTTTCTACAAACCACTGATACATTCACCAGGTCATAGACTGCATAACATACAGACATTTCTTCAATGCGTGTCATATCATGTTCACATTAAATGTTTATGGCCTGCTTTTCACATCAAGGAGTGGAGGAGATGGTGGTGGAGTTGAGTTTAAAGGCTGCCAAGCCAATGACCACAGTTCAAGACTACGTTTCAACATTTGTAAGGGTGACAACACTGGGAACAATTTCCAGGTGGTGACGACAAAAAACTAATATTTTAGTGAAAGGCAGGACATCTATGGCTTTGTCTGTGGTGACCAAAACATGACCCTTTTCCTAACCAAGGTACAAGAGGTACAAGAGGTAAATGTGTCATTTTTAAACAAGGGTTTGAGTCCTTCTACATCTCTTTCAGACAATGGAGTCTTGATGATGAAATGAGGAGTCTCACAGCCTGAGGAGTGAAGCTGCTCTGTAGTCTGGTGGTACAGCAGCAGATACTTCTGTATCTTTTGTCAGATGGCAGCAGGGTGAACAGACTGTGGCTGGGTGGGTGTTGTCTTTCAGTATCCTTTGGACTCTGTGCAGACATCTCACCTCACCGATGTCACTGATGCTTTGTAGATGGTACCAGCGATGTTCTGGGAGGTTTTAATCACCCACTGTAGAGCCTTCCTGTCCTTGGCTGTTATTCTGGTGACTGGGTTGCAAATCAAACTGTCCTTTTCTGGAACATTTTGTGAATTTAATTCCTTTCTATCAAAGTATACATAAGGGCCCAAAATATGAAGCATTACTATACCAACATTTCTGAGTGTAGCGATGACAACGTGTTGGACGGACAGTTGGTCATGATCAGACCAGTTCTGGGGTTTGCCTGTACCATTTAAAACATACAGTGGTGTTTACTTTTTATGGTGTTGACCATTGGTGTTTTTTTAATATAGTGTATATACTGTACACCTACTTTCTTTGCACATGAACAGTACTGCCCTGAACCATTCCCCATACTTTGCTCTCTACCTATAACTTATTTCAAAGCTCTCATTGTCCTTGTTCATGTGTCTAACGAGTGTCTAACGAGTCAAATTTCTTGTTTGTGTACAATCTTGATTCTGATTTTGTTCGATCAGTAAAAATTAACAAAATAGCTCTGTTAGAAAAGTCTCTGTCAAAACAAAATATTTGTTTTATTATTTAGCTGCAGTAACAATGCAAAACAAGGAGGCCTAGACGACATGAATTATCACTAAAGTATTAGAAAACAAACTAACTGTTCTGTACACAAGCTGCTTGTGGTCTAATTTATTTGTTTAATTTGTCAGTCATGCCTCAGTGAGCTGTTCTGTTGAGCAAATATTCTGTTAAGTTATTTTTACTCTTTTCTGTGAACAATCTGCAGATTGTGAGAAAATCAAAAACTGAGATGCAGAACTTCAGGCTGAGACTTAGCCACCAACGCAAATTATCCAGAGAAAATCTTTGACAAGGTGTCAAACAACAGCAGCACAGCTGTGTGTGTGTGTGTGTGTGTGTGTGTGTGTGTGTGTGTGTGTGTGTGTGTGTGTGTGTGTGTGTGTGTGTGATGTGTCTGAGTGTGCCACAGTCAGCAGGACCAACATATGGCTCCATTAAAAATAACACAAGTCAATTACTAGAACAGGTTAGATCTGCCAACACAGCAGCGCAACAACGGACAGGAATACTTTACTTTTATGAGACAGTGTACAGAACACATCGAGCCAAACTGAAACGGATTGGACCATAAATCCTGAGGCAAATAAATGGATATTGAGCTGTTTTTCTTGAACCTTCTTGGATTGAAGTTAAACAAAATGTTCTCCCACAATGTCTCTTTTTCATTGAACTCATCATGTTTTGTCTGAAACGTGGAAATTGGACATCATAATCTCGGTAAAAAGAATTTTAAAAAACAGAGTTGTCCTGAGGCACTGGTATCAGATCTGGTTTAGCGGGGTTGGTATCAGCAAAAATAAATCTAATCAAATTCAGATCCTTTCTGTACTTCTGCTCTGTTTTACTACATCAGGCTCTACAGGGCGAGCCTTTACCTTGTATATCTGAGAAAGTGTGACTGTGAAAACTACCCTGTAACTGACTCATCAACTGTATCTGGAATGTGCTCGTTCTTCCTAATTACACCTTTTAAAATTTGCTTCAATCTGCCGTGACAAGTCAAAATATCTGTTGTGAAAACACTTTACATTCCTCGTTTGTAGTTTTAAAGTGGCACCCAGGGACGCAGGAAGTCAGGAGGGGCTGAGGGGTTGGTCTGTATAATGACATCATAGTAAATGGTGCATGACATTCGTGTTTTTTGCATTAATTTGAGTGTCCAGGATAACATGTATCCGAACAATAAGTTACAACAATTTGAGAACATTTTGCACTACAGCAGACGGCAAACCTTAAAGGTCAAAGCAGCAAATAGATGAAGAGAGAGAGAAATTCCCCAGACTTCCTTAAAAAAATTCTTAATTATTTGGGCCTTCTTGTAAATTCGGCATATGTCATAGCCTCGTTTTAGGGGGTGCTGCAGCCCCCTCAGCACCACTAGTTCTCGCATCTAGTGGCAACAAACAACTTTTTCCCACTGGTGTTTCCAAGTGGTATCATTGTTGGTGCCACTGTTGCGAAGACATTAGATTTATTAGATTTATGGGGAACCAATGTAAATGCTGAATGTTTCATTAATTTACATCCATTACATTGTGCAATCAACATTTAATTCATAATGATGAACTCGTCTTTAGCCGGTTTAAACAATGACGATCATCTCCTCTGTCTCAAGATCTTGCTTAAAAGGGCACTATGTAGTTTTGGAAAAGAAATTCAAACGCATAATTTTAATATTTACAATATTAATGAGGTAATACATTTTTTCCTAGAACTCAGAACTAACTTCTAAAACAGTATGAAACTGTGTTGTCCTTTAAGGTCATGAAAACAAAGGGAATTTATTTAGTTTGTTTCGGCATAAAAGATCAATCAGTGAGGATATTTCTCCTATGATTACAATTTCTTCTCCAAAACTACAAAGTGCACCTTTAGATAACTTTACTCTTGCCATGTAAAACATTTTAACTTTAATTCACTCTCTAATTTTTATACGTCTTGTGCTGCTTTATTTGTTTTTTTTATCCTTGTTTAGAAAAGTGCTATTTAAATAAAATGTATTATTTAATAAAATATCCATCATAAATAATACATTGCAAAGGACGCATATCTAAACACAACATGTGTAAACTACAACTAAAAAATACAGTATTCTAAAGTGGTCGTGTGATTTGGACACACAGCACTTATATCACACAGAGCTGTCAGGAGTCAGAGGGCCTCGTACCATATTCACCTCGACAACCCTGAGGCGATTTCTGCTCTATACTTAAGACTCTCTCTCTCTCTCTCTGTCTCTCTCTCTCTCTCTGTGTGTGTGTGTGTGTGTAGGCAGCTCTCGCCTCAGGCACATCAAACTCTCAGCATGTAAGGATGAACTAACAAGCATCAAGCAGACACACACACACACACACACACACACAGTGATACACATTATGATCACACGGCCCTATTTTGGTCTGATCCCAACCTTGAAACGACCGACTCTCGACCTGCTGTCACACTACAAGACCGACACCGGACTTCACACTGAGACCGAAAGAGTGAGAGATGTGAGGAATAACGGAGGAGAGACAAAAATGAGCAAGTAAGGGAACAGAGACAGAAAAAAGACAAGAGGGAAGAAGGATGGCAGAGCAGGAAAGGACAAAAGGGAGAAAATAAGAGGTGGAAGGTGAAGCTGAAGAAGAGGAGAGGAAGAAATGAGCAGACAGGAGTATGACGGAGACTAGATGAGGAAATCAGGAAGAAGAGGCAAGGTAACAAGCAAGGAGAGGAAAATGAAAGGATAAGAGCAAAAATGAAAGGCAAGGAAACAAGGAGAGAAGAAGAGGAAAAGAAGGCAAAGAAGGAAAAGATGTTAATGGAAAAGGAAACAAGATGAAAATTGAAAAGAAAAGAAAGGACACGAGGTGAGGAAGAGAGTAGAGGAAGAAAGGATTAAAAAAAAGGATTATATGGAGTGTAAAGTGTAGAGGAGACGTGACACAAGGAGAGAAGAGGAAGACAAAGAGGACATGAAGAGGAGGATGAGGGGAGGGAACAAGCAGAGTTGAGGAGGGATGATTAAAGGAAAGGAAATGTACAAGTAGAATTGAGGTGAAAAGAAAAGAAAAGATGTGAAAAGAAGAAAAGGTTAGAAAGATGAAGAGAGGAGAGAAAGAAATGAAAAGGAGCCAAAGGCGAGGTAACAAGACGAGGAAAAGAGGAATGATGACAGGAAAATAGGAAACAAGGAGGTCGGGAGAAATGAAGACGGAGAGAAGATGAACGGGAGGGAAACAAGGTGAAGGAGGAAGAGGGGAGGATATAAGGAGTCAAAAAGAGGAATGTTGAAAGGTAACAACAAAATAAAATAAAAGATGAGGGTAGGAAAATATAGAGAAACAAGAAAGGGTTTGAGGAAACAGTATGAGGAGAAGAGAGGGACGGGAGGAAGAGGGAATGAAAAAGAAAGACCTAGAGAGAAGAGAAAGAGAGGAATAACGAGAGGAAAGGAAGGAAGCAAACAGAAAGGAGGTAAGGGAGTGAGGAAAAGCAATTGAGAAAAGTGCAAGGGGCAGCAAAATGAGAGGGAGGAGGAAACAAGGCAAAGTGAAGTGTTTTCGAGGAGAAAAGGTAAAGGAATGAAAATAAAAGGAAAGAACATGAGAAGAGAAAACAGGAGGGGGGAGAAAAGAGGGGAAGAAACGAAAGGAGAAGAGGAGAAAGGAAGAGGAAAATACAATGAAATATAAATGGAGGCGAGGAGGAAAAAAGAGGAGCAGGAAAAAAAGAGAGTGAAGAAGAGAGGGGGAGGAGGAGCAGACTGCTGAGTTGTTGAGTGTGTCAACATTTGATAAGCAGCAGCTATCCGCCTCTATCTGCCCGCGGAGAGAAGCAGATAAGAACCAATCTATTCTGATCATATTTACACACACATTCACACACTCAAACACACACTTTAAAGGGACACTTCACTGCTTTTACAATGTGTGATCATGTATTATCAATCAGGTGAACAAGCAACTGGAAGCCCCTGAAGTCCAACCTTTGTGTTTGTCATCTTTCCACTTTCTGTATTAAATGTTTAAAGTGTCCCTCAAAATACTTCATAATCAGTAATGAGTCCAATTGTTTTTAAAGCAAAAATGCCACAAATGTATCGGTTTCGATCTCAAATGTGAATATTTGCTGTATTTCTTTGTCTTACATACTAATAAGCTACTGAAAATAATCATTAATTGCAGCCCTACATGTTAGAATAGATTAAATTAAATTTAGACTTATAAAGTTAAAAATAATGTGAATATACACTAAGATATTTATATATTTATGAACATATGCAGCCGTTATATGAAGCAAATATAAAGTGGAGGTATAAGTAAAAGTATAGACAAGTAATTCTGACAAATTCTCAGAAAAAGTGAGCTCATGGTGGTGAAATGAATATCAAATTAACAGGCAACAGCTCTGATGGACATCCCTTATTGTGCGATAAAACTGCACCTGTCAGTGGTCTTCTGTTGTGACCAGTCCAAAGCACACCTGTGCAATAATTATGTTAATCAGTATTTTAATATAGCACAGCTGTCAGGTGGATTAATTATTTTGGTAAAAGAAAAAAAATGCTCACTAACACAGATTTGAGCAAATTTGTGCAGAAATCTGAGGGGAAAAAGTCTTAAATCGTCTACTTCAACGTGTGAAACATGAGAGAAAAAAGAACAAAAGTGTTGTACGGCTGGTTGTAAAGTCCACATTGTTCTTAGCATCAGTGTCACAGCCTAACCTGAAGTGTGCCTGAGTTAAAGTGATATTCCACTTTAAAAGTAAATATGACAAGTAAATATGATAAGATGCTCCTATTGCCTTCTTATGACAAAAAATCACCAAAATGACAACAGAAACGTTCCTAATTCACTGTTACAGCATGTTGTACTTCTCTGGTGCCCTTCCATAGATATTACAGGATTCATTTTTGGCAAAATGTGACTAAAAACACTTACAAATCAGTGTAGGCTATGTGTCGTTTATACACACAAGTGAGACATCCCCTGCTTTTAATGTCGGTCAGGAAAACCAGTTTGTCCTATTTTTAATCCCAGCAGAACCTGTCCTCATACTACATTGTAATATCATGTATATTAATACTCACACTACTGTCTGTGGTGTGTTGTATGTTTTAAATGTATGTGAAAATGTTTTTAAAAAATGTTAAAACTCCACTCCTCCATAAAAATGTGGATAAACTGATGTTGAGCGTCTGCACCTCTCTGGACCTGCAGGATGAGGAGGCTGCCGGCTGTGTTTCCCTTTGTCTGTAAACCATGACACTGCAGAAGTCCATAGGCCAAGAATAGCCAGAGGGGCTTCAAGTGCAATATCACATTTTCATAATGAGAGCCAATGAGCTGTAAATCCCTGCTGACAGAGTTATGGAGCGAGGAGAGCTTATGGGGGCGATACGGAAACTATTAAACAGTCGCCTCCCTCCGGCATAAGGTGCTGTGTGTGCGTGTGTGCACTGTATATTTATATATGTGTGGTTGTCAGCATTAACTAGAAACAGCTGCATGTGGCGGTTCACTGCTAAACTCCCATCGTGACGCTTAGATTCTCCTGGTTTACAGGCTGCGTTTTCTTTTATTAAGCAGAACCCACATTGCGTGTGTGTGTGTGTGTGTGTGTGTGTGTGTGTGTGTGTGTGTGTGTGTGGTTCTTCTCATCTGAGACAAATTTATAGACGTAGCAGCAGATTTGTTTATGGCACAATAAACTTTTATTGTTTTATTGTCACAGAGTTGTTTTATGGTTAAATACCATATTGCCAGGATCTACTGATTGTGGCAAAACTGCTGTAAAAAAGAAAAAACACAGATGTTGCAAAAAAAAAATATTTTGTATAACTGAGCCTAAAATTGTGATCTTCAGTTCAACGCTGCTAAAACACAAATATTAATATAAAACACAGGCAAGATATAAAATGTAATAAAAACAAACAATAACATTATGAAATAAATTATATTGGTGGAATTGCGTTCCTGGGTCCACACTTAGCAACTCTTCAGTTTTATTTTCAGGTGACTCGTTCAAGGTAATGTGCTAACAATACTGATTATAAGCTAGAATGTGTTAACAATATTCATCAATTTATTACAACATGTTGTCTAATTATAATATACACAATAAAAGCATCGTAGAAAGTGCAATAATCTATGTAACAAAATATATATTATATCTACAGGGCCAGATTAAATAAATAGATTACACTGGGCAGACTGTCTTTGTCTGAATTTTTTTTTTTTTGATAAAGTGGAAAAGTAACATGCTGTCTTGTTTCGAGAATTCCTTGAAACAGAACTTTTCTTCCGTTTTCAGGACAAAAGAAAAAACACTGGAAGAATTTATGAATAATGATAAGGGTGTAACCTTTAATTCTTCTCATGATGAATTTAATGTCGTCCTCTGCAGGAAGGTGAAGAGAGCAGAATCTCTGAGGATGGTGGCCATGTTCTTGTTTGGCTCAAGGACACTTCCGCACAGTCGGGGGATTTTAGAGGGATTTTTACCGCAGGCAGTGTTTTTAAAGCTCAGCTCAAAGAAAAGTGGAATAAATGCAGCTGCTAAAAGACAAATTTATTGCAAAGAGCCTCTCGAATCTCACTGGGTTCGCCTGCAAGTGGGTGTGTTTGTTTGTGTGTGTTTGTGCCTTAGGCTAATGAGAGCTGACAGTACACACTGGGCCGAGTTGTAGTGCATGCAGTATCAGGCGTTGTGTGAGCTCACACGCTTGTACACATTTATACAGATGATTAATTTCACAATGTTATTCTGAAACAGGAATTTTGTGTGTTTCTATCTCTTCAGCAAGCTACACACACACATACCCTCTTTTGAGGACAATGCATTGACTTCCATTGATTCTCTACAGGCTTGCCCTAACCTTAACGATAACCAGCTCATGCTGAACACCAGACCTTGACCTCACCACAATGACAACACGCAGCAGAAAAACAAATGCGACTACAGGGAAAATAAAGTCACTAAGTCAAAAGGCAAATAATAAGATGAAAACAAACACAGCTGTCACAAGCTGCTCCTCGGCTCCCCTCAGCACCTCGTCTCCAGCCTCTGCTGACATCTTCCTGGCCACGTGTGGCTGAATCCAAATTTCCACCCTCTGGACTTGTTGACTGAGTACTCACGGGCTTCAGTTGTACATACTGTGACGTGTTCACTGTCATCACGTCAAGTCTGTGAGTGCATGAGACTGCACGGCGACAAATGCCACTG
The DNA here is from genome assembly GCF_965226575.1 of Pagrus pagrus. Classification (NCBI taxonomy): domain Eukaryota; kingdom Metazoa; phylum Chordata; class Actinopteri; order Spariformes; family Sparidae; genus Pagrus; species Pagrus pagrus. Next base: position 18,662,491 of record NC_140200.1, on the reverse strand, counting down.
ATACAGCCCTAAAGACTACAGTAATAAAATGCATTTTGATTACCTCTACAGTCTATACTTCTACATATTCTGTATTATGATGTGGTTAAATATTATTTATGGCCTGAATGATTCAAGTAAAGTTTGAATAAAGCAACAGCTTTACACATTACTCGATTTACACGAACCCGCCTGCAAAGTCCCAGGACCTGCCTTCTTCTACAAGATTTCCTCAGACTTTCCCTCCTTTCCTCATCACCTGATGGCCCCACCCATCCACACACCTTCTCATCAGCCCTTTTTGACCGTTGCCTGCCCCACCATCCCATAACCCTTCTGTACCTCCAGACTGTGCATTAAATCGTTGAACTGCATCAGCACTAACCCCCGTGTTCCTGTTCCCTGACAATAATTAGCTCACTTTGCAACTTTTGAACCCTCGATAAAGAGTGTTGTACATTTAGAAAGAAGCAACTTACTTTCTACAGGGGTGGAAGTATGCTCACTCGATGATGGGCTGGAGAGAACGACGAAGCAGAGAAGTGCTGTCTCCAATAATAAAATACTCCTAAAAGGGTTCCTGGAGCTACAAAGGAGAAAAAGATGGACACATATGATGCATGTGTGTTTGTGATCTGCGTCTGGAAATGTTTGAGGAAGTCTCCACTTTTCTGCTTTTTGCACATTTTGTCTCCGCTCAAGAGAGACAAATACGTATTGACGTGCAGGAAATGAAAAGTCATACGAGAACAACACTTGTTGTTTCTGTCTGATAAACATGCCTCTATTTTTCTTTCTGGTAGGAACTAAAGAGGTGTGTGTGTGAGAACGTGATGGATTCACACCGCAATCCATCCTGCCACGCAGCGTTTCCACTGTTATAGCGCCTCTCTAATTCCGTCCTCTCTGTCTCTCTCGGCGAGGATGGATGACAAACATCCCAGAACGACCCGCGCACCTTTACTTCAACTCAACTGATCGTCAGCTCCGGGCAAACAAATGGATAGAGAGAAGGAGAAGGAGAGAGAAGGAACGACAACAGTGAAATTAGAGTGCGGTAGGCAGAGAGGCGGAAATGAGACGGCGGTGGAGGAGGAGAAAAAAACTGTGATTGAGTTGAATCGTGTTCCCGGCTCGTTTTCTGGGAGCACGAGGAGAGAAAGTGATGTAGGGCTGAGTGAGAAGGCTGGCAACACTTCATACGGCTGCAGAAAATGACATCCTGTCTGCAGACAGACAGCGCAGCATCACATGTTGTTTCCCCAGAAGAGATTGTTCCTCCACTGTTTGTTGTTAGGACTGTCAAACAGATGTGGAGGGGCTGAGGAATGGGCACTTACAAGGGAGAAGTGATCCAAAATTTGAGTTTTTATTATGAAAGAAAGATCAAGCAAAGGCCATGAGCGGAGCATCAGGAGCTCAACTTTAAAGCAAACTTAGGAGGAGAGGCAACCCAATCACCAGAATAAACTTTAGCTGGGTACACTTCTGCAAATACACTGATAAGTTCAAACTGCACTTGTTTAGGTTGAATTTTCTATTTCTCTCCTGTCACAACGCTGTGCTTATGCTCCGGTTGGGTTTAGGCACAAAAGACAACTTGGTTAGGTTAAGAAAAAATGTCATAGTATGGCTTAGTATACCTGTTTTGTTCGACACACTGGAGATGATCCGAATTCAAGTGAACAATAGCCAGTTTTGGTCGACACAAAAAGTGCAGGAAATGTCTGAAGCTCTCCTTTAAAAGCAGCCCGTTTTGAGACCACGAAAACGGCCAGGAATGTCCCCAGGTGTCCTTAACTATATCCAGTGGTGTGACTCGAACTGCTCTCAGTGGTAGTTTACTCCTTGTTGTTTTTAATGTCATTGTCAGTAAAATAGCATCAATCATACCCTGTTGTCTGCTGGAATGTTATAAGTGGACTAAATGGACCTAACAGATATTGACCAAAAACTTTTAATTTTTTAAAAACATTTTTTAAAAGAAGCAGAAATGTTAAAAGGGGCTCTATGTAGTTTTGGAGAATAAATTCAAACAAATTAATGAGGTAATAAATGAAAACAAAGAGAGTTTGTTTATTTAGTTTGTTCAGGCCAAAAAAAATCAGTCAATGAATTTCTTCGACAAAACTACACAGTGCTTCTCTAGAGCTGTGAAAAAATGCGAATGCACATTATCTCCAGGAGTTCTTTCACAGAAAAAGAAGACAAAGAAAAAGAAAAAAATAAGTTATTAAAGTAATTTGAAAAAAAAAAGTAAACCATTCAGAGAGTCAGCACTGTGGATGGCTGGTGAACCTCGAATTTTCAATTTAATCAAACAAATAAAATCTAAAATCTCATTTTAATCATAAAAAAACAATAAAAACATCAAATGTAAATGTATTTATTCATGTATTTGAAAATTGAAAAGATCAAACAAAGTCAACAAAGCCGTCTAACTACCGACATCTGAGCACATAGTCATATCTGGTGCATTAAAGTCAGCGGGTTAAATCGATGGTAAGCAGGTTTATACGTTCTGCTGGCAAATATTAGATTTAATAGTTTGGGATGTATTGAACTAACACTTCCATTTATTCTGTACAGTTCTGAGAGCAGAGACAAAAAAGTTAATTCCATCAATCTGACAAATGTTTCCTGGTTTGTGATCTTCACAGTGTCTGCTTCAGCCTCTGATACATTAACTTCTTTCCCCCGTTCAGACTGACAGAGGGTCAGCTGAAATAAATGCCAAGGTCTTGTTGCACTAAATGCCAATCTATGTTTGGCTTTCACACGCCAAGATGGACCATTAACCTCTATTCATCTGCTGATTGGCTGCTGTGGTCGAGTCAAACCTGATCAATAGAGCTTCCTTTTACCCTCCAACCAGCCTTGGCAGAAGCCTTCCATGTATTGATGAGTTCAGCTGCAGAGAAATCTGTGGGTGCTTAAAGAAACGCTTAAGGATCCTGTGAAGAATAACCTCTGAGCAACGAGGAAATAAGAAATAAATAATGATTTATTATTTTCATCAGCATCATGAGTATGTTATTTATAAGCCCTGAAAGCCTTCAGATAAATTACCTATTACTGTATATAGTGGCCAGCTGTGCTTTAGTTTTTTTTGTGACTAATTTCTTTCGGTTTCCTCCAGCTGAGTGCTGTTAAATATCCAAGGAGGAAAACGATACAGTAACCAATTCAGATACGCCCCCTTAAAAATTTTTAATAAAGTCGTTTGGGATCAAATTGCTCTAAAAGTGCATTTAAGTTCCAGGTCATAGGGTTAGGGTTGAGTTTTGATTTAGAAAATATTTTTTTACTTTGCTTGGCAACTTCCCCAAAGTGGTTAGGAGGAATTATTTGCTCACATCACACAACTACATATTTCTGGAACTATGACATTTTTCAAAAAGTTTTCAAATGCCTCAAATATTAAAAGTTAAAAGTTCAACCTTTCAAGAAAGCAGATAAGAAAAACATTAAAAACAAAAAAAAGATTTCCATACTTGACAACTTTCTTCTTAAAGATATATTATGTAAGTTTTCATCTTTGAAATGTGTACAAACAACTCGGCCTTTGTTGTACTTTAAGTTGTGTAACTACATTACCCAAACGTTTCCATTTGTGTTCAAACCCAGAGAAATCCAACTTTTATTCAAGGTAATGTTGCGTTTCATTTGGGCTCCCCCAGATGTTTTTCTTTGAAACCCTGTCTTTTACGTTACAACGCTATGAATTGTGGGTCATTGACACAGGTAAAAATGTACAGTAATGCAGACTTACAGAAAGTAGTTGTTCATGTCTATGAGAGAGCCCTCATGCACTTAATAGTTTGACAGTGGAGCTGAAGTAGACCCTCGTGGGACCCCCAGCAGCAGAAGTTACAAACTGTGGATCGAAGCACTTTCTTGTCCAACAGATGGAGCTGTCTCAAATTCCATCTGAGGGACAGAAATGATAAAGATGGTGTGATAAGACTGAAATTGCAAGGACAAAATGAACCTCGATGATACTGCTGTCTTGTTCCAAAAGTAGAGATAAACTTTGACCCTGAGCTTTTAGTTCAAAATGAATGAAAAGTCTTTACATTATGGACATTTTGACATCTACAACTCCCCGACAGCTGGGCAAACTCCATCTGCGGACGACGATCGTGTGATATGATTGAAAGCTTTACAAAATGAACCTTGTGGTGAGATTGATTTCTCAAATGCCTTTAACTTCCCTGTTAAGTCAAAATCAATGTTGGGGGTGTTGAGGCATCAGTCTATACAATGACGTCATTGTAAACGGTGCGCGACATTCATGTTTTTGTATTGATTTGTATGATAGCATATCCAATATTAATTACAGCAATTAATAACATTTTGTGTTACAGCAGACGACAAAGTTGAGATGGAAGAGGGAGAGAAATTCCCCAGACTCCTTTATAAAAACGCTTACATTTTGTGAGTTGTTAAGTTTGTTATACATTAAGTTATTTCCTTCTTTGTGTTAAAATCATGGTGTCCGTTTGTCCCAGCGATGTATGTGTTCATTTGCATACAGAACAAGGAAGTTTGTATTTTATATACAATAGAATCGCCCGTTTTTTTAAATTAACTGATGGTTTTTATAATGCCATATTCAAGGAGGTGCTGCAGCCCCATCACCTTCCTAAGTTCCTGCATCCATGTGTTTAAATGTCTTTATGACCCTCGATTCAGATAAGGACAAACTACACATTAAAGCAAATATGACACATCAATAGAATATACTGATGGGGATAATGCAGTGTTTCCTTCTCCTGCACAGGCATATTTTAACAAACAATGTGGTTTAGCCTGTTTTTTGTTTCTTTAATTTGGTCGATAAGTTCGTCAAACATTAAAGTTTCAGAAAAAGTCCTGAATTTGTCTCCTTCTCTCTCTGAAACTGGCAGACTGTGTTATTATTCCTGGTGGTTCTCTTCATCATGACTTGCATTAAAAGATGCACTGAGACAGCAGTTAAACCTTTTCCACGGTTTGGTTTAGCTCAGAGAGGGGAAGAGGGGAGGAAGAGGGGAGGAAGAGGGGAGGAGAGTGAGGACGAGGACAGATAAGGGAAAGACGGGGAGAATAAGAGCATGGAAAAAGGCGGGGAGGGCGAGGAGAAGAATCAGAGATGAAAGTGAAGAGAGGAGGATGGCGAGGAAGGGAGGTAGATAAGCGCCAACAAGGAAAGAGGACATTGACTTTTGATGTGCTTTAATAGAACATCTCACAACAAGACCGGGAAGAAATAACTGAAAAAAACTCTAAAGCCCTCACACACACACACACACACACACACACACACACACAAACACACTAAACTTACACACCAACAGCGTCGGCCACCCATATGACCACAGCTGACATTCTAATTAATACTGTCGGAGCCTTTTCTCCCGTCATACATATTGAATCCTGCAGCTGCCAAACATCCACAGATGTGACAGCAGCTGTGGTTCTGTCTCAGTATTTTTATGCACACTGGGACACATCAAATTAGAAATGCTGAATGGAAAGAGCACGTTCTAACTAATTCATCCAACGTCTTTACTTTCTAATCATGAAACAATTAGTGATGGAACACTTTTGTTAAAAGATGACAGAGTAACATGTGAGCGTAGAAAATCTGTCCATCGTGGCAATTTACAGATGTTTTAGGTGTATTTGTAGTTGTTATACAGTCCGTCCTGTTAATGCAATAATGGTCGACGCACACTTTTCTACACCAATGTCAATCTTCTAGGAGAGCAGCAACTACATTACATGCTCTCCCCAGAACTACACCTCTTATATCTCTAAGACAGGTCAAGTGTTTAATGCGCACTGTAAAAAAAAAAGTATTCTGTTTGTTTTACAGGTTTGCTCCGTATTTTTGAAATACAATAACAAAAATAGACTGTGAATATACATGCCCAATGTAAAATAACATTAAAAATCTGTAACTGTGAAAAGCCATTAAAATAAGAAAAGTTTAAGATATTTTTTTTCCCACATAAAAGTGGGAAGGGGGGGGCATTGGTTATGTAGTAACATTTACAACTATAGATTAGGTACACTTATTTGTTTGTTTGTTTGTAGACTGATCAGATATCTAAACTTTAAATAAATATGTTTTTATCAGCTTATTTCTAAAAGTGGTGGCCTTACTGTGAAAACACCACTTGACTGTGATATTAATATAATTTAGATAATTGATTAAATTACATAGTTTTTGGGCAATTATATATCAAAATCAAATTAAAACAGCACTGTTGCACTGTTCTGCATTTTAAAGCCTGGCTTTTTCTATCATAAAAGTGTTTGGCCATATTTAAAAGTAATTCTATTGCTTTTTATACATAAAAATATAAAAAGGAAAAAAAAACCTTGAAAAATACTGTGTTTAATTTTTTTGCGATTTTTAAAAAAAAATTTTTTACGGTGTCTGCAAGTATGCCATAACACAGGATCTGTTCTTTGGGCACGGGAAGTCTGCAAAGGTGCTACCCTGTACCTCCGTCCTGTCCTTTCACAAAGCAGGACCATATTGTGATCTTACTCAACAACAAGAACAAAACTGAGTAAGATTGTTAACCTAACTACAGACAGTGAAAAACAAAAGGCAATGAAGCAGTAAGTTTAAATACACGTTCATACTAAAAATAAACGAAACAGAACTTGTAGAGAGTGTTGAGTGTCTCCTTGTTGGCTGTTGTAGGCTCTAGGCAGGCATAAAAGCTTATATCTGGTAAAATGAGGTGTCAGTTGCTGTTATGGAGTGTATTAGAAGGAGTTTGTGACATATAGAAGTATATAAACGCATATACGATCGCAATTAGCCGCTATGTCGTCGCCATTTATGCATGGAACACATGTTTTGGGCTAAATATTTCATTGAAATGGATCTATGGTTTTGCATGAATCAGATCACAAGAATCTACGTTTTCTAAAGAAAAATAGCATGAGTACTCATACGAGCTGGCCGACCTGCAGACGTGCCGCCAAGAAAACTATGGAGTAAAGCCATAACATGATCTTTTCTTAACCCTTAAAAAGTGGTGTTTGTGCATAGAAGTATTTAACCTGAAGAAGCGTAAAGCTGCAACACATTCCTGGTTTTGCAGAAATGTACACTGCCAACATTTAATTTGGCGACTGGGTTGAGCAATATTTATTTTCTTAGTTAAAAAGGACATTTGTCTCAGCACTGACAGAGGGCCTGTCCATAAAGATTGTGCATTAAAGGAAATAATAAAGAAGGATGAAGGTAAATAAGCTTCAAGGTCTTATGAAGAAAAGACAAAAGAGAAGTGAGATGTTCATGGGTTTCACTGTACCTCTCATCACATCTGACCATCAGCTGCACTCTCTCTTCTCCCCTCCTCTCTTTTGACCATGAAAGCTATCATGAAAGACGTGACAGCGATCTGAATTAAGCGTTTTATCTACCGCTCGGTGAATTAAGCCCCCAGCCTCCGATATCAAACATTCTTTGGAGAGACACTTAAGACACTTGAGACAGCGAGGCTCTAATTGGTGAAGCCAGCTGTTATCTGTTATGTACAGTAAAACAGGCGCAGTTCAATCCTGCTCTGCTCAGTGGGAGGTGAGATCTCTATCTACTCCCTTCATTCACGGCTTAATTCAATTGGAGGGCAATTATCGACCGCCCGAGGCTTCAAGATCCTCGTTGGTTTCTGTTCCCATCAGGGAGCCTCGCTGTGTAGGATCTCCCCTCGACTGCACCGGGTGATGTCTGCATCGATGTGCTGCTTGTAAAACAGCAGAGCGGGCCGCAGCAAACAGACGAGAAGGCGCTCTCTGTCACAACCTCAAGATTCAAAAGATTGTGAAGCTGCTTAATTACAGACAGACAATCTCAGACGAGTTCAACCTCAGATGCATCACTGTTGGTTGTGTCCAGATTAGGACACAGTTAAGGTCCTAGACTTGGCGATGACCTGCCTGAGATGATCAAGGCCGAAAACTCAGTTTCGTCTTTTAAATCACTTCATAAAATCCTCTTTTTAAAAATTGCTATTTGGTTATTTAATTTGTTTAATGTCTGTTTAGTTTGTTTAATTCTCTTTCTGTTTAAAAATGAGTTTTTGTTCTATTGTAAAGCACTGTAACCGTTTTGAAAGGTACTATATGAATAAAGATTATCATTTTCATTTTACTCTTATAGGAACAAACTTTTGTCTTAACTCATTTGTTAAGTCTGAAATCAGATTGTTTTTTTTACATTTTGCAACTTAAAAAAAGAAATAATTCATTTCATATAACCAGTAGTGGAACATAAATCAGTACATTTCCTCAACTGCTCTACAGAAATTAGATGTTGGGGTACTTTCCTCCGCTACATTTTGGAAGCCTCTATTGTACTGATATCAACCTTCCAACAAAAAAGTCGACTTCCAAGTTTGTTTAAGTAATGTGTGAATGGGAGGACGGATCAATATTCAGGAAACATCTATACCACCCATTTTCTCACCTCGAGACCTTGTAACAATTTCAGAAAAATGCCATTTGAGCTGTGTTGTAAATGAAAGCAGGAACCTTGAAGAGACGAGCACGTAAGGGGTGACGTCCTTCTGACAAAAGATGCTTTCATGTGAAGCAAGCGAACCAATCACAAGACGCTGACTTATCGAATAAAAATTACATTACACTATCACCGAACAAACACCACTCCTCACCTGCCATGTTCCTGAAAATAATAAGCAACATCTGTATAGAGACAGCTGAAGAATGAGAGGAAATAGTGGAGAGAGAGAGATGGACCTGGGTTGAAATTAAACCCAGACTGCTGTAGAAAGGACTCAACCTTAGAACATGCTGTGTGCTCTCTACCATGTGAGCAGACTGTTCCTTGTCCCATTGTTTCAGGCATTGCCATGTCTTGTACGAAAGGTGCAAGACAAATATGTACCTGAATGTAGCTGCATGTTTGACTAGTGAAAATCATTAAAGTTGCCTAACCCCTTGATTCCACTGGGCATGTTTTTCTTACCTGGCACATGCAACGCTGTTTTGTTCCGTCCTTTGTGCGACTTCATATCCCACTGGGAGCGTTTCACAAGTGGGGCGTCATGCCTGCCTGATGTTGTTGACTTGCTCGATTGCGTTTATTTCATAATTTCTTCTTGATTTTTGTGCTTGTGGTTGAGGAGGCTATGAATTAAACGGGTTTGTGGCTCGATCTGCTCTTTGCTGATTGACGCAGCTGCAGTGATATTCTGGTGCCGAGCGGAGAACCACTTCTGGGATGCTGCTAAAACGTCCCATGACACAGCCGGTGGAAACAAGAGTATTGTCTAGAATGGTCACGATCAGCTCCAGCGGCCATAACGCAGCTGAGACGGTCCCCGTGGAAGCTGAGGATAAGTTATCCCAGTAATTTACCAGAAACCATGTGTCACAAAGCTTCAGAGCACTGGTGTGACAGAAATGATGTTGGGAATTGATTAATCAGTCGACAGCCACTCAACTACTATAAATCAAAGTAGTGTCACTCTTGGAGCATCAACCATCACCTGCTCAGTGTTAGTTAGCTCATGAACTAAACAAATTACAATTTAATGACTGATTATCAGTTACTGCTTTTATCATGGCTGATCAGCTCCAGAAATCGCTGTGTGAAAGATAGCAACCCTCAAGGTTCCTTCAAATATCTCTTTAAGTAAGCTGCTTGATTCGATGCCAAGCGAGAACAAAAGAGAAGATGAGGATTGAAAAACAACTGAGAGCTTTACAGTCAGGCCAACGCCAGACTGAGACAGACAACAGACTGATGTAAACTGTATTTATTAAAGGAGCCTCCGAAGCACTTTCACTTCATTAATCTATTCTATTGATTATCACCATTCATGTTTTACGCAGCAGACAGTGTACAAATACAGCACCTTTTACATGAATTGTGCAACCAAACCCATTTGCTTTCCTTCACTTTACAAAGCTGCGACCAAAAAAATCCTAAAACCACTCGTTTCACCAGCCACATTCATCAACACATTTCACACTTTGATTTGTATGCACTCCAACATCCCGTTAATGTACAGATAGTTAAAGAAAACGCTGCTAGCAACAACCCTCTTAACAAACAACACACCTCTAGAACATAAGCAATAAAATGTCCTAAAACGCAAAGGCTGAAGGCAAGTAGAGGCCAAATGGCCACATGCAGTCAAGCAATAATTACATGTGTTTGTTTTTATTCTTAACTCAGAAAACGGCATATTGCAGAATTTACTGTGCACTGAAGAGATGTGTGCTCTCAGCATGTGAGCTGCAATTGGTGCGAGCCTGTGGAGCAAATAGAAATTCTATTATGAATCAGTGATTACAGTCCTTGGACTTTCAGAAACACGCTGCAGTCCATTAGCAGGAGAAAAGTGACACACTTTTGCTGCGTTCGCTTTGTTCTCCACCACATTAGATTTTGTAATTACATCCACATCAGAAGAACAGTCTGACTCACCGGATGTAGGCCTGCATTCGTCGATTATTTTAGGTGGCATCCTCTTCATCTCTACTATCTGTGTGTTAGCGCTTTCAAAATCTCTGTTGCTACAGGGAGCAACAACAACAACCTCCGAGCTAGCAACCTACACACTGAAAATGGCAAGTTACCCCAACCTAAGCCTGGTCGCAGACGGTTCAAAATTAAACAAGCTAGCAGCTCTCTATGTGCAAATGTTCCACCAAAGCAAGCGAAAATGTGGCAACGTTTTGTTGTGATTGGTTTAATGAAATACAAACAAGCCAAATGTTTTTTTCCAACAGGTTCTCACTCCCAACTCGTCAAATACAGCAGCTTTATCAGTGGCCTTAAGCTTCAAACTATTACCGCTTCTCCTCCAAAGTTAGTGGGTCTACACAGGGATTTTCAAACGCGAGTACACCCGCAAAAAATCGCCTATTCCGTCACAATTGCACCAGAAACAGTCAGCCTCGGTCGGCGATCCAGGAATTTTGATAGCCAGGAAGCTTTTACAGGAATGAATGAAGCTCTGCCTCCATAATGGACGAAGATTTCGGAGTCAACGTGTAAACATGACTGACGCAGCATGAGGTCGTATTTATTTTTAAATGTGCTAAAGGATGCCTCCAGAGTCAAACTTAAGAGCACAAAGCCAGGCTGCTATTTGACGCGTTGGGAGTGAGAACAGGCTGTTTTTTCCCATTATACCAGGATGCTAATGGCTGCAGTGAGACTTTTCTCCAGCGCTGACACAGCGATAGGTCTGGCAATGCAAGACTACATGAACAGAGAAGGAAATGTGGCCCTTCTTATACAAAGCTTCATAATATAAGAGGAGCAAAAATGTATTCACCAAATTAAAACAATCTTTAATAAAGTCATAATACCTCAAACATGGCTATAAATCATTTGCAGTTAATGACCACAGGGTTTTACTTTAGAGCCAACTTGAAAAAGTGTCTGACTGCTTTCATCAAATGACTTATTATACTAATAAAATATAATATCAACCGACAGGGGGAAAGAGCATTGATGGATTAAACACATGCGTCACAATGCAGAGGAATAAAGCCGTTAAGAAAGTAATTGACGTGCAGGATTCTGGTTTTAAGAAACCTGTGTCTGATTACAGAACTGGAAACATTTTTCATACAGCCATTGTTTAATTTACGATACAACGCGAAAGGAGTCAAATTTGCAGACTTCACTGTCTGCAGAAGCTCTCTGCTGCTGTCCGTCAGCATTTTATCAGGATCCTGGATCAGTAGTGGTTTCCCTTTGGGTCTCACCAATATCTAAACCTAAAATATGCAACAGATGACTCTTGGGCTAACACATCCAGGAAAAAGCGAGAGAAGTTGAGAGTGTTGTTCCCATTTCTCTTTCCATGCAGCGGTTCCTCTTCTTTCAGCTGCCAGCTCTCGCTAAAAATTTCAAAAGGTGAGCTCGTCTTCACAGCTCAGATCACTTCTCTCTCGACCAACTGCTGAGCTGACAAAACTTTCCTGCTCTCCCGCTCCCCTCTCTCTCTCTCTCTTTCACACACACACACACACACACACACACACACACACAGACACACTACTGCAATACACACTTGCATTTTCGGAGCATTTTGTCTCAGGAGCACAACAACAGTGAGGCTCAACTCCCATGACAATTGTGAGAGAAGCACATGAAAGCATCCAGCCTGTTTCATTCAAGTAAAGAAGAGGAGAATCGTGCACAGCAGCAAGTCCCCGACACTCTCGAGCAGGAGAGTTTTCAGCCAATAAACCACATTGGTAATGATCGACAGCGGTAACATCCCTGCTCACAAAACACAACAAGCACTTGTTGAGTTAATGATGCACAAAAAACACGCTGCATTTGAAATAACCAACAGCTAATAAGAGCCGATAATGAGATAACTGCCACGTTGCTCATGTCTGCTGAGACACAGCCTGTCTGCTCCATTCGCAGGAAGACAAACAAGCAACACAGCAGTGACAGAAAGACCAGCAAAGACTGTGAACCGAGCTGTCTTAAGTCACTAATCGATCCTTTTAACAAGATGCGCTTTTCAGATTAAAAACACACGGAGAAGCAGCGTAATCAAGATAAGATCAAAAAGCAGGTCTTACTTTGAGTATTCTTCATTATCTCTGTCACAGCGAGAGTCCTTGTGTTTCTCCCAGTCCTTGCCATGTTTACACGTGGTCAGCAGGACAATATCTTCCCCGTTGTGGATGTGATACAGAGCGTTCCTCGTCTCAGAACCGATGCCCGTCAGGTATCGCTTCCCCTTGAAAACCAGCAGGTACTTCCTGGAGGGTGGTGCATCGTTGAGCGTCAGATAACCTATGCCCCCTCCTTTCAGCGCGTGATCCTTGGAGAATAGAGGGATGGAGATATCAAAGTTGGGTCGGAAGTTGACCACATCTGCGCTGGCCTTGGCCAACATGGCCTGGCCCACCTCGAAGCCCAGATCCTCCGTGTAGTCCGGCCAGGTGCCGGAGTAGAGGTTGAATATGAGGTGGTTCCTGCCATCGTTCCAGGTCGGCAAGCTTTGGATGCGTAGCCGGACGTTCTGGACGTACTGAGCCGAGAGCTGGTCCCTGTCCAACGTGTCAACGGCCAGGACGAACAAACAGGCCCGCGAAGGGTCTGTGGTGTGGAAGCGAGACTCCTCGATGGACGACAGGATCTTCTGGTAGGTCTCTGAGACCTCGTCCCCTCTCTGAGGAGGGTAGATGTAAACCCTGAAGCCGAACTGGCAGCGAGAAAAGTCGAAGCAGGTTTCCATGCGGCAGCGTTTGTTCTTGTAGATGTTGTCGCGGATGGCACGACGTTCTCGAGGCGAGGTGTGCTGGTGATGGAGCTGAGGGCTGTCCTCCTGGACACACAGACAAGAAACAGAACAACCAGAAGTACAACACAATTACTAACATACCATTTTATCAATCCTTTAATCCTGCATTGACAGTTCATAGATAGGCTTAACACATGAAATGAGTCCTGTTCAAACCAAACATTTGCCACAGGACAAGTTGAAACTTACTACAGAATATTCTGAAAACCTGCCAGTTCACACTAAAGCAATTAGACGAGACAGTAGCCCACATCATTAACACTGGTTGTTCAGACGGACCAATCAGTGGTCCTCTGTTGAACTTGTAGCTCAGCTTTTGTTGCAACACAAAGTAGCGTCATCCAGGACGTTGCTACATGGGCCTATTCAATAGATGCATGGACACTTTCTTGGGAGAAATCCTTCCTCATTGTATTTACTGTACTTTACAGCTGTGAGACATTTTGGCTTGGATCCAGCCAGACCTCCTGACAGTATTTCATCCTTTCACTGATACCTGAAGCAACACATTCAGAGCCCTTCAGGTTTTTTTGACATAGTGCTGTTTTCAGTCTGACACCTGCTATGAACTGTGAGCGGTTTACCCAAATAGCGATGTTCCCTTTTCAGATTGTCTCATTGGAGTAGTTTTTAGAGGCCTGAGGCGCTTATTCTATCAAGTATCACAATAAAAAAGTACTTGGAAAAAGTTTGACAACATAAACACAGTTTGCAGAAATATGTTTTCTTCTTATTTCTGTTTAATAATTAATATATATTCACTTGAGGTACAGAGGTATAAAAGAAGAGGAAGAAGAAGAAAATCTGTTACATCTACCTCTTGCTCTCCCCCCTCCAGGTACGGCTCCAGCAGCTGGCCCGACTCCGGCCAGTGCCTGGGCGGTCTGGATGGGCTTCTCTGGGGCAGGGGCTGGGGCTGGTACACCTCCTGGCTCTGGTGGTAGTACTGGTATTCCTGCTGGTGGTACTGGTGGTATTGCGGGTACTGGGGAAACTGGTGATACTGGTATGGCTGCTGCTGGAACTCCCCGATTTGCAGAGCCCACAGGTATACGAGGAAGAGAAGACCGGCCCCCACAGACACGAGCAGGTACCGCTTCTTGGCCTGCATGTGTGCTGCGGGGGGGAGGAAGAGGAGGACGTGGTGGGTAGAACGAGGGAGGCAGAGAGGAAAGGAGGAGAAGGAGTTAAGCGGGGTGAGAGGCTGATGCAGGGGAGAGGAAAAAACAGAGAAGCAGAGGGTTTGAAAGAGAGGATCAGGTAAGAGAGGATAAAGGGTAAAGACAAAGTAAAAGGTAAACGGGAGGACAAGAAGCTAGGAAATGATGAGGAGAGGAAGTACAGGGAGGTAGACACAGGTCAGCTCGACCCACAGGGCAGCCTCTCTATCCACAGCTCGGCATTTTGGGATTTGGAGTCACTGGAAGATAAAAGAAAATAGGCATTTACGTTTGAAATAAGTTACCAATAAAGTCTCAAACAAATCAGGATTAATTCAAGCAAAACTTACAAGTAAACTTAGAGTAAGTGAAAGCCGTAACTATAGAAAAAATACAGCATTATAATGAAGCACTGTAGTGCTGCAGAGCCTTCAGATCTTCTTCTCTGGTTTGTTTGACATGTCATCATGATTTTAACAGTTTTTTTTATTAATGTGAAAACTGCGATGCAAAAGTGATCATCCCCACTTATTGTGAATCATATCACAACCCAAATATCTATCAAAAATAATCACAATCGGATTTGATCACCTGTAGTCAGTCCATGCTGATTTTACTGAACATTCAAAGAGGTCAGATAAATGCATTTTGCTCAGGCTGAACTCAGGTCTTCTGTTACATGACAGACTATATATAGTCTGTCATGCAACAGAAGACCTAGACAGAGCTATAGAAACACACACATGTTCATATGCATCTATTATAAGTTTTAAATTAATGATTTTGTTTTAAACATTATCATAAATCTAAATTGTCTTATTTTGAAAGAAACAATGCAAAATCACTCTGACCCCCTAATATTACTGATGTCATCGAATCTTGTTGTCAATCATCAGCACAAATCACTGAGGCACTTTTGATGATTTAAAACCTCCTGACGTGTGCGATTGACAATTATGGCAATTAAACATTTATTTGCCTTTTAGCAAATGTATTTATCTAATTCAACATGACTTAATACATTTTACAAATAACAACTGCATTTATTAAAATGCGGCATTAACTGTGCAGCACTCTGTGGAACTTTTTCAAACAGCTGACTCTTGCCTGCACAGCGTTTCCCCTGATTTAACTTTTGCGTAAAGGACTGTGACTATATTCCAACACTGGCATCAATATATCTACAATATGTGCAGAATGAAAGAGCTTGAGCTGGAGATTTACCCTGTGAGAGGAAGATCTTAAAGCATGTTCTTTAGGCATTCAGCACTAAAATTGCTGGATTTTTGAATGGAGTCTGGAGCGCTGGACCTGATAAATGTGGAAACAACACGTGGATCATTTAAAAAAACATCTCTCTTGCAAATACTAGCCTATTATGATGATCCTAATGTTCCACGTGAGTCCATGATCGGACATCTATCACTGGACTCCACTCACCTGAGTACAGGGAACACCTGTGGTCCCAGGAAGGGATCGCTGCTCTCCCCTCCAGCCTGAGCAGGACTCCACAGTCTGGATACACATTCTCCAGCTCTATACCTCCGAATCACCTAATCACAAATCCATCCACAGATGATGAATCAGATTAAAATCACGTGCAAGATTAAAGGAGCAGTCAGCGGGAGGTCTAGGGAAGCCGAACGCGGTGCGCTGCCTTCATCCTCCACCGCGTCCCAGTCACAAACTTTCCTCGAGAAACGACCACGGGCTGAGCACACAGCTCTCTGTCAGCACGGCAGGTATCCACGGTGTGAATCCAGACACACGATCATCTGCCAGAGCAGCCGTGATAACATCTACAGCACCCATCCAGAATTAACTGATGTGTTAAACGAGGCGCGTTCATCTCCAAACTACCATCCCCCGTGCAACCAAAAGAAACAAATCCAGAGAAAGAGAGGATCCAAACTTTGTAATTTAAATCCACACTCCCACCTGTGCGCTCGGTGGAAAATAAGCAGAAATCATCATCCCAGGTGAGTTAAAGAGAAGCCGGCGCACCTGATCCGGAGAGACGCGCTTCAATAAAATCCCATTAGGAGCGACTTCACGACAGGCAGCAGGTTTTTCAGAGAGACGGATCAAATGAAAACCACGAGTGTAAACTGGGGTCTTGTGGGTTATTCCATCGCTTCCAGCAGACCCGCTGTCCTCACGTTTCCATCCTCAAATCCTCAGTTGGATCTGGGCTGCGCCACCGTGCAGCATCCAGCAACATCAGCAACAGCAGCAGCAGCAGCAGCAGCAGCGCAGATAAGCCAGACAGCAGAGAGCTGGCAGGCTGGGGGGATCGGGGCTGCACGGGGCGTCAGTTGGCTCTGATAAGGTATGGGAGCGCGCCATAAGTCAGCATCTCCGTCTGCTTATGTGGGTTTGTTTGTATCAGTGTAGTGGTGAGTGAAGTCCTAAGAAATGTGTTTGGAACTGAGAAGTCCCAAACGAGCATTCAGGACATCTTAAACTGCCCGTGTCGTCCAATTTTTTCAATTTGCGCACCAAACTCCATTCAGAAATCTGCGAATTTAAAACACACGCGCGTTGTCATCGATCATGGGCTCGAATAAGTTGTAAAACATGACTCGATCACACATTTCATTCATGTTAGCGTTTCTCCAGCAAGATGTGAACTTTTAAAATGTATTTGCCTCACTCTGGGGGTCAGTCATGACGTCTGCTGACATGTAATTTGAAATATTTTGCTGCACTCGCTCCTCTAACATCTTGCAGCTTCCTTTGGAGGACAAGACTTGATATTAAAGAGATTTGTCGTGGCTTGTCGGGATTTAGTGAACTGACTTTTATGCAAACCTATGCACTTTTAATTAAGTCTTAGCTCATTAAACCTCTTAATGACTCGAACATTCAGCCCAATTAATCAACATTGACCGTTCTTCTCTCCATCTCTCCTGCCCTTCAGCCATGTTGCTGCTATTTGTACAGAAGTCATCGACTGAATAAAATTCATTCGCTCGTGATTTAAATGGATGTCATTATCTCATAAATTAGTGAGGGGGTATACAGATGTTGTGGATCCACTCGCAGAGGAACATCATGTAGCAAACAGCGCCATCTTGTGGCTAATGGTGCAGCTGTCATTGTAGTAGTGAGACAATACGAGGTTTCTTTGTGGGAAGTGGAGGTTATTTGTGTTTCTCACATTCAGGCAATTCAGAATCTGAGATTTGTAAATTATTCTCAGCCAATCCAGAGGCTGTGTATGCCTTTTTAAAGGAACAGCTCACCCAAAAATGAGAATTCAGTCATTGTCTGCTCAGCCCCATGCAGTTGGAAAGTCGGGTGAAGTTTCATAGTCCACAAAACATGTCTGCAGCCTCACAGCAAAACAGCGATGCAGCATTCTCCTAAACAAATCTGCTTTAAAAAGTGTGTAAAATAACGACTTTTCAAATCAATTTGGGATCTTGGGGCTTGATTGAGACTCGATGAAAACGATCTCTTTATCAAGGTTGTTAGATTCACAGTTATGTCCCAGGTCTTACAGTGTATGAGTTCAGTTAAGTAGCTGTGAGACATAAAACATAAGACAAAGGTCAGTATGCATTAAGTCATTTTATCTATTGTGTTCTCAGTGGAGCTGAATTTAGATTTTGTTTCCAGTCTCAGTTCAGTGTGCCATTTATCTGGAGGCTTACCGTAGACGACTGAACTAAAACCTCTCTTCTTCACTGACACTAGCATTAGGCGAGGCATGAGACTGTGTACTGCCTTTAATACCATTTATGCCACGATTTTCAAATTGATTTTGCCGGATTGTTATTATTTTCGTTCAACATCCTATAAACTAAGCTATTAAACTTGTGCGTCAGAACACACGGGAGATGGGAGCAGTATAAATCCTGGACTTCAAATGCTAAGAGAAAGGAAACCCTCTCATCTTTAATCTGTACAACTGCAGAATAAATCCACGAACATGACTTTTCAATTGTAGGAATGCACAGGGCAACATTTCTCTTATAAACACTGCCAGTCTCCCTCTGAGCAGCAGAACCTGAAGTTTTGTTTTTATTTACCTGCGCTGTGATAACTCTGAAGGATTGGCCTCTGTTGATGGCTCCATGGTCGATTAGGGGATGATAAATCTGAAAAGGTCGCAGAGCCGCAGAGAGAGAGAGAGAGAGACGACGTTGATCTGTTTCCAGTCTCAGACCATCGCTTCACTTCTTCCACTTCCTCATTTTCACCATCGATCTGGAAGCTTATGGGACACTTCAGGTAACTGTTGGTTCTCTCCTGTTCCGGTTTATGAGACTGTGATCCAACTTTAAAATGATTTTGTATTCAGATAATGTCTCATAGTTACTGGATTACATTTATTCTACAGGGTACAGATGTATCATAGAGAGTGAATTTGGGTTTCTTTTCTGCCAAAATGCACAAAAGTGTGTCTTATTCGATAAATACAACGTGCATCCAGCCCAGTCTCCAGAGCAAAATGTTAGCTGCCAATCATACGTATCATATCAACATTTCCATCTGCGCCTTCCCTGTTTGTTGTGCTTTTCCATTCATTACCCTCACCTGTGTTCCTCTGCTTCATTCCACCTGCACCTCATCCCCTCTACAGTCTAGTTTGTATTAAAGTCCAGACTTTTGTTCAGTCTTTGTCAGGTCATCCGTTGTGGCCCTGTGAGCCTGCTGCTCTGTTTCCCTGATGTTCCTTCCTGTTTGCCTGTGCCTTGAGTTGCCGTGATCCTGATTAAAATTTCATCCATTGCATTTCCTGCCTGCCGTCTCATACGTTTGGGTCCGTCAGGAAAACATCAGGAAACGTTTAGTTGCAACATATCCATGGTTTGCAGCAACGAACGCTGCCAACATTTACTCTGATGCCTGGGGTTGTGTACTTATTAATTTAAACATCAACCAATATTTTCGGTCAGAGTGCCTATAAATAAACAAATTTAAAGATGTGCTCCTTTGGATCTGGTGCAGCGTCCTTTCACACAATGTCCCACCCACAACAATATCTGATTAATAATCGGTATCCCTGCAAAAGGTCCTGAAAAAGCCATATCAGTCGACGCCTGAATCATATACATCCACATGCATATCAGCCAATGGAGCGACTACAGAGGTGGTTGTAATCTATGTTGTGTAAGTGTAATTGGGCCAGTGGAGGAATGTAACCAAGTACGTTTTCAGACTTCAAGTTATACAAGACACTTGTACTTGAGCTTTTATGACTTCTCTTATTTGAGGCTGTGCAGATATTGTCAATCCAGATCCAGCACTCTGTAGTTTGGAGAAGAAATTCAAACTCAGAATTTTAATATTTATAATATTAATGAGGTAATAATACAAACTCAGAAATATTTATTTTTTCCATAACTGAATAAACAAACTGTTTTCATTGGAAGGTCCCCAGAACCCCAGAGTTTGTTGAGGTATAAAAAAAATCAGTCAATGAAGATCTCTTCTGATCAAAACCTCCAACCAACTGAATATCCCTCACCTCGTCCTCCAATACAATAGCCATTAAAATCATGAAAAACACCTGCTCTAGAGTCAGTGTTTGGTTTGGGACACTGTGGAAACATGATGGTGTAACATGGCCGCCCACTCTTTAGATATCAAAGGCTCATTCTAAGATAACTAAAACACAACAATTCTTAGTTTAAGGCGATTATTCACTAATGAAAACATAATTATTTATTTTATATAACATAGCTGCCCCTAAATACTACGCTCTGGACCTTTAAATAGGAGATTAAAAAGTAAGTGAAGGACTTGAGGTGAATTTTGTGTAAGCCAGTTTTGGTGAATTTCTTCAGTCAACCAGCTGCTGATTTCCTCAGAGGAGAAGTTTAAAGTCACACTGCGCTGACTGCAGGGGGGAAACAAAAAGTTTGAATAGTTTTGAAGATGATCAGTGACCCAGAAGGGATTCCTGCGTGAGAGCAAAATGATTTGACTCTGTCTAAATCTTTGTTCAGTATGCCATGTGGAGGAGTCATCTAAATGCTAACAATGTTGACTGAGTCACATCGTCAGCTGGGAGCACATGTAGACGCCCCCCAGCACACACACTAACACACACACAAATAATGTGTCAATGGTTCTAGTCTGGTGTGTGATTGTTTGTTTCATCTAATGACTGGAGCTAACTCATAATGTAACACACACACACACGTACATGCACACACAGAAAGCCAGCTGGGCCTCTAGCTGCTATAATCTAGTCCTGTTCTGTTCAGATGCTCCAGCTCCAGCGGCTCTGGTGCAATTTTCAAACAATCCACATTTTCCGACCATCTGGTGTGGAAAAACAAAACACAAAGTGAGGCTGTAATTATTATCCATATGAGAATCATAACAAACCAACAGAACAGCTAAAAGCCTCCTCCATCTAGAGAAGAGCATGAAGTGGCACATGATGGATCAGCAGCCAGCGACGTTTTCATGGTGGAACCAAATAAATCAGTTTTAGATGAAAACTTCCAAATTTTCAATATGGTGAACATCACAGGCATACGTCACACTTGGGTGTCTGGGAGGCAGAAATTTTGGTTCGTATTACTGTGACAACACATTAACATGACTGACAGATGAGGAGGAAACTGAGTGGGATGTAGAGCCCTATGACTGGGGAGCTGCAAGGAAACACACAAAAAGGATCAAACTATGTCGTCTTAGATCATCCTCATGTAGAGTCTAAAGTCTTACCTGTAAGACTTAATGATAACAACTTTGCTCATCATCCATGATGTCAAAACGTCAGTCAAAGAAATAAAAAAGATCTTTGTTTAGTTTAACAACTGAATGTCTCCCCTGCCGCCTGCAGCGCTGTCAGCCCACATGTTGATCACACAGGGCGACAGAGGGGAGAGCCGTGCCAAGCAGCCATTTGATTGACATCTCATTTGAGCAGACAGGAGCTTCTAAGCCCGCCCTGGAGCCTACAACAGCCAATGAGTGATTGTTTGATGCATCATGTAACCAATGCGATGTCAAATCCAGTGATAGATTTATAAAGCCATAAACGTGGAAATTATACAAGTTTTATGCGCTTTGCTCTTTTTTGACTATTTTATATTGACAAAGTTAGTGTGAATAAGAAAATAAAGAACTATAATGAGTTTTTGCCCCTGTTACTCTCAAGCAGGGGTATTTTGAGGTCATAAAATGGCTTTTTTTCTTGCGAAGCGCCTGGATTTTGAAGTGTCATGTGTCCATTTTCAGTGATATTGTTCTGAAATTTGAAATTGGACCATGTAAGACTATAAGATGTGGACCCATTATGTTATCCAGCTAATAGGGGCAGTTACAGGTCATCTACAGGCTTATTTTTGCATTAAAAACATGTAGGTGAGAAAAATAAATAATAATTCAGCGTGTTCAAACTCTAACTGTTTAATGACAGAACCACTTACAGAGCTTCTGACAGCTGGTGGTTCAACAACAGCTTTCACATGACAGATTAACTACTTGTTGGAAAGTAACAAGAGTATCTAAGTCTCTATCTAAGTAACAGAGTATTATTATCAAAAATGTTGAATTAGTTATCAAAACAAATTTGAGGTAAATATTGTGGTAATTTCAAATACATTTCTAATAAATGACTTGCAGACCTGTAAAATGAAGCATTACCAAAAAACAAACAAACAAATAAAAACTGTGTCTTTAGATTCTGTAACAAAATAACAAAGGTCTGAAGAAGAGACGGGAACGAGGACAAGGAAACTATTACCTGCTGCTTTTATTGGACGAGACAAGGTTAGGACAGTACAGCAAACTGATGTTTCCTGATAATACAACCCTCAGTCTTGAGTGGTTCTAAATGAGTCTTGACTGATTATTTTTGATATCTATCATAATCCCTTCCTGCATCAGTCAGTTTCAGAGTCAGAGAGCTGCGAAGTGAAAGCATGGCTCTCCTTCATGTCACCACCACTCACTGGCAGTGTGTGTGTGTGTGTGTGTGTGTGTGTGTGTGTGTGTGTGTGTGCAGAGAGTGTGCATGTAGAAGGACATATTAGGGTCAATCGATAAAAGGGAGAGCCTGGAGGACTCAGGATGAAGAAAAGCAGGAATCCTCTCTGACCTCTCTCCCCTCCCTCTCTTCTCCTCCTCTTTCACTTCGTCGTCTCCTTCAGCCCAGGACTTCTGACCTTTTGCCCGAGCTGTGAAATGTCAGAGGATGCTTGTAATGTCACAACAGCTCATCGGTGAGGATGGGCCGTCGTTATGGAGACAGCATCACATCCACACGTTTGGTGAGACTTTTCCGGCTCAGTGAGAAATACCTGCCATCATTGTTTAACGCTTTCAATCCTGTGTGTTAGTGTCGTTGTTACCAAAGAGGCTGTCGCAAATACCACTGCCACAATACTTAAAGGTGTCATTTGTAGAGTATGGCCAGAATTCAAAGGTCGCTCCAAAAACACAGGGGGCAGCATATCACCAGTGTAGCTGACAAATGCTGCTCTTTGTTAGCTATCCTTGGCCATAGCTAGCTACCCTTGGCTAATTAGCTCATGGCTCAGTGAGCTGTGGAGTCAGTGGATCTTAAAGTGTAACTCTCGCCAAAATACAACCTAGGCTTTTTTTGTGAATGTACCCGAGTCAAACCTTCGTATAAAAGCATAATTATGACGAAAAAGCCACTTTTAAGATTTACTGTAGTTTCGTTTTCGGGTCAAAATAATTTTCAATTGCGTGCTAGGGGCAGCTTTATGGTAGCATCAAAATCGCTATTTTTAAAACACTAAGAAGACTCGACACAATAATAATAATAATCGACTGACTTAAAGGATAAGTACCGTTTTTTACAACCTGGACCTTATTTCTGGCAAAACATATGGTCATTTACTCACCCAGATAACTTTGGTGTCATTCGGCGTCGTTCGGACGAAATTAGATCCAGTGTAGCGGCGATATATCCATATAATGGGAGAGACGGGGCAGCGACACACAGCCTCTATATAACGCATTATCTGCCACGAAACTAGTTAATTTCATCAATATTTTGTTATGAAATGCTAGCGCTATTAGCCTCCGAGTCCGGGCTCGTCCGTTATCAACATCCGGGGTCAAACTAGCAGTAGCAGCTACAGGTAAACAAGGCGCGCTGTCGCGGGTGCGCGCGCAGCTCAGAGACGACATCTTCCAGGTCAGAGGTAGTAGATCAGCCTACAGACCCCGGATGTTGACAATAGACGAGCCCGGACTCAGAGGCTAATAGCGCTAGCATTTCATAACAAAATATTGATGAAATTAACTAGTTTCGTGGCAGATAATGTGTTATATAGAGGCTGTGTGTCGATGCCCCGTTACTCCCATTATATGGATATATCGCCGCTACACTGGATCTAATTTCGTCCGAACGACGCCGAATGACACCAAAGTTATCTGGGTGAGTAAATGACCATATGTTTTGCCAGAAATAAGGTCCAGGTTGTAAAAAACGGTACTTATCCTTTAAAACAAGCAGCAAATAACATCAAGACAATGGATGAACTACGATCCAGTAAAGGGGATGTGTGCACTCACAGGTCAAATAGTCCCTAACCTTATATTTCTTATCTTCCATACTCAAATAATCAAACACTGGCTGCTTTACCTGCACTTTAGTTTGATTAGTGTGATCTTGAGACACAGATCTTGAGCTGTAATCCTGCCTGACATGATTCAGTGTCATTTTGAGGCCTGCTGGCTGCTCTACTCCGTCTAAAAAGCACCAGTCTGTTCGCAGCTTATCTCAAATTGAGGTTCTCATAATGTTCTTTCAAATAATTTCAACCATTGGAACAAAATGACGTGTAATAGACTGAAGAGATGACTTCCTCCTGTGAGGATTCATTTCACCGTCCTCTCTCGCACTACAGAAACTCTTTTTCTTTATAAAGTAGTGTGGAGATGATATAACTCAAATAACTGATAAGAGCAGGTCTGTTGTGTTCCCAGAGAAAAATGAAATGTGCTGGAATGGCAGTCGGATATTGTTCAAGAATGGACAGGAGGGCTGTATGTGTGTGGCTCTTTTGTCCTCTGTCACATTACTTTTCCTTTTATGTGTCTTTTGCTTTTACTCTTATTATTTTTCAGCATTTGGGGCTGTAATGATGCAGGTGAAATGACTCTCCACTGTCTGCCGCCGCCTCTTTCCTGTTGATGTGTGTCCGAGTGAAGGCAGAGCAACCCTGTTTCTGTCACCGTCGAGATGACTGGTCTACCCGGTGAATATTCGCTCGGATAAATGAATTCGCTCATAAAATATTTTCAGCATTAATGGCTTGTGATGGAAGCTGTAAATTCGTGTTAAAATGAAGCGGCCATCTTGAGGTTTTGGCATTTCAATTATCCACAACACCCTGCGCGGCACACTCTGTCATTCTGTCAACTTTAATGTTTTAATATTCCGTTTTAAAAGCCTGCTCGCAAACACACACGCAAACACATACTCTGTGTATGTATTTAGCGCAAACACACACACAAATTTTGATTTATAGTCGGAGCTGTGCCTCAGTGACTAACCAGAGTAAAATATTTATGTGACGCCAGATGAATGACGTTCTCATACATTTTCAAGTGAGTCTGTGAAGAGGGATAATTTAGGAGGTAATCCATTTGAGGAGTAAGCAGGCATTGAGGAGAGCGTGCATCACGGCGTTGATGTCGACTGTAATATGTGATTATCTTGATCAGCATGACACCCGAATCCACACCACTTATACTTCATATCATTTCCGACACACACACGTAGGCTGCTGCATTCTGTATCTCTTTATCGACTGTTGCTGTTTTGTGCACTTTGTCTATTTGCTTTAAATTATTAAATGTCATTTTCTGTAGCTGTCAGACGTTTTGTGTTTGGAGGCTAGCCTACGTATAAAACATTTACTGGCCCTGGATATCGCAGCAGACCACCAGCATCTCAGACCAAAACAAACATGTGCTTGGATCACTCAATAGAATTGACAAAAAACAGACTGTTTTCTTAAAATGCAGTACATTACATTAGAAATGTAAAATTGCAACATAAAGACATGTATAAAAGTTTCAACATATCTTTGTTTTGCAGAGACGTGCATTGCCAACATTTATTCTGGTGTTTGGATTGAGAACACACACAGAGGATGTGATTTTCTCTCATTATTTCACTGTATCACACATCAAATGGATGTTTGCTGCACTATTAATCTTCCAAATCTTACATATTTAACCTTTAAATAATGAATCAGATTTGCTCTCTTGATGTAATCCTGTTATTTGCTCCTGCGTCCAGGGGTATTTTTGTAGTTTGACCATCATCCCTGCCATAATAACTGGAAATCCCATACAGTATTTCAGATCCCCGCCACTCCAAGTTTCCATCCGGTATTTTTTTACCTGTAAAACTATATTTTCCCTTTAAGTTACACGGAACACAATTACACTCTTGGATTGGTTCCAGTGACAAACAATGCAGCTTGGACGCTCTGCTGGCAACAATAAACCTCGGTTGTGAAAACCAGCTGCTGATATCACACAGAAAGATAAATCCTATACATTTATTTACATAAATGAATGCATCACTTATTGTTATCTTTCACATACTCCAAATGCAATAAGAAAAGGAAAAGAAGGAACATTATGGATCAGTGAGCAGAACAGAGCGATGGCTGGCTGCAGAGCCACAGGAGGTGTGCAGAAGAAATAAACACAATACATCTCCGCACTCGGCCCCTCCAACTATACATCAGTCTTCAAAACAAACGACCATCAGTTCCGGCCCAGAAACTCCAATTTAACTAAAATTCAACACAATTAGCTTTAATAATTAAGGATTACCTTGGAGCCACTGCAGCCCGTTTTGTGGCTGCTGGCAAAAAGTGATCTACTGGGCCGAGTCACACACTAAATATGTAAAAGAAATTGTGAAAATACTAGAATTACCCTTGAAATGGTGGTGTGACTAAGCCTTAGTTGGATCTCTTTTGTGCCAGAGCGACAAACCCTGCAGAGCTGTAGACAGCTTTAGATTGTTAAAAGAAAAATTGTCACCAGGTGTGATGGTGCCTTTTGTCGCAAATGACCAGTCGAATCCGAACTTCTTTTGCTTTCGCTGGTCATGAGCTACAATCGAGACTGAGTCAGAAAGATCTGAATGTCTTGTGCAGCCTATAAAACCGTTTTTAAATAGGCATCTTAATTCAAGGGTTGTATCATAAAGTCACGTGAGACTTGTTCAGGCACGTTGTAGATCTATAAAGCCGGGAAAATAGAGCAGCACATGCCTGCACAGACATGTGCAAACATCAACAACTGAACTGTGCTTTTCCTTCTTCAGTGTGAGTGACACTCCGGCTGCTTCTTCTCTTCCCACACACTAACACAACTCCGAGGAGAATAAAAACCCGTGTGCGCAATCGAAAATACCATCTGCCTTCTTGAGAACAGAACTTGTGTTTACTACCTGACTTGTTTGAAATGGTTGAGATGTTGTGTTTGGAGATTTCTCTGATCAGAGGTGTGCCTGTAACTGATGCGCACTCGGTTAAACGTTTTTAGCCGTTGTGACGTTCGTGATGGAAAGACTTAGAGGCAGCAGGAGCCCGTCCCCACTCT
Organism: Pagrus pagrus; assembly: GCF_965226575.1. Taxonomy (NCBI): domain Eukaryota; kingdom Metazoa; phylum Chordata; class Actinopteri; order Spariformes; family Sparidae; genus Pagrus; species Pagrus pagrus. Next base: position 18,635,466 of record NC_140200.1, on the reverse strand, counting down.
CTCCCTTTTTCACCCCATTGCTTCCAATACAGAGAAGATAAATCAAGTGCCACGAGTCCATTGATGTGAGGGGAAATAGATGGGCCGTTTGTTGACAGAACTCATTTTCCCGCTTCCAGGTAATAAAGTACACCGTGTTGTGTTTTCTTCTTCTACTTCTTTTTTTGGCTGTAGCTGGAGGTTTGCCACATCATCCGCCTTCCCTCCTTTCTTCCTGTGTCACTGGTTCGTCTTGACAAATGGGTGTGCTTGGTAGCAGACGGTCATAGTGATTGGACTAGTGCACACACACACACGCATATACACACATTTACGTTCAGTCTAGCCATGTCTGCTAGAGGCACCTGCTGTAGCCTGTGAACAGGTGCGCTCTGCTAATAAACTCAGCAGGAGCTCTGATTCTGCTTTTATTGTTGCGGTCTCTATCATTCCCCCCTGGCTTTGTCTTTCCCTCTGTTTACTCCTGACCAGGTGCAGCACTTTACCAAACCCCCAGCCAAAAATATTCATCAGATAACGATATAGCGAATGCACAGGGAATAAGCCGTAAGCAAGCTATAATTGACGCCCATGTGATTAGAACAAACATTTGCATCCATCAATATCAGCACATTATGTGTGTATAAGGCATACCAATATACATCCTTCTCCTTCTGCCGTAACCCCTTTTTTTATCCATGTATATCCATACTCGCCTGGGGGGATGGTTTGACTGTATGTGTGGACAGTTTGCCGGCTATGCAACATTGATCACTGCTGAGACGAAGAGTCTCGGGAGGCAAAAGCTGTTGGATGTCTCTCTTTCCGCTTTAACTCGATTGCTAAGAAGCTCCATGGCAGAAATCCAGTTTGAATGTAGCTGGAAACATTGAATCTCAGCAATTTTAGGCCACGGGGGAATAAAACGAAAGCTTTCGAGTGTAAAACTTTATAGCAGTATCAATGTTGAAAGCTTAAATGTTTCAAATGTTGAAGGAGATTTGGTGGGAAATTGAGAGTAGCTTCACGACAAGGACAGGGATGTTAAAGTGATCTTTTAAGTTAATACATATTACGGCATTATATCTGCTGGCATTGCTGTCTGAGCCTGACACTGTGGTGGACGCTGTCGGTTGGTAGGTCAGGTCAAAGCATCAGTATTTGACGAGTTCAGAATCAGACTCAAAAACCTGTTTTCTGGATAATCTGGAGATTCAAAGGCAAAACACTTCATTCACAAACCTGCTCACAGCAATATTTAGCTACCTGTAATTGTTAATGACCTTTCCACAATTAGGTCCGCTCGCCCTAATCCTCACTCTTGGAGCAGGTAGAAATTCACTGTTTTGTTCAAGAGCTCTACAGCGGGTTGGTCTGCTGCAGGAGCTGATACCTCGCTCTCTAAACTCACTCCACCACCCACACGTTCTGCATCTTGACTGAACAAAAGCAGCATATAAATATATGTTTGAAAGCACATATTTGTCAGACGCCATGTTTCACATTTTGTAGCTCTGCACTTGGTTACCTACTGGATGCAGCGGCCCGGGAGTGATTTTTAAGCAAGCACAGGCTCGGGGAAAATTTAATAAATGTGATGTGGTGTTTGGGTGCTCTCAAGTGACAGTTTCACTTGCACTGTAAAATGCTTGCATGCACAGGCAATTTTATACACAGGACACGTGCTGAGATGTGTGGATGTATGTACAAATGTGGGCTTAACACACTTATTATTCAAATGCACAAATATCATACATGCTGTGTGAGTTTAGTGTGTTGTGCTTCTCTGCCAGGTCTAAGATGAACAGCAGGAGAGTTGTCTCCCAGGGAAGAAATATAACATAACTCAACTACACCCCAAAAATGAATCATGAATCATAAATCAGCACTGTGAACAATAATGCAATAATATCCATGTAACTCAAGAAGAATCCCAGAAATACTTTTGGAACTTGAAATAGTTAATTTAAAAACATATAATAGGCTGCTATCTAAATACTACAGACTTTTGAATGAAAATACTTCAGCTGTAATGTAATTTAAATAAGTTTTGTCTTTCCTGTAATATTTTAGTTGCAGCATGCTACGTAGTTACGTTCATTTACATTTCATGCATATATACGTCATCCATGATTAATTACATGCCTAACAGATGGTGCGTTCATGTGCTCCTTGGATGGTCCAATTTCCAGTTGAAGTAGGGAAGTAGTTCTTCTGACGTCGGTGTGTTCATGTGCGCTGAGGGTTTAAACAACACGTTGAAAGCTGTTTCCAGTAAGACAAGGAAGAGCAAAGTAAATGAAACAATGACCTTACAATGCATGATGTTGGCAATAGTTTTTTACCATCAACATGATGTTTACTTAATGAATTACTACAAATACATAATATTTTATTAAGAAATATATATATATACATACATATATATACTATATAGCAGCTTCCGGTCCACACCGATAGCTGCTTGTCCCATTAGCTGACATTTGCAAACTATTAAGCCAAGACTGCAACTAAATCACTCTCTTAATCCACGTCACCACCAGCAGCTTTCTCAGAGACTCACAAACCAACTGCTGTTTCAAAGCAAGTTGAACGCCAACAGCCAATTTTTCAAGGTGCAACAGAAGCATGATGTGACAAATTACCGCTCCCAGGGAGCCACAAGTGCAGCCGATAATGTTACTTTTCACATTACTGCTGTTTTGAGGAAGAAACAACGGGAATGCAGTGACGGGAAGTGAGCAGCAGATTTCTGCCGTGGCCTCTTCAACTTTCACATCCCCTCTGAACTTGCAGTGAACTTCTCGTTTTCCTCACCTCCTCATGGCCTGACGCGTATTCATTTTTCTTTCAGAAACTATTGATCCGTCTTTCCCCGCTGCAGCCATGAATAAATCACAAGAAAGTGACAGAGAGGCTGTGGTGGCTGGCAGACGCTGAAGGACTGAGAGGGAGGAGGAGGCTCTCTGCTGACTTTCAACTGGCCCGTTTGAAACCGTCTCAAAACACCTGGTAGCCATCACGGCTGCAGTGTCAGTCGGATGGAATGATGAAAAGACATATTTTTGTCATATCATGGCAGTGCTTCTATGTGGATTAAGCCCTCCGTCTGTCTGTCTGAAAGAAAACAGGACCAAGTGGCTCTTTAAGCTGAATTCAACCCTCTGGTGTATCTGGTGCAGTGTGGAGTGATTCAGAGCATGCATGGTGCACTTTGGGGAAAGCACTTTCCTGTAACAACATGACAGTATAATTATGCACAAAGACAAATCCATAGAAAATGTTTTTTTTTCTGGATTTGGTAGAAAAACATTGACCGTCCAGCACAAGACGTGAACTCAACCACATCAAACGTTGTTAGAAGAGCGCCATTTTTCGTGTCATGTCGTCACATTTCAGGCTTAATTTTATGAGTTTTGTAAATGCAGGAAATGATGACGTCAGGTGGCCTTAGTTAAAAGTTACAATAATAAATATGTCCTTAATGTGAAAGGGGCACAGTCGCACAGGTGTAAGCAACAAAAATACTTGGTTAGGTTTAGGAAAAGATCGTAGTTTGGGTTAAGATTAGTACGTTAATGCGACATAAGTCGGCTAAGTTAAAAATAAAAAACTTTTGGTTTCACACAGGACACGATCAACAACCTCTTATTCAGATTCATGTCAGTGGTTTTAAGTATACTGCTCAACAAGCTCATAATGTTGAGGTGTCCACACAGGTCTACCACATAATGTATTAAGTGTTCTGTTTTTGACTTGTATTACAGATGCACATGTTTCAAAGTCCACAGCTTTAGGTCGTATTACCTTCTGGTCAATACAATCCTTTCTTGTGCTGTGAAAAGGAGGAAGTAAACGGGATTTGCATTTGTGTATTTAGCGTCTCAGTTCTCATTTCATCAGAGTCTGTGATGTATTTCATCATCCCCCCTTCACTCTATCAGTGAGGTGGATTTACGTCGGTGCTGAGTAAGCGCTTCCCCAGCCACGCCCTGCCAAATCAAATGTCACACGATCTCCTGGGGTATTAATCACTCTCAGGCACACACACACACACACACACACACACACACACACACACACACACACACACACACACACACACACTATCAGGCCCAGACACAGAAAGAAAAAGAGAGGAAAGGTCACGATAAGAAGTTTGATATTCTGGAAACACGTTGTAAACATGCTCTCGGGCCCTCACTCCAGGTTCACGCATTAAGTTTTCATAGGCAGGTTGTGTCTTGTCCTCCTGCCTCTTTGCATTCCTGTGTGTGAGATAGAGAGTCTGAGAGCATGATTCTAATAATTTACGTTCCTGGATAGCACAAACAGATGTTTTGGTATGTAGAAGTGTTTTTCTTCTTGTTTTTCGTTGTTTCTCCCTGACCCACCAGCAGGTCAGTCCTTTCATATTCATCCTGTGCAGCTGAACAAACAAAAGGAAGGTTGAATTTGGAGGAAATCTAAATAAAATGATGCACAAGAGATTTTTGAATATTTCTTAAACAAGCTGATAATACAATATACAGCATGGAAAAAGATCATTTAGAAGCTTATAAGCCACTACATTCTACACTGTACGTTAACTGGTTAAAGCTGATTGTCCAAATCAAAATAAAGAAAAAGAAAATATAAGGAACTGTTTTTTTTCAGTTTCATACTGTTTTACTTTATGTGGCGGACCCTGCCACCTTTCTAGCTTCAAACAGTGCTCTGGGACCTTATTTTCCTCTGAGAACAGCTTGTTTATTCACTTATGGAGAAAATAAATATTTGTGAGTTGGAATTGTAACCTCATTAATAAAATGTTAATGATGCCATCACCATGGTTTCCTCGGGTTAGCCTAAAAAATACACCATCTCTTCCACTATGTCCTAAACCACTGGTTTAAAGGCACCAGACAAGAGAATTAGCACTACTTATTTCTTATCTCCATGAATTACGTAACTCCTCATATTCGTATAACAGCAGTGGATTGAAACGCAAATACATTTGTTTTTTCTTTTGTAGATTTCTGAAAACCAGGTTTCTGACATGTTGATCTGGGCTGCACACAGGTCTGTATCAGGTGTTTTTATTGGTATGACGTTTATATAATAAGAGTCCGACATCTTTCACAGCGGTCTGTTGTAAACCAAACAGGAACTACATTTAAAGTTGCAGTTGGACACTGCGTCTTTGTGAGAGGCGTGAGGCTGTGGCAGTAATAGCAGAAAGATGAGAAATGACTGATGATCACACAAGAGGAGAACAACTGAAGTCTGAGGAGAGTCTCTGCCAAAGAGATTAAAAAGAAACTCAGCAGGCAGGACTGTGTTGCCAAAGCAGCAGTTTTTTAATTCCACCAACCGTGCTGTAGCACTGCCATGAAAAAATGCTCAGAAACAGACGCGACCTTTAAGTAATACAAATGTGCAGTAGTACTGATGCCTATAATTCACATTAAAATGAGGCCAACGTCATAAATAAAGGAAATAGGGCATTTTTAAAGAGGAAAACGTTGAGGATCACTTGCATTAAGGACATCCACAAGTTATGATTCTTTCAGCTGCAAAGAGATTAAAAAACAAAGCAAAACCAGAAAAGGATTTCTTCAACAGTCAATGCATTGTTTGTGATTATCAGTCAAAAAATACAAGGTCATACTTTTCAAATAAAAGCAGGCGATTCAGACCAACCAGTTGGATTTTAAAGTTCAGTTCAGTCAGTGCATGTGTGAGAGAGAGTACAGTAGGAGGTTTTACTGTTTCCATCCAGCTTTTATAACGTGACACACAGACATGTTCAAATGGAAACTCGGCATCCTCCTGTAATTTCCCTGTTTTCCTATAAACAAGTGGCCTTTATTATTTGGCCTGTTATTATGAGATTTGTCCGTCAAGTGCTATAACGGTGAAAGTGTGTTATCAAAGCAGTATTTCCTTTCAACAATCAACTCAGTTCAAATCAAATCAAATGTGTCCTTCTTTGGACTATAAAGGAATACTGATGGACTCTACCACAGGCTAAATGCTAACACTATTATGGGAACATGCTAACAATGAAATAGTCAACAAGCTCGCATGCGGACTCCATTTCTAAACTAACATTAGCTACCAAGACGAGACACTCGAGAACATCTGCTCACATCTGGCCAATAAAAGAGTGATTATTACGTGTAAATTGCTACAAATTGTTACATAGAGATCCTTTAACCATGTTCACCATCATTTTTTGCCATGTCAGCACTATCACGTTTGCTAATTATAACTATTAAACAGCACTAAGGTGCAGCTGAGGCTGACTTTAGTCTCGCAGGACTTGATGATGGTGCCAGAGGAAAATTTAACAGCAACACATTTTGTGGTCATTAAGATGTTGTTGAGACATTTCACTCAAAACCACACAGAGTGCCGAAGGAGTCCTAAAATCCGAAAGTCGGTTAGTATTTTTGCAATTTTGGTTCCCTCGTCTTGAAGTCAAAGGGTTTATTGAATTGGTATTAGGTGAGAAAAAGCTTAAAAGATTTTCACGTTTTTGTTGTACAACATAAAATACTGCGGTTGCTAACAAGTGGCTAAATGAGACTACAGAGGTTGTCAGAGATATTAAACGCCATCGCCCCGAACACGGAGACACATCTATTCACCAGTCTGTTTTTACAGGGAGACTTAACTATTTTAACTCTGACTTTCCAACCTGCAGATTTATCACTTTATAGTTAAGGTGTCTATAGTGTAGTGTAGTAGAAAGCGTGTGCTGACATTGAAGCCATTTGAGATTGAGATATTTCAGTCTAGACCAAAGTGGTGGACCTGTGATGTCATCCCAAAAGCTCTACAGCTAGCATAGCTAAAAATATGTCCTAATAAACTGATGGGATACAAACCCAGTATAGAGAAAGACAGGAGACAGAGACTAATGGACAGAAGGTATCAGAAAAAGACAGTCAGACAAAAAACAATCTCATCCATCTGCACAGGTCTGATTTCACACAGGAAATGGGTTTCTTTCTGTCTTCATTCTTCATTGATTCTTCTCTCTCTCTTCACCTTCTCTTGTTATTTCCATCGCTCCTTCACATGGATGAATGAATGGATGGAAAAATAAAAAAAAAGGATGCTGCATTTCTTCTGAGGTTATTTATTTCCTGTTATTCAGAAAAACACTCTGGAGAGAAAAACAGAGAAGAAATGTAAGATGTCAGCTGGTGTCTGTTAATGGACACACATGCTGCACAGGAATTAAATGTTAATCATGAAGGATGTCTGTTTTTGTACACTTAATATATGCATGTATTTTCAACTGTGAGGGGAAGAAACCAGCCAGCGAATCATTAATATCCTGTATATTCTTGCATGACTCGGTGTGAATGTCCACACATATTACATGGGAAGGTTGCTCCGCACCATCACACAGCGTTTTGGAAGCAGGGGTAAAAACAGCTACTTTCCTACGACTAAGTTTGGCGCTGAGCTACACCCTGAAGACAAAGTGGTTTGGCATTCTCACCAGCGCAGATGTCATTGAGTTCATTGATTTCTTCTTGAACTCTGAGGAGGAGGAGATCCTGCAAGATTTCCTGCTGCTGCTCCTCAGCCTCCACCCCGAGAAGCTCCAGGTGATGATCCTTTAATCTCAGCAATGCACGGCCTGGAAGAGAGATGCCCGTGTTTGTGTATTTATTCACAGACTGGATGTGAAGCGAGTGTAAATGAGTCGAAATCTTATTTAGCAAAAGAATTAACATCTTCCTGATATGTGGATCTTCTTATCTGACACTCGGGCCAATAAAACAAGCTGAATTTAATGCCTGAGCTGTACCTGATATAGCGTGTTTAATTATGGCCATTTGGAGCGTGCTCATGTGGGCTGGAAGCTGCTCCTGCACCCACTCCAACACATCTTCCACCGACCACAGTGACACTCGCTTTGACAAGTCCATCGCCCTGAAACCACCCCAGCAGCACCCTGAGAAGGCAAAAACATACAGTAAAGAGAAAAATCCTAAAAATTGTGTTGTGCAAAATGTTTTGCCCCTTTATTGCGAGTATTTACTCCCAAGTGCCCCTTGTAAGCGCTCACTCATGTCTGTTGTAAAAGAGTTTTTATGTTTTACATAACTGGGTTTGGCCACTTGACACAAAAACACCCTCTTTCGCACCCCTTATTGGAAGAGACAACAAAGACAGACAGTCAATGTATTGCCCCTATATTTCAAGACATGACTTTTTGATTTGACCTTGCGCGTCTGTAGTTTTTATGTGCAATGAATGATTATTATGGACATTTTATGTGCACCCTCCTTTAGTATTAATCTCCACATGGAATGGTTAAGGTGGTAATTTGTCTCGGATCCAGATAAACTCTTTAGATCAGGGTGAGAAGTGGCTGGGTACTAGCCACAAATTAGCCAGAGTTCTTTTTGTGATGTCCCGTTTCCAGATCACACGATGAAACGATGACCGAAACATTTAATGGTTAGAGTTCTGAAGATAAAACTCAAGTTAATTAAACTAGATTTTTTTCCTTCAGACTGGCAATAAACAGATCATCATACAGTAAATGTTGACTGCACAATGCAATGGATGACACCATCTGCGTCTAGATTGGTTCCCTATAAACGCCACGTTCACGCTGCAGTTTCACCAGGCACAAAATCTCCCACTAAAATGAAGGCTGACTAGCGATCTAGTCAAGCTGGCAGGCTTGCACAAGTTCTATCTGCTTTCTGCATTATCAACTAAATGAATGAGGAAAAATAATACCATAATATAATTGGAAACTTTTTCAAAAAGTTTTTCAAAGCAGCTTGAGCGTTGGCCAGGAGGAAGTACCTCGTTGAGATAATACTTGGTTTTCTACTGCGACAACTTAATGACTCATCACTTGTTGTGTGTTTGGCTGCAATTAATCATGTTTCTTATCAATTGAGCTGTAAATCATTTTCTCAGTTTATTGATAACTAGTTTACTCAAAACGAAATCTGGAAAAAACAGCAAGAAAAGTCCTGAATTTTCTCCTGAAAAGAAAATGTAATTTTTAAATAGCTTGTTTTGTGCAAACAACAGTTCATAATCCTAATATTTTCATTAAGAATGATATAAAACATGGCGAAGAAATGGTTTGTTTGTTCGGTATTTCACTAAGGACGAGGGTCTCAGCTGTACTCCATTTTCAAGGTTTACTGTATGAAAATTGCTAATGTACATTTGCTTTAACCATAGTACTGAATTCTACCATTTATATAATATAATAAAATATTTCAAGATTATATCAAGTTGCTTGTCTGTCAGGATATACTTTTTAGTAACATTATAATAATGCATATGTTAAACCAAATAACCCTCATGACTTTTGTTTAAACCAATCAGAAATAAGTGTAAATTATTAACAGAATGTGAAGAAATAAAAGTTTTGACATTATATCAAAGATGTCTCTGTACTATGTTGCAGAGGTATCTTTTTTAAGCTACCATGCTAACCTGCTAGCCTAGCCAATTTGTACAGAGGTAGTATGATAGAAAATAACACTAACACTCCCCCAATGCACCAAGATCCCAGTCCGGACAGAGACAGCTATAACAACCGCTAGCTGCACTGTTTACCGTGCTTACTAGCTAACAGCAAGTAGTTAGCAGCAGTTAGCGGTTTCTCTGGGGATATGCTGCCCCCTATTTGTTTGGAGTATGAATTCGACAGGTGGCCACTTCTTACATATTGCACCTTTAATGGTCATTGTACCTGATGATGATACTTATAATTGTGTAAGACCCTAAGTGATACCGTGAAACTGTGATATTTTCTGAGATGGTTATTGTAACGTGAAAATCACATACTGTTAAAACCCAACTGAACACCAGCAGCACTGTGATGAAAATAACCCTGAAAAGTGTTACCGGGATTATTAAAGTTCATTGAACCAGATTCTGAGCAGAGTAATTCAGCCTCCGTCACTGTGAACGTGCAGCCGTCCCTCTGCAGCAGCTCATGTGCAGTTTTTGCCCCGGGCACAGTGGGCTGAGGACATTGTAGTCTGTGGTAGACCCTCAAAAAAGTGAGGAAATGTCATTTTCTCTTGATATTTGACGCTTTGGATTAAATTTCCTTCTCATGTGGTGTCACCTTCTTACACACTATAAGCCTATTTTCCAGTGATTAATCCAACAACGTGCTGAACATGATGACAAATAGCTGAGCACGGTTGAGGGATTCCTCGGAGCTGAACATAACAGCAAGGTGAAACCAAGCAGCTCCGACTCTCTGAGGTCAAAAAAAGTTCTGCCGTTTTCAAGAAAAGTTGCCTCTACGCCTCCGGTTCATTTGGCTTTCCTCCCAGCCATATCCTCCTGGGCTGCACCGCTATAGGGCGAAAACTGCTAAACTGTTGATGTGACCTTTTCAGCGGGCCAGTCTAGTTATTGGGTTATAAATATAGGAATGTAATTGCCTGTGTTAATTAAGGGGGATGCGTGATTGGCCAGGGCAGTAACGAGGTCCCGGCGGAGTAATTGACATACAGAGAGTGAAGACCTTTACTCCGGGGCAAAGACACTGAGGAGACTTCTCTTCAGAGTCGGGGCGAACTGAGGATAAAGAAAATCTTACTGTTGTCAATAACTTTAATTTTATGCCTTAGGATGGCGTTTCTTCAAGTATATGGCCCCCAAACTGGGCCTGAATGAGTCTGCATCTGCAGGGGGATAAAGTGACTTGTAAACGAAAGTAATATACAGCAGCAAGCAGGCTGGAAAATTGGCTTTTTGTACCACTTGCTTGACTATGTGATAGGTTTTTACATCCCTCTACTCTCTACTATATTTAACTGCAACTTATTGGCTAATGTTTAATTCAAATGGATGTCTCTAAATGTATATTAAAAGTATTCAACAGCTGAACTGAAGTGCTTTAATCTCTGTAACGCACCACCTTTCATATTATCTGCTCCTGCTGCCACCTTCTGCTTATACTCTGACAGTTTTATGGAGCTTCAAGGTAGCTGCAGCAAGTTAAAGTGAATGTGTGGGCAGCACTGTAAGTTTTTCTTGGCAACTTGATTTCATAAACAACATCGGAAACTGTATTGTAAGTACAATGCCAAGTGTGTTCACGGAATGAAAAGTAATGTGATGTTGTAAACACAAAGCGGTGCATTAATATCACTGTGGGTGCTTTATTTAAATAACCAACACTCTCCCAAACTTGGAGAAAAACACTTTGTTTGGTCGTGTTTATCCGTCTTTGTACGTGACTGTGCCTTTAGTTTTGATATCCTGCCATTGCACCAGTGGGTAGAGAGGGTTCTTCTTATTACTTTTCTGTCATATCTCTTGTGCAGACATGGGTATAATTACATTTTTTGTGAGTTACCTGAGTTTTAGTAGCGATAGAAAAGCAATAGGTTCTTTGATACCTTCGTTGAGGAATGGAAACAAAACCTTTTTTGTCATAAAAAGACTGGAATTTCCGCCTGGTGGTTGTATGTTCAGGAAATGTGTTTTGTGAGTCAGTGACCTCTGTATGGTACAGTAGCCCTGAGAGGCAAGTGAGACTTTTCTTTCTTCTGGTGATCCATTTTCTAAGTGATCTAACTTATTTTCTCTCCTGTGTTTATGACTTTCTTTTTTTGGGGGGGGGAAAAAAGTTTTGCGATAATCGTTAAATTTTTAAAAGTGTAAAAGTTTGTTAATTTATCCATCTGTGAAAAATTGAAAAACAAAAACAAAAATGAGAAAACACAATGCTTCCGGCCACCGCAGTCACTGGCACAGAGGCGTAAAAACACAAGTAATTACCCAGCTTTGCTAAAATAAAAATACAATCTAAGATTTAAATTAGAAAATTACAAACACAGCCTTAATATTGTTACACTCATTCAGATTTACATTCCATTAGAAAACAAATGAATACTAACATTTTCATACAAATATTGTGTAACCATAAGACGACAGTCATCCAGCAGCTCCATTGAATTTTCTTTCCCTCTTTAAAACAACTACATGTCTTGGAAATTAAGCTTCAAATGGGACTGATCTCATATGGTACAAGGAACCAAACTAGACCCAACCATAAACACAAGCTGTATGTTTAAGCTGCAGGCTGCACTCATCCCACATGCATCCAAAGGTGTAGCTCTACCATCTTGTGGTGCCTTGCAGAATTACTCCATCCCTTAATGCAAGCCTTTATGAAAGAGTTACTGTTCAAAGCCCTAACTTCAGCTCTCTAATCTGCAGCTTTTCTCAGTTTAGCATGATGCCATCTGGCCTTATTGTATAATCTCTCCTATGATTGGAGACTTAGACCACTTTCTGTTCATAATTCAAACAATTAGAGCTTGATTGTGTCTCCTTTTAGCGAATGAAGACACAATCTGTCTTTTGAGAATGTGTTAGCCTAACACTTTATACACGCTTCATTCATCACTTCATCCAAAACTTCACTGCCGTACAGTCGCACTGAGCAAAGCTGAGCAGAAACTAAAAAACTGTTTCCAAATGTTCACATTTTGACTTAATAAGGTATGTTCTTGTAAACATCCTATTGCCGAATTTAAAGCAGTGTCTCTCACACGTCTTGTCCGTGTTACAACAGGTAGGTACCTTCTCTGGTAAATGCACGAGTTAAAATAGAAACATTTTGACTAGAGTTTGGCGTGTCGTCCTGTGCGCATAAGAAGGTAGAAGGCCCCGCCCAGACGCTTTACAGTCACCCATCAACAGCTGTCTTTCAATAACATCAGACATTCATAACAGACTTGAGGTAACACAACTCACTGACATATTTACAAGCTTTCTGGGTGTTTTGGGTGAGTTATAAGTCATATTTACCTCCGCTCCGGTCCGGTTGGTACTGTAAAAATGTTAATGGCGACCCTTGTCTGTACCTGTTCAGTCCGTGAAGTGTTCCTGGCTCCGCCCACTCAGCAGGGCGCGCTCCTTCCGCTGCATAACTGCTCGTGATGCCTTCAAGTGCAGTCACAAATATTGGGATCTGTACAGTGCATGCACATATTATATCGTGTTGAATCAAATCACATTAAAACATAATTTGTACTTAATGTGTCATCATAGGAAAAACAACTACACATTCAAGAGTAAGCTTTTCCTTCACGTGAAAGTGTTCTTTATTGTTTCTTTCAAGTTTTATTTTTAGGCTCGTATGCATGGATGTGTGAACTAGAGGTGATGAGGGGGCTGCAACACCTAAATCAAGGCCGAATTTACAAGAAGGCCAAAATAATTAAGAATTGGTCAGATACAGCGTTTCACAAAGTTTATAAAGTTTCTGTTAACTTAACATCTTACAAAATTGAGCCATTTTTTAAGGGATTCTGGGGAATTTCTATCTTTCATCTCCTTGCTGTTGTTGACTGTAATTGATGTGGCTGTTTTGACCTATACTGCCAGTACTTTTTACTCCTCTAGTTTTTTGGTGACTTTAGTTACTTTGTAGATTACATGTGCCATCAGAGCCAAATATCACACTTTTAAATTAATTTATTTTATACTGGCAATTAGAATAAAAGAGAAAAAGAAAACACTATCCATTGGCTTACCCTCTGCTGCCAGCAGAGGGCGCCAGCGTAGAGCAGGTGGAGCCACAGCACCTTTCTCCGGTTCTCAGCTCTCCGCCAGCTGCTCGGCAGGCTCAGCAAACTTCAGCTGGAGTTTTGTGATGGTCACATGACGATGCTGTGGGTATATTACTGCAAATGTCTGAACTGGGTCTGCTTCACATGCAGAGCTGCTGACTGTCTGTCTGTCTGTCTGTGCGGTGTGCATGCTGCAGTGTCTCACTCTGACTGGGCGATTCATTTGATGCAGTGCTGGATGACAGTTTGACAGCTGACAAGAAAAGTCTGGAGTTACAGCGTCTAGAGGCAGCTTCTTCAGGGGAATTATGAGAAACGTGGAGCTGTGATTTCTTCTTCCATTTGACAGCTGACAAGGTGAGAGAGGAGGACTTGTATCTACTAGTTTTATCTCAGTCTTAGTGTTTAAACTTTACTTATAATGCTTTAACTTCTATTTTGATTGTGCAGTGCTTGCACCTGTTTTGAACCTCAGTGGACTGTGTCACCTGTCATTACTTTTTTAGGAAGAAATGCAAAATACAAAATATATAACCTACTAGGGAGCTCTGGTATTTAAAAAGTCACATCAGTAAGTTCTTAGTAGCATATCAGCAAAGTTACTCATAAAGGGACATTGCAAAAGCTTATTTTTTTTAGTGATTAATGCCTGTTTGCATTGAGAGTTAACAGGTTAAAGACATTTATTCAGCATCTAAGCTCTAAAATCACCACATGATTTATTGCTGAGTTCAGTGCAAGTCACACTTTGACCTTTAAAGGTGGCAAACTGTTTGACATCTGTGAAATATTTATTGCAATTAGACTGAGTGACAGCAGATACGGAGCTGACTAACAGGACAGGAAGTGCACGTTCAATGGAGCTCATCTGCAGAAAATTGTTGCTTTGTGTTTCAGCGGTCATGGGTGAAGTATCTCTGCCCATAATTAACCGAGAGAAATGGGTTAATGTTGCACATGGATGATTGAGCGATGACATGGGAGGTTTGTCTATATGGTTGGAGAGAGATGGTGCCTTCAGGGACTCCAACTGAGCTCTCTGCTTCTAATAATTACATGACTGAATATGTCCCATCAGATGTGCACTGACTTTTAAATTTGTTTTAGTAAACTGACAGTATGTAGCTGCTTGCTCTGTTGAATCATTTAACATGTTCCAGTAGTGGTTCTGCCACAGACCACACAGACTGGTTCCCTCTGACCTGCAGACAATCGGATGCTCAGTTGGGGGCAAATCTCACGACGCGACGACGCATGACAAGATAATTACTTCCTGTCTCGCTGAGTGAATCTTCACTAGTCCCTCTCTCTTTCTCTCTCACACTACAAGTTCTGTCTCTCTCTCGTTCCATGTATCAGCTACAGTTGTGGAAAGTAACTAATTAAAGTTTCTGTATACTTTTCATATTAGGATTTTACATAAAAAAAATTAAAAATACATTTATAAATTACAATCCATGAGAGATTAGAGCAGTGGTTCCTAACCTTTCTGTCTCGTGACCTCTCACAAAGCAGCAGTGTCTGGTTGAGGCTCCTTGTCACGTTAAAGATGTCTCTGTGAGTTGTCAGCACTTCCACCAGAGAAACATTTCCCCTCTTAACCTCTCACACGGTTTCATGTAAACAACTGCTTCAGACTCAAAGAGGAAAAAATATCCAGTATTTCCCAAAAAAGCAAAGATTAGAATTTTGAAAGATTAGATAAATTTGTGTTTCAGAACTTTGTGTTTTCTTCGCTCCTCCCCCATTAATCTTCCTACGACATCTCAGAGTAACCTTGTGACCCTTTGGAAGGGTCAGACCCCGAGATTGGGAGCCACTGCACTCAATAAAGATGTTAAAACTAGCTCCACTTTGATCTGACACAGCAGTAAATGCCTCAGAATTAACATTAAGACTTTGCAGAACAAGTACTTCTGCTTTTGATACTTAAAGCTGCTACAAGGAACTTTCATTTTTTTGTTGATCCTGGATGATTTTTCGACAAAGCAAAACAAACTAAACTTTGCTTTAGTGCCGTAGCACCAGACTACAGAGCAGCTCCTTTCTTCAGGCTGTGAGACTCCTCAATTCATTAACCCTATCAACCCTCGGCCATAAGAAAACGTTTTATCTTATTAGGCTACTCATCTGACCCGGAAGAGTTGGAATCTGACCTGTTGACAGGCATTAGGTATATCTATGTAGAAATAGCCAATCATATTACTGATGGTCTTGTTTGCTCAGGTTGGTCATATAGAGGCATTAGTATAAATTTGAGACTTTCATAACCAGTTAAAAGTTCCTTGTAGTGTGTTGTACTTCAGTAGGAATTTGAATGCAGCTAAAAAAAAGATGTAATGTGAAATTTTCCACCAAAAAGGTCGGTTCAGATATGGCTTCAAAATAGTGTTTAATGATCCCCCCCACATGGATTAAAGCATACATAAAAATTCTGCACTTGGTGGATTTTGCAGAGAAAAAATGATGATTACTGCCTTAAAATCACCTAATGTGGGCACGCTGGACACAAAGTGAGGTCTACTGGATGAAAGCCCTGTGCTTCTTTAACCTGACCATCCATCCACGACACCCTCTCTATATAGACTTTCCGCTCTTTGAACTACTTCGCCTCACTTCCTTCTTTGCAGCTGTATTACTTACCACAACCACTAGAGGTCGCCGCCTAACAAGTAACATAAGGAGGTGCAAAAATGTGTAAAATTGAACACAAAGAAGCAGAAAGTTTCAGCATATCTGTGGTTTGCAGTAACGTACATCGCCGACATTGATTCTGACATTTTGGTTGGGTCAGTTCTGCTGCTCCTGGAGGATTTGGAAGTGTCTCAGTAGAATTCACCAGTTGTTGTTGTTTTGTGCTTTAGATCTGACATCTATCATGAGGTTGTCTTTCTTAGATGTGATGCTTCTATTATTTTGTCCACAGTTGCGCAGACCGAGGGTGACTCTTTGCTTTCCCACCATCCTCTGTTGGCGCTGACTAACAGAGCCCAACTGAGTGGTGATAAGCTGTTAAAAGCAGCCAAACTTAAGTGTAATTAGAAGATAACTCACCTCACAAACACATATGCAGGAGTACGGAGGGTTTACTGGGATCTCCTAGCAGCCATAATGGTTCCTGCCAGTCTAAATGTCAACCTGACCCCTCCACCCCCCCCTATAATGAGAAAGTCCAGACTGAGCGCTTTTTAACGACTTTGTCAAACACTCACAGATCTGCCGCCGGGGCTTCTGGGAGTTCAACACCCACTGACTCCAGGCTGCTGCAGATTTAATTTTATCCCTCAGAGATGTCCGACACAATCTCTCTGTCATGAGTCTTATCTATTTGTTCTGTGGTCCCTTTCACTTTATTCATATGGCGGCCATATTTGTTTTATATCATGTGTAGCGTGGGAAACTAGGAACCCAAACTAGAAGAGCAAATGTGCTCTGCTCAGCTCAGAGTAAATAGTCCGTTGTTCACAAAGGGAGAAACTGATTGCGATTCATTGTAGGCTAAAGTCTTGACAAATAAAATGGGAAATTCGATCTGCTTTTACTTAAAGATTGAGTTATGCCACCATAAATTGTGCGCAAGATTATGCAGACTCATCACCGGCTGGACGACACTGTCAGCCATGTGTTTAAGACCGAATTGCTTCTTGTGAAGATAAGTGGCTTGTGAGACAGTTTCCTCTCCCACTGAATGTTTTCAGCAGATTTATGTGCCCGCTCGGCTTCTGATTTTGAAAGGAGGATGTGTTGGAATCCTGCCACCACTATATCTGTCAAAGCACTCTTCATTTTTCACCTCTCGTAATCCATATGTGCTTAAATACTCGAGATGCCTACATCACAGCTGCGTAAGGTACTGGAGCCCGACCGATACTGGAATTTTATGGCAGATGCCGACACACACACACACACACACACATACACACACACATTTTTTTGCTGTTTTCAAATATTTGTGACAAAGATATGTAGTGAAGGCAGAATATTTTGCAGTATAGAGTCCTAAACCCAGAAATAAGTTAGCATTTTTACACTTCCGGTTCTATCGTCTTGGAGTCAATGGGTTTTTTGATTGTTTTAGGTTAAATGCCTGAAGTAGGGTCTGTGATTACACAAGCTTAAGATCATTTCATTTTTTGTTGTACTACATAAAATATGTCAGTAAATACCACACGTTTGAATTCAAAGGTGTGTCTTTAAAAAGGCAGGTGCTAACAAGAGACTAAATTAGACTACAGAAGTTGTCTGGGACATTAAACGTCATCACGCTGCCCAAAGACTCCTCTACTTTAGTTGCAGACTACTATAAATTGATCAATTTACAGAAAAGTCTGATAGTATTGTGTAAGATGCTTAGTGGTGGTGAGGTTAAAGTCATGTGACCATGATGTAGTCTGTTTACAGCCTAATATTAGCTTTTCCCTTCCAGGTTTTCGCTTCAAAAATCATAAAAGTGGTGTCATCTGTGAAAATGATAATGCTGGACAAAATGCGTCAATGACAGAAGCTTTCTTTGCCACAGTAATCTGCGTTAATCCAAAATCCAATGGAAAAATCCCAAATCCCTGTCTGTCGAGGGACCCTGGGCGATGCTAACTTCAGGGTTAACCGACAAAAACGTGTCATCACTGCAGAGCTCTATAACAGTTCATTTGAATGTCTAAAATGACATTAGCGCACTGAAACAGTAAACTTTAAATGTTATGATTATTAATTACCCCAAGCATTTTCAAAAAAAAAGTTCTGTTATTGCGACATATTGGAAAACATATAGGTTGTTACCGATATATCTCTGATATTGTTCTGATATTGGCCCGGCTCCATAAGATAAATTTATGGTTTTGGAGGCACTGTCTGCATTTTTTATTTGTCAAATGTAAGCAAAACTTTGGGCTATTATCTGAAGGGTACACTATTGTACAGGAGTTCAACTGGAAGATTTGAGCCGTGTCCATAGTGATGTGGACGTTACTCTAATACCGGTTTTGATTTTGTTTCCATATCATCAAAGTCGTAATGACGACTGGGAAACTTTTCTAAAAGCTTGCATGCAGCTGACGTGGTGCTTAATAATACAGCAGTTCTGTAAAGCTGTACAAACATGGATGCCTCATAGTCAGCAAGATAATCTTTCCCAACTCTGCCATCCTTCCCATGTGATTTGAGCCAAGTGTACTGAAATCTCAAGTTTGACGGACAGGATGTGGAGCTTAGAGAAGAACAGCTGTTTTCTTGTGTTGAAAGGACTTAGTTGAGGTTTTTCCTGGGCATCTGATCAGGATTCCTTCAGGATCGTACTGGGAGGAGACCCAGGGGCAGGCTCGAGAACACACTGGCCTGTGAACACCTCAGGACCTCCCTTGAAGGGTTGGAGGACGTGGCTATGTGGACCACTTTGCTTTTTCTGCTGCCAATGCAACATGGATAAATGGTGGAAATAGGATGTGTGAATGGATGGATTCACTTTGTGGCTATCAGCTCTGTATTTGTTGAGTAACCATTTCCATTTGGGATGACATTCAAACCCTGTAGCTTGTTTTGGAAAAATTATCGGAGCAGTTTATCTCCATCAGAACTTCAGTATGGTTTGTAATAATGAAGGTTGACCTCTTCTGATGCAGCAGCCACTTCCACATACACTCCTTGTGTAGTTTATATAAAAGATTAAATGGTTCTTTCTCACCCTGTGATGGACCTTTCTGCAATGCTTTATGCACATCAGAGCTTTTTTTTCTGTTTTTAATATCCTGCTAAAAGGCAAGCAGACGGATGAAATGTTGCAAAAACACAACCGCTGTCCAACTCTGTTGGCGGAAGAAACAAATCACATAACGCTGGTCTGGAGACAGCCACAGAGCTCACACCACGAGGATTTCCTTCTGTTTGTTTAGCTTGGACCTACATTTGTGTGCGAGTGTGTCTGTACATGCACATAATGTGTGTCTCTGACTGTGCTGTGGCTTGAAAAGTGCAACAGAGACAGTCAGAGCGCTCACAACTGGGTCACAGCACTAGAGGGCACCAACGCAAACAAACACTCATATTTAGATTTCTATAACTGTCCTGTACACCTGTCGGACCCTCACTGGCTGAATGCATTTCATAACCCTGAACCTCACTATGCGTCTTACCCAAATCCATAAGTGTGTTGTGTTTATATCTAAATTCTGAATTTTGAACATCTGGAACTCTTTGCTGTTGGCATTGAACACCATCCATCCAAAAGATTGATGTGGTTTGGATCTGATTATTATCACATAATTAACATTATTTTCATATTCATCAAACAAGTCAGTGACCCCTAATGAGCTGTGGGTCGTAAATCTCACTGTGTGTATCTTTTCTCTTCAGTCAGGAGGAGATGGAGAACAAGGCCATGTATCTGAGTACATATGAAGAGAGGGAGAACGGCTCCATGTATGAAGAGGCCTACGACGGACACAACCTGTCCAAACTCAACCTGTGTGATGAAGGTAACGACGAGAGTTTGACAGCAGTAAACTGGAAACACTGAGCTATCGCATGTCTTGTTATTTCCCTTTTTTGGAGGGATTTTCACCCCAAATCTAGATTTTTATTTCCAACCTGGTGATTCCAACGGCAGTCCAGGCACTAGAGAAGAAAATATCAGGAAACGAGGAAAAGCTTTTATTGTATAGGTATAGCAGGAGAGAAAAGAGAGACGAATGAGCTGTCGATTATGCACCTGAATCTCTTGAAGTAGGCAAAAAAGAAATACCAGTACAGACTTGTTGCACTGCATATTGTAGATCATTTTTCTTAATCTCCAACAATTACTTGACTATTTAGGCACAGAAATCTGAAATGATCTTTTGGCACACAATGATTGATTTTCAGAACTTCCAGGGACTTTCTGCAGAACCGTTTCTGTATGTAAACAGAAACACCCACACACACTAATAACCAATACAGACTCAGGTCAAATACGCTTACACACACGAGATGAGGCAATGCTGTCACCACTTGGCATTCGCTCTCCTCTTTCTATGATCGCCTATGAAAGCCAGGAATGTCCAGGAGCAACATCTGTGCAAATGTGTGTGTGTGTGTGTGTGTGTGTGTGTGTGTGTGTGTGTGTGTGTGTGTATGTGTGTGTGTGTGTGTAAATATACAGGTGCAGCTGCTACACATCCACAGTTGACCCTCTGGTGTTCTCAGGTTTCGACCCAGAGCTCTGCGAGTTCGGTGGGAAAGTCTTAAGTGAACATTAACTGGAGAATTTGTTGACATTTTAATGGAAAGTGGACAATGGCCTCACACATCAGAAAGATCGTCCTCGTCCAGCTCCTCTAATCCTGGAACATTTTCACACCTCGTTCAATTAGAGGAGATATTCCCGACCGTGGTACAGTTTATTTCTTTGGGGTTTAGGAGAAACAAAGCAGTCGGGAGGTTTCTGTAAGAGTGTGAGCCAGTCATTATTCACACAACTAAAGGACCAGTTAAACACCCTGTGCATTGTGGGTAAAAACAGGTTTTCATCCAGGAAGAAAGTTCAGAGTTTAATTTGGTGTAAAGGTTGTTAACTGTGGCACTAACACAAGCCTCTTCACCATGGTCTCACTTGTAATTATAACAGCATATTACAATAAATTTGACAATGATATGTTGACGTTAAAATATACACACAAATTAGCGCATTTCAAGCATTTTCTGTGTTGTTTTGGGAAATACAGAGTCAGTGCTTGACTTTTATGAAATCTGTGGCACATATGTGTTTGATTAGGAAAGTTAATGCAACAGGAACAATGCCCTGCCCTTATAAATTCACACACAGGTAGCGCCAGTAACTGACTCATGCTGGACCTACTTGAAGTATACAGACTTGTGATATGTGTCAAATCGGGTCAACATTTATTGTTGCGACTCCAACTTCGCTATTAAAAAGGCCTCCCAAGTTGGCTAATCCCCGTCTAATCTGTTTATTAAATCCAGCCTCGTTGTCTAAACAGTACAGTATGTTCGCCACACCACAGACAATGATGATGAGTCAGAACATACAGCACCGCAATAATTTAATTTCCAAATGTGTTTACAGTTATGTGATATATAAATATTGACTCTTCTGTCTTGCTAATGTCAACTGGAGAAACTCCAAAGCGTCACTGAACATCTTTGAAACATCTTATTTTCACTGCACTGTGCTGTGTTTTTCTGTGAAAACCACAGAAACAGGCCTCAGTTTGGTTTTAGGAGCCTGTGTCTTCAGAGCCAGGGTCTGGGCTATCCGTTAGCATCTGCTGTCCTAGTTTTTGCGGTGTGTCGCCGGTGGAGCCCATCGTTGGGAGACTTCCACCAGTCTCATTGACTGTTCATAAGAAGAGACACCAAAAAAGAGCCTGTCGCTGTTATATTGATGATTTCTCCCATATTCTAGATTTCAAGTGGCTGTATTTGCAAGAATTGCGTGGAAAGAGATGTATATCTGCACTCCTCAGTCTTCTGGTTTCCCTTTTTGAATAAAAGGTCAAGCCAAGTGCGATCCCAATAAACCAGAACTGGCCCAGCTCCAGCCCATCAGAAGAGTAATGAACTGTGACCCAGATTTGGACCAGTTTGGGGCTTTTTTTTTTGCTTTTGGCTCAGATCTGGCAAACAACAACTGGGCCAGAAGAACATGTCAAGTGTGGGCCAGATCTGGACCACAACAATTTTGCTATCTCGGAATTGCCTCTTAATCCTTCACACTGAACCTTTAAAGGCACTAGGAAAGTGATATCAAATCAATCTTCTCATCTAACTCTTGGGATGACAGCAGACAAGTGCATTACCAAAAATGCTGGAGAAATAAACGTCATAAGAAAGAAAACAATGTTATAATTCCCCACTCGAGCTCCGGACTGCTGGTTTTATTTGCCCTGCTGGTTTTTATGAAGGTGTATGATGTGCACTTGTTTGTCTCTTTCTCGTAAAATGTGTTTTGAAGTTCAGCATGAGTTTAACTTGAGAGGCAGACTCGCTTGGAGTGCAATTTCTGTTTCTATGCATTCCATCCATATGACACGCACACATCTGAGCCAGCTGTGTTTGTTTTACGCTGGAGGAACGTGTGTGTGCTTCATCATAGAGGGAAAGTGTGTGCGTGTGTGTGTGTGTGTGTGCATCAGAAACAATCCACTGACAGATTGTCATGGTCCAAATGAAACCATACCGTTGTGAGGCCTCGCTGCACGATCAGTGTTTATATATTAAAGTCAGACATGAGCCAACATCATGACTGCTCACAGGAAGACTGATTCTCATTATATCCTCATAATATCCCAGCGGGTGTAATATTCATCATAATGTTAATGTCAAATGGACACAGTGATTTCCCAGAGACACCTGTCAGATCTCCTGAGCCAGTAATGTGTTGAAAGCACTGGTAGGCTACTCAGATAGATTTCTTTATTGATATTTGGTGACAGTTTAGGTACCCTAAACCCCGCCCCCCAACCATCATACTGTAGCCTAGCAACCGTTACAAGGTCGGATTTTCGGTAAAGAGTCTTCTCAAAATTCTAAAGACGTTAGCCGTACCAAATCCATGCTAACCAAAGACTTTCAAAGCCAATGTCTTCTTTTGCCTATTCATATTGATTGCTTCTGTTGTTAGCTAAGCGTATAATTTTGAGTGGCTAATTAGGATTACGTTGTTCAGGACTGACGCATCCATTGTGTGGCAGCTAATCCCAAATGCAAGCCTATATAGCACAATCCTGCTGTTTATTGGATTTGTTAGAACTTTTCTAAATCTGTTTTTCTGAATCATAGTGAGCATCCCAGCTGTGTTAACGTAGAAATGAAGAAATAACAGGGTGATGCTATGGACGTTTCTACTTGTAATAGGGCTAACTTGACAAAGCTAAATATTAGCTTCAATCTTTTTTGCCTCAGAGTTAGCACATGATAAATGTAGCAATTATATACATATACTAAAGACTTTTTTACACTTGGGCGGCTGTCTAGTAATCGGAAGGTCGCTGGTTCAAATCCCTGGCTCCCCCAGCTGCATGTCGAAGTATCCTTGAGCAATATACTGAACTCCACATTGCTCCTGATGAGAAGTTGGCACCTTGCATAGCAGCCTCTGCCATCAGAGTATGAATGTGTGTGTGAATGGGTGAATGTGACAAGTGTGGTAAAGCCATTTACAGTGCTCTCACTTCAGTCAAATCAGCTGGAAAAATGTAATATTCAACCAGTGTTTGTCTTTGTCCACTTATGTCTGAAATCAAGGACTTCTGGTCCAAAGAATTGCTATGAACTGAATGGCAAATCTGCCTCTCTTGTTGCTGTAAATTGCATAGGCCATGTCAAGCTTCATTACAACACAAAGCTTGAAAGGTTTGGCAAGAGGTGCAGAGCTTTGCAAAATATAAATTCAGAGAGTCAGCCTTTATATAAATAACACTTTATATTTTTATTTAAGCTTTTCTTTTTGTTGCCCTAATCTCCAGGTATGTAACAATTTGTTAGTAGCCACATGTGCTGATGTCTGAAAACATTTTAAAAGGAATATCACATTCCTATTCTAATGACTGATGAAGGATGTGGCTCCAGAACAACCCTTGAAAATCTCTTTATCCTCTTGACCTGAAGGGAATGTTCCCTCAACATCAACAGCTGAACCCCTGCCTCCTGCCTCTCTATGACACACACACACAGAGAAACACACACACATATGCACATACACACAGTAAAAACACTTTGTCACTTTTATCAAGACTAATTCTCCAACATCTGTTTGACCCTGAGAGGAGTGTGATGTGGTGACATGAATTATAGTAATACTGTAGCTACTCACTGTGCGTGCGTGTGTGTGTGTGTGTGCAGTTTATATTGTCATAATGCAATTCAGTTTTAGACCACTAAACCAAGAAAAGTGTTTTTGCTGCATGCTTACTTCTAGTCGAGAGCATGTTTTCAACAGATTGCTATGAGGTAAATAATATGACTGTGTGCACTGTCGTCATTAAGTTTCTAGAAGTTCTTGCTTCTTTGGACTTTCCCAACATTTCTTCATCCAGACAAAGGAAATAACTGGAAAACATGACCTTTGTTGGTTTCAAACTCCCCTTGCCTCACTCATACTTTCCCAGCCACTAATTAACAAGCTTTCAGAAGAATGGTTTGGTTTTGTAGAACACAAAAGACCAAACAGATTTTCAAACAGCATTAATAAACGCTTGCTGTTTCATTCATGAGAAAAACCTGCCGCATTCCAAAAACATATCCACCTCCGTGTGGACTTTTCTCCAGTTTCTTATCCTAATTTTTCTGTCTCACCAGGTTCTGCTAAGCGTCGCAGGAAGCAGGATCAGTGCTGCAGTCACCTGAACTCCCTCTCAGCCATCAAGTACGCCATCGTCTCCCTCTACATCCTGGTTCTTCTGACCATCTTTGGACTCTGCCTGGCAGGTAGGATGTGGATTCATGTTCTGCCATTAGCTCTTTGACAACCGTAAAACACTTCTTTGATCCCCACAAACATTTTAACAATGGACCGGTTTTTATGCTAGGGATTTCCAACCAGGGGTACTTGAACTCCAGGCAGTACTTCTGCAGTTGCCAAGCGCCGACAGTGAGGTCTACTCTTTACAGAGACAAAAGTCATCTTCGGTTTTGGGAACAGAACAAACAAAATACATTCCACATGGTCGAAGGTATTGCGTGTTGCCTTCACAGGTCCCCGAGCAACATCTTTTAACCATCTTCTTAACTTGATTTTCTTTTTAACATAGACAAACAGAGCACATAGCATATACGTTTAAAAGGAAATGGGAGAGTTGACAGAGGTTCATCTAGGTACCAAGCTTGCTCAACTATTATTGGAGGATTTAGGAAGGTTCAGTTTACATCAGACATGATTGTTATATCAGAGCGAATATTATACGCAATAGACAGGGTTGTTCATACAGTGTGAATACATCATCTGTTATTTACTGGTGCTGTATCAGAACTGTCTTCAACCCGTCTTCATGACTTTCCTTCATCATTACTTTGTCTCAGAAATACAAAGTAAGTAGCAGTTAAAGAAGAAGATGGAATGGTAAGAACAGTATGAAAAAGGCGTGGTTTGTACACATCGAGAAAGAAAGCATATTGTCCACCCTTTGTTCTAAGAGCTCTCAGAGCTCTGTTACGCAGATGACATCACCCATTCCTCAAGGTTGAATTGTAATGAAGGACACACACATGAACATATGCACACATGCAGCAAAAAAACCCAGCTCAGTTAGTTTGAGGCAACACTCTGGGTTGCGGTCTGAAACCCTATACCCCTCTTAAACTGTCTGTTCTCGTTTAGCATTGAGAACACACACACACACACACACACACACACACACACACACACACACAATGACTAAACAATCATTTAAAGCACAACATAAACTGTAGTAATGTATAGGCCTTTTGGTGATTTTATGGACTCACCTACTACTATTTTAGAGTTTGTAATGTTTTAATGGCAAAAGTCCCGCAGATCCGTGTCTGTTTAATGCAGCTTCACTCTGCCCTCGGAGAGTTTTCTAATCTGAATTGTGAAATCAGTTTTCCAGGTTCAGTGCACATTTGACCTCTGTGCTTCCTGCTGCCAACGGACAGTTCAAAATGTGTGGCAGGTATTAACTTCAGTCCCACATATGAAGTTACGTTTGTTGCAGCGGTTTGGAAGCGTGACAGGATTGACCTTTAAGACAGCTACATGAAAGACAGAGAGCAGTTAAAGCGTGACAGAGACCGCCATCTTTGTACAGCAGGGTTCCCTTGAAATGCCAGGTTTCAATCTGCAGAGGGTTTCACTTTAGAGACTGTTTTTCATGAAGGCTTCTCAGGGTGATGAAAAAACAGCTCCACCTTTGGCCTGATTCATAATTTGGCATCACAACTGATTTTATAGGAGATCAAGGCCATGATAATTTGGTTTGTACAGCTTGTGAGGGTTCAGCTTTCAGCGTTCAGCATCTGTTGACTGTAAATCAAGTGAAAACCAGTTGATTGTACAGGAAGTGCGGTATAGTACTTAAACGATACTCGCTTGATTGTTTGGATTTTGCATTTTTTGCGGGCAATTTAGAGGCATTTATTCCTGATGTGATGCATTTTGGGTTGTTACCAATTTAAACATGATACTCTAATAGCAAGTCCTTAAAGGTGCACTATGTAAGAATTGTAATTCAGAATTTGAAGAAATGACAATTTGATGTTATGTCAAAGATGTCTATTTATTGTGATACAGAGATATCTATTAAAGTTAGCCTGCTAACCAGCTGCCCTAGCCCCCTTGCTAGTTTGTAACTCAAGAGGTAGTAGACGGATGGTAAACAACACTAATGTTCCCCTGGTGCTGGGCACTCACAATCCGGGCATAGCCGGCTAGTAGGGCTGCTAGCTGCACAGCTAACTGAGCTAACTAGCTAACAGTAGCTACAGTAAGCAGCAGTTAGCCGTTACTCAGGTGATGTACTACCACTACTTGTTTGGAGTATGAATTTGACAGGTGGCCAACTCTTACATACTGCACCTCTAACTGCTCTCCATTGGTACTTCGGCTGGTGTGTTGCAACTCTAAAACAACAGTATTGTCCGTTTGTGCTTGCCTTTCACTTGACGAACCAGATGTTTGTTCCACCGAACCATCTGGAAAGGCACCATTAAAAGCTATTTGTAAAAAAGCAGGGACATTCAAAATATACTTTGCAGGTGATAGAAGGAACCTTCTGTTTATCCGATCAACAGTAGGAGAGCGCTACTAAGGTTACAAGGTTATATCTATTTATCATTTACTGTCTCTAAGTTAGTCCTTCTATTGAATCACATCATGTTCAAGTTAGGTGCTGTTTCGAAGAAGAAGAAGAATGAGGTGTAAAATAAAGAGGTGAGAAGGATTTAAAAAGCGGGACTCAAGGCTAAAAGTTCTATATTTTAGCTTTAAACCAGTAGAGCAGTCATGCTTTGCTCAGGGAACATTCAGTGGTGCATTATGTAATCTAAAAGGGCAGGTAGTCATTCATTTACCCACCAGAACATTTCCTAAATAATGGAAACCACCAAGTCCTAAACCACTTTTACAAACTTCCAAAGCTAGGTTTGGAGGCACAAACATGTCTTTCAAACATCACATGTCTCACTGATTGGCACGTAAATAAGTGAAACTGTATGTGGAAATTTGGGCTTGTGAGTTATGGAAATCGGCATTAGCTGTTGTTATTTCATATCACTCGGCGTGTGATACAGCGCCGTAATAGGTTCCAGCGTCTTCAGAGCTCACACCGCTGCAGCTCCTCCCGCTTCATTTGGAAATACCCTGGCATGAAGCCGCAGTAGCCTCATGGCCAATTCTCTCCTCTGTGTGTGTGTGAATGAGAAAGCTTTGGAGGTGTGTCAGACTTTATGGCTGTTACCTTCTAAGAACCCTGCTGTGGCCTCCTTGTAAATGTCAACTCTGCTATTAGAAAAGAGGAGGCCAAACAGAGAGAGAGAGGAAGAGAGGTTAGAAGGGCACAAAAATTAAGGAAGATAGAGATAGAAAGAGAAGTGGCCGACCCAGAAACAGGTTTAAGAGCTGTCTGGCTTCAAACCAGCAAGATCCTGGAGGAATAAACTGCTCTCACTAATCCTAATTTCATTTCAAGACCTGCTCTCCCCCGAGCTACCCACGCATGCCGTAACCACACGGCTGATGCCATTAAATGACTGTGGCTGTGTGTGTATTCCCAGGCACAGAGATGTAGTTAAGAGTTTGGATCGGCTTTGTTGTCGTCTCAGAGGTATTCGGTTATTTAAGGCTTTTAGATGAAGTTGTTTTAGAAAAGCAATCAAACCGGGCTTTTCAACCGGCCTCTCTTAAATTAAATGCCGGCCATCCAAAAGCTAAGTGGCTCCAGCGTAACTGCAGGGGAGGCCCTGTCGCCACAAACACACATCGATGTGATGCGCGCACAAACACTCACGTCAGCTGCCAGGTTTCCAATGTGAACACAGATTCAACTCTCCGTTCTTTTCTGTTTGAATTCTCACTTGACTTCGACTCTTACGTCGCCTCCCTGGCCTTCTCCCAACTTCATGTCTCTGCCCGAGCATTTAAACACGTCCATATTTCATCGGCAGCAGAATGATGGAGCCTCGTCTTTGGCTGAAAACATCTGCATTCATGGCATGATTAGTCAAATATTTATTGTGTCAGCAATCCTGATCCTAAATCTTATTTTTTGTCAAGTGAAGGGGGGCGGGTGATAAACAGAAACAGAGACAGAGGATGAAAGAGACAGCTGAATCCTGCTCCATTATCTGTCCATTTTTTCTACAAGCTTATCTCCACGCAGATAGGACAGAGCTCAGCGGAGAGACTGCTCAATTGAAAGGTCACATGTTCAATTCCCATGATAGACTGCTGAAATGTTCCTGAGCCAGAACCGAGACTTCTATCATCTCATTGGCGCCTGCTGGAGACACTTTTTTGTCTTTGTAGTCACTTGTTTTGGCTGACACAGTTCAAGAGGAGGGCCGTCACTTAAAAGACATGCTTTGTCTTTTTGGCATTAAAGCTGCACTGGAGAACTGTGCATGTTGGCAGCCTTAAGGGTGGCATGATGTAACTTTTGAAGATTTAACTTCCCAGAAGTCCTGTGGCCTATAACCTGAGTAGGTGCCTGAGTGAGAAAATTCTTCCTCCTTACTCCAGTAGCAGTCTTTTTCATGAACTCTGCTTTATTGGCCCATATCACATGTGATAATCTTAAGATTTGCAGAACTTTTCTAAAAAGAAACCAGATGCAGAGTTTTCTGTTGTCCCTCCATGAATAATAATGCCAGAAGAATCGGCAGCAGAATAGAATAAACCTTTTATAGAAAGCTCCTGAGCTCTTTCAGATGTTTTTATCGCTGAGTGCATCCAAAGAATCTGCAGATAAGACACCGTAAAACATTACAGCAGGGCAGGAAAAGAGAGACATTGGGCTGAAATATGTTTTTTTTTTTCTTTTTTAATACAACCAATACAGAAATATATATTTAATTGCTGTAATGGAAGGAACGTAGATTTTTGAGTCACATTCCCAACTCGTCAAAGAAATGATGCTTTGGGAAGGGCGGCCGACCTGAAATACAATCCCAAAGCGTCAGTTCTCTACCATCAGGTAGATGGTAGAGAAGTTCAGTAGTGTCTAACCACAACCAATTGCAGGCATACAATGAACCCATGTCACAATTAATGGACACCAGTTATCTTCCA
This sequence comes from Pagrus pagrus, assembly GCF_965226575.1. NCBI lineage: Eukaryota > Metazoa > Chordata > Actinopteri > Spariformes > Sparidae > Pagrus > Pagrus pagrus. The sequence continues at coordinate 18,605,676 of NC_140200.1, read as the reverse complement.
GGGTAGCTTACACAAGTAGTCGCTCAAACTCTATACAGAAGGCAGTGCTATGGAGCATTCATGACAGTAATCAGTAAAATTGTAGCATCGCCACTATTGTAAATATGTCCAGACATATACAGCAGTTGCGCTTGTTGATTATGTAAGTAGGGAGCTGAACTTGATATTATGTCACTGTTGTGTTCGCATTTTGTTTCTGCTGCCCCCAAGTGGCCAAAAAACATTTTTTTTGGAATAGTCTGAGCCATAGATCCTTCAAACAACCTGCCTTTCTCTATGGAGGTTTTTAGTTACATTTTTGGCCAGATGTTCCTACAAATACCTTGCGCTACATCTGGAGTCAGTTCTCAGAATAACAGGTTGTGTAAAACACCCAACAAACACATCTAATAACTAGAGATTGGCCCATGTATGGTCTGTAGCCAGAGCTTGGACTGATAACTGTCTGGGTGTTCAGGACAGGAGGTTTAAACTGGATTTACACATTTTATATCTGTTTTTATGAGCTGGATGGAGATCTATTGGTCTATTACTGCCTGCTATCCTGGATCCAATCATGCAAAATATGAAATAAGTGGTGCATTTTGATCCAGCCAGTAAAATTCCTTCAATGATTTACATCCGCGTTGCACATTATTCGAGAAGTACCTGTAGTATTTTACAGGTATGATTGAGGACACGAGCCAGTGATGTTTACAGGGTAATTTTCCCTCCACATGCTGCAGGTCTTAAAACCTAAACAGCCTAGATGCCTCTCTTCAGCTTATACTGTATATCTGAGTCATGTTTTCCAGTTGGAGCAAACATGCAGCTCACAGGTTTGGCTTGGTTGTGCTCCTTTCCTCAGCCATTTAATTGCTGGAAAACATGACGGTGGGTTTGTTATTCTTCTTGTAAGCCATGAAGTCTTTGAGCTTGAGTTTGTGTCTTCCAGTGATCGGTAACAGGGTTGTTATTGCCAAGCAGAAATAGGCACAACTCCCTGGACCCTGATACAGCTCGGGGTTATTTTGATATCTGACGTTTGTTGAACCTGGGTTCGGTCATGCATGTTATCATAATCACTTTTGTGTTTTACATCAACTTTTCCTGCTGCAGCTGAACTCTGTTTTGGCTCTCATTATTCTGACACTGGCAGTTGGTTTCAGTTAAACATGCTGTTGCTGTAGCAACCACTACTACCAGTGTTCCATGGAGACCTGAACACATGATGTCACTTCCTGTTTAGCTCATGTTCCACTAGCTTCTGTAACTAATACAAATATATCATTCAGCAACAATTTCATTTACTTGCGCGGAAAAACTATAACTTCCATTAAGATTTATTTTAAGTTTAGCAATAAATTCACCAACGTTTTCCTCCCAAGTAATTTTTTTTCAATTTATGAGTTATAATCTCTGCTCTCTAAAAGCATCCACAGCGTTATCTCATCTCTGTCCTGCTGTAATTAGACATTTTTCAAGTAACTGAGACCCCTCGACTTGCCAAAGGACTCATCCTTTCTGTCGCGCCATGAAGCTTAGCCCGCAAAGATGAAACGTTTTTTGTTCGAAATTTGTTTGACCAATGGCCTTGCTTGGCCCCTGTTGCATGAACAATCTCTAGATGTGCATCAACAACAGTGAGATCAGATGAAAATGTAATGATGATTATCTTGTAAATCCAAATCAGAGCATTAACTGTATTGTGTTAAGTATTGTTTTCTGTAGCAAAGTTTTCTGAACAAAGGGAGTTCAGGGATTTTTTATTTTATTTATTTTTTCTTTCTGTAACATTGAAACATAGGACATTGTTCAACATTTTCGTTCTCAGGGAATAATGCATCGATCTTGATGAAAAATCAGTGAGTGAGTGTAATAGGAGACTATTGGGCCTTGGCGGAGGTATGCACTCTATTGAGCGCCATTCTTTATAATTGTTAAAAATATTGCCAGCAACATTGAGTAGAACCTTCCTTACCTTCTCTTGAGGTAAAGTAGATTATTTTGTTGCTATTTTCTTCTTCACTCAATATGTTGTTCTTATACAGAACATAAGTCATATAATTGTTAACATATAGAACCTGTGTGGCAAATGAGCTCACTCACACTTGAGAAATACAAATTTAACTTTAACCTGAACCGCACTTGCTGTCTTGTTGCTATTTTATGTGTGGAATGTACTTCTGTATATATATATATATATATTGGTCCAGCGGTTTTTCTTCTGCTTCCATATAAGACTAAAAAATCCTACATTCCTGACCATTAGAAAAACAATGGCAGGCAAATTTTTACCAAAATCACAACCTTTAGCTTACTTAACCTCCTTTGAGGTCATTTAAGAAAGCACACGTTCTTTCTCAACATGATACAAGATAAAAACCTGTCTTGAATGTGGACCATATGTGTCTGGCTGGGTTTGTCCATAGAAAAACCTTCAGAGGGTAAATCTGACACCACAAAGTGCCACTCCTGACGACTTTAAAGAGGAACTTTAAAGGTCTTGAACCACACCCGTCGCCGTGTGAAAACGATCAGGACTTGGGGATGAGGTGTTTCTGAACTTGGTTTGTTTACATCTGACTGGGGTGAGAAATTCCTTCCCAAAACACACTTCCCCTGCAATAAAAAATAAATCCTCCATCACAGACCCAGAGCACGCGCCAAAAGAGACACACATGTACACACACACATACTTTTTTATGTGTTAGTGCAGACAGAGACACGGACTGAATGCATGAAAGCAAATGCGCACAAAAGGTATAATTCTGAGACACATTCATTCAGATATTCAAACAGGCCACAAACCACATATATGACTGCAGGCACACATATAGACATTTATGTCACAGACAGACCCAGGGCCCCTAAATTGACTCTAAGACTATAAAGCCTTTTCTAATGAGATTCTGTATAGAAGAGAGTCTGGAGATGGTCCAGCGTTCCCAGTGGGAGTCCATCATAAGAGAAGCGCACACACACACACACACACACACACACACACACACACACAAAAGTCAATGTAGAGCCTCATTCAGGCAGTCAAAGTCAAGCACAGGTCATTAACATGTCAAGACTAATTGGACCAGACCTCATTCTATCTCTCTCTCTCTCTCTCTCTCGCTCTCTCTCTCTCGCTCTCTCTTGTTTGTGTGTGTGTGTGTGTGTGTGTGTGTGTGTGTGTGTGTGTGTGTGTTGTCTTCAGCATTTAACATGACCAACATTGCTGACAGTAGAGAGTTACAACTTGCTAATAAATCAATTACTATACAAAGGTGTTGATGGCTCCCACTCAGAACTTTTTGTTTTCTTTTGTCTAGCAGATAGCACATTTGAGAATATAAGTAGTATAGCCTTACAGAGCAGCTAGCATGGCGAGTATATTATTTTGTATATTTAAAGAAATAAAAGTCTGGGTATGATTCCCAAAACATTTGTCATCCCTAATGCAGCAAGTGTTCATTTTAAAGAGGTTGTTTGTATAAACCCAGAGAACTGGCAACCAGCATCAGTTATATGTATCATTACAATGACTTTACGCTTGATTTCTTGTACTTTTTCACAAGAGTAAAGCACCTTATCGTACCCATCTGACAGCATAGCTTTGAAAAGAACAAGTTGTAAAGTTTCACACATTCAGTCCAGCCAAATTAGGTCATCAGATGCAATAAAGTCGAACACAGCAGTGTGTAAATAACAAATAAAAGCAGCAGGCCTCACTGATGTAGCTCTCCATAAACGGCTACAGTGATTTTTCAAATCTGCAGGAGTGGGAGTGTTAGAGCTTCAGGGATTTAAAGAGCACGATAGCAGGCGCCTAAATTAGTCCTCTAAAGCTTTTTTTCTGTTTTACTAGCAGGCTAATTAAGCAACAACAGATTCCAAAGACTCTGGGCAGGCTCTGCTCGAGTCTGTTAAACACTCACTGCAGGGGACTCTCATTGAGATAATTGTGGTGCTGGAGCTCAGTGAAGCCCAAAAAACTCTTAGAAAACAGTTCTTCATTGAGGAACGTATAGTAAGAATAAACCATGATGTGCTTTTGGCCCACTATTGCAGCACATTTGCACTAAAATGAAACGATGTATACTTCTCTTTGTGCATCCTTTAGGTCTGATAAACGTGTTGAATGCATTTCCTTCCTCATAAAACACTTTTGAAAGCCAATTAAAACATGAAACCTCCATTGTTTACATCGCTGTTTGTTAGCTAGTCTTCTTCATTGCATTTTCCTGGCAAATTGCTCATTTTCTTGGCACCTGTTGATCATAGAATAGTGTTAAAACATTGGAAGGAAGTCCTGTCATACCAAGTCGACAGTCTGCAATCAGCCAGTGAATAAAATTTTACAGGCCATCGCTGAGCTTTTGTGACCTCAGTTGTGACCTCAGTTGTTGCGGTGTGTCCCGCTCCGTTGGCAGCAGTCGGCCCTTGTCGGTGGTTTGTTAGCAGTTGAACATGTATAGAATCGGTGTCAGAGCCAGAGAAATCTCTCTGATTGGCTGTGTAGCTAAGCAAATTAGTGCACAGCATACAAGTTGCCAGAGACAGTAACTACAACAACACAATAGTGGAAGGCGACAAAGAAATGGTTTTTTGCTCTAAATCGCAACACATAATCATCGCCATTCAACTGCAGGAGCTGCCTTGCTCTCTGACAGGCTGTTTTTCGTTCAGAAATGTGACGAAGAGTCGGTAGGACAGACAGAATGACAGAGGCTTTTCCACGTAAAGCTGCAGTATTTCTTCCCTCATATAAGTTGCCAAAGACACTACCAGTTACCGCATTACTGTTGTTTGGTCATGTAACGTTGCTTTGTGGGTTGGAAGTGTGGGAAATTTTTCTTTTATTTGATGAGTGAGGGATCTGTTTAGCTTTCAGACTGTGAACACCATGAGACCAACACACCCCTGTTCTGCACTGCCGGCTTTTCCATTCACACAGACACCGTATCGCCTCTGCTGCGGCTCTGATACTACCTCTGGATGTGGATCAGAGCCGCAGCAACAACTCCCATGATCCCACGTGATGTTACGTCTTTTGTTTTGTTTTGATTGACAGACCCTTAGTGGCAAAAAATTACACTCTCTAAGAATCTAAGAAATCCAAAATCCTGTGCTGTAGGAAATCTTTTATGCACTTTGTTATTCTAAATGTATGTAAAAGGGACCTCTGGGTATTAGTGGTGACAGTCGGTTGCTCCACACCAACAGGAGCCAGAAAACAGGTACTTCTATTGAACACACACACAGAGACACACATTAAGTCATTCAGCCTCTCACAGCGAGCCTCACTTTGATGTCTGCCACATCAGACGGGGTCCACGCTCAGAAATCAAACAAACCCACCGCCGCCACCGCTGTCACTTCATTTGGACATTCCTGCAGCTGAGTTACAGCTGGCTGAACTCCACACTCACACACACACACACACACACAACCTCACCCAACATGAATGCAAAGTGCACAGTCGCTGTTGGTTAACCCTCCATAAAATGGCCAAATAAACAAAAGAAACCAGCAAAAACTACACTTATTCGTTCACAACTGCATTCCACTTCAGTTTAAACATTCCAGACAGCTTTTATAAACAAAAACTCAAGATATTTATATTAAATCGAGTCTAATTCTGTAGTTAAGCAGAGATGTGTACTTCATGTTGTCACAGCTGCAGAATCGGACCTTGTGTGAGTGGCGATGACCAGGCATTCACCCATGACAGCAAGTTTTGTATGAGTAGGTTGCATTCAGCGATGTGAGCGTGGGTCCATGACCTTCTCCCAGACATGTGGTTTGTGTGACAATAGTGAAGCACAACCATTTCCAGTGAAACACAAAAAAATAACTCCAGTCAGTTTTCTTCAGATGCTGCAGAACAGAACTTTAAACATAAATTCATCACTGTCAAATTAATTGTGATACGTGTTTATATTTGCTGCAAATTGAAGACATCATGTCCCGGATGACTGTCAGATTGTTTGTACAGTTGTGTCTTGATGAGAACAAAACTCTCAGACATGCACACTTGATTCAGCAAAGGCTTGATGAAGCCAGGTGGAGCGACAAAGTCTAAATCAAGGAGGTTGTGGTCGATAAATGGGTCTTTGACATGGGACTCTGCCCCACAACACTGGGGTTTTCACTGTCTGAAACCAAGAGTCAACTTTTTATTTTTTTACTTTTTAGAGTTTTGTTTTTTTGTTGTTGTTTTTTTTTTGTCAGTTTTCAGTTGCAGTTTATTTGGGCAGTAAGGCAATTAAACTTGTTGTTTAGGTTTAGCATAATGTCAGTATAAAATCATGGTTTGGGTTGAAATTACTTTGCACGGGGCTTGAACAGCTTTTTGGCAGAAAGCCCTGAAGGAAACTTTATATCAAGAAACAACCTGTGCAAATCTACAAACAAAAGAGCTTCACAAAGCTAGGGTTACATCTAGACGAGACCATTGTTTACCAAAATTGACATTTTCCGTAAAACCTGTCTCCCTCCTGTTAAGCCTTTCCACTCCTTGGTGTTTTTGTCTTATTAAAGAAGATGAACTTTTTCCTTGGCCTTTGGCTCATTTTACTACCTTAATTGCCAATACTTTCAACTCTTAAAGCTTTATCTCTGCACATTCACTGCCAAAGTTGTCTCAATGATACACACTATGTGACAAAATGAATAAAGCTATAAGAATTGAATCTTGATTTTTAATTGAATGATTTTGGCTATGTTGGGGTTGAAGAGCACCACAGTAAAACCCATAGTCTAACATAGTTGTTATGTTACATGTGAGCCAATTATTGCTGTTTTTTCTCACATTTATTGGGAAATGATGTTGTGTATTTCTCCAACTTTTGATTTGAGTCCAGTATTTACTCTCCTGACAGTTCTGCTTTGGTCTCCACTGATGTCTGGTCCATATTTGGCTTTTTTTTCTTTTCCAAGTTGAATAATGGCTAACTTTATAATTTGGATTTGCACTTCATCATCGCTCTCCTGAGGACATTTATGCTAAGAAATGGTCCAACACCTTAACATAGTCATCTGACACCCTTGCTCTATAAATCCACAAAGAATATATTGCAAACATGCAGACACATTAAGATATGCTCAGAGCCAGCCAAATCTCCCTCTGGTTCACTGTCCAAGCCGAAAATAAAAACAAACAATCAGTGCTAAATAATCAAAGTGCGTTCTTTCTATGCAGCTGCACCGCTGGAGCTCGGCAGTGTGTGTTGTTTGTGTATTGTTGTGTACATTATGCGTCATGATTGGTTAATTGTTGTGATCGACCATGGTTGATTGCAAAGCTGTCTCCTCCGAGCTGTTTCACATTCAGCACAGCAGGAAGCACAAGCTCAGTCACTGATAAATGAGCTGTGAAATTCCTGCCAGCTGTCAGGTTAATCTGGTGTGAACTTCTGAAAATGTTTGAATGCCTCTTTTAAATGTTTCCCCTTTTTTATTTGTGCTGAAATTGTGAGCTGGTCAGTAGTACACTCAATGACGTCAACTGAGCAACTACACTCAACAGTGATAATGAAAGCTGCAATCATCAGGGTTTGTTTTTTTTATTAACAACAGATCATATGATAGATGTTGGCTGTCCAGTTTTCGTAATGGCCAAATGGTGTAATTACATCGTCACGCGATGCACTGCAGCCCAAAAATACTTTATCCCATGAGCTTAAAAAACTGTGGATTTTGAGCATCACAACCCGGGCAAGATTACTCACCATTTGATCCAATAAAATTTAGAAAGTCTAGAAGAGCCGCACGATTAAATTATTTTATCCCCATTCAAGTTAGCGCTACACCAGAAGTTAGCCTGCTCGGCCGGTGGAAGTTTCTATAGGCCCCACAATACGGAGGATCCAGGTATTTTCTTGCCCGGGAAGTCAAGCTTTTTTGGCTTCAAAGCACCACTGAACTCTTTCTCCAACGCAGTGTCCAGATTTAATGTAATGTCCTTGGCCTGGACCCTCACCAGTATGCTTCAGAACCAACATATCCTCTGGGAATGCCATATCCACTGCCCTCCACTCAGTCTTCACACACCTAGAAAATAATAGCCCATTTTTTTCATGGCTATTGTCTATTGTCTGTTTGTCAATGTCATGTCTGTTATTCCTCTGTTGTAGCACATCCTCATTGTCTGGTGCAATAATCCAATTTAATCTTTATCTCACACACATTTCATCTTTGAGCCAGTTGGAGCTAACTGAGCTTAACTCCGGATATGAATCCAGCCTTTTTTACTCATCCATTTAAAAATTAATCTAACGGCTGCCTTTTGATGTGAGGTCAAGCAAAGCAGGTTGTTCCCTGTCGGATTTTAAGATCCTGTAATTTCATTCTCATTCACCGCTGGAAGACTTTCACGTCTGCAGTTCACAAAAAGACTCTTTCTTCTTTAGTTCCTTTCCGACTTCCTGCTGCTGGCATCCCCTCAAAGTCAAGTAGGATGTTGGGCAGTTTCTGTCTGGTTGAAGGTGACTGCTTTCACTCTGTTCTCTCATTTATACACAAACACGTGAAAACACGATGTGACGGACACATGTGGTGTCCATGTATGACTTTATTATCATTATTATGTTAGACGGATATTAAAAAATGCATCTCACAATGTGAGAGAAAGAAGAGGAGAATTGCAAATACAATTTAGTATTTACACACAGATGTTCCAGACACATGCGGTAAGTTGGCTATTTTTAACTGAGAAGCAGCTGTTTTAATATTTCTCATCCTCCTCTCAGGTCAGATCACTTTCACCTCTGGCTGGTCAATTATATAGTATAAGCTGCACTGAATTGGATTTGTATTTTAGAATTACATTACATGGTCTGCGAATGTTGAAGTCGTTTCAGATATTTTACTGAGACAGTCATTCCAGCTCAGTGTCCCTGAGGAATTATCTTCATATTGGATTAGTCTGCAGATTTTACGACCTTTTCCAATATTCAGTTCTAATGCAAGACGATTAATGTATCAAAGCTGAAAGTAGGGGTGTAACACAGACTTCTTTTTCCCTGTATTTCCCGAAGTACATTAAACCATTTAGCCTCAACAGTAAACAACAATCAGACCAAACAAAAATATCAAGGCTGTACCAAGATAAATCTAAGGGGTCACTAGATTATTAAAGGTTATAAAACATCAATACTTCCTCTAAAATTCCTCAACATGAAACAATCTGAAATGGAAAAATCCTATGGTCCCATTTAGAGTAAAATAGATGACAAAGCAGGGTAGGCTTTAGTGCATGGCTACCTCGTGATTGTTGAGTCGCAACCAAGGTGTGTTCTCAAGTTCTCAGACTGATTTAATCGGGATATCCTCCCCAGCACCACGCTCTCGCGGTCACCGAAAAAAACTGAGATGCCGAAAAAACAGTGGTCTACAAACCAACTATTGACGTCAGTGTGGTTTTTGTCCATGATGAGGTGTCAAAACTAGATATTACTTCTTTTGTCAACTTAATCAACACTTTGAGATTTTGATGAGCAGTTTCTGTCTTTATTAGCCACTAAATGCCTCCTTTCTAATGTCTTTCAGAATCTTATTCCTGTTTTGATCAGAAAGGTCATTCCAGGTACTTCATAAACCAAAAACAACATACCAGAACTGCTTGTTCTGGCTTTTTATTGTCTCTGTGTTTAAGTTGGATAACTGAAAGAGGAGGAGTAGACTGGTAGAGGCTCTGAAGCGACAAAGTATATCAGCCATGTCTGAGTCCTTCATGGAGGTCTTTTGCGCAATTATGCTTCACTACTGAGGTGTTTGTCAGTGGTTGGACCATAAATTGTAGCGTAGGGGTTGAGAAAACTAGATTATGGATGAATTCACAGTTATGATCAAAGCAATGATGTTTACATTCTCTTACAGTTGTGGTGTGGTCAAGGTTTGCACTGAAAATTGCTGTTTTAGATTTCAGAAAACAAAAGAAGATTGGTCTCTTTTCAAACACTTCATCTCCTCTTCAGTGTTAGCAAACAATACCACACAGAAAGACACTCAAACTGAGCTAGAGTCAGAGTTAGTGTTGTTTCCAAATTGCACTGTCATTGACCTGGGTTTGTAAACAGTACAAACATGTCTGACCTGCAAGAAACAAACATGCAACAAGAAGCATTAAGGCTGTCTTTGTAGAAACCCACCGTGTCTGTAAAGCTAACCCTAACCTTTGTTAAAATTACAATGAACTCTGCATCAAAGAAATATGATTTATATTGCATGATTCATGAATATGCTGCTCATGCAGGGTATCCATTCACTGAGAAAAGCTTAGTTTTTTGTTACTGAACAACTGAAAACTTACTGTGAATACGTCATAATATTTGCGTAACAGTTGTAAGAACTAACTTGCAACCTTTTTTTGAAAAAAAGATTTGGAACAGTTCAAGAGAAAACTCGCACTATTTTGAGTAAAAAATGGTAATACTTTGAAACTTAAAAAATGCTGAAATAAAAAAAAAATTACATATTTCGAGAAAAAACAATAACATCTAAAATAATAAAGGTATAATCAAAGAAAAATCTGCAATACTTGAAAAAAAAATGGGAAAATTATTAAATCAGCTGAAATATGACATTTTTATAAAAATCTGACTTTTTGTTGAGAGTCTTAATATCAAACTTGTTACATTTTGATTATATCTTGACAAAACAAAAGCCATAATGATCAACTGATGTTCCACACATGTTCAGACACAGACCTACGCAGACACAGACCTCCATCCATATGTGGAGCACATCACTAGGTCCTCCCAGTACATCCCTCCTGTCGTTCGGGATGTACTGGGAGTCATGTGAGGCTATACAAATAAACCTGACTTGACAATCTGAATATCACTTTGAGTCACATCACACATGAGTCCTTTCAGGAGTTCACTAAGTCTGTTTGTAATGGCAGAGTCCTTCAAAGATAAATGGAGCTGCTTTCTCTCCCTGGAAACACACACACACACGCACACACTGATGCACACATACTTCTTGTTCAGTAACTTTATTAAAACTCCTGTGAGAGGGCTAAACAGGGAGATTAGTAACCATGGGTGCAGAGCCACAAGGCAGAGAACTGCAGGACATTTGACTTGTCCAACATTTTTAACACAACACAGGGATGCTTCATGAAAGACCTTCGATTTAGAGGGTCAGACGAGGTTAAGACTAAAGTTATTTACTTTAGTGTTCTATCTAGAATTGAAACGAACACGTTAAAGGTGTTTAAATTGAAACATCTACAGAAATTATAACCCAAGTGCAACCCTAAAGAGATGTAACTAAAACATACAGACATGATGACTCTACAGCTTTTCATGTCTGTACGCTTCTCAAGTAAGTAACTAATTACAGTAAGGTATATTACTATTACTGCAGTGGCTGAATTGATGAGGTGTAGTTACTTAGTGCTGTACAGAACTGTGTCTTGTTGTTTTAAATGATGTATGTTAACTTTACCTCCCAGGGAAGTTCAATTTGCAGCTGCCACTAAAAGTATAAGACAGAACACAGTAAACTCAAAATGTACCCAAAACTATACAACACAGGAATATCTGTTGTTTTATCTTGGCAGCTTTAACACATGTATTGTATCTTTGTGAAGTCAAAAACCTGGGAGGGGAAATCTTTAATGTGATACAGCTCTTCTAACTGCTGCCTGAGCACAACTTATCCACTTCTTACGCACAGGCAGAGTCTCCCAGTGAGACAGACAGGCTGGCTGGACAGTGTCATGTCAGGGCAGAGAGAACAGAAAGACAGAGGGAGGTCTATCAGAACTGCATTCCTCTGTGGGTGAAGCCAAACACAACATGGTTCCTTCATCTATCTCTTTATCTGCAGCCTGTGTGAGTAGGTGTGAGCTTGTACAGTTATCTCTGTGAGAACCAATTTTTAAGGACATTTTGGCCAGTCCTCACTTTTGGACAGACCTTTAAAGGGCTGCTTGAGGGTAATGACTTGGTATTAGGGTTAGAATTAAGTTAAGGGTTAGGGAATGCATTATGTCAATGATGTCCCGGCAGTGTACCGACGACATTAAAACCACTGAGAGGTGATGTGAGTTACACCGATCCTCTCGTCACAATGCAATGTTCTGCTGGGAAACTTTGGGTCCTGGGATTCATGCCGATGCCACCTGACATGCACCACCCACCCAAACACCGATATACTATAAAGAGCCTCCTGGCAACGACACTGCCTAATGTCAGTGGTTTTAACGTTGTGGCTGATCGGTGTATATCTGTGCTTTCCGCTCCTTAGGATAATTTTTATTTTGCGAAACTGCATGGCGCCTTCCCAACATCACGAGACTGATTTCAACCTATCAGTGCATATCAGGCGTAGCGAGACGAAATAATGCAAGCAAGCGGAAACAGACAGAGAGGGAGACTGGAATGAGGAGAACATGCGTGTTAGTGACTCTGCAGACCCTGCAGCCCTCTGCCTGGATTTTGTTATTTTCTCACTTTGTTGCTGTGCTCGGATGCTTTACCAGCCCAAAATGTCGGTATCTGACATCCTGGGAATGAGTCTCAACAATCAATTATCTTTGTCATGTCTCCCAATCCCACTGATTCTACCTTTAGATTGAATTGTCTTTGAATTATAGAAATATGATGTGAGGTTCAGTTAGACTTGAGCAGAAATGGCCAGTAGAGTGATACTTTTTTCTTCATACTTTGAGGTACATTCCACAGTCTGTACTTTATTACTTTACTTGAGTGAAGACTGTGTTCACTTTTGCCATCTTTGATTCTAACCATGTTGAGTGCAGATAAAACTCTGCAAATCACTTGAATTCATTGCAAAAATATACATAGAGACCATGTTATGACTGAACCAATAATGTAGAATCCATTCACATTACACAGTCAGGTCCAGCTGGTGTTCTGGCCGCCTCTCCCAACATTTGATACATGAGTAGAAAGTGTCCTCTTCTCTAAAGAAGGTTTCAAAGACCATGAAGCTGTGAATCTGGGAATCATCTGTTGTGAATAGTGCTGCCGTGCCTGTGTGTGTTTTTGTGCATGTCTATAAGAAATGAAGGAATAGGAGTGGAATAGAAAAGACACAAGATGACTTTCGCATCCTACGGAGCTGCAGTGTGAGAGGTTTGAAATGGATTTGTCAGGCTTACATCTCATCTTTCAGTCTTTTTCTCATCATCCTAGCCTGAAGTCATAACAATCACCTTAAAGACTCTGCTGCTGTAACTCAGCGGCAGTCTGACATTTTAAGGGGTTGATGACAGAATCTCCTGGATGTGTAATTACTAAACTGTTTGCCGACATATTAGCTATATCGACTTTATCACTGTGAATAGAAAAGCCTTTTATTCTCTGCTCAGTCACCTGACCTCTGAGGTTTGGTTGATTGTATATGCAGAGCTCTCTGTGTTAACAGAGCAGCAGGTTAACACACATCAATTAATGGAGAGTGATTTGTGATGCTGATTGTTCATTCCTTCAGGCGATGAAACCAGAGGAAGCAAACTGAGACACACTCCGTGGAAAATGTCTTCAAATGTGTTCTGGCAACAAGACACGATTATGAGTGTATATGTCTTCACTGTAATAGCACAGATTTGTCCTGAACTGTGAGAACTCACAGCCCCCAAACAGTCTGTGGTTCACAAATGTAATTCTGCACCTTAAACTAGAAAAACCACACTGTGGTTCCTCTGACAAATTACAGAGAATTTGGAAACCATTCTTTGGATTACATTAACACTAAGCTCTGTCCCGCCGCTCCATCTGTAGCTTTTAAATTATCCTAACATGATTATCTGACAGAAATGTGGTATCCATGTGTGTGTTGTCACTGTTGGGACAACAGTGTGTTTCCCAAGTGTCAACATTCAGAAACTAAGTTAGAGAGCCAGATTCTTTTGCTGACCACCATGTTTTTTTGCATTTATTGAGTAGGGCTCTTCCTCCGCTTCTTCTAACCCTTGTCCTCGTCCTTACCTCTGGTACAGTGCACCTGGTGTGCACTTTGTCTTTTCTAGTAGTTTTTTTAGAAGTTGAAATATTCTCAACTTTTCAGCACAAAGCACGGAGTCGCACCACTTTTTCCATTAATTACATTTAATCGCCCAGTTGCACACACAGTCCCGCTCTGAGGTTATGCCTCACTGGTTCGTTGACGACTCTGAAGCGGCTGCTTTGTGGGTAGAGCAGCTTACATTTCTATATGTGCAGCTCTGAACCATAAATGGTAGGGGTACACCGATTATCGGGGCCAATTTTCAGCATTTTCTGATTCTGATTGCTGATAAAATGAACTAATTTAAAATGTGCTACTTTGACTCTGATGGTTTTTGCCTGTCCTTTATTGTGTAACGTAGCATTTTTATGTATGTAAAATGTCTTCAAAGTGAAAAAGCCCAAAGTCCACACCAAAGGGAGTTACTCTCTCCCACAGAAAACACTGCTCCTGCACGTACGTCTGTACTGCAGTCATGGTTACCAGCTGTAGTGGCGGTTTTTTTTGATCACGCTACCTTGGTTGGCATTACCTACCCTACTCTGCCTCTGATTGGCTACATCCTGTCCATTAAGTAATGCGCATGAGCAAACACCAACACCAAACACTCAGCTCCTCACTTCTCACAACAAACGTTCTTACTGTGTCATACACAGGTCACACACAGAGTAACAAAATCACCCTCTGTGCATCATGAGATCTACAATCAAGCATGAATATTAAGATTAATAGAGGCTTTAATATAGCTCTATTCTGGTCATTGCAAAACAGGCAGATTTTACCACAGCATTTAATTTATCATCCTCTCCCTCTTTACATTTTCTTCATCTCCCTCCTCTTATCCCTCATCATCTCCTTGGTCTTGTTCCACCTTCTCTTCTTCCATTTCAAGGAGAAGAACTGCTGAGAAACTCTGTACTATCAAGTTCTGGTTGATCCCAAATTTGTGTGTGTTCGTCTGAAAAAACACTGCGCCCACAGACCATCATTTAGCAATTAAGCGCTCTGTGTAGATGAGAGATTTCAGCTTATTTAGTTTTTCAGGTCATTAGAAATAAACCTAACACACGTAATGAGCGGGAATCTAGATGATTTGTTTGCAGCCGTGTGGCTTTGCAGCACTTTTCTAACTCTGAGGTCATGCAGACATTTCTTGGCCTGGATCTGAGCACATGAAGCCACACACAGAGAAACACACTTGCATCACTGTCTTAGAAACGTGGAGCATTCAGAGAGTAATATCACCCTGTTTAGGGCATCAAGGAGCATGTGTAAAGGGAATAATCTGCTTCCTCCTGTTTACCAAATAATCCCTTTCTTCATCTGAGTTTTCTTGCACGCATCGGTCCCTGCTGTCCTGCAGAGAGAGCATGTCGTCATCCCGTAACGCTGAGGATCTGGTTTCAAAATATCTCCCGGGCTATCGAGCTGTTACCACGCAACATGCTCTCAACATAACACCAGACTGAGAAGCTTTTTCTCATTAGGCACGGTGGAGAACAGAGAGAAGGGGAAAGAAGTGGCCTTTATGCCACAGCCAAAAACAAGACAAGAAAGGTTCATCGGTAATATTTTAACTGTCAGCAAATGTGATGTTTCAGCTAAATAAACACGTATGTAATCCAGATCGTGCTGTCTCAATAATCTAAAGGGAAAACATGTTGTCCCTCGTCCTTGTTATTTCTGTTTCTTTCAGATTTGTGTATTTTTGGAAAGATCAGGAACAAATTGTGGTGAATCCACATTAGTTGAAGAAGTTCTCAGATCCTTTACTTCAGTAAAAGTAGCAGCAGAGGTGTCAAAAGTGAATGCATTCTTCACTCAAGTCCAAGTACAGATACTTGTGTAAAAAGAAGACTGGTAAAAGTAGAAGTACTGATTTAACATCTTTACTCAAGCAAAAGTAATAAAGCACAGTCTCTGAAATGTTCTCAAAGTATAAAAGTAAAAAGTATCCCTCTGAAGGATATTTCTACCAGCCATTTCTGTGCAAAGCTAACTGAAGCTCATCTCATATTAATATAATTAAGACTATTAAAGGAACTTAAAGGTAGAATCAGTAGGATTTGTCCCAGCTGTTCGTAAACACACCACAGAGATGTGAGCACAGCAACAAACTGAGGTTTTTGAAATAGTTCTAGGTTGAAATCAGTCTGGTGATGTTGGGAAGGCGGCGTGCAATGATGCAAAATAAAAATAATTGATGGTTACCCTCAAATGCATTAAAACTAAAGTAACGAGCCTGTTCTGAAAATGTGAGGAGGAGAAAGTACAGATTTTTGTGTTAAAATGTGGGGAGGAAAAGTCAAAAGTTAAAATAAGTAACGAAGTACAGTATAGTAACAAAGTATTTTTAATTCGCTACTACACATCTCTGAGTGGCAATATTACAATGTCAAAATACTCCATTACAAGTAAAAGTCAGGTAAAAATCAAATCGAAACTACTGTTTCTGTAGAAAAATGGTCTCATGACTAACACATTATTAGATTGTTTACCCTTGTAGCTTGTCCAGATGGAGCTATAATCCTGAACTCATAACCATAGCTGTCAGATAAATGTAGTAGAGTAAAAAGTACAATGATTCCCTGGAGTAAAAATGGAAATCCTGAAAGTACAAATACCTCAAAATTGTACTGAAGTACCCCTCTTGAGTAAAATCTTTACCAAAATAAACAACCCTCTGTGCTAACGCTGTCCCTCCTTTAAGTACTGGACGATCAGCAACATGCAGACGCCAACCTCAACATAAGTCACAATGAATACAGACTTTCCACAATGCATCGTCATCACAGCACAGAGAACCTCACAGTCAGCCAACTCTGGAAACTGGATTTGAAGTCATGAAAATATTTAGGTCTGGATTGAACAAAACAATACATTTAGTATGAATAGACAACCAAAATTAGTGCAGAGGACTGGATCGACATCTGCTCTGCGTTAACATGCTGACTCGGTCCAAGCTGATGTCGTGATTGATAGTAAATGATACTCGATTTGGGGACTTTTGCACAGCCGAGGGATCAGTGAATCAACATCCAGAACTAATCTCTCATTCTCTTTCTCTCCCTCTCCCTCCCCAGTGTCTCGTTCGCAGGTGTCTTCGCAGCGCCAGGAAGTGCTGATGGAGAACGTTACCCGGATGTCAGAGCGCTCTAGGCTGCTCCAGCAGACCCTGGGCGAGGCGTCCACTCAGGCCGACCTGCTGGAGAACATCTGGAAGCTTGAGAACCTCTTTCAGAACCACAGCGACTGGCTGCAGAGGCTGGAGATCCTCATCAAGGTATGACACAAGACTGAAAGGAGGAAACAAGAGCTTCAACAGAGCAGAGAATTGTTCTTGAAGTACTAATTCAAGGTACTTAGGAAGTATTAGAGGCAAGTATTGTTTTTTCCACAACCACTATATTTGTCTGAGTCATACAACTGCGGTAGTTCTAGTTTAGGATACTTTAAATATTCTTTAGGTGTAAGAGTAGTAAACTTTGAGAACACAACATCAAAACTTTTTTTTGCTTGTTTGTTTTTTGTGGTGTGATTTTGGCCTTTAATGCTACAGAGCAGCTAGGAGAGCCATGCAGGAAATGGAGGACGGAGAGGGGAAGACATGCAGCCACAGGCTCAAATCAAACCTAGGTCGCTGCTGAAAATCAGCCAATCATGATAATGATGGCGGTGTGCCATGGCTCATAAACATGAAGCCAGTGACAGTGACAATAAAGGTTCACGTAATGAAGATGATAAGGACTTAAATGCACTCTCTGCTTTCTAGAAGAGCATTAGTATTGACTCATCAGTGCTGTTTAACTGTGATGTTATCAAATTAAGTGATACTAATGATGAAACGCTATAATATCAATGAAGATGATGCTATGTTCTTTCGTCCACAGGGTCTGGAGGTGGAGCTGAGGAGCGCCCAGGCTCACTCCCTGCAGTCAGAGGGCTACTTAGTGCAGCTGGACGACAGGTTGTCCTCTCTGAGCAGCTCCACGGGCAGGAACATGACAGGCTTGACTGCGGAAGTGTCTCGAGCATCCACCTGGCTCCGTGACCAGGACGTCCTGCTCAGGTAGACATTTATATGACAGTAAAAGACCTCATTACCAACACAAGAAAGTATAACTGCATCATGACGACGACGAATTAGATCAAGAGTAAGGTTGTGTGTGTTTGTGATCTCTTTCAGAGAGACGTCAGGACAGATGAGCAGGCTGAGAGAGAAAGTGGACGAGGTTAATTGGACGGTGGGAGCTGTCAATCACACCGTCAGCAACGACATCAGTATTCACCACCTGAAGATACAAGACTTGCAGGTGCAGATAAATATTGGAATCACAAAGTTAACATTCATACGGTTCAGTATATACACTGTTTTACTACACTGTGAGGACATCTTACTGCTGCTGACAGTCCATCTGTGTGCACTCCTGCTGCTCAGATCCAGATCAGCAACATAACAGAAGACACCAGCAGTTTATGGGTGACCCACATCCACACGGAGGCCCAGCTGAGGAACGAGATGGAGATCCTCAACACAATCACAGAGGACCTCCGCCTGAAGGACTGGGAGCACTCCTTGGCCATGAAGAACCTCACCATATTAGAAGGTCAGCTAAGATGAATGGATGTCTGTCCAGATTGTTGTTCTGAGTGCAAAAGAACCCTTTTTTAGACTTTTATATAACAAGCATCTGGCTGTTCCCAAAGGGGACAATTCCAGGAATCATTTTGGCCCAAGTGTGCACCCAGAGAGGTACTTGAGAAATCAAAGTGCCTCTCTCGTCAGCCCAAATGCTCCCCATAAGTGCCCTCATGGTTAGCTTTAGTGCTCCTGTCCAGTAAGCACTGATTTGGTGATTTGCAGGTCAAAAGGCATCTCCATCTCTCAGTTAGAACTGGGATAAGTCGGATTACATAAAACCATTTTTTCAACAGCTTTTTTTCCCAAATACACTTAAAAACATATCCAAGCAATGGTTATATCTAGACTCTTATCTAGACTTTTAAGCCTGGTTTTAATCTAGGCACTCTATTTGTGCTTTTGTCTGTGCTCTTCTCTCTGATGTGAAGTTGGCGGGGGCTAGTTTAGATCCAGTGATGTCACGTATTTCTGTGCACTTATCAGGATTTTTGTAACATTTAAATCCTATTCTGATTACAATTGTGGGGTTGTTTGCAAGGCCACACATTTGGTCAAACCATAACCACACGGTGCTAGTACGTCCAGCCTTCACGGAGGAACATTATCATCCATTTTGAGTTGTGTTTGTTTCCACCTGCTGACGTAAGTCCAATAGTCACTCACTTTTAGCTTTGTTTTTGGTATCCACCACCTCCTGAGGGAAATATCTGACTGTTAAGCTTTTAAATGCTCCATTATTTATATTATATCCAAACAATGGTTATAGTTGATCCAGACTTTTTAGCCTTGTTCTAAGTCAGTTGGAAATGACCCAAATCTAATGCTGTTTTTCCCAGTTTAATTGGGCCTAGCCACAAACATGTGTTTCCATTGAGTCCTCGCAGCAGTTGAAAGCCGTGCCAAGCTGCCCTGTTGTGGTCAGCAACGCCACCAACCCGTGATGGTCTCCTCCCTCTAGCCAATGCATCATACTGACTCAGTGTTTTCAGCTTCTCAGTACTTTTTTAACTTCCAAACCAATCTCTTCGAATCTCTAACTTTACCTTTTAATGATTCAACATGCTTTAGCAATGTTGGAGCTGTTTTAAGTTAACTATGTTGATGCAAACTGAATATTTGCTGCTGCTGCTGCTTCACATTTAAAGCTATCCGATGGCAAACTAGCACCATATCAGTTGATCAACACTATTTGGTCAGTAGATCATGAAGAAGAGAATAGTGCAAGCAGGAACGACCACAGCTAGCTGAAAGATGAACAGCTGCAGGCGACAGGCAACTGTAGTTTGTGTTATCAACACTTACACCATGTCAGCATGGCTTGAATGACTGGGATTGCTCAAGACTCTGCGCAAGATTCCCTTGCCCTATTGAAAAAATGGCATAAGTAACTAGGTATGATTCAAATGCCCCTCGGGGTAGCTCAAGCTTTAGTTTCATCTAAATCCTGGTGAACAGTTGCCCATTATCCATTTTCAAATCTTACCCTTGCACACCACTGCCAATCCACATATAAGGTAGTTTGGTCAGTAATTGTGAAGTTCTAAGTAGATATAATGGAGATAAAAACCTGAAAACGTGTATTTAATGTCAAATGTCTAATACTCATCCTTGGTGTTATACGTACTGTACATAAACACATACATAGGAGACAAAGAAGGGACTTTATGGAAAACAGTGTGTGCAAAAAATACCCCAGTTGACCATACAAGACAAAAAAAAAGAAGAAAAAAAAGAATTTCCTGGAAGCACGATATGAAATTTACAAAACAAGACATCTGAGCTGGAAATATGAGATATCTAGTGTAAACTAACAGAAGGGGAAAACATGAAAAACATGGACACAGCTGGAGAACGTGAGAACTTTACTTCTCTGAACTCTCAGTGTAACGAATCCCTTTGGGTGGAACCTTGTGCTCATTTACAAGAGCTCATCTGAGCCAATACGTGTTTGCAGTGTGATTGAATTCAAGTGACCCTAGCATGCAAACATGATTTTACACTGGGAGATTACTACCCCGAGGTATTGAGAAACTCTGAATGTTCTTCCTCCAATCTGCTCGGATCCGATTGGTCCTGACGTCGTACGACTCTCACTGCCAGGGCACAAAATGACTTCCCTGGCTTGTTAAAATCAGAATAGGTATGCTATGATGTAATGCTGGCAGGGGACGCGGCCCGGGCTGATTGATGGCAACTCAAACCGAATGGGACCCCTGATCTCGTGTCTGCTTCACATGTGGGTGGGATGCCGTTTGTTCTGGACCTGGAAACAATTGTGGGTTAAATTTAGACGCTACATCCAGAATGAGAACCCAACCACTCAGCTCTGTCATTAGTTTGAGCTCTGTGGCCCATTTGTTTGTTGTTAGCTGGCAGTCACCTTCGCCAAGAAAAAGTTTTACATCTCTATCCATGTTTATCCAACTCTGTTCTGTGTTCTCGTGCCTCCCTTTTTCTTCATCCTCTCTTCTGATTCAGTTGATTTGCCTTTAATTTCTCTGTGACTCTGAGATGTTCATGCCACACATGTTACTAGTTGTATTAATGATAAAGACTCATGAGAAGCTGTTTAAAATATCGCCTTGATTCTTATTTGATGGGGAGGAGAAAAATCTTACCTCTGCAGGTGTTAATTATTGTACATCTTATCATTATTTACGGTAACATGAAGAAACTAAGGCAAAATGTATCAGACGACTTTGATTACAACTTAAATACTGTTTATGTGTGACGTTATCATCAATTAGTGTCTTTTAGTTGACTACGCATTTGGATTTTCAAAATTTGGGGGGATTAATGTTGTCAATAACTAAATCATAAGAAATGTTTTCACATATTTCGTACGTTCATCAGAATATAATATAGTAGTGCTATGGAGCCGCAGTAGGTCCCCATTTTGTTTTTTCTTGTGCACAAGGTCCGGCCTATGTAAACATGTAAACAATGCTGGATTTAAACTACTTAAATGACCGGCTTTGAAAGTGCTTAATGAGGAAATAAGATCACTTAGTCGCCCACTCCAATAGAGAGAGCCCGTGCAGTGCAGGATACAAACAATAGTCCCAAATTTAATGTCATAACAGGCAGTGGCAAACAGAGACGTCTTAAACAACGGAGAGTTGGTGCAGACCTCTGGTTTCCTGGAAGTTTGCTCCAGATGTTTGGAGCATAAAAACTGAATGCTTCTTCTTTAGTTTAGTTCTGGGTGGTTCATAATGGAACAGCAGATCAGAAATTAATTTTAGCGCTTAACCATTCAGTGCTGCATGTTAAAAATAAAATTATTAACAGAAAGATCTGAGAGCTGGACTGATGTGTTCTCTCTGGAGGACTTTAACTGCAGCTGTGATTGACTTTTTTAGAGAGACCTGTACAGACACTGTTACAGTAATCAGGGCTGCTGAAGATAAGAGCATGGACGATCCTTCTGAGACATTAGTACTTTAATTATTGATTCATTCTTAAGGCGATAGGCTGATTTAATCTGTGTTCCATATCTCTAACGTTCAGCCCAGCCACCCGACAGAGGAAAATGATTTCACATTTTGTTGTTTTCCAAAATCTGAGTCATTACAAGCATGTAGATTTTAAACAGAAGAGGCCCGAGGATGGAGCCTTGGGCAACTCCACGTCATTTTTGTGCAATCAGATGTTTAATCAACAAAAGGAGTCCCTGTTTTGGAAAGGCCCACCCAGTTTCCCTTTCTGTGTAGTCATATGCTGTGATCCTTCTTCCATTACTCCTTTTCTCCACTTCTCCTCTACTGTATATGTGTTACCATGTTCCTCTGGACTAAGTGTTTAATTGGCATGAAGCAAACGCCTTCTACTAGGGTTTCACAACTATTTGTCAATTTGACAGCAGTGTGTGCATGTGTGAGAGAAATGGTGTGTTCACTAGCAGTCGGGTTCCCTCTACTCATGTGTGTAGATATTTGCTGACATTTTTTAAATAGGCCCACGCGCTGTTTTGTAAGGACACCAATAAGAAATAGGTCCTTTGTCAGTGCCTTTGATTGATGATGTGTTGCTCCTGAAGATGAAACTCTTGAACATTGTACATGTGTATTTAAAGGTTTTCAAAAAGGTTACAGAATTCCAACATCCCACCAAGAAAAGCAACAGCAGGCACAAAAAGCTGCATGTGTTTGTTTCTGGAGTCATGACTTACAGTGACATGGTGACATGATTTGGATTGATGATCTGTTGTTGCTGAAAGCTGCTGAGTTTCAGGAATTTGTGCTGAGTTAGTCATCTGCTAGGAATTAATCCGAGCAGAGGCTGGAAACCTTTAAGGCCTCGGTGTCGTCTGATGATCATTAGTGAACATTTTGAGTGGCATGTTTGCTTTACTGGAGAGGAGTCCCATAGCTCCCATCAGTCCAGAGGCCGGCTGACACATCGTCACACCCAGACTCAAACACTTGCATTCAAATCACACACATTTTTTGTCATTTTTAATTTGTGACAGCTTTATTTTACAAAATAAAGACAAATCAATCATTGGAAAAGCATGGTGGAGAAGTGGAGAATAAATTTCTTTATCTGCTGACTTTATGTTGTTATTGTCATTAAATTTATCCAAATCCAGATATGTATTCTGATCTGAATGGCCGTCCACACCAAGACAGATAACTATCTAAAGTTTCCCCTTTTTAGGGAAGGCCTCCTTTCACTCGTTTAGGAAATCGTCAGTTTTCCAACACATATATCTCTTACTTTGTCCATCCATCGTTGAAAACTGGAAAGTTCCTTTTCATACCAGTTTTTAATAATTGCCTTTTCTGCAACCAACCAAGAGGATTTCTGAGATGCTGCTATTTAAGTGTATTATAAGTATGGAGTTGTTGATTCTTAATATGACGTGAGATGAAAAACAAACTAAATTCTTCCATTTTTCCCCCCGTTTCCACATTTATTTTCAGTATGAAACTCATATGGCCCATACAAACGATCTATGGCGCATGGTCTGAAGTGCATTGAGGGCGTGTCCAACTTCACTTTTAGTTCCTAAGAGTTAAACGGCAGATAATCTGGGTGTAAAATCCTTAAAGCCTAAAGTCTAATTCTGTTCTGTCAAAGTTTAAACAAAGTGGACCCAAATACAGACACACAGGCAGACAAGGAACTTAAGAAAAAAGGGAGCTTTAATAACAAAAAGCTGAAAATCCAAATCCAAAATCTGCAAAACAACAAAGGGCAGGTAACAAAACTCAAGAAATCCAAGAACAAAAGAAAAACAAAGTACATACCTGAAATAACTCGAGGAATAAGGAACCAAAAGCCAGAAACACACAATGGAAAGATGGGACAGGGAGACACAGGAACACAAGGGCAACACAGACCAGACGAACTGACAACGAGAGACAGGAACACAAGGACAAGGTGTGATTAACTAATAGAACACAGATGAGGAGTAAAAAAAAGGCGAGAAAATGGACAAAGGGAGGAAATGAAAGCAAAACATGACACATGAGGACAGAACTTAAAGATCAAACAGGATATAACAAAACCAAAAAACTCAAACTATGACATTTTCTCTGTGCAGTTTCCTCTGTCCTGTCAAGTTACAGCTTTAAGTTTTGCTGCTTAAATGTAACATGATATTTGCTGCAGTGACATTACTGGAAATGTTTGAAATAACTGAAAGCTGCCTCTCTAATCATAAAATTAGAGGGTGGGCATGTTGTGAATCCACCTATATAGGCATGTCTTACTACCTGAATAACGCGCCCTTTGAATAGCAGGAAAAAAACTTTCCGTTGCCTCAAGATGCGCCATCGATGCACCTGACCACACCTCATTTTAAGACCAACAGCACCAGGGGTGCGCAGGTACATTTGCTGTTTATAAAACGCGCGCGCCATTAACTAGACTGACCTGACTTTAGATTAAGGGCTTATTGAGTAAAAATGTATGTAGTTGATCTCTCAGTGAACTTGAAGGGAAGTTAGCCATTCTTGGTGGTGAAAACAGCTATTGGCCGATTATAAGACGATCCCCCTTTACTGAGACCTGTTGTTTCTGGAAAAATACTTTTTGAACACACTTTAATGCTGTTGAGAAAGTTTCCCAAGGAGAGAGAGTCTGAATTCTTGATGCTTTTTCTCACGTCAAAGTGAAACAAGATCTAATACCATTAAATCAGAACATAAACCGCACATTCAAAAAGACTTTGTCCAGGAGTTAGCATTTCTAAAATGTCTTTTTGTAATTTTTAGCTCTTGATTATTTGTGACAGTGTGCATTCTTGTCTGACTGACTTCAGTCCGCGGTCTGTTTCTGCTGTAAAGATGTCGGGAGACTTTTTATTTCACTCTTCAGGAATTTATTTCCTTCGTGGCGACAGAACACGTTACACGAGCCTTGAGAAACTCCTGTAGGTTAAACTGGGCCAACAAAACATTGTGAGTGCTAACTAACTCACTATAAACGGACATGAAGACACTCATTAAAACTACAAAACATGCCATAACGCAACAGTCTCTCTACTAAAAATTAATATT
This sequence comes from Pagrus pagrus, assembly GCF_965226575.1. Lineage (NCBI taxonomy): Eukaryota > Metazoa > Chordata > Actinopteri > Spariformes > Sparidae > Pagrus > Pagrus pagrus. Next base: position 18,580,572 of record NC_140200.1, on the reverse strand, counting down.
TGATCTTCAAATATTAGATGTCACTGTTTCAAACATGATTTCCAGAAAAAATGATTCTCTCATATTTGAACCATTAATGTCACTGTGTCATATTACTCTGTAAAGCTGAGACACGTTGTACAAATCCTTTTCTCTAAATCCTCCATCAGATCGAATCACTTGTCAACACAGCCCTGTCCTGTTAAATTAAGTGCATACATCGAACACTTTAGCCTCCTTCTGACCGTAGTTTTGTCCATCTGTTCCTTGTTATAATCATCCTGAAACAACATAAAACCTGGTAATACCTCATGTCATTCATCACGGTGATGAATGTTACAACACGCTCCTTATCTCCCCTTACATTTAACATACATGCCGTCACACCACCTCGATGAGACTTTCTCTTACACGTGTCAAAGACAAAACAAGACGAGCTCTCTGCCCTGTTGCTCCACCCTGTAACACAGACTGGATGTTGGACGGAGGCGCCTGAACTCCACACTAGTGTTGTATTCTTGGACTCAGTGCTGTCAGATGCTTTCAAGACAATCCTGGAGAGGCCGCCGAGCTTGTTATTGTTGAAACGCTGTCAGCTGAACGAACAAATAGGACTCTGACAGACAGTCAGGAGAGTAATTATGTGAGGCTTAGCTAAAACAAACTATTGACAAGGATGCAGTTTCTCCAGGACCACCGGAGTGAACTGTCTTCACATGTTTGTATTACAGTACCTGTGAGGATCCTGAAGATTCATTTACCAAACTGCAACATCAAAAGCAGATAATTGGCATTGAAATGTGAATTTTAGGAATTAAATATCCAGACATATCACATCAGGTCTAAGTCCAGCATTTTCTCAGCAAAAGGCTCACTTGACTTCTTGTGATTCATACCAAACATCACATTAAAAAGAAAACAGTATTGACAAAGCGAGATGAGAAAACTGCAGCATCTCAGTCAGTGGAAAGTGGAACCAGACGGTGTCATGGGCCTCAGAATTTGTACACAACCTTATCTGCTCTGAGCAGATCTTACCCAAGCTCTCAACAACTTGTGAATGAATTGCCATGAACTCTTCGCAGAGGGTCATAGTCCCCATAAGATTCATTCTACTGACATTTTCTGAATGCAGCACGTCAGAGTTTAAGATGGAGTGGGTGGAAGAAATATTCATGTTCCCCCCAGGATGAACTATAATTGTTTTGTGCTGGGACTTTTGTTTTTGTTTTGCGAACTTGTTTTTCTCTTGAATACAGCTGTAACATTTTTTACATTTTTATATTTTTATTCTTTTTAATTTATATTTGTGTGGACAGAGATGCCGCTTTGTAAATCTGCAGATTATTATCCTGATTAGTCATTAATCATTTTCAGCTCATTGCAAGTTCTAAAAGCCAGACGTCATTACATCAAGTGTCATTACTCACTAAATTTGAATTCATTTACAAGAGTCAAAAATATTCACAATGAAGAAACTGAAAACAGGGAAAGTCAAGACCGTTGTCTCATCATTTCAGTTCTAGACTTAACCCTGAATGGCCGTCCACACCAAGACAGATAACTATAACTTTTACTAATTACTATACATATATATATTATTTTAAAAAATCATTTTAACGCAGTGGATGGGAGAGTCCGCACAACAACTATAACAGTGGTGAACGATATCGTTAGGATTACTTTCAGAGCGATTTGATGGATAATAGAAACACTGACAGCCAATCGGAATCCACAGTAATTTTTCAGGGCCATTAGGATGATTTTGGGGCATTTTTCTGTAAAATAATGTTGCAGGAGTACTTATATGATTGATTTCTAACTGTAGCGGACCTCTTTTATGTAGTTAATTAATGGCATTTTGAAAATTCTGTAAAACCGTATCCTTCTGTCGACACAGCTGGAGCACCTGGCGTGTGCTCGGCGTGACCATTTACAGAAAGTTACCATTCGTCAGTGTGGATGCTCACACTGTTATCATTATATTTACCGTTATGGTGATCTTGATGGTGTTGACAGCCCCTAATTCTGACCTCTGCCTGAACCCCATGAGTGTCCTTGCTTTGGACAGGTTTTCTCAGCTTGTACTCCTGGTCTCACAAGGATAGGAATACAAGGACACACACTTAAATGAGGCCACTCCACCTCCCCTCTTAATGTGACCTCTTCACAGTCCCATGACCTGCGGCCACCAGTTAAACGTGTGCAGTTGTGCAGCAGCGGGAGGCAGCCACAGCAGATCTGTATCACAAAGACGAGCATCGGCTCTCTGCATCAGAAACTTGCAAACGAAGAACATTAGAGCTCTGATGGATAAGAGCCGCTGGACAATAACAAACCATGAATTTCATAGCATTCCCACAAGCTGTGTAGTGGTCCACCTTGTAAAACATGTGGTTCCCATTGTGGCCAGAGTGCTCTCTCTCTCTCTCTCTCTCTCCCTCTCTCTCCCTCTCTCTCTCTCTCTCTCTCTCTCCCTCTCTCTCCCTCTCTCTCTCTCTCTCTCTCTCTGTTTGGCTTTTCTTCAATCACTCTCTCCAAGTACAACAAACTTTTGGCTGATTCCTTAGACCAGTTGTAAGACCTAGTTGCCTTCAGTTTGGCTGCTCTGTCACTGTGTGTTTGTGTGTGTGTGTGTGTGTGTGTGTGTGTGTGTGTGTGTGTGTGTGTGTGTGTTCCTTTCATGACATTAATAAAATCATTATCTGCAGGAATTAAAGCCTCACAAGTTGTTCTCTAAAGACAATGTCTGGTCCCATGAGTTCCCTTTTGAAGTCATAATCTGCACAATTGTTGCCTTCCTTGATTTTGGCAACACCTTCGATAATAAGTGATCCAACACGCTGTAATAATAAAGGCACTCAGTGACTCAACGTGGACTGTCTCTTATTTTTCTACTTAAAAAAAACAAAAAAATCCAAACAGACCCCAGTAGTTAAAGAGAAGAAAAATACTTTTTTCAGGACAGTAAAAGTAAAGTAATAAAATAGTTATTTTCATGGACATGTTGTTGGTTATTAGTATAAATGGACCACTTTTTTCAAGAGCTATAAAACTGTGCACTGCAATACTGGTACATGTGTCAGGAGGCAAAAACATGCTGCAATTAGTAAAGCTGGATTTTTGTGTTTACATCTGCAAGTACCTTTTTTAAGTTTTTAAGGAAAAGTAGAACATTACTGAGATTTTCTTCTTGTTTTTCACATTGTACAATAGAGCTGCAACAATAAATCTATAAATTGTCAGCTATTTAATGATTTCCAACTGTTTTGATAATTGATTCCTTTGTGGTTTTGGGTTTCTTTACACCTCTATGACGGTAAACTGAATATCTTTGGGTTGTGGACAAAACAAGACATTTGAGATTTTCTGACCATTTTATTGTTTTCATTATATCACCTGTGTATTATGTTCGTCAATTGTGACCACATTTGTGTTTCTTTCTGCAGGTCCTCCGGGTCCAAGGGGAGAGAAGGGTGACACTGGACCACTGGGGCCAGCTGGGGCTCCTGGGTTGACAGGCTTGAGAGGTGGGTACAACCAGACTTTAAGTTATTGAATTGCATAAAAAGCTTAATATTGAAATAATCAAAATGGCAGGGCTTGAAGTACTCCGGCGTGGTGCCGGATTTCTGGTGTATGACTATTTTACAAAAAAGAAAAAGTCCACATGAGTTTTGTTTTTGACGTGGTTTAACAAATCATCTTCAGCGAAGCGAAGTTTAGTTCCACCTACCAATGGCATGAGGCTGACCAACGAGTGCTAGCCAATCAGAGGCAGAGTAGGGCGCGTCTTGTCAAGACACATGAGTTCGGTGTGGTAGCCCCACAGCTCGGCTCAAACGTTGGCAAAGCTTATTAAACCTGACTAAGATTCAGCCTTATTTGGGTGAGGAGTTAAGAACAAATGGTGCTGGGCATGGATGGAGGAAAATGGTGGAGAAGGGAAGCCGTTCAGCACTTGTTGCCACAAGTTGAGGGAGCTGGGTGAAGAAGAAGCTACTGTATGGCAGCAGTGGGAAGAAAGCGCTCGCTCGTCGTGAATTAGATGCTAGTCACACAGCTTTGGTCTGTGCACTCTGTCATGCGAGTACGTTGCCATGCATACTGCAATGTGCATACTTCTATAGACAAGTATAGAAGTATACTCAAGATTCCAGTAGTACATCCCAAGTCTGTTAAATTTCATCCATGTTTCCCTCACTTGAATCTTTTCCTTGCGGTTTAGTCCATCCCACTGAGGATGCATGGATGGAGAGGCACAAATGAAACCATGCAAACAGCGAAGACATGAGGAAATGTGTTTTAAGAGTAATGAGATGTCTGAGATTCTTCTTAAGCATCATGTGAAGCGATGTCCGCCGTCTCATTCAAATGTGGCAGATGTATAGGAGCAGAGCAATTATATAGTACGTCATGGTGTTCAGCTGAAAGTCTTCCAGGAAGGCTGCTCTTGTGTATCATTGCTCATGGCTCCTTAGAGATATCTTGGTTGGGTTGTACCCCAGGAGGTCACCGCTCTTAGCCAAAGAAAAGGTCTGGCTTGTAACGCTCCAAAAAAAACACACAACTTGACTTGTACTGATTACACAAACGAGATGTAAAGTATTAATTAGAGAGTTTGAGAGGTTTATTTTCTTTTCCCTCTTTTTCAGTATCTATGTCGAGATAAGCTAACCATCTCCTGGCTCCAGCTGGCTACATATTTGACAGATATATCTAAAAGTAGGATCGATTTACATCGAACTGTCCAACTATTACTTCAACACGTCGCAGTAATTCATGTCAAAAGCTCCCCATTGACAAACACTATGATATGCATTGCTTCAGTTAAGTGCAATCCATATAAAGTATTTCTTAAGCTCTTGAAAATAGATCATAAAAACATGTAATTCTTAAATTTCACAAGTCTCAACGTGTGGGGCCTTAAAACCAAACTATGAACAGAAGAAGTTGAGAAACTCAACTGTTGTACTGAATTTAAGATATGCATAATTTATTGAGATGGCTCACCCACGTAGATATCTCCCCACACATATGTTTTAAATACTTTCTAGTCTAATATTTCCTGTTAGAAGTAAAAATGGAAACACACTTGACATTTCCAATTTAACTGACTGCACAGCTATAATTTAAATGACATTGTTCTATGACAACCACAGCAAACAACCCTCAACCTTTGGTGAATGTTAACTTAAACCTTTGTAATGACTGTAAGAAAGGTCAGGAATATACTGGCTCTTAAAACTATTTCTAATTTAATGAATGTGAAGCCAGAGACGCTGTCAACTACTGCTGTTTTTCTGATTTACTCCATTGTGTTTTGCACTTGCTTGTTTTTTTTAGAATACTTTTACAAGCCTCCTAAAATGTACCAATAAATGTCCAATGTAAACACAAAATTTTGATTTACAAACCATTTTCACACAAAAGGATTTAAGTTTGAGTGGCATGGAAAGTGAAAATCTAGCTACATTTTAGTAGTGGCATTAATAATGCAGTGAGCACAGAGAATAAAAGAGGTCATATACTGTAAATCCGCTTAAGAAAACAAGGCCCCAGACTTTGGATGGTGATTTATTTTCAGACAGGGTGTGGACAGGCCCTGTGGGACGGGTCATCTATCTTTGTCTTGCAGGTAATTCCACCAAAAACCCCAACATGAACCTTCATACAGACAGAATCTGCACCTCGGGACCATTACATGACCGTTTTTTCATAGATACTATAAGATATAAAACAACAACAACATGAGTCTAAATGTTTTTGGGACCCTTTCCAGCTTGGTACCTCTTGAATCATCAAATCATCACCCCGCAGCTCCTCCCCTGTCATCATCCATCGCACATTCCCGGGCTGATGAACTGCAGCTCTCACATGATGTTTCCAAGAAGCATTATCTTCCTGCTGAAAGGAAACCCCCCACCACCACCACCGCTGTAGTTCCAGGAAAAAGTGAACAAAAAGAGTTTCTGACTGTAGGCAAGGAGCAAAAAAATGCTTTTTTAATAGTTAGCATGAAAACATACAAAACTGAATGGAAACCCCCCGAGACTAAAAACAAGCATCAACATTTATGAAAGATGTCATCTCGTCGGGGGAGGGTTTTAATCCCTGGTCAGTCTCTGTACTGTTCAGCCATTATGGGCTATAAGCAATATTTATATATATTTGATTTTATCTTTAAACTTGTAATATATTTGTAAAAAGGAATTCAAACTAGATAGTGGAACAAACCAACAGCCAGAATAAATGTTAGCCAATGTTAGTCAAGTATGTTTCAGCAAAACCACAAATAAGAGCTTATGCTCTGGTTACCACTTGGTAAGGGTTAGGAAAGCATCATGGTTTGGTTTAAAATACCTGTTTTGGTTGTCACGCTCACGGATGGAGATGGTCCGACTTCCCATAAAAAATAGCCGGTTCTGGTCGCCACAAAAACGGCTGAAAATGGTCAAATGGTCAGAGAGCTTCCAGACAGAGGTCTAAATATGGTTTGAGTTTTTGGCCCTTCAGGGTAAAAGGATTTAGGATACATGTTGAATCAAATGAGATGTCATCAGATTGAGATTACCATCAGTAAATACATAACAGAACACAGGACATTCAAGCCTTGTTACATCATGCCAATATGCTTACAAATTATATTATAATAAATGTTAGTTTTTAGATTTTTCTCCTCCTGACGGTTGTTTTTGATGATAAAAATTACCCATTCTATTAACAAGCCTCCATAATCTGATCGTAATGCAGCAGGTGTCCTTCAGTCACTGCATTTGCATCAAAGCGGGAGGAACCTGTCATCACATTCAGGCTCTAAGACTCCTTCTGGACTCGTTGAACGATCTAGTTGGACTGTCCTGCAGAACACAAAGAACCTCTGCACTTTTTCCAAAACATGATTGATAGCATTTTTTCCCTGTGGGTTTTTTTAAGTAGGGAGTTATTGACCCTTTTACAGCAGAGAGACAGAAAACCACAGAAAACATGACATCATCCATCATCAGATTATTTTGTGTCTCTGGCTCTGACGTATTTAGTCTAATTATTTCATTCTGATCGCTGAGTATTCACAACAGTGTAATCAGAGCATATCAGGGTAGATTGTGCTCCCTTCAACAGTGCAATCAATAACTAATTAATTTTGAGACATTTGAGTGTGCTGACTGTAAACACACTCATTGTGTGCTGCAGGGTAGGAGTTTGCAGGATTGTTATATGGAACAAAAAACAGGATAGTACTCTTCTTCCAGCACCTGCAAGCGTTCAGAGATTGAGACACTGGCAGATGGTGGGATAAGTGAAAGACCAACGCTAAGATCAATTTCAACATCTTTGTATCTTCTACAAATGACGGCAGGGTGGGGGAGGACAGACAGCAACAATGCTTATTGGAATTGAGTTCATAGAGACCTCATAATATTACATTTTGCAGGGATTTGCAAGTTAGTTACTTGAATCAGATTTGAATAATTGTTAAGTATAAAGTCCTCATAATGATTTCTGATTAACACCACAGCAGCTCCTCTAATTCATCTTGATTGGTTTGGCGGATAGTGCAATTATAAAGATTGGAAAGATTTTACTGAGGTATAGTTGTATCCTTCCTTTAAATATTTAAACTCCAGAATTGTTCTATTTTTTCTTCTGAATCTACACAGACAGCGTGCTGTAGTGTGTACCTGTATACTGATACCATCATTATCATGGGCAATGTATCATAGTATCATATCACAAGTTTGTCTGTGATTCCCATATTACAGCATATCATAGTTTTTCAATATGATCTCTTCATCGTTTTTTAAACTCAAGCCAGTATGTGTTTGTGTTTTCAGGTTTTACAGGAGAAAAAGGCATCCAGGGCGCTCGGGGAGCCAAAGGGCCTATTGGGGTCGACGGTGCACAGGGAGAAAAAGGAGACGTTGGACCTACAGGTCCCAGAGGTACCGTATGTCTTTAATGTGTCATATTAATCATCTTTTGCTTCTTATTTTTTAAATAATCATATTTGTGGCTTATCTACTCTATGAAAGCAAATAACAGTTGATGGTTTCTAGCTTGATCCATTGCCAATCATGTTCATCTAGAAAATATATGGATGTTCAGGAACATACAGCACAGGTTAATCATCATAATCGGATGTAAATATAATAATGAAAAAATATAAGGTTTAGTACTTTGAGGCAACAGTAGTAGTCACATTAAAGTGCCTCATTTACTTACTAACCCAACAGTTTGTCATTCACAAATCACGAGCAAACTGTCTTGTCTTGTCCGACTCACGGCTGGCTCCTGTCAACGTGTTTACGGCTCAAACCACATCAGACTTTCAAACTGATAAACTTCATGAGATGTCGACTGTTTTGCCAGAGTACGAACTTAATTACCATGAAACTATAATTGCTTAACTATCCATATCGTCTTTTATTTTTTCCAACAAAACAGCTGTCTGTGCTAATAAAATCAGTTCTCAGCTGTTAAATGAGTCAGTGCAAGAAGATATTGTACCATATAAAATCATTCAGCTGTAAAATGATGAGCCCATTTTCCCAGAGTATCAAAAATACATTAAAAAACAATTTGAGCAGTTGGTTCAATAAACAACCGTATCATCAGTATTTTTTTATTCATGTATCATTCATGTGTGCAGGGAGTCATCTGATTAAGCAAGAGATGGATATTCTTATCGCCCCAAAAACAAGAAGGCTTAAACTCTTCTAGGATTTTATACGAGGACCTATCTGTGTGTTTTACTAGTCTTTGAGTAGTAAAGCAGTGATCAGTTGTAAGAAGGGGCACCAGCAACCCAGAATAAATGTTAGCAATATGTTTCTGCAAACATATGTTGAAACTTTACATTTCTTTAGTTCAGTCAGGACCACTTTGTCAAAATAATAATATTTGGCGGTATGGTACTGTTCTGGGACCCCCTGCTCTTCCACGCGCTTGCGTGGAAAGCCTGAGGCAGGAAGAGCACACCTCCCTGCCCTTCACGAGCCATCATGAACGGCATAAGCAGGGAGCGCAGCAGCAAAGAAAAACCCAGACAGAGCAGAGCAACCAACAAGATACAATGTAAGATTCATAACAGATTACGGGAGGCGCTGGGGTGGAGGTGGGTTGCAAAAAAGCCAGCAGAGGAAGCAGCAAGTGAGGTCGGGCTAGAGCAGTTTAAATAGCGCGCTCTGAATGCAATTTCCCGATAGGAAGCGGGCACGGGGAGTCAGCTGAGCCATCAGCTGATCTGCTCCGTGTTGACAGCTACGCTGTTGATGCTGATTTAGAGCTTGACGTTGTGACCTGCCAGAACTAACGCTACGCTTGATTTACAGTTTTCACTTTTATATTGTGACAATACTGATTAGATTTTGACACAAAAACACTTGAGTTTGGAGGATGGAGGTTGGAGTTCGGAAAAGTTATTGTTTTGCATTTAAAATATAGTTAAAAACATCTGGTTTTGCTGCTCCAAACACGGTTGGAGATGTCCTGACTTCAAAAATATCCGTTTTTTTGTTTGCACAAACATGACTGGAAATTGTCCTGAGGTCTCCACAAATCTATCCAGTGGAATCACACTTACAGATATTGAAACGCAGTCTCAAACAGTGGTCACTGGCTTGGCAGCCTTCTTGCCTGTAACTTCACCACCATCCCCTCCACCTCCCCAATATGAAAGTCAGTGCATAAACATGTAATGTGAACATGTTATGATACTTATTATAGTAATGTCAAAATGATAAGTTGATGTAGTACAAATGTGAGTGTATCAGTGGTTAGCAGAAAGCTTAACTGCCCGCATTTTCTTCTGGAGACTAAGCTGGCTCCAAACGAGAGGTGATTATTATTTTCTAACATTTTTAAAGGTATGCAGTCACAGCAGCCATTCATATAATTATTATATATGCTTTCGTAGAGGGCAATTTTAGAGTTGAAGTGCAACAATCATTCTTATACATGATGTAAAATCCATATTGAGTATTTACTGTAAGTGTCGAGACAGCTGAATATGACATTAAACATCGGAAGAGAACATTATGAAATTCTTCACCATTCTGTGTTTCCAGTTCTTTTCCATTGCCCACTATAAATATGCATTTCTTTTACATGAGCGTTCAAATTTCCCAAGAAGACATAAGAACAATCTGCAACAACACAGTCTGAATATTTGATACCAACTTTGGAAATAAAAAGGATTGTTATCTGAACACATGATACCTTGATGACCTACATAGTTCTGAGATTTCTTTCTTTCTCTTCTCATTCCCTCCGCTTTTCCTTCCATCCACTTATCCACCCATTTATCCGTTTATCCAGTCCCGTCCATATAACCCTGGAGTGTCGATGTTTTCGCCATGGCATCACCTGCTGGACAGTGCCAACGATAACAATAACACACTCAGACACACAGAATAACGTCAGGGAAAAGACAACCGTGACAAATATGATAAGGCGCTGCAGTCATTTTTGTGTCAGCATGTCAGTGTGTGTGTATGTATATAGTTTGTGTGTATGTGTGTTTAGCCAACAGCTGTTGCTGATCAGATTTGGGTTTGGCTGAAATGTCCAGTGTTGGAGTCCCACAGTCCCTCTGTTGGCCAGTAGCTCTCAAAACTTTGGACCAGACTCATCTGCCGTCCTCTGTATCTGCGCATGTGCCTTGTTGTTGTGGCTCGACACTCTGCACCAGACTCCACTCCAGTTTTGGAGCATTTTTGTATAGATATAAATTTTGTGTAGATGCTGGTTGCTATAATTGTTCTGCCCTGAGGTGAACAGCTAAGCTTCGTATGAACGTTGAAGAAAGCATTTGGCCTTTGAGTTCTTTACTGAGAGTAAAATTGTGAAAAATGCACTGGACAACAAATCAAATTACTTTATTCATTATAAATCAGAAAAGATTAAGAGGAGTTAAGCCCGATTCAGACCAAAGATTGGAGATGAGACGAGTTGAACCTGCTAGTTGATACCAATGCGACCAGACAAGACACTGTATCATTTAGGATGCAACGACTCTCTGTACCTTTGTGTTATCTGCCGGCTTTTCAGACTTTTTTATAACTGGATTTAATTTGTCGCACCATAAAATATGAGTGAGCACAGTTGTAGCCAGTTACTTGCTGCAGCTGCGTATGTAGTAATGATGAAACGGCAAAAAAGTGTCTAGGAGTGAAAGAGAGTGCGGTGGACAGAGGTATGGTTAAGTGAGAGAGAAAGCGAGCGGTGCAGACGGGCTGTGAATGCAAGCGGAGCAGAGGAAAAGCAATGAAGTTGTCAATTAAGCAGTAGGTGCTGATTACATTGATTACATGCATTAGGTTCGAAAACCAGCCACTGGCGACCCTGACAAGCTGAGTTTCAGGCCACACAATCTGAGTCGAGCTGAAACGGTCCAGTTCACACTGTTGCAACTTTCCCCTGTAATGTTCTAAAACGGTTTTGTTGCGTAGCCAGTCTTTGGTCAGAACTGGGTTTTACGCCAAAGGTTGTCTATTGTAAAAAATGATTAGTAGTAGTAATTAGGAAATTGGGTTTACGATATGAATAACATAAACATAATGTGAAAAAATATTTGGTTTCATAAGAATGGTAAAGTCAGGACCAATGGCCTACTCAGAGGACTAGCTAGGAAACTAGCAAGCTAACATTTAACACACTCTGCCCAAACTTCTTTCTATTTCCTGTCCTAAAGATCAGTCAGGCTACGTGAATGTACATCGTTATATTCACGATTATATTTATTATTAAGGATTTTATCGAAAAGGAAAAAAAATCTATCAGCGCTTACCCAGCACTTACAGCTTAGGCTAATAACTGTCATTAGCACATTCCCAAACCAAACAATAATTTAACATAGTTAAGGGACAAATTAGCACAGGCAATAGGCATGAGGACAGCACAAACATGAAAAAAGTGTCACCCACAAAAACCTCTGGTACTGGCGACATCATTTGATTGACAAGTTAATTGTGTAAAGAGCCGCTCAAAACACCACATAACCATTTTGGAGACAGGATGAAGAATCTTCTGGGATGTTTGACTATCTACACTCGGGCAGTTTACAACAATGTCTGTCTGTGCTTCCACCCATCTGTGGTCTGGTTGTGGGTTTAACAAACCAGTGAAGGGTGAAGAGTTTGTAGACGCTCTGGTGTGAATGGACCCTCAGAGGACGGCAGTTGCTCAGCTGTAGAGGGAGGAGGGATACTGAGAGCTTGTTAAAACAGCACCGGGAAGCTTCATGGTTTCTTTTAATAGATAAATGGTATGTAGGCTGAGCAGGGAGTGCATTAGGTGTTGGCTCAGTCTTTGGTTGTAAAGCATCACAGATCGCTGAGTTGAACAAGCTGTGTTCGGCCAAAACATTAGACTACTGCAATGTATTTCTTTTTGTTTGAACTGCATTAATGATTGTTGGAGGAAAAACTTCATAACAAGCTCAGAAATATTATCACATCATCAAGTGCCTGTAGCTAAGATATGAGCAAACATTTCTCTATTTACCTCAGAGTTCAACTGGAGTCCTGTTTTCAGCCACCTGATCAATATCAGTCCAATACTTCTCCCATTTTAGCTTTGTTTTAGAACAAGATCTGGGTCTTAAACTGCTCAATTGTCCACTATGTCCACCAGTCTGTAACTTCGTTCCTGTCATACTGAGCGTACCTTGGGTTTTCATTGATAACAGTTTTTCAGTGAGTGAAAACACTGACCTAAAAACAGCTTAAAAGCTCAGAAGAGCTACAGAATTTGTTGATTTCACAACACATCCTCACAGCAAAAAACAACAGAATAGGTTGACCTTGAATCCCAGAACGACATCTGACTGTTCAGTAAACAGCATGACCACTGCAGCGTAGCAGCAGTACAGGAGCTCCGCCGTACACTCCCAGTTTGGTTAAATTTAGGAATAAAACTACTTGGTTATGTTTAGGAAAACATCCTGGTTTTGGTAAAAATAAATACTTTGAACTGATGCAGCATGATATCTGCACTGTAACTAGTAACTACTAAAGTGGAGAGTGAGTTAAGTGAAAAAAAGCTCTATAAGTACAGTACTTGAGTAAATGTTACCCCTGTTTGTTGTTACATCCCTGATTGTTGAGATATTTCACTCTGGTGGACTAACAGGCCGCTAACATGGTTAAATTAGTTATTAGTGAAGCTTTAAGTTCGTAAATTTCAGACATTTTCCCATTGCCAACATTCAGGACCACCAGCATGCCAAATTAATTGTGCCGTTTTCAATCAAATGCATCTGCTGTCTGTTGTGGCTCAGCAGTAGCTTACCAGTGTTTGGGTTTTCCTTGCAGTGTTATTTAGTTGTTAAGGATGTGGTCAAGTTGGAGGTGACACTGACAGCTGAGGGCGTCACGGACAGGGTGTGGTGTTAGCTGCACTCCTCAGTCATGGTAGGTGGGACTGAGTGCCACCTCGGCTGGCGGCTGCACTGCGGTCTTGGATGTGAAAAAGAGTCAAATTAAAAGTGGGACGGATGCCAATTTGAAGCTGATCCTCTTATAGCTTTATGGCAAAAACAGACTTGAGGTTTGAAACCTCACGGCTGAAAATGAGCAACAAATGTCGCTGAAACAGAGTCTCTCCTGCCTTGGAGGTTATTCCTGGGAGTTTGGCACAGAATCATATTTTGAAATGAAAACAAATGAGAAAAAGCCGTCTCCAGGCTGCTGATTGGTGGGAGGTGTCGTGCGTAAATGGACCGTGATTTTGCCGAAACCACAAATGAGAGGAGTATTACTTACATTGATCGAGCGGTGTGGCATTGTACTAACTTTTCCAACATGCAAACATCTACACAGCTACGTCTGCAGAGATACTCCAAGAAATTACCTTGACGCTGGTACCTTCATTTGAGTCCAAAAATCTGTTTTCAATCCTCGTCTTTTCTTTCTGCTTCCTGTCTCTCAACCTCATTCACCTCCACTCCACAGCAGAAAAAAATAACATTTAACCACAACTTTTAGAGGTAAATTAAGCAGCAGGCAGGGTGGGTATCCTCTAATTTTACATTTTATTCCCAAATGACAAGGCAAGATTACAGGGCTGTCCATTTTAGAGGCTTTTTCTGAAAATATACAAAGGAGAGGAAATGGGTGTGAGGTCGAGCCGCTCCACATTTCTGCCCCCATGTGTGCTATATTGTGGTCATCACTGTAGTACACATATAGTAAGTTTGGGTCCAACTGATGAATACATCTACTTATGATTGTGATTCCTTTCTTTTTTTTTTTACCGAAATCTGCAATGAAACATGTGTGCCTTGATGTTATTCATAGAGGCAAAATCACATTTAAGTTATATTTTACAATCATATTCAATGCTATTACTCAGCGAGCTATAAATAGATTGTAAATGTGTTTTCAGGCCTACATTTAGTTCTGGTAAGAGTTGTAAGTCTGTGTGATTTTCAGTTTGTTTTTCCTGTTTTGTCTTCAGGTGACCGAGGAGAAAGAGGGTTTAAGGGGGAGAAAGGCGATCGAGGAGACCGAGGAGAGAAAACAGGTAAGAGGTGAACTATACTATGTGTAACAGTGTAAACAAGTGACAGCACTCATTCCACAACATTGAAATGTCAGTGTGTCATTTTACTGCATCCCTGTCAGCAGAACAACATATCTGTCTGTGTCCAAAAATGATCATAGGACCATGATAATTTGACAGCGCTATGTTCAAGGTTTGGTGAGGTTCAGGCCATTGAAACTGTTTAAAGTAACACTTACGAAGCAGTCGCCTGTGTCCAAATCAAATGCTTCGCTGATCTGACCCTCCACCACAACCCTCTTCCTGATGGTACAACAACATCAAGCCACTCCTGCCTTTGCTTCTGAGAAACAGTAATCATTATTAGTAATCATAGCCACAAGAGCTCCATGTAAGGTTGTTTCAGATGTTTGAAATTGAAAAGAAATATTGTCTTCACCCTTAAAACAACAGCATTGGTCCCCTTGTCAAAGAGCAAGTGAGAGAAACAACCACAATAACAAAGAAAAAAGAAAGAATGTATTGCCAAAACAGGTGAAAAAAAGCAATAACAAAAAATATACATTGACAAAATAAATGTTAAAAGAAAACATAAAAATATACATAAACAGAATAAATGTGGATTTTGTTCTCAGAGATATGTGTCGAGATACAAATGGGTACAAAATGGTTTGAGAAAGAGGAGAAAAATGTTCATTTACAGTTCAGAAACATATATAAAAACAAATAAGCGAGAAAAGTATTCACTTTTCCTCAGCTGCCCATGAAGAGTCTGTCCTGGTTAAAATGGTTAACAAACACATGTATCTGCTTAAACTGATTAATGTACATCCACCAGGCATGTCTTTGATTTATGTTAGCTGTATAGTTTGCACTGAAAATGTTTTCAGTGATGGGGCATTAAGTAACTATTCAACCATTCAGCGTGGTTTGGGCTCTGCCAGGGTTCCTGAAGGTGTTTCTATGGTTGCGCCACAGAAATGAGGAGTAGTTTAATGGTATTACACCACTTCTATTCTAACAATACATTTTGCTCAGTATGTTGTTGACTGTTCTGAACAACAGCATAATAACGTCCTTTGAGGAAGGCCGAGTCTCTTTTGGCTGAGCGACTTCATTAATGTTCTGCTGCTTCAAGCTCGTAAGATGACCGCACGCATTAAGCTAATCCAGTATGGTTAAACAGTTAAGTGAACATGGTCTGCTAAAAGATTCAACACTGAAATCGAGTGTTTTATAGACTCAAATGCGGAAAAGAATGTTGGAACAATTTATGTTTTGGTGAATACCCAATAATTAGTGTGGTAACAGACTGCTCTTCAGTTCCAGTGACATCGTTTTATGTTTTTTCCTAAATCGTCTTCTCCAACTAAATCTTTTTAGACAAACAATGATTCTTTGGATTGTGATTCTCTTCTGCTTTGATAAACATCTAATGTCTAATCAATCAATCTAATATACTCAGCTACACTTTTGAGGCTTTTGCCTGCCTCTACTCCAAAAACAGTTTTCAGGAGGTTTACAGGTTGATTTTCATAAATAAATCACTTTTGAAACGTAGTTATATTTTCATTAAAATGCACTCCGTCTGTGCAGCATCTCTTAGTAAAGAAAATCCTCCCTGGCAACACTGCTGTAATAAGAGCACAGACATATATCAGAGCATGTGATCCAAAACCAACAGTTAACAACGCAAGAGCAAAAATTTACGAGCTGATGACTTTATGGGCCTCATATGTCTCTGCCCCACCGGAAGTTTAAAGGATCAGCAGATCTGCTTTTCTTTTCAGTGTAATCTCATGGTTTCCGACACATGATGAAGAACCACATGGCCCAGTGTACATCAAAAGGACTTGAAAACCTTTATGTGCATGCATATGGTCTGTGGTGGTAAACTGAAACCTCGTACAAAAACCACCAATCTAGATATAGGTATGAAGAAAAAAACATTAATGGCCCAAAACCTCGTTTTTTGCCACAAATGTTATTCTTCTTTAGTTACATCATCATGTGACGATCGATGGAGTGGTGCTCACGTCAAATGGATGTGATCCCTCGAACATCTGAACGCCGTTTCTGCCCATTAGAGAGCCGTTGAAGATCGGTTCTGTCGTCACATTATTTACAAGACACGGGTGTTTGAGGTTTCAGAGACAGAAAGACAGACTGTGACCACATGCTGCTGGCTGTCAGAAAAATGTTGAATCTCCGTGTCGTGCACTTTTCTGTCACAAACCCTATGTGGCTGACTTACCAACTTGATGCATGACTCAGATCTTTTTACACTTCAAAGCATACAGTACATACCTTTACGTTCACTTACCACAATGAGCACCAGAGTGCCCCAAGACCTCTGAAGTTTTGTCTGTGGGAAAAGTGTGCATTGGTGCACATGTGTTGGGTGTTAACACGCAATGAACCTGCCACACAGGATGTTATGTAACTGAGTAGATCAGAATATTTAGCTGTACAGAAAGTCTCAGCGGCACAACAATAATATTTATCTGTTTATATTGAATGCATTATCAATAGCAGACATCCAACCAAAGTGGTTTCTGTTTCTCCAAATCTTCAGTCTAAATTTCTCCCAGCTCCTGCTCTGTTCTGCTCTGTTCTGCTCTGTTCTGCTCTGTTCTGCTCAGTGGCCGTGGTCATCTCTCCAAACCTGCACCTGCTGCAGAGTTTTGTTTTTTATGTTGGGGTTTTCATTGGTCCAGTAGTGATCGGACAGCCTTATTGGATACAAAAATGCAGATGATAGATTTAAATTTGAATTCAAACTGTACTCAGTACTCAATTATGATGATTTTAAAGGTAACTAAGTAGAGTAAATGGTGTAATGCATACTAAAGTAAAAGAAAAACTCAAAAAATAACTGAATTACAGTAGTTTGAGTAATTGTTACTAATTAGTTACTTCCACCCCTGGTTGAGAGAAGGGATTTGTTAATGTAATCTGTAACCCCACAAAGTAATGCACTTACTTAAAGGGTAACTCCACCAATTTTACACATTAAAGTGTGTTTACTACTAAATATGTGATAAACTTAGTTTAAAGCCTTTTGTGGCTCCAGAAGAAGCTGCATGTAATCTGGTAAACTGCCTCCAATAATGTTACTCAGTGGCTAAGTTGTATTTCAGGTAATGTAGACTCCAGGTTTTGAAAAGGTGATATCTCTGATTCTGTTGCATCGACTTTGATTATTTGTTTGTAAACTGTGCATTTAGACCTGAAGCCTACAATACCAGCAATGCAACTGAGCCACTGAGTGACACCACTGGAGGCATTTTATCAGATTACATGCAGCTTCCTCTGGAGCCACGAAAGGCTTCGTACTCCGTTTTCACATGTGCAGCAGTACTCCCAAAGACCCGTAAACACACTTTTATATGTAAAACTGGTGGCATCACCCTTTAATGAGCTGGTTAGCTGGTAAAGATTGTGTCTGATGTCAGAGCTGGTACATACACACACTGATGTTGCGTATCGTTGAGAAACTTTCCGTGGTTCTCTGAATCCAACAGAACTGCATGACTTAGTTTCGAATTTTTAGGATAAAGGCATGAAATATGACCGACATTAGCTGAGGCTAAAGTCCAAATATTGGCTTAATATATGTTCTTGAAAGACATTTTCTCATGTGTATGTAACAAAATCCCTAATTTCCTTTTCATTTTTGGGGTATTGCAAAATTTTGTGTAATTTTCACTTGACAGTTGACGTATTACGAGAGAGATTGGAGGTGATGCACTCATAACCACACACATTCACACAGCTCTTGTTTTCAGAGGCCGCCTGACAGTTTGATCTCGAGGGTCCAACTTTTAAGTGTTGTGGGTTCAATGTTTGACAGGCTGTTTTTTTAGTGAACCGGTGCAGCTAGAGATCCAAATATAAATGATTTCATTGATTGCATGGGACATTAGTAAGAAATTTATGTTCACCCTGGACCTCGGGCTCAAGAAAACATCATTTTGTGTTGTTTTTATGAGGAGGTTCACCTGAAACAAAGCCTCCAACATCAATACTGAGGAAAAGAATCAGATATCAGTTAATATGTATTTATTTCTGTATTCTGCAGCTCTAACTTGTGTTGAAAAACCCCCTACATACTCTGTTTTTATTATTTATGTTCGCTGAATCTAATTATCCGTTGCTGGAACAGAACAATCCAGCTCCCCCACAGTGTAATTGAATATAATTTTATTCATTTCTAGTTTAATACACACACAGTGAAGCAAATACACATGCAGAAACAGTTAGATGAGTCAGTCTTTTACTTTTATATACACTTTAATCTTCCGAGACCCAGTTTGACCCTTTCATGTGCTTTTTTACATGATAAGCTTTTAGCTTATGAGGTGCCGGTAGGCAGATTTTGTCACCCTTTCACAGAGCCATGCTAGCTGTTTCCCCCTGCCTCCAGTCTTTATGCTAAGCTAAGCTAACTGGTTGTTCGCTGAAGCCTTTAAGCACTTCCAAAAAAAGGAAAAATGACCTGAGAGGCCCAAATCAGTTTCAAAAGATGTTTATATGCTCGCCAAATTTTGAGTGTGCATGTACGGTGGCCAAGAAATTCAAATTATAAGCAAACAAATTAGCACAAAGAAAATACAATGCAACAATCAGAAGAAGGAATATATAAAAAAGTAATGAAAAAAATAATGTGAAAGACAACTACGTCTGTGTTTTAAGGAGAGCATTTTATAAACAGATGGAGCTGGTTAGCATTTGTCCTGAAGCCGTTCAGTCCGGTCTAGTCCAGACCCTTCCTGCCTGCCAGATAAACACTAGTAAGAGCGATCAGTCCATGTTCTGGACTTCTTCAGTTATTGACAGACTGGTGCTGTGGCCCCCCCGGCGTCTGAAGCTTGAACCACTTGGAGGTCCTCCAACAGTTGTAGAGTCCAGTTTTCCCTGGACAAAAAGAGTCATTACATCTCGAGCGGCTCACATTAATTTCCCCACTCTCACAGAAAACGTACAGGGCTTGTTATGAAAATGTCAAGATGTCTCCAAATTAGGGAGTTTCTACTTTATGGTGAACCACTTTATGTGGCTTTCCAAGGTGAACATGAGAGCTGACAGAATAAGTTAAAGACCAGGATCCTTAATTTTCTTCCTTTTTTTTTCTTCTGTATAATAACTTTTCTCCCTGTGGGCATGTGTGTTATTGTGCTTTTTGACTCATTAACTACATAAAGCTAGTCTTAGTAATTTGTTTTATTCAGCTTTTTAATGCTTATTTTCCAACTCAAGAATGACAGCTACATTTATTTTCTTGTTTTTTAATCCAAAATGGAACATATAGTTTTGACAAGTTGATATTTTACAATATTTAAACATAAACGTTGGCCAATGATGCTAGAAAGCGTTTCACCAATGTGCTGCCGTTAGCCGCTGTTGCTAAGCCCGTTAAGCTTTCTGTTCTCGTCTGGCACATACGCTGTTACCATGGCAGATTTACACCCAAAGTGTGGCATTAGGGAGAATATGGTCTGTCAAAATAGGATTAAAGAATGGTAAATGTGTTGCTTTTTACAGTTCACTGCCATTTTGACCAAATTTCTGTTGTCTGTTGAAAACATTCTTTCTTCAAAATGTCGACGTTTGGAAAATTCATCTATTTTTGCTTGAAAATAATGTGTTCATAGCATTACCCAACATGTTTTGAGGGGATTTTATGAGCCCAGGAAGTTATGCTGGCTCTAAGTTTGGAGGAGCACGCCAGTCTTAAATTTAAATCATTTGAAAATTCAAATTAAAGCGTGAAATGTGTTCATCCAACAGCACAAAACTAATCGTGTCTTGTTGAGGAGCAGCAGCGTTGTCCATGTTGGCTACATATACCTTTTTAAAATGAAGTGAGTGATTAATCTTATCATCCTCATCATGCATCTGCCTGATTTCTACCAAGTTTTCTGGCATAATAAATCAAGTCAACTTCCCCCAGGTTAACATAATCCATCACATTTCCAATATGTTGCAGTCCAGCTCTTCATGGCAAAGATATTATTACCGGTGAAGTTTGCTTGTATGGTTCTCATTATCCATGAAGACTAATGTCTACATGTGCTGCCTCCATCCAGGACCTTTCCTCTCCTTCCTCCTCCTCTTCTCTCCAGAGCCTCTCATTTACACAGCAGGGAGCCTCAGGCACTTTACAGGGAGAGGAGGAATGAAAGGCAGAGAGATGAATAGTGTAAGAGAGATGTGAAAAAGTGGTGAGTCATGTCTCACATGTATTCAAACATGTGACACGAACATCAGAATGATATACGACCGATAATGGCCTTTTACTGCAAATATGAGCCAATCAGTGATAAGATCAATTTGATACAGTTTATTTAGTTTTTCAGGATTTAGATATTTTTTGTTCCCAATCTTTTAAAGAAAGGTTTTAAAGATACATTTAAAGATTCATTTTCTCAAGTACTAGTTCAATTTTGAGGTAATTTAGAAGAGAATTTCTACTTTCTACTAAAAAAATAAGCCTAGTTTTACCAGTTGCAACATTAAAGTAATGTACATATTAATACAGAAGATATTATAATCCAATAATATAATATACATTGTTCTTTATAATGAGTACTTTTACTATGTGAACTTTAAGCATTTTTTGATGCTAATACTTTTGGACTTTTGCTTAAGTATATTTTAAACATGTATTTAGAACAAAGTATTTCTACACTGTGGTATTGCTATTTTTACTTAAGTAAAAAATCTGAGTCCTCTTGACAGCCAAGGATATAAAAATGTATTTTAAGCCATGAGTGAAAACGAGTGATCAGAGAGGGGATCCAATAGCCAGAGAAAATGTTGGCAAATTCACAGCTCTGCAAACCACTAATATGTTGTAACTTTACATTTGTTTAGGATCAGTTTTCTACTTCTGGTGTTGTGACAACGCTGTGCTTACCATCTGGTTAGGTCTTGGCACAAAAAGCACGTGGATAGGGTTAGGAAAATACCATGTTTTGGCTTAAAATACCTGGTTTTGTTGTCACAAACACGGCTGGAAAATATGTCCTGACATCTGGCAAAAATTATGTATAATGTGGTTTCACACTTACAAGTGTTGAAATGCAGTCTCAAAATTGACTTGGTAGCCTGATTGAAAACATGCTTTTTGGCAACATGGTGCATCTATTAGCATCACTGCCTCATAGCAGAGTCCTGGGGCTGATTGTTAGTCATCTTCCTTTCATGGTCATTGACACCTCTATGTGGGTTTGCAGTCAAAAACAAGTTTTTAGGTGAAATTTAAACTCTGGAGTGGTTTTGTGTGTTTTCTGTCACATTCACATCAGTCTGTACACTTCAAAATAAAATTACAGTAGCCCAATTTGAAATATTGTCTTGGTTTTGGGTTTTAGTTCAGTCATTTCCTGTTTTTCTTTGTAGGTTTCACTCTTGTCATGTTTGTTTCCTGTCTTTGTCTCTTTCCCGCCTTTGTGATCGTCCTGATTTGTTTCACCTGTCCCTGATTATCAGTCCCTTTGCATTTAGTCAGTGCAGGCTACTTAGTTTTTGCATTTTTGTATTTCCTTTGTTCAAAAATCTGCTTCTGCCTGTTTTCTCTGTTTTTTGTTGCCTGACAGTTTTTGTTTAGACTCAGCTTTACTTTATTAAAGCTTGCCTTTTGTTTTTACTGTCTCCCTGCCTTGAGTCTTACATTTGGGTCCTATTTGCAAAAAACCTGACGAACATGTTCACATGTGCCCCGTGGCTGTGATTCCCTGTGTAGATTTTGTCGATTTCTGGTTATTAAATGCTCATGTGATTAAAAAGTGTCAACAAGCCAGAGGCAAAATAGCTGCAAAAGCACAATTGCTGGCAGTTTTAGCTAAATAAAACCCAATATCAACAATGATTCAATCAGTTCAGCGGACTGAAAGGGATCTACGCTGTGTTTTTCTCTGTCACCTCTCTTTCACCAGAACCACTTAATCAATAAGGGTAACTGTATACTTCCACAATAAATGACTATTTAGCAGAATTATGCATCACGTCTGTGGAAATACTTTTTTTCTGCAGCAACTGGAGCAGATTTGAGTCTGGTTGCCCAAGAGGTTCATTTAAGGACATTTAAAAGTCTCCTTTGTTCAGCTGTTATAAGACAGATTAATCAGTGTGGTACGTTTTCATCTCCGTGCCAGCAGAGTTTTACCCAACTTCATTTGAACTTTATTACCCAGCTTCAATTGAAAAAAGGGCTTTTTTGTGTTTGACGGGTGAACAAATAGTTTCAACATCTGTTTCAGGTAATTGAATATTCAATTACTCATGCCGTGTTTGAAATTAAATTTAAGTTTTTCCTGCACTCGTTGCTCCCCTCTTTTTTTACTCTCTTTGTCTGACAAAAGAACAACTGGAGTACATCTAATTTCTGTTTTTGATTTCCTGGTTTGTTGGTTTACAAATATGTGCAGCAGATATGATGTCGTATAATGTCGTGGTAGATATTAAATTATGATGGGCCAGTGAGTGCAGAGTACTCGTCTGTATAATGAGTGTTAAATGGTAGACAGTTAAAATTTATGATGGTCTGATGAGACTAATATCCTGTCTAGATAATATGTCTGGCTTTACTCTCCAGTACTTTGTCAACAGTCTCAGTCAGCGCGTGTCTTAACACAGAGTGAACAGAGAGTCCAGAGTAGTGTGTGTGTGTGTGTGTGTGTGTGTGTGTGTGTGTGTGTGTGTGTGTGTGTGTGTTTACCTCTCTTTCTCATTTTCACTCTGCCTTCTGAAAGGTGATAAATCAAGTCAATTATACGAGTACAGCTGCTGCATAGTTTCAGGAATACGAGATGTACCGTGGATCTGTGAAGCTCCTGCTAACACGAGCACACACATACAGGCATGCACGCACACTTAATTCTGATTATAATTTGGATAGGTGCTTTAGACAAGTAATTCAGGAAGTTCTTGGCCATAGTACCCTTGAGCAAGGCACTCCATTCCTGAATCTGGCAGAAACAATGTTTTTTATCTGCTTTTATTAGTTCTAGAAATGACAATGACAGATAAAAAATTAAAATTAAAATTGACGTTTGGTCTCGAGACACTACACCAGAGGCAGCTGGGTGTGTCTCTAAGATGTGTCTTTATTCTGTTTATGATTGTTACTCTTTGTTTTGGTTACTCACTTTGTATTTTTTATGCTGAAAGTGCAATAACTGTGTTTAATGATGCTAACATTGCTACATGTAGCCTAGACACAGGACATTTTTCTCCACCATCCAGGGTGATTATTGTGTTCAGTTATTAATTGCTGTCTCTTCACTTTAATTCTGATTGTTTGTTTCTCAACACACTGTAGTGAATCTTTGGTGTATATTGTGTATTTTAAGTTTTGATATTGGCAACACATCTTTATACCTCAACGACTAAATAGGTTGATTGCCAATGACTCCCAAAACGACAAATATCACTGTTTCCAAGACAACATGACCATTGCAGTGTACCAGCGACAGGCGTACCGTAACTTGGTTGTTTCCTCAAAGTTTGTTAGGCAAGAAAAGTACTTGCTTACGATTAGGAAAACATTGTGGTGTGAGTTAAAATAAGTAGTATTAGTATAGTAATATATTAGTATGTTACTGAAGTTATTATGTATGTGAGTCAACTACGTTAATCAGTTAAAATAACTCACCGATGACTTTTGGTTTCACACGGGACACAAAAAGCGGTCTCTGAGGTGAAATGTCCTTTGTTTGTTTGACCCATTCATCCCATGGATCCAACACACGAAATCTGGATACAGTGTCAGAGCCAGAGCTGCTATCATTCTTATGAAAGTTGCTCAGTGATGCATGAAGCCGAGTTCAAACGTACATGTGGTTTTCTGATGAGGACATGCTGGATATTGGATCCTCATGTCTGTAGTTAGCTTGGTCTTTAAGGGAATAGTTCGACATTTTGGACTGATACCACTCTGTATGATCAATATGTAGCTACAGCCAGCTATCTTAGGCTGGTGCTAAGACAGGAAATTGCGGTAGAGGTAAAAAGAAAATCCACTCAACAAGGTCACAAAAACATGTCGATTTATATCTTGTTTGGTAAAGCCAAACAAAAAATGTCAAAACAACAAGTTGAAGTGTTTTCTTCACTGAGAACAAAGAAGTGTGGCGTCTTGTCCAGTGAGGTGACAGGATAAATGTTTTCAGATGCATAGCGCATATAGATGCATATGTTCCAGAGAGGAAAGTCATGAATTTCTAAATCCTCTATTCTGTATGCTGACAGGTTCACAGGATTACTGCCAGACTATAGGTCATGATGTTCAAACGATGGTCAGCAACCGCTGAAAAATCACTCTTGGACAGAACTTCACTCACAGACTTTTGTAACCAACTTTCATCGAGGGGATTTCACACAAGAGGGAGAAAGTTCCCTCACTCAGAATACTTTATTATTTATTTATTTTCTTGTTGACTCAAAAACTATTTCTGTGGTTTATGGAAAAAATTCTGATGCAGCATGTCGAAAAACAACCATTTGTTTTCATATTGGTTTGATTTACAGGCCTTCATTAAACTCATAAACACTCACAATGAAAATAATCTGCTCAGTGTGAGTTCAAAGACATACCAGCAAGCGCTGGGTAAAAGAGAGTCGTGTGTTCTATCAGTGCAGTCGTGTTGACGTAAATGATAATGACTTCAGTATTTCTGCACACTCAGGATGATGGTGTGTTTTGATGCTTTTACTATGATCATTTTATTGCAGGAAGGCTCCAGTAATTCTTTGTCTTGTGTCTGCAAACACATGAAATGGCAAAAACAAATGTGTATAAATGCCTCTGCCTATCCATCTGTGTTTCTGCATTCACTGATCAGTTTGTTGATGAACGATTTTGTGTTTGTTCTAGTGGAGGAGACACTGGTGCGGCTGGTGAACGGGTCGGGTTCTCACGAAGGTCGTGTGGAGGTTTTCCATGAACGCCGCTGGGGGACAGTGTGTGATGACGTCTGGGATAAGAACGATGGAGACGTGGTGTGTAGGATGCTGGGATACCGCGGAGCCACTGAGGTCCATAAGACTGGACGCTTCGGACAGGGTATGAGATGGTCAACACACACAGGCTGTTATTTTACCAATATACTGTATATTCCTGGTTTGCTTTCCTGCCAACCGTGTTAAGTGTTTCTTTTTTGTTAAAGGGACATCACTGTCGTGTGATGAAGGGGGGTTCAAGGAGGTGTTTCCACCTCACGAGGTGGAGCAGGTCGTCCTTTAAATGCACCATTAGTAGTTTGTTCCTTCTGTTTATAAGCCAAAATTCGTTGGAACAATTCGCTGCTTCATATTGCCGGCCAATTTTTCGCACAGCATGCTTTAGAGGCTGACTGTAAAGCTCTTTTGTGTAAAAGCAACTTCATATGCTAAGAATCCATGATAACATCATTGGTATTGACCTATAAAATGACATATCGGCATTGACCCAAAAGGACCATTCCTGCCGTTATGACAGGGAGATATGATGACGTTCTGATTATGCATGTGTAAGGCAAACTGTTGAACAAGCAGTTTTCTTATTTTGCCAACTGAATGTGTACTTTTTGAAAAGGATCGAATGTCTGCTTGTGCCAGTGAGCCAGAAGGCATAATAATATGTTGGTTCCACTTCAGGAGAGACTCGATGTACTCATATACATAGAAAAACATCATGGTATCAGTATCAGAATTGGCCAAAATAAGTTGGAAGATATCAGCATTTAGGTTATTTGCAAAAATCCATCAAGTGCATCCCTAGTATAGCCTAATGTTTAGGCTAACATTTATTAACTCAAGCCAAGTCATTAAAAATCCAACTTTCAAGACAAAACAGTATGCAGACATGAACATTAATATAATATAATGATAATCAACTTTATTTATACACTGCCTGGCCAAAAAACAACAGTAACCACCTGGATTTAATCAAGCAAATAGGTAAGAGCCTTCCACTTGATGATAACTGCACTGATTAATACTGTATAGAGTCTTTCCTGCACACAATGTGGCTTAAAGTGCTTTCCACTGAGGATAATGATGGAACTCAAAAGAAAAGGAAGTTTAAACAAGATCGCAGCTCATGTGAATTATGTTTATTCATTCAGTCGTAGTAAAGTTTTTCACAGGTAACAAAAGTGAACTGTCCCTATAAAACTACGTTGAGCAGATTACATTACAAGCCTGTGCTGTTGCAAAGGTTCGAGAGGGTGACATTTATTTTTCTGTACTGTTCATCTTTACAAAGATGTCTTTCGTGCACTGCCCAAACTTAATGATCTTTGTAGTTCGATGTGCAGAACTGTATCAGCACCTGTTTTGAAGCACATCAGAACAAATAAAAACTGTGATTATTATGGAAGCCAAGGAAGGCCGTGCCTGTACTTATTTTTTAAAGAGGAAAGTTGATTTTTGAGTCTCAGTCCCACGTCATCACATACTGATGCTTTCCGATGGCAGCCGACCCGACCTACAATCCCAATGCATCAGTATGTGACGAGTTTTAGAAGAGTAATTATTTTAATCATTAATCATCTTGGGATAACAAAGCTAGGTTCTTGTGATATCCGGATAATTTATCACAAGAAAACAACTTTAGTTTGTTGTTTGCTTTTGCTGGAATTGATTTGTGATAAACATTATACTGTACGTAGCCTTACAAGAGGAACCAACCTCTTGTTTTCTTGTGATAACGGGTTGATTATCTTGTTATCTCAAGAACGCAAAGCCTGTTTTCTCAAGATAATAAATTCATTTTCCCATGCTCTCGAAATAGCAACATAAAAAAATTATTCTGGTGATTTTTGTACCACAAACAGAAACCAAAGGCTAATTTAATTAATCCAGAAATGTGGTAAAATTTGGTAAATGGATCAGTTGGATTAAAAGTACACACACTGCCACAGTTTCCCAGTATATTAGCTGCAGTAAACAAAGATTAGTTTTTGATTTTAAATTTAAAAGCAGTTTCAGCTGATTCAGTTTGTGAAATAAATAACATCTAAATCACAGCAGGAATTCAAAGGAGTTTATTTTGCCCACATTAAAGATCCATGGTGACGTTTACTGATGGAAGTAGTTTGATTTTTACTAAGTCTGCTGTTTTTCGCTGTTGAGTGGTATTACTTGAACAGTGCACTAAAATGCCGCGGGGATTAATATTAAGGTTTTATAGGGAAAGTCATGTGAGCCAGATGTCGTCAAGAAAGTCTCCAAGGTCATATCCATCACTCTCTCTCTCTCCCTCTCTCTCTCTCTCTTTTATTTCATTCACCAAGTCGGCCTTACATCATTCAGAGTCTCTGTCCAGGCAGAGTTGTTCCCAATAAGTCTGGAAAATTGGGGGAAAACATTGTCTTTGTTCCAGAGGACAACCTCCAGACAACAGCAGTGACTAACATCACGCCTGGATTCAATTTAAATACGATCTGGATTTCAAATATGTCTTTTCAAATGAGTCACCTGCCTTCAACTTTTTTAAATTCATAATAACATCTTTTAACATCTTTCTCAGGCCCAGATGTGACACACTTTACCAGCAACTTTACCAAATCATTCCCAATCAGGCAATCACGATTGCAACCAAGTCAATAGTTCATATCAGATTATTGTTATGCATAGAAGATCCTTCACCAGGCCACCGGGATGCAAGGGAGCTTCTACTCAAACTAAAGTGCACAAAAAACACAAATTCAAAAGTATTTGTTTGATTTATCCTAAAATTACTCTTTAGATAACCAAACCATTAAGCTATGCCTTGATGGATATCTGTTGAAATGCAACCACAATCTGTATTTTTCAGTAATGTCAGCAAAACACTTGATCATTTTGACTCATGTTTTGTGTAAAGTGCTTATTTTAGTCCTGTAGTCCTTAGTCCTTAGTCCTGTAGTCCTTAGTCCTTAGTATTGGCCAATAGTTTTGACATCTACTTGCGAGCTGTTTGACCTTTCGTATCAAAATTTAACTTGGTGGTGGGATTGTTTTGTCCACTGATGTTTACAGCGTCAGTAATTAAGCAGAGTCGATCCTTGTTGTTGTTGTCATGGAGACATCACCTCCTGCTAAAAAAGCGTTTTCTAACTTCTTAACACTTTGACATTAGCCAGGATTTAATCCAAATGTATCGCAAATTTACCAGAATATCAAGCAAATTTTTAGACATTGTAATGCAGAAAAGTTACATTTGAATGTTAACAGTGCAAACAGGATACTTTCCTTCATACCTTCACTGTTTGTTAAATGTCCCCATGGTCCTAAACCTTCAGTCCGTGAGCTCAAATGTAACAGAGGAATTTCAGTAAATTAAAAAGTAGATTTCTCTGCGTAGGTGAACCATAACTTGTCATTTCCCATGAAACAAAAGAACAGTTTGTCTTGACCTTGTAATCAGTGAGGACATGCAGACCTGAGGGAGAATCAGTTACTGTGGTTAGAAAAAGTGCTCTTTAACAAAATCCAGGACTGACCCCAGATGGGGTTTTTTTGTCGGCACAGTTGTAAATCGTGCCTCATTTTGCATTTTACAAACATTTAAATCCTTTAAATCCTTCTGAAAGATTCTTGTCTAAATTGTCCCTGGGTGTTCCCTTAAAGTCCCACACAGTATTTTTGGTGATTCAACACTTATCAGTGAGAGCTGTCATAAATTTAGTGCGAGCGGACCAACCCTCATGCTGCAACCGGTGCTATAAAAGTGTGTTGAGACCCAGAGTAAACAGTTTAAAGGTCCATGTCCATTAAAGCAAATCCTGAGACAGCACAGCAGCAAAACAGCTGGGGCTCATGTATTCCCCGGTGCATACCTCATTTCCATCCTGTGCACGGCTGCATGGAGACACGTGCGCCTGGTGTTTCACGGTGCTTTGAAGATGTCAAATCCGAATCCAGTTTCTCTTTGTTACGTTACGTTGTGAAGCAAAGCAGGAATGTAGGAGGCAGGTGGCTCGACAGAGGTACTGGTTTGCTTTCAATTCAATGTTTCGTGCAGATTTTACAGGAATGTGCATCGTTTGTAGGCAAATGAAATCATTTTAAAATCCTTGTCTTGAAGAAAGGATCTTTTTTTGCTTGCTCTTTCTGAAATGTCTAATCCCGATTCAAGTTTTTTTTTTATGTTATTTTAGTTTTGAGGGTCTAAGGATGCACATTTGAAGCACATTTTTGATGTGGGTTTTTGTGTCTTGAAAATAAACCTGACCTGAGTCGACCTACATTTTATTAGTCTGAGTTTCAGCTGAGAGTTTATGTGTCCAGTGATGATTTAGTCTTAGCTTTGATCTTGAGCTCTAATGTGGTAAAAACATAGAAACAGGCCAAGTTGTAACTGGCAGGACAGGAAAAATACCAGTTCCCAAAAACTAATCAGCATTTTTAGGGATAATATTTCATGCAGTGAATCTTTTAAAACACAAAAACACATATATATTCAAGCACCGGAGTTGCAGGGTTTGGCCACTGATTAGGGTTAAAGTCAGAGTCTGGACTTGTTTCTGTAAAATAAACAAAAACGTTCTTCCTCTGAGCAAAGTCTTAATGGAACGCCGAAGAGAATATTCCCAGTGAGAGTTCAGGAAACATTTATCTTTTGCTAAGTTCATAAAACATCTCTGATATGTCTGTATGCGATCGATGTCACACGGCTGCAGCTTGGGTGAATTTTTCACAAATTTGCTTCCAGGTTGAAAGATGTCAGTGATAACTAAATTCAGGGGAGTTAGATTCATGTATGTAGTTCTTCGCAAAATCAAAATTTCATATTTTTCCTCTTAGATGTATTAATCCAGTGTTTATCCAATTCAATCCAGAGTTTTTGGAGCTATCTGCCTCCTCTCAGATAGACTTAAAGTAGATGGCACTCTTCTTGTGACAAGATGCGACTAGGTTGCCAATGACGACAGCTTGAGGCTGCGTTTCAACATTTGTAAGTGTTAAACCTACTCAGTATTTTCCAGGAGATCTCAGGACAAGTAGATACAGTAGATACACACGTCCTTCTTTCTT
Organism: Pagrus pagrus; assembly: GCF_965226575.1. Taxonomy (NCBI): domain Eukaryota; kingdom Metazoa; phylum Chordata; class Actinopteri; order Spariformes; family Sparidae; genus Pagrus; species Pagrus pagrus. The sequence continues at coordinate 18,550,086 of NC_140200.1, read as the reverse complement.
TCTTTCTTTCTACAAAATGTTGCAACTCACACCAAAACAACCTTGATGAATAAATACAGGAACAGGAATAACAGGGAAAACATATATTTTTGATTTTGGGGTGAACTGCTCCTTTATTTAATGAAAACTGCCAATAAGCTTTTGGCTAAGATCAAGGGTAAATCAACACTTAACGCATGTTTTGACAAGCAAAAGTACTTAGTTAGATTCTATCTGTGATACAGGTCAGAAGCAGTAACAATCATGTGTTTCTTTATTGACTAATGAACTTCGTTACCTCTTGTCCTGTTTTTTCCTGGACAGTTATTAAAGTCAGACATGAATCAAGGACGATGGACTCAAAGTGGGTTCATTGTTGTCCTGTTCCAGTCATTCCTTAATTCTAATGTGATTATTTACTCTTCTGTTGTCTTGATTGTGATGGTGCCTTGAACTTCTTGCCAGTTGTAAGAGGAAACAAAGAGGAAGATGAAGAGTTTGGATCAAATTATTTAAGACTTGCCTCACGAGCTTGCTAGTCTGAAGCTGGACTAGTGTTTTTGATTATACTTCTGAATTTAGATTTATAATGTTATGCTTTTTATCTTCCTCGTCGTGACTTTGCCAATATGTTTGTTATGGTTTCGGCATATTGTTTCCTTTTTTTTGTTTCTGAGCAGTGCAGTTTGTTTGTATTCCTCTCTGACAGTCCTGTGCACCTGACTGACAGGTCATAGAGTCAGTCATAGAGCAAAGCAGCAGACAGTCCTCCACTCCAGATGCTGCTTTAAGGCCACTACAGATGAGTCAGCCTCTCTTCTCACCTACAGCACATAAACCCTTTGGTTATGTATCCTTAAACTGGATTATCAGCGTGTGAGTGCAACCAAATGTTATCTTGTTCCCTCGCAGCTGAGCACCATCTCCTCTGAGCACCATCTCCTCTGAGTGTCTTTAACTGTTGCAAAACTGGGACTTCATGAGCCTCCAGTGATTCCGGCTTTACAAACAGGAACCGACTTTATAGTGAATAACAGCACTGCCAAAAGCTCTGCTTACCAGCTGGAACTGTGTGTTTTATTACCGGATACAATATTATCTGATCAACAAGTCTGTGAGGAAGCACTGGGAGTATTTGCTGTCTCAATCTGAAGACTTGTACACACACACTTCAGATGATGGCTGTTTCTTTGGAGCGGAGCCTCTGCATCTAATAACACTCGCCTTTAAAACCTTAAACCTTCTTTTCACTGATGAAGACCACACCATGATACAAGAAATATACAAAAGGTTTTATTTGGAATGTCTAGTCGTTTTCAGTAGGATGATTGAAGGTCGAGGAGAAGGATGAGCGAGGGCCAAACAGTCGTGGTGGCTGGAGCATATAAAAACCAGTGGGTCAAGACTTAGAGACCCTTGATGAGCATTCTGTTTCGTTCCCCTGTTGTTCCTGTTATAGAAAAGAAGACTTGGATGGAAGAATTAACCGTAACACACATGTCTTTGATGGTGGGAAGAAACCGGAGCCCGGAGCACCAGACAGAACCCACACAAGCACAAGGAGAGCATGTGAACTCTGTGCCGAAAGGACCTGGGACCACCAGTGTTCAAATCTGGGCTCTTCTTGCTGTGAGGCAGGGAAAGTCAGGGTTAGACTCATCTACATGAGAGAGTAGCGTGGTCTTCTCCTTGAACCGTCGACATTTTATCCTTATATATCAGTTAAACATATAAACCAAAGCAACAATCATCTCCCTTCTTTTTTGTCCCTCTCCCCTAAACAATATACACACATCCACTTGCTAACGAATATAGTACAGTTAGAAAATCTAAATGTGAAACCTCAAATTTAATCAATACCTCCTTCTGATTACTTAAGCTTCTGCATTTCTGTATTTCTATTCTTATTTTTCTTGGTTGTCGTTATTGTTTTGCCATGTCATGTCTGATATATGTGTTCTCATTAATCACTTATCTTGAACTATTAATAAACACCCCCCTAAAACAGATAAAAATGATTAAGCACAGACTTCTTTACTTTAAAGTTTTGAACTAAACATATGCAGAAAGTATCGGGTATCTATAAAGGAAATTATGTTGTTGGTGGGATTACAGTTCAGTTATACGTAGTATTTCATCTTTTGTTGTACTGTGATTATTATTGAAAGCACAATAACAGATTTTTATTTTTATTTATTATTGTGCTTTTCATAATAAATATAGTGAAGAAACCTCCACTTCTGAAACCAAAACTACATCCATGGAACTTCTGAAGCTGAACTCAAGTTCAGCCGCATTCACACATGACATACACCTCATTCTTTGCATCACATAACTAAAACATTTTGCAGTGTATGGAAAGATCTCAGAAATGTCCTGCCCTCCCTCTCAACACCACCTCAGCATCCACCTGCAGCCTTTAGTCTCAGGGAATGATATCTGTAGCTATATTGGTGTGCTGTATGACTGAGAATGACATACAACATATATCAGAGTCTACACTGTTCAGAAATTACAAATTAAAACCTAAAATGTGAATGTGAATGTATTTTTTGTCCTCCGTTCTGCTTCAGGTACTGGTCTGATCTGGATGGATGATGTGGCTTGTGTGGGGACTGAAGACACCATCCACCAGTGTAAGTTTTCAGGCTGGGGCAAAACCAACTGCGGCCACGTGGAGGATGCTGGTGTGACCTGTGCCGTCTAACATTCGTGCCTTCATGATCCCGTCACTGCTGCAGCGGCCGAGCTTCTCCTTAAACAGTGCCTTAGACTTTTATGAAGACGCAAGGATCAAAGAGGTGTCACAGGGGCAGTATGTTGTTTTCTACCTGCAGAAGAAGTGAAGAAGTGCCACCTCCCCTGACAAACCTCCATGTTGTGCATGAAGTAAATCTGCAGCTTTTTAGTAGATCATGGTTAAACATTGAGATGGAATCATGGGAGCAAAGAAAATGCACACTTTTCAGACTTTGAGCGACCATATGAGCCGGTACACGGGGATTGTCGCACGACCGGATTCTTCATCAGACTGAATGACAGAATCTACAATTAGGCTGGAGCTCAGCTTTCAGGTGTTGCCCTCAGAGGCTCATCCAGCGTGTTGAGAAAGCTAATACAACAACTTCATCATCCCAGAGCCTTCATCAGCCTTCATTTGTCGGCTATCGCCTCCGTGTTGCTGAGGAGCTGGAACGACACAAAGAAACTGATAAGACAAGACTGTGTCACTGACTAAACTGATTTTTCATTTATAGGCAGCTGCTCTCCACAGTATTATGTAGGAATGGCTTTTGAGTGATGCTAAACATACCCAGTGTTGCCTTATTATATATCGTTCGGCAATACATAGTAAACTGTCATTTGAGGATTTGCAGGTGGAAAACAGTGTGAGTCGAGTTAAAACAGGACTGAATTTAAAAATGTAAAACTTTTTTAACTTTGGCTTTCACTTTTATTACTTTTAAAGATGCCCTGAGGAGTTTTATGCAATGGAACATGTGTTGAGTACGTTTCCTTCATTGTAAAACATTTGCAAAGCCGATTTTTTAAATATTTTAAATGACATACTTTTACTTTACAGACATATTAGCAAGCTAGCAGTTTCTTCCTTGCCTTTACTGGCAAATTGCTACGATTTATGCGCTTTACTGCAACCAGTGTCATATTTAAGAAACTGTAATGTTATTGGGCTAGATTTTTTCTTTGGTAAAAGTCACCCATACGAATAGTACTTGACTAAAAGTCTGAAACTATCTGATGTTAAATATACTTAAATATCAAAAGTAGACATAAAAATAAATAAAAATGAAATTATACATTATACAAAATTGAAATACTTAAAGTACAAGTACCTCAAAATTGTACAGTACTTGAGTATTTGTGCTTATTTACATACAGTACTGTTGATCAGTGTAACATGTGCATCCCTGTGCAAACAGAACAAACTCCACCTGTCAAAACATGGCTAATAGCGCTACTAGTGTTCAAAAACTTGCATAGGGTACCTTTACATGGAAATCAAGTTTTCTAAAAATATTTCTCCTAATCAATATCTTCACATTTTATGCAAAGAGAATTATAACCAACAGCAAATCTAGAGTTGGGCAGCTACACCACACTAAAACAGCTCATTTCTTTGGTGTTTTGATTCTGTGCTCCAGCACTCAAATTACGCTCCTGTCAACCAAAACAGGAAGCAGTTTTCAGTCAACAAAGTTCTAATTAACACAGTTAATAACTTTCCAGCACCGCAGGATTGACACAAGAAAAGAATGATAAGCTGGTGAAGAAACTGGAACAATTAGCAGCTAATGAGCCAGATATTTTTCTGAATAGTTGGTGGAGACCAAAACAGAGCTAAAAGCAGAGTGATTATTGGACGAACATCCATCAGATGGACACAAACACAACCCCAAATGAATGTTAATGTTGTTCTTTGTCTGTTGGATGTTTAAATTGGCAAATATTTGATGACACGTTGGCAAGAACAACTTTATGAGGAGATGAAATATTTTACAGTTGTACATTTTTCTGCTTGTTTGGAAGTTCCTTTCCCACCAAGTGGCAAAAAAACCCTGATGTTTGCACAGTTTTAATCTCAACATCAAAATGTATTTTAACCTGCAAATCACCAAATGAGTGTTTACTGTGTGCTTTATATTTATAAATAATGAAAATGTAAAAAAAACAAAACAAGACATGCAACTAACAAAGACTTTGGGAAGAGCTATCGGTCACTATTGACAGATGAAGTGATTATGAAGAAGAGAGAACAGATGAGTATAAACAGATGGATGCATGGACGCCTGCCCTGAACGATTTACAGCGGCGGGTCTGTCAGTGTTTACTGCCAAAAGTTGGGTTGTTTCAACATTGATGCACATGTGTATGCACACACGCACACACTAAACCAACTATAACAGAGAAGCTTTTTCTTTTGAGATTTATTCCTCTCTCAGTGGGGTTTAATCTTTATGGCTGCCTTCAAATCCAAAAAGGTTGGTACCTCCCAAATGTTCTGGCTCACTTCTCCTTCTGAGCCAACAGGAGACATCAAGGTTGGAATGAAAACATATGCAGGAACCTGTCTCTGTACCCAGTCATGTTTTATATTTAAAGAGGGAAAACATTTTAGTGAACCTAAAAATATGGTAAACTCACTAACCCCCTAAAGAGCTGAATTCCCTCTCATCCTATATTCTGTAGAGAAATCTGCCTCTGTCAGCTGTCCTACTTTAAACAAACAAGAATTCTCTGGCCCGCTTTCTTTTTATGAAAATCAATCTGCCCCCATGATGTCCATTTAATAGTTTGTGATAAAATGTTGGATATGAATTTGACTTTTCAAGCCAGCGCATCCAGAAATGTCTTTCTCTACCTCGTATTCAAGTGCCTTGGTGTTTGTCGAGGGGTTTCTGTTAAAAACCACAACTCCGCCACAGAAAAAGACAAATTAATGAAGGGAAAGGGGGAAAAGGGAGTCTGGGAAAAGGGAAAATGAGGTGAGAAACCCAAACTCAATAGACTGGTGTGTCTCAGAAGAAGTTGTAGCAACACAAAAGGTAATTGTGAGTAGGCGGGAAACATGTTTGTACATTTTTCTTTAAAAGTTAATTGAATAACTCACTCAGCAGTTTCAGGTCTGGTGCAGAAATCTGTGGTCATTTTGTACACATACCTTTTTTGTACCTCTTGGCATTTGCAAATAACAACAAGCACAACTGAACGAAAAAAACGACATGTTACAAACAGTATTGTCAACTCTTTGACCTACAAGGAAGCTAGTTTATTACCTTTTCCATTTTCATTTGTTTATCCTTAAAGGAGCAATTTGTAGCATTTGGCCAGAATTTTAGTTCAAAACATCAATAAAATGAAGAAACATTAGTGTCTTTGTGTGTTGCAGAGTTAAAGCACGCTAACCAGCTAGCCTCTAGTCCTGTCCTATAATAATACTCAAAGAAGTGTAGTCTGATTAGAAAAAAAAGTGGTTAGTTTGTTATTTTTACACATATTTTCCTTTACTAAAAAGGAAAAAACAACCACACAGTGTCTGAATTCAAGTTTCTCTCTTTTGCAGCAAGCTTAATTGCATTGTGAACCACAATCACCTCTGGTTTGTTTAAAATAAATCCTCAAGTAAGATGAGAAAATATTCTGACTCTACACATCGTTTTCACCTGCTGCCGATGTCAGACTCTCTTTCTCGTTACCCTCTTCATGCCTCTGCTGCCTTGTCTTTTCATCTTCAAGGACAAAGACTTGGTCAGAGCCGCTGTAAATCGCCTCTGTACTGTCAAACTGACCTCCTCTTTGAGGCTGTGTTCACTCTCAGGCTGCTAAACCCAGTTGAGCTGGGCCCCGTTGCCCTTGGAGACTCCCCCTGTGATCTGAGGTCCCCAAAATCTAGGGCCACTAGCTCCACACCTAACTGAGCTATGAGCTAATTAGCTAATGGTAGCTAGCTACAGCCACAGATAGCTAGCAAAGGGCAGCAGATGTCAGTTACTCTGGTGTTACCTACCCTCAGATTCTGGCTATATTTTACAAATTACACCGTTATAGATTTTTCACTTTTTTCACAAGGTTTGTAAACTGTTTTCAGTAATTTATTTTTTTTTCACCATGATTTGGTTGTACTATAAAGGGAGTTAATGGAATAAATTAGAAATTTACAAGGCTGTAGAGTTGGATACTTTCCAACCAGTGTGTGCATGATTGAGTAGAATATAAATAGAATAAACACAAGACACTTGTCAAGTATCTGCTCTGTTTTTCTGTGCAGCACCAAAGTGTAGATGACAGTGCAACTCAGTGACAGCGAGGCCTTTGTGTGTGTTGTCCTGATGCCTCTCATTCATCTTGTATGGCATCACATTCAGCACTTCAGCCGTGGAGTTATTACTTAAAGCTCAGCCTTCCTAAAACAACAGCCAAAGAAAACAACAAGGGCTCCTTCTCTGCTTATTTGTCATCTCCTCTGTGTTTAATCAAACAGAATGATATTGATTGAAATTCCTGTGAAACATTTTCTCAGAAAATAGTTTTATATTTACACAGGTTTCAGTTTGTTTTATTCAAACAGACGTTTAATATTCATTAAAGCATGTTGAACAATAGAGTATTGTAAGAAGCTACAGCTATGAATGTAGAAGATTGCGGTGTTCCCAACTTTTGTTTCTTTGCTTGTCAGCCACTGAAGAGAAACAGTTTATCAACTTCTCTGCCATTTCCTTTATTACTTAATAGTTGACAAAGTGGAAGAAATAACAGCCAACTCTTAAAAAGGGACCATTTTCTAACTTTTTCAATCCTCTGCATAATGTTTATGAGAAAAGTGGTTGGTCTACTCTGATTTCATTCCTCATCATCATGTCATTTGGTATTTTCCAGCAGATTTGAACAGCAGAGTTACTGTATTTGCTGCAAGGTTATAAATTACAAAATCTACCCAAAACAGATTTACGGCAGTAGCTTCTCTCGTCTATGACCAGGACAGTTGTGATCTTGAATTGTAGGCTAAGTTAACTACAGTGCCACACATACAGTAAATAGGCTATCAAAGGGACTATACACTATACCAGTTTAGCCTTTAAAAAATAAAAATAAATCAGAAATATAGATTATTGATTGAAAATTGGTACCATTCCCCTTTCAGGAACTGACCGAGCAGCTGCAGTAAATCTAGGTTTTGTTTTGTTTGTTTTTCTCTCTTTTCTCACCATAATGCAATTCTTAGCTCCTATATTTAAATTACACAGATTTCATTAAAATATAACATCGCAAAACAGTTCTCTTTTGTACTCACTCATAGATACCAGCCACCTAAATATGCCACATTCCTAAACAACAAAAGATGTCCTGACTTCCCATCAAAAATATCGGGTTTTGGTCACCAAAAACACAGCTGTCCCGATGTCTTCTCAAAAATATCCAGCGGTTTCACACTTACAAATGTTGAACACAGTCTTGTACAGCGGTCACTGGCTTGGCAGCCTCCTTGCCTGAAACCCCACCACCACCCCCACCACCTGCTGATACAACAGTCACGTCACAAAAATGTGTGATGTGACCGTGATATGGCATGTTTTTCAGAAATGTCAGTTTGATACGTAACCTATGACATGTACATATCTGACTGTATCAGTTTGCTGAAACGTGAACTGCCAAAATTTTATTCTGGCGACTGGACGGACATTCAAAATCTCAAGGTGTGATCAGTTACATGATGTTTTTGTCTCCGTGCAATAAACCTTTTTTGTGGCCCAATTTTCCTTTAGGTTTAAGATTCCTTCAACTAAAACTTCAGTTCCTGGTATATATGGGTACTAAAGACTGCAAAGGGTGAAATTAGTGGAGACCAACGACATATGAGAACCTAATGGGCACAATTCAGCCAGCACAAGTACAATATGCAATGCCAGTGTTGCTCTTCTCTCACCTTAATGTGTTCTGATTGATGTTCATTTTCTGTGAAGTTGCAGCCTATCAGATATCAGAAGGATAAAAACTGTAGTAATGTGATTTCCTGATTGGTTAGAGGCTCCTCTGACCTCACATCAATGCTTCAGCCTCACAGGGTCAAATAACTCGAATACTTTGAAAATGTAAAGCAGCCTATTACCTTTGAAAGTGAGAACACATTGCCAACCACGTGCACTTAACCACTTATGTCATTTTTTTGTGTTTGGTTTTTTAACTTGGTTGTACAAAGAACTTACTATGCTGCTTTGGCATACTGGCTCTGAGCTCATATGCGTATACACATGTCTGTTTTTTATTACATTGTGCTGGTCATAACACATATAAGGGCTATGGAGTTACATACAACATACATCATACATGATTATGTCAAGAAAATACTTGATAAAGTGCTTCACGTTAAAGAAATACACTCCTTACTTTATGTTCTGTTTGTACCACTAAATGCTGTATATGCACTGCTGAAATAATAAAAAGTAGATTTGTTTAAACAGGTGAACTTTGTTTTTCCTGATAACACTGAGTGGAGGTGAATTGGAAACAGGCCCTTCAGCAGGTGAAGAGAGAGGGAGGAAGTTGACTTGGACGTGTGTGTATGAGTTACACACATGATCACAGGCGCAGGAGCGCGTGGACGTGTACATTATGTGTGTGCGTTGACTGACGGCTCTGAGCAGTGATTACAGGTATGAATGTTTCCACATGTGAGGCGGATGTAGAAATGATTGGCTGAAAAATCACCTGGTCTCAGACACACATGGCCGACAGTCAGAACAAAGACTACAAGGCCGGTTTGATTTGAGTCAACATGGTTTCACTTATCCTCCAGGAAGGTAAGAGTGTTTTTATTTGATACAGTAAAATGTAAAGGTATGCAAGTGGTTTTACATATATGGAGATCAGAAACACTAACACGCTGAATTGATAATATCTTCTCTGGAGACATACGCATGTTTGGCTGTCACATGATCAAGTGATCTCAGTGTGACAATTCTGAAAATAGCATTTTTTATATCTGTTTATGTTAACGGTCATAATAAATTCATGTCCTGACCAGGGTGTAATTTAGACAGGAACAAGCTGATTTTAAACACATTTCTGTTCAAATATGGCATGCGCATTGAGGAATGAACAACCTAATCGCCAGAATAAATGTTGGCAATGTACGTTTCTACAAACCACAGATGTCTTGACACTTTATATCTCTTTATCTTGCAGATTTGCATTTCTTTAGGCTCAATTCGTAATGTTATGTTGTGTTATTGTCTGGTCAGGTTTAGGCACACTTGGTTAGGGTTCGGAAAACATCACGTTTTGGCCTTCTCTGTGGTTCGGTTGCCACAAACATGGCTGGAAAATGTCTCAACGTCAAAAATAACCAGTGGTTTCCCACCATCATCCCCTCTCCTTCCCAACATGAAAGTCAGCTCATATTTTTAGAATGTGATTGAGATGTGAAATTTTGATAAAATGTGTGTTACACAAATTTACAGATATCGGTAGTTTAAGGAAACATAAAATACAAACATTATGTGAACTGAGTCAAACTGAGCTTCATGTTCATAACTGCTTGATTGATAAAACAGTTTTTGTTCTTCTGTACATAGTTTTAGAACATTCATTTGATGTATCAGTTATTGTTTTTTTTTATGAACAGATGTTGTTCCTTTAATTGAAAGTTTTTCGCCAAAACATTTCTTCATCATCGAGGATCAAAGTTCACCCTTGACATTGGAAAGCAAAGATCTCCTCAGCAAATTAGGTGAACTGTTGTCTCCGAGGTCTAGATTTCACTTTGAACCTTAGCTATTGAGCAGACATGGACAAGAAGTCAAAATGCTTGGAGAAAATTTGATCATCTATAGTTCCTTGACAACTTGTATCTGTATATATACTGCCTGGCCCAAAAAAAAGTCACACAGTCTAATATTTCGTTGGACCGCCTTTAGCTTTGATTAAGCCACGTATTCACCATGGCATCGTTTTGATAAGTCCAGAGCTGCATTCATTTTTTGCCAAGATCTTGTTGCTATTTAAATGCACAAAAACAGATTGAAGTTTTTAAATAAAAGAAAATCTGCTAAAAAAAAATGATAAAATTGCTTTCACATGTGAAATCATGATGCTTTTTAATGTGGAAAATCTAATTTCACATGTGATATTTTCATAAGGGCAGCTATTAACATTCAGGAGCAGTCCACCTGCTCACCCTCCAGGACTCCTGCATGTCCCCTTAACCTATACTTGACAACCACTGTATAAAAATAAACCGACAGCATCTGTATCTTCACATGTGAAGATGTGCAGTTACATAATATTCCTTGCTCTGATTCTACATTCATGATACATGAACACATTCTTTACAAGGTCCTCATCCAATAGGAACGACATCCAGAGATCAGGCGCATGAAATGATCCAAAAAATTGCTCCAATTTCTGGTGTGACCACCACAAAGAAAAAGAGAAGAGAAAGACGACAGATGCTTTTACTTCTCCTCAACATCAGCTCCATATGAGGCAGCTGCCATTCCTCTGTTTTTATCCCATCATTTGGCATTAATGAATCGCTAGTTAGACTGTGGCTTTGTGGTTTATAGGACCGATCTAACAGTGGAGAGGTTTTTGTTTTTAAGTGTTTTGTGTCCGTGCAGGTGAGAAGAAAGTGCCAGACTGGAGGACAGATGCTGCATGTTTGCGCTGCAGCAAAATATCTTTCACGAGCTGCAGTTCTGTGTGATTTTAGATGTAGAAAAGCCACGAGAAAGAAACCATTTATTGACACATAAATCCTGTTTACTTATTCAAAATTAAGGAATTTAATTATTTATTACACTTTATCAATTAAAATGTATGAATTTAAAAGATTTAAATGAGTCAAATCCTTTCGTATTCTATAAGAACCACATCCAGAGTCCTATTTCTTTTCATTGACCACCACAAAGAAAGAAGAGAAAGACAACAGATGCTTCATGGATGCTTTCGTAGCAGAATATTAATACCCATGACTTTAAAAATAAGACCTTCAGCAATCACATATGGGTGTAATATCCAAATATTTTTGGTTTGTGGCGCATTAAAAGTCCCGGGTTCCTATCAGCTCTATTTTGTACATATGAATGTGGTTAAAAACTGTTCTGAAAAGAGCATTTTTGTGTTTTATTTCTCTGTTTACATGATCATTATAGTGCATGTTCTGAACCACATGTGAGCAAAACATCCTGTTTTTTCAGCTACGAGGCGGCATAATTTTACATTTTAAAAAGTCTGGTTTACATCTGATCCCAGGAATAAAACTGGACTTCATGTTCCTTAAAGGGACAGTTTAGCCCCAAATCCTCTCACCTGTAGTGTTATTTATCCTTACACATTGTTTGGTTGAAGTTACCCAGTTTTCAAGATATTGTTTTTACATATCAGAAGTGTGCATCTACTCATGGACAACACGCTCTCTAAGTAAGTTTACATACTGTATATGAAGTATAGTAATAGAATTAGCATTTTTTGTTGATTTGAGCTTTTTTCTTTATTGTCTCCATTATCCTTTCCTGTCTGTGGGCCTTTTTTCAACAGTCCCAATAAAAAAAACGTGTTAATGTAGTCCGTTCCTTCTTTTTTTCTCTCACTAGCTAATTGATGGACCTTTGACCCACACGTGCTGTAAACAGTAAAATGTTTTCATTGTCATATTTACATTTTTATGGAAAGAAAATCATTTTTTGAACATTCTAAAGTTACATGAACATTATTTGTCTTGTGATATGTAATAAAATGGTTTACCATTTCCAGGAAGATAAGTAACAAAAGTACAGGTCCATAAATGGCAATAACATCACTGCATTAAGTTCCTACTGGGTTTTCGTGGCCCTGCACTGAACATCCAAAGACCTAATACCGGTCCACACCCTAGTGGGAATCCCTGATTTACTGTATTCAATGTAAGCATGTGTACATGTAAGCACAGAGGACGCATATTTATAGGCACAGCAACACAGAGTTTGCAAAAAAAGTGGGTAAATATGCTAAAACATGAACCTTCTCCAAGCAGCATGAATCATCTACGCAAATAAGAAAACAGACAGGAGTTGACTCAAACAATAGTCTCTTATTTTTTAGTATAAATCACTAAATAAAATGAAATTGTTTTTTACTTGTTCATGACAGTTGGCCTCCTCCTTTGTCTTACTGCCTGTTTCTCTGTGGTCTGACCAGAGTGTAACCCATCCTCATTCTATAAAATGCACCACAACATGTGGCAGCAGAGCCCACAAACATGAGCTCATTTCCCTCGAGGGGGAACGAGGAAGAGACAAAAGCAATGGTCCCAGTCTTCACATTCATGTCCATTTGTCATCAGACCACATTCCTTCTCCTCTTCCTCATAATGAAACGGTTATCCCTCCACACAATGAGGAGAGCAGGCTGGGAACATCTGTAGCATGTGAAGGAGATGAAACAAAAATGGGATCATGAGAGTCGAGGTCGAGGTCAGCTTCAGCATCTAAGTGAGGAAATTCTTTCGGACAAGCCCCTTACATTAAAGAAAGGACAGACACATGCTGGGAGATGAAATTTAAACAAATCTCTTCTTTCTTGATCTTATTGCTCACATGTGCCCGTGAAACTGAGGCTGTGGCACCTTTAAATCATCACTACACTTTATTACAGGGATCAGGAAAAACCAAGCAGGTGTGGCTGATTATCATATAAAGGATTGTATATCATTTAAAAGACAAGCCCTCGAATACTGTATTACAAAAAAAACATATGCTTGGCATAAGGATCCTAATCAAAGAAAAAATATGATCAAGAGGATTGAAACACAACAGCAAGAGTGTACTTCTCCATTGCAAACAAGACTATTAGACCTTCAGAATTCATTATAATGATGATTGGAAAAAAGTGAAAGGCTATGTGGGAAGAAGAGACTTTTTGTTCATTAGTAAACACAAAGAAAAACCTTTAATGGAAGAGGCAACATCATATTCTCAGCCTGAGGAAAAATGTTGATCTCAATCATGATCTCACCATAATATTCTTTTAGATGTAGTCCGGATGACATTTTAGTTCATTATCATTTATATTTTTTGTTATTTCATGTTATTTTGTTATGTTTCATATTATTTTCTGTTTGTTTTGTGACTTACAGGCGACACAAATTTCCATTTTGATTTTTAAAAAGTAGAATTCTTTATCCTGCTATTTAATCATGATTTATTGAAGCTCAAAATGCTTTATATATAATCATTGGTGGAAATTAATTTAGCAAGTTTACAGTCTTGCAACCCACTACCATAATTTTACAACGTTACTGACCTCTGCTGGTGAACATCTCTATTACAACTGTAACTTTATTGAAAACAATGCTGAAATATTTTCAGGGTAACGCTGTGGCCTCTATATATTCACAGTTTATCATCTACACTCCTTAAAATGTTTAAAAACAAGTGACACATTCACTCTCTGCTGTTGTCATTTTCAAACGCGAACAACACTCGCTCAGTTTGTTCCTCCGCGGCATCCGTAAAGCGACAGAGCCACATTTTGAATGTTCGGCGCGTTTTAACTGCAGCAGTTTTGTTGTGACAGAGAAAGAAAACGCAGGTAATGTTACATTTATGGACTAAATGATTAAGTTAGCTGACTCAAAACACAATAATGACAACTTTAATCGTACTATCGCCATGTTAACATCAGGAACTTGTCAAGTGATTTAGCGGTTGACGTTAATTTTAGCTGCCGTTTACGCTAAGTTCGTCACTGCTGGCTAAATGTTCACCAAAAGTAATGTGTTGTTGACAAACAAGCTATCTAATCCATCTAGCATATGTTGTTCTAAGTTTAAATTGCCACTAATTTTGCAGCTGTCTAACACTGACAAGATTTCTCTGTTTAATGTAGCATTTTGAGCAAACTGACATTCACAACGCCATTAGAAATGAGGAACCATTATGCCAGACTCCATTCAAAATTTGGCATTTTTTGTCATTTTACTTATTAATGGACAACGTCACGTCATACATGCTAACTGGGTAACACGAGATACTTCAGATTTGAATTCAGCTTGTATCACATACACGAAACCTCACTTGCTTCTATAAAACATTAACTTTTTTAAGTCATGTTATAGTACAAGCCTTAGGAACGTTCATAGTGTAGCTCAGTATATATAGTTGTTATGTGTTTGGGTCATTAGCTGTATCACACAATATGTTTTCCCATGTTAACTATTGTTATTTGTTTTCCCTGGACAGAATGGCCTCCCCTGCCACTGATGAGGGCGCATTCAAGACCCCAAAAACTGCCAGAGTTAAGAGCTTTGGAAGCAACGGAGGAACCCCAGTCACCATCCCTGCTTCACCTTTCATGAAGAAGTTGGGCTGTGGGACTGGAGTCAACGTTTACCTCATGAACAGGTTTGTAGTGCTCTCTCATTAACTAATACATTGATTTACACCTCACTCACCATGTATCTCCTCATTTGTTCTCTCGATCCAACACTTCTGCACTGTACTCCTGACAGTTTTGACATGTTTTGTTCATTGGTAAATGTACATGCCAGGCATTATATTTGAAATATCTGACAGGGTCTGTTGCAGTTTTATCACGTGTGGTTCATAAAGAATACTTTTGGGATAAGAGAACACCTTCTGAAATGTACATTTTATTGAAAAAGAAGCAGATAAGTGTATTTTGGATACATACTGGATGGCTGAGGAGAGCCTAAACCTTTGTTAAAGATTATTAGGTCATCATGATGAATAATGTGTGGGCTTTTAATGAGCAAGTCCTTATTAAATTGCCCTATGTGTGCATGATGTTTCATGCATTCATAAATCATTTGAGTGAAAATAGTCCGCAGCATAAATTGCCAATAACAATGTTCAGTGGTGATGTTTCCCAAACTACTGCATAGGAACGCCTTCATGTCTGTGTAAAAATAATATTAAAACAAGTCACCGTATAATGTGTATGTTGTTGATCGAATTCATCCTAGAATGGGAAAGCTGAATGCATCTCCCTGGGCTGTCAAGAAGATCAACAGCAGGTGTGCAACCAAACAGATGGCGGTTTACCAGAAGCGCCTGAATGCGGAGGCAAAGGTCCTGAAGGGAATCAATCATCCAAATATTGTTGGTAAGACACGAAAACAGGCCTGTGGTGCAATCACTGTGATGTATTGATCACTTGGCCAGTGTAACAGACACTTTCGTTTGTCAGGATACCAGAATTTTACACTTCGATACTATAGTAGTATTAAAAACTGATACTCGATACCTCTTTCGTTACCACAGCAACGTTAAACCTTTGTTTTTTTAACAACCTGCACACTGTGCTGTTGCAGGAAAAGTCATTGAACAGTTACCAAAACATTTGGAATAATGTTTATCTGTGCAGCCTTGAACAGAAAATCTGACTGTATATCTATACTGTATATTTTGTATCCTCAGTACTTTGGATACTGTCAAATGTATAACTAACTAATTGTATTGTTATAAACATATGGTATCGAAGAAGTATCAGATTATCGGTACTTGTGACAACCTTAAAAGACGCAGTGTCTGGTTCTTTAGAAAAGAATACATAGAAGAATTATTGTATCCTTGAACTTCACTCGTATAGTTTATTTATTTGTGTCACTAGCATCAATGTAAACTACAGGAATGCCTTTAAGGGACATTTCACACTTAAGTGAGCAATCACAGTTGATCATAAAATTGATAAAGGCCTCCCAACATTTACAACACTTTCCCTCTACAATGGCCACTGGGTTCTATAATTCCTAAATTTTCTAAATTCTGAAACATGCAGGGAAAAAATACCTTGCTAGTTGCTTGCTAAAGATTCATGTTGAGTGGATAAATGTGGCAGCAAATGCTGAAACTTAGGCTTTATTTTGTTCCATCATAATAAATGTATTTGCTTATATCCAGGGTTTCGTGCCTTCACCACGGCCAAAGATGGATCAAAGTGTCTGGCCATGGAGTATGGAGGAGAGCAGTCCCTCAACGACCTGATAGAGAAGAGGAAAGAGGACGGCCTCAAAGCTTTCCCTGCTGCCAACATAGAAAAAGTAGCACTGCATGTTGCTCGTGGCCTTCAGGTAAATCATGGACTCTCTTCTAACTAGTGTAAGCAAGTGTCTTATCTAGATTGGATACAATTACAGCTGGATTAACGTCACACGTGTAGCTAACTCATGTGACATGATCAGCTGCTCTTATATTTCTCTCTTTTAAACATTATAGCTAATCTCTTCTCCTACTCATCTTAATCATCCTCCAATATCCTGAAAAGTTATTTTTTGACTAAAGTGAAAAAATAGTGGGGGAAAAAGCAAGTTTCATCACAATTCACAATTCAGTTTGTGATGAAACTTTCTTTTTTACCCCACTATAAAGTAATTTTCCAGCCCTTTATTTAAACGCTGTTTTTTTTTAGTTACAAGTCAAGAAGAATAAGTGAAGACATTTTTTTTAGATGAAGTATCTGTTGGAAATCAAAGAAAAACACACTCAAAACATCACTATTTCATTCTTTTCCCAATCAGATTAGTCTCTTCTCGATCCATCTTTGAATTTGTTTTTAGAAAGCATGATTGTTTAACAGAACAATATAAACACAGAAGGATAGCGTTAAGTCACGTGTATCAGGAATGCGTTGTTTCTCTCTACAGTATCTTCACAATGAGAAGAAGCTGCTGCATGGGGACATGAAGTCATGTAATGTTGTCATCA
Organism: Pagrus pagrus; assembly: GCF_965226575.1. Lineage (NCBI taxonomy): Eukaryota > Metazoa > Chordata > Actinopteri > Spariformes > Sparidae > Pagrus > Pagrus pagrus. The sequence continues at coordinate 18,532,888 of NC_140200.1, read as the reverse complement.
AAGGCGACTTTGAGACCGTCAAGATCTGTGATGTCGGTGTGTCTCTGCAGCTGGATGAGAACATGAAAGGTAATGATTGTGTTCATGGAAGTCAAGATAAAAATCATCCAAGTAGCTCTGATTTGAAGAGCGAGTCTGAGCCAAAAACTTCCCAAAAGTGCTCACAGAGTTCAGCGATATCTTAAAAATGATAAACTGTATTTGCTCAAAGTATGTAAATCTTTCATCTTTAGTTACAGAGACCATGTCACTTTGGACGTAGATGAGCAGGGAAAAATATGGCACTCAGTCAAGATTTTGTTTTAAAGTCGGACCCAAAACAATCAACCAAAAGGTTTCAACTGAGGAGATATCATATTTTCAGCGTTGACTTTGGACCAATACTTATTTTATTAAAGATAAAGCCGACATTAATGTCAACAAAATCCCATGAACAGACCAAAACCAAAAATCTCACACTACTTTCCAGTTTCCCCACTCTGACTTTGTCACTCAGATGAGTCCACTGGTTCCCACTGAAAAAAATAAAGATCTTTAAATAGGTTTCTTTCAGCAGCACTATCATTTTCATCAAACATAATTGAAACAAGAGTGCATTTGCGTGTGTGTGTGATGATAGATGGATGGATGGATGGATGGATGGATAGAATAGTTAGATAAATAGTTTATTGATCCCAAGGGAAATTAGGCTTCCAGTAGCTTATATGACGTTTCCAAAACACCAATACACACAAGAATACAATAGTAAAAATGTAGTAATGGACTGAGTCTGGCCACCGGAACTACTGCAGAGATGTCAGTATGATTAGAGTATGTGCAAATGAAGGAAGTTCAACTGCAAAGTCAGAAACAGTGCATGTATTGCAAAAGTAGGATGATTTAAAAGTAAAAACAGTGCAAGAATAATTCTAAATATGTGTGATATATTTCAACACAAATATATATGAATATAAACATATAATCAAATACAAAATCAGATTGTGCATGAGGCTAACAGAATAACTGACAGTGTAGCAATTCAAGGTGATTGAAAAGTACGATTTTTTTTGCCTGAAAACAATTTTTTCACCCCTGAAAATTCTTCTTCACTCGGTATCACAAATGGGGGGAGAAATTCTCATGAAATGTTTGTTTCACTCTGTTTCACACATGAAAAAAAATTCTCTTGAAAATATTTAAAAAATGTTTTTTATTAAATTTTTTCTCACTCGGAGTCACCAGTTCGCAATTCACAAACACAGGAGACAAAACAAATGAGATCAGACTTAGATGATGGATCACCAGAAGAAAATAATTTCCTTGCCCCTCGGGGCTTCCATAGTCCTGTTGGTTTTGGTCTTTAAATGGTATTTGTGGACAATAAGAAAAGTATAGAACTTCACCAGACTTACCTCTTTAAATTGAACCATGTTGTGCCATTAAAACAATCTGTTCATCACCTAACCTATATTTAATAATACTGTTATAAAATATATAGAGCAGTTCAGACTGTGTGTGTGTTTGTAAGAGTGTGTGTATAAATGGGAGTAATCATGGACCAAAGCACAGAATTGGCAGAGAAGATGTGGGTGGAAATGATTGTTTACAGTGGATTAGCTTTGTTTCTGTGCCCAGACAGAAACATTCATTCTTCAGTCTCTTCTTGTGCATTCCTGTCATCAGCCAGTGGGGGTCTCCTCCATTTTTAATTTGATTTAAACTAATTGCAATCTTCTGGATCTTGCTTTGAACATGAGCTTTGTGTTTGGAAGTTACACCATTGCACAACCATATACAGATTGACTGGTCTTTTTGGTCATTGTTAAATTCACAATGTTTCTCTTCTCTCTGTCCTCAGTGTCCAATCCAAAGGCGGTGTACATCGGCACAGAGCCGTGGAAACCAAAGGAAGCTCTGGATGAGGAAGGAGGAGATATCACCGACAAGGCTGACATCTATGCCTTCGGTCTGACTCTCTGGGAGATGATGACCCTGGCCATGCCTCATCTGGAGATGCTGGACGATGATGATAATGATGATGATGATGAAGAGGATGAAGGTGAGACGCTTTGTGGCCTCTGGAAGCCCTGAAATTTACCCTCTTTACATTTGCATGCAATGTGTGAAGGAGTAGTTATTTTTCCTTTTCATTTCTCTTAAATTTTACATCCTGCAGTCTCATTCATTCATTCATTCATTAACTCAAGTTAAAAATTAATCATAATTACTTCCCGTTTAGATTTTATGATGTGTTAAAAATCCTGCGTCTGTATTTCAGAGGACTCCATGGAGATTTTTGATGAGGATGCCTACTACGAGAGGTTGGGGACGAGGCCGGTGCTGGATGCCGAGGCTCTGGGCAGCTCGTACCGCAGGATGGTGGAGCTCTTCTACCTCTGTACAGAGGAAGACCCCAAGAAGAGACCCTCGGCTGGCCAGATCGTCCAGGCTTTGGAGAGCAACAGCCCACTGGATAAAACTCCCAGTGAGGTGATCGTTATCGACTGATTTACACAACTAATTCTGCATTTTGATCTTAGAGCTACAGGTCAGGAATGTTGTCGGGTGTTCAGGATCCAGACTACTATGTAATGACGGGTTTAAGGATTTTTGTCAGGGATTTATATTAAAGATTGCAGGGTATATAAACACAACCTGAATCCCGGACAGTTTATCCTGTTTACTAGTTTATTGTGCTAACCCAGAAGTAGAAACCTCCTGGAAACATAACTGTTAAGAGGATCCAGCCTAGACATAAGCTACAAAAGCGTAGTGTCATCTCTGTACTGTACATCTTTTTCTGTTGACACAATCATGAGAACATTCGTCTGTCATTTATTTGTATGTTGTCTTTGCTGTATTTTACTTTCCTCTCCTGAATTCTTCTTGAAATTACTCTAGTCTGTATGTTTGTTTCTCAACCTCTGTAAACTTTCTCTTGATTAAACTCTTGAGCTACTGTTTTTATTTTACCTTTTCAATATCTGGCAAGTTAAGTGGTAGAATGTACTGCAGCCTTGGTAAACAGCAATCTGCAATACCATCTGCTTTTGTTTTTTAGTGTTCCCTACACTTTCTAGCGTAAAAACACATTCCAGAAAAAAAGACGTTAAAATAGAAATGCTTTTTGTGTGCAACTACAAGATGATCAATACGACTCTACAGCAAGCAGCAGGTTGTCTAAGCTTAGCATAAAGACTGGGAATGAGGGGAAACAGCCTGGTTCTGCTAAAGTAACAAATCCACCTACTAGCAACCTAATTGCAAAACTCATTGTAAAACCACAACTTGTTTTTATGCTTTTTTTAAGATTAAAACAAGATCCAACGTTGATTAGTGAGCTTTAGAAGTGCTGATTGACCACTTTCGCTACCCTCTGATAGGGCCAGGCTGGCTGTTTCCAATATTTTCTTCAGATTTACTGTATAAACATGAGTGAGAGGATGCTGCATCAGAGTTAAGGTAGCGCATTTTTAAATTGTTTTATTTTATCGGCAATCTGACAGAAAAATCACCAATACGATGATCGGCCCCAATAAATCGGTCTACCCCTAGTTAGTATGCAATCAAGAAACACAATTGGGGTCATAAAACAAAAGGCAATATGTTTATTAAGTGTATTTACAAAGAAGAATGCCCTTTAAACAATAACGGCATCCACCCTTCAACAGGTCTATCAACATATTTTCCTTCCAAAAACGTCCAGAATACCTCGAGCTATCTGAACAATAAAATTAATGTATCAAAACAGTTTTCTGAGATGCAAAAAGACAAAAATGATCCCAACAAATCCTCAAATTCAAGCTGAACTTTCAGTCACTGCAGAATATAAACATCTGAAAACACTGCTAACATACATTCAGCAGTAAATTAAGCATTACTGAGTATAAATACTGATGAGAACAGGCGTACCTTTTAAAACTCTAGACCTACTTAATCCTGAACATGAATGTAATATAATTACACAACTGAAGCTTATCACACAGTCTTCAACACAAACTAAAGCCTGTCCTTGTCAAGAATTAAAAACCCGAACAGTTATTGCTCTGCATATAAAAGACAATTAAACAACTGCCTCAGGATCTGTTTATCTGCAATACTTACAATTCCACGTCAGTTAAAACAGTAATGCACCTTTAATTTCCACGTCTTTAATTCTTTACACACTTCATGCGATGAAGTTGTAAACGAGGAAGGTTGGTGTGTTGCAGTACTTGGTTGCGAACTGTTTGCCGTCAGGTGTTGGGTCAGAGAAGGCGATTTCTTCCTTGGTTAGATGGCTGCCGTACATGAAGCTGCTCCTAAAAAAACAACAACATGTAACTATTATTATTGAGAGGAATGATACTGGCTCTAGTGGCAAGATATCCCAAACAGACAGTGACGTTTCAAAATTTGGGGAATCATTTGAAGTTTGAAGTATCATTACATTTATACAGGAAAGATAAGACGATAAGATTTTTGTTGAGTGTGACATCGTACCTGACTGTGTCCAACATACGGGTTGCGATGCTCTGTCGTCTGGCCAGACTGAAGACCCAGATCCGACTGACCCCACACAGAGCTTGTTCTGGGACGGTGGAGCAGCACCAGGCTCGATGTCGCTCCATGAAGTCGTCCTTTGTCATATCCTTGTGTCGGTCCGGCTGCTCCAGGACTCTGTAAGCCTGAAGGGACAAAAAGTGAAACCGTCTGTCAGGACCCAATCAACATTAGCGAGGCACTGAAGAGCCGCAATTTACTGTTGAGCGTGTACCTATAATTTTTATATATTTGCATCAACTTTTCCCACATATAAAAAGTTAGTTTCTGTTCTTTTCATAAAAGTATAATAATTTTGTCTGATGTTTTTGTAAACAATGTAGAGAAAAAAACAGATGACCCTCAACATCGTGTTCATATCATACTTACACTACCACTAATATGTTTTTAATCCACGCTTATTACTCTAAAAAGACGTTAAAAACGCTCACACAATCACAATTTCCAAGAGCCGAAAATGATGACTGCTTCTTTTGTCCAACCAACGACCCAAAACCAAAAGACATTTAGCGTCATAAATGTCAAAGAAAAGAAGCAATTCTTCACATCTAAAGATGGAACCAGCAAAAGTTGGACATTTTTGCTTAAAAAACCTCAGAAATGATTAATCAATTACCAAAATAATTGGTCATTTTCCTTTTGATTGTCTTATTGTTGCAGCTCTGGTTTTTACATATGATAATATATAATCTCCTCGTCAATAACTGGATATTTTTCTCTTCAAGGCTGTTCACACCCTTCAAATAAAAAGAGAAAATATAACTTTATGGTTAATCTCCAGCCCTACCTGACGTATCGGTTCAGCGACGAGACATCCGACCACCATGCGCTCTGTGTTGATGAAGAGGTAGGTCTTGGCCTGTGTGGGTCTGCTCAGAGTCACCTGCTGGAAACCCAACTCGTTGTCTGCTACGCGCCGCACGTCCTCAGCCTGAAAACAAGCACATTGTGAGGAAGAAAGCACAAAAGCAAACATGGACAAACAACTTTAAACACCTGTACAAGCAGAAGACAAACAAACGTTCTCCCAGTAAGTCTTTCACGCCACATCAAATATGACACACTGACAGGAAAGCTGAACTGTGATTTTTACAGACTTAAGTGGTGACATATTTTACGACACACAATATGCTCAAGTGCAAACCCCAAACCTTTTTGATGGCATATTTGGGATCATCTGGCATGACCAGGAGAATTTTTCCATCCCAGAACTCGGCCACCACCCGTTCCTTCTTCCATCCCTGAATCATAAGAGAGAAAAGAAGCTGCAGTTGCAAACAGACAAACTCAAGATCAAACTAACCTTCCCATGAAACAAACTCCTGACAGCAGATCTCTGCAAAATATAAAACTACTTCAAAATAAAAACAAGCCACTTAATCATCTCTGTGACAAAGAAGAGAGATTGAAGGGACAGCCAGCACTACGGGTAAGATGGGGTCATCGTCACAATTTAAAGAGACGATGGTGCCATTTAATCAGGAGACCAATCAGAACCAATTCTGATTACTCCGACTTTGACAAATATAATTTCAACATGATAAACAGCAACTTTAACAAAAACTGATGAAAGTAAACTCAAAGTGGGATTTTAATGTTAGTCTATGTGAATTAGTATTTCTCTGCACAATCAAAAAAAAAAGACGCAGTGACGGGTGCATATTTATTTAAAAAAAAAAAACTGCGCACACTTTTATGGTTTTATAACTTGAATATCTCTACACTTTAAGATGTAGATGTCTCCATACTATTGAGTTAAGATTAAGATTAAAGAAAGGAAGTTTTACCACAAATTTGATGGATTCAAGGAAGCGCTGGTGGAACTGGGTGTGTTGGAAATTGTCCTCTGGGTTGTCTGCACTGTACACCATCCCACATGAGCTGCAGGTTGTCGCTCCAAACTGCTTCTGGCCTGCGTCCTGATGAGCAAAATACAGAGAAAAATACAGTCAACACACACACACACACACACGCGGGAAGAAAAATATGTGGGAGTCCAATAAAAGAAGGGAAGATGACACAAACCCAATTTCCCTCCAACCAACCTCGTTTTTGCATTTTCTGTAGTTGGCATTAAAATCTTGGTAAGATTTTGAACTTTTGGCACACAAAATGAATCAGCTTCAATCTAAAATATCAGCATCAGCCTTGAAAAATGTTCTCTGGGCCTTCAGATGCATGCTAGCCTTAACTATGTACCAAACTGTAGGGCTCCACCCTGCACACAGAAGAATATCAACATTAACGTACAATGATGAGCTGATCGTCGTCCTGTTTCTCTTTCCTCCTGCGAGCAGGTCGCTCTTTGACTGAGGAAGTAGCCTGCAGTGATGTTACTGGGCCAGAGGGGGTGCTGCTGGACACTGGTGGCTGCAAAGCTTTCCTTGACCTACAAGACCGCAAATAACAGAACATACTTTAGTGACATCTGCGTTAATGCAAAAGGCTTTGTCAAAGGGAGAGAAATGTAAAACAAAATGTAACATATTTTATTGCTCATCCTCTTGCTAACCATCTTCATGCTTTACTGAGGAGAATAAACATGCTGGAAGAAATTTCTTCTGCGAGAATCTAAAAGCATCCCTAAACTTCCTGTTTTCCAGATATCTCTCATAGTGCCACATTAACTGCTGAAATGTTGACAATTAGACTGTCTCACCTCTTGGAGGCAGAGCCAAAGATGGGATACAACGCTGCCGATTCTGAGGAGAAAACACAAATATTTTCAATAAAGCTTTCATGGTACAAGAGTGATATTTCAAACAGCATACAGTGAACTGGATGAAGCTTCTGAAGTCTCCAGGGTTTGATGTGTGACAGTCAGCAGCTGTGTTTCCATCTGAATCATCACAAATTAAGCCCATATTTTGAGAAAAGGTCAGCAAAAGAAAATGCATATTAATGTTATTTTCCTTATCTACTTCAGTTATGCAATTATAAAAAGCTGGTTTATTAAGATAAGCAGTAGGTGGCATCAATTCTCTGGTTGGAAAGCCAAATGCAGAAAAGAAGGCGCAAACAAATGGAAATATGACTTAATTTTACTTCATGTAAAACAAAAAAGGTTAAATCAGATGGATTTATGTGGGGCGATGAAGAAATCTTTCTTTAATCTGCTGCCATCATTCAAAGCAGAAACTCAGCGACAGGAGTTAAACAGTTTCTACAAAACAACTTGTGCAGATACAGCATTTCATTCCTTTTTTGAACCACCTCATGTGTTTGTGAAATTGGAACCTTTTTTTCACTTTTATCCCTTTCCTAAAACCTGTTGTAATGCGATAACTCAAAATGTGCATAAAAATACATTGATGGAAATGCGTTTAGTTTCTCACTGAAGTCAAATCAGCAACAGAGGCATTTATACATGAACATTGTGCGGGTTTGTGTACCTTTAGGTGGGCTGGCAGCATCATTGATGGGACTGATGTCACTCAGGTCTGTCAGAGAAACATCCTGAAAAGGTTCAACATTGTAAAAATTGCTGAATAATTCAAGATCAACACCATTATTATTTAACCATCGATTTCTAGTAATGATTAAGAACGGCAGCTAAGATCAGGCTTCGGTAAACTGAAGTTAGATGATCTATTCTAATGAACATGACCAGAAGAAACCCTGTACAATAACCTGTGAACATGTGTGTATGCTGCTGTACCTGAGTACTGAGGTGTGAAGCTGCGGATGCAGGACTTGGTGTTGGGGTCCTTGTCAACACAATCAACAGCTCCTTTGTGAGCCCATATTTCTTGATTAACATCTTAGGAGAGCTGTCGGAAGAAGATCAGATTTATTTATTTATTTTTTTTTAAATTGTGACCAAGAGCACATTAAACATTATTTACATGCCAAATTAAATATTATATATTTGTACCTTAATGTCTGTGGAGTTTCAGGCTGTTCGTCAACAGAGTCCAGCCAGTCCGTTGGATCAAACTTCGCTCTCTGCTTGATGCTCGGCCGCATGTCTTTTGTCTCCACCGGCTGGACGGCAGTCTGCAGGCAACAACAAGGACAGGATAACGTCAATGTTACATTATGATTATCAAGATTTGCTCCTGAAAAAATTAAATGCTTAGTCTTTGGCCTGCAGAGTTGAAACCAACATCAAGGCTCCTCTAACCTCTGCAGGGGGTTTCTGCGGTTGGTTCATCACCGGAGCAGTGGGCTGCTGCTTTGATTTCTCACTCTTTGTCTGTGGCAGGGTAGCTTTGCTCTTCACTGGGGCTGAAGCGGGCCTGTTTGAGGATTTTGGCACAGATTTCTTGTACATGGACATGGGTTTCTTCCCTGTGCTGAAGAAAGCAGCTCCTACAAAGATCTTGGGTTTGGGCTTCAGGCTGCTGAAAGAGATGGTGATCGATTTCTTGTACTCTGGCTTGGTGCTGCTGGTGGGAGCAGTGGTTGTAGTGGGGGGCGCTGGTTTAGCGGTGACACTGTGTGATTAAATGGTACAACAATTGCAAAAAAAAATGTTTTAGATATATTGATGACTAAAACTACAAGTCAAGAAACAAGAACACAGTACAGAAGCACCAACAAAGCATCTATGATTGGTCTGTGACAACAAACCTGCTGTTGAGTTTAGGCAGCTTGATGGCCTTTGAAGATGTCGTATAGCTTTGGATCGCCATCTTTCCTGCAGTTTTAGATTTTGCAGCCACCTTTCTCGGCTTGCTGCCTCCTTTAACATTCTTCTTATTCTTCTTTTTCTCCTGGGAAGGAGGGGAAGGAAGAGAAGGAAGAGGAGGAGGTGGAGGCAGAGACTCCTTGATGGCCTTCCTCTCTAGTGGAGTGAGATAGATGGGCTTCTTCTTGCCATAGAAGGAGCTTGTTACCATGGAATGTTTGTATGGAGATTTACGCGGTGATTTGGCTGGTGAGCCTAGGAAAAAAGGTGGATAAACAGATAAAAATGATGCACACATATGAGAGAAAGCATGTGGTATAAAGAAGCATAGAGCATTTTGGAACACTACTAATTCAATGCACCCCCCCACCTGCCAGCCTATGTGGAGATTTTTGTGGCGAGGGGCAGTCCTCCCTGTTAAGACGCCCGACTGGCTTCTTCCTGGGGGATCTCCTCTTCACGGGGGACATCTCCTCACTCACTCCCTTCATGGACAGTTGACTGGAGTTAAAGACACAGAAGGAGAAGTTTTGGTACCAATACCAAAATTATACACAAAAAACAGGCAGCCGTGGAAACACTGCAGACCATCAAATAATTCAGTTTTTACTTAAATCAGGCCGTATCTGGTCAAATTATAAACAAATTATAAAAATCATCAATCAGCCTGTTTGGCCTATAAAACGACGGCAAAGGTCAATCAGTGTTTCCCAAAGCCCAAGATAACTTCCTTAAAATGTCTTGTTTTGTCCACAACCCAAAGATATTTAGTTCACTGTCATAGAGAAGTAAAGAAATCAGAAAATATTCCCATTTAAGAAGATGGAATCACATAATCTTTAGCTTTTTTCTTAAAAAATTACTCAAACAGACTAATCGACTATATTATTGACTGTATTAGCCAGTCATCTTATTTAAAAATGCTCAAATCCAGTGTGTTCGCAACTCACCTGTCAGAGTCCAGAGAGGGGAGCTTTCTCTTCCTGGTAGTAGTCGGCATCATTTTCACAAATCTCACCTACACAAACAGAGAAACATTAGTAGGTATTCTAGGCTAACATATAAAAAATTACAAATTTTCAACTTCAAAATGTTTCTTGTCTGCACAAAGACGGCTCACATTATTAAATACAGCAGAACCCAAAAAACAAGGGGAAGGATTTACCCTCTAACACACTGGTAATTTCACAATTTACTGAAATACTGGATTTAGAAAAACAGAAACGCTCCAAGCCAAGTTATTTACTTAGACTTAAAGATGAAGTAATACGTTGTTAGGTAGCTAAAAACTAAATTATGATTAATACCTTTGTTTAAATGATTACTAGGCTTGTTGCCAGGATATCTCGGGTAAAAAGTGCAACAAGGGCTTACAAAACTTTGTAAAGCTTTGCACAATGTCACTGTCAGATAAAGTAAAAACCTACTGCTTTTGTAACATTTACAGCTGCCGTATGCAGTGCCACAACCTTCATATTAGTGAAAGAGGCGTGATAGCCCGTAATGGATCACTAGTCCATTTTTGTGCGTTTAATGATAAAAATTACAGATTTTCAAATGAAGTTTGGCGTGAGTGTCTCCACGCCGCATTGCATGAAGCGTCCGGAGGATAAACTACACTCAGACTGCACGTAGTGGCGTTTATTGATCAGCGCTATCAATTAGACTCAACGGTTCACGCCTGAAATGACACCAAATATTATCTTGTCTGTGCACATTTGAATTATCTCGACATGAACTTTAGCTAAGGTTAGCTTAGCGTTACGTGTCAGCTTGTGAAGCGCTTATTTAACAGCTAAAGTCGAGATGAATGGATAATTGGCGGGATGATTAGCTTATACAAAAGTGACTGCCTCGATACAAACAGTTCACTAGTTCCCTAATCTAAAGAAGCCGAACGATTTAGCCATTTGTGTCCATGTTTGTCTCTGTTTTATAGCTAATAAATACATCGAGACACCAGGGCGGTCTGTCTTATGGACATACGCGTCTCTAAATTAATCTGCGTCACGTAAAGTAAATACGCCATTTCGGAGATAAACAAGCAAAGTACTAAAACACCACAAAGAGTCATGTATGTGTCTGCATGTATCTTACCGCACACGTTTCTGTCGTGCTACATAAAACGATAAAAGTTGTTGTAAAGTTGAAGTTCCTGTCGGTTGTCCTGCTCCTGCTGCCCGCGTTTCTTATCTCTGTTTTGAACAGCGCGCGCCAGACTCTAAAAAAAAACTATTGTACAACCGGACCGGAAGCGGAAACACTACATTGTATTAATCGAGTTACCAGCGTAAAGGCATGGAGCGACTTCCGGCTCCTGCTTTCAAAGTAAAAGATTCGTGTTTGCGAAATTGCATTTGTTCAGTCCGTCTATGGAAAATACATTTATATTAGGTAGGTAAAATTCTACATGTCAAACATTTTTGATATCAGCCAACTTGAGAAAGCCTCAGTTTTTCATAAAACTAATGAAATATAAGACCGAAAATATGTAATTATAAAGACTACACAACCAAAAGTCACGTTAGTGATGTTGTCTCATTGAATGGTCACCAAACCTGTAACTTAAACATTGTAGAGCTGCTCCTGTATATTAGCAGCTCATAGGAACTGAAGATCTACCCTTTCACATAACTACAGATGTCAGTGTGACCAGATTTATTGTGATTTTCACCTTATTTAGTACTTTTCTGTTCACTCAGCGGTTTAACACAAAACTAGATTATATTTTACTTTATTTACATCTAGACTAAGGCTTTCTTGACTTGGAAAATTATCTTTTTTAGTTGACAAACATCATATGCATGATTCATGGCACAATTCAAGCTGGATCAAGAAATTATTTATCTTTCTTCATTCACTACCATACAACATTTTACCATACACCATTAAAAGCAACACAATAGTTATAATCAGTGTGTGTGTGTGTGTGTGTGTGTGTGTGTGTATGTGTGATAAACAAACAGTAATTTAATTAAAAACAGTGCATTCAATCGTCTAATTTCTAACTGAGTAAACATCTATCAAAAGCATACAGAGAAATTCCCAAATTTTAAACTTCCAGACAGGGACACAGTGTCAAATGTATGGAATGTCAAGCTTTTATTTTTCTAACACAAATTTGGGTACTTCCTGTCCGCTACATGCTAACTCTCTGCAACTTGACGCAGCTAGCTAACAACTTCCGGGTCAACTTGTACATGCGAAAAGTGACAGCAGCAACGATCAGTCGGCAGACAGATATTTACATTTCTCTGTGGTCATAATTAGTGTGAAAGCTTTCGAATAGTATACACTTACTGCTCGTCTTCTATCGGCGACTTTTAATACACTTAAAATGGTGTTTTACTTCACAAGTGCCGGTGAGTGAAGCCACCAGCTAACAGCAATGCTAGATTTTAGCCTGGTTAGCAAATGCACTTTAAAGCTGTAGGCTTTTATTTCTCCTTTTTCTGTTCGACCTTATTGTGTTTCGTGTCATCTTATATTCTCGTTTCATCCAGTAACTATCGATTTGTTGTGTCTCTCTCAGTGGTGAACCCTTCCTACACAATCTACATGGGAAAAGACAAATATGAAAGTAAGTTCGTTATCATTTTGCCACAGACACACACACCCTTTTTCACACAGTTGCTGCCATAAGTTTAACATTTGTCTCGCGCTGTCTCTGATTATTGTATTACTCTGTTGAACTAATATTTTTCATGTCTCCTAAATGGTGTCGCATCACCTCTAACTTGCTGTGATTGTTTTTGCAGATGAGGATCTAATAAAGTACGGATGGCCTGAAGACATCTGGTGAGATTTCTGTTTGTTGTTCTTATCATACACCCTGGAAAAGTTACTGTTCTAAATAAACATACGTTATTCAATATCTGTAATTTATAATCTTAAGCGCAATTAAAATCAATGTATATTAGATAATATATCTGATTATTAGTGAATGAATTCTTGTTGTTTGAACTGTGTGGGGGTTTTTTTTCCACATCCAGGTTTCATGTGGACAAGCTGTCTTCGGCTCACGTGTATCTGAGACTGCCAAAGGTATGAAGTCAGCACAATGAACCTGAAATACTGAAATTTAAGCACAAAATCCCAGCTTGAGTCCTGATTGTGCATTATTAAGTTTGGCTGTTAGACAAGTTTATCATTAGTACAAATAACTTTGGCTTGATGTTACTTTCTGCAGATATAAGTTGTCTTTATCTTTGGTCAGTTAACATGTAACCTAGTGCAAAACAGCACAAATAAGACTTTATTTGTATGAAGCCCTTTAACACAGCAGACATTCCCCAGATCTGCCCTCAGGATGTGCTGCTGCTCTGTGACCTCGAAGATATTGATGATTTAGAAGTTTTGTTTGTTTTTCAACTTGACTGTGAGCACAAGTATGTAATTCCCCTTCTCCGAAACCAAAGTTTAATTTCGGATGTAATGGCTTTATCAAATTAATTTTCAAATGTATCAGTAGTTTAGCCCCAGAGCCTCTTTCCAGATATATCCAAAGACAAGACAAGACAGCAACAGAGTAAACAGGAGCATAGTGAATGGCAACTGTAAAATACCCCATCGTAGATCTAAATTTGGACAATCTCCATAAAAGGCTGTCAAATCTAATTTCACATATGAAATCTTTTACAACAAAGGTTAAGTGCTGGCTACAAGCAAACCAAAGCTGTAAAATAAAAAGCGGTGTGCAGCCCGTAAGGCCGCTGTATGCTCGAAAACATACTGGTTTGTACAATATGTCAATGATTAGTCTGTAGGAAAAGTCCTCATACCATGTGAAAAAGAGCTTTGAAAAATTGTCGGACACAGCCCCCCAATTTGCCAGGGAATTGTATGTGGGGACAGGGTTGTTGATTGCACTGTGCTTGTCTTTTTCTAGGGTCAGACGATAAATGATATCCCGCCAGAGGTGCTGATAGACTGCGCACAGCTGGTGAAAAACAACAGCATTCAAGGTAAAGATCTGGTTCCTGATCATTTCTTGTAATTTGTAGAATGATCAGATATCGGGCGCAAGAACGGAGTGTCAGAATGAGCCTAGTGTCTTCTGGTTTGGTTAAACCAGAGCTAAGATCATCTTTAAACCTGCATGCTGACAGAGACCCTGAGATATCCTGTCAAAGCCTCTTTCCGCTGTTCTTTGTATGCGACACATGGAGTAGTACCTTGTGTTCAGTGTATATTAAAGCTAAGCATGTTGTATGATGTCAGGCTGTAAGATGAACAACATCAACGTGGTTTACACACCGTGGGCCAACCTGAAGAAAACGGGAGACATGGACGTCGGACAGATCGGCTTCTATCGACAAAGAGACGTCAGTAGAAATGAACAGAAAACCCTCTTAACTCAAAGTTTTGGATTATCTCACAAATTGTTTTACACACATGGATGGCAGCATCACTGACAGACCACTTCGGGTGTTTGATCCCTGCACTGTGTTTCAGGTGAAGAGCGTAGCAGTGGAGAAGAAGATCAACGAGATCGTGAACCGCCTGGAGAAAACAAAAGACGAACGCTACCCTGACCTGGCAGCGGAGAAAGAGTCGAGAGACAGAGAGGAGAGGAACGAGAAGAAAGCTCAGCTCCAAGAACAGAAGAAGAAAGAGAAGGATGAGATAAAGAGGAAAAAAGAGATGGAGGACCTCAAGTACATAAATTGCTTTTTAATTGTTTAGTATGGAGGACTAAAACTGCCAAATCAAAAATAAATGAATGACTCCATAAATAAATGTGTGTCATGGGGTCAACTTCTCACTTTTTTGTTGATCAATTATAGATGCTTTGATCCCAAACCAGTGGCCAGGCTCAGTATTCATTTATTTATTGAGTAATTTATTTATTTGTTGAGCAATTAACGTATTTATTTTTTATTTTTGGCAGTTTTGGTCCTCTGTATTTTGGGTGGGATTTTTTTTCCTTGACATTGTTTCAGTAAAGTTGGTTTGAACTCAGATGATCAACATCTTACCGACTATACTGTATATTTTGGGGAAATTCTAGCTTTTAATTCTTGACTGAAAACAAACATCATCATACTTAAATCCGAGCAGGTTTCACATTCAGCTGCTTGACATTAACATTTAACATTTTGGTGTAAAATTTGATTGAGTTACATTCATCAATTTGTTTTGTTTTGGGTTCTCTCTCCAGGAACTATACATCACTGATGAAGTCTGAAAATATGCAGACTAATGAGGTGAGGACATATATTTACAAACATATTTTTAGGTCTAGCTTTCACTGACATTATACAGAGAAGTCACTCTACTTCATTCAGTTAAAGAACAGTTTTTAATACCTCTTGTAATGTTGACTACATTAACTCGTGCTTCACTCCATGTCGTTTTCAGGATGGTTATGACTCAGACGACTTCATGTGAGAGGTGACCACCAGGCAGCAAGCACACAAAATCCTCCTCCTATCAGATCTGCTGTGAGGATGCTCCCCTGCTGCTTTTGCTTGCTGTAACTCTGCAATGACATTAAGGAAAAACAAAAACAAATGGATACCTTTTTTGCTTTTGGACACTTGGAGCAGAAAGCGAGCCAATGACGGACAGCGCCGGGACTTACTCCACATGCTGATTGGTTTCGAGACGCTGCTTCCAAACCAGACCAAGCTGGCTGGCCTCTTCATCAAGGGACACTGTAGAAGGAACACAGGAGGACGAGAACGCTGAGGATTAATTTGGGGGAGAAAACACTTAAAAGCAAAACTGTGTTGATTGGGTTTTGGACTGATGCTGATGTATGATAAAACTGTTGTATGGGTGTTTGAATAACCCTGCACACCTTTCTGCTAACACTCTTCATGTTGTCATTTCTCTGCATGTCTGATTTTATTGAATACAATTCAGTGTTTGAATTAAAATCACAGTTATAGTTACATATGTTGAAAAGCCCTTATATTCTTTAGCAAAGCACCGTATCCAACTGAAGAACCATAGCGTGTGGAGCCACTGAAGTCCTGAAAGATTTTTATTTTTATTTTAAATCTCATATATGCAAATTAAGGCCGTTTAGCTAAAATCACATTTCCTAAAAGCTAAGATTACATCTTAAGTTTATGATGGTACAACACCATGAAGCAGAACCATCAAATGTTTAGCATTTTGCTAGAGGAACTACTTTTGTGATTTATAGGTTATTAGAATAATGCTCACAAGATAGTAATTTGTGTGCGCAGGATTAAAAACTCAAGTCTCACTCTCATTCCATAATAGTGATGATGGACCATAGAAGTTAATTGTTTACCTTTGAAACTGTAGTTTGACAAAAAATAAATCTTAACTGAAGGTCTTTTTTTAAAACAGATGTCTCTCACAGTTGATTTAATATCAATCTAAAAGCACACAAGGGGACCTTGAGTAAAGTTTGTTTTTTGTCAAACATGACCAGCACTTCCACCTCTTCAGTACTGGATCTGCAGTACCACTTTCAACTGCACCACCAACAGATGAGAAATGTAACAGCAGCATCTATTTAGACCTGCAGGTGTGTGTGTTCTGTCTACAGGAGGGAAAGTCGTATCGGTTCTGTTTTGACACATCTGTCCAATATAATGTAGATTCAACTCCTTTTAGATTCTTCACATTTGAAATATAAACTGTTCAACCGAAAGGTAGGTTTAAAATTAAAAAAACTACAGGTTGTGTAAGTTTTCAAATACATCAGTTTTTGTTTTTTGCCCTATAGGTCAACACATCTCATATACTAAGAGAATCTGCAGATATAAAAATGCTGAGGCTGTTATTTCTTAAAAGTGACACACACATCTGTTTGTTTGACTTCCTGACTCTCCTTTTGGAGGATCTGCGGTTTTGTAGCGAAAGTGTGCTATGGTTCTCAGGGCTTTACAAGCCAGTTTCATGAGGTGCTTTGCATGTACAATAAAACAATATATTAATGTCATTACACTCAATTTTGAGGTAATTTCTGTACTTAAGTTCATTTACTTCAATTGCCAAGATGTTATGTTTCTTTTCTCCAGTGTTTCAAATCAGAATCATAGTACCAAGACAAATGTTTTATGATGATAAATCAGCTATTCACATATGGCGGCAGCAAATGTTCTACATACTGTATCTATAGCAGTAAATCTAGGTGTAGGTAATCAGTCATTTATATATTATAAAGGATCTGAAAATGGGCTGCTTTATGGGGGAAAGGGATATTGCCATGTCTTGACATTTGTCTGTCCTGAATATCTAGAATCGAGCTTTGTTATTATGACTACAAGTGCTGATATTTAGAATTAAAACAATTTTTGTCCCTTGATTTTGTTTCTCTTCTACATGTAAATATATTCATCTCAATGGCCAAATAATAATAATTTTAAAAACTTCAGTCAAATTTATATGATCTGTTGTAGTCGTATGGCCATGACGAGATTGAGATAAAAGCATTTTGGAGGATGCGGGCATCGATCCCGCTACCTCTCGCTTGCTTTGCGCTTACTGCATCCTGCCTTGTCCGCCAAAGTAAGCCCAAATCAGCCAATCACGTTCGTCCTGTGGGCTTACTTTTAACCAATCACGTCCCTCCTTGTTCTGCCGCCGATCTCGCGATCATTCCCTCTCTCGGAGCGAGCGCTCTACCATTTAAACTAATCCCCCTTGCAAAGTACAGAGTATTGACGTCATCAAATTAGGGGGAAATCCGGAGTGTTTTTACATTATAATTGCATTATAATTACATTATATTATTAAGTAAAGCCGCTGATGGTGAAACCCAGCCAATAATAGCAACTAAGCCACATTATAGCCAGTGGTGGAAGAGGTATTCAGATCATTTATTTAAGTAAAAGTACCTTGCTAAATGTAGTTAACGTGGTAAAATAAAAGTACTGGTTTGGCCTTACTGATATATGATAATACATTATATAATACGATTATTAATACTGAAGCATCAATGTGTACGCAGCATTACATTGTTGTTGCGGCTCGGGTAGAATACCTCTAAACTCTACTTTAGTATTTGTCTTTTTTAAGACTATAAATCACAAGAATCATTAGTATTCAGTTACACGAACCAGAGCGTGCTTAACTGTGTATTTTCTAGGTAAGATTTTAAATGACACATCTTTTATTTTATTGTCAATGCAACACTTACGGTACACTGTACTGTACACCTGGTAAGTTTAGCTATGCCTAAATGTGTCCACTGGTGCAGGGGTTGCGTGTGAATAGGAAAAACAAAGTTAGGTCACACCTGTGTGATTGGTTGTGTTTTTGAAAGTGCAAATGTGTTGTTATGAAGGACGAAAAGTAAATAATTTGGAGGATGCGGGCATCGATCCCGCTACCTCTCGCATGCTAAGCGAGCGCTCTACCATTTGAGCTAATCCCCCACAATGCATCGCGGAGGAGGACGCCACTTTATAAAACTAAATACAGAGAAAATACGACTTGTGTTTACAAATTTTGCTTTTTCGTTCTCTGTCAAAACTCGAATCTGCTGTCTCGTAACTTAACACGTTTTTGTGCACTGATTTTGTGTCTGGATCTTGGTATTCTCGCATTGCTCAAAAGTACTGGGATAAAAATACAAACTCACCACGTGTAAAGAAATCATCTTGCGGTGGCACCGCCTTTGATAAACCAGGGAAATGATATCCGGATTGATTCGGGCTCAAAATGGATTTTTTTTTTTTTTTTCTCCATAACTGAGGAAAATAAGGTCCTCAGAACACTGTTTGAAGCTAGAAAGGTGGCTGGGTCCGCCACATATAAACAAAGTAAAACAGTATGAAATTGTGTTGTCCTTTAAGGTGAGTTTGTTTATTCAGTCAAGTAAAGAGTTTGTTTTTTTTGTTTAGGCATAAAAAATCAGTCTGTGGGCCTGTAGCTTAATCTAATCCTTGAGAAGTCTGGGTACAGAGGTTTATGACCTGGACCAGGTCTAATGGGGTCTGTAGGTATCAAACAAAAACGGTGAAATCTCCCCTTTAGCATTTTCACAAATAAAATAAACGTTTCACAAATACAATCGCGGGTGTCAGGCAAAGTTAATGTCTTACCTAAAATGCCTAAAATGTTTTTACATCAAGAGGTGTCACAAAAAACAGACAATCAGTGTACAAACAGTCGCATTGCACGTTACGTTAATTTCCTCTTAACTTTCCCCTTAAGTGCCGAATCGGAAACTGGCGAATCGGAGGCTAACTTCAGCGTCTGACGAGACCTGTCTCCTCTGATCCCAAAACTACATAGTGCACGTTTTTAAAAAATGAGACAAAGAGACAAGAAGAAAGGAAAGGAAAAAAAATGAAAAGTTGGAGGATGCTGCATTACTGTTACTGCATCCTGCCTTGTCCGCCAAAGTAATCCCAAAGTAAGCCCAAATCAGCCAATCACGTTCGTCCTGTGGGCTTACTTTTAACCAATCACGTCCCTCCGTGTTCTGCCGCCGATCTCGCGATCATTCCCTCTCTGACAATTCGTCTGTGATAGTGATTTGGTAAGTAGTGAATTACTCTGTTATTTAACGTAAACTTTTACGTGTCACTTAAGTTAATATCAAATGTAGAATTAAATATTAAAAAGTAAAGTTAGAAAAATCGGCTAATATGCGATAATTATGTGTGGGGGGAAAAAAAGCCGCTGAGTAACGTCAGTGTTTGAATAGCGGTACAAAATGGCCGGTAACGGGACAGGTAACTTCACCATAATCACAGCGATTAACTGAGTCGGTTGTAGGCACAGGTGTGTTAAGAGCAATGATTTATTAATAGTTCATTAATCAATATGGACGGTACAATACGCCCGTATGAACGATAAACTGTATGTAACGTTATGTAGGACAAGAGATTTTACCATAATTTATGTGATGTATACCAATAAACTCAGATTAAGAAAATATGTACACTAAATCACAATTAATTGCTAATCTTGTTTGTTTGCAAAAATTACTGCAATGTCACATTTTCAGTGCTGTACCGAATGATATACAGTATTCACATATTATAATTTTATGTGATTTATCAAGTGGGGACACTAAAATGTTGTGCCTCATCTTTGACCCATATACAGGTATCTTTCAGATAACTAGAGCTAACAGTCTTTTCTTTTTTCATTCAGATAATGTATGCGTACCCAGTTTTTCGTCGCCAGTCAGCCACCTCAACCAGGCTGCTGATGGCGCACTCGGAGGAGGCAAAGACCCTCACAAACACCGGGTCTGGAAGGGCCAAACCCAAACAGGAGGTGCTGGCAGAGGCCACATCATTTGTCACTGGCCATGGTGGAGACCCAGCTGACAGGCTTCTGGTACTGGCTCACTGCCAGCTGCAGTTTGGCATGTTCCAGGGCCAGAGGTTTAGATGGCTCCTGGAGAACAGCCTTGGATATGCATTGTATTTACTGCACAGCATTTCCAAGGAAACCATGCAGGCAAACCCTCTGTCTGAGAACAAACAGCTGTTCCAGGAGTATGCCTCTCAGATCAGAGAGATGATGGTGGAACTGGAGAAGTTTAGCTGTAAGCAGGAGATGCAGAGGAAACTGGAGACCAGGGCTGCTTGATGGTGGAGTTTGGAGATTTTAAGGGTCGCTCCATGAAGGAAGTTTATGAGGACCAGAGCCAGAAGGACCAGGCCCTCATCAATTACCTGAAGACTGCTGATGCCCGGCCCAACACCAACATGGCCCTTTTCAAGACATATGTCTTGAAGAGACGCACTGCAGCTTCTACCCTCTCCTCTTCCACCTCCACTTCCGCTGCACGTCCACCTGCAGCCTCCGCCCTCCCGTCTTCAGCCTCCGCTGCACGTCCACCTGCAGCCTCCACCCTCCCGTCTTCAGCCTCCACTTCCTCTGCACCTCCAGCAGGATTCCAAAGTGGCGCATGGAAGCCCGCCACTGTGAAATCTCTGCTGGCGCGTGGGAAAAATCTGTCCCCTTCACAGCTGGTGAAAAAGTTATTGTCACCAGTTAAACTCTGTGAGTAGGAGTGTTAATTCTGAATTTCCCCTACAGCAGTCCTACATGTATAGCTTGTAGCGTTTTAACAGATTATACAAACTTGTCCACTTTTTTCCAGCTCCAGCACCGCACCTCACCTCACCTCCACCTTCAAAACCCCGGCAGCTTTTCCCTTCTGGTAAGTATGCACCATCTTACAGACATTTGTCTCTGTGTATTGTTAACAGTAGGCCTAATACTTTCAACATTTCCTCTCCAGACCCTGCTGAGATTGATGATGAAGAAATGGTATCTGCTGCAGCGCAATGTGAGGCACAGCTTAATACAGGTGTGTGGCATATGACACAAATGCAAATATGATGAATGTTTAGCGACAACACTAACCCGCAAATTCCACTGGATACGGTACAGCTACGTTACGGCTGCGTTACGGCCCCGGTACGATTGTGCTCCGGCTTCCTCGTCCGGCAACCCCCACCAGTTGCGTTTTGAGTCCGCTACGGCGCAGCTCCGCCGATCAGCTGGAGAAACGAAACCGAGGAATTCCCGCGATAATTACATTATCACACACGAACGCAGTTATATGTATGTGTTATAGACACAACAACACGAAGTGTTCCCGACCGACGGATTAGAAGAAGAGCTTGTATTTGTCTCTTTTTTGAGGTTTTTGTGTTTGTATTAACACGGAGTGTTTTATTTTGAAAATCAACCGGATTTCTTGTTGTTGTTTCGTGTCTGACTTCCTGTCTGCTCTGTGCTAAATTCAGCTGAATTGCTGCGTTGTGTTGCGGCGTCCGCCAGAATAGAAGTCCTGCATATCTGCTCCGGAGGGCTGCGGACTGCCGGAGCTGGCACGCAGCAGACACGCAGCGCAGCGGATCTGGTGGAAGTTAACACATAGACTAAAGTGCTACGGATCAGCTCCGCCGCCGTGGCGGAGCCGTAACGCAGCCGTACCGTATCCAGTGGAATCTGCGGGTAACAGTCGTTGTTCTAATTATTACAATAGTAGTTGTTACTGTGTCTGTGTGCATGTTTCATATCTGTGGGCATCCTTAATACTTGTGAATTCATTTTGCATAATTTTCCATGTGCTTACACTGGGTTCTTTGCTTCTTAATATTACTTAATGTACTACACTATCTACTACTAATCTTAACATTGTAGTATTTCATCATTAGTATTATTGACATTGTATTTTAACACTAGTATTATTAACATTGTACCATTTATTCAGTTTCTTTCTGTAGTATTTCTGCACTGTGGCACTTTGTGAGTTGCATTTATGGCATATTACTATCAAAACCAACATTCAGCCTAATTAATTTCTCCTTCATTAGCTCTTGCAGCCACGGTCCCTCGCGAGGCCTGTGCTGATCCTCCACCAGCAGCCCTCCTTCATCAACCAGCATCTCTCCTTCATCAACCGCCAGCTGAGCTTCCCAGTCACTGGAAGGATCAGCTTCCACCTTACCAGCAGGAGTGGATACGGCACACTCTGTTCAAGGCCAACCCACGTACCGGCAAGCCAGAGCTAGTGTCACAGCTGAAGCTTTGGTGGTATCCTCCTCAGCCCGCCCTCATTCACATCCAGCCTCCCGCCTAGCCTGACCACTTCTTCTGCCGGCCGTTGTTTTTGTGGATGCCCCAGAAGATGTGGCTGTTTCCTCTGGTCTGTGTTCGTCTAGCCTGCAGCAAGCAAAGACTAACAGCTGCAGGAATGTACAGAACAGTGCGGAAGGTGCTGGACATCGACGGGTGGTATGACCTTGCCACTGAGTACCTGGAGTGCAAACGCTGCTCCAAAAAGTATCCTGCTTGGTCTGAAGACATCTTAGGCCAGCTGGATATGGGCCACCGCAGCAAGTTTACAGCTTTGCTCACTTACAGGTAATTCATAATTAATGTCAACCATTATTAGGTGCTTTTATATGTGTTCTTGTTTTTTTGACATTACACTCCTTCCTTTCATTAGATACTCGTGTGGCATCCGTGTGCTGAGGATGATGAGGGAGAGGACAATGGGCAACAGTGTGACCCAGCTCTACAAAAAGCTGCAGGTACAACACAACGAGGCGTGGATGGAGCGTGTCCTGCAGTACCTGACAGCTTGCGAACCATTCACAAGGTCCACTGTTGTCCGCCCGTCCGTCTTTGCTGAGCCTCCCTGCTTACCTGCCCATCCCAAGCCCAAGTGGCTGTTAGCGGTTTACGCCAGGGACGTTCTCAGCCGGCTGCATGAGGTGTTGCAGCCATTACGTATGTATGGAGTATTTGTTTGTTTGTTGTTTTTGTTTTGAACACTGGGTGGTGTATGTGCGCCAGAAGACACATAGGTGAGCTCACCAGGGCAGGTGAAGATGATTGAGACCGGGGATGAGCACACAGTTTTTGACCGTGTAGCCATGCACACGCTGATGTTTTGTTGTTTTACCAATAAACAGTCGTGCAAGTAACAGATGGAGTACACGCATCCTAACTAGTTTGACCCAGTCTAGCAATCACGGTGGCTTTGAGTAGCAATAGTCACCACATATAAGTCAAAAACTCGCTCTGAAGGATCGTGTGGGATCATCAGTGGAGTGACTACAGCTGGTGAAGTTTGTGCGCTGCAAGCGGATCAAGTGGGATCCGATGTTGATCGTCAAAACAACCATCCAACCATCATCAAACCAACCAACCATCATCAAACCAACCAACCATCAACAAACAGCAGGACCCAAACTATCAAGGTGGTACTCAGTTCAAAATGCCAACTGTGCTGCAGAAGTCACAGGGGCAGCCAATGCAACAGGTCACCTTGGGCTGAAACTCCTCCCTTTTAAAGACTCCAGCCTCCACCAAGTTTGCTTTCAAAATGGCTCTAATATTTTCTTTCAACCGTTTATCACCAATCTCAATGTCATAGTGCTCAGCTATTTTTAAAAGCTGATCTTTAGTGTATTGACTGAGAAGATGATCGAAAGGGGAGTGAAAAAACTCATCCACCGAAGCCATTATCAAAACCCTGATTTTAATTCAGGAATGAAGCAAACAGCACAAAATCCACAATATATTTCCCCAATTACTTTATGTAGACCAGCATTTAGAGAAACCAAAAATCATAAGGAGAGTTCCCCCCTAGCCTTACCTAACAAAAACAAAAAAAATCTTACCTAACCAACTCAATCCTAGTCTTCTGGCAGTCACATGTGGGGGGTACTTATGCACGCTAAACCAGTGGAGTGGAGAAAACAACCAGCAATTGGCCACTTTCCCACAGCCACGGAGATGCTCCCGAGCTTTGCTCTACCCACGTTCACCACCGGCCTAAAAATTGAGAAAGATGAACCCCCTAAACAGGACTCACCCCTTTTCCTACCCGGGGAAAAACTCCTAGAACAGTGGCTCTCCACTTGCCAGTCCACACCGAAGAAAATCTGGAAAATACCTTAGTGGATCAACACAATCAAAAGGACCAAAATTCTCCCTTAACCAATCACCAAAACCTCAAACCAATCATACATGTGTGAATCTCCCAACCATTCTACCAGTAACAAAACAGAGCAGCAACTTGAAAATCTACCACCCTGAACAACAATCCCTAAACCTACTAAACAGTAAGTCTAATTCCACTCAAAAGATCGACGAGCCCCCATTTTGTCATAGCCCTGGCTCAGAGAGCAAGACAAAGTGGGAGACCACACACCTTTAAAGTAACTTAACTAAAATGTATTTATAAATGTTACCCAAAACAACATAATAAAGAAGTCTGTAATCTGTAGAGTCAGTAATGTATGCAGTGTTGTTTGTAATTGAAGTGTGGTGATGATAACACAAACAAACACACAAACCAAACAGGCAGCAAGTGGTCAGAGAGAGAGACAGAATGGGAATGAGGAGCCAGCTAAATAACCTGGGCCCAGGCTGCCCAGGTGAATCTCGTCCAATCAGCAGCTCCACCCATCTACCTGAAATGAGCCTGCAAGAAAAAACAAACAAAGGACGACCAGGAGAGGGCAGGGTCGTCACACCTTCAAGGTTTGAAAATTGCTGGATATGATGGTCAACAGTTCTATGAGCTTCCTGAAGTCTTAACTCAGAAGAAAATGCCTGTGTCAACATTATCTCAGATGAGGAATTGGCAAAGTGGCCATATTTGAACAGCATCCGTATTCCCTGCATCCAAGCTGATGTGGACTTGCTGATTGGCACGAATGCTTCCAGGTTAATGGAACCTTGGGATGTTTTACACAGCCATGGAGATGGACCGTACGCCATTAAAACTCTTTTGGGATGGGTGATTAATGGACCCCTTCAAGGGAGCAGCCAGGAGGAGAGTGGCTGCTCTGTGGCAGCTGTGCATAGGATTGCTGTTGACAGATTGGAAGAGTTGCTCATTAAGCAATATAATCATGATCTTAATGAGCAAACCTCAGGTGAACAGGAGGAGATGTCCAGAGAAGAAAGAAAGTTCATGGATATTGTGTCCAGCTCAGTCCAGCTTCAGGATGAGCATTACAAGATGAAGCTTCCATTTAAGACAGATGCTGTTGTGTTTCCAAATAACCTCAGTGTTGCTGAACAACGAATCCGTGGACTAAAGAAGAGGTTAATGAAGGACCAAACCTTTCACTGTGAATATAAGGCGTGTCTTGAGGATGTCATCAACAAAGGATATGCTAAAAGAGTGCCACAACATCAGCTGAAGCAACCTGATGGCAAAGTGTGGTACATTCCTCATCATGGAGTACGTCATCCAAAGAGGGAACGCTGCGGGTGGTGTTTGACTGTGGAGCTGAGTTCAAAGGAACGTCTTTGAATAAGCAATTGTTACAAGGTCCTAATTTGACCAGCTCCCTGGCAGGAGTTCTGACGAGATTCAGACTGGAGCCAGTGGCGGTTATGGCTGATATAAAAGCTATGTACCATCAAGCCAAGGTTGCTGATGAACACACAAACTTTATGAGGTTCTTGTGGTGGCCAGGCGGTGACATAAATCAGGAGCTAGCTGAGTACCGCATGACAGTTCACCTTTTTGGTGCAGTATCTTCACCCAGTTGTGCATGCTATGCCCTTCGTAAGACAGTGGAAGACAATAAGCACAAGTTTCCTGCTGAGTTGATAAACACAGTGACTCACAACTTTTATGTTGATGACCTGCTTAAAAGCAGTTGTCAGCTCCGTATATGACCCTCTGGGATTTCTGGCACCACTAACACTTGGGGCAAAAATTATGTTGCAAGAGCTTTGTCGGATGAAATGTCATTGGGATGATCCAGTACCTCAAGCTCTGCAACTACAGTGGAGAAAGTGGTTGACTGACCTTAAAAGGGTGGCAGACTTCAAGGTCAGTCGATGCTTTAAACCAAAGAACTTTGGGCAATCAACAAGTGTCCAGCTTCATCACTTCAGCGATGCCAGCCAGAGTGGATATGGCACTGTCAGTTACCTGAGGATGCAAAATGGAAAGCATATTCATGTCGCCTTCGTGCTTGGCAAGGCCAGAGTGGCACCTCTGAAGCAGATGACAATACCCCGCATGGAGCTTACAGCAGCTGCTCTCGCAGTCCGAGTGGATAGGATGCTTCAAGCTGAGCTGCAGCTCAAATTGGAAAAGCCTGTATTTTGGAAAGATAGCACCTCAGTCATCAAATACATCAGAAATGAGGGCAAAAGATTTCATACTTTTGTGGCCAATAGGATATCTGCCATCAGAGAGGCATCAGACATCTTGCAGTGGAGATATATCCCTACGGCACAAAATCCAGCAGATGATGCTTCAAGAGGACTGAGAGTGGAACATCTGTTGACCCAAAACAGATGGATTGAAGGACCAGAGTTTCTGAGGAAGGCTGAGGAGAAATGGCCAATTAACAGATTGGATGCTGACATTATTGATGGCGATCCAGAAGTAAAGAGGGATCTCATGGTGAATGCTGTTGTGGTTAATGATATCTCAAATGCCACTCATCAATTGATGACATACTTTTCAGACTGGAAGAAGTTAAAGAGCTCAGTTGCATGGTTTTTGAAGTTGAGGAGGACTCTACAGGAGTTGAGTCGGAAAAGGAAGCATTTGCTTGAAAATGCCCATCAAGATACTCAAACCAAAGCGGAGCATGAAATGCAGCAGTGGGAAGGTGTACTAGGTGGACAAAGTTTGTCTGTTGATGATCTTAATGAAGCTAAAACAGCCATCATTCGCTTCAGTCAGCAGGAAAGGTTCCAGAGTGAAATTGAAGCACTGAATAGCGGGTCTGGAGTGAAAAGAGAAAGCACCATTTATAAGCTGGATCCTATTATGCAGGATGGGTTGATCAGAGTTAGAGGTCGTTCGAGTAAGGCAGCAATGCCCGAAAGCACTAAACATCCTGTCATTCTCTCCAAGGGGCAGTATGTGTCCTCTTTGATTCTGAAGCATATCCATACTCAGCTCGGTCATTCTGGAAGAAATCACATCCTCTCCAGATTGCGTAGGAACTATTGGATTACAAATGCCAACGCTGCAACAAGGAAAATCATTGCAAGCTGTGGAGTCTGTAGACGACAAAGAGGAAAATTGCTTGAGCAAAAAATGGCAGACTTGCCCAAAGAGAGAATTTCTCCTGACCTTCCTCCATTTACCAATGTTGGAGTTGATTATTTTGGACCTGTGGAGGTGAAAAGGGGGCACAGCTTGGTGAAACGCTATGGTGTTATCTTTACATGCATGGCAAGCAGGGCAGTTCATTTGGAAGTTGCCTACTCACTGAACACAGACTCATCTGATGATCCTAATGACTTGGAAGCTCTAACTCCGAATCATCTGTTGACAATGAAAGGCAAACCAGCGTTGCCACCAGGACTTTTTGAAAGCGCAGATTGTTATGTCAAGAGACGTTGGAAGCAAGCTCAGTACATCTCTGACTTGTTTTGGAAAAGATGGATACAGGAGTATTTGCCTTTGCTACAGGAGCGCAATAGGTGGAATAAAGAAAAAAGAAATCTTGTTCCAGGAGACATAGTCTTGATAGCTGACCCTACAGCTTCCCGCAGTTCTTGGCTGCTGGGCAGAGTTCAGGACACCTTTGCCGATAAACGAGGGTTTGTGCGGTCTGCACGTGTCAAGACAAAGACTAGTGTATTGGAAAGGCCTATTACAAAACAGTGTCTTTTCCAAGCAGCACAGTAACTTTTCCTTTGGACCACAGGGAAAGTATTGAACTCTGAACTCAAGAAATGTACGGACTAATCTAAATGGACTAAAAAGGACTGTTTAAATGAACTTTATTGTGTCTCTATTTCTATGTAATGGCTTTATGTCTGTTGGATTGGAATTGTTTTGTCTCTAGCCATTGAACAATTAGGAGCCGGTGTGTTGCAGCCATTACGTATGTATGGAGTATTTGTTTGTTGTTTTTGTTTTGAACACTGGGTGGTGTATGTGCGCCGGAAGACACATAGGTGAGCTCACCAGGGCAGGTGAAGATGATTGGGACCGGGGATGAGCGCACAGTTTTTGACCGTGTAGCCATGCACACGCTGATGTTTTCTTTTGTTTTACCAATAAACAGTTGTGCAAGTAACAGATGGAGTACACGCGTCCTAACTAGTTTGACCCAGTCTAGCAATCACGGTGGCTTTGAGTAGCAATAGTCACCACATTAGGTGAAGGCCAAAATCACCTCCATCTTTGGCTCTGTCCTCAAGATGGACTCCACCAAAAAGGTATCACAGCCCTGTTTATATACAGAATTTTGAGTGCATACATAATAGATTGATAGAGATAGTCTTTAATGTCATTGTACCAACAGTACAACTACTGTACAACTACTAAAAGCAAAAGCAAAGCACACAATCACTACACAATCACTTCCTCATGACAATAAAACAAAATACATACAGCATACTAAAACTAAAAACTTAAAACATCAAACAAGTTGAAGCCTCAGGCATAATCATCATCATCATCATCATCATCATCACCAGGAAGCATAGTAGCAGCATCAGAGAAACAGAGATTTCAATATTGCACTTTTATAACAAGTAACACAGTTTTTAACTGCTTTTCTTTTCTGAATAGGTCACGAAGAAACTCGCTGGTGCTGCTGCAGGTACAGCTGCCTGGTGCACCAATGTTGGGAACGAGTATGGTCAAGTCCTTGTCTCGGTTCTGACAGCTGGTGAGGGACAAGCACTTGACGCCATGGCAGCTGGCCTGGTGAAGCGGTACAGTGAGGCGGGTGAGGCGCCACCCAAGGTGATGTATGTGGACAGAGACTGCTGCACTCAGCATGGCCCTTGTCGGGTGAAGGCCATGTTTGCAGGGTGGGATGAGCTTCAAGTGCGCCTTGACATCTGGCATTTCATGCGCCGTTTTGCTGGAGCCGTCACCACTGAGGCTCACCCCCTGTATGGCATCTTCATGTGCCCAAGTGTCAATATTTAGTGTGACCACCATTATTAACTAGCGCTGCTTTTCACCCTCCAGGACATGGACTTCACTGGAGCTGCACAGGTTGCTACTGGAGTCCTCTCTCTCCCTCTCTCTCCTCCATGATGACGTCAGAGAGCAGGTGGACAATGGACGACAGGTGGCGACAGCCTGATGAAGATTACCAAGACAACTGTGTCTTGCCTACAGTGAAGCATGGTGGTGGTAGCATCATGGTCTGGGGCTGCATGAGTGCTGGCAGCACTGAGATGCACTTCACTGAGGGAAACATGAATCTGTACTGTGACATTCTGAAACAGAGCATTACCCCCCCCCACACACCTTTGGAAACCGAGCCGCAGGGCACGATGACAACCCCAAACACACCTCCAAGATGACAACTACCTTGCAGGGGAAGCTGAAGGTAAGGGTGATGGTGACTCTCCAGACCTAGACCCAGTGGAGCACCTGTGAGGCATCCTGCAGCAGAAGGTGGAGGAGAGCAAGGTGTCCAACGTCCACCTGCTCTGTGACGTCATCATGGAGGAGAGAGAGGGAGAGAGAGGACTCCAGTAGCAACATGTGCAGCTCCAGTGAAGTCCATGTGCTGGAGGGTGAAAAGCAGCGCTAGTTAATAATGGTGGTCACACTAAATATTGACACTTTGGGCACAATTTAGACATGTTCACTGGCACAATTTAGACATGTTCATTGTGAGGAGGTGTACTCACTTTTGTTGCCAACTGTTTAGACATTAATGGCTGTGTCTAGAGTTATTTTCAAAGGACAGTAAATCTATACAGTTACACTAGCTGTACGCTGACTACTTTAAGTTATATCACAGTGTCATTTCTATAGTGTTGTCCCCTGAAAAGATGTAATAAAAGTTTTTCAAGAATGTAAGGGAAGCACCCTATTAGGGCTGTAGCTATCGATTCTTTTTGGAATCGATTAATCTAGCACTTTATCGATCGATTAATCGATTAATCGTATATATATTTTTTTTTGCATTTTTAAACAACCAAAGCAAATAATGCATGACGAAAATGATGTGGCTGTAAAATGATCAACCATTTGGCTTTTATTTCTTTAAAAAAAAGAGGTATTTCTTACAACTCCAACATTTGGCTCCAAAACTTTATTGCAATTTACTCATTTAGTGCAAGTGCAAACAATTAAATAACAATACAGTTTCAACTTACTGTAAAACATGTATAACATGTAACACTATGAATCAATACAAACTTAAATAGTAACGGCCATTTTGCCTTAGTGTTGTCTTATACAACATTACAAAAAGGGATTGCACCTTCTAACCACCTACTAACAAATAATATATAATCTCTGGGATAGGCCTGTTTGCTATGGTAACCTAGCAACCTATGTGTGTGGACGCATGCTGTGTTATATATAATTTTATGTTATACACAGCACCAAATCACAACAGAAGTCATTTAAGGTCACTTTTCCTATAGAACCGGTCCGGACCGTGTTCGTTTAATTAATAATTTCTTCATCGTCGCGCATCTACAATTCTCCTCCGCTCTGTTTTACGAAGGGAGGAGCTCCGGACCGACGTAAACAAACACACGTGCACACACACTTACAGACAGAGAGAGAGAACATGTCACGTCGGTCTCAACTGTCTGTAAAGCAGATATCATATCTACGTTTTTTAAACGCGCACAAACTGATTCTGCTCTGGCATGTCATCTCGAGCCTTCGCAGTTCTCCGTCGTGGTGGCGGATACGCAATGCAATCCCCCCCGGGCTGCTGGAGAACCAGCGTGAGGATGTGAGTTTAGAGGACCAATCACAGCCCTTGCCGGCTCTCCGGCTCTCCGGCGGGTCCGTGTGGAACATTCAAGATCGCTGCGCGTCATAGGAATTTAACGACGCTTCGAGGCAGAGTTTTTGCCTCGACCAATTTTTGTAATCGAGTAACTCGAGTAACTCGATGAATCGTTACAGCCCTACACCCTATATATATATATATATATATATATATATTGTGTGTGTGTCTGTGTGTGTGTGAGAGAGAGAGAGTGTTCTTTTCAATATTTATTTATTTTATATCTTGTGTTCAATAAATCTTATTGTACCAACATTTATGACTCAGTGTGTCCATCATTAAAAAAAACTTTCTATATTGTCCCATAGTAGCACATTTTAATGTTATCATTATTAATAGAAACAGAAATAAACATTACTAGTCATTGGGGGTATATCTTAAAGCCAAGACAACGGTCTTCATAATAAATACAAATTAAGAAGTATTAATGAATAACATCAAATTGCTATGGATTTTAAATCGGGAGTAATACCTCGGGAAAACATCTGGTACCGTGATTTCGCGAGACCACCAGGGGGAGACGTTCTCATGGCAACGGACAAACAATCTCAGCTGAGAGCGACAACAAACCGTCTTTGGCAACAACGCGAGTACCTGTGTCATTCAGAACATGATTTAATGGGATCTGTTATTTACACTGGCTACTGCTTTCTCATGAGATCACGTGACTGTAACCCATAGATATACGTATATACTTATAGATTACTGTAACCACTCAGCTCGACTGTAAATACCACTCTTTGATTCACGGCGTTTTATTTGCTGATGATTAATAATAAACACAACTCAAATAAAGTAGTTTTAACGTTAATGCGCTGCTCCACAGGCGCAATAATATTAATATTATCCTGGCAATAATCTAATTTCCGGTTGTGTGAGTGTGTGACCGGGGGCAGGTCGTAGGTTCGAATCCAGCTCACGGCGAGGTGCACGGCGGGTGACTCGGTTAAAATACGCCAGAAATATCTATATAGAGATACAGGACACACTGACTATGATATTTCACTATTCAAAAATTCCCCCATGCTTTTCGCGTGTCTTTTCCGAGCGTAAAAATTGGCCCCCTGCCCACGTCGGGCAGGCAGGTTGATTTGACGTCTATCTGAGGGGCTGAAATGACCAACGTCATTTAGACGTTGTTTCAACGACATATCAACGCACGAATGTTAAAAACTATTCGAAATAATGGAAATATGTTCGTGAATTTAAGAAAATAATGTAGTATCATATTGGCAATGTGGGATGAAATGTTTGTGATTCTAGCATCCATCTAGGAACTATTTTTCCTCGCGTAGTTAGCGCACCTAGCGGTTTCCTACGCATGCGCAAGAAGAACTTTGCAGTGTCAGTTGACGAGGAGGAGACACAGACACCTGTGAAAGGTGAGTTACTAAAAGTACTGTAATTTAAAATGAAACCGTGTTTGGTAAGACATTATACGATTATCAGTTGCATGTTAGAGTTTTGATTTTGTTGCTGCATCGTGTATTGTTACAGATAGCTGTTTTTTTTTGCTTTTATTCGTAACCGAGCGGCGGCCAGCAGCCGAGTTAGCTGACGTGTGAAACTAGCCCTGAGTTAGCTCACAAGCTACGTGAGGTGCTCGATGCTAAACCGAGCCGAACATCTGTGCAACTCTCGGTTTAGCATCGTTACAGTACCAAAACACTTTAAGGGGTCGTCCAGACGGGCGAAAACGTTATTTTATTTTATTAATTTTGTCTTACAGGCTCATGACGAATGGAGTCATGGCGAAGTTCAACATGCATGGAGGGGGGCAAAGAAACAAACTGCCTTTTTAAGCCACAAAGATGTTCCATGTCATCACGTGTAAGAAACTAAAATTGATATAATTGGGGTATATATATATATATATATATATATATATATATATATGCTTCATGTGCATGTGGCTATCCTGGGCTAAGCTGGGCTACCATAGCACAGACTGTTAATGCCTACTGGCTTTATTAGGAACCATCAGATTCAGGCTACTGAGTGGCTCTAAGAACTGGTTCTTTCATTACTCTTTCAACTCCCAAAACAATTTGTTCTTGCCATCTATAAAGTGCATTTAACATCTGAATAGGCGCTCTGTAAAAATGTTTTTTTTTCTTATGCCCTCTCTCCAGCTGCTGTGAAGAGATGGAGTCCAAAGGCCACAGATGCAGAAATAGAGAGTGTGAATCAGAACCATCTTAAACATGCCCCAGCAAGGAGCGGGGGCAAGGGGCAGACCCCCACAGGACTGCAATAAAAAGGAAGTCAATAAAACATTTGTTCCAATAAACATGTTAATTTTTTATTCAATTATTCAATATATAGACAACTCGTTACATATATCTGGTCCTGAATGCTGTCTTTTTTTTTTTTTTTTTTACCTGAGATTAGTCCATGTACTACTTGTATTTTACAGTATGGGTGAACATTACTCGAGTAATTTTAACTATCACAGGTGAGTTTATTTACTATTAAAGTTTTAACCAGGTTCACCATTCCTGTGATATTTTAAGTTGGCAAATGTGAAATTTGCTGGTGTTGTCTATTGGACTTTTTGACCTCTTTGCATTTTAAGGAATTTTTTGCTGAAATTGATAAGTTAATGTTAATAGTTGTAGATTGGAGCATTGAGAATTGCACATGTATACAGCACAAGAGCTGTGCTTGTCATAGAATGTATGGATGTGGTAATGCCAGTTATGTAGGCACTAGTTGAAACTCGATTTAGGTAAACATATTTTTAAATGCAATACATTACATGTGTATTTTGACAAAGGTTGATATGCCGTCGAAACGACGTTGAAACGACGTGAATTGATGCCGTCGAAATGACCGACGTCAGAAAAACTTAAATTTCAGCACTTCTGGTAGACGTCGAATCGACCTGCCTGACCGACGTTGATTAGACGTCGAATAGACGTCAAAATGTTTGCTGGGGGGTATCTGTGGATGTTATCGGATTTCCTCAAGGTGGCTGACTGTAGGCTATATCTTTAAGACACTCGTGCTTTATCAATGTTTTCCCATTTACGGAATAGTCTACAGCGCCAAGATTTCATGTCCTAATGTGTAGATAAACTGACGTCATAAAATTCTTAACAGTAAGGGGGATTAGCTCAAATGGTAGAGCGCTCGCTTAGCATGCGAGAGGTAGCGGGATCGATGCCCGCATCCTCCAACTTTTCGTTTTCCGTCTATTTTTTTCCTTTCCTTTCTTCTTGTCACTTTGTCTCATTTTTTAAAACGTGCACTATGTAGTTTTGGGATCAGAGGAGAAAGGTCTCGTCAGACACGACGCTGAAGTTAGCCTCCGATTCGCCAGTTTCCGATTCGGCACTTAAGGGGAAAGTTAAGAGGAAATTAACGTAACGTGCAGTGCGACTGTTTGTACACTGATTGTCTGTTTTTTGTGACACCTCTTGATGTAAAAACATTTTAGGCATTTTAGGTAAGACATTAACTTTGCCTGACACCCGCGATTGTATTTGTGAAACGTTTATTTTATTTGTGAAAATGCTAAAGGGGAGATTTCACCGTTTTTGTTTGATACCTACAGACCTCATTAGACCTGGTCCAGGTCATAAACCACTGTACCCAGACTTCTCAAGGATTAGATTAAGCTACAGGCCCACAGACTGATTTTGTATGCCTAAACAAACAAATCAAACTCTTTACTTGACTGAATAAACAAACTCACCTCAAAGGACAACACAATTTCATACTGTTTTACTTTGTTTATATGTGGCGGACCCAGCCACCTTTCTAGCTTCAAACAGTGTTCTGAGGACCTTATTTTCCTCAGTTATGGAAAAAAAAAAAAAATCCATTTTGAGCCCGAATCAATCCGGATATCATTTCCCTGGTTTATCAAAGGCGGTGCCACTGCAAGGTGATTTCTTTACACGTGGTGAGTTTGTATTTTTATCCCAGTACTTTTGAGCAATGCGAGAATAACAAGATCCAGACACAAAATCAGTGCACAAAAACGTGTTAAGTTACGAGACAGCAGATTCGAGTTTTGACAGAGAACGAAAAGGCAAAGTTTGCAAACACAAAAGTCGTATTTTCTCTGTATTTAGTTTTATAAAGTGGCGTCCTCCTCCGCAATGCATTGTGGGGGATTAGCTCAAATGGTAGAGCGCTCGCTTAGCATGCGAGAGGTAGCGGGATCGATGCCCGCATCCTCCAAATTATTTACTTTTCGTCCTTCATAACAACACATTTGCACTTTCAAAAACACAACCAATCACACAGGTGTGACCTAACTTTGTTTTTCCTATTCACACGCAACCCCTGCACCAGTGGACACATTTAGGCATAGCTAAACTTACCAGGTGTACAGTACAGTGTACCGTAAGTGTTGCATTGACAATAAAATAAAAGATGTGTCATTTAAAATCTTACCTTGAAAATACACAGTTAAGCACGCTCTGGTTCGTGTAACTGAATACTAATGATTCTTGTGATTTATAGTCTTAAAAAAGACAAATACTAAAGTAGAGTTTAGAGGTATTCTACCCGAGCCGCAACAACAATGTAATGCTGCGTACACATTGATGCTTCAGTATTAATAATCGTATTGTATAATGTATTATCATATATCAGTAAGGCCAAACCAGTACTTTTACTTTAATACGTAGATGGAGACCACGTAATCACATAGATTTGAGGAGAGTGTCAGAGAGAAGTAGCCACTGAGCTAAGCCAGTGTCAGCCATGTTGAACACGGAAATAAACCTTTTAAAGCTGCTGGGCGCTGTCAAGTGTTTTCTCTCGTTTTGATTCCAAACTACAACACAGATTAGGAAACATTTACATGAATGTCTTCTTTAAGTGCATAAAATCGCTGTAAAGTCGTTATTCAACACAAAATTCTCATTTGTACCCTCAGCGCAGAGAAGAGCAGCCTTAAAACGTTTATTTACGTCTTCAACCTTCGCGCTGGTTTAGCTCAGTGGTTACTTCCTCCTCAAATCTATATGATTAGCTAGGTCTCTATCCCTCCCCGGGATCGAACCACGTGCGCTGTCCAGCGTTTTCTTAAACATATTACTGTTCAACATGTATTAGTACTGTTTTTGTCTCAAAGTTGTTGAACTATGCTAATGTATCTATATGCAAATATATACACAGATGATCATGACGGAGCTGTCGAACATGTATAAATACTGTATTTGTCATTACTTCTCTTGCTTACGGCCATACCACTCTGAACACGCCCGATCTCGTCCGATCTCGGAAGCTAAGCAGGGTCGGGCCCGGTTAGTACTTGGATGGGAGACCGCCTGGGAATACCAGGTGCTGTAAGCCTTTTTTTCACGTCTCTGCATAGCAAAGTATGCAGTCAATTATTCAAATATTATAATATATTATTTTTATATTTTAACTATTTAACATAGTTGACATGTTGGCAACAAGTTTTGAGGAATTTCAGTGTTTGCTTCATCTTATAGAAGACATTCAGTGAGTACTCAGGTAAAGTACAAGTACCTCACAATCTTTCTGAAGTACAGCAGGCTACCCTTTGAAGGTGAAAATAATTTCACACTTTTTATTCACAAATAATTATAACATAAGCACAGAAAGAAATAATTGAATGGGTAAATTATTAAACATCAACAGGCCACCATTAAAGGTGGCAAGTGATAACTACAGGGTGAGCTCCGCATAACATCAGACAGTAACGGATAAACAAGAGCCCACAGATGTTGATACATGTTGTTGATACATGGTCACATTACTGTACACATCATTCCTCCTTAGTATAGTGTGGACAGTAACTCTGCCTGTCAGGAGGGATAGTTTATCTATGATACTTATCTATTAATCATTAGGGCTGGGCTGATATGCTTTTGTGCTGATTCGATTCTCTAACGCTTTTCGGGTCCTGATTCGATTTAAATTGCGATTCTGATTAAACAAGTATTGCGATTCGATTTTACCAAGTATTGCGATTTTAAATTTCAATTATTGTGTTTTTCTTTCCTTAAACAAGAACCGGTTGAACCAAACACTTGATAATACATCATAAGTCATATTTACAAAAAGCAATACACACATTACATCAGTTTGTGAGATTTATTTTGACAACTGTGCACCTGCCCTCCCAAAAAACATCCTCATCCGCCAACATCTTACAATAAACTGCCACATTTAGCTGGTCTTTAGCTGGTCGCTTGACCGCGACAAAG
Organism: Pagrus pagrus; assembly: GCF_965226575.1. Lineage (NCBI taxonomy): Eukaryota > Metazoa > Chordata > Actinopteri > Spariformes > Sparidae > Pagrus > Pagrus pagrus. Next base: position 18,495,365 of record NC_140200.1, on the reverse strand, counting down.
TTTACATACAGCTTTCTTCATGTCGAGCTCTCCTGTTCCCTGCTTTTTATCAAAATTTAGACTCCATGTGTTGGATCTGAAGTGGGGCGGTGGGGGAAAGAGTTCAGGTGGCAGGTGGCCACTTGTGTTGTTAACCCCTACTTCCTTTTGGTGTAACAATTTGTACTCTTTCTGACATTTGAGAACTAACCATAAATGACACGATCTTAACTGAAATTACTCAGAATGTCCAAAAAAAAATTGTGTTAGCATTGCTGCTCCTGATTTTAGCATGTAAAAGCTGCAGTGAGTCAAATTTGAAATTAATTTTACTGTAGGTGCACTAGAGGGGGTAAAATCAAGTAAAGTGGAGGTTTTACTTACAAAGACACCTTTCTGGCTAACCTTCCTGATTTCTACACATACACATATACACTGACCAACATGTCATCTGTAAACATTTACACGCATGTCTTCTGTAAGAGCACAAAAGCGCTATAAAGCAGAGGTGGGAGTTGTGGAGTCATCAAGTCATCTCCATGTCATGTATTTGTTCTGTTCATGCACTAAACCAGCTGAGTCCAATCAGCACAGCTCTTCAGCCAGGAAGGTGAGCTAATTAGTGAATGCACCTGGTTCAGTGACTGAGCAGAACAAATTCATGGCATGGAGATGACTTGATGACTCCACAAGTCCCACCTCTGCTGTAAAGTCGTTTTTCAACACAAGATTCTCATCAGTACCTTCAGCGCAGAGAGGAGCAGCTGTAAAAGCATTAATTCCGCGTTATTCATGCGCACTGGCTTAGCTCAGTGGTTACTTCTCTCCACAAATCCCTGTGATTTCGCGGTCTCCGTCCCTCCCCGGGATCAAACCACGGGCGCTGTCCAGTGTTTTCTTCAGCACAAAACCGTTCAACATGTATAAATACTCTTTTGTCACCCTTTCTTCGGCTTACGGCCATACCACTCTGAACACGTGCGACCTCGTCCGATCTCGGAAGCTCGGGCCTGGTTAGTACTTGGATGGGAGACGGCCTGGGAATACCAGGTGCTGCAAGCTTTTTCACTTCTCTGCATAAAGCAAGGTATGCAGTCAATTATTCAAATGTGTTCCAAGACACATTATTATAATAATACACTTTTAATGCAAATATATGAAAAATGAGCAAAATACGACCATGCTTCTCTGACAGGCTGCTCTGTTGTTCAAAGATGTCTCCGTCGAAGAAGGAGCAGCAGCAGCAGCAGCAGCAGCAGCGCCCTCTGCTGTCTGCACAGAGAAGTGCAAAAGCTTACAGCACCTGGTATTCCCAGGCGGTCTCCCATCCAAGTACTAACCAGGCCCGACCCTGCTTAGCTTCCGAGATCGGACGAGATCGGGCGTGTTCAGAGTGGTATGGCCGTAAGCGAGGGAATCAGAGACAAATACAGTATTTATACATGTTCGACAGCTCCGTCATGATCATTTGTATATGTTTATGCACGTAGAAACATTAGCATTGTTGAACAAGTTTTGGGGAATGCCTGTGTTTTCACAGTGGGGGTACATTTCAATGTTTTTGTCATCTTTATAGAAGACATTACTGTAAATGTCTCCTAATATATGATGCAGTTTGAAATCGGGGTAGCCCACATTACTTTAGTACAGCTTTGAGGTACTTCTACTTCACCTGAGTGCTCACATTTGCAGCAGTCAGACTCATGTCTGTACCAGCAGTATCTCTTCAGCTGCGCTGCTCTGTAGTTACTACAAACAATAACCCTGATTAAGAACTCTGCTCTCTGTGCCTCCCGACAATCGACCCACGGGCGCTGTCCGGTGTTTTCTCTGGCTTTGATTCCAAACTGCACCACAGATTAGGAAACATTTACATTAATGTCTCCAGATAAAAGCGCTGTAAAGTCGTTTTTCATCACAAGATTCTCATCAGTAACTTCAGCGCACAGAGGAGCAGCAGCTGTAAAAGCATTAATTCCGCGTTATTCAAGCGCACTGGCTTAGCTCAGTGGTTACTTCTCTCCACAAATCCCTGTGATTTCGCGGTCTCCGTCCCTCCCCGGGGTCAAACCACGGGCGCTGTCCAGTGTTTTCTTCAGCACAAAACCGTTCAACATGTATTAATACTGCATTTGTCACCTTTTCTTCGGCTTACGGCCATACCACTCTGAACACGTCTGATCTCGGAAGCTCGGGCCTGCTTAATACTTGGATGGAGACCGCCTGGGAATACCAGGTGCTGGTCCATACCCGGACCTTGCAAGCTTTTTCACTTCTCTGCATACAGCAAGGTATGCAGTCAATTATTCAAATGTGTTCCAAGACACATTATTATAATAATACACTTTTAATGCAAATATATGAAAAATGAGCAAAATACGACCATGCTTCTCTGACAGGCTGCTCTGTTGTTCAAAGATGTCTCCGTCGAAGAAGGAGCAGCAGCAGCAGCAGCAGCAGCAGCGCCCTCTGCTGTCTGCACAGAGAAGTGCAAAAGCTTACAGCACCTGGTATTCCCAGGCGGTCTCCCATCCAAGTACTAACCAGGCCCGACCCTGCTTAGCTTCCGAGATCGGACGAGATCGGGCGTGTTCAGAGTGGTATGGCCGTAAGCGAAAGACTGAGTGACAAATACACTATTTATACATGTTCGACAGCTCTGTCATGATCATTTGTGTATGTTTATGCACGTAGAAACATTAGCATTGTTGAACACGTTTTGGGGAATGCCTGTGTTTTCACAGTGGGGGTACATGTCAGTGTTGGTGTCATCTTACAGAAGACACTATTCGCAAATAATTATCACATAAGCACACAAAGGAATAATCGAATGGGTAAATAATTAAACATCAACACGGCACCATTAAAGGTGGCAAGTGATAATTGCAAGGTGAGTTTCGGATAACACCAAGGAGTAACGGATAAAAATGAGCCCAAAGATTTCTCTGATGTGGTCACATGACCGTCCACGTCATTCCTCGTTAGTATAGTGGACAGTATCTCCGCCTGTCACGCGGAAGACCGGGGTTCGATTCCCCGACGGGGAGTATCTTTTTTTCTTGTTTAATGTGGTACTTTCACTTTTGTTCCTTACACTTTTACATAAGACTAGCAAAAGGAAAATGTATGTGGTGTTCGCGTTTCTCAAAGTGTTATTGCATTTTAATGTTCTGGGAGAAATTACGTGTTATTTTTTTTTAAAAAATGAAAGGGTGCTAATATTTTCAGTCTCAAAATGGAGAAATTTGACAAGTGAGATGTTCATGTGCCACTTTTTACAAATGTGAAGTAATATCACCAGGTGATTAAAAAAGTGTGACATGTATGGCGACTTACTAAATTCCTGTACTTAAGTAATATTTTGAAGTACGCAGACTTTACTTGAGTCCGCTACCTTGAAAATGTGTACCTCTGGTTTTTACAGGTTAATAATTTACTCCATATCTCGACACTGCTGTATTACTAATGTAAGTGCTGTGATACCATTATTACACTGAAAAGCCACATCAGACAAACCTTTAAGACAGAGACCGTGTTCCTATTTTTGTGTCTTTGGTCTTTATTGTGAAAATAGGGTTGAAATTGTCAAAAGTCCACAATCCTTTATTTCACAGTTAGTAGCACAGTACTTTGATTTAGAAACAGAACTCAACACATCCTTCTATATCATAGAATAAACTTAAATCATGATGACGATTATGTTGTTTTAAATTATTCAACGCATAATGAGTTACATGTTATTTGCTAAAATAGGTGCTAATATTTTCGGTCACAAAATGAAGAAATTTCAAAAGTGAAATATTGATGTGCCACTTTTACAAATGTGAAGTAGTGTTCATATGTTATAAAAAATGTGCGACACTTACTCAAGTCCTCTATTTAAGTAATATTTTGAAGTACTCAGACTTTATTTGAGTACTCCCATTTACTGCCACTTTATAGGACCTACTTTTTGTTTGTGTGTGAGAGAGAGTTTCTTCAGTCTTATGAAAAAGCAGAAAAAACAACAGTCAAAAGTACCACCTTACCACTACTACACTTTTGACTTCCCATAAGGAAGCTGTGGGATTTTTAGACTTTTTAGACTTAGACATACTTTATTGTTATTCAGTGTGCAACAAGTGAACATAGCATTAAATTTAGTTTCAGAGGCTCAGCATAGAATTAAAATATGAAAGTATATCAAAAAAATACCACAATAAGAATAACAAATATAAAAACAGAAACATATTGAAAGTGCAGATTACTGAAAGTGACATTGTTGAGTTAGGTAGTGTTGAGATTTAATAGTTTTCACCTTTTTAGCCATATGCTACTTTACATGTTCACTTAATGATGTCCCCATATAGAGCTGTACTTATCCTGTTGATTGATGAGGTTGACAGAAGCATTGACCCCATGTTATGAAGGGTTAAGACATTGGAGAAACAACCCAGGATAAGAGAGAGAACACAGCTGCCTTTATCTCTGTAAAATGTTGCCTGCTCATGCATATGACCTTGTGGTGAGCCTTATCTGTCTGTGGAATGATAGCAAAGTGAAACTTAGAAGAACTCAAAAGTAGTGCAGAAACAGTGCAGGATGAGACAGGAAGAGACCAGGAAGAGGGAGGTTCTTTCCACAGGGCGATGTCTTCACGGATTGGAGAAATCGTGTTGCCAAGAGGCTGGGACCAGCCTGTGCACCAACGAAAGGAGAGTCAAGTCTAAACCACGACCTCCTCACCTTTTTTGACCAATGACAAATTATAACACCGCAACAGCAAAAATATAACTGTGATTGTAATGCGAATATCTGCATCCTTTTTCTGGGCGACGGGTTACAGAGTAACAGCAATCCGCTGACTGTGATTTGTTCAACAGAGAAAGGTCCATGATCATGCTTGCTTAATGATACAATTCTAAATAAATAGTTAACCGGAACGTCGTTGTATGTCTTCACTCAAATAAACGAACACGACAATTTGGTGACCCCGACGTGATTTGAGGAAGGGAGACTCGACGTCGTTCGACAGAAGGAGACGTGATCCCCATTGGGCCCGAGACGAGCAGACCTTTCTGCCGTATCGGAGTCGGACGATTGGACCCCTCAACACTCACAGGGCGCGCCAAACAAAAAGGTGAGCAGAAACCTGTTGTTTTAATAAATCAAATTCTGCATATTGAACATAACCAAATTACTGTGAGTGGAGAGGAGGTAAGATTATTTGACATAAAAGTATATTGAAATTATGGAAAGCTATGCTACATGTTGAAAGAATTGTATCATTAACGTCCTGAATGCTTGTTGGGTTTAAAGTCCCTGAGCTTGTGACTCAGAAAGGTAATTAGCAGGTAGGTAGTCCCTTCAAGATCAATAGGATCTTGATAGGAATGAAATTTAAATAGGTTGAAATCCCTCAGGGTGGAAGTCCCTAAAAAGAGTTGGGTTGAAAGTCCCTAAAAAGAGTTGGGTTTAAAGTCCCTGAGCTTGTGACTCAGAAAGGTAATTAGCAGGTAGGTAGTCCCTTCAAGATCAATAGGATCTTGATAGGAATGAAATTTAAATAGGTTGAAATCCCTCAGGGTGGAAGTCCCTAAAAAGAGTTGGGTTGAAAGTCCCTAAAAAGAGTTGGGTTTAAAGTCCCTGAGCTTGTGACTCAGAAAGGTAATTAGCAGGTAGGTAGTCCCTTCAAGATCAATAGGATCTTGATAGGAATGAAATTTAAATAGGTTGAAATCCCTCAGGGTGGAAGTCCCTAAAAGAGAAGAGAAAGGCCTAGTGTATATAAAATCTGGTTAACCTTTATCATAATCCTATAATGCATTGTGTGTTGTTGCTGTTGCTTTAAGGTGTGGGAGGTAGTACAACAGTGTCTTGGTTCGGGAGGCAGTAGTGTCTTGGTGGAGGAAGAGAAAAAGGCGAACGGCAGAAACCTAACGGTGCCAACAAAGTTGTTCGTGTTGTTGAAACCTAACGGTGATAACACACGCAGCATTTTTTCCTTCCTCCTCTGAGCTTGTTGTTTGGGTGAACTCCATGCGAGCTGGCTGGCTGCTGTATTGTGAACCAATTGAGTTGGTTGTTCTGGTGAATACTATACAAACTGACTGGCTGTTGGGGAAAAGAAGCATTGCATTGCGTTGCATTGTGTTGTGTTGTCCTGTGTCGTGTTGCGTGTTGAAGTTGCTGTGGGTGGGAAAAAATAACGGTGTAAACAAACGTGTTTTAAGCAAAAGCTGGTGGAACTTTTTGTCTCCATCCAGTGGACAAAGTATAGAATTACACCAAATTTTGAAAATACCTCCAGCTAGTGGAGCAAAAATAGAATTACATTTGAAATCTTGTATGGCTCCATGTAGTGAGTAAAAATAAAATTGCATTAATACTCAAATATTGCCTCCATTTGGTAGAGACAAATTAAAATTAAAAAACTCAGCAAGACATTTGATGCTGACAACTAGTGGTCAAAAGTAGATTGGAAAATATATTAGATTTCACCTGGCGAATTAAGTGAATAGAAGGTAAAGTTAAATATCAAATTAAGTTAAAAAGAGGAGGTGTGTCTTGCCGTAAGGAGGGTTTCACTGAGTTAAAACAACATTTAAAAAATTAGAAATATTTTTATCCCACACTGACAAATAAATAAGAAGTTGAGCACAATTAATTTTCCTCTCACCCCAGCAATGGAAGGAACACAGAACCCCAGCAACTTGAGTGAACTGAAGGACTGGACTTTCCAGAAGAGAGAAGCAACAAAAGACGAAGAGATGAGCAAAAAGGAACTCAGGAAGGAGATTGAGAAACTCTGGAGCAAGTGGGAAGACCAAGGGTTAATTTCCAGAGACCCAACAGCGCCCCTGCCCAATCAAAGCTCCATTCTGTGCATCTCCACACTTGCAACAGGAAAATACAACGAGGTCAAAATTGACTGGGAGAGAAGAGGACGACACTTGTGGGGAAAGAAAGCTGTGGAAAAGGAGAAGGAGAGAGCTGACGAGACTGCAAAGGTGTGCAGTCTCATGTCCCAAGCAGGAAAGATGAAGGCTGACAGTGACAAAGAGAAGAGGAAGCGCTCCCAACCGGCTGGTGAAGGAGCCACCTCCCCAACAGGCCCCACTGAGAGCCCTACAGCACCCCCTGGAGGAACTGCAGGGATATACCCAAGCCTAATGGGGTTAGAAGAGCACACCTCACCCCCTCCCTACTCACAGGCTCTATCTAACACAAACCCATTCAGGAAAAAACAAGACTTACCAGTGCAGGCTCCCACTCTCGCAGTTACAGGTGGAGTATTGGAGATTGAGGACCCAGTACGAAACCAAACCCAATCAAACCAAATGGAGCAAGGGTCAGCCTTAACTGACATTTTGGCAATACTGAACTCCCAGACGGCTCAACTTGCAGATTTGTCACTGTCAGTCAGGGAATGTAGCCAAGAAGCAAATGCATCAAGAGGATTGAGGAGATCAGAGACGGTGCAGACATCTGGAGAAGTGGAACAGAACATGACCAGCACAGAGCAATCATTGATAAATTTTTATGATGAAACCAAAGGTGCTGCCAGCCTCAGCCCAAGAACATCATCACTTCAAATTGCTCCAGCTCTCCTTGATGACATCGGCATTCCTGAGGGACTGCAGAAGAGGATAAGTTTCCAATCGCCTCCACTGAACCAGGCGGTCGACAACGCAGGAGGAGATCCACTCTCTATCGACTCAGAGGTAGCATTTCCACCCGATTTCCTGCTGGCTCCAGACCCAGATGACTGGACTCCTACTGACGCTCAGCTGATGGAAGGCTCTGTGACTGGAACTTTCAGGGGACACGTGATCCAACCAACAACTAAGCCACACCAGTACAATCTTCGGAGCCAAGGGGGCCGTGAATCAACAACACGTGGAAATTATCCTCTCAGGGTGGCTGGTGATGGAAGAACAGTATACGTCCCATTTCGACACAGAGACATGCAGGGCCTGGTGGACAAACTGCCACCTCTCACCGGAGGAGCCTCACCATGGATCGCCACCTTCGAAAGCCTCACAGCCGGAGACGTGTTGTGCCTCGGAGATATGAGAGCTCTGTTGGCAAGGATTGAAGGAAACGGACAAGCCCAGGAACTCCTGGCAAAAGCTGGAGCCAAGGCTCACCTCAGTAATGCCAGGCCTTTCGACCTCCATCGCAACAACCTTTGGGAGGTTTTGAGAGCACATCACCCTACCGCCCGTGATTTGCACTCTGTGAAGTCACTTAAGATGAAGGAGGGCGAAGATGTAGGAGAATACCTCAAGAGAGCGGAAAAAGTGTGGGAGGCACATACTGGCAACAGATTTGACTCGAGCGACGCAATGACTACTCTCTGGAGAGATCAATGTCAGAAAGGCCTGCCCGAAGCTGTGCAACAAAAGCTGGAGGAGGTCGTTGGACTGGCCTCCAAGTCGGACAAAGAGTGGAGAGAACACCTCACACATTGGTTGAGAACTTACGACAAAAAGAAGACAGCTGAAAAAGATGAAATGGAACGACTGAGTGCGGTGTTGCTGAAACAGCAACTATCTGAGAAGAATGCCCAGCAGAAAGCTACAGCTAAGCAAATGGTGGTCACCTCCCCATCCCTCACTCCCGATGACATACAGGCAGTCGCAAAAGCAGTTCAGACTGCTATGGCAGCCCAACAACAGCCAGCTGCGGCAGAAGCAGTCAGTGCCCAGCCTTATGCCACACAATCGCCCGGAGGATATGGCAGCTACAGAGGTCAAGGAGGATCATCAAGAGGACGTGGATATCCCAGGACACTTGGACAGTGCTATGGATGTGGTGGAACCGACCACTACATAAGATACTGTCCTCAAGCAGGGGGTAACTGGTACAGTGGACAACAGGAGCAGGCCACACCCTACGGAGGAGGAATGATACAAGGAGATGGAATAGGAGGAGGACAAGTTCCCCAAGCTCACCAGATGCCCCAGAGTGCCTGGCCCCAAGAAGAATATCAATCTCAAAACTACTGACTGCGTCTTGAGTTGGGTGCAGATCAGCTAATCTGCATTATCAATGGTAAAATGGTTGAAAAATGAACTCATCCCCAGATATGGAGTACCACGCTCCATTAAGTCAGACAATGTCTCCCATGTCAATAACAAATGCTTAGCTAAAGTAGAACTAGCATTAGGGATCACACATAAGTTCGGAACTATCTATCATCCTGCCTCGCAGGGGCTGGTAGAGAGAGCAAACCAGACATTAAAGAGAAAAATGGCTAAAATATGTGCAGGTACTAAACTTACATGGGTTGATGCTCTGCCATTAGTGTTAATATCAATGAGGAACTCACCTAGCGGTAAGACACACCTGACTCCACATGAGTTGTTGACAGGCCGTCCTATGCCAGGCCCACCAAGACAGGGGGGACACCTCCCCACTTTGGATCTGTGGTAGATTGACTGTGACGACTATATGACTGCTCTGACTAACATGACTCGAGTTTTGTGCAAACAGGTGCAGAGTGCGGAGGAGGTGCCAGAGACAACTCAACCGAAGACTCCTGCTGTAAGTTTGGGAGGCTGGATACAGGTAAAGGTCCACAAGAGAAAGTGGTCTGAGCCCAGGTGGACAGGACCATATGAGGTAATTGAGTGCACCTCGCATGCAGTCCGAGTAAAAGGGTAAAGCAGGAGCAAATTGGCACCACCTGACACATTGTGTACCAGCCTCACCACCAACTCGCCCTTTGAGCGAAGTTAGAACTGATTTGGAAACTCAGGCTGCAGGCCCAAAACAGCAAAATAAATCTGATTGAGCGGCTTTAACTCTGCCTGCTGCTGCCCACGTGTGACGATGGAGAGACAGAGGCCATGGCACCCATTTAGACTGTGGTCTCAATGTAATTTTTTGTTGCTTAGTAGTATTAGCTTTGCTAGTGATTCTCCCTGTACTGTGGTGGTAAGGTCTTGCGTAATATCCTGCCCCCCACTTGGATAGGAAGGTGTACTTTTTAGATTGGCTTTCCCCATCACTCTATGGATAGCATCAATTATGTTCAGTAACTACAACTGATCCTTATTTACCTCTCGATCACTGACAAGGATAAGTTGTAGTTTGCCCAGTTGACAGTAGTTGTGTTTGATTTCTTAGATGTGCCTTTGTAGTGGTTTGATCAGTAGGTTTATTATTTGATGTGTGAATAAATCATTAGATTTATTCTTCTTGGTTGTGTGACTGAATTATTAGGTGTGATATTAGGTTGATTTCATTAGGTGTGTTAGTGGATTGAATTAGTGGTTTTGTTTTTTGGTTGATTTTGTTTTTGCTATTTACGGATGTGGTTTTGATTTGGTTTAGTTAATTTGGTTTTAGTTTGATTTAGTTGTTTTTGTTTTTGGATTGGTTCAGAGTTGTTTTGTTTTGTTTTTTCTTTATCTTGTGTCTTCTTTTCACTTGTTGTTCACACCTATTAGGTGTGAAAGGAGGGATTGTTGAGATTTAATAGTTTTCACCTTTTTAGCCATATGCTACTTTACATGTTCACTTAATGATGTCCCCATATAGAGCTGTACTTATCCTGTTGATTGATGAGGTTGACAGAAGCATTGACCCCATGTTATGAAGGGTTAAGACATTGGAGAAACAACCCAGGATAAGAGAGAGAACACAGCTGCCTTTATCTCTGTAAAATGTTGCCTGCTCATGCATATGACCTTGTGGTGAGCCTTATCTGTCTGTGGAATGATAGCAAAGTGAAACTTAGAAGAACTCAAAAGTAGTGCAGAAACAGTGCAGGATGAGACAGGAAGAGACCAGGAAGAGGGAGGTTCTTTCCACAGGGCGATGTCTTCACGGATTGGAGAAATCGTGTTGCCAAGAGGCTGGGACCAGCCTGTGCACCAACGAAAGGAGAGTCAAGTCTAAACCACGACCTCCTCACCTTTTTTGACCAATGACAAATTATAACACCGCAACAGCAAAAATATAACTGTGATTGTAATGCGAATATCTGCATCCTTTTTCTGGGCGACGGGTTACAGAGTAACAGCAATCCGCTGACTGTGATTTGTTCAACAGAGAAAGGTCCATGATCATGCTTGCTTAATGATACAATTCTAAATAAATAGTTAACCGGAACGTCGTTGTATGTCTTCACTCAAATAAACGAACACGACAGTAGTGCAAATATTTTGAGGAAACAAGGTATCCAGAATAAATGACAGTTGTCAATTAGAGTTCAGCAGTCTGATGACATGGGGGAAAAAGCTGTTACAGAGCCTTGTGGTCCTGCACCGACTGCTGCAGAACCTCTTTCCAGAGGCCAGCACGTAAAAACAGTCCATGTGAGGGTGGGAGGAGTCTCTGATAATATTCCCAGCTCGGGACATGCAGCACTTGGGAGCAATGTCCCGAATGGAGGGGAGAGAAGTCCCAATGATCTTCTCAACTGTCCTCACCACTCACCTCACATTCCTCCAGTCAGAGGCTTTGCAGCTTCCACACCACATGGAGATGCAGCTGGTCAGGATGCTCTCTATGGTGAGGATGGGCGGGGGCAGGAGGGCTCTCCTCATCCTTCGCGGGAAGTGCAGACGCTGCTGTGCCTTCTTGACCAGTGCCGCGGTGTTCACAGACCAGGTGAGGCTGTCTGTGATGTGCACCCCCAGGAACTTGGTGCTGCTGACCAGCTCCACAGTCGTGTTGTTGATGAGAAGCGGAGCGTGGCTGGGCTGCTTCTTCCTGAAGTCGACAATGATCTCTTTGGTTTTGTCCACGTTCAGGATCAAGTTGTTTTTGCTACACCAGCCCACCAGCTGCTCCACCACCTCCCTGTAAGCCAGGTCGTGGTCATCCCTGATGAGGCCCACTACTGTTGTGTTTGTCCTCTGCGAACTTCGCAGTGTGGATGGTGGTAGCCCTTGGGATGCAGTCGTGAGTCATCAGAGTGAACAGCAGGGGGCTCAGGACACAGCCTTAAGGGGAGCCTGTGTTGAGGGTGATGACACTGGAGGTATTCTGACTGACCCGCACACACTGTGGTCTTTCAGTAAGGAAGTCTAGCAGCCAGTTGCACAGGGGGGTGCTGAAGCCCAGGGGTCCCAGTTTGTCTACCAGATGCTGTGGAATGATGGTATTAAACACTGAACTGAAGTCCAGGAACAGCATCCGAACATGAGTGTTTTTCTCTGGAAAAAACTGGAAGGGGTCGAATGTGGCAGGGAGTCTGGAGGCGATGCGCTCCTTTACCAACCTTCAATGCTTTTCATCATAGGAGTAGGAGTGCGATGGGCCGGTAGTCATTGAGTGATGTGATTTGAGGTTTCTTTGGCACTGGGATGATGATGAAACATGATGGGACTTTGGCTTGATCCAGCGAGGTGTTAAAAATGTCCGTTCAACACAAGCGGAGGAGTAGACGCTCCTCAGAGACCTTCGCACCTCAGCTATGTCAAGGCAGAGTGCCTTTTCATCCTGGTGGGGAACAGTTTTCACAGCAGGAGTGTTGCTCAGTGCCTCAAACCTCCCAAAGAAAGCACTACTGTGCTAATAATTTGAGGAGCTTGAACAACATATAAGTATTCCTATTATCTGCCATTTTATACTTGTTTTTATTTCAGTCTTTAGTCTTATGTAAAAGTGCAAGGAACAAAACTGAAAGTACCACATTAAACAAGAAGAAAACAAACTCCCCGTCGGGGAATCGAACCCCGGTCTTCCGCGCGGGAGTCGAAAATAGTGACCCTTAATTCTCTTAACTTTTCCCATTCATTCTCTATGGTAGTTCTTATCACTACGGATGTAATATATTTTTGGCCACAAGTGGGAAAGTGGTGGCGCTGTTTCCCCCTTTCCGATGATAAAATTAAGGAGACTCCGTTTTGACTTTTGAGAGAGTTATCGGAGGTCGCCGCAGATGCAGCACATTGCAGACGTACATACGAACATACAGTACTAAGCGTCAGTTTATTCTTCATTTTCCCCGGTTGTCGAATTATCAAACGTAAGTTTCTTCTGTCTTTTATTACACTAATCTTTCTTAGAAAGAACTAATGCTGAGGTTATGTTGCTGTTCACGCAATTACAGGTTGTAATGGGTTTGTTGCTAGCTTAGGTGACGTTAGCTAGTAGGTACAGTAAGGTTAACTCGTTAGAAAGTAAAATGTGCTGTTGTTAACAGACATGCCTGTAATATAACGTTACTTTACACATCTTGAAGAGTTGTCTGTCGAGTTTTCAATTGTCTTTATCACATATCATCAAAATCCTACTTGTTTTTGTGCCGTCATCATCCAACGTTAAGTGCATTAATTAGTTCATTCATTCATTCATTCATTCATTCATTCATTCATTTTGCTAAAGCTGTGTTCAGAGTGTACGTATTGAATGGGTAAATACTACAGCATATAACAATATACTATATGTCTATTTTAATGCCTTCATATAAAACGGTTTTAATGTAATGGCAAACAGAATATTTGTTTTAAAGGTGTTACACTAAGACATTTTGATATATCTGTCTGTCTGTCTGTCTGGCCAAATTAACATGAGTAACTGATGATATAACAGTGATATTACATTTTGAATTATTGCTGTATAATAACCATTGTGTTTGGTTTAGCACAGAAAATATGAAGAGGTCAACTAGCTTCTTCCCAGGAAGGATGAGGGTCTCCTTCAGGAAGGGTCCATCGGGCCACCTGCGACAGGACCCCTCAGATGAGGCCATGAAGATTAAAAAAAATCCTGCGCTTCAAGACAAGTCCCCTCCCCAGAGCCATGATGTAGTGAGGACAAACGCCCTTACTGAGGTCTTTCAGCGGGGCGGTGATGTGTCAGACCATCTGGAGGTGACAGGGGAGTACATCCTGCAGTTCGGGAAGTACAAGGGAAAGCGGTTCAGATGGCTCCTGGAGAATGATGTTGGCTACATCATCTTCCTGATAAGGAAGGTAGAAGAGGAGGAGAGAGATGGAACCTTCAACCCCCAGGGACACAGCAAGGAAAGTCTGCTGTCATTTCTGGACTATGCCAGGAGCTTCCAGGAAGTTGTGGACCTGAGGGACTACCTGTCCTCCCGGAAGCCTGCGACACCCGTGGCGTCAGAAGGCGACAATGTTGTCGGCTTTGGAGCAAGGGCCATGGACACCTGGAAGCAGATCTGGGAGAACAAGGCTGATGGTTATGCGGATTTCATTCTCAGAACAAAGTGCATCCCGAACAGCAAGATGTTCAACCTGCAGCAGTACATCAAGAAGCAGCAGACCGCTGAGTCCTGTGCACCACCAACTGCAGCCTCCACTTCATCAGCTGTCTCCGTGCCACCATCCATCACTATAGGTTAGTGGAAAAATATGCAAATGCTGATTTTATGTGAACGTGTAATTTACCTGATGCATAATTGATGCTTTTGTTAATCTCTCAGTGATGGAGGACGACGAGGAGCTGGAGAGGGAAATGCTAAATATATCACCGTCCAAATTTGACACTGAACTAAGTAGGTGGATTCTAGTTTAATTAATAGAGAAACCTGTCCAAATAATTTCAATATCTTCTTAAAACTGTACATTATAAAATTGTAATAAGTCACATATGCTTTTAGGACCACCAGCAGCCGTACCCAGAGCCACAGCTGTGCCCCCACCAACAGGTTTCTGCATCAGTGGTGACGGAGGATTCGGTTTTTACCAGAGTTCACCTGCCATTACTATTTTCTTTCAACTAGTTTGTTATTTTGGCCGTGTTCTGGCCTGTTCTGATGAGTGTGTTCTTTTGCTCTCCCACTAACCTAAGGAATTAACATGTCGACGATGATGGTAAGTTGTTTGGTTTTTGCATGCTTTCTATTTGCTGTCATTCAAGGATTTGGCATGTGGAAAAATATTGGTGTCTAAGAACACCTTGCTAAGGTATAGGCCAACAAGCCACATCTTTGAATTTCAGGTTGTATTCTAACTAAGTATTGATGCTGTTTCTGAGCTTTACCTGTTTTTAGAATGAAAAAAATCATTGTGTATTTCCATATAAAAAAACAGTCATTCACAATTTGATGAAAATATTCAGTCTATGCTAGCAGGTAGCTTCAGAGAAAACAGGTAAAGACAGTTTGTGAAGCATAAACAAACTTCAGTGTGTGAGGAAAATGACATAGATTGTTTTTACAGCACACAGGAAGAAGCCAACAGCTACTGCTGTCTCTGGACCCGGAGAGCTTCGTGGCCATAGTGTTTCTTCTGTGAAAGGTTGTTATATTTCTGCTTCTTAATTTGAACAATTGTGAATGTAATGTTGTATGATGTTTCTTAATATTATCATCTTTTAATCTCCCAGCCACAGTGAAGGCCCCGCTGCCAGTCCCTCCTCAGCTGCTTGCCATCGCTCCACAGCTCAGGATTGAAGAGCAGGAGCCCAGCGTGTTGGGACAAAGTATGACACACACTTTCACACAAGTATTGCTTTTATACTGCCAGGATAACTCACATGAATATCAATGTAATTTTGACAGATAAAAATGTTCTCAGTATTTTATAGTATTCATGTGTTAAGTAATGTTATGTAACGTCTGTTTCTGTTGCAACTATTTTTTAAAGCACACAGAAAACCAGTCTCCCGCTGTTCTTCAGAGTCTGGGCTCACAACTGCTCCATCTCCTCCTGAAGGTATATGTTTGTTTTTCTTAAATTCTCTGAGAAAGAACATCTCAAGTAAATGCACCAACACTTACATTTCTTGTTTGTATCTCATCATCCTAGATTCCTTATCACAGATTATTGCCCCTGTGGAGGCACAAAGAAAGACCATCCTTGATGAAGGTATGAATTTCTGTCACACTGTGTTAACCATAGCAGTCAATGATATAGAGCCCTCGTTCCTTTTCTCTTATTATGTATGTACTGTAATGTTTTATTGTGTTTGTGTTTCACAGCTCCTCCATGTCCAGCGCCTGACATCAGGCAGCCTGCAGCCTCTGTCCCAGCCTACGATCAGGATGTTGCGCAGTGGAACTGCTCCCGCCAACAGAAAATATGGATGAAGACTGAAATGGAGGCATTGGGTCTGTGGCCAGGGTCACGTCCAGTACGTCACCCCATGAACATGCTGGCCCTGTGGCGTTACCCACCTCAGCCTGAGCTCATTGACTCCATCACAGAGCTGCCATCAGTCAAGTTCTTTCAACTTCATCCTTTTTTCATTTGGAAACCGGAGCATACAATCATGGAGAGGATGAGGAACAATTACATCCTGCCCTGCCTTCATGGTTGTCCCAACCCTCAGGTAACTTCTTCAGGTGTCGGGAGGCCCAGAGTCATCATCGGCACCAGCGGTCAGTACTACATATTGGCCTCACGTCTCACGTGCAAGGCCTGTAAGAGGTACTGGCATGCCGACAAGCCCCAATGGTTGGAGAAGCTACCAAAGCGCTTCAGTAACATTGTGCCAGCCTTCCTGACACATAAAAAGGCCATTTGCAAATCGGTGATGGATGAGCTGAGGCGCAGTGGCAAATCACCAGAGGACATGGCCAAGCAGCTGACAGAGGTGCTTCATCTGAAGTATGAGAGAGCTCACCTGGCCTACCTACTGAGTGTCCAGAACATCAGGGATGCTGAGGCAGGGGTTTATGGCCAGAGCACTATCACTGGGCTGCTCAGACAGACGGACACTCCTGCTCCATTTGGCGGCTACTCAGATGCTGATGGCTGGTGTGGAGTGTCTGTGTCTTCTCACTACCTCGTCAAACTGCCTGTGCCATGAGTACCAGAGGCAGAAGGAGCTCCTCACCCTGCTGCTCCAGGGGACCTTTGGACAGGCACTCAGGTCGGATCACACCCGCAAAGTAGCTAGGAAGGTTGTGCTGTCGTCCGGCACAATGTCTTCCTATGCTATAATGAATGAGAACTGGATGATCCTGAGCTGGGTGATGCTGCAGTCTGAGTGCGACCGCTCACTCCAGCCTATGTATGAGGGCCTGGCTCAGCGCTATACTGCAGCTGGAGTGGAGAAGGCCGGCTACCAGTGGGTGGACAGGTATGAAGAACAAATGACACTTCAAACTGTACTAGATTTGTTGTACATCACATTTTTTATATGGTCTTTGTGTCAGCTTTCTTATTTCATTTGTGAGAATTTTCATTTTGAAATCTGACTCTTTTTGTGAGGAGTCCATATAAATAACAAACAATATAATTAGATAGTAAAAATATAGCAAATCATATTTTACTTTAAACGATATTATTAATTGTTATTCATTTTGCACAAAAATATTGTCCGAAATTTTCCAGCTCTAATGATATTTCTTTATCATGTTTAGGGACTGCTGTGCTGCCTTCAAGGTCCTGGATCCTGGGGCTCAGGATCACCTCCTGTGGGACTGCTGGAGGACCACAGAGGCCATCGTGACAGAGGCCACTTCTGGAAACCTGGAAAACGCCTGTGCCTCAAGAAGCAAGTTTAATAAAGACATAACTGTCAAGTTAGACTTGTTTCACTGCATGCGGCGATTTACCAGGGAGTGTGTCTCTGAACACCATCCACTCTTCAGCTCCTTCTGCCAGTTTCTCTCTGCGGCATTTGTTGTTGTGGACCAGAGTGATCTACAGAAGCTCAAGGAGGCATACACCTTCTGTGGGATCGTGCCTGCTAATCCCACCAAGCAGCACATCAGAGAGCACTGCAGGACAAAGGTACCACCGCCCAGAGAACTGCTGCAGAGAGTTGAAGATGTCCTTCACCACTTCTACCTGGCGAAGGACACCGATGATCTCTTCCTCTGAAAGCCGTCTATGCTGAAGGTGTGGAGGATTCAGCGAATCCACATATTGAGAGGCTGCCTGAGCGACCCTGAGGTGGGGGAAGGAATCCTCTATAGGTATGGCGGCACCCTGCAGCTCAACTACACCAAGGGCGAGGGCGCAGCTGTACCTATCTGGATCCCTGTGAGAGGCACCTCCCAGCAGGAAGGCTTCCATTTTCATCAGGCCCAGTGGGTGACAGGCAACCGGGTATCCTGCGAGCTTTTCCAGGCCCAGGCCATGACTGGAGTGGTCCGCTGGAACTTCCGAAGACTGGTGGACTTGAAGCAGCCTGATGTGGAGTTGCCAGCTGTTTTTGACCCTTTGTTAATCGCAGAACTCAACAAATCCTCGTTGAAGGTGACAGGAAAGGCCAAATATACAGCACTGCAAATCTCAAACAGGGACACAGGGGAGAGATTTGGATTGGAGTATGTGGAGCCAGACTGCCGTCCTGTTCTTTTCAACTGGGACAAGGATACACAGCCGCAGTCCTCTGCCCAGGATGAAGTGTGCCACCGCCCTGCCGCTGTCGTGTACACAGACACTCAGGTAATACAGATTAATCACTTATTGTCGATTACTGACTGACCAACAGACCGAGTGACTAAATCACTACATTTGATGCTATATTTCAGGAGACCAGTGGAACTGTCCAGGTGGATCCTGTGCCGGTCCTGTCTTCCCAGCAGTGCTCTCAAGCCCAGTCCCAGCCACCCTTAATACCAGCGTCTGCATCAGTGAAAGCAGAGTCTTTAATGGACACAGGTGATTCAAATTACCCACCTACCATCCCTCATACAGACCTCACAGTTTAACACAGGCATGGACACTTGGGTTGCAATAAATATCATGATGGTTATATTAATATATTTTCAATTAACAATAATTACTGAGCTAGTGAATGTTAAATGTAAAATATATTTTTAAAAACACATGAGAACTTCAACAAATTGAACTTTAAATGTTTTATTTGCTTTTATTTAACTTATCACATATGCCACACACAGAATTTGTGTTCCAACTGCAAAAGTAACATTTGGTCACTGTGTTCAGCAGAACTGTGCCAAACATAATACTGCAGTAGTCTTCTGAAATTTGTCCAAAACAACATAATAAGCACTTGCTTGATTATTATATTTTATTTTTTTTAGGCCTTCCAGGGGTAGCACTGCTGCCTATATCCTCCTCTCCTCGGGCCCGCCGCACTGGACCCATCAAGACAGGGGGCATTGTTCAAGTGCTGGACCACAGCCGGTGGACAGCACCTATGAGAGCTGCCATTGATGGACTTTTAAACAAGCATCATGGAGCTAAAGGTCTCCTGAAGCGGGTGGATACAGATTATGCTGCCATGGTGCAGAGGGCCTGCACTGACCCAAACAGCCTCCTTCATCCAACCACTTGCCAGCATATTTCCAGATATGTGAAGCATCTGGCCAAAATGAAGAACACCAGCTCCTCACTTAATACAAGCCCGGAAAAGGTTGTCGAGACACAGCGGCTTTGGCAGAGTTTGACCACAGGCAGCCAAACTGCGAGTGTGCCTGTCACAACCCTGCCTCCTGCACCGTTCAACCCCTCTCCCGTTGCTCTCTCCCAGGAGGTGTCACTGAGCCGTGCCACTGTGGAGAAGATTGTGACGGACATCCTTGAGAAACAACAACAACAACAACAACAACAACAACAACAACAACAGCAGCAGCAGCAGCAGCAGCAGCAGCAGATGACCAGGAAGTGTTTAGCCTGCGGTCAGCCAAAGTCACGCTATCTCGGTGATGGCTCTTCAATTCATTTCTTTTTTCAAACACCGACAGTCAAATACTTCTACTGTTCCACTAAGGTCTTTAAGACATATGCAGAAGAAGGCCTGACAGACCAAAGAATGTCCTTTGAGGATTTTGCTGCCTCTCCCTTCTTTGAGCGGGAGCTGGAGGCGGCCAAAAAGAGGGGTGCAGAGTGGAAAAGGGTCGCAGAGGAGAGGGCTAAGAGGAAGTCCGCGGTGCAGCTGCCAACCGGTCGGCTTTGCAGGTTCTGCCACCAGCCACTGAAGCAGGGTCTCGACAGCCCTCACATTCACACATCTTTTCTTGATGTGCCAGGGAAGTACATCTACTGTCCCTCAAAAGTTTTCTCTCTGTACAAAGAGCAGGGCATGGTCAAGGAGATGACCTGGGGGGAGTTTAAACTGTCAAATTTCTTTGAGGCTGAAAGGGACAGATGGGTTGCAGAGAAGAGGAAGTGAGACATTACCCCCAAACCCAACCCCACACTCATCGCACTGAACATTGTCTGGGCTGTTTCTGGCAGGTGTGGAAAGTAACTGTGTATATTTATTTAGTACTGTTGTAGTACTGTGTTGAAGTACAATTTTGAGGCACTTGAATTTTACTTGTGCATCTCTGTTTCATGCCACTTTCATACTTCCACTCCATTAATGTCAGAGGGGAAATTTGTACTTTATGATTATCTGATGGGTGCGGTAGTAGAGGGTTAGCCGCCAGCTCCGACGGCCCTGGTGGGTTGGTCTGGGTGGCTGCCCTTCTTTTGTTTATTTTGGCCGGCCCATCAGTTTATTTGGTTATTTGATTCCTCTTCTTTTCCCCTTTGTGTGTTTGCTGTTTAATTAATAAACTTACCTTCCTTTAAACAAAAGTTTAGCCACCACTAGCACACACATACACTGGCCCGCTTTACATGGTCAAATTGTATAATGTTTTAGTTTGATTCAGCTTTGTTCACCTGAGTCACTTAATTGTCATTAGTACCTATTGTGACTTGTTCTTGTAAAAAATAACAAAACGAACCTAAGCCACTGAGGGGCTGCTGGCTGGGTACTTGAATAATTGACGCGTCGTCTTCCGGGTCCAATGAATGAATGAATGAGTCAAAACCAGTGAGCGTCGTATGCAGTCATCCAAACATTTATTTGCTATTTGCGTTCTTAACAACAAGCGATCTTCGCCGACCTATGCAGACACTTAACTTGTAACTTGAATGCAAATCAAACAAAAGGCTTACATTGCCACAACGCATTAAAGCATGACGATGACGATGACGGTCAAAAAACTGTGTGCTTCTCCAGTCAGCAACACACCTGCTGAGTAATTACGTGTTGCTCTATTTGAAGAATTTCTGCACACCACCGTGCAGAGCACCACCTACTGTGGCTTTCGGTATTACACAGAAAATAACAAAAACACACATAAACCAAAAAATGGCTCTAACAGTACCCTTACATGCTCACCTGTGCTTCTGTCATATAGTAACTCTATAATCATATTCAGGATATGATTGCTTTCATATCATTCACTAAGACTGCTGGCTGTCCAACTGTCGTCAATCACTCTGTGTTGTCAGTTAATAACTAACTGACTGATGTATTTCCAGCACTAATATTGTACATATGTTGAGGAAGACACTATGTACTGTAAATATTCTGTATATATTTTTAAGCATGTTGGTTTTGATTGTGTTTGTTTAATTATTCAGAATGCAATTGTGTTTTAAAATAAATATCTTGAAAATATAATTCTGACTTTGTTTACTTGATAGAGTCTGCAATAGTGATAGAAAATAAGTAATAAAGCTTGTGTATGCATGAGCTCAGGTGTAAACATCTCTAAAATAAACAGTTGTTATCCTTCATAACTGCAGTCTAGAATTTGGAAATTACTTTTATTTCTATAACTAATCAAATGGTGGCAGCTGTTTCTTGATTGTTTATTTTAACAATAATATCAATAATAATAAAACCCATATTATTATTAGTATTATAGATATAACAACACCAATAAGCATTATAATAGTAATAATTATTACTAGTCTATTAATTATTGTTGTTATTCAGGTCAATTTTGTCAAGTTTGTTTTCTTCTTGTTTAATGTGGTACTTTCAATTTTGTTCCTTACACTTCTTCATAAGACTAAAGACTGAAATAAAAACAAGTATAAAATGGCAGATAATAGGAATACTTATATGTTGTTCAAGCTCCTCAAATTATTAGCACAGTAGTGCTTTCTTTGGGAGGTTTGAGGCACTGAGCAACACTCCTGCTGTGAAAACTGTTCCCCACCAGGATGAAAAGGCACTCTGCCTTGACATAGCTGAGGTGCGAAGGTCTCTGAGGAGCGTCTACTCCTCCGCTTGTGTTGAACGGACATTTTTAACACCTCGCTGGATCAAGCCAAAGTCCCATCATGTTTCATCATCATCCCAGTGCCAAAGAAACCTCAAATCACATCACTCAATGACTACCGGCCCATCGCACTCCTACTCCTATGATGAAAAGCATTGAAGGTTGGTAAAGGAGCGCATCGCCTCCAGACTCCCTGCCACATTCGACCCCTTCCAGTTTTTTCCAGAGAAAAACACTCATGTTCGGATGCTGTTCCTGGACTTCAGTTCAGTGTTTAATACCATCATTCCACAGCATCTGGTAGACAAACTGGGACCCCTGGGCTTCAGCACCCCCCTGTGCAACTGGCTGCTAGACTTCCTTACTGAAAGACCACAGTGTGTGCGGGTCAGTCAGAATACCTCCAGTGTCATCACCCTCAACACAGGCTCCCCTTAAGGCTGTGTCCTGAGCCCCCTGCTGTTCACTCTGATGACTCACGACTGCATCCCAAGGGCTACCACCATCCACACTGCGAAGTTCGCAGAGGACAAACACAACAGTAGTGGGCCTCATCAGGGATGACCACGACCTGGCTTACAGGGAGGTGGTGGAGCAGCTGGTGGGCTGGTGTAGCAAAAACAACTTGATCCTGAACGTGGACAAAACCAAAGAGATCATTGTCGACTTCAGGAAGAAGCAGCCCAGCCACGCTCCGCTTCTCATCAACAACACGACTGTGGAGCTGGTCAGCAGCACCAAGTTCCTGGGGGTGCACATCACAGACAGCCTCACCTGGTCTGTGAACACCGCGGCACTGGTCAAGAAGGCACAGCAGCGTCTGCACTTCCCGCGAAGGATGAGGAGAGCCCTCCTGCCCCCGCCCATCCTCACCATAGAGAGCATCCTGACCAGCTGCATCTCCATGTGGTGTGGAAGCTGCAAAGCCTCTGACTGGAGGAATGTGAGGTGAGTGGTGAGGACAGTTGAGAAGATCATTGGGACTTCTCTCCCCTCCATTCGGGACATTGCTCCCAAGTGCTGCATGTCCCGAGCTGGGAATATTATCAGAGACTCCTCCCACCCTCACATGGACTGTTTTTACGTGCTGGCCTCTGGAAAGAGGTTCTGCAGCAGTCGGTGCAGGACCACAAGGCTCTGTAACAGCTTTTTCCCCCATGTCATCAGACTGCTGAACTCTAATTGACAACTGTCATTTATTCTGGATACCTTGTTTCCTCAAAATATTTGCACTACTGTCGTGTTCGTTTATTTGAGTGAAGACATACAACGACGTTCCGGTTAACTATTTATTTAGAATTGTATCATTAAGCAAGCATGATCATGGACCTTTCTCTGTTGAACAAATCACAGTCAGCGGATTGCTGTTACTCTGTAACCCGTCGCCCAGAAAAAGGATGCAGATATTCGCATTACAATCACAGTTATATTTTTGCTGTTGCGGTGTTATAATTTGTCATTGGTCAAAAAAGGTGAGGAGGTCGTGGTTTAGACTTGACTCTCCTTTCGTTGGTGCACAGGCTGGTCCCAGCCTCTTGGCAACACGATTTCTCCAATCCGTGAAGACATCGCCCTGTGGAAAGAACCTCCCTCTTCCTGGTCTCTTCCTGTCTCATCCTGCACTGTTTCTGCACTACTTTTGAGTTCTTCTAAGTTTCACTTTGCTATCATTCCACAGACAGATAAGGCTCACCACAAGGTCATATGCATGAGCAGGCAACATTTTACAGAGATAAAGGCAGCTGTGTTCTCTCTCTTATCCTGGGTTGTTTCTCCAATGTCTTAACCCTTCATAACATGGGGTCAATGCTTCTGTCAACCTCATCAATCAACAGGATAAGTACAGCTCTATATGGGGACATCATTAAGTGAACATGTAAAGTAGCATATGGCTAAAAAGGTGAAAACTATTAAATCTCAACAATCCCTCCTTTCACACCTAATAGGTGTGAACAACAAGTGAAAAGAAGACACAAGATAAAGAAAAAACAAAACAAAACAACTCTGAACCAATCCAAAAACAAAAACAACTAAATCAAACTAAAACCAAATTAACTAAACCAAATCAAAACCACATCCGTAAATAGCAAAAACAAAATCAACCAAAAAACAAAACCACTAATTCAATCCACTAACACACCTAATGAAATCAACCTAATATCACACCTAATAATTCAGTCACACAACCAAGAAGAATAAATCTAATGATTTATTCACACATCAAATAATAAACCTACTGATC
The DNA here is from genome assembly GCF_965226575.1 of Pagrus pagrus. Taxonomy (NCBI): domain Eukaryota; kingdom Metazoa; phylum Chordata; class Actinopteri; order Spariformes; family Sparidae; genus Pagrus; species Pagrus pagrus. The sequence goes on along the minus strand of NC_140200.1, from coordinate 18,471,252 downwards.
AAACCACTACAAAGGCACATCTAAGAAATCAAACACAACTACTGTCAACTGGGCAAACTACAACTTATCCTTGTCAGTGATCGAGAGGTAAATAAGGATCAGTTGTAGTTACTGAACATAATTGATGCTATCCATAGAGTGATGGGGAAAGCCAATCTAAAAAGTACACCTTCCTATCCAAGTGGGGGGCAGGATATTACGCAAGACCTTACCACCACAGTACAGGGAGAATCACTAGCAAAGCTAATACTACTAAGCAACAAAAAATTACATTGAGACCACAGTCTAAATGGGTGCCATGGCCTCTGTCTCTCCATCGTCACACGTGGGCAGCAGCAGGCAGAGTTAAAGCCGCTCAATCAGATTTATTTTGCTGTTTTGGGCCTGCAGCCTGAGTTTCCAAATCAGTTCTAACTTCGCTCAAAGGGCGAGTTGGTGGTGAGGCTGGTACACAATGTGTCAGGTGGTGCCAATTTGCTCCTGCTTTACCCTTTTACTCGGACTGCATGCGAGGTGCACTCAATTACCTCATATGGTCCTGTCCACCTGGGCTCAGACCACTTTCTCTTGTGGACCTTTACCTGTATCCAGCCTCCCAAACTTACAGCAGGAGTCTTCGGTTGAGTTGTCTCTGGCACCTCCTCCGCACTCTGCACCTGTTTGCACAAAACTCGAGTCATGTTAGTCAGAGCAGTCATATAGTCGTCACAGTCAATCTACCACAGATCCAAAGTGGGGAGGTGTCCCCCCTGTCTTGGTGGGCCTGGCATAGGACGGCCTGTCAACAACTCATGTGGAGTCAGGTGTGTCTTACCGCTAGGTGAGTTCCTCATTGATATTAACACTAATGGCAGAGCATCAACCCATGTAAGTTTAGTACCTGCACATATTTTAGCCATTTTTCTCTTTAATGTCTGGTTTGCTCTCTCTACCAGCCCCTGCGAGGCAGGATGATAGATAGTTCCGAACTTATGTGTGATCCCTAATGCTAGTTCTACTTTAGCTAAGCATTTGTTATTGACATGGGAGACATTGTCTGACTTAATGGAGCGTGGTACTCCATATCTGGGGATGAGTTCATTTTTCAACCATTTTACCATTGATAATGCAGATTAGCTGATCTGCACCCAACTCAAGACGCAGTCAGTAGTTTTGAGATTGATATTCTTCTTGGGGCCAGGCACTCTGGGGCATCTGGTGAGCTTGGGGAACTTGTCCTCCTCCTATTCCATCTCCTTGTATCATTCCTCCTCCGTAGGGTGTGGCCTGCTCCTGTTGTCCACTGTACCAGTTACCCCCTGCTTGAGGACAGTATCTTATGTAGTGGTCGGTTCCACCACATCCATAGCACTGTCCAAGTGTCCTGGGATATCCACGTCCTCTTGATGATCCTCCTTGACCTCTGTAGCTGCCATATCCTCCGGGCGATTGTGTGGCATAAGGCTGGGCACTGACTGCTTCTGCCGCAGCTGGCTGTTGTTGGGCTGCCATAGCAGTCTGAACTGCTTTTGCGACTGCCTGTATGTCATCGGGAGTGAGGGATGGGGAGGTGACCACCATTTGCTTAGCTGTAGCTTTCTGCTGGGCATTCTTCTCAGATAGTTGCTGTTTCAGCAACACCGCACTCAGTCGTTCCATTTCATCTTTTTCAGCTGTCTTCTTTTTGTCGTAAGTTCTCAACCAATGTGTGAGGTGTTCTCTCCACTCTTTGTCCGACTTGGAGGCCAGTCCAACGACCTCCTCCAGCTTTTGTTGCACAGCTTCGGGCAGGCCTTTCTGACATTGATCTCTCCAGAGAGTAGTCATTGCGTCGCTCGAGTCAAATCTGTTGCCAGTATGTGCCTCCCACACTTTTTCCGCTCTCTTGAGGTATTCTCCTACATCTTCGCCCTCCTTCATCTTAAGTGACTTCACAGAGTGCAAATCACGGGCGGTAGGGTGATGTGCTCTCAAAACCTCCCAAAGGTTGTTGCGATGGAGGTCGAAAGGCCTGGCATTACTGAGGTGAGCCTTGGCTCCAGCTTTTGCCAGGAGTTCCTGGGCTTGTCCGTTTCCTTCAATCCTTGCCAACAGAGCTCTCATATCTCCGAGGCACAACACGTCTCCGGCTGTGAGGCTTTCGAAGGTGGCGATCCATGGTGAGGCTCCTCCGGTGAGAGGTGGCAGTTTGTCCACCAGGCCCTGCATGTCTCTGTGTCGAAATGGGACGTATACTGTTCTTCCATCACCAGCCACCCTGAGAGGATAATTTCCACGTGTTGTTGATTCACGGCCCCCTTGGCTCCGAAGATTGTACTGGTGTGGCTTAGTTGTTGGTTGGATCACGTGTCCCCTGAAAGTTCCAGTCACAGAGCCTTCCATCAGCTGAGCGTCAGTAGGAGTCCAGTCATCTGGGTCTGGAGCCAGCAGGAAATCGGGTGGAAATGCTACCTCTGAGTCGATAGAGAGTGGATCTCCTCCTGCGTTGTCGACCGCCTGGTTCAGTGGAGGCGATTGGAAACTTATCCTCTTCTGCAGTCCCTCAGGAATGCCGATGTCATCAAGGAGAGCTGGAGCAATTTGAAGTGATGATGTTCTTGGGCTGAGGCTGGCAGCACCTTTGGTTTCATCATAAAAATTTATCAATGATTGCTCTGTGCTGGTCATGTTCTGTTCCACTTCTCCAGATGTCTGCACCGTCTCTGATCTCCTCAATCCTCTTGATGCATTTGCTTCTTGGCTACATTCCCTGACTGACAGTGACAAATCTGCAAGTTGAGCCGTCTGGGAGTTCAGTATTGCCAAAATGTCAGTTAAGGCTGACCCTTGCTCCATTTGGTTTGATTGGGTTTGGTTTCGTACTGGGTCCTCAATCTCCAATACTCCACCTGTAACTGCGAGAGTGGGAGCCTGCACTGGTAAGTCTTGTTTTTTCCTGAATGGGTTTGTGTTAGATAGAGCCTGTGAGTAGGGAGGGGGTGAGGTGTGCTCTTCTAACCCCATTAGGCTTGGGTATATCCCTGCAGTTCCTCCAGGGGGTGCTGTAGGGCTCTCAGTGGGGCCTGTTGGGGAGGTGGCTCCTTCACCAGCCGGTTGGGAGCGCTTCCTCTTCTCTTTGTCACTGTCAGCCTTCATCTTTCCTGCTTGGGACATGAGACTGCACACCTTTGCAGTCTCGTCAGCTCTCTCCTTCTCCTTTTCCACAGCTTTCTTTCCCCACAAGTGTCGTCCTCTTCTCTCCCAGTCAATTTTGACCTCGTTGTATTTTCCTGTTGCAAGTGTGGAGATGCACAGAATGGAGCTTTGATTGGGCAGGGGCGCTGTTGGGTCTCTGGAAATTAACCCTTGGTCTTCCCACTTGCTCCAGAGTTTCTCAATCTCCTTCCTGAGTTCCTTTTTGCTCATCTCTTCGTCTTTTGTTGCTTCTCTCTTCTGGAAAGTCCAGTCCTTCAGTTCACTCAAGTTGCTGGGGTTCTGTGTTCCTTCCATTGCTGGGGTGAGAGGAAAATTAATTGTGCTCAACTTCTTATTTATTTGTCAGTGTGGGATAAAAATATTTCTAATTTTTTAAATGTTGTTTTAACTCAGTGAAACCCTCCTTACGGCAAGACACACCTCCTCTTTTTAACTTAATTTGATATTTAACTTTACCTTCTATTCACTTAATTCGCCAGGTGAAATCTAATATATTTTCCAATCTACTTTTGACCACTAGTTGTCAGCATCAAATGTCTTGCTGAGTTTTTTAATTTTAATTTGTCTCTACCAAATGGAGGCAATATTTGAGTATTAATGCAATTTTATTTTTACTCACTACATGGAGCCATACAAGATTTCAAATGTAATTCTATTTTTGCTCCACTAGCTGGAGGTATTTTCAAAATTTGGTGTAATTCTATACTTTGTCCACTGGATGGAGACAAAAAGTTCCACCAGCTTTTGCTTAAAACACGTTTGTTTACACCGTTATTTTTTCCCACCCACAGCAACTTCAACACGCAACACGACACAGGACAACACAACACAATGCAACGCAATGCAATGCTTCTTTTCCCCAACAGCCAGTCAGTTTGTATAGTATTCACCAGAACAACCAACTCAATTGGTTCACAATACAGCAGCCAGCCAGCTCGCATGGAGTTCACCCAAACAACAAGCTCAGAGGAGGAAGGAAAAAATGCTGCGTGTGTTATCACCGTTAGGTTTCAACAACACGAACAACTTTGTTGGCACCGTTAGGTTTCTGCCGTTCGCCTTTTTCTCTTCCTCCACCAAGACACTACTGCCTCCCGAACCAAGACACTGTTGTACTACCTCCCACACCTTAAAGCAACAGCAACAACACACAATGCATTATAGGATTATGATAAAGGTTAACCAGATTTTATATACACTAGGCCTTTCTCTTCTCTTTTAGGGACTTCCACCCTGAGGGATTTCAACCTATTTAAATTTCATTCCTATCAAGATCCTATTGATCTTGAAGGGACTACCTACCTGCTAATTACCTTTCTGAGTCACAAGCTCAGGGACTTTAAACCCAACTCTTTTTAGGGACTTTCAACCCAACTCTTTTTAGGGACTTCCACCCTGAGGGATTTCAACCTATTTAAATTTCATTCCTATCAAGATCCTATTGATCTTGAAGGGACTACCTACCTGCTAATTACCTTTCTGAGTCACAAGCTCAGGGACTTTAAACCCAACTCTTTTTAGGGACTTTCAACCCAACTCTTTTTAGGGACTTCCACCCTGAGGGATTTCAACCTATTTAAATTTCATTCCTATCAAGATCCTATTGATCTTGAAGGGACTACCTACCTGCTAATTACCTTTCTGAGTCACAAGCTCAGGGACTTTAAACCCAACAAGCATTCAGGACGTTAATGATACAATTCTTTCAACATGTAGCATAGCTTTCCATAATTTCAATATACTTTTATGTCAAATAATCTTACCTCCTCTCCACTCACAGTAATTTGGTTATGTTCAATATGCAGAATTTGATTTATTAAAACAACAGGTTTCTGCTCACCTTTTTGTTTGGCGCGCCCTGTGAGTGTTGAGGGGTCCAATCGTCCGACTCCGATACGGCAGAAAGGTCTGCTCGTCTCGGGCCCAATGGGGATCACGTCTCCTTCTGTCGAACGACGTCGAGTCTCCCTTCCTCAAATCACGTCGGGGTCACCAAATTGTCGTGTTCGTTTATTTGAGTGAAGACATACAACGACGTTCCGGTTAACTATTTATTTAGAATTGTATCATTAAGCAAGCATGATCATGGACCTTTCTCTGTTGAACAAATCACAGTCAGCGGATTGCTGTTACTCTGTAACCCGTCGCCCAGAAAAAGGATGCAGATATTCGCATTACAATCACAGTTATATTTTTGCTGTTGCGGTGTTATAATTTGTCATTGGTCAAAAAAGGTGAGGAGGTCGTGGTTTAGACTTGACTCTCCTTTCGTTGGTGCACAGGCTGGTCCCAGCCTCTTGGCAACACGATTTCTCCAATCCGTGAAGACATCGCCCTGTGGAAAGAACCTCCCTCTTCCTGGTCTCTTCCTGTCTCATCCTGCACTGTTTCTGCACTACTTTTGAGTTCTTCTAAGTTTCACTTTGCTATCATTCCACAGACAGATAAGGCTCACCACAAGGTCATATGCATGAGCAGGCAACATTTTACAGAGATAAAGGCAGCTGTGTTCTCTCTCTTATCCTGGGTTGTTTCTCCAATGTCTTAACCCTTCATAACATGGGGTCAATGCTTCTGTCAACCTCATCAATCAACAGGATAAGTACAGCTCTATATGGGGACATCATTAAGTGAACATGTAAAGTAGCATATGGCTAAAAAGGTGAAAACTATTAAATCTCAACACTACCTAACTCAACAATGTCACTTTCAGTAATCTGCACTTTCAATATGTTTCTGTTTTTATATTTGTTATTCTTATTGTGGTATTTTTTTGATATACTTTCATATTTTAATTCTATGCTGAGCCTCTGAAACTAAATTTAATGCTATGTTCACTTGTTGCACACTGAATAACAATAAAGTATGTCTAAGTCTAAAAAGTCTAAAAATCCCACAGCTTCCTTATGGGAAGTCAAAAGTGTAGTAGTGGTAAGGTGGTACTTTTGACTGTTGTTTTTTCTGCTTTTTCATAAGACTGAAGAAACTCTCTCTCACACACAAACAAAAAGTAGGTCCTATAAAGTGGCAGTAAATGGGAGTACTCAAATAAAGTCTGAGTACTTCAAAATATTACTTAAATAGAGGACTTGAGTAAGTGTCGCACATTTTTTATAACATATGAACACTACTTCACATTTGTAAAAGTGGCACATCAATATTTCACTTTTGAAATTTCTTCATTTTGTGACCGAAAATATTAGCACCTATTTTAGCAAATAACATGTAACTCATTATGCGTTGAATAATTTAAAACAACATAATCGTCATCATGATTTAAGTTTATTCTATGATATAGAAGGATGTGTTGAGTTCTGTTTCTAAATCAAAGTACTGTGCTACTAACTGTGAAATAAAGGATTGTGGACTTTTGACAATTTCAACCCTATTTTCACAATAAAGACCAAAGACACAAAAATAGGAACACGGTCTCTGTCTTAAAGGTTTGTCTGATGTGGCTTTTCAGTGTAATAATGGTATCACAGCACTTACATTAGTAATACAGCAGTGTCGAGATATGGAGTAAATTATTAACCTGTAAAAACCAGAGGTACACATTTTCAAGGTAGCGGACTCAAGTAAAGTCTGCGTACTTCAAAATATTACTTAAGTACAGGAATTTAGTAAGTCGCCATACATGTCACACTTTTTTAATCACCTGGTGATATTACTTCACATTTGTAAAAAGTGGCACATGAACATCTCACTTGTCAAATTTCTCCATTTTGAGACTGAAAATATTAGCACCCTTTCATTTTTTAAAAAAAAATAACACGTAATTTCTCCCAGAACATTAAAATGCAATAACACTTTGAGAAACGCGAACACCACATACATTTTCCTTTTGCTAGTCTTATGTAAAAGTGTAAGGAACAAAAGTGAAAGTACCACATTAAACAAGAAAAAAAGATACTCCCCGTCGGGGAATCGAACCCCGGTCTTCCGCGTGACAGGCGGAGATACTGTCCACTATACTAACGAGGAATGACGTGGACGGTCATGTGACCACATCAGAGAAATCTTTGGGCTCATTTTTATCCGTTACTCCTTGGTGTTATCCGAAACTCACCTTGCAATTATCACTTGCCACCTTTAATGGTGCCGTGTTGATGTTTAATTATTTACCCATTCGATTATTCCTTTGTGTGCTTATGTGATAATTATTTGCGAATAGTGTCTTCTGTAAGATGACACCAACACTGACATGTACCCCCACTGTGAAAACACAGGCATTCCCCAAAACGTGTTCAACAATGCTAATGTTTCTACGTGCATAAACATACACAAATGATCATGACAGAGCTGTCGAACATGTATAAATAGTGTATTTGTCACTCAGTCTTTCGCTTACGGCCATACCACTCTGAACACGCCCGATCTCGTCCGATCTCGGAAGCTAAGCAGGGTCGGGCCTGGTTAGTACTTGGATGGGAGACCGCCTGGGAATACCAGGTGCTGTAAGCTTTTGCACTTCTCTGTGCAGACAGCAGAGGGCGCTGCTGCTGCTGCTGCTGCTGCTGCTCCTTCTTCGACGGAGACATCTTTGAACAACAGAGCAGCCTGTCAGAGAAGCATGGTCGTATTTTGCTCATTTTTCATATATTTGCATTAAAAGTGTATTATTATAATAATGTGTCTTGGAACACATTTGAATAATTGACTGCATACCTTGCTGTATGCAGAGAAGTGAAAAAGCTTGCAAGGTCCGGGTATGGACCAGCACCTGGTATTCCCAGGCGGTCTCCATCCAAGTATTAAGCAGGCCCGAGCTTCCGAGATCAGACGTGTTCAGAGTGGTATGGCCGTAAGCCGAAGAAAAGGTGACAAATGCAGTATTAATACATGTTGAACGGTTTTGTGCTGAAGAAAACACTGGACAGCGCCCGTGGTTTGACCCCGGGGAGGGACGGAGACCGCGAAATCACAGGGATTTGTGGAGAGAAGTAACCACTGAGCTAAGCCAGTGCGCTTGAATAACGCGGAATTAATGCTTTTACAGCTGCTGCTCCTCTGTGCGCTGAAGTTACTGATGAGAATCTTGTGATGAAAAACGACTTTACAGCGCTTTTATCTGGAGACATTAATGTAAATGTTTCCTAATCTGTGGTGCAGTTTGGAATCAAAGCCAGAGAAAACACCGGACAGCGCCCGTGGGTCGATTGTCGGGAGGCACAGAGAGCAGAGTTCTTAATCAGGGTTATTGTTTGTAGTAACTACAGAGCAGCGCAGCTGAAGAGATACTGCTGGTACAGACATGAGTCTGACTGCTGCAAATGTGAGCACTCAGGTGAAGTAGAAGTACCTCAAAGCTGTACTAAAGTAATGTGGGCTACCCCGATTTCAAACTGCATCATATATTAGGAGACATTTACAGTAATGTCTTCTATAAAGATGACAAAAACATTGAAATGTACCCCCACTGTGAAAACACAGGCATTCCCCAAAACTTGTTCAACAATGCTAATGTTTCTACGTGCATAAACATATACAAATGATCATGACGGAGCTGTCGAACATGTATAAATACTGTATTTGTCTCTGATTCCCTCGCTTACGGCCATACCACTCTGAACACGCCCGATCTCGTCCGATCTCGGAAGCTAAGCAGGGTCGGGCCTGGTTAGTACTTGGATGGGAGACCGCCTGGGAATACCAGGTGCTGTAAGCTTTTGCACTTCTCTGTGCAGACAGCAGAGGGCGCTGCTGCTGCTGCTGCTGCTGCTGCTCCTTCTTCGACGGAGACATCTTTGAACAACAGAGCAGCCTGTCAGAGAAGCATGGTCGTATTTTGCTCATTTTTCATATATTTGCATTAAAAGTGTATTATTATAATAATGTGTCTTGGAACACATTTGAATAATTGACTGCATACCTTGCTTTATGCAGAGAAGTGAAAAAGCTTGCAGCACCTGGTATTCCCAGGCCGTCTCCCATCCAAGTACTAACCAGGCCCGAGCTTCCGAGATCGGACGAGGTCGCACGTGTTCAGAGTGGTATGGCCGTAAGCCGAAGAAAGGGTGACAAAAGAGTATTTATACATGTTGAACGGTTTTGTGCTGAAGAAAACACTGGACAGCGCCCGTGGTTTGATCCCGGGGAGGGACGGAGACCGCGAAATCACAGGGATTTGTGGAGAGAAGTAACCACTGAGCTAAGCCAGTGCGCATGAATAACGCGGAATTAATGCTTTTACAGCTGCTCCTCTCTGCGCTGAAGGTACTGATGAGAATCTTGTGTTGAAAAACGACTTTACAGCAGAGGTGGGACTTGTGGAGTCATCAAGTCATCTCCATGCCATGAATTTGTTCTGCTCAGTCACTGAACCAGGTGCATTCACTAATTAGCTCACCTTCCTGGCTGAAGAGCTGTGCTGATTGGACTCAGCTGGTTTAGTGCATGAACAGAACAAATACATGACATGGAGATGACTTGATGACTCCACAACTCCCACCTCTGCTTTATAGCGCTTTTGTGCTCTTACAGAAGACATGCGTGTAAATGTTTCTTAATCTGTGGTGCAGTTTGGAATCAAAGCAATTATTGTTCGAAGTAACCACTGAGATATACCAAAACAGCACAGCTGAAGAAAAACTGCTGTTATAAACATGAGTCTGACTAGTAATGTGGGCTACCCTGAGGAAATGTAGTTTCATTCAACCACTACAGTCAAAACTCATTTCATTTTTTAAATCACATTTGGGACTTCAATCATGCAAAAAATGGCGCGAGACTTAGGCCTAAACATGTCAAATGTCAGATTAAAGTAATGTGTGGATCTGATTTCCTCAGGGTAGCTCAAGGTACAATTTTGAGACACTTGTACTTTACCTGAGTTCTCCCATTTACAGAGTGGACTGCAGCAATCTAAGTGGTTGCTTCATCCCTAGTTTTATTATGAAATAACAGCTCTATAACCCACCACGGATGCTCTCCAGGGTTTCCTGTCCCTCTGACATCAAACTGCATCACATATTAGAAACATTTACAGTAATGTCTTCTATAAGATGATGCGATTGCAATATATCAACTTAAAAGATGCAATGATACTTTATTTTAAATTTAAATACATTTAATTAATGAGAAATAGTTTTATATTAAAAGTTACACTGCATTTTGTTCCCATCAAATTATATTTTAATTAAAAAGTAAATGTATTTAATTGATCACCAGTAGTTTTCAATAATTTTTCATAATATTCACCTCTCTTAAAACACAATGTCAGCCCATAGCCACTGAATATAATGATCATAGGGATCAATAAAATATATTACAAAGGAAACTTAACTGCCAACTCAGTTTAAGGCTTTATTATGTTGCCCAGCAAAAACAAGGATTTACTCGTTGAACACGCAGAGTGAAAACACGAACAGAAAACGAACTTCCCTTTAAAAACACAGGGAAGCCGGTGGCACTACACAAACAAGCTGCCAATAACAGAAAAACACTGGGTGGTTCAGTCTGCCCCCGCTCTTCAAACACACACACACACACACACACACACACACACACACACACACACACACACACACACACACACTGCTGGATGACCCAGTGGCACCAGCCACAGCTCTGGCCCCAGCTTAAATCATTCCCCTGATTAACAACTGGAGACAGCCATGCACAATCACCTGCTCTGGCGGGGGAGGGCAGTACCTGGAGGACACAGGAGCACACAGAGGAGAGCAGCCACACCCACACAAAACCACTGACGGCTCTTAGGCCGTAACACATACATTTAGGAAATAGCATGTTAGATCACTAATTCTTGCCTCTTTTTAAATCTGATTGAACAGTAAATTCAATGTGGCCCACTGAGCTCCCTCCCTCTACTCTCCCTCTACAGCGGGACTACCAGATCACCCAGGGTAGTGTGGACACAGGAGGACAGCCAAGAACAGGCACTTGGCCTTGGGTCCCACTGTTCTGCCCTCCATCTTTTCCAGTTGACTACCAGGCACACGAAAATCTCTGTCACACAATATTATAAAAAATATTGATGAATTATATTATAATACTAGTAATATTTTGGGAGAGCGCAGGTGAAGGAGTCCCACCCCCTGCAGGACACTATCACAGCACTGGGCAGCTCCTTCAGTGATAGACTGATAGACACCAAGTGTGTGAAGGAGAGGTATCAAAGGTCCTTCCTTCCTGCTGCTGTCAGACTCTACAATCAGCACTGCTCCAAGTAGACCTCACTTGTGCACTGTGCAATAAAAACTCTATACATAACTCATTTCTCATTTTGGTTTGCACTATCTGGGCAATCACTTATATTCATTATTTATTAATAACAATACACTGCCTACAGTGTTTATAATTACACTGTTTATATTTGTACATATAATGTATATACAAGTCTATTTCTATCTATTACCTTTTTATTATATTGTTTATTTTTTTTACTATTATTATTGTTTATTGTTATATTGAACTGTGCTTTGGCTGCTGTGATGCACAAATGTCCCCGTTTGTGGGACAAATGAAGGAATTCTGATTCTGATTCTGATTTTCAGTCACAAAATGGAGAAAAAGTGGGATTATTTTTGCTTTACTTATAAAAGGCTGACTCTAGTACATTTACTCAAGTACGGTGCCTGAGTAGTATATTTTGAAGAGCCTGAACCACAATTAAATACTCCCGTTTTCTGCCATTTTATACTTCTTTCTATTCGTGTTTAGTGTTGCTCCGTAGAAAAGTACCACATGAGACAAGAGGAAAAGAAACTCCCCGTCGGGGAATCGAACCCCGGTCTTCCGCGTGACAGGCGGAGATACTGTCCACTATACTAACGAGGAATGACGTAGATGGCGAGATGACCACGTCACTGAAATCTTTGGGCTCTTTTTTATCCGTTACTGCTTGGTGTAATTCGGAGCTCACCATGCAATAGCTGGGTTTCAGTCACGTGATTATGATGACGCGCGAAGGCGGCGCGATTTCAGATGGAGGGCAGGAAGTAAACGCGAGAATATGTCTATGGAGGAAACCGTTGCAGAGAGTAGATATTGTACGGATTTAGATCCACATCCAAGACAAAGATACAAGCAATCAATTAACAAATATGTTGGACGTGACCCGTATCTCATGAAGATAAGTGAGTTCTCGACAGAACCTAAGGATTTGCCGACAATCAAGGCTGTGATATCACAAACTATGCGACCTATTACCACTTGCCACCTTTAATGGTGGCCTGTTGATGTTTAATTATTTACCAATTTAATTATTTCTTTCTGTGCTTATTTTATAATCATTTGTGAATAGAAAGTGGGACATTTGTTTCACCTGTAGAGGTTTAATGGAACGTATTTAACCATTTTGCATAAATATACACAATCATCATGACGGAGCTGTTGAACATGTATAAATAGTGTATTTGTCACTCAATCTCTCGCTTACGGCCATACCACTCTGAACACGCCCGATCTCGTCCGATCTCGGAAGCTAAGCAGGGTCGGGCCTGGTTAGTACTTGGATGGGAGACCGCCTGGGAATACCAGGTGCTGTAAGCTTTTGCACTTCTCTGTGCAGAGGGCGCTGACTTCCTGTACTTCTTCTCTGCACGCTGTGGCGCAAGGACAAAACACAAAATAAATCACATCAAATTTTTGAGAGCTAAATTATATGTGGACTTTCCTTTTATATTCATATAACGTGGCACGTGAAGAATACATGTTAAATGTTAGTGTCGCACCAAACCGCAATAACAGAAATCAACAGTTATTGGACAAACCCAGAAGCCCACTGATTCATTCGATGTAGTCACGTGACTTCAAAGTCATTCCTCGTTCGTATAGTGAATAGTATCTCCGACTGTCACGCGGAAAAACGTTATAGAATGAGAGAAAATGGGAGTACTCAATGTTACCTTAAACAATCCTGCGTTTAGACAGCCAGGTCTCCCATAGCTAAGCTACATCATTAGCTAGAACTTTCTACATATCAGAGTTCAGACAACATTTATTTTTAAGGAACTGTTGTCAGAGTCTGATTTGTTTTGAATACAGACACCAAATAAGTGGTGGTTAACAATGCTGCTTCTAATCATCACTGGAACCAACAGGTGTCTCTGCTAAGTTTGCATAATCACGGTTGCCAAGCTGGCTAACGTTAGCGTGCTAACAGTCGCGCTGCTAAGCTACGTCCGTCCCACTTAGCTTTCGCGTCGTTTTGTCCTGTGTACAGATAAAAAATAAAAAGTTACCTCCTTCGAGCCGGATTTGAACCAGCGACCTAAGGATGTCTGGTGTGGATTACTCTACAGTCCTCCGCTCTACCAACTGAGCTATCGAAGGGGCTGGAGAGGAACGCTGAACATGCTATTGTGATGAGTGAACCGCACAGCTCTCTGTTGGTAATCCAGTCTTGTTATGTTGTAATGTCATTTATATGCTCTAAACTATTTTTTTTTTTTTTACATAAACATCTTGGTATAAAGCTATAATCACTGATGAAAAGTACATTTACTGTACGTATATGCTGATATATACATGTTTTTAGCAGTGATCCCTAAAATGTGGCCATCAGACACTTCTGTCAAAGGTGCTCAAGGCAGGCAGGGTATTTTGTGGTTTAACAATAAACTTAATCAGTGCACTGAAACAGTTAACTTGAATAGGAATAGAATGATTATAAATCAGCAGCTTTTTCAGCATTATGTCTAAAAGATAGTTTTCATATCGGCACATATTTGGAAATGTATACACCTATACGGATATATCTGTGATGCGCTAATATCTGCACATAATATCAGCCAACTGATTTTTTTTCTTTAAAAAACAAGGATCTTTAAAAAAATACATAAATGATTAATTATTATAACAATTGCCTCTTAGTACAAAGTACAATTTTGAGGTACTTGTACTTTACTTGAGTGTCTGCTACTTTATACTTCCACTCCACTAGATTTTCGATCCATTTATTTTATAACTTAAGTTACTTTGCAGATAGCACGCTGTAGTGCATTTTTAAATTAATTTATTTTATTGGCAATCGGATTTAAAAAACATGCTATCGTCTATTGGTGGGAAATTTAACCAAATTTAAACTTAATTCTTCATTAATACAATTCTGGGGAACGTTTTAAGACATTTAAGTCAATAATCCAGTCATGAAAACAGTGAATAGGGTTGAATTCTTTATTATAAATCATTTACATTACAAAGTAAGACATTAGTCATTGCCATATCCATCCAAACATCTTGTTTACAAGGTGGGGTGAGTGAATCAGCTGGTCAGAACCTTCACTTTGCCCAGATCAGGGGTTAATGGGGTTTATTCTTAGTCACATTAGGGCCTACAGGATGATGTTGGCACTGGGTTAATCATGTCCCCATTATTGAGAATAAGCTTGTCGATCCACGCAGGCACACACACACACACACACACACACAAAAACACACACATAGACAGAAAGAATATCATCAGCCTTCAAGTATGAGTACACGACCACAGAGCTGCTTTTAGCTCAGGTGAAGAGCAACTGATGGCAAATGAAAAAGCACGAGAAACAGCAGTCAGATGATGAAGCAGCAAAGACATGATGAGAAAATGTGCAGGACAGACGAGACAGCAGGTAGATTTCTTCTTCTTCTGGACCTTTTTGAACTGATCTGAGACTCCTTGTGTCCTGTTTTGGGTTATGAAATCCATTCCAGATGTTCTGAAGGAGTCAATCCATTCAAATCTTTTCATAATGAAGGCTTTACATTGTGATCTGCCCAACAGACAGCTTCTCAGGCTTGATGAATGCTTTAATGAGCCCGACACACGCGACCATAGTCAACTGGTCAAAGTGTGGGGGATGAAGTTAGCTGACGAGGTCTTCAGTAGCTTGGAGAAGTCTGGAATATGTTTTTTGGTCTTTTCCCTGCCCTTTTCCAAGTTTTCACATAACACTTTTTTATATCTTTAAATAAAAATGGTTTATAAATCATCTACAAACCTACATTTTCTATAAATTACACAATTCTTTTAACCCAAAGGTTAAAGCAACGGCTGAAAGTTGCAGTAGAAAACTCAGGGACAGAGAGATAGAGAGATACGACCTCTGCATCCAGCAGTGACAAAAGGATTGGTAGAAAAAAACATCTATACAACAGCAAACTGATTAAAAAATTTAGCCAAAACAAGAGATTGAAGGGTCCTTTCTGAGTGAGAGTTTTATTTGTCTGACCCCTCAGTGTCCAATCACGGCGCGAGACGGGAGCAGACGCGTTGAAAGGCAGCCACAGATTGGGTCAGTGTGTGTGTAGATAACTTCATGTGTGTATATTGTGTGTGTGGGTGTATAAATTAGTCAGCATCTGTGATGTCATCATGCTCGTGTCAGCAGCTCCTGCGCCCACGTCTTGATGGCCGAGGTCGTGTGTTGGAGCAGCTGCCACGTGGAGTTGGTGAAGGACAAAGCGTGGCTCTGCAGACACGATACGGACACCTCACCACTGCAGGGAAACACAGAAAAGCAGTTTTTTTAAAAATTATCTCAAAAATGCAGTTTTTGATTTCATTGTTGATTAGTCCGTCAATTATTTTCTTGATTAATCGATTAGTTGTTTGGTCATAAAATGTAAGAAAATGGTGAAAAATGTTGACCCATGTTTCCCAAAGCCTAAGATGATGTCCTCAAATATCTTGTTTTGTCCCCAACCCAAAGATATTCGGTCTATTGTCACAGAGGAGTAAAGAAACCAGAAAATATTCACATTTAAGAAGCTGGAGTCAGAGAATTTTCAAATGTGTTGAACATATTCCACATTTCCTCTTCAGGCTTAACACGTAATATTGGCAAGCTGATGTAGCTACATAACAGGTGCACCTGGCAGTTAGCTCTATGTAAGAGTTATTGTTTGTGGTGTCACCAGTTTTAATTTAGTGACACACATCAGTTTAAACTTAAGAACAGCTGGTGCAGCTAAATTTGGACACTCTTTTTTCAATTCCAGATGTAAATGTAATCCAGTCCGCTCACATTCAGAGAAATAAGGATGCACAGTTACAGTAAAACAAACAAACAAACAAACAAACAGGTTAAAAGACTCCTCAAGGTTACTGACTTGCAAGAGTCCTGTAGGTTGGTCCATGCTCGTTGTAGCAGGTCAGTTACGTACGCCAGCGCTGGCAGGATGTAGTTCTGATGGAGGAAGAGGAGGAGCTCCTTTAAGTAGTCCAACACCTGGAACACACTGTCAGGAGTGTTGGCGTTCACCTGGGCAAATGTAGACAAGAGATGAGACACGAGTCAACGACATAGCATATGACTGTTTCATCTTGTTAGCTCCAGCACCTTGATTCTCATCAGATGCTTTGGCAGAAGGAGGTAACAGTTTTACATCTGTTTCTTCACAGCCTTACCCATTCTATGGCCTGTGGTGTCTTTTCTTTGACCCAGAGAATAAACTGTGTGGTGTTTTCAGAGATGAAGATGGCTGCTGTTTTTGCCTTTTCCAGACCTTGTTCCATTAGTGGCCCCACAACCCGAACACACTCAGAGTAATAATGGGGAGTGTTCGTCTCCAACCAGCTACCGAGGACACACGCACACAAAAAAACAAAAACAGACACAAGTCAGTGTGTTATTAAATGTATTACATTATTTTTCCTTTTCTATATTATACACACTTTATCAGGTACATCTCAAATCTACTGCAATACCATATAAAAGCCCTACAATAGCATCTATCTTTAAGAAGCTCACAGTATTCAGTTTTGGGGCTGGTTATTTTCATTGTCGATTATTTTGTTGATTATTTACTAGATTAAGCGATTAGTTATTTGGTCTATAAAATGTCAGAAAATGGTGAAAAATGACACCCTCAAATGTCTTCTTTTGTCCACAACTCAGATATAAATCGGTAAAAAATAACACAGAAAATATTCACATTTAAGAATCTGGAATCAGAGAATTAGAACGGATTAATTTTTTATTGAAAAGGTCGTATTGAAAGTGGTGTTGAATTGGACTGCATGACATTGAGTAAGTGTTTCTACTATTTTGTCCCCCCTCGGATATGTAAATTGAAAGACAAAATATTAGAAACACCTCTGAATGTAAAGCAGTCCAGTACAACACTACCACTAACTATGCGTTCAATGCTAAAATGTATAACTGAATAAGTATTTCTCTGACAGTGTCAACAAAACCTTAACATTATAGGCATCATACAAGTCACTGGATTAAATTAGATTGAGCCGTTGTACCTTATAAAGTGGCCACTGAGTTTGTTATATTTTCTATATTACTGTAAACTAATTAATGTTAAAAATAACTACAGACAAACTACAGTTATTCAAAACATCACTTTGGGAACATGTTTCTACTAACACTGAGCCAGTGAGCAAACTGCTTTGTATACAGGAAATGAATCCGATGTGTGCTAGATACTGAGCTATTTTTATTCTTTGGCGTGACCGGCCTCTGGCCAGACAAAGTGTACAAAAGTCAACCAGGACAAAGCCTAAAAGAGAGATACATATCTCTGGTACACAGTGGACGGTAATTTGGTTAATTTGTGAGAGGAGAGAGCTACATATATGGTGTATTGGTCAAATGACTGTTCACAAACACATATGTGACGAGATAAGTGAGGTCATACCCGAAACCCTGTTTGGTGTACACTGTTATTTTGCCCCAGGCCTGTTGAGATACGGCTGTGACCCCTGAGCTGCGGAGATGCCTGGCTGTGCTGGAATCTGAAACAAACAACGCATGTTGTAAGACCTCAGGAACAAACATAAAGACTAGTTATTGTGATGAGTAAAGAGGACTCGGACGGACCTGTGAAGGAGCCGTGGGATCTGATGTCATGAGCGATGAAGCCGGCAACAAACACAAGCAGAACCATGAGGAGTTTGGACCAGGGGAAGCCACGACCACGCATCTTTACCTGCAGATTCTGGAGCCAGAAGAGGACAACACTGAGAAAAAGCGCTACTGAGAGTAATGTGAGTGGAGCTAAATCCAATACCTGTTAAAATTCCCAACATTTCTCATGGTTAAAGATGATTGTCGACTCGACTCTGTCTCACCTGGCACAGGCTATTGCACTCCTGAAGGTCCTGAGACTCAACAGTGTCTCTCATCTCCTCATTGGTCACTTTGAAAGACTGGATTGTTTCTTCAAGGTTCTTCCGGAGCTGAAGAAAAAAAGGAAAATAAAGCACAATTAGTCAAAAACAAGATGATTAAAGAAACAATAAAAGGTTTTATACTTAGTTATCAACTCTAAGCTTGCTTGCTGCATCACACGGAGTAAAAACATTCTGTTACGCTCCAATTAAACCATCTCAAGGGAGGTGAATCTGGGCTTTTAAACCATCAGACGTCACGGCAGGAGTCGTACCTTTGGTGGCAGGATATTCCAAGACTTCAATAAATGATTCAACAGCAGACTGGAGAGGAAAACAGAAATGAGGTCAGCTCTATTTATCAGTATATAAATGGCTGAAATCCAGAAAGAATCTTTAACGTCTTATCTTTAATTGTGAAGTATGCTATTGCCATAGAGCAACGCTGTTTTCCATGTACAACTCACAGCTTAAAAAAGACACAAAAACATGTATAACTCACCCGGACTGGGCTAAGTGTTTGGTATAGAGCTGCCTCCACACTCCTAGACTCTGCACGTCCACACACAAACACTCCGTCATACTGCTGAGCAGCTACAAAACACACGAGAGAGGAAGAAGAGAAAGACAAAAAGACTCAGTTTGATTTCTGATTCAATTCTATTCATTTTTTAAGCTATATTTCTCAATTCTGCCTTCTTTCATCTCTTAGTTAAGCTAACCAGTGAATTTTATGATGAGCAAACAACAATGATAGCAGATCAAGAACACATCCTTCTCAAGAATACATCTTGTAGCTACATATTATGGATAATTACTTGTATTACTGTTAAGTTAATATATTAATATTTGGCCAGTTAACTCAAGGAATGAGTTAGCTGGCTAGTGGTTATAAACACAGTGAGAGTTTTTGAGAGCGTATTTTCTTTTCAAGCTGGTCACTATAATGAGGTTATAACAACTTACTGTCTGATATATCACATACACCTGAAAGATTTATGCAGCTGCACTGAGCTAAACTACACTCCGTCTTTTGCATTGGTCGAGTGAGTAGTATTACGTAGAAAAGATCAGTTTAAAGTCTAAAACGCATGCAGAGTTTGTACGTCTGTGTGTGTACCTCTCTCTTCATGTCATCTGGACAGTGTGGTGTGGCTCTGGACAGAAACGATGGCAGGTATGTGTGTAATGTGCTCTCGGGTTTGGCTCCAAACGCGAGGACCTTCAGTCGAGGGTACAGACGCCTCAGCTGCTCCTGCAGACTGAACACAAAGAAAAATACCTTCAATGACACCTTTACCATTTTTTACACAAGCAGAAATCTGCATTATGTTATATTTACCTTGGTGACAGGGCATTCTTGGGCATGAAGGCAAAATCCAGCAAAGGAAAGAACTCTTTAGGACCCATGATGCCAAATCCCTTTGTCAGGTTTGCATGAAGTCTGGGAAAAGAAGAATATTACCCGCAATCAGTCAAGGCAAGTTAAGAGCATGAAGAATTTACAGTAACTATACAGTGTGCAGTACTAAAGGTGTCACGGTTCTCCAAATCCACGATTCGATTTTAAAGTCAAGATTTGATTTCTAAAATTTTTTTCAGCACTGACAGTATTGCTTTTGTTAGACCCACATCTAGATTTTTAATAAAATCAACAGATTATTAGTTTCATGCTCTGACAACTGCCATTTAAAAAAAGAGGGGTATTTTACAACAACAGTATGACCTTATCCTGGGCGCTATCAACAACACTGCCTTTGAATTCGAGGATTGTACTGAAAAAACAAACAAACAAACAAACATATTTCTAAGAAGGACTTACAGCAGAAGTCTCTCCAGGTATGCAATGGCATATGAAGACAAGGATTTCACTCCGAGCACAGGAAGCATGATACCCAGCCACACTGAAACACAGATAAAGAACTTGATTTATCATATAAGAACTTTTAGCTCTGGCATTAAATGTTCTCAACTGTTGGCCCAGAGCAACTGCAGAAAAACATGGGTTTTGTTCTCGCATGCCTAATTATATAAGTAGCATAGTGAAACAGAACTTGAAGGTTGTTAGTATGGCGAAAACTAAGGTAGCCTGAAGGATAAAGAGCTCTGCAGCCATCCCACAGAGATGCTTCACTGTTATACAAGTCTGTCATGCTAAATGCACTCAGATTTAATTTAGTTTTTATTGGATTATGATGATTATCTTATTGTTTCATACTATATTTCAACATTCCCATTGCGTGTCACACTGGTCAAGTCTTGCTCAGTCTAATTATATCAAAGCCTGAGGCTCAGACAGGAAACTTATATTCTAACATCAAGATAATATGCAGCACATTTTGCATTTGCAGTTTTGTTAAGAATGTGTCTTTCTTGCCTTGGGCGAGTTGAATGGTACTTGATACTCTTATTTTGCAGATGAAGGTTGTTATGTAATTTTCCAAGAATATTCATCCTCCCATGCCTGCATACTGTACTAACACCCACGCCTCTCCCACCTCACAGCCTCATCAAATACAGGCAAAGACCAGGAGCAGAAGCTGAGTGTGTGAAGCTACCATGTGTTTAAGCTCACAGACGGCTGTCAGAGGATGTGTTACTGCTCTAATGTGCACTGTTGCTTTACTAACCCCCAACCCAGACTGTCTATTAGCACATATTGTTGGGAAAGTGGGAGAAAGGGGAGACACATTCGAGCTGAGAGGATGATAAAACACTTTCTCGTATTTGAAAGAGCAGATACTTTGTAGTTGTGTGGAAATGTGTGTAAATTCTTTGGGTAAGTGTTTGACTGTCTATTACCTCTTAGTCCTTGGCTGAGGTCATAAAATCCAGCTTGTCCAAGAGCCCACATGATGGTCAAACACTTCACTGGACGATTCTGAACTGACCGCAATAACTCCAAATACTAGAGAAGAAGGAAAGGATATTAAAAATAATATTGAAAAAGAAAAATCCCCAGTAAATTGGACAATAGTACTGAAGTTTGAATTGTACATTCAGAGCAGACAAAGGCAGTGAAGCAGAAACCTGCCAGTTATCTGCAGGGCTCAAGGACACACACTCACTCACCTCTGACAGGTTTTGGGTGGCTATTCTGGGTTTGTCCTGTAGGATTGCCTGAATGCAAACTCTGTAGCCATGCAGAGGTTCTCCTAGAAACAGAGAGAAAAACTGTTGGGTGTTTTTTTTTTATTAGAATTTCCTGGTCCAGCTTGACCTTTGTTGCATGTTATCCCCATTATTTCCTCATTATCAGCTAATTATAGAGCCGATAAAATGAAGACAACATGACTTAACAAGTGCAGCATTTACAATCTCAGATAAGTAGGTGGCTGTTAGAAGAAGAAGAAGGAAGAAGGAGGAAGAGAAGGAGAAGGAGAATTTTGTTGAGTAGAAGACGGGACAATATCAAGGGCTGTTGCATTATAATAGCTTTCATTACTGCATCACTTCTGTCTTTAATTCCACAGCACAAACCACCTCCAACCCTCCATGTGAGCTCTTACTCTTACCTGACTGTCTGTCCAGCTCCCTGAGCATAGTATAAACACAGTGGTCGAATAAATCCGGCAGAATGTCACCGCAGCGTCCGATGAGGCCTTTGATCACGCCCTTCAGCTCTTTTCCTGTAAGACAGTATGGGTAGTCTGGGGACAAAAAGAGGACATGAAATAAGTACCGTCTTTTGATTATTGTGTCAGTACCAACAGTCTGTTTGGGCTATATTGAGTGTACACAATATTTTTTTATTAATCTTTCTTTAAAACAAAATAAAGTGTGAGTTTGACCGACCGTGAGCATAGCTGCTGAGTGTGGGCTCAGCCTCTGGCGCAGTCAGATGGAGGTTGAGGTATCCTGCCAGGTCTTTAAGCCACACTGATGGGTTTTCTGGAAACAGGGTCTGACTGCGGGCCAACTGCTGCTTCAGGTCACCAATATCCAACTAAAACAGAACAAGACAGAAATAAAACATTAAGAAACAAAACATCCATTATACAGTGATGAGACTGCATTTCAGCATGTGATACTTTGCTTTGGAAATGCAACAATGTAGCACTGTTTCTGTGAACATATTTATGGCTTCAAGAGGTTTTACCCCCTATTACATTTTTTTTTTTATCCTTTCATTCACTTACAAAGATCAGACTAATTCCTGACCCACTATTGAGGATGATTAATAATCAGTTAGTTCTTAAATCTTAGCCACAAATGCTGTTTCAGGGAAAAAAGAACACAAGCTTCAAAATAGTCTTCTCATTAAAAAATGCAAGAAATACGACTTTAGATTGTAAACAAATCTCACTGACCCAATATTTCAACAACCCAGAAGTTTTAAAAAGATAGAAAACGGAGGGGTATGTGCATTACTCACAGATTTGAAGGCCTCCTCAAGGCTCTTGTGAGTCGGGTGGGTGACTGTATTGCTGGGGTGTGTCTTCTTGGATGGTTTACTTGATGAGGGCTTCTTATTTTCAGGCTCGGCTGCTGGTGGAACCTGCTCCTTGTTCTGTTTTTTCCCCATCTTCTCAAAGCCATCGTACAGAGTCTCTGACATCTTCAGGGGTGCTGAAGGAAACAAGGCAGCTGTGGTTAAGACACGCCTCTGTGCAGAAATGAGTCTATTTTCAAACTTCTTCCGTCTTCAACACTTTCTCACATTCACCCTGTGAATCAAGTTAATCCTTGAAACCAAGGCATTCAGCTCCCCTCACATTCAGAGCTTCCACCCGCCCTCTTTGGCTTACGTAATGAGCTGTTATAATACCAGACAATATTCCTGCAACACTCATTACAACAGGGTTAAGCACCAGCAGCATTCCAAGTGTTCCCCTGTGTGTTACTCGTTAAGAATCTACTGTGTCTAGAGTCCGTGTTAACAAAGTTTATATTAGAGCTCGACCAGTATGAAGTTTTGAGGGTGAATAATAATATGTTCTGTGTACTGAGGTAGCTAATACTAATATTAGTATCAAAACATCACATTTTTTAAGTGTTCAGCATACCCCAGAACTTATAATTTGGTCATTTATTTTGTATTACCAAAATGTAAAAGCCTCTGAAATGATAAGGCTGACATCATTCTATACTTTATTTATTGTCAACAAGTCCCAAATGATGAACAAATCCCTGAGTGTAGCTGTCATTCTTTCCCCAGAAAGACATAAATAAAAACAGGCCACAAATATACAGTTCCTTTTTTGCCGTAGTTATTTCCTAGCACAGCTGGGAACAGTCGTTTCTTTTTAGTAAACTATACTCAAACAGTAGGAAATAAGGCACTTATTGGGGACTATTTTCAGCTGAAGAGTAATGCACATTTTGTGGTTTGCTAATTCTATATTTGATAAACTTGATTGTTTTTTGTAAATATATATATAAAATATACTTTTTTAGATCTGTGGTTGTATGTGGGATTGAATCAAAATGAATCACAGTTACAATGCTCATTGTAATGAAGAAACCTTTCACCCAGTGCAACATTATGGCTTATTAAAGCGTAAAGTATTTGGAAATGGGGTTCTATGGCACAGAGGAATAAGCTACATCAGGCTTGTAGGTTAATTTTATTGGTTGGTTTTGGTCTTTTCAAAGGATGTTCTCAAAATAAGAAAAAATGTAAATAATGCATATCTTATCCATTAAAACTTACACTGAAACCCAGACTATTAATGTTAAATTTATTCCAGAGTAAGCTGCTCCATTAGGCTCTGACCTTAACTAACTGTAGTAAAGGTTGTATTTAAAGAATTCAACTACGAGTCCATATGACTGCAGACAAGAATCCCAGTCAGCCCCACCCACAAACTTGAGTCAGCGTTGACAGAGGTCACCAGTTGTTCACTGATCATTTAGCTCTACATGCTGCTTACAAACCTAAATCTATATCGGGTCTGTGTAAGTGTCGGCATAACACAGGGCTGTAACGCAAAGAGGGGGCCTGTCTCATCATAGTGTCAGTGTTCAAGACTGACTATCACCATAACTTCTATAATTGAATGCTGAACAGTCTAGATTATTTTTCACTTCCCTGAATGGAAATAAATCCATCACAACAGGCAGACTTACTTCATGAGTAACATAACAAAGTATTTATTACCCTCACTGAAGCCAGTTGTCTGCATGAATGTCTCAGTTTAGTAAGCAATACCTGAATAGCAAGGAAAGTACTAAAAGGTGTAATCTGACCAGTCTCGTCACGTCACGTCCATTAATACTAAACAAATATCCGTAAGTGTCAGGAAGTGGTCCTTTCCAGCAGCAGCTCTTGACATGATAAGACTTCTGCTACAGTGAAGTACAGTAACAGGGCAATAACAAATGAGGCCACTTGAGTAGTGACTAGGAAAACTTCATGTGCCTCGACACTGGGGGAAACAAACCAGTGAGTTTTTGTTTGTTTTTTATAGTCCTTATCTTTTCCTTGAAACTTAGACACTGCACAGTGTTTTCATTTAAGAATTCACTTTAAGATTATCTAAATCACTTTAAAAGCCCTCAATAGTTCTGAAGAACTTCCTGAAGAAAGATAACTGATTCTCGTCCAATCTTGCCGAACTGGGTAGACTCAACAATCAACCGTCTTTCTCCAGGAAGTTATATTTCATTGCATAATTGCTTTACCTACTTGATTGATTTCCATGAAATTTTGTCACATTGGTGAATGTAATTTTTATATGATACCATATTTATGACACAAAAAGATACACAGATAATGGGGGAAAAAGCAGAATATTGTCCCTGATTTATCATAAGCTTTTTCTCAACTTATTCAATTCAATCAATTGTTTTATGTTGTTGTTGTCATTTGTTTTATTTTAATTCTCTATGTACACTCTTATAAAAGATAGCTTCACGTGAAAGATTGTCAGTGTAAATATAACTGCATACTTAAAAATTACAACGATAAACATCATCTGAAACAGCAGACGAGCTGCTTGTATAGCTATGTTTTAACAAGGTTTTGAGCTTGAGATTACTTCTTTCATATACATCAATACAATTGGCAATTTCCATGAAAATAAATCTAGGAAAGCTACACAAAACCAGACAAGGTCAACGGTGAGTAATCACAAAGATGGGTCCAGGCACAGGCACTGTACCAAATTCACTGTTCCACCTCAAGGAAACTTTAAAAAAAGTAGTACCTCTATCGAACAGATATGTACTACCCCTGCAGTAATTAAACAGATCAAAGTAACGCACTTGCAGTATCTGCCAAGACAGACTTTACAAGAATCTAGTCAGCATCACTAAATACAAGAAGAACCACATAAATCCAGCAAACACTTTGGAGATTTGCCACCAGTCTTGTAATCTGTAAATGTCAAATACATCAACACAAAGGAAGTACTGTCTTCTTAGGGGGAATGTGTTGGCCTTTGTTCCAGACGTTTAAACAAGTGCAAGTAAAATATAAGGAATGACTATTTTATATAATTTAGACCCAGAAGCTCCATTAATGTTTTATAAAGTCTATGATGGGAGCACAGCTACAGATGCGGAAATAACTGCTGTGTGGCTCTACACCCGTCACTGATGACGCAAAGTAACGATCCATCTGTGTCTGAAATCTCAATTTACAGTACTGCTGACTGTATAGCAAACCACTCAGTGTGAGTGATTTTGGACACTGTCCTGGCATATTTCAGCAGAGGGTCTTTATGTTGTGTCAGGGTGTAATCTGAGTAGTTGTACCCAGCATGGCCCTCTTACAGGGTGGGTGGACTCCAATGGATTCTCACACCAGCAGAAGAATAGCTGACAGGAAGCTTCACATATAGATACAGAGCAAAACACCTTCAGACCCTTCTCAACAACATAGAGCAGACTGCAGCAAGGCAAGTCTTTCTCTTTGTATAATGTCAGAAGGATTTTCCGATGTTTGTCTGGCATTATTTAAGAAACACATGAACTGTGTCGTAAAAGGTTATGCTGGTATTTACCGATAGGAGGGCTGAAAAACTAATTAATACCAATACAGATAAACCAGTTCTACAGAGATCATTTAAGTTAACAATTTCTAAAAAGTGGGTTAGGGTCAAGTCAAAAAACAAAACAGAACAATTTCACAAAGCTTTCTACTGCTGAAATTAATACAGTAATATAATAAAAACCAGGTGGATGATGTCTGACATTGTTTTTTTTAACCCTCCATAAATGAAGGTGCCTTCAAAATAGCGTCTGGCATGTAAATCAACATCATACACGTTGGACTTGACATAATCACTCCTGTTGAAAGATGAGCCCATATCAGATATCCTATAACACGTTCAGACATGTAATGTGGAACAAGTCCAATATATGCATCACATCAGCTGTCTGACATGCGACCTCCTCAAGGTGAAGATATGTATTTAAATATGCAATAACAGACATTATAAACAAGACTAAAGGCTGCAAGGCAGAGCCTTAAGAAAGCCTCTTATATTATTCATTTTTTGTCTAATTTAGTGGTGTGAGAAGATCTTGGCTAAATCAGGGCTCAAGGATGAGACTCTTCCCAAAAATCCATTTTCATGGTTGCTACATTTCACCTGATATTCAATAGGTCTGATTATAAAAAAAAGTAGCCTATAAACATATTTTTATATTTACAAATATCAACTGGGTGTGTAGACAGTTGCCTTTGAACAAATATTAGCATATAAACCCATTTGCTGAAGGTCCCATGTCCTGTTAGTCTATCATTGGATTGTATGCATCTTCCCCTTTCTCTCTGGAGAATAATATACTTTTAAGGTTAATAAAATAATAATCTGACAACCATCAATATTTTAGAGCCAGCTTTATAGTATGTAGTTTTAAAACAAAGTTGAAATGCTTAATGTAATGCAACAACAATATTTGAGGTTGATTTTCTTGTTTGTTAACCATTTTCAACATTTAGGTTATTGAGGTTTTTGCAATTTCTTGCTGCATGTGCTGTGACTTAAAATAAGAAAAAGCATTTATCTGCACCTTTATTCTGTTTACAATAATTCATATAATTTGTTTTAAATGCATTATTGGGTGCACTTAAATTATGTGCTGGTGCACCTAAATGAACAATTTAGGGGCACCTGTGCAACCAGTGTCAAAGGTCAGTCTGGACACTGGAGCCCTGTCAGTGACAAACAACTAGTCTCACCTTCCAAAAGCTGTTTTGAGCTAAATCAAGCATTATATAACTAACACTTTTCTTTCTGGTGTCTCCATGTGAAGACACACAAAGCTGCTTGAACAGATACAAAAGCCTCAAGCTGAACCTGTGGCTGGAGGATAATTTTGAACATGCCAAACCCACAAACTCAATCGTAACCATCTCATGATTCAAGTATGGAAGCCTTTAAGGCTTTAAACTGAGCTTTGTCTTGTTGATTATAATATTGATCATCTTTAAGAATTCAGTATCTGATTATTTGTAGAGCCTGGTAATGCTGAAGCAGACTTTCAGGAGAATTCAGATTAAACACTTCTCACTATGTTGGTTAGAGAGTTTATATACCAAAAAGAGACGTGCATTTCTTTTAGACAAAACATTTACACCACCTCATCACTGACACAGTCACTGTGACCAATCAGACAGACTTTGGACCAGCTGTTTCACTGATAAAACTGGTGCATAAACAAATAGCAGTGGCAAAGTTGGATCTAATCTGCTCTGTCGCCCATTATTTAACTCACAGCCATACCTGTGGGGAGGGTGCGGTAGTTGAGGGTAGTTGCTGTCAGGTTTACTGAATGTTAATTATGCTGAATATA
Source organism: Pagrus pagrus (assembly GCF_965226575.1). Classification (NCBI taxonomy): domain Eukaryota; kingdom Metazoa; phylum Chordata; class Actinopteri; order Spariformes; family Sparidae; genus Pagrus; species Pagrus pagrus. Next base: position 18,443,267 of record NC_140200.1, on the reverse strand, counting down.
AAACAAAACAATCCATCATGCTGTGGGTCTGTAATTATGTTCTACTAAGGTATCATCACACCATACAGAATAACTGCCAGATTTAATGTGGTTAGTGTGGTGTTTCCCATGGTCAGATTAATCTGCTGGGTTACCTGGGTCAAAAGTTTGTTTATTGGCCTCTGTTGACCAGTGCTCTGAGCAATGTGTGGTTTTTCTATACAAGAATACTGCCTGTCCCCCGTTTTGCTGTATGGTAATTTGATTAAAACATAAATTACTTCAGGAATTTGCAACATGTTAGAACATAACTTATAATAAAGATCTTGAAGGTGGATTTTAACTCTTCAAGACAGAGCCTCAAACTACTAAAGCATGAAAAAATCTAAAATCCTGCAAATTCATGCGCATTACTACCATCTTTATAATACTGCAACAGCACAGAACTTCAATTAGGATACAGATAATTATACTGTATCTATTCTCCTTCCATAAAGGAGAAAACTGGTGTTAGCTTCACAGATATATATTATTATCGTCATAAAAGCCAGCAGTGTTAGTTAAGTGCACCTCTCAATACTTTTGCCCTTCCCCACACTGTCTGTGGCACTAAGCCCCAAGTCCATTGATTACAATTGTAGTCATAAAGGTTAAAAAATGGGTGGCAAATAACCTGTATATTTTATTATTACTATTATCATTTATTAAAAGGCCAATGGATAGTTATTTATATTCCCAGCAGCAAATTCATATACATTAGGATTGGTACTGGGTAACAAAATTAATTTTTATTTTTTATATTATTGACAAAATACCTCCATCAATGATGTGGCAGTATTGTAGGGATGACAATTGGTACTTTCACAAAATATTAACACAATAAGATTTCTGATTAATAATCATCAGTAATGTGGATATAATAACTAAATGGGTAAAGGCAAGCATTGGCAAGTTGGGAAAACTACTACTTTATTGTAATGTAGCCTTTAAAACCAGGGAAGGATAACACTCAGGCCATATCACGACATGATGATGTCCAACTATTAGATGATATATAGTCTTGCATCACAAAAAACGATATATTGATATGTTGCACAGGCATACTTATTAGTATATTCAATTAAATGTTTGTGTTTTTCTTTTCTTATATATGCTGACAGTAAGAAAAATACAGCCTATTGATAGGTCTAATCCTTTAATAAAACATGCAAAGGGAGAAATCTGGGATTCAATTAGCCACACTGATGAATGATCACTCATGTGACAGCTGTCCCTGTAAGTGGAAATAAGCCTAATTAATAAGCCTAACCATATACGGTTCAGCTATGTAACAACAGCCTAGAGTTTAATTTAAAAGTGTAACAGCAGAATAAAAACAAAAAGGTCACAAAGTCAGTTAACACATTGTCCAGAGATGCAGCTCCTCAGTGATGACGTTGCCTGTGTTGACACACTGCTTGAAAGGCTGCTAGCAAGCTAACTGCTGACTAGCAATCCCTTCAAGCTGTATGAGGCAGGAGCACATAGCCCAGGAAGCTTTTAAAGCTATTAATTTGAAATAAGTGTGTCAGCAGATAAGGTTAAGTACAGCCACGCAGACAAACTGGTAACCCCCCGCCCCCAAAGGAGACTACAAAAAAAATAGCCGTAGGAAGGAGCGTTACTGCGCGATGCTATGCTACAGCGGCTAGCTTGTCAAATCATATGACAGTTCCGAGCCATCGTCATTTCCAGTATTATGACCGACCAAAAAGTAGATGTCAAAAGAGACAGTCTAGTTCGTGGACACAGTCAAACAGGTAGCTCCATCCGCTTTCTTTCATGTGAACTTCAGCAGTAAGGTAAATGGGTCACAGAGAAGCTAGCAGCGGTCTATGGAGGGCCATGTTCACTTACGTCTGGATGGCTGGTTAGATTCGCCCAGGGCTTTCCTTCCCCCGCTGCCGGTTTTCTTGTCAGTCGGGTTCTTCGCTCCACCTGAGCTGGTGTTTTTCTTTCCTTTCTTCACTACCTCCCATTTGCCGACTGAGCCATTATTTGAAGCCATGTCTGTGGTCCAGTTGTGGTGTTATCAGTTCGGGTTGCCGTGACTTCCTGCTGCTGAATGAAACAGTGCGACGGGACGCTCTCTCAACCAACAGCTCTGATCATTTAACCGTCCGCGTGCCACGTCTCTTTTGTCGGCATGACGTCAGAGTGATGCGTTTGGACCGTTAGTTTGATTTCCTTGAGGAAGCTCGACAAGTTCAAACATGTCTAACTTTTGAATACAAATATCTGAAATATTTACCTCAAGCAACCCTGAGTATCTCAAAATTAATGTGAGTTTCCTCTTTGTACAAGTTAAAATTGTATTTACGTTTACTGAATAAACTTTTGTTTAAAAGTACATTTAAAAATGGCGCCTGCTTTGATTTGAACCAAGTAGGCTAAACTCAAAACAATAACATATCTCAGCCAAATCTGTTAGATTCAATGTGCCCATAATTAAAAGGTTTAGTCCATCAATAGATTAGCTGATTATTTTAACAAATAGTATTTTAGTCATTTTAAATAAAAAAAACACCAAATGATCCTCAAATAAGCCACACTGGCAAGTATAGAAGTTATGGTATTGGTAGCGTCTGGCATGTAGTGGAGGGTAACCGTTTTCAAATGAAACATAGGTTTTACTCACTTTTTTACCAGTTAACCATTACTTAACATTGGACAGTTGAGCCAGCGGACATTCCCAGTTTATCTACTTTTTGTTTTACCACTACAGCCCTGGATACCAGTCATGTTAACAGTATGTCCATGCTGGTATCAAACTGTATTAGTGATAACTAGAATTACCGCCTCCACACACCTGTCAAAATGTCCAGAAATGTCTTTTGTGAGGTCACAGTGACCAAATTCAAAACAGTTCATCCCTCTGTCATAGTGAACATTTGTACCAAAGTTGACAAAATTCCCTCAAGGCATTCTTGAGATATCGCGGTGACAACAACAGGACCGACGGACTGACAACCTGAAAATATAATGCTGTCGCTGGTGGCATAATAATGTGTCAATGTGTCTGTCACTGTAAGGTCTTTTTTTTTTTACCTTTTCAAATTGAGATTTAGTCAACAAAAACTAAGGAGTTTGAGTTAAAAATAAAAATTTAAAAAGGGGTTCTAACATTTGGACATAAATAATTCAAAGCCCAGAACAAGCCCCAGGTACATTACTTTTTATGTACTGACGGCTTCTATGCTTATAATTTTCCATATCATATTGTATCAATAACAAGTGAAATATGTAAACTTACGGTTTGGACAAAAAAAATAAAAAATGGTCATTCACAATTCTTCATATAAACTGGATCTGAGATGTGAACAGGATAATGCAAAACAGTACCACGAAAAAAGTTATGATGGCAGCAGGTTATAGTCTTGAGTTTCCATCGGGAGGTTTGTCCTAACACTTGAACTCCTGCACTATATTATCTGATCCCTGTAAGCTCTCTGCTGAGGGCTCCATCACTGAGAAGTGCCAGGTCCAGTTAAACCATGGGTCTGCTGCATTTTTCCGTCTGGCTGCCTTCTGTGGAACAGACGGTGAGTTTTGGCTGCAGTGTCTGTCAAAAGAGGCACTTAGTGTCGCTCAAATGAGTCTCTTAGTGTTTGGCACAAACCTCCTGGATCTCTCTCAAGCCTTGTCCATTTCATCTGAGTGGAAGCTTAACCACAGACAACAGTGGAAATCCTGCAGGGTCACTGTGTTATTCTTTTGCAAGTCAATTGTACCTTTGTTTCCTTATCAATAAACCTCTCTTTTAGTCCCCAAATTGTTTTTCAAGTACAATTAATTTGTCCTTATGTTTTCACTATAAGCTTCACACTGATTTGCATGAGGAACAAGATAACACCACTCCTGATAAATAAGAAATACAACAGCAACATAGCAGATATCACACACAACAATAAAGTTTGTTACTTTTCTTGAACCTCAGAGCTTTATTTCATTCCAGCAGTTAACTCCAAATGATGCAGGTTTATCACATGGCTGCCATGATAGCAAACGGTGAGAGAGGGTTTGATGTTTTATTCTCTCGGACTGGTCCAACTACTGTCAATCACCCTCAGCCTGGCTGTCAATCACAATAAACCACACCTATAGTGCCTTGGCAGCTACTGTGGCGTTTTAACACTTTGCAACAAAACTCAATTAAATAGCAACAGAAAAATAATGATAGCAGCTACAATGTTTAACTCAATTAACACAGTCAAACATTAGTATTTAGTGGTGTCTGTCTGTAATCTTACTTTCTTTTTTTTTTTCTTTTTTTTTTTACATTTGTTCATTCATAGAATTCAAAGCCTGACATTTGTCTGATAAATAACTTTTACACTGACGCCTCTGACTTGGCCATTGAGGAATTCAATGCAAATAAAAAACAAACCTCTTTAAAAGAAATCTACAAAATATAAAATAGCTTCTTCCTGTATCATCCTGGCTACAGCCAGTCACTGCATGTTGGCATTTTGGATCATTTCAGTCGGTTTGTTTCAGCTACATTTAGTGCAAGATTTCCCCAAATCCAAAACCTCATTTTTTTTTGCAGAAACTGCATCGAGCAGATTAAAAAAAGATAAATAAATAAAAACATAAATACATCATGCTGTCTCATAAACAAGCATTCATGAGCAAACCCTCTCTGGTGGGACAACTTGATGAATAAGAGCATATTCAACTGTAGTGCTTTTACCTTGGAATGATGACTTCTTTACATGTACATGTGAGCAGTTCAGAGTCTGCGATATGTCTGCGGGCTGAATGTACGTTCACGTGTCATCATAAGCAATATTTTCAAAATATACTATTTGTGCAGGCTGCTCTCTAAAGGGGCTCAACGCCATTTACAATCTCACTTTGTAAATTTTTGTGAAATTTACAGCCAAAATATCCTCAAACTGATCACATTGTGTGGAAAACATTGTGTGGTTTCATATATTAACTCTGTACCCTGATGCAAGTGCATGTCTGCGTGTGGTGACCAATCAAAGTGCATGGTGAGAGAAAGTGACAGACAGATTGACAGCACCCTTGGCTGCAGGCTGTCAGTGCTGGATCTCTGTAATCTCATTGCTTTTAACCTCAAACCTTTCACAGACTAGCAGGTTAAACTAGTCTGTAGTAGCTGTTGCCTCTGGTTAGAATAAGTCGAGTAAGCCAAGTCAGGCTGCTGGGCCTTGGTCCAGACAGATCTGGGTTAAGTGTCCTTTGCTAGTTTTGGGAAGCTAGGCTGTGCAACAAAGTCGTCATGGATATGGACAGCCACAGACACAATGGGAGAGGTAAGGGGGTTGTAAAATATCAAATAAAGGGGAAAAAAACGGTATTATGACAATCATTTTCAGGTAGGTAAAAGGGTGAGAGGTGAGGGAGCTGGTTGATGACCGTTGAACAGAAGAAGAAGAGTTCAGAACTCGTCCTGGTCTCCCTGTGCCGCTTCGTCAATCTCCTCATCATCTGGCGGTGCAAATCCCTCCTGGAAAAGAAGACTTAAGTCAGTGTACGACATCATTATGAGCAGTCATAATATTCAATGTTTTGAGACATTCCCTCTTGCCACATTACATTTTTCTAAAGAGCTCAGACCTGATGCAACAGAAATTCAAACAATGATACCTTGGGCTCTTTGTATTTGTAAGATGCTTCATGTTGCCTTTGACAGCTCACTTTTAATTTGGTGATCATCAGACTGCTGTAACATCTTAAATATAGCAGTTACAAACACTGCAAAATGCTGTGATGGATCAAGGAGAAGATTCTAAAGAAACTGCAGTCACAAAGAGGAAAACTGATGACACAAAGACTCTAAACAAAGACTCTATAACACTTCTTGAGAAATGCTTTGTCAGTTTTTCAGTTCTCAATTGAAGCCCTTTGGATAGGAGGTGAAATGTCTAAACCTAAAGCAAGTCAAGTTGCTCTTGCCTAAACAATTTAAACACTAAAATCAATACATGTCTGAAAGCACTACAAACTCCAGTCCTTAAATGTGATTATAGAGTTGAATCAAAATCTATGACAGTCTGAACTAAAATTAAACATTCACCACATTTAAATCCATTTAAAGTGTAACTCTCCCCAAAATGCAACCAAGGCTTTTTTTGTGAATGTACCCGAGTCAAACCTTCGTGTAAAAGCATAATTACGACGAAAAAGCCACTTTTAAAATTTACCGCATTTTAGTATATTGCATCTGTCATTCCTATTATTAGGCTGACCAATTGTGGGCCGTAAAGAAGGCCACAAAATGACAGTAGAGTCAATACAATTAAAGGTACATGTACAGTTTGCTACACACCCCCGATATAATTGACAATATAACTGAAATGCGCAACCAATCGCAAAGGGGTTTTAATGTCATTTTTGGTCACTCTAAAGTACTCGAACGTGTTACTTTTCTCAGTAGATAACGCAGTGACGTAACAAGTTACTTTTTAAATGGAAGTAATCTTTTAAGGTAGTGAGTTACTTTTAAAAGTAGTATTGATCTATGCCGACACTGGTCAGCACACTGACACAAAGTAGAACTATACTAGAACTAGTTTAGGAACAAGTTTGTTTCCACAGCTGAACATTTGGCTGTATGCAAAAAATTTGCACACATTCACATTGCAGTGTGCTGTGTCACTGGAGTGTTTAAAAAAGTCAGGATCAGTAAGCAGTGTCTTCTACCACTAAACTGTTGTGATATGTGTGGTACAATTCTTACCTGAGATCAGAGGTAGGGAGGAAAATCTAATTACGGACCTTCTAAATGTATACAGTTACGATGTAACCTGTTACCTGTGTAACCAATTTTTCCTGGTTTCTTGTGTATATGTTGCAAATGCAGTGCTTGAAATGGAAGGAAATAATTGCCTCTACTCCCCTTATTTAGTCTTGGTGGGGTGGGGTGGTCTTTTCTTATTAGGCCTGCACATAGAGTTAATCTTAATAGTAATCTCATTCATTTATAACGTATAGCCTTTAAGTTGTTCCTGGATACATGGGATGTTGCTTCTTCTGCAACAATGAAGTCAAAACCATTGACTTGTGTGAAAATCTGCAGGGAGGGGTTTATCTGCTGCCAGCAGCATCTGTGTCTGTCTGTTTATCTTTGAGGAATAAATACGTAAAACACAATAACAAACAGCAGTGACACTATTTGTAATAGATAATCAGTCAGTGCTCTTGCCAGATTCGCTTGCGGCATGCAGAGAAAATAAAACAGAAGCCAATATGAACGCTGCAGATTGCTCTGTTTGACCAGCACAATTGGTTAACACGGGCACCCAAAGGAAGCGGGCAATACTGTTAAAGTGTTCAATATATCTGGATGCATGTGCTCCATGTGTGTGATTTGTATATACCTCTGTAGCATACAGTGTATGCATGATTTTGGTGAGGACTGGGTGATTATCATTTTCATGTTCCTGGCAGATGAGCTCGATGTCTCTCAGCTTTGCGAAGTAGAAGTCCCTCTCCTTCTCCAGCCCCTCTACAGTCAGCTTCAAATCCAGAAGCTGTGAGCAGAGACAGTGAAAAAACAATTAACACAACAACTAAAGAAGTTAGAGAGAACATAGTACGAATAAATATGCATTAAGGGACTACAACTTAGATCCATTAAATTAACCTTGAACCTATTCAATTTAGACTTTAAAATTACTGTAACAATGTGTGAATACGTTGATTCAGTCCAAAAAATCCTGCACCCTGTTTTCATAATGGGATAGACCGGCACAGTGACCTTGTGTTGTTATTTAAGTATGAGAGAGCAGTGTGGTACTCCCAATGTGACGGTGCTTGTGCCAAGAAGGGCTCTCAAAGTTAAACGAGTGTCGTGAACATTGGAGGGTGTCACTAATCAATCAGCAGTGGTACCTGCTGGTTGAGCTCTATGAGCTCAGCGTCTCCTCCATTGCGGGTCATAGGAGCGCTCCTGCGGGCTGCTGCTATCTGCCTCTGAGGGGCAGGAACAGACTTCGGTACTGTGGGAGATGTTCTCATGGGGCCTGGAAGACAGAAAAACACACATTTTTACATCAACACCTTTGGGCTGAGTTGTTTTCAGTCGACTGTCAGTGAGTTAACCGAGTTGCTTCATTTTAACAAATGCAGCTGTCTGTCTACATAGGAAATATAATCGGTCACACTTTTCTGGCATGATATGAATCCAAAGCAACTTTTTATGATGTCTTTTAAACGTTGCTACTCTCGCTTGTCAACACCAGAAATACCAGTCAGTTAAACTATTATTATTTTATTAATGTACACATTTAAATGAATTTCTGCCGTAATCTGCACTGAAATGTTGTAATAATATGGCATGTTTCTAAAAGATTTTTTGTTACATAAAATTTTCTTTTCAATAAAATGTTATTTCTTAACTTCGAGTTAGTAATGTGTTGTCATGTTTTGTTGGATCATCTGCAGTGTACATAATGCAAGTGCCACACATTTCAGCAGCTTTTAAATTACCATTTGGTTACTGAAGAATTCAATTCAAAAAGGGAAGGTGATTAATGGTTTTAAATGTGTCTTATTATATATGCAAAATTCTTCTAGACAATTTAACCTTATAGATTAAATTGTGTTCAGTTTTGGGTTTTTTTTTGGCCTTTTCATGGCTATATTGAGAGAGATGACAGGAAATGGGGATGACATGCAGCGAAGGGCCACAGATCGGACTGGAACCCTGGACCGCTGCAGCAAGGGCACAGCCTCTGTACATGGGACGAGCGCTCTACCAACTGTAGTTGACTAGTTTAAGTTTGAACTTCACTTTATAAACATCATGGAAATTAGTCGATAGGAACATCCCTACTTTCTCTCTTTTTTCTCGTGTGTTACTACAGTATTGAATGTTGAGCTGTGAGATCTGCTGATCTGCGGCCAGTGTAGACAAAAAATTCTTAATTAATAATCTTAAATTAATCTTAATTCCTAATTCTTACCCTATGCTAAACCGACTTCAAGCCAAGTTCTAAACGTCAACAAGCCCCATCAAGACATGAGGAGTGGCCAAATGACCTCACTTTGCAAAAGTTTTCTCAGTCTCAAGTGCCTCAGAAAAACACACACATGCACAAAGACACAGATTCTTCCTTAACAGGAAGTCTTGTGGTTTGATTTTGTAACGTTAAAGAACAATTCCAGTATATTTGTAGCCATTTTGTTCCAGCTCATTTATTGCAAAACATCGATACCTCTAGCAAAGTTTAAGTAACGTACTGTCGACATTTTTTGTGTTGCCCTTCACCACAGTTGAACAGCACAGTTTGCAACCACATATGTATTTATTGTCCCCAAGTATACAGCTTGAAAAGAGCAGTTCTCGATTCCAACTTATTTCCTTGTACATTTTTCCTCTTCTTCCAAACATATTTATACGCCATTCTGAATTTTGACTGACTCTGATCAACAACATATGGGGAAAAAGCAGAACATCTTGTGAGATTGTGTAAAACTATAACTATTAAAAAATGTCTATTATGCAACTACAGAGATACAATCAAAGTCACAAATACTGCACACAACCAGCCAGCATAGACCAATCCCAGTAACTCCAAGTCTGAAAGTAGGTAAGACACTCTGAAAGCACCGACAAGCACACAAACACATACACACATGCTCGATGCAGGGGATGTTACCTGAGCGGGAGGGTCGTTTAGGTTTGTGAAGAATGGGTTCACCTGGGTTAGAGGTGGGGATGTGGTTGCATGAAGAGGTGAGAGCAATGAAATGAAGCTTTCGAGTTCACGCACAGCTTATGGTGTCAGACAAACACAAGTGTGTGTACTTGTTTGTACGTACCTGGGGTAGGTGGAGGCGGTGTTCCATCCTGGCCCTGCCTTGTCAGTAAAGGGTCGTATTCTTTCCCATCATAGTTGGCGTCAAAAAACTTCTTGAACCACTGAAGGAACTCAAAGTTGTCCTGGAACTTCCCTTTCACCAGCCTCTCCACAGGGATGATCTGAGAGAGACAGAGAGGGAGATGACGAGAGAGAGGATGACAGAGATTAAGTGTCAAGGTAGTACTTCTATGATCTATATAATGTTATATAAAGGGCACTGGAAAGCCATAAAAAACACTGCAATGGTTGTGATCAAAAGGTCATTACATGAAATTTGGGGAAAAGATGAGAAAGACAAAGTATTATTTTGGGGCTGGAGTTGCACAGCCAGACCTATCTCCACACTTTGCTGAAGAATAGTCCTGCTGAACACATTATCATTCTGGTATAGGGGAGACAAACAATGTGGCTTGTTTGTATTTCTTTGAACCAATCACAATCCTCTTGGACAGTCAAAAACACAGGATGCAGCAATGGTGCCCCTGCAAAAAAGTGATGGCAGCTAACTTGTTTTGGTGGAACAACCACTGCAAACTACAACCTCCATGATCTATGGTGATAGTGTAAGTGATATGGATCTTATCTTGTGTATGTGCTTGATGTATTATGCATTTGTGTTTGACTACTGTCTGCAAAGCAAATTGCCCCACCGGGACATTAAAAGTTTACTCTACTGTATATTGCATGTGAGAGGTGATACCTGACATTAAAATGGTTAAATCCCCACAAACGAAGCAAGCAGGCCTGCCTTATTGCATGATCCAAATCTTTGTTAAAATTTGCCATTTTCAGCTTGTAGGTTGCTAGCTCAGAGGTTGTTGCTGTTTCACGTAGCGACGGAGTCTTACGCAGGTAACGGTAATACGCAGATAGTTGAAGGGGTGGAGAATGATGACTGAAATAGTCTGCCAAGGGTAGGCTTACACCAACAACCTACTTCCTGTGAGTCAGACTATTTTGGGGCTTCTCAGTGGGCATATTTAAATCCAAAAATGAAAATTCAGTCATTATTTAGTCACCTCTGTATCGATGAAAAGTCAGGGGAAGTTTTTTGTGAAGTCCACAAAACATTTCTGGAGCTTCACAGCAAAATAGCATTGCAGCATTTTTTCTAAACAACCGAGAGAAAACATAAAATGGCTCCATACAGCTCGTTCGGTGTAATCCAAGTCTTCTGAAGCCCCAAGATCCCACATTGATTTAAAAAGAAAGCTGAAGTGAGTGCACAAGCTCGACCACAAGAGACATTTTTAGTTTTCTTTCAGTTGTTTTTTAACATTTAAAAGCAAGTCCCCGTCAACTTCAGGTGTTTTGGAGAAGCTGCACCAATGTTTTGCTGTGAAGCTCCAGAAATGTTTTGCGGACTAAATAAACTTGATACCTGACTTTCTATTCCATCAGCATTATATGGAGTGGATGATGACTGAATTTAAATATTTGGGTGAAATGTTGCTTTAAGATGCTGTCCATGTTCTCACAATGGCCCTGTTAAAATCCAGCCTGTCACCACTGTGGCATGTCACCCCTCCTATTTCTGTTACCTTGTCACTGACTGCAATCAAAATAGCGGCAGAAATACTTTAACAAATAATTTAAACAGATAGCTATTCTTTCAAACTAAAGTTTACATTAAAAACAATAGAATTTATTTTGTAACTCCTCAGCTATATTGGTTTATTTGATCTGAGAGCTTCAGTGTAAAAGCACCAATGAAAGGATCAAGCTATGAATGGTGTTAATGTGTTAGTATCACAGTAATGGGGTTATCTTGGCAAAGTAATTCTGGTCTTACTGGTGCTTCTTATATGATTTTTTCTCTTTATGAATCTTATGTCAACTTACATGTTTCAACAACCACAAATCCAGGAGGAAGATGTGTTCATGAATGTGTATGAGTTCTCACCTTGTCCACATTCATTCTCTTGAATGCAGCCTGTAAGACCTTGAAATTGTGGATGTATTCATGTTCCAACTTAGCATTGAACTTGACTTTCTTCAACAATATGCAGCCTGGAAACAGCATGTCCATGAACTGACAGTAGGCAGCACCTGAGGAAAAAAAATTACCTTTCAGATATTTTTATACATTTGAATTTAATAACAAGCTCAACATAAAAAAGATGTGTGTGTGTTTACCTGAACCAAGCTGCTCGATCTTTGTGTAGGTGAGCTGTAGAGAGTCGTTAACCCATGCCAACATGTCATGACGACTCAGGTTCTCTATGGTCATAGAGGTGGAGTAGACATTCACCGCCATCCTCCTGCTTTACATAGATACACACACACACGCACACACACACACACACACACACACACACACACACACACACAAAATTAAGACTGCATTAGAGGAAACACGTTTCAAACTCTGTGTTTTACCATTACCAAAGCTGTGGCAATCACATGACACAAGCAATCTTTAATAAAAATAAAAAACAGTAACAAACTTAGGAATGGATCGGTAAAATGTGACAGGAAACAAATTATTTTTAGAAAATAAACCTCTGATTCCAATGACTTTCTTTAGCAGATGGAGGGACTGAATTAAAAAGATGTCGAACGGCAAACATCATCATTTTTTCATTTAATAGAAATTATGTAAACCACGATCTATTATAATGCTCATTACACTGGTACTATGAGAGAAAAATCATATGTATATTTCATATTACTGGGGACATAGGAGTGTTATGATTCTCCAAATGCACGATTCACTTTTCTATTACAAGGCCATGAATTAATTTTCGATTATGAGCATCCTTTTTCAACCCTGATGGCTTTGCCATTGTTATTCTATCACATCTGATTATTGGTTGACAAAAGGGTATTTAGATTTTTAGATTCTTCTATTCTTCTATTTTATAACAACAGCGTGACTTTATCCTGGTGGCTTTTTGCAGGTTAGGGTGAAGGGACGTTCAAACAATATTGACCAAAAATAAGTCCAGAGTTAAACAAAACAACAAAAGAGTTGCAACAAGTTTGGTTTCTCAAACCCTCTTTCCAAATAAATAAATAAAGGATCACAGAAGAAGAAAATAAACCCAATGTGACTGCCATTTGATTGTCTTTGTGCACACAGTTTTAGCCTGGAAGTGCAGCTGCAGGCTACGGGTAGGATAGCTGTGTCTTCTTTGAAGTGGTGTTTTTTTGTTTTCTTTTTAGAAGCAAGCCGGACATGCTTCAATAGGTATAGATAAAAAATAAAGCAAGTATCTCCAATCCTGCTTTTGGTTTTGCTGATTGAAATTGAAAGCTCATTTATTTTTGTATTGTTTTTTAAAAAGTCTGATTTTATTTGTCTCATTTGCAGTCCTGAAATGTTTTTTTTCAACAATGTAAAGCACTTCGTACTTTTGTTTTGGAGTGTGCTGCAAAATAAAGTTTAATATTGTTAATATGCAAATGTAAACACTTGACACAGACATTTATGTTAACATACTGCTTTTAAATAAGGTATCCTGTCTAATGAGGCTAATATGAGAGATTTGCTTGGTTGACTCTATCATGTCCAGACAAAAGCAAACACACACACACACACACACTTTACTCACCTGCACTGGGTGTGTGTTGGGTGTGAACTGTTCAAATCAGGTTGTGATGGACCACCTTATAAAAAGACCTGGGGACAGAAACCAGTAACATGTGGGATATAACTCCTGCTACTGTTAAGATAATCCTATATCAAAGTTACTTTACTCGTAATCTTCTCAGAATTTTCCTCAAAGTTAACTGACGTTTGTCTTTGTTTATAATGAATAATTTCCTCAATACCTGCGTTTCTGAATGGTCAGAATGGTTTAGTGTCGTGCTCTAGAGCGTCTCCACAAGGTTACAAAGAGATAAACTATCAGTCACTAGTTCACCTGCTAGGCCACTAATCTGTGCCTCAGTTAATCCTTTTAGCTCAGGTCCAACATGATGTAATGGTTCACAAAGGCAGCTGAGATCTCCAGCAGGTGCAACAAACAGGCAGAAAAAACAACACAGTCATGATTCATCACACTGACAGCTGGAGATAAAAATCCAACAATAATGAAGATTTTCCTGTAAACTGACCGCCTCCAAAGTAAACACCAGCCAGGATGCTGTGCTGCACAATCACTTCCTGACTGCAGGGCTTCACAGAGGTAACACCATTCACCAGGAAAACGCTGCTAATTTGGTTGTGGCCGGTGAAGCTACTGGTTATGCTGGTCTTTAGGTGGGTGAATACAAAGTGTCCTTTTAGCCCACTGATCTACTTTGACTAACTGACAGGTTAGCAAAATAAAAGTCACCAACTGCCTTTTCACATAAGAGTATATTTTGATCCCCGACTTTCTCGTCCACTTAGGAAGCAAACTACACACCTAGCCCAAAAAACTGATACGTGAAACACAAGCAGTTCATTAGAAACAATAACTACTGACTATTTGGTCTCTTTTTAACTAAACAGCAGGTATCACTAACAGTGAAACAATTATCAGAATATCTCCAAGCAAAATTGACAAATATAAACTGGTTCCATCCTCTAAAATGTCATTAGCTGTTTTAAGTTGTCTTATATGAGAGTTAAATGACAAATCAACTGATAATGAAAATTATCATAAGTTGCAGCCCTAGTTCTAAGAGCAATGATTTAGAAACACCTGCTTGGCTTTGTTTAACTTGTTAAATAGTAATTTGCCTAAAACGTGAGTAATAATACATTAATTAATTCAACAGACCACAAGGATAGGGTCAGTGACCTAAAATAAGATGCATGGTCTTACTTGAGTGTAACCCTAAACTTGGACTGTCCCATCTGACAGATCCAATTTCCACAACATTTTCCAGATCTTAAAGACATCAACACACTTGTTATTTGTTTTTGACTCCTTATTATAGAGTAGTAGAGTACAAGTCTGTAGTAACGTAAGTCCTAAAAGCATTTTCTTTACTCATGTTCCTGCTACCAGAATAAGACACATGAATACATAAACAAGTGTTTTAAATTCAAAATTCATTTAAGAGCTCAGGCTAGTATTCAACAAAATTTAAAGGGATCTGTATAAAAACACCCTTGATCTAAATGTGTTGTTTTTACTTTGTTTTAGACCGCTTTGGAAACATATACCTGCATTTGCATCTTATCTGGTCAGTGTTTGCTCTCTTATATAGTATGTACCAGTTGTTTAAGCCTGTTTAATAAAAACATTTAATTATTGAAGAATCTGATGGACACTTATACTCTTCTTTGCACAATAACCTGCATATTACACTGATGTTGCACATATAGTACATATGTTATATATGTACATAACAGTATAATGTCTTTGTAAATATAGCTTTCATTTTCATTTCCTCCTTTAGTACTTATTTTCTATACTTTGTATATGTATGTGGATTTTATTCCCTAATGTATTGTTATTATTTTAAATACCTGAATTTAAATTATGTGTTTCTACATTTTCTGTGTGTGAGGGGTTACAACTGTATTTCACTGCTCAATCCTGTATTGTACAATGATAATAAAGGTAAACCTTGAACCTTATTTTCACTGCACTGCTGCCATACTACACTAACAGATTGTAAAGCTATTAAAAAGGCAGAAGGGGGGGATGACTGACACACTTGTGCACATTCACAGCAGCTCCAGAAATAGGGGCCGAAAAATACAACTATCAAATTATTTATAATCCAATTTTCTTTTCCAGGAAAGGAGAAGCAGTTTCTTGGTGAACTTGCTGAAGAATACACCGTTTCTACAAGTTTGAAATTGGGCATATCAAATCAAGTTAAATCAACTGTATTTATTGCTATATGAGCCCATAAATCACAATCACACTGCCTCAGTAGGTTTTACAATCTGTACAGTGAACGTCATCCCCTGTCATTTGAAAAACGTGCCATACTGAAAAAAAACAACTGTTTTAACAAAATAAAATAACATAATTTGTCCATTTATGATTGTTCCCTAGCAGACAAAGACGGTCTATCTATCTATCTATCTATCTATCTATCTAAACCCCACATAAAATACATTTATATTATATATTTGAGTTTTGAAAAGCAGTAGAAGGTAGAAAACATGTTTAATATTGATTATTTCAGATTTACAAAATGAACATATAGGATAAATATCTTTATAATAACGGATGAAAGTCATGTAGTATCTTTAAGAAAGCCTCCTATACTTTATTGGCTTTTGAGAGTCTTCCAAAACATGTTTTTATTATCAAATAAAATAAAGTCATTTGACCTCCAGCAAACTGCCTCAGGCTGTCAGCTATTATTATATATGCGAGGAAACAAAACCCAGGGTCAGCAGATAGAAGAATACGGTCTTCTCGTTGTATTAAAAGTACATCTAAAGGCATGTAAACCCTCCTGTGTGTGTCTCTGTGACTGCAGCCTGGTGCCAGTCGGTTTCACGGGTCAGCCTGCCTGTTTTGACAGTTGACTTCACAACCGCGGTCGGTGCGACAGGCACTGCTGCCACTGTGTGTGACTGTATTGTACTGCTGCTAGCTCCGAGCTAACTACTTAAACACCGCTAACGCTGGCTGCGAGTGGCTGTTGTTGTTGTTGTTGAATTTAACGACTTTCCACATGGTTTTATTTCACCTCAGAGACATCAGAGGACTCAACATACATCCAAGTGTAACGCTGAGTGAAAACGAGACTTTGTTTAGCCTGACGTTACCCCCCTCTGAAGGCCTGTTCGGTAATACACACGCACAATGCCAGTGACAGAATAACTGTCACCAGCGGGAGGATACAAGTATTTATCAGAGGCGTAAATTAAACAAGCCGTTAAATGAACTGATTTTAACCGTAAAGAAGCGAATTTTAAGTTAAGTTGAGTTAATGATACTCACTGGAGTGCGACAGCGTCTCTCTCAGCCGTCCCGTTGTGTCTGACGATGGGCTTTTCCGTTGCTATAACCCCGACTGTTGCAAGTTGCGCGAGACTGGTCTCACCTAAGCCGTTGTCAGTGCGCATGCGCAGAGGAGTTGCAGGCTTTTTTTATTACTTTTAGTGAAACTGGTGTCCCGTGAGCGGCCATGACGGAGAAAAGGTAAAGCACCACAGCGTGACTGCGGCCCGTGTTTGGTCATTAAAGATTAAAGTGATTAAACTCACTTTGAGTTAAAGTTCACATGTATTTTTAAAAAGTTAATTAGTAATAAGTACTCAGGTGTTTTACCTAAGTAGAAATAGTAATTCAGCAGGGTGACAATACAAGGTTACAAGGTAAATATAATGTCATTTTTTAAAACACAAGGGTATAAAAACATACCTTTGAGTCCTTTGTGCTACATCTACACTACTCAAAATTAGACATTGTGATATGGGTGCATATATGCATGTGCATGGATATGTAATAAAAGTAAAATGAAATGTGTTATTTATTTTTAGGGACCAAAAATATTCACAAACACAATATAAAAATCCAGATATGTCACAGAATAAACAATCAAGTGAAAATATCCCAATATCCCTTTCCAATTTTGAGTAGTGTATTTTAGAAAATGAAAAATGCTGTTTCAAGCTCAGACCCTCCATTAGCATCAACATACACATACTGTAGTTACCAGAATTTTAAGGTACTTGTTCCTCCCACTTTCTCATACGTTATACTTCCACTCCACTTCATTTTGGAGGAAAATATAGAACTTTTTACTCATTACATTAATTTGATAACTTTAGTTAGTTACTTTTTCAGATTACATGCTGAATCAGAGGCAAATGAATGCACATATAAATTAACTTATTTTATGACAATCACATAAACCCCCCCACTGATTTCAATCAGAAAAATGCTAAATATAGAAAAATGCTGAATATTGGATCTGATGATTGGCCAGGCCAATAATAGATTGACCTCTCGTATACAGTATACATACATGTAAATATATGTATAATTACTTATACTTGTACTTTTGATTCTTAAGTCAGTTTTTTGTTTACTTTTGATACTTAAGTATACTTATTATCAGATACTTTAAGACTTTTACTCAAGTACTATATGGGTCACTTCAACTTATACTTAAGTAACATTCATGATGTATTTACTTTTACTCGCGTATGACTTTTGGGTACTTTATACAACACTGCATGTTAATTAGATCACAATTAGTTGACAATAGATGACAAAGTATAAATCAACAATAGTTGATTTATACTTTGTATTCATTTTAATCTGCAAACCAACAACTGACTGGACATTTCAAATAAAATACCTCAATAAATTCCTCTAAATCGTAGTGGACTAGAAGTGAAGTAGCATAAAATGTAAAATTCAAATTTTCTACTGACGTACAGTACTTAAGTAAATGTCGACTACTTCATTTTCACAGCAGGGTGTTACTGAGTGTATGTTTAATCTTTGCTTAATATTTAGGTCATGATGCAGCACAGCAGGCTACCACAGAAAAATCTCTTTTTTTGTGCTGATTATATTTACAGTTAGCAATTTCAGCTGCAATCATGGATATTCTAAAACTTGTTTACAATGAATACAGTGGGGTTATTATGTGGAGAAAATGTGGAGGTATTGCACCGAACAAACTACAACTTTTACCAAGTATATTTCTCATCAAGTTCTCATAAGACACAGTCATCGAAAAGATACAGGACACTTGTTTTAAGACAATTTCATTAATCATTTTAATTACTTTTGAAGGGACCTTTTGTCCAGTGTAATAATAACCGTAATTATAATAGTATAGTCGTTATTTACAGTATATAGCACTGGGCTAAAAGAGCCTTCAAACCTTTAAGAGCAGCAGAATTTTATTTAAAGCCTGTGCTTAAATTAAAGATTTAGTGCAAATGCAAAGCTTTATGTTTTA
Source organism: Pagrus pagrus (assembly GCF_965226575.1). Lineage (NCBI taxonomy): Eukaryota > Metazoa > Chordata > Actinopteri > Spariformes > Sparidae > Pagrus > Pagrus pagrus. The sequence continues at coordinate 18,424,593 of NC_140200.1, read as the reverse complement.
TGGCAGATCAACCAGGAATACAGCAATTACTTCAAATGAAATAGAGCTACAGCCTTGAGTCCTATATGTAGAAGTGAGTTTTACTTTCTCATATATTTTAAGAGGATTTAGCATTTCATTATTTACAAGATAAACCCTGTAGACATCCCAATTTTCTGTGAGTGATATGTAATAAAGAAAATCATAGTTCTTTTAAATTTACCTTCTGGAAAATGATCTTATTGGGCTTTTTTCTACTGCAACTGTTAATCAATTGTTCTATATTGGCATTTTAGAAACATCAGATGACACAAGAAGAATCAAGATGTTATTTTTCTCACTTTATTCTTTGCCATTACTCTTGTGGTAAGAAACAAGCAGCCACTTACAGATTCAACAGGTTCACTGTCCAACACAACAAGAATCTACAAACACACACAGCCACTGACCAGTCACAGTGCCTTCAAAACAACAAAACCATCCAACAATAAAATAACGCCATTGTAGGTTAATTGTAAAAAACAGCACCAGTTGTTGTGAACCTGTGGCGTTGAGGAGAAGTTGTACTCCTTCGTCTCCATGTGGTGCTCTTCATGCATGAATGTGGGTGTGACACGGGTGATTCACATTGGCACATTTATCCTTTCAACTAAAAAACAAAACAAAAACATCCTAAATATATAGTTCACAGACAAGAAGACGTGGTCATGTATAAATATAATACTGCTATTCAGGAATGAGACATCGTCAGGAGGTGAGAGGATCAGTGGTTTTCTTCAGCCTGTGCAGCTCAATCTTCCTGCTCTGTGGAGACACACTTCTCTAACAACAGTCCCATCTTATTCCTACAAACAGGAAGTTTGCTTTCAAAATGCAGTCTGTGAGATGTTACTGAAACTCAACAACATCATTTCATTTCTTTCCATTACTTTCTGGTCCCTCTGGGGCCTCATTTGTTAACTGTGAAAACTCATTTCAACACTTTCTTATTGTGCTTGATGATGTGCAAACATTTAAAACTAGTATTGTTCATGAGAAGTGTAATCACAGATAAATCACTTGCCAATTTAGATAAACAATGCCTACTATTGGACATTTTATACATAGGATTATACAAGCTTTTCTTGTTTTTGTCAGAAAATTAAAGTCTTTTACGGACAAGCCACTTTCGAAAATTCCAAATCAAACCTTGTGGCCTTACCGAACTCTCCTTCTAACTCTGTTTTGATCTCCTGAAGGAGAAATCCTGGCTCTGTAGCTAAAAAGATTCACTGGTTAGTTGCTAGCTTAGTCAGACTGTCGTTGGGTACCAGAAGGGCAGAGTATCCACAAGTTTTCTGGGGAAATCATTATTAGTGATCTTTCTGGTGCTCAGTGGAACTAGCCTAAGAAATTGTCACAATAACTGATGGACTGGCAGGACTTTCAGGGCTTTTGAAGCATTAGATTTGATAAATGATAGAATAAAATAACAGCAAGCATTATTCTTTCTTATGTTTTGTTTCGTCAGTAGCAAAGTCACAGAAAGCTTTTCCTTCTTGATATCCTTGAAATTACGTTCTCTTCATCCATCCTTCAAGAAACAGAACTGACTTTTCTTTTCAGTCTTTTGAGTCCTTTGCAAGGTCTATAGATGCCACACTTCCATGACAGAAATGCTTACATTTAGCTGTTGTGGGACCAGATTTGTTCTCACCCACAGGTTGTATACTTCAGTAACTATAGACCCTGCTACGTAGCAGGTGAGGCAGGAATGTATCCAGGATATGTGAGTGTTGTTTCAGTCAGAGGCAGTGAAAATATAAGGATGGATAAAGTTGAGTCTGGCTCTATTTTAGAGAGTGTAGGTGTAAGATCACACGGTGTTTCGAAGCAGTTGGATTTCACCACCACACAGCACAGTTCATCCATTGGAAATAAAAACACTGTTAGAGGAACCCACAGTGCAGCAGGAAGCCGAGCACAGTGGGCGTTTAATCACAAACAGAATCCACACACATCTTCGTATGAGTCTAAAGCTATGGTGTCTACAGTGTACTGTATGTTTGCGTGTGTGTGAGTGAGTGACAGGGGTATAATAGATAATTCACTGAATCCAGTTGTACTATTTTTAAATAATTCAGTCGACATCACTTCAGTTGAAACCATCAAAAACTGTACTGTTTTTTATCTTTCACAGTTTGTTTAGTTTGCGTTACTTCACAGGATACGAGCAGGGTGATAATGAGCAGACTTTGTCAATGTTAGTATGATCAGCTTGAATTTGGTAAAACATTTTAAAATCACGGTTAGCCCTTCACTCTCGTGTAATTAGTCAGGTCATTCACTCCAATTAAGACACAAATTAGATTTGTAAAAGTCACTTTGGCAGATCACTGATCATCAGTTAGGTCTTCCCAAATCACAGACGTGCTTGAATTTATTTTCCCTTCTTAACTTTAATCCTGTGGTTGAAAATCAGTGCAGTTTTCCTGGTTGCTCAGAATTATACAAAACAAGGAGGGTCGGACGGGTGAAGCTCCAGCACCAGTGATTACCAGATACCACTGGAGCGGCCACCAGGAGGGGCCAGGATCCGAGCCGAGGATCTCTTCGGGATGTGGTCGTCAACCTGAGACCCTGAGAGGAGAACACAAATTTGCTACATAAAAATCACCAAAAACACAGTTTTATTAAACAACCGCACTGTTTTTAGTTTTTTTCCAGCCTACCTGAGAGGCTAAAGGAAGACTCATGAAGGTCTCGGACTCCCTGGTGCACACGAACCCCCTGGGGCCCTTTGTTGGACATCTCTCCGTCTATGGGGCCTAAACCGAGCTCCTTCTTCATGGTGTTTGCCACCTTGGCCACGTCACCAGAATACGGATCCCTCGCAACCCCTTTATAAGCCTGAGTCTGAAACAGAGAGGGAAGAGGTGAACAGTCAAGAATAAATACAGAACACACACAGAATACAATACAATGGGTATGGATATTAAACTGGCAATAAAAAAGTTTTTTTGCTTTAACATATTGTAATGAAGTAAATGATTGCACAATGAAATGGCTGTAGAATAACAACACCATCTGCTTTTCGATGGTTCCCTACAAACCTCACTGCTGTTTTGTCTGACACCACATACAAAATCTACCAGGTAAATGAAGACTGGTGGTGATCTAGTGCAGCCTGGCACCATCTCTATTGCAGACTAAATACAAGAATAAACTCAATATTGTGCTGTGTTGTAGTGACTGATTAAAAAAGGAAACCATCCAGTTGTCTTTGTGACAACAGCAGCAACACTAATACCAATTGGAATAGCTAGTAGGAGAGAAAGGTTGTCTGTTTCCACTTTAAGTAATTAATGATCATAAGTTGCATATGGGGATGGCTATATAAGTATTTGACCTGACATTTATGGTTCTCATCTTAAGGAGCATCCTCCCGAGTAGACTAAAGATCTCATCTCAATCTCATTGTATACACTATCTTTTCTATTTTAGTTTTTATTGTTTTTTACTTGTTCTTTGTTACTTTTACACTTTATTCTTCTATTGCGTTTTTGTTTTTTTATTCTTATGTTACTGTAATTTTGAGCATTCTCTGGCACAAAAACTTCCTTGTGGATTTTTCTGGACTTTTTCTGGACTTTTATAGACTAAAAAAATCCATATTTTTCAAAGGAGCCAACCAGTTTAAGATGCCATGGTCATTTTGTCCATATGCAGTCAAAAACATGTAGATTAAATTAAATTCAGTGCCAGTGGCCTTTTTCAAGGCACTGGCCTGGAGATGGAGTTGGTCCCCAGGTGCCATATACCATATGGCTGCCCACTGCTACTGAGATACGCGGAGAACCACTTTCACTCATTATACATTGTATGAGACAAATACAGACGCTTCCTCTTAGACATTCTTGTAGGGAGGTTTACATTAAACAAGAAATCTACTTCTTTATAAGTAACAAGGCCATAAAAGGTATAAAAACATTGAAATGCAGAAAGCGTAGAAAATTAATTCCCAAAAGCTAGCAGTATAAATCACCCAGTGCATCTAAAACAGAGCAGACCCAACCCTGCAGGGTTTGGGTGGAGGAGGTTTTTGCAGACAGCAGCAACAGAAAAACAGCGTCAGCGTGCAGAGGGAGCAAGAGCATTAAATCCTTTATATGGACTGTCAAATCAGTGCAGTTAGACACAGTATGATGGGTGTGTTAGTAGCAGCTTCGCTGTCGGCTGACACAGCAGAGCACAGCACGAGTCCTGGTGCACTGACAGAACTGCCTAACCTTTGAAGAAACTCTTAGTCATTTGATTCTGCTTTTATATAAAACAAATGTGACTGAATGAATGAAAGTGAACGCACCTTTTCTCTCTGCACCATCTTCTTGTAGAGGAAGTCAGGGAAGGTGCGCTGTGGGTAGAACTTTCCGGAGCCCTCGGCACACATGAACACACCGTTCTCACACACCAAACGTCCTCGGCTGATGGTGACCAGGGGAACGCCATGGCAGCGCAGCCCCTCGTACAGGTTAAAGTCTCCGCCCTGCACCTGAGTGCTCACAGAGATCGTCCTGCGAAGACGGAACAGCCATTTAATACCAGTGCTTTTTCTTTTTCATTGAATCAAACAAAAATGACAAGTAATCTGTGTTTGTGAACCACTTCATCACCTTGTTGCATCAGGATCCCAGACTACGACATCAGCGTCAGCCCCAGGGATGATACGACCCTTGCGTGGGTACAGGTTGTAGATCTTCGCAGCATTTGAGCTTGTCACTGCCACAAAACGATTCTCATCCATTTTTCCAGTAACCTGCAAGTATAAATGCATTAAAATGAACTTAATTAATGCCAGGGAAATACAACTACAAATACAACTCCATCTATTTGCAGAGAGAGTCTCCTCCTGTTACTGTCACTAAAATATGTCACTAAATAACACACACAAACTTGCTTGCAGGTTTGTATGTGTGTCTACTGTATGTGCGTACATACCACTCCCCTCTCCCAGATGACACTCATCCTGTCCTGGACACCAGCCACTCCATGAGGGATCTTTGTGAAGTCCTCCTTGCCCAAAGCTCTTTGCTTGGTGCCGAATGGACGGTGCTCCGACGCCACAACACTCAGAGTGTCACTGGAAACAGGATGTCCATGTTCAGTATAGTACGTTATTTTAAATGCCAATACAATTCTAAATCATCAGTAATCATTGAGCTCAATTATCATAAAAAAATCATGTCTGTAATGTCTTTTAGGGGCATGTTTTACAAGTACAGTACATTTATTTTTGGACTGAGCACATACTTGCCCAGCAGGCCCATGAGGTATCCGGGCGTGTTGGGGTCGATGCGGAGAGGAGGGACAATGACGTGGGCAGCAGCGTGAGCCCAGTCCTGGTGATAATACTGCATCCCATTCAGCACTGCATGAGCTACTGTGGTCTCTGCATGGACCACCTTACCTACAGACATGAACAAAAGAGGCTTGTTTAAATCATGTTCATCTGCTTTATATCATCACAACTGTAAAAATCTTCATGCTTGAGGAACTTGAATACTTCATACTGGTTTTTTTTAGCTTCTCACCTTGCATCTTAGCAGCAGCAATCATATCTCCAGCAGACATACTGGACACGTTCACCAGGTAGATTGGGCAGCGAGCCTGCAATCACCAGAGCATTCATTCATTTATTAGTGACATACAGACACCTGCACACAGACAAGATATTAAAATTGGGTTAAGCATCTGTTTACCCTGTTGGCGATGGTGACAGCTCTGTGAGTAGCCTCAGACTCCAGCTGTAGACAATAAGACAGAATCACAAAGTGAGAAGTTTAATAAATACTTTTTTAAACATTTATATATTAGGTCTTTATCTTGAATTCTATCCAAAGAGACTGCAATATGTGAATGGTCATGGTCAGCTTATTTATCTTTACAGGAACATTCGACTTTAGACCAGTTAGTAACGACAGTTAAGGGCTTTTCACACTGCATCCGTTTAGCCCAGGGCTATCCTGGGATAAATAAGCCCTTTTCCACACATACATCGTTAACCAAGAGTTAACCTTGGCCCTGGGCTATACAATAACCACCGCTTTTCTACAAGCCCTGGGTTGAATGTCCTTTGGACCACATAATTAACGTTTACATTCTAGATGATGCATGACTACTGCCCAAGTCCAATGTTTACTTTGACCCGGTTTCACACTGGCACCTCTTAGCCCTGTGTTCAGTCGATTTTCAGGGGATAAACCTGCAAACTCAGGGCTAACCAGCAAGCACACTCCAAACTTGGTGTTATCCCACTTGGAAATTTGCCGGGATTTAGGATAGCGGCAGTGCTAAAGCTTTGTTGGCCAGGATTCTACAATTGCTTTTAGCATCGGGCTAAGTGCAGTGTGAAAAGCTCTTTGGATCATATGTATTACTTTTAAAATTAATTCAATGTGGTTAAGCACCAAAACTCATCGTGCCTACAAGTTTGTCTAAATCTAATTTTCATTGTGATGAAAACAACCAACCCTTAAAAATTAGGTATTAATCAACATTTTAAGGATTCAAAGAGAAAGAGAAAAAAAATTATAAAAAACAAAACAAAACTAAGAGCACAGAAAATCTAAAATGCTTCAATTCATGTCACTTTAGAAGAGATGAAAATCTCCAGGAAAAATTACTGAGTGACAAGAAATAGCCTTAGAAGGAAATGTACCTCTTCTGGTCGACTGATCTCAATGCCCTCCGGTCCACTGATGCCCAAATCCAGAGCCTCTTTTGCGCTCTAAAACACACACAAAATCATACACAAACACTTCAACATAAGTTCAATTTTACAATTTTATAAATAACTTTTGCTTTGAGAATCAAAATAGACATATTTTATCAATGTTGGAAAAGATGGATTGAGTTTCTTAATCTATATAGAACAAGTTTCAAGTAAAGAAGATCAGCTATATTGCACATATTGCTGCTCTTCTACACACACTCTTTTGGGCTTTGTTTGTTTGTTTGGTTTTAAAATTAAAAGAAAGAAAACAAGTGAATACATGTGTGTGTTGATTTGAGTGTTTTTGGATGTGCACCTCAGCCACCAGCTCTCCATTTTCAGCATGGACGCGTGCGATGGCCCCGATGTCCTTACAGGTCTGCAGCGCCTGGTAGAGCTCAGAGTCCCTCAGCATCATGAAATCTTTGTAGGCCATGAACATCTGGAATGAGTTCACTCCGTGCTCCCTCACCAGGGTCTCCATCTCGTTACGCACCTGATCACAGGACAAAGGTCAGGAGGTCAAGGATCTGAAATTATTCTGGCAGCCAATCACTGTTGAGGACTAGGGGAGTTTGTATTAGCAGAGGCAGACAGTAGAGAGTGTTAGCCAGGGGAAACACTGTCTTTATTGTATGTGTGTGTGCTTATGTGTGTGTGTGTGTGTGTGTGTGTGTGTGTGTGTGTGTGTGTTATATGGGGCATGAAATGAGCTTGGAGATCAGCCAGAGTGAGATCACATTGCATTCACATTAGTGAGTATCACAGTCCCACAGAGACATTTACCCATAGTAAAATCCATTTAATTCAATCAAAATACAGTAAATGGAAACTATATGATGATTTGAAGAGTATATATTCTAGTTATACTGCAGTAAAGTGGTCATCAAAATTCAAATGAAGGAGAATACATCCTCACTATGTCCACATAAAAGAAGCATTGTACCTGTAGTATCGTCGTTCATGCAGCACACATTAACCGTACTGTCATCAGGAACAATGCACAAAATCAATGCTGCTAATTAAATAAACTTCACATGAAAATTTCTAGTTTTTGTTTACTGTAATTTATTCGAACGGAGTCAAAGTCAGTAGGATATAAAGCCGTTTTTCTGAAAATGACAGAGCAGGTTACACATACTTTCATACCTGCAGGAACAATGCTAGAGAGAAGAGGTAATAATCAGTTTTTAAGTGTGATTTATTATAAACACTTGCAAGGAATTTATAAAAGGTATTCATCAAATACAACAGCAACATGAGGCCATTAAGGCTGAAGTAATTCATCAACCAATGAATCATTATAAACTGAACATCTTTAGGTTTTTGTGCTGTTGGTTGGACAAAACCAAACATTTGAAAACATCATGTGAATCCGAATAACTGTCAGATTAATTGATAATGGCAATCTTTCTCGTTTACAGCACTAGTTACAAGTATATCATGGTTTTACAAGGAAGAGTTAGGGATGATGATAATGTGGTGGATCTGCACAATTAATGGAAATCAAAATCACAATATGGCAATAAGTGCAACATCCAAATAACAAGAAGCTACAATTTTTGAATAAAGGTAAAATGTTTGACAAAACAGCATTTTAATGCAGCATTCAGAAATACCCTGGCATATGAATGTATGCATTTGTTTGGTACAGACACAAACAAATGTCACATCATCGTGATTGTAGAAATGTTTTTCAGTGAAAATGAAAATTCTGATGAAAAAATAATCATAACTCTGTATCATATCACAATCGCAATATCTGTCAAAATAATCGCAATATAATTTTTTGAGAAAATATTGTGCAGCCCTACAATGTGGCAGCAGACGATACAGCACAGATATTAAAGCCAAAGGCTGAATGAAGCATGTTGACTCATAGAATCTGCCTAACGTGCCCAGTGAGCATGTGTGTTAACCTAGTTCATGTCAGGTTTAATCTAGGTCATTACACATTTTACCCATATATGAAAATGGTTTGGTTGATTTATTATTCATTCAGCAAAGATAAAAGCTTGAGGAGCAAAACAACAAAGAATGATATCTGTTCATAAAAAAAAAAATATCAATGCTGTTCATTGGTCCTGGTACAGTTCACATGTTGTCCCCTCATTGGCTCTTACCTTTGATCCCCACCAGGTCACCCCGACATGAAGAGCGTAGTCGCAGCAGGCCTTGGCATCAGCCTGACCTCGGCAGTTCTCGTAGGCGTCCAGCAGGGAGCAGTGTTGCTCAGGCAGGACCATAGCCATTACCATGGTGGTGCCACCCATCAGAGCCGCCTGGGTGAGGTGAGGGGGTGAGGAGAGGTGAGAGGAAGGAGGGAGAGAAAGAGAAAAGAAAGACTGATTAGAGACGAGAACAATGATGCCACTGTAAAGCACATAGACAGTGCTTGTCTTGGTGACAATGAGCAATAGTGCTTCCTCATGAACTGTTTGCTCATCATCATCATCATCATGGTCGACTTGTTACTAGTTGTATAAAGACTGATGCACAAAGACTGACATAGTTATTCACATACAAGTGTTAACAGCTAGAAAGCTTCAGAGATGAAGACGAACTTCAAGCTTGTTGCTTTGTTTTTCTTTCTGTGTACAATTTCTGTATTCTGATTCTTGTTCTGCGTCCCTCCTCCGTTTCCTTATTATAACAAAATAAAACCTAATCCTATAAAAAAAACATTTGATGATGTTGATTTGCTCCCTCTGAGAACAATATTCCTTTGAAAAATCTTTAAAAAAGTTAACTTTTCTGAAGCTGATGCCTGTTTTTCGCAACAAGACAGGAAACATAAAAGGGGGAAGATGAGGATGAGAGAGAAAATGACTGATGAAGAAAGGGAGAAAGTGCAGAAAGTTAGACATTAAAAGACACAGAGAAGTATGAGAGCAAAAAGAGGATGACAGGCTGTAAAAAATGACGGGGAGTGGTCTGCGTTGACTTCATCTTGGTCGACTTTTGTGTAGCCATGACAACAGATACTGCTCAGCCATGCCTGTCGTACATCCCCACCCTCCTCCTCCTCCACTCTCCATCTGAAACTCCTATTTAATATCCTCTTACAGAGTCTAACAGGGATATTGCACCGAGGCATGATGGGGAAACAGACAATAATCATTTATGAAACAGGAAATCAGCAGGGAGAGATAAAAACAGGTAACATCCCATGTCCCAATCAACCTACTTCAGTTCATTTTCACATCATCTGAGCTAAAACAGGTGCTCACTACCAAAATAGTGCTCATCTTCAATCATTTCTACAACGTGGCCTGAATAAAATGATATTAAATATGAAAACTCTGATTTTTATGTCAGTGTTCCAGACTCCAGACGTGTCGCAGACAGGGGCGGGCTCATCTACTTATAAGTGACAGCTCCGCCAGCCAACGAGCTATCAGGTAGACCATTACCATAGTAACCAGACCGAATCATCTGCAGTGTCAGCATAAGGTCTCTGCATACGTGTGTGCATGAGTGGTGTAGTGTCATTGATCACTGTCAGTGTGTGTGTGCGTGTGTGTGTGTGTGTGTGTGTGTGTGTGTGTGTGTGTGTGTGTGTGTGTGACTGTGTGTCAGAGGACATGGACACAGCTGGGGATTGTGGGATTTATACTGTCTGCCTGCATGGCCTTAATTAAAAATTACTGCCAGTACACTTCTCAAAAAAGGGAGATTGTGTGAGCAGAAGAGGTGAAAGAAACTCGACGAAAGAGCTAAAGGGAGAAAGCCATGTGCATGTATATGTGATTGGTATACTGAACAATATGATTGTGCATTTTCATCAGTGCGAGTGTTGCTGAGGAAAGTATCTGACTTTCCTCTGCCAGGCAGGAATAAAGAAACTGTCTGCAGGATGAGATGTCTTTAATCCTGCCCTGTTTCCTCTTTTTAGGCTGCATCTGTAACTACAGTCTTATTTTAGACTGTTCTTAATTACAAATCTGCTACGAAAAGATTTAAGAAGTAGCAAATCAACACTGACAGGCGGTTATCACCCATAATACATATTCAGTCTGGGCTGCTCTGATGAAATTGTTTGAAACTGGAGTTGCTGATGAAACCAGTGGAGGAAGCAGACGAATCAGGCAGTTTTTCAACATTTCTCTTGTAAAAACATCAGTTTTAGTTCTTTGTTCAGTACACTCTGTTTGTGAGCAGACATGTTTTGTTAATAGATGCAGATATTATTTTTTATCCTAAAAAATGTCAAATTACTGTAAAATGTTATCATATGTAAAATATTTCATTAGACATCTAGGATTTTATTTGACTTACTACTTAAAGATCCCTTCCAGCCACATTTCTTACTTACTATCTTATGTCTTTTCACTAAGTTCCAAGTATTGGATCAGTATTGGCTTCCAAACTATTTTGGACTGAAAACAACCTTCTAGTGTCAAACTCTACACATACATCATCCTACACAGTAAAGCTCATACATTCAACTGTAGGAACACGAAGAAACACATTTTTCACTGTCGGGGGTCTATGATATGAATATGTTGTGTTAATTTAAACATGAACTGTGTGTTATGATAAATGTCAACACCCATAACGTCGCCCTTAAATGATTTTCACATTTTGTTTTGCAGCTGCAGTAATGGTTAAGTAAGTGTATGGCATTTTTTTAAACTTATTATAACAGAAACATATTTGTTGTTGTAACAAAAAACACTTTGTTGTCATTGTGTTAGAAAAAACAACAAACATACTCTACATATGGTGCAGCTGACTGTAAAAGCAGACTGTGTGTTTATCCTGTTGTTAAGCACTACACCATCAGATCATCAACATGGCTTTAATCTAACAGCTCTCTTGTCAGTAAACCCGACATACTGTCTGTATTCCCCCCTCTGATTCCTTAAACATGTTACTGATCCTTGACAGCAGGGTTAAAGTGGATGTTGACAAATAAATCCCAAACTGTGTTTTAACATGAATCCCCCACTCTATTAAAGACCCCAACTCCTACTGTGAAGATAATCCCCCGACAAGAAAGTAAAACAGACAGAAGGAGAGGGGGTGAATGTGCATCTGTCAGTGTGTGCTGGCAGCAGATTGTGATGCACAAATCACTGCAACTAAAACAAAAGTCAACATGGTATTATATAAAAAGAAAACTATCCAATAATCAATTGCTATTTATTGAATAACAATACATAACTCTGACTCATCAACAAAAACTGAAATGACCAATTTGAAGCAGAGCTCAAATGATTATTCGAATATACGATTAGTCAATTGGAAAAAAATGATCCACTGTCATTAGCAACTGTGTTGATAATTTATTAATTTAATTAAGCAAAAGAGCAAAAAAAAATCACTGCTTCCAACATCTTACAGGGAGTGTTTGCTGCTCTTTGTCTGTTGTAGTAAACTGAATATTTTGGGGTTTGGGACAAATTTGAAGACAACATCAACATCTGAAAACGACAGCACTTAAAAACTGAGGAAGTAACTGGCAGATTAATCGACAATGCTAAAAACATTAGTTGCAGCCTTAATTTTGAGTCATCACAACATTTTTGCAATTTTATAGACAAATCATGAACTAAAAAAATATTTTTAGTCGTAGCCCAAGTTTCCTGTACGCGATGACAATAAATCATTTAATAGTTCAATAATCAAATGATCCCAAAAAACCAATAAGCACACAGAAAGCTACATGTACTATATGTATGACAGAGGGGGAGGGAGGGGGAGAGAGTGAGTGAGACGTGACAGATCTGAGAGGATGAGAGGGTCTCTGCATCATGGACTCTGGGAGAGGCTATCAGAGTCAGACAGATTACAACTGCTGCTCTGTGAACAGCCTCTATCAGGACCTCTCATACTTCCCATTACAGCTGAGCAGCTCACCGTCTTTCATCCCCTTCACCTCCTCCTCCTCATCATCTCCCTCTACGTCTCCTGCCTGCAGAGACATTAAAAAGATCTCTGCAGAGCCTGCTCAGAGAGATACAGAGCTGGTCTGATGATATTTTAGCTGAGTATTTGTCTTTTCTAAAATAAATCAGATCTGATCTGGTGCAGTCAAGCTGAAATTCTTACTTGATCGATATGATTGATCATTACTGCAGTAGACTGATTGTGGATCACAGTGAGAGGGGATCAAACTTAAGTCCAGTGTAAGTACAGTACACAGTATTCAGTTTGTAGTTAAGAGTACAAATGTTGTAGTGTTATGGGAGTGTCTGGTTGTATTGTTGGGGAGTTGTTTGCCTGCTGGTCACACTGGCGACAATGCTTTTGCTGTAACCATTCAGCTACAGGCACTCCCATAAGTTTAAATGGTTGATCAGGCCTATTCAAATATTTTTTCAGAAGGGCCAGATTTACAAAAAAATTATATTATATATTAAAGAAACAACTTTTTAATCTAAGAAGCTAGTTGTCAGTTTGATTCTTGTAAATGTCCTTTGCTTAGATAGTCATAGACATAGACATAGACATAGACATTACTAATGAATGGGCTAATCAGTCTACTAAAAAAATATCTAAGGGCTGAGATGAGGTTATTAAAGGGCAACATTCGGCCCACAGGCTGTATTGCAATTACAACAAACTATAAATGAAATAACAGAGAAAACATACATTTGCAAAAACATTATTTACTTGTTAAGTTAATCAAGTTTGTGGTCTTACTATCTAGCCAACAAAGCTGAAAAAATAGATAAATCACTCTCCTGCTGTAAGTCAGTGTGAATCTGCACTGGAGGGGAGCAGTGGGTGAAACAGAAGGGGGTGAAGCAGAGGAAACAGTGAGGGGGGAAGAGAGGAGGACGGAAGGAGAGGGAGCAGACTGTTAACAAAACGATGGGAGGGAGAGAGGAGGATGCCGGGGGAAATAGTTTTGGGGTTCATCACAATTGCACATGAGCTGTTGCCGCAGCAACGCAGTCACCATAGAGAACACACAATACTACCATGGACATGCGTGCACACACATTTGCTGCCTCTGATTTCCACACTAAGAGTGGGGGGTTAGTTGCCATGGCAGCGAGGTCAGTGGGTAGGGGTTGGTGATCGGGGGTTGCCGGGGTAAAGCTGGCATATGGACGATTCAATCCCCCCAAATTCCTCTCACCCCAATTCATCTGGCATTCCATTAGACTCGGAGCTCATTCACATACAGCACCGCAAAGACCCTGCAGTTAATGTCATTTACCACAAAATCTTCTAAACGCACTGGCACGGTTTCTAAGAAGAAAGACACTAGAAATTATAATCCAAACATTCAGCTGATCTACTTAGAGGGAAGATATAGTACTGAACCGAAAGAAGGCCAACATGCAGGACTGTGGATGGACATAACAAATAAATATCATGATAAACAAACATTTTCTGATTCAAATTGATCTTCATTTAAATGATCCGATATCATCCAATCTGATTGATAAAATCCTGAGATTGATCTTTCAATACATGTATATATGTCAGTTTCTGAAGTTAACACCTGTCAGGCTCCAAAAAGGGATTGATTTTCCGTTTGGCGAGTAAATCTCTGAAGGCTATCCTCCACACTGACGGACATAGTATCACATCGTCTATTCAAGTCTATTCAGAAAACGAATATACTCAGGATATCGTTGATTGGAATTGAATCAATGGTGATAGCTAGCTCTAATCTTACACAGTATGAGCAAAATTAATTTTCTACAGAAATCTGAATATTATTAGAGATTACTTTTGTTTGCCTGAAATATTTGAAAACAACAAAAATAACAACGCGCAACTACATTATTTTATCTCATTCTCTTTATGTAAGAAAGAAGATAGGTTTGTGATTATGCTTGATACAGATTTATCTTGTGTAATACTACCACCAACACACGCTGAGAGTTTAATTTTGGGGGAATAATTGCTGAACAAATCTCAAAATGATAGACGACAGAATAAAATCAGCATTTAAAACATGTTCTCTAGGCGTTACAAAATTAAAACCAGAGCTTTCTTCAGGCAGTCATCATCTTCTACTATTAAACTCACTAATTTTCTGGAAATCCAGTGTTTTTTTTGGATAAATGTGATTCACCAAGAAAATCATGATCATAAGAAGGAACATTGGTCCTAAACGCACAATTGCTGTAAGCCTTCAAAATGGATTTCTGCAAATTTGTTTGATCTAAGCTTACATTATGTCGAACGACTGCCACACCCTTGTACACCAAGTTGACGGCTATGACTTAAACCCCCCCAGAGATAAAAATCCGTCCTTCAACAAGAACAAAAACAGCCCACAACATCCTCCTACACATTACTGCTCTGGGCAACAATTACACTCCTTTCGGATTTTTAAGTCTCCTAATTATTAAATCATCCTCTCTCCTCTGAGTCTCAGGGGATCAGTGGAAAACATGCAGACCATCTGAAAGAATTGAACTAATAAACCGTATGAATGAAGGCTGAACAGCTGGGTTTGAGTGTGGGTAAAAAGAAGTCTTTGCCATCAACCAGAAACGTGTCACAGCTGTTTGGTTTTACTTCCTAAAGGACCAGCGTGAGAACATATGTGGTGATTAGTCTTGATGAACATATGAAGCTAAAAGCAGGGTGAACATTTGTATATAGAAAGTAAAGAGTGAGTGAGAGAGAAAGTATGTCTGTGTATGACAGCTGCCTCTGGTTTCTAAATGTGTTAATCACAGGCATGCTGACGGGTCATAACACAGTCCTGTGTGTGTGTGTGTGTGTGTGTGTGTGTGTGTGTGTGTGTGTGTGTGTACCTTGGTCCCACTGTAGAAGTCATCCTGAATGGCTGCGTTCATGAAACTGTCCTGCATATGCACACTGGTGTCTATTCCGCCCGGCAACACCAGCTTTCCAGAGGCGTCAATCACCTTAGCCCCACCCGGTATCATCAGTTCCTTTCCAACCTGCCACGAAGAGCAAAAATGCACAAATTACACAACTTTATTAACAAGCAGTTAATCACCTCCTCAGCCTGATTCCTAATAACTTTTATAATTAACTTTTATTTAGCACCATCAGGTCAAAAACTTAATATGTCCCATGTGTCTACCGAACAACTGCAAAATGAATGACATTCCCATCAGCCTCAGCCGTAAATGCTAAACTAAGGTGGTGAATATGGTAAAAGTTTAACTTGCTTAACTTCAGCGTGTTAGCATTGTCACTGTGTGTATGTTAGCAGAAGGACTTAAACCAGGTGACAACACCACCATAATTACTCGACTTTCTACATGTGTTTTTAATTAGGAATGCAGTGATACTTAAGCCAAACGTTGGTATCAACCGATATTTGTCTTGTTGACCACTATCAGCCTATTAGCTGACAAGATGACATTCACCGATACTGGCTGCTATTTATCTGATGTGCCATATCAATTTTTTTGCTGGCATATTAATGAGCTACTGGCTCGTGGCATCCTTGCCATCAGTCTATAAGGCTATGTCTAAGGCTGATAGACAATGCCATCATACCATCATGATTTAAAGGCCCCCACCGGAGAGCACAAAAAACTAGTGTGTCCCCTCAGAGTTGCCGTAAGACAGGAGTTGTTGGCATTTGTGACATGACAGAAAATGACAAGAAGTGACGTATTAAACCCTCTCAATTAGGCAAAACTCAATATGCTCCGTTACACTGGTGGCAGCAGTGACTTTTATTTGCAGGGCTGCTTTTAGTATGTTTTTCTCAATCTCTCAGTGTTGTTGTTAATTGCATTAGCTTAGCTTCCTCAATACAGGTAGCCAGCTAACTTTGTTTCAATCCTATGAGGCTAACACGATGTCATCGTCCATCACAATGATTCACTGTGGTTATCGTCATATACAACTCACGCAACCATAGCTATGAAAGTACTGACAAATTCTTCGCATTGAGTAGGTAGGTGTTCCACGGGATAACAAGTCCTTTAAAGCAGTTTACTATTTTTTCAGCAACTTTTTTCCCTTTTCTTTAAAGAAGGTTATATTAAAGGTTGTTTACTGGTTGACTTATATGACCGTATTTGTGCTCTTTTAAAGATGTTGTAATGAAGGGCTGAATTACTTTTATAATCAAGATTTCTTTGTTTCCCTTGCACAACGGTATTGTCCCAAAATTTCTCAATTGGTGCATCCCTATTTTTAACTGTAAAGTTAGACATTTCAGCTGTTAATAGGCTCTGGCTTCACATACATGCTTGAATAGTAAATGCTCACTGCAAAGTAACCATAGTCAGTGCCAACACATACAGCACTTTGCAAGTGAGTGGGAGTATCAAGGAGCTGGAAGAGAAATACCACTCTGCTTTACATTGTAGTGTTATCAACCTACACCTTAGTCATCATTCTTTTAAATATGTTGTATATTATCACCTACTTAATGCCTTAAAAATGATCACTTAACTGGCAAATCAAAATAAACAACCTTATTCACACGTGTCTATGTTTAAGTTCTCCAAACACCGATCCTCTCAACAATACTGTTACTGGAAGGGAAATAAGCTTTCACAAGGTGTGTGAGCTCGACTATCTATGGCAGTGGTGTTTCAGTGGGATTACAGCTGAGCTCTCCAGGTTTCTGAGTCGAATGCATCCTCCTCACATAAACCGATGCTTATTTCCATGACAACGCTCTGTGAGCTAATTATAGCTTTCACTATCATCGTGCAGAGGCCGCAGAGTTCACAGAACAGTCCATTCTCCTCATAATGTATTACTGAGGAATGAGTCACACTAACAGCTGGGGACGCTCTGGACAATGAATGTGCCAGTCAAAGTGTGTGCTTGTCTGTCATGACAGACAAAGAAATATGCTGAGAAAAATAAGGGTATGACTTATGTTTTAATGTGCATGTTATTGTGTGAAAATGTGTGTATTTGTACAGCATGTGTGTGTAAATATGGTCTACCTGCTGAATGATGCCGTTCTCAATGTAGACATCTGCTTCTTGGGTGAAGTCATCATTGACCACCTTCCCTCCCTTGATGAGGATACGCATCGACCCCATGTTGGCAGCCATAGTCCTACCAGAGGAACAAAAAAGACATTTCACTTTAATATTACACTATAAACATGGAGACCATAATGTCAACACTGTTACCACAGAGCTTGAGTTCTGTGCTGGCAGCTTCCTGTCGGAAAAGAAATGGGAAATAACCAAGAAAATGCTGCTGTATGACTCATTTGGCGTGTCTGAGTGGCAGCCCAACTGGAAACCACTTATTTGTGCACTCCTCCCACAAGGCTGTCCAATGTTTCTGTGCAAAAATGATGAATTACATTTTGCCTAACTGTTCCATGTTTTTGTGCAGATTGAGCCTTAAAAAATGGTACTGTTTGAAAGGAGACGGATCAAAATGACAAAAAAAACATCCCTCTTACAAGTAGGTAGATATTTCAGGTAAAAGTCTAATATGTGACTTGTGGCATTGAGTATGTTTCACGGCCTTTGTTGCAGAAATTATGTTGTAATATTCTCTAATAAGAAGTTTTCACTCATTAAAAAACAGATTGGTACGATGCTGCCTCTGATTGCTGAAACATAAGGAGCTAATAATCCATAATTATACCAGATATAATTATCTGTTCATCTTGTTTTCTGCTGAGTAACAGTTTCTGACACATATTCTGTCTTTTCATCTCAGGAGATGGAAAACTTCCTCCAAGCTTTTAGTGTGTCAGCTCGGTCTATGAAATATTAAGTGGCGAGCAGAGGATCCATAATTTACAAATCTATTACAGTATCTGTGGGATTGGAACAGATTCTCAGAGTAGCATGGCCTGACGGAAAGTAGAGGCTTTTTATACCTGCTTACTTGATTGTCTTACCAGCTAAGACAGCTGGGTTTAAAAGACCAATATTTACTGTTTTTCACTCCTGTTTTTAGTGGACAAGTTGGACTCTAATGGATACAACTGTCCAGAGCTGAAACAATTAGGGAATTAAACTGACAAAATAACAATGTTTTCATAATCCGTTTATTTATTGAAACCCACAGTATGTAGTTTCTGTTGCTAGGTTTCTTTCAATCAAAACAATGAAAACAAAATATGTAGTTTGATGACGTTGTGAAGTAACGTGTGATCATGGGGGTTGTGTTTCTTTTTTGGTAAACAACGACCACTATCTGGCGTAACTCAGGCACAAATTTTCAAGGATGAGGTAATGTATTGAAGTTTTACACCTGCTAATTTTAGTCATGTCTGACATTTTTCCCAAGAGTTGTAGCGATGATCATTACCATGAATATAATGATTTCTCTGTGTTTGAACACTGTTGTAGATAAATAGCAAAGGTCTCGTCGATTTTAGACTTTTTAATGGAGTTACATACTGTATTATAAGTAGTTTTTTGGGCAAATATTCCAAACATTATGTTGTTCCAGCTTTTCCAATGGGAGGTTTTACTGGATGAGATACTAAACTGAATATTTGCTGGGTTTGAACTGTTAGCAATTCATCTAAGACATTATCTTGGGCTTTAGAAAACCCTCATTTTTCCAAATCATAGTATAGTATTCAAATCATTAATACTAAAAATAATTGCTGGTTGCAGCCCTACTTCCTATAAATATTTAAAGCAAGATGAATTTCCTAAAGGGCTTCTGATTAAGAAACATGGATCTAATTAACCTAATTTCAGAAATTTTTACTGAAAGTTGCCCAATGAGCACTTTTTAAAATGAATGCCTGGTGGTGTTTGTGGGCATCTATTTTCCCCACCCCCTCCTTTACAAAAGATAATGATAACTTCTGGCAATGGTAATTTCAGGTTGTGTTAGTTACAGTACATGTCGCACACAGCTTATGTACAGACTCCTATTCAGCTAAATGTTGTGGTTTGAGAGTTTCAGACAAGTATTAGCTTCTTGTACTTTCCAATGTTTTGTCTGATGAAATTTTACTTGCAGGTGTGTGTAGGATTTTTGTTAGACTTTCGAGTTTGGATAAATATCTACATATTTCAAAGTAAACTGTACATGAAAAGTGTATTTTTGCAACAAGGATTTTTACCAGGTATTGGTCGAACATGAGATACTTTCAGATGTTTCTTGGGAAAGAAAGCAGCTTGAGCAAATCTAATGGGATCAACAAAAGTGAGAGGTTCCTCTACAAACATCCCTCTGTGTGTATGTGTGTATTCTGCATGGATGGCTGTATGCAATGTGTTTGATGGCAGGATACAATAGCCTCCCAGTCACACAGAATCAACTCAAAGAGATGGAGGAGAATAGAGAGAGGAAGGAAAGGAGAGAGGAGGGGAATGACAGAAGAAAAGAGAACACTGACAGAATAATGAGGAGCTTGAAATTCATACCCCGACCACACAAGGTTGAAATGGGTCCAAAAAGGAGGATAAAAGTTAGCAGAAGTTCTCACTTTAAGAAATACATGAGGCTTTGGATTTCCTGTTGGTCAAGTTATTTTTTAAGTAATGCAAACATACAGTAAATACCAAAATATTGCCTGGTAGAACATATGGTTAGTGCTCCAGTACCAGGCTTCAAGGTATAACTATTTTACTTGCACATTTTGGTGCAACATTTTCATTGGTTGCACTGGTGCACCTATTTATTTAGTAAATAATAAGGTAATTTCTTGTTGCTTGTTAAATGAAGAAAAATGTGCATTTGCACCCTTAATCCAGATTCTTATCATTTACATAACGTATTAAAAAAAATTGAAAATGCATTATTGCGTAGTTGTAAATTTTGCGCTGGTGCACCTAAATGAAAATGGTTAGGTACAGCAGTTCAACCAGTGTAAACAGTTATACTGGAACCCTGAGCACAGTAGAGCTTCAACGTTTGGTCGATTAATTGATTATTTGATTAGTTGATAGAAGAAAATAATTTGCCAATTATGTCAATTTCAAGAAACAAACGTCAAACATTTGTTGGTTCCAGCTTCCTGAATGTATCTGCTTGTTTTTTTTTTTGTTATCACTTATGGGTTCTGGACCTTTTGGTTGAACAAAAGAAGCAATCTGAAGTCATCACTGTGTGTTCTGGGAAATTGTCATGAACATTTTATGGACAAAACGATAAATCGATTAATAATGAAAATAATCGTGAGTTGCGGTCCTTTAGTAGAAATGTATTGACATTTAATTGACACAATTATTGCTCTGAACACAGAAATGTAATGACTGAAATATCTGATTATTAAAGTAGAGAATAATAAAATGTTTGTACTATCTGGCTTTGCTATAAGGCATTCTATAAGCAGTGAGAGAAATCTTTTGGCACGAGATCAGACTCCAGTCTAACTCAGAGAAAACTGATGGGAAAAGACAGGGTGACAAAGAGAAAGAAACAGAAGGGAGGGTGAGGATGAGATGGGTCCACTGATGGAAGAAGAGTAGAAGGGGATGATTGTGTAGAGATGCGGGATAAAGTGATCGTGATAAACTTGGTGGTGGGGTGGGTTGGGGGGGAGGTGCAGTATGGAAGCAGGGCCCTAAAGGCCTGGCAGCCAGAATAAAAGATTGGTTTCCCAGGAGATGGAAACTGGAGTGCTTTCAGTGGAAAAGCCTACAAAGACACACACAAACAAAAACAACTGCATGTCATGGTATGGTGAAGCATACTAAAACACCAAGACTGATTTACCAGCTCGAGTTCTTGATTGAGGTGGATATTAAAAAACTATTTTCCTTCCCTTGATTGGATGATTTTAAATAAACACTCAACCTTCTTAACCTTCTGGCCTTTAATTGTAGTGCCCCCAGCAGGCCAATCAGTGTAACAATTTCTTTATTCTAGACAGTAAAATGTAAAATTGTTTTTGTTGACTCGTATCACACGCTGATGTTCATTTCACATCTTACACAGCTTTTGACCCACTGGAAATGTGTCTGTTCCTATTACTCATCTACTAATCACATAGTCCATCCATTTAATCTGTGGGTTATATAAAAGACCACATTTGATTTTTTGTTACTGTTTCCGAACCCATGCACCTATTAACGTTGATTGCAAATACTTTTAGGATTAAATGTTGAACTGTTATGGTACTGGATTATTACTTTGAATGGTTTCTTTAGACTAAAGGAAAGGAAACAGACAGGAAATATTCCACACACTAGCTGTGAAATGTTTGCTTTGGTTTGAAAAGTCATTTTAGCAGGATGCAGAATATAAAATGGAAGTCGTTTCTTATTCCTACAAGCAGATCTTTGACAGTTGACCCACATTTGATTATTTTGGATGCAGGTGATACTGATGCAGCAAGACCTCTACCCCTTGTACAGCAAGTGAACTGCCACTGTCCAGCCTCACAGATCGACCAGAAACTGACACCATACTGGGAACAGCAGAGGATCACAGTTCCAGTGGGCCAGGTGCCAAATCAAAGGACTGATTGAGTTTGAAATGAGCCTCTCTTGTACAGTAAATACAGACAGACTCACACAATTTCTGGCAAAAATAAAAATGCTTTGGACAAAAGAGATCAACCACTCTTCTTATTGGACAAATGGCATGTAGTGTTTGTTCTGTCTGTCTCGTTTAGTCCCCAGAGTAGTCATGTCAAAAACTTCACCACAGTACAATAGTAAGTAGTAGGCATGTCTACATAAAATTTTGTCCTCTATTACTCGTATTTAAAGGATGAAGCTGCTGTTGTCACTATTTTCCAGTCAGCTCTGTCCAAACCCACACAGCTGACTGACTGACTGTGTGTGGGAATGGGAACGCTGACTAAACAAGACCTCTGCACAGGACAGTAGGAGCTTTGTGTGTCTGTGAGGACTGTAAAGTCTGAGGAAATTAATGTCAACTTATATAATGACATTCTGGACAGTGACACCTTTAATACTGACTAACACACACAGGAAGCCCTTCAGCTGCACAAAGGAAGGAAGCATGAAAACCATAGTGCCCATTGTATGCAGCCAGCAATTGTATGTTGTTGGCTCTAATTATTAATCATTTTAACATGATAAATCAGCATCAATCACAGTCTGATCAGACTGACTGGCTGTCATGAATAATTGATTTAATCTATCTCTAATCTCTAGTGTAGTTTCACTAAATCCAATATTTTCTTCTCCAAAAAGAAGTTTTGTTTGTCCTTACATGGTGTATTCTGAATTAGGAGCACAGACTTTTTACCAAAGAAGTGGGCCAACTTGAAGTAATGTGAGTCGACTTCAGGCGTGATGTGACATGAGGTGACGGAGGAGACGCTACAGGACATAAGGCAACGTGAGGTGTTATGAGGTCCTGTGACGTGATGTGACATGAGACGTGAGGTGTCACGAGGAGTGGTTCGCCGGTCTTTGTCACAGCTACTTATTTGGGTCAGCTTGGTATGTCAGTGCACTTTAAAACAATTTATTGATAAGGAGAAACTTATTTTGATAATCAATTAATCTTTTCAGCCGTTCTTCAAGCAAAAATCTCAAATATTTGCAGATTCCAGCTTCTTAAATGTTAAGATTTGCTGCTTTTCTTTGGGTTTTGTGAGAAAAGAAGCAATTTGAAGATGCCACTGTGGGGTCTGGGAAACTGCAATAGCATTTTTACAATTTTGCATTTTATAGACTAAACAATGAATCAATTAACCATGAAAATAATGGGCAGATCAATCAATATTTAAAATAATTACGAGTTGCAGCCCTAGTGCACTAGGCAATCCAAAGATGACTTTACAACCTAGATGATTTAATGATGACACTGCTTCAGTCAATTGTGTGGCCTCAAAAACTGCATCTAAATATTCAAACTTAAAAGTACAGATCTATTTTAAACTTCTTCAGTGCAGGTCTACAGTGTGTGTATGTGTGCGTGCGTGTTCACTTTCTGCTGTGTCATAGTAGGTATGACAGACAGACAGCCAGAGAGAGAGACACACAGACAAACAGTGCCACACCAGGCAGCATTTCTCACTCACTCTGTGACCAGCTGCCACACACACACACACACACACACACACACACACACACACACGCACACACACGTGCAGTTGCACATGCACAAACACTCATGCTCACAATCACACACACCCAGACACACCCTCTCCATGCAGGCAGTTTTTTTAATGGGGTGTTAATTAATAATGAATGAGGAGCAGCAGGCAGAGTTAGTCCAGACTCCCAAAGTCACATCGTGACAATGTCACGCACACACATAACAACATGGTCATATCTACTCCCAGCCATTTCACAATTTACTATCTAAAACTATTTATCTATCTAAAGTTAATTTTCATGGTCAATTAATCTGTCATGTCTGTTATTTTCTTATTAATCAATTAGTCGTTTGATCTATAAAATGTCAGAAAATGGTAAAAAATGTTGATCAGTGTTTCTCAAAGCCCACAATGACATCCTAAAAATTCTCCACAACCCAAACATATGAAGTTTACTGTCATAGAGGAGTAAAGAAACTTTACAGTTAAGAAGCTGGAATCAGAGGACGCTTTTTTTGTTTTCATAAACAATTTGCCAAACAGATTGATTAATTTAACAGTTGACAACTAATTGATTTCCATAATATAGTTATAACTAAGAGAGGTAAAAGCACTTTGAAAATGTAATCAAAATAAACTGAAACTCTAGACTTTAATTGTAAGTATGTCAAAATATAATTGACAGAGGCAGAGGTGCATCAGAGCCAAAAAAAGGCAAGAGGACTACCAAAACTTCCAGCTCGTGAAAGTGCATGTTTAGAAACAGCATAAATGTGAAATAGTAGCTGCTGACATCCTCAGATGTCTGTTTCTGAACAAGTGCAGGCTACATGTGTGGTATGAAAACGTATGAGTGTGTGTGTGTTGGTGCATGCTGTAAGTGAGAAGAAAGGAGTGGACAGCTGCTGACTCCTGCTTGATGTAGACAGTAATCACCACAGGGAGAGACGGTGTACAGTGTGTATCTGTGTGTGTGTTTATTTGCTTGAATATGTGTTAGCCAGTGTGTGTGAACTGTAGAGTTATTTAAAAAGCAAGAACAAACGTGCATTGACAACTTTACAACCAATTGGTGACAAAAATAGACATTGAACACACACACACACACACACACACACACACACACACACACACACACACACACACACACACACACGATGGTTTAAAGACTTGTGGGTGCTACTGGAGCTTCATGGATGAATAAGCCATTAGTGAATCACACACAGATAAACAACAACAGTGGTCTCATAAATAACTAGGCCATCACTCAGAGGATTAGGGACATCTCTGGCTCTCTGCATGCTCTCTGGTCATGTAAAAATATTTTTTGTGAAAAATGTTTTTATTAATTCATCATTTTCTCTCCTTCACCTTCACTCTCCTCTGAAGAAGTTCTCAAAGAAGAACTTCTTACATTTTTTAATCTGACCTTTGACCTTTCCTTCTGTGCCACCAACAGGCAATATACAATATTGCAAACAGATATCTGATAAATGGCCCCGGAATGTTTTCATTAGCATCAAAAGCTCTTCAACACACTGGATGTAAGATGGTCTTAAACCCCTCCCAGCCACACCTTTCCTGCATCAGAATTTGGGTGTCCACAGCTTTTGTAACTTTCAAAACTGACAAAATGCAATCACGCACACCTCACGTAGCGATTGATAAGTGAGGAGACAAACCAGTTAAAAAAAACAAGCAAACTAATCAGCCAATTATGTTGTTGCACTGGCACGAGCACACAGCTAAAATTCATAACAGTTGAACCAATTTTGAAGCCAGGAAGGAGCAGGTGCTGGCGGACTTCAAATTAGCATCAAGGAGGTGGATATCACACTAATGCACATGATTACCAAGAAAGGTGAGGTTATCTAAGCATTACACAAGGAATATATGATATATAAAATGCAAAATATAAAATGTAATATTTAGTAATATCAGCCTAATATTGAGAAATCTGTATAATCAGCTATTTATTAATATCTGTAAAATTATAGCCGATAAATAGACCCAGAGGCCAAATCACGTTCATTGACTTGCAAGCGCAGCATCTGCACACATTGGGTGGCAGTATGCACCTGTAAAGCTGGCCATGGAGCCATGAAATCAGTCGGTGTCATGAAACTATGTGCATGTGCAGTAGAAGTATATCTGTGGAAAAGGGGTTTTAAACCTATATTTAAATCAGATATGACTGGTTTTATATCCCAGTGACCATTGAAAGTGAAGTTATGTCTCGAGCCCCATTCATTTAGATAAGAGTCTGGTCTTGTTATGAGGAAATAACTGCTCAGGGGCGTTGCCAAGATGGCTGCTGAGTGGCGAAACATGCCGAAAAGGACTTTGGTGCAACACCACGAGTACCTTTGAGGAAAGACTGTCTCAAAGTGTACACCCTGATCCCCATTTGCATGATTCATGGGGTCTCACCCCTGTCTGTGGCAGAAGGCTTTTTTGAGTGTTGGCAATTCAGAACAGCCATGAGTCCTTTTTCCTTCAGATGCGGCCAAACAGCATGTAGTACAATCTAGGTTGTTTCGAGCAAAACTAGGGCTTAGGAAGGACACCAGCATGCCACTCCAAAAATAAGTAAGTAAGTAAGATCTACTCTAAGATCTACTGTACTCTTGTGGTATTTAATGCAACTGTTAATTAAATAGTGTCAATTGTATCCCAGTGTGAATATTGATTCCTTGGTCCTCTGTGGTTTACCCTGCACCAGCTGGCATTCATACATTTTTTATTTAACTATATGATATATGGTTTTGGTGGTCATAGCAGCAGATATAGGATTGGGAATAGTCGATAGACAGAAGGTGGACATTAATTGATTGATTAAGTATAAATTGCCATCCATTTATTATCTAAACCTCTTACTCCCTTATAATTCTGTCCATTCACACCTACAGAAAGAGAAGAGTCCCAGTTACAGCAGCCTAACCTGCATGTCTCTGTACTGTGGGAGGAAACTGACATTGGCAAAGTCTTTCTGGCTCAGTGGATGAACGTGCTGCACATTTATCAAATAAACAAATCAAATATTTTCCAGTTACAACCTCCCAAATGTGAGGATTTGCTTTCTCATCTGCTTCATACTGTTGCAAACTTGTGATGTGCATCCCTATTTATGCAACGCCAATGGAATATACCAAGTGCAGGGAAACAGGTTACATCATCTAATTAGGATGCAATCTAAGATATTCAATTCACTGTGGTGCACTGAGAACCCCCAGAGCCCCTTAAAGCACCCTTGAGGATCCTTAAAACCAAATGATGAAGGCCTCCACACCCCCAGAGGAGGTCTGCATGCAACACCCTCCACACAGAATCCAACAGAAAACAGAGGATTAAATCACCTGTTCTGTTCACATCATGTTCCCAACCACACAAACACGATCATGGCGTGCACACACACACACACACACACACACACACACACACACACACACACCCGTTTGTATGCATGACGACTCCAGATTCCTCTTCATCACCACTATGACTCAATATATTTGGTAGAACCTTTAAACGAATAGCAGACTTACATAACGACCAACACACACACACACACACACACATTACACAGAGACGTATTGCACTGATGGCACGCCGAACACACACACACACACACACACACACACACACACACACCTCACCCATAATTCGTCGCCTAAAG
This sequence comes from Pagrus pagrus, assembly GCF_965226575.1. Taxonomy (NCBI): domain Eukaryota; kingdom Metazoa; phylum Chordata; class Actinopteri; order Spariformes; family Sparidae; genus Pagrus; species Pagrus pagrus. The sequence continues at coordinate 18,397,323 of NC_140200.1, read as the reverse complement.
GCACGCGATGCTAGTTTACAACATACGACCAAATCTTGCGTCTGTCTCTATATTTATGTCAAATTTCATTAAAATGTCATTCAGCAAAGAAATGACTCGAATCGATTGATGTCTATTCACGTGTAAACGCAGAATTACATCATTGCTTGAATGAAAATGTACAATAAAAATACTAAAAAACTCTCTTATGTCAAGCTAACGTTGATTTGCCAAGTGTAAACAGCGGAAATTAACGTTTGAACACTGCGGTTATTAACGTCAGACGACATATAACAGATTTCTAACGGTCTAAATCAGCATATTGATTATAAATTCCTTCACTTCTTGTCAAACAGAAAACATAACCCCTGACATCTTGATTTTACCCACATTTTTTGGCTTCTTACCCTTTTTTTCCAGATTCCCAGATCCTCCTCAGCAGGAGCTTCTCGCCTTTGCCCAGCACTAGCCGAGTGCTCGAGGACAGCTGGCAGAGCGCGAGGCGCAGATGCTTCGATGCCGACAGTCCGGCAGCAGCCAATCAGGAGCCGTTCCAACCTGAGCAACGGAAAAATCCACCAATAGGAGACGAGTTGTGTAGAGCGAAGGGGTCTCCTCTCCTCAGTAGACAGGGGCGTGTCTGCTCCTGCCTCCAGAGACATATGTTGCTTTCAAGGCTGTCGGAAATAATGCGGTTAGTACCAGATGAGCTGATTTGACAAATTGTGGATGTTTTTAATATATTTTATTTTTCAATTTAATCAGCAAGTTATAGGTTAATGTGAATGTAAACTATAAACCCAAGTCATCATAGATCATTTCTGTATGTACGGAGAAACTATGTATTATTGTAGCCTAATAAAAATGTTGATATTGAAAGTTAAATCATAATTTTGGACAATGGTTGACTGATCTCAACATAAAGTCTATTTATAGCTGTCTTATAGCTCTCTATTATATCATACAACCATCTTCAGCAGATCAAGTTGCCCATTACACAATTATTAAGATATTCTTATTCATATATAATAATTCAGAATAGCTCGTCATGGACCCTGTGGTGACATTGACAACTATGAATACATTATTCTTTACATCATTAAGACCTCATTTAGAATTTCACTTCTTGACTCATTAGTTCTGTACATGTATACTATATTTCCATTAATATATATAGTGTAAGATCTAGTCATGTATACAGTGTAGATAGCTTTTTCTTTATCTATTTTAAACATTAGAATTATTTAATTAAAATAGCTCCTTTTCTGTCTTTCTAATCTCCTTTATCTGCCCTTGTGCTGCGCTAACATCTATACAATGTATATAGCTTTTTGTTCTTTTATTCTTTTTATTTAATTTTTTTTTTTTTTAACCTTTTTGTTTGCCTCTTGTGCTGCTACATGTAAATTTCCTAAAGGGTGCCAATAAAATATTATCTCATAATTAGACAACAGAATTTCATAAAAAATATATCAATACATATTGTCCAGCTATACCACTGCCCAAGTTTTCATAGAAAACAACGTTTTCTGTAAACTTAATCAAATAAATATGAACCTCTTTCACTTAATGGGTTAAAAAAGAACAAAAAACGAATTTCAAGCCAGGTGGCTAAAATTAGTTGAATACACCCTCCACTAACCCTGCACAAGACACTAGAAAACATTGAATTTCCCACTGATATTTAATCTTCCAAGATGCAAACTGATGAAAACATCAATCAGCCTACGCCCTCACATCTACTCAATATTGCTCTTCTGCAGCATCACAGCATAAAAGCTGCACTCACTGATCTCTGAGATGAAACACAAATCCTCAAACCTCCAGTTTGGTATTATTCCTAACCCCCGTGCACTGCCACTCAGAGGGGCTTACAAGCAGCACTTGAAGGCGACAATATGGGGTTTGAAGGACCACAGTATGGAGACAGTGTGCTACTCCTTGGCAGCATCGGTGGCTGGTGCTGGTGGGATTAAGGAGGTGAGAGAAGCGTGAACAACAGCTTATTACAGGTGTCAATAAATGAATAATTTACTGTCCGCAGATGAAAAGTCACAGCATTTCTGGCCAGCATTAGATCGAGGGCTGATGACTTACTTAATATTATTTGTATGATACATGATAAATAATTTGTGTCTTTGTATGCAGACTATTACCTTGTAGGGAACTTGCAATAGACAATAAGCCCTTCATGATGAGACTTTATAACTATTGCAGACAATATTTAAATCACATTTTTTTTTGACCTTGAAATAATTAACGATGGACATTTATACCCAGACTTAATCCATCATAAGGACGTTAGGGCTCACTGACACCTAGGAATACATGATTATAGCCTTTAACACCCTGGTAGCTGAGTAAAACATTATATGTATAGTACCTGTACTGTACTCATGGATTGTCTGTTTTGTGAGAAATGCAGCAACTCCAGACATTCCAGCTCCTAAAGTAAAGGATGAATTTGTGGTATAAAGTTTTAAACATATTTCAATCCATTCTATTCTTCAAGACACTGAAAACACTAGGCATTTACCTTCTTTAAACACACGTCATAACTTTAAAGACAACAGACATATACTGACATTAAGGGAGTAACAATTTTGACTTCTAAATCAATGTTTTAGTTGTGTAAAAATAGCCAGTTTTTGGTGTTGTCGGCAGGCTCCTGCTGTCCTTGACAAACTCTCACAAGTCAACAAACTGTCACTTGCAAGAGTTTGATCTGTTCTGCAGGCACACTAACAACAGACGAGGAAAATTGCTGAGTGTTATTGCGTTGCGATGTCAGCAAGTTTTTGCAGGGCCTCAACAGACAGGGAAGAAACAGTTAAAAGTGCAGTATGTAAGACAGTTGATTGTTGAGTCTCATTCCTAGGTCATCAAATACTGACCCAGCCCAACCCACCGACCCAAAGTGTCAGTATTCAATGATCAAGGAAACCTAAAGCAAACCCCCCCAAAAACCAGACTGTTATGGAGAATGTAATGGTTGTACATCTCATATGGTCTGAGGAGAACTTTAGATAAATTTCAGTCTCTTCCCTTGCAAATATTGGACATTAAATCGCTGGGTACATTAATATGTTGCACTAGAAGCAAAAAAAGGACATGAAAACTTCAGTATTTGACGACCTGGGAATGATCCTCAACAATCAACTGCTGCTTTTCCCACCTTTAAATAAGCTGTTAAAAAAGAAATTAGAATGTTGTCTTATATCTGAGCAGTCACACCCTTAAACATAAAGGAAGATAACACAGAAGATCACAAGAAACAGTCTTTTTATTCACGTTTCATTTCTTACATTGTTCAAGTACAAAGTTAAAATGCCTTTTTAATTAGTTCATATTCATACAAGAGTAAAATAATAATAGTGCCTTTTCATTACTACGACAAACTTAAATACAGTCATTGTAAAGACAAACTCGATTTATACTCCTAACAATATATTTTTCTTATTTTCAGATAAAATTTTAGCACCTTTTGAAACACCACTAGGTCCTCCTTTTCCTAAAAGCTCATCTTTCATTTAGTCCATGAGATGAGTGTCTGAATGCGCCACAGCATTGTATTTGTAGGTGTTTGTGTGTGTGTGTTTGTGTCTCTGCGTCTTAGCGTCGTCCGCTCTGTGTGTTAATAATAGCAGTGTTTTGTGTGTATGTGTTAATAAGTGTGTCAGTGTTGAACACAACGCGTCACTCAGACTGAAAGCTGTCGATAGGCGAACAGAAACATCATCACCGTGTCACCCGTCATTTCAAAACGTCAAACCCATTCCTCTCGCTTATGTCCCACTGCACTCTCAAACAGAGACGTGTTGAAATAACACTGCTCGACAACAACCATATGACCTCCTGACCAGTGGTTTCCAATGTTTTTGGCTTTTGAGCCTTTAAAATCAAGTCAGTTGTCAAACTTATTATTTCAAGAGCTTCAACTTCTTACAGTGTTTGATATTATTGTTTTCAGTCATCTGATCTTCATCTTACCAAACATCTCACAAAGATCTTTTAAGTCCGACAGAACATATTTTAAATATACTTAAAGGTCCAGTGTGTAGGATTTAATGGCGTCAAGTGGTGTGGTTTCAGACTGCCCCTTTCCGTGTTGTTTATTGTTTTTGTTTATTGACTTTCAGCATTATCAAAGGGTCATAAAGACAAATGTTATTAAAAACACTGAATTATATTTGCAGTTACAATTAAACATCAGTTGTAAATAGACCAAAGAATTTACAATAGACTAATAACGCTGTTAATTTTTAAGAAATGAACAATTATCTAAACTAAGATCTAATACAGCACATATATGAAATCTAAAATCCATGTCATCTAGGAGCCTTATGAGTATTTCTGTCAATAAATCCTCCCAAATCCTACACACTGGACCTTTAAATCTCACATTTTTTGTATCTATTACATAACAACAGTGGCCTTTTTGGCTATGACTTCTTAAAGTAAAGAAATGCTTTACTGCTGATGCCATTTGCGCAACCAAAGAGTGATTTTTGCTGGTTGTAATTTTCTCCTTGAGAGGATTTTAAGGCCACAACGAGGTCAGATTATCTAATATTCACCAAAACAAAAAAGCCGCTGAACAATTTTCCGTGACAGATTTGTTTCTTCTGCCCTTTAATCTCCTTCTGAACACTCACAGTTATGTAACAATCATTGTTACAACTTTATATATAGTACATTGTTTTATTTTAACGTGCAAATGAAGGAAAGCAACCAAACATTTTAACTGAAGCTTTTCCTTCTCAGATTGTTGAATTTACATGATTTTTTGAAGTGGGGAGGGGTGAAGCTGAAACATAAACAATGTGTCAATCAATTGGTTTGTCGATGACAGAAAATGCAAAAACAAATTTGATGACTGATTGATTGTTGTAAAATTTCTGGTTCCAGCTTCTCAAATGTGAGAATCTTTTGGGCTTCAGTCTTCTGTGACAGTAAACTAAAAATCTTTGAGTTTTGGACTGACTTTTGACTTAAACAAATATTTTTCACTGTTTGCCAGTTTTTTAGACTAAACAATGAACCAAGAAAATAATCAGCTGAAGAAAATAATCGTTACTTACAACCTTAAAGTTTCTGTTGGTAAGAAAGTACATTTTCGAGTCTCATTCCCAACTCGTCAAATACTGACGCTTTTGGATGGTGGCCAACCCGACCTACAATCCCAAAGTATTACTATCTTACCACCAGGAGCTTTACATAAAACAGTCTCAATATTTCACAAGAAAGTTTAATTTTGTGTTGCAGACTTTTCTATTTTCTTGGTTTTGATGATCTTCTGGTCAGGAGGTCCTGATCAAAACTTTGGGAGCCACTGGAAAGTTTGGATTTTGCTGGTCATGACTTCACCCGCCTCTTCCTCCTCTTTTACAACTCTGCACTTGGTGTTATGTCAACCCGCTCTTGTTTGAAAGTGTCCTTTAGCTCGTCGTCTTAACAATTTCTTCTGGCATCCTTGGGTACAATAGAACAAGTCACTATACTAACTGTAATATATGCTTTCTCTAGCCTCTCTCTCTCCTCTCTAGGCTGAGACTGAACTGAACTGAGCACCAACCTGGAACAGTACACACACACAATAACAGATTATTATTGTAATTATTATTACCATTATTATTATGATCATTACTCCCTAATCTAACATGGAATCGGAGATTACACTGACTGACTGACATGCAGCACCTGGGGGTCGGGGAGTGGGGTGGGGGGTTTGGGAGCACCAAACGACGCAGGGTGATGATGTCACACCCAGCAGCGCCGTGGGAGGCCTGATGGCAACAGGCGGCCGGCAAAAACACAGTGTGTATGCACATGTGTGTGTGTGTTGATGTTTGTAGCGAAAGGAGTTCAGAGAAGCACTGTGTTGTGTGTCTGTGTGTGTGTGTTTGTAACCTGCAAGAGCACTGTAAAAAAGAGCAGAGTTTAAAAAGCACCTGAAGGTTGGTTGTATAAACGGAGAGTAAACATGATGGAAAAAACTTTGAACCTGCTGGTTTATTGTTGGTTTTTTGTTGCTGTTTGTGCACTATGTGTGTCTGTATAGACTGCATGTGTCCAGTTGTTCGCTGGTATCTGAGGAAGGTCAGAGGATCGGAAGGCTTCCTGGAAAAAGTTGGTCGTCTGAGGACCAAAAGCACCAGACTGAACGGGGTGTTTTCTCAAAAGACAGCCCTGTCTAAATAAAACATCAGTCTGTTGGGACGTTCACACAAACTGTCTGTGTGTATGATCGTTTTGGTAACATTTTTATTTGAATTTACTTGCTTAAAGTTATTCAAGGTCACAGCGCAGCTGAGTTGATCCCAGCATGCATTGGGCGAAAGGCAGAAGAAGCACCCAAGACAGGAGGTACAATCGGTAGTATCGTTATTTATACAGGGCGATCTGTTTCAGTCGTAGGATGTATAAACCAGCATAGTGTCTATAGATTAAAGGTCTGGTTTCAGTGGATGTCACTGCAGTAACTTGTGGACATTTTGGATCCCTATGGAGCAAAGTAGGAGCGTTAACTGCAAGATTTTCACCAGATGAGAAATGGCAACACTGGAGCTGACACACAAGAAAAGCTGCGTAATATATGAAAGGGATCAGGTTTAATATCCCCCACTGACTTTCTTTCACTTTACATGCTGCTGTGAACAAGACACTGAACTCCTCATGAGTCCACTGGTGTTTTAGTTTTAATGTTTCTCAGAGGCAGTGCTGCTCTGGAGGTACAAATAATCTCACTGGAGGAATTAAAACTTGATGTGTGTGTGCAACAATATTATATCGTTATTATCACGATATGAGACTAAATATCGTCCTTGATTTTGGAAATCGTTAAATGGCGATGTGACATAAGTGTTGTCTTTTCCTGGTTTTAAAGGCTGCATTACAGTAGAGTGATTTTTTTTTTTCCAAAACAAAACCAATAAAACAAAGGGTATGTATTTGATAATATAACATTAAGTTGCAATCTTCAATCCCTTAACAGGGGGCATATTACGTAAAACTCATTTTTCAGTGCTTGTGCACAAACATTTGGGTATCTACCAACTCACCAATTGTGAAATAAAACATCCCAGTCAGTTTTTTGTGGGACTCGTTCAGATTATGGCCTCATTTTAATAATACTGGCCCCAGTCTGAATATTTCCAGCAATGGCTTTGAAACTACCTGTACATGGACCACTAGTGCTAGCATTATGTCAGCTGCTCTGTTGTTAGCTGCACAGTTTTAACGAGGGACCACGGCATTTCAGCATTTGAAAGCGTGGAACCACAGCATATGTTAACAAGACGAGGGCCGGTACAAAGCTAAGAGCTAAACATGGGAGCTGCTCTGTTGTTGGCTGCAAGAATCGACACAAATGTCTTCATCTAATCCCATCTGAGGATGTCACGACCCAGTGGATTAACTTTATTTTTGCTGGAAATATAAAGAAAAACTCAAACTATAACAAAAATTGGAAGGTCTTAGAGGGTCACTCACTGCCTTAGCTTTAGAGACAGAGCATGATACATCCCACACAATGAAAGCTGCTCTCATGATGGGTACAAACAAGCTAAGCCACACCAAAGTTACCAAGCTACATAGAAAGATGACATCATATCATCATGTCACAGTACACCTGTTGTAAAGTACACCAACATAGTGACCACTGGAGGCTTAAAATAGTGTTGCTGTTCACTGCCAGCTTAATGAAATGATTCCACTAAGGAGGCCAATTTTTGGTACAGTATATGACATCTATCTATAATTATTCAAGTGACAGACAATACAATTCCACTTTTGCATCATTACGATGAACATCACAGTCATTTGAGCAACAGTTTACAGTAGTCCATGCAATACAAGAGCACTTTTACGAATGTTATTAAGTGAGTATTGCATGAGGAAATAAATCCATTCTTAAAATGCTACTAGTGTACAGTATATCACAGCATATTCACCAAAGCATTAGCTAAACTTATTGTACAATCATTGTCTAAAATATTGCAAAAGCCACCAGGAAATAATCCAAACAGTATACGTTTTTTTAAAAGCACACAAAAGGACTGTTGTCTGGAAACCTAAAAGTGGATGTAGTCCCTGACAATGTGGAGACATGCAGTGACTTTCTATATTTTCATATATATTTAGGAATTTATCACTTTTTTTCAAATCCAGTGACAGCTAAAACTAGCTTAGTGGAACACAAAGGATTGTTTTACCCTAACATGAGTGTTTCCTTGTAATGCAGTGTCTGTATTCTGGTTTGTTTGCCCACTAGAGGGGGCTTTAGACACTGAAGATGTAAACTGTTGCGAGGCTTTTCATTATGATCTTGTCCGCTGACTTTACTAAAAAACGTGCAAAAAGACGCCTTGTCTCTTATTTCTTTTGACAAATTAGTCTTGTTTTAAAAGATTTTAAAAGCAATTATATTATTAGATTATAGTTACATCGTCAAGGATTGCTTGGTTACTTTTTGATAATGTCTTTAAAATATGGCTATTTTTTTAACTGCATCCCTCATGTTGTAGAATAATGCTAATTTGATTTGACAAAATTTAAATACTAACTACATAAAATGCATTTTATGTGCCTTGAAAATGGTTTGAGATGTTTTATTATACGTGGAACTAAGATTTCTGTAGTTCTGTCCATTTTTTTAGTGTAATCGTTTGATTTTAAAGTAATCCAAAAGTGACAGTAACTGACAACACTTCAGTATAATCAACCCGGATACAAATAGGCACTATGCAGATGCAGAATGACGCATATAAATGAACAAGAAATATAACCACGAACTTCTCCATTCCTAAAAATTCACTCCTTTATTTCTGTTTTTCATATTGCAGCCATCGCTGACAACTACAGCTGGGTATCGCCACTGATTTCCTGAATCGATTTGATTCCAATTTTTTGGTTACACTACCAAACTAGCTTGGAGAGAGACTTGGAGAGAAACATTTTAAAATTGGGACCCTCCTCTACCTGGTGCACCATTAAAAATGTAAATGTTTACATTAAGATTGAACTAAATGTTTTTTGAAGACTTGTGATTACAGTCTGCCTATGGAGAAATAAATGGGATATCATTCTGATTTTAGCATGTAAATTATTAAAAATGCTGTTGTGAAAGAAGAAGAAAGTAAGAAAAGAAGTAGCAAAGAAAACAAAGAAAAAAATAAGAAAAAATCAGAAACCTATGTTGAGTTTGAGTTTAAGAGGTTTCATTCATCAATTCTTTACACGCCACACAAAGTCATCTTCATCAGGGGCAGATAAATAACAACCTAATGTTGGTGTTATTTTTTCAGCCCACTGAGTTTCAACTCAACAACTAAAACCACTTGTACCTCCAAAGCAGCTTTTACAACGTGATTAAATTGTAGTCACATTAAAAATCTCTTCATGCGACTCTATCTGAACCATTTTGCCTTGTGTTTCCTTTTGGACGCTCCCTTTGCACACTATCGCTATATCTGACAAAGAAAATAGGTATTAAGAATTCACCTATCTTACCTGGTGTTGCCTCCACCCGTCTGTAAGCATTTGGTTTGACTCTTTTAGGGACACAAAACTGTAGCGACTGAAACAACCAGAGACCGTTCAGTCTTAGAGAGCACCAAAAACTTTAAAAGTGTTGTATTAAAGTGGCACCATTTGGACTGCCTGACCAGCACCATGAGCGTTAACTGGTGTGTGTGTGAGTGTGTGTGTGTGTGTCTGTGTGTGTGTGTGTTTGTATATTTGTGTTCATTGCACTGTAAAACACCACTGTCACTATGCATGAATACAGTTAGGTGTTAGAGGGGTTCGTTGGTGTGTTGATGTATTCAGAGTTGTTAAAAACAGAAAGCCCGGGTATCTTTGTTGGTTTTGCACCCCCTGGAGGTTTGGAACTCCAGCTGCTATGACACAGTAAAGCCAGAAGACACCAGTTTCAAGGTCGGACAGGAAGTTTGTGTGTGAACAAATACAGTACAGAGACCCTGCACCAGTGTGTGTGGTTGTGTGTGTGTGTGTGTGTGTGTGTGTGTGTGTGTGTGTGTGTGTGTGTGTGTGTGTGTGTGTGTGTGTGTGTGTAAATCAGCAAGGTAGCACCAGGGGACTAAGGTCAGCCAGTGGTCTACACGGGATCTAGGGAAGCAGTCCTTTACAGCGTGTGTATTTATGTGTGTATGTCCGGTCATCTGTGTCATCCAACCTTCATGTACCCGCTGTATACTGTTGTAATGTGTGAATATGTGTGTGTGAGACAGAGAGAGAGAGTTGGTGGTGTGTGTGACTAGTTGCAGGCGAAGTACTCCTTGAGCGGGGCGAAGAGGTGCCTGATGACGGGGACGCTCCAGGAACGTCCAAGCAGCCTTTGCCTGGCCAGACGACTCATGTTGGACACGTCGGTGTAGTGGACAGGGAAACCAAACACCCTGGAGACACACAGGACAATTATCAGAATTTAGAATCACAATCAGAACCGGCTTTATTGACCAAATATGTGTACACAGACAGGGCATCTGACTCTGCTTCTTCATTGCACTCACACAGGAGTATACATAATAGCTGAACAAATAGAGGGAAAGAGTAGACAGGACTGTGATGTACAAAACAACTAGTCAATTAATCAACAGCAGACTTACAGGAAGTTAATCAGCAACGGTTATAATTAGGGGTTGACCAATGTTGCTTTTTCAGGGCCGATACTGATTATTAGAAATCAGGGAGACTAAAAAACAATATTTTGGACCAATACTTATTGGCAGTAAAAATTAAAATCTCTGTGCCAAAGTCAAAGTAGCACATTTTTTAATTAGTTTATTTTAGTTTAACGATAAACAGAAAACGCTGAATATCAACCCAATAATTGTCCAGCACTGATAATTGGTCTACCCGTAGTTATAATACTCGATCAATCATTTATTTTTCAAGCAAAAATGTCAAATACTTTCAAATATGAGGATTCACTGTATCGTTGTAAATGTTTTGTAAATATTTTTGGTATTTTTAGGATGTCTTCAAAAAGCAATCTGAAGACATCATTTTGGATGCAGAATTGTGACAGGAATTCCTCACTATTTTCTGATGTTTTAAAGAGGTGTTTTATCAGTTGCTTCATAAATGAGGGGTCTATAAAGGGACTGAGGTGGCACACACAGAGGAAGAACACACTGAAAAAACATACATATAACAAATTGTCACCTAATTAACAGACATAATTGAGTACTACAATGTCATGCAAACAAAGTAGCTGTGGTAGATTAGAAACACAAATAAACTTCACAAAACAAGCCAGAAATACACTCATATTCATCAGTTTCATTTGTGAACATGCACACAAAGTCAAATTAGAGGGACACACACAAGAGAAGACACACACACACACACACGCACACAAACACACACCACTGTACCTTTCCATCTCGGTACACCAGAGGATGTCCTCCTTGTTGTCCATGAAGACGGGGAAATGCTCGTCTTTCCCCTGCTTCACAGAGTTGGAGCGTGTCGTTATCGTACGCAACTTCTCAAACTGGAATTAACATCCAGAACCAATCACACACACAAAAAACACACAAACACAGACAGACACACACACACAAATCCTTATTTAATCCTACAGCTAGCCTCCTTTTGTACAGCAGCTTTCTATGATACAATTGCAGTAAGACTAGAGTCATCGTTTAAAGGGTTGACTGACTTTTTCTCTTGTTTGTAGAGCAAAAGTTTAACAGTAGATGCAGGAAAATGCAGTGAAAATGGATGTTAAAGACATATTTCTGCAGAATTAGAAGGAAATGCCTCTGTTATAGTGTAAATCTATACTCAAAGGAGAAATACATAGTTCAGACTTCCTGTTTTTCAATTGACATACATTAACCAGACATTAACTTTTAGGTGCTGCATGCTCATCCGTTCATTATTTGACACCACTGACAGTGATCATTGGCCATTTTCCAAACTTCAAAAAGTCAGTTTTTCTATCCATCACATACTGTAGAAAGTAACATTAAATTCTTTCCACATTTGGCTTTACTTTCCAAACTTGTGTCCAACCCTCACCACTAATCATGAAGTTAGATACCACATGGTAATAAGCACAGACATACACAAACATACACGCACTCACAGGGGGGGATACCTTGGCTGTACGTCCGTGCTCAAGGCACTCCTGTAGGTCAAGTTTGTCATTCGTCATGGGAGTCAAAGGTCTGTAATAAATAAAAGGTGATAAAAAAGTTAGAATAGTGACGTAAACGAGAGTGAGCTGATTGTTACTATGGTGTTTGTGTGTTTGTTTCACCTGGACATGCCTGGCAGGTTTCCCCAGAAATAACGAGCGCGGTGGGCGGCAGAGACCTCCTTGGCATCGATCATCACTGGGTTACACTGAAGAGGAACAGCAGGGTCACTTCCTGTTTCACTTAATATGAACATCTATCTGAAGAAGAGACTCATACTGTACCGTAGGTCTGTGTAAATCATACTTTATCTTACTGATGCAAAACCCTGCAAGTTTGTCAAGATGTTTTTTAGTCAGTCAGCATAAGTGAACAACATCTAACCTGATAATTAACTGAATCAAAGTGTAAAACACATCGGGGCTGTACTGATTGTCATTTCATTCAACATTCAAAGCTTCCATAGTAGGTCGTCAAATGTTATGATGTCATCAACCAAAAATACTCAATTTCTCATTTCTGCTTGGCCAACCTGTTAATACAGGTGTGTGTCTCCCTTTGTGTGTGGCAAGCAGAGCATCAGCAAAGCTATTTGACTGCATTGAAAAAGTTTACTTTGAAAGGCTAAACACCAATAAATATGGATCAAAGCTGATTACATTAGCTTAATGTTGTACATTTTGGATCTTTATTCAATCAATTTTTAATTCTGGGTTTTACTACTCAGTGTAGTTGGAAATGTTTGAGTCACGCGAGTCAGGAACAATCCTACGCAGCCAGCCACCAATCTAATCCTACAAACAGTATTGTTAATTCTGCAACTAACAAAAGACCTGCACAGCATTCAAATGTTGATTTAGCGTATGAACGTCAACGTTTAAATGCAGCTTAAATGCGGCTGAACAGCCTTAAAATACATTATACTCAAGTGCTCTTGTTATCTGTTTCGCTTGCTGTCTGTACTAATTAGGTTGCTGTAGAGAGCATCTTAAGTATGTAAAGCAATCAATCTACTGTATAGTCAAAATATATTATAGTAAGTGGGAGGTTAATCTTTCCTGACACAACATTAAATCTTCTCATGCTTCAGTCCTCCCTCACTGGGTAAATGTATGTAAATGAATGGAATCTGTTTTCATGTCTATGTGTTTTGAAACTAAATTTAGCCGGTGTGTTCATGATACCTCTAGAAAGCGGGAGATGTCCCGTTTGTCGCTGACTCCCATAGCGACCACGTTCTCAAACAGCCAGAAGAATGGCCGATCGTCGCCCGGCTTCGGTCGAGCCTCGTGCAGCAGGCGGTAAAACTCGAAAAACAACCGGCCGGTTCCCTCTGCGGGAGGAGAGATGAGACAATCGTCAGTGACTCTCAGCATTTTTGATCTTTAACATTAAAAGGAATGTATCTCAAATTGTACTTGTTCCCTTCTGGTTATTTATTCTAGTTTAATTCATTCATTATTTTTATAGCCTTTTACCGTAAAGGCCTTTTCTTGCAGGGTTGACTATGGAGAGGTCGTTGCAGGGACTTCCTCCTATCACCAGGTCAAATGGCCCCCACTCTTCGATCTAACAACACAACGAGAGTTAACTTAAGCACCAGGAGGACGGGTTAAGGAGCAGTTTAGTGAAGAAATAAGACATAAATACAATTATTCTGCAAAGAGGAATGGTACTTACATGTTTGTGTGTTACGTTGCGAACATCGCCCACGTACATGATGCGGCCGTGGTGTCGAACCATACCGACAGTGATGGAGTCTTCACACACCTCTGAGGCCACGTACTTGTCGACCTGGATGCCCAAATCCTTCAGCACCAACAGACCTGAGTGCATGATCACATAATTATTTGTCATTACAGCTGCGTTGTAGTGGTGGCCTAAATGTCTGTGTAAACCTTCACGCCAATCCATCAAATAAGTGTTGAGAAAAAAATACTGGATCAACTGTGTACCTGTGGCAATGCCGTCAAACAGGGAGAGAACTCTGATTGGTTTCCTCTTCTCTGCTGCCACTGGAGTATACAACTTGGCCGGCTCCTAAAGGAGAGTTAAAAGAGGAAGAGACATTGATGAGAACACGAGAGAGCGCAGAGGGAACAGCAGCACATAAGCCACCAGCTTCATTTACAAGGATGAGCCGGTGTTTCCGGTGATTCTGGCTTAAAAGCATCAATAATTGAATGTGAACGTGGTCTGTTTTGATGTGTTTTAGCTTCATGGATCATTTAAATTTGACAAGCCCCGGAGCAGAAGTCCCACTGAACACCAGGCACTGATGTTTAACTGTGATGAATTTTTCAAGCAGGGTTAGAATTTGATATTAGACGGTCAACATATCAAATTTACTGCACCTAATTGACTTAAAGTGTGTTGTCTGGACTGAGGTGGAATGATTGAGTTCGGATAGCTGTTACAACGATCAGTGTTGATGTCATGGATAGTTATAGAAGGAGTAGGGGTGTAGTTCAGTACAGGAGGACAGGTAGATAGAGAAGTTGTAGAGTCTGCAATGTGTCACCAGAGATGTAAGGTGGAGAATAATAGATGGATACATTAACAAATGAATAAAATGACCGCTACAGAATACAGAATTGTATTCTCAAGTCTTTAATCAATATTTCACTTGAATATGTAAATGTTATGCTACTTTATGGGTCTACTCTGCTACATTTAGATGCAAATATTGGACACTTGACTTGATTTATTTGACAGCTTAAGTTAATAGATTCTTAAATCAACTAATAAATTAGCCTATATTACAGAAAGGTCTATCCAGCAGTATATAAAGTCACTGAAATATGCTCCACTTTTACCCTCTGCAACATTTAAAAGATGAATTTATGCTGATCTAATTATAATCCAGTAATATTATATATATGATTCTGAAATGGGCCATTCTGCATAATGTGTACTTTTGTGGCGGTACTGGTGGGAAAATGCCAGAGAACCTGTCCCAAACCACATGGAAATATATATCATCTTTCTATCGTTTTACTCCATTAACTGCTCTGTCCATTTATCTGTTTTTAATTCCTCTCATGTGATGTCTTTTTTCTTCTGTCCTTTACTGCTTTTATTTGTTTATTTTTAATCTATTTATTATCATTTTTTCTTTTTACTGCCCGTAATCTTTTTATCTGTTCTTACTTCCCTGAAGTGATGCTGTCTTTATATCGCCCTTTATCGATTTTATTATTTGTCTGTATTTTTGCATTGCTCATTCTGTTTCTGTGATTTTGCCTGTTTTTGACTCATATTGTCCTTTTGTGTTTTTACATTTTCTGTTCTGCCTTATTGTTTTAACTTGGCTAAGACTTGGCTTCCTTGTGTTTGGCTTCACTGTTGACTGTTTATTCTGTAATATTGCCTTCCTGAGTTTCCTGCTATTGCTTGTTTGGCAAAGAACTTTGTAGACTCTGCTTTAAAAGGTGCTATATAAAAAAAAATAATGAAAAAATGCCTCTTCAGGGAAAAATGCAAAAGTTGTCACAATGAAATAAAATGGAAAACAAACGTAAGGTGTATAAAGGGGCCCGGGTGTTGAGGGGTTCAGTGAGATTGAAAGAAACCTCAATGTCCCAGGCTGTTGTGACACCAGCCATTCTCTGGCACAAATAGCACTATGCATGTCCCTAATGCAGGAAGCCTAACTGAATATTGACCTTTAAAAATGACTCTACAAGGTTGCAGAATTCTCAAAACTTCCCTCAACTGGAAAGAAAAAGACATGAAAGAAATCCAAACAAGCATACATGAATTACAGTTTCTGGTTGACAGTCTGTTTGGATGAGGTCAGCAATGTTTCAGACTGAGCTTGATGTGTGATTCCCCACCTCTCTTAAGCATTCACATAAGGGCGTCATTAAACTCTGATTGGCTAAAATGGGAATGCCCCAAACTGCTCTCACTCATTAATTAGGAGCCAGCCTCCACTCCCTGTACAACAGGTGATCTGAATTTTCTGAAATCAATCCAAATCAAGAGGAATTTCGACAGTCAAAAGTCAGACAATTTTACTGTTGGTACATTTATAGACAGTATTTTGATGCTTCTGTACTTTTACTTGAGAAAGATACTTTTACATAATTTATACAAAAGATCTGAATACTTCTTCCACCACTGGAATTCCCTCTCTCTACTTGTGTGTCTTTTTAAACACTAAAAAAACTTATAACAGTGCATGCGGTGCCGGAAAAATCTGAAAAATGAGTTATAACTGGTGAAATTTACACAGATGTCCCCTTAAGTCAGAAGGTCGGCGAAAATGTAGCTACACGACCAACTGACTTTGACGTCATATACTGTACGCAGAAACATGGCGGAGGAAATAAATGTTTAGTTGATGTTAAAAAACTTAAATTAATAAACATACTCCATATACTTTTTTCGCTGACATGTAGTTTGTAATGTGGTATTAAGTTGTCATGGTTAGTTGCTGTCCACTTATGATAACAAGTCAGGTTGGGCAGTGTTTTAGTGGTTTAAACGTGCACTATGTCGTTTTGAGCAATACATCTTAATCAGAAGAACACTGACTTATTTTTTTTTATGCCTAAACAAACTAAATTAACAAACTCTCTTTGTTTTTGTGACTGAATAAACAAACATCAATTGTGATGTATGAAATTGTGTTGTCCTTAAAGGTGAACACTGTTCATACTGTTTTACTTTGTTTTTATCTAGCTTCAAACTGTGTTCTGCGGACCTTATTTTGCTCTGAGAACAGCTTGTTTATTCAGTTATGGAAAAAAAAATATTATTCTGAGCATTACAATAATGCTACCTATATTATACCTAAATATTAAAATTCTGAGTTTGAATTTCTTCTCCAAAACTACATAGTGCCCCTTTAAGGGAATGAACTGGTGGAGGAACAAGTCTGGGATGAAATCGCTCTGTAATACAACACAACTATTACTTTTATGATCATGACCATTATTAATTCTGTTTTATGTATGAAGAACAGAAAAGAAACACATGGAAACACTTACAAATTCTTGTTCATGGTTGTTGGCGAAGAAATGCTGTAGTCTGCAGGGCCAGTCATCCCGTCGCCGCAGTAACCCGTAGGTGTTCCGGGGGCCGCACATGTAGCAGTTCCAGGGGTCTTCTTTGATGGCCGCCGCCGCCGAGCCAGCTCCTACCAACAGATCCACGCACTCCACGCAGAAACACCTGCATACACACATACACACTCATTTTAAGGTAACTAAAACACAATTCTTAGTTTCAGGTGATTATAAACCAATGAAAAGAATAATGTTTAAATTATTAGAATAATTCTGAATATTTTATTGCATTTCTGCTGACAGATTGCCCTTAATTCTACAAACTGGACCTTTAAGTCAGCTTTTGGACACATGGTATTTTTACACTGTGGTACTGTGGTAAATCTGAATTCTTCTTCCACCACTGCATGACTCCCGGTATCTGCTGTGCTGAGCTGGTGCATGTTTGCATTGATTAGGTCAGAGTCTTTATGCCAAAATAAACTCTATATTCACATAAATAAATCTGCTCCACATGAGTTGGCTGACTCAGTCACCGATAAAATGAGCCATAAATCACGTTTGACATTTATGGGTAAATTGTTACTGTGAAATCCAAAACCCTGTCCTGGCCACAAAAAGAAGGAAACTCCTGCTTGCCAGTCCCCAAAACTTGCCAGTGTCTGTATACAGTATTGTACTGACCTACAGCAGTTGTTGTTGCCGCACATGAGCACTTCCCTGCCTCCACAGCAGATGGTGCAGTAGGACTGGTAGCCGTCATCGTCGTACTGGTAGGCGCACTCCAGGAACGAATTCTGCCAGAGCACAGGACAGAATCAGGAGGAGGCACAGAGGGAGGCTGTCAAAATTAAATCTGTTTTTCGGGTTACATCTCAGACGTTATTGATATTCAACCAATGTTCACGATATTTTCACTGCTTTCAAAACAGAGTGAGAAAGAGAGTGCGTTTTGTGTGTTTGGCCCATTTGAGAAATGCAACTTCAACAGATATTTGTTGGACTAATTTGATGTTTAATAATTCATCAAGCTAAAATGTCAAACATTCTCTATTTCCAGCTTCTCAAATGTGAGGATTCAAGTCTGTTCTCTGTTTGAGTCTGTGTGTGAACTGAATATATTTGAGTTTTGGACTGTTTGTTGAACAAATCAAGTGATCTGAGGACATCTCGTCAGGCTCCGGGGAAGTTGTTTTGGAGGATTTTCACCATTTTTTTCATATGTTATAGACAAAATGAACAATCCATGAATTCAAAAAACAAAAACAATAATGTGATCTTCACAGTTGACACCTTGGAGGCAGATCTCCATTAGATACGTCGCTAGAAATGTGTCACCAGCAAAACCATTGTTTCCCTCCGTTTTTCTAGTGGTTTTTAGAGGTTGAAATGTTCAACTTTCAGCACATGGTGCAAAGTCGCACTGCCTTTACCATTAATTACATATTAGGGCTGTCATGATATCAGATTTTCAATACAAAATTATCGTGGCTGGACATATTCATGATAACGATAGTCACACAACATCTAAAAAACACACAATTACTATCAACTACTCAAGCACTCGTGAAAAGGCAACCACATGAACTCATAACACATGATCAATATTTCATCTCCACAGGTGAGGCGCTGTAACGCAACCAAACCATTGGTGACCGAGTCTCTGTGTGATCAGAGCCTAAGTCTGTATGCAAAAGTGTTTGGTACATGTATTTACATTCATCTACATATTGTGTGTTTGATTTATAAATTCACTGTTAAGGAGAAAATGTTTCCTGATTATAAAATAACCAAACTGATAATGAACTGTGTGAATGAACACAATTTTGTAAAATGACCTCATGACATTATCATCATCCACATTACCAATATTAGATTATCGTTAAACCCACAGCGGGTTTCTCTGAGAGGTTTCTTACTTTGCAACCCTGGCACATTGCTCCTATGAAGAGAGGATGCTCCAGAGAGACATTGAGGCTTCCACAGGAGATGCAGATATCTGAACAAACACATTATTATATTCAACACTTAGATTAATGCTGGAATTTAAAGGTACAACAAGTGAGACTTAATGACAAAGACTCACTAATTACTTGGCCGGTTGGTGTGATTTATAACTTTACATTAACATTCCAGCTCATAATCTGTTTTGGATGTCTTCACTCCGGTCCACCAGTGAAATATTACTGTAGGTCTTGCTGCATAAATGAATCAACTAAACGCCAAGAATGTAAATAAGAAGACGAACTGGATGCCAGAAACACTTTTTATAGTTTTTTTAGTCAAAGGTAGACTTAATTTAGGATATAAGCAATTTAATTTAGGTGTCATTGATTTTATATTTACCCTAATTAACTGAATTGACCTTTTTTCTGGTTTAAACAAGAAAAAATACACTAATAATGTAATAACAGCCTCATAAACAGTATACTAACATTTCAATACGCAGCCAAAGTTACTTCCTTTATCAAAAACATCTGTTTGTATTGTAACAGCAGATAAGATAAGAAAATCCAAAAAGTAATCTTCAGAGGGAAAATACTTTCCTAAATAATGATGTGGGTTTTAAATTTAACAGTTTGTCACCTTTCCAACTCATTTAGAAGGATGTTTTATTAGGTCATGATTGTTAACACTGTTCAGCAGCAGTTAAAGTGCGACTTGCTGAAAGGGGCAGGTGATAAAAATGAGCTAAAGTCAACTCTTTATCAAGGGTTAAGCAAAGTGTATAAAACACTTCTGTGAGCCAGAGGAATTATACGAACCAGCTCTTAAAGAGGATTGAACGAAAGCATCACTTCATTTCAAATCTACATATAAGAATGTTGCTGGAATAAAATGTGAATCTTTTACCTTCGATGTTCCTGGTCTTCTTTTTGATCTCATGTATGAGTCTCTCTGGAACAAACAATAGAAACAAAACACATCAACACACTATTTTGTACTTGTAATGTGTATGTATGTGTATGTGTTTGTTTGTAATAACACAGTAAAGTCAACATTGACAGAAACGTGTATTATCGAGAAGATCAGGCCTCTGTACTGCTGAATAAGTCAGTCTGCCGCTGGTCAAAAAGTGACTCAGCTCTTCATCAACTTAAAAGCTCGTATTTATTTCAACATTTTCCTCTGAGTGGTGGAGAACACTCACTCACTCACTCACTCACTCACTCACTCCTCCACTTGCAGTAAATTTTTTTAAATAAACACACAGAAGTTGTAGGTTCAATTATGAAAATAAGCAGCTTCAGCTGAAATTGTATGTTTGCTCGTTTACCTCTTGTCCCTTCGTCGATCACCTCTCTGATCTTTGCTTTTTCAGCTGCGTTCTTGCGTGGCTTCTTGGCAGGTGGAGGCGTGTACGCCGCCTCAGGTTCGGCCCACATCTCTGGGTACACTTCCTTATATGGATTCTGCTCGCCTGTGGGGATGATTAACTTTGTTTTTAGTGGTTATGGGTGTATCATCCAGAATGAGTCAGGTTACTTTGGAGATACAGTACACTGGGACTTGTTTAAAGCTGTGGAGTCACTAGTTAAAGCTTTTGTAGACTTTCAGGCTAAGAAGAACGTTTTTCCTTCTTTTCACAACTTCTTTGGTCAATTTTTGTGCGACCAGTGCAACACCTTTAAAGGTGCACTATGTAGTTTCGTGGAAGAATTTTAATCAGAAGAGAAAAATTTTCATTAATAAACTAAATAAACAAATTCTCTTTGTTTTCATGGCTGAATAAACTGATTAAACAAACTGACCTTAAAGGACAACACAGTTTCATATTGTTTAACTTTGTTTATATGTGGCGGACCCTGCCACCTTTCTAGCTTCAAACAGTGTTCTGCGGACCTTATTTTCCTCTGACAACAGCTTGTTTATTCACTTGTAATGCTACCTTATTAATATTTAAAAAAAATGTTCTTCTCCAAAACTACATAGTACCCCTTTAAATATTGTCTGAAAGCCTGTGCAGTTATCCCCTCTCTCTATAATAATAATAATAATAATAAACAACATTATTTGTATAGTACTTATTCAAAAACAATGTCTACAAAGTTCTGTAAATGGCAAAAAGCAGCAACAAATCTAAAACAGACCAACAAACAAGAGATTCAATTCAAAAAGACCAGATCAAAGCTTTAAATACAAAAATAGGATTTAAAACAGGAATAAAAGGGAATACAGGGAATCATGACGAAACAGCAATGCGTGGGTAACTATTCAAATAAAAGCCTTAGAGTTTTTATAAGTAATTTAAAAGTTGAAACTGATTTTGCTAGCCTGATTTCCTCAGGCAGGCTATTCCAATGCATAGGCACCCCAACTGAGAAGGCGCAATCACCTTTGGTCTCGAGCCTCAGCTGAGGGACGAGCAAGAGGACCTTAAGGAGTTTTAAGAGGTCAGTGTTGTAGGTGGTGGCTATCCCTTTCTATTCTTTAGAAGCAAGTAATAAAATCTTAAAATCAATTTGAAAACTTATTGGCAGCCAGTGCAGATGTGCTAACACTGGGGTAATATGGTCTCTACATTTAGTGCCATTTAAAATTCTAGCTGCGGCGTTTTGAACAAACTGGAGTCCAGAAATTGATTTTTGACTGAGACAGGTAGAGTCTAGCCTGTCAGGCATGAATTAACTTCTCTAAGTCAGCACAAGATATAAAAGACTTTATCTGAAGGAAACAGTATTGCGCAACTCTCTCTACTTGCTTCTCGAGGGTCAGGTCACGATCAAAAATCATGCCTAAATTTCTTGCCACAGGCTTTGTGTTTGATGGTAAGTCATCCAAATCGTGTAAAATAAGATTTCTTCCTTTGGTCTTCCCAAATAAATTATTTCAGGGAAATATATAACACCAACAATCATGTTTTGTTAATTAGAACATGTATAAACACTTTTGGCATCACATACTTTGGGAAAACTTGTACGTTTCAAGGATATACCAGCGACCACTGACCAACCAACCAACAGAGTGAGCTATACAGCTAAAAATTCTGTCCATTGTGTATTTTTAACGATCACTCCCATGAATAACATATTAATGAATGTGTGTTTACCCTCTGGAGGGTCAAGTGATGAAGGACCATTGGGCAGGAAGCCGGTCATGGCCCACTCGATCATCTGTCTGGTTTGAATCTCTACCCCGTCTGCATCATCGCTCGCATCACAGGAAGGAACTGGCCTCCCCGCCCGTACACTGGCCACCTACACACAGAATAAACACACACACACAAACACAGCGTGGCTCATACACAGGACACAAAAAATATGTCGAAAACAAAAGCTATGTGCAGGTTTAAGTGTACGAATCCTTCACTGAACGTTTATAATTTCACCGAAGTTCAACTGAATGATAAGAGTGTAGAAGAAGTAAATGACCATGTGTTCTGTATTATAACCCATAAAAATGTGAGATTGACACTAACGTACCCACATGTTGCCACTTATAAAAATGTGGGCAAAGAGAGAAGCGAACAACACCTCCACAAATGCAAAATATCCTCCAGTTTCAATGCAAATCTGCAGATCTTGTTACATAAGAAAGGAATGAGTAACATATGACCTTTAGTCTCGCACAGTTATATTTCGGTCTTTTAGATGTTGGATTTCATCCAGAGAGAAATACAATGAGAGCAGCAACAGAAATAAATAAATCAGCCATCAGAAATGACACACTCTCCCTGACGTTAACAGCAGAGATCAAACGTCCGCTCTGTTACCTGCAGAGCCTCAAAGATGGCTTTCCGGTACATGGACTGTTTGTTGTAGGTGGGCTGGTGGAAGGCAGAGGAGAAAGAGCTCAGAGGCATCAGCTTCTCCACACAAACCTGCAAAACAAAGACATTATAATGAATGTTATCAAGATTAAAAGGAAACCCAGGTGAAAATTAACAAAGGAACTTTTCAGATTTTCAACCAGCTTTGTGTCACTACAATGTTGGTATTATATGCCTATGAACAATGTTAAACTTCTCTCCATCTTGCCTTTTCCTAGAGCCCCCTCACTCTTTTGCCCACAAAAAATCCTCCAATGACACAAAACACATCATCTGGAAGATTTTAGGGCTTTATGCTCATTTGCATTTTTGTAAGCCTGCATCCAAGGACATAAAGAGTAAAGTTGGATCGAGAGAGAGAACTGCCCTGCTCTCTCTGTTGTATCGAGTGAGGGGGCGTCTCACCAAACTCTGATCAAACTGTCAAAACTAGGCACTGCTGATAAACCACAAGCCACGATTCTGATGCTACACTGCAGGGATGGGACCATAAAATAATTTTTATCGGGATAATCATGAATATCCTCACAAGAATTATCGGAAAAAGCTGTCTAGCTCGCTGACCTGATTTATTTTGAATTGTCTAAGCCTGTCACCACGGCTGAAGGCTCAACTTGCACACTGTATCCCCCACGAAAACAAGTTAGATCGGATGTGTGTGAATGCTACGGATTCCAAACTACAAAACTTCAGGGAGATGAGGTTACTCTGATCAAACACATATGAACCATAATCCTGTTCATTGTCTTTTTCTCACCTAAAATGCTTTCAGAAACATATTTTAGTGGACTGCTCAGATGTAATACGACTAGCTGGCCGCTTTACCGTTTCCTGTTTCAATTGTATGTCGTCAGCAGTGTTTATTGGTCTGGTGTGGCACAATGCATTCTGGTTGTTGTAGGTCTTCAAAGGAAAGCACCAATTTAAAAAGTATTTTCAGACGTGCAATACTTCTTTAAGGTGATTTTGTGTGCCATTTGTGTTCATCTATTTGAAGGAAAGGTGGCTCAAAGGGTGAGGGGCAAGATATCTGTCTAATGGGGTTATTAAATTCTGAATTTAAATAAGTCAAAAGAAAAAAGGTTAAAATTGAGGTAATGTTTTATCTAATCAAAGATTATATTAATTTACCAAAGTGTCTGCTAAGTGCAAATTAAGTGTTAAATTAACACTGACAAATCTGTGGAGCTGTGAAGAGTACATTTTATTCGAAAAAGGTTATGAATGTCTTAACTGGGACAGTATTTTGGCGTTTATAAAAGCATGAAATTAGAAGACCGGGGTGTAAATACTCTGGGTGTTAAAGACATTAAGCTACTGCCTGAAGGCCAAATTGATTTCCTAAAATATTAACAACGGACTTTCTTTCTTTCCCTCTTTGGAATGACTTTATGTCCCCTTACTGAGCACCTATGTGTCTCTGCTAGGGATTAAAACCCACTTTACTCATGTACTTGATCCTCAATAAAACTACTCACCACAGAGAACTTGCCGTCTCCGAACCACATCACCCAGCGAGTTCCGTCTGCAGCTCGACTACGGCCGCTCATCCACCAGGAAACGATCCGGCCGGGCCACCAGGAGAAACCTCGCAGCTTCCCAAACACCAGCGTGCCAATGCCAAAACCCCGGCCATCCTGTAAATATCACAGAGAAAACAAGACGGCCGTCAGGACAGTAAAGAGTTCAGACAGATCATCTGTGCTACAAGATGAAAAGTGTGGCATAAACATGTGTGTTTGTTTGGTGTAATAAAGTAAAATATTGTAGAAAATTCACTAATCGAAAAAAAGACTCACTTGTGAATTTACCTGGTACTCTATCTCGTTGGGTGTGGCCTGTTCTCCCCTAGCAACCGGCTCCGGAGTCACGGCAACTGTCGGAGAGGCGGGGTCTGTGTGTTGTTGTGATGGGGGAGGGGCCGGGCTCGGCGGCTCCTCTTCTTTGTGAGAGTCAGCCTCTGATAGGTCGTCCATCATGCTGATCTCTGCCTCTCTGTACGCCCGTCGCTCTGCCTGTGGAGGAAGAACAGAGTCAGGCGATGAGCAACAAGAAGAACATAGAGTTGAGAAAACAGTAATTGAGGAGTTGAGAAAACAGTAATAGTATGAAAAAATGATTTCAGACATTTGCAGCTTAAATCACATTGCAGTGTAAAAATGTGGTTAAAGAACTTAAACAAGTGGGGTCACATCTAAATGAGGAAAAAATACATGTTAAAGTTATATTTTCTGAGCTCTTGATGGCTTATGACTCTTATTTATTAAGTACAGTTTAAGTGACCTAACTTTAACTTTATAAATCCCACCAGGGGCAACAGAACAGCTTGTCTTGCACACATACTAAAACACACAGTAACATGTAGAAACAAAAATAGATGAGAAATAAATGAAATAAGAATAAAATACAATAAAAATCAAAATTAAATATGCAAAGGAGTTTAGTAAATTAAATGAATCTATAATAAATAGAAAAAGATAATAAATAGTTTGATCATCAATTAATAAAATAAAGTAAACTCAACAAAAACATCTACAGAGAACTTAAAAGACATATCACAGATTTCAAGAAGCGATTAGTTTTACGTAATGACGCCCTGATAACAGAGAAAATTCCCTTCAGTCCCTTCTGTGATCTTAGAACAGATTTTAATAATACTGTTCATTAAAAATTCATTAACGTTATATCATATGACATTTTGACTGCTGTTGTCAAAAGGGTTTCAATTAAAACGGCTAAAACATAGTTAATAGAAGTTAATTATCACGTTTTAATAACAAAGCTTGTTTTCTCGTGATTACAAGCTTTGTTATTCCGAGAAAATACGATAACGAGATAAATTAACCTGTTATCACGAGAACACAAAATGTTGTTCCCTCTTTTTACGTATAGCTTAAAGTTTATTTAATCAGCAGTGCCATACGCATGCATACACTGCATCATGACAAGCGTAAAAGACTGGAATGGACTGTCAGATCAAGGAGTACCTATGATTGATCAGTGCATCAGACTGTACTTCAAGCTTTTTAATTTGTTTACATTCTTGTCCCAGGGCCAACAAGAGGTTGTAGCCTACCATATAGTAACACAGTTGATCACTGTATGCAAGACTGTTGTTTCATAGTTTCTCACTCTGAAATGTCCGTGTGGAAACAAGCACAACATAATAATACTATAATAATACCATTGTTCTACCTACCTATCCCTTACAGCAGCCATATTGTAAATACCCTCCTATCAGATGAATAGAGGAAATATTTAAATAGCAAAAGTTCATATGGTTTGCTTTGAAACTCACAAACCCACATCACAGAGCAGTTTGCATGCAGTCGTCCACTCTTATGAATCTCATGAAGTCATTTTCTCGTGATGATGATAATCTCGTTATCTCGGGAATGATGACATAAACAAAGTTGGTTTTCTTGAGATCTCAATGAAATTATTCTGTTGTCTCGGGAAAAAAGCATTCGTTTTTCAGTGACAATGACATAAATGTTTGACCCATGATTGTCTGGGGCTTCCATAAAGAAATACTTAACCCTAACTTAAAAAACCTTCTAAGTCTCTGAACCGTACCTATTGTTTTATTGTCATCTATTGTTTGCTTTATGACTGGACTTGTTCTGTGTAAATTTCAGTCCTAGTTAAGTACAGCACAAAAAGGCTGCACGAGCGGGGCTTCTGTGGGACGAGCACTCAAGTCTAATAGGCAATAATTCCTCATAACTCCACTACGAGCTAATTGAAAATTCACACAAGAAGAAAACAACAAACACAAGAATATGCAGCAGAGTGACACACTGACTTTAAATCACTTTCATTTGAAGTAGTGATTATTTTTTTGGGTACTTGGGAAATGCTTTCCTAAATAAATGATTTCTGTGAGAACAGTCCTCTGGCATTTTCGCATAATTACAAGGCAAACAAATTTCCTTGTTATTCTTCCAACAGCACCAGCACCAAGTCAACAGGATTCACCATTTATGGCTGAATATTTGTCAAATTTCCCTTCAGGGAAAATGCCTCCACATACTCTCTATAGCCTCCTCCACGCTGATACGATTAGATAACGGATTACTCACTAAGGTCTTTTATCAAGTAAAAATATAACTTTTTTTCTACAGCACTCAACCTTTTAAGTCCATTTGTCGACTATCATGCATCATATAAGCCATTCGTCATACTTCGACACCACAAGTCGTTGTCAGTGATCATGTCTCACTGTCCGGCACCTTCTAAGAGGATCATCCCCTCGCCTGGGTTTCCTCCAAAGGTTCTAATCTATCATAACCTTTATGTTTTATTCTTGTTGGTCTACAGGAAAACACTGCCCTTCAAGGAGGTCCTATAATTGATGTTTCATGTGGGTCTTTCCAGCTGATGTGACGGCTGCTCCAGATCAAGGCCTTAGTGCCCCGGGCCGTAGGAACAATCCTTTAATTGTTCCTCTAAACAGGAAGTGAGTGGGGAGAAAGGGTGCGGTGGGGAGGCAGTTCAGCGGGTTCAGAGAAACAGAGAGAGGAGAGCGAGAGAGAGTAAATAGGATTATAATATAAAACTGAGGAATATTATAGGGACTGAAAGAAAGTGGAGCATTCAGAGCAGAAGACTGAGGGAAGATACAGTACAGTAGGTGAGGTTTTAAAGTCAGTTTCCCAGATGATTACTCATCGTCATATTACAATAATGAGTTAAACAGAAGTGTATCGAGTTTACGAAAGAAGCTATATCACTACAAAAACACACCATAACAAGTAAAAGTCCTGTATTTATAACTTTATTTAAGCAGCAGTGTAAAATGTAGCATTAGCACCAAAATGAACTTGTAGTAATAGTTTGGGAAATACCCTCATTCACTTTCTGGCATGAAGTTACGTGAAAAGATCGCTACCACTCTGATATCTGTCCATTATATCTACGGCTACATCTAGCAGCTAGTTAGCTTATCTTAGCATAAAGAGGAATAGGGGGAAACCCTGCATCTGTGAAATGATACCTGCATATCTAAAGCTCACTCATTTTAATGCATCTAGTTTGTTAAACCAAAGTGTAAAAGTTATATTATCATTAAATCATTTATATGTGGGACTTTTTCTTGGCGGGGAGCAGAGATTTCCCACATCACCTCCCGATGAAACTGCAACCTGACATGTTATGCTTCCTTTTCTTTACAAATTAGACAAACAAGACATAAAATGAACTTAAGAGGTGCTAATAGGCAGATTTTGACAGCTTTGGACTGAGCCAGGCTAGCTGTTTCCCTTTGTTTTCAGTCTTTATGCTAAGCTAAGCTAAATGGATTCTGGCTGTCGCTTCATATTTAATGGACAGACATGAGAGTGGTATCGATCTTCACATCTAACATTCAGTGTGAAAGTGAATAAGTGTGAATCCCAAACTGTATCAAAAGTATTTTAATGTTTTCGCTCATTAAGGTAGAGAATTTTTAAGTAGTTTATATTAACTAGTTTTATTTGCATCATGCATCAGTTTTAGAAGTTGCTCATGTGTCTTTTGTGTCAAATCTTGACCTTTAAAGAACAAAGTGGCATAAAAATGTACAAAAGTACAAGTGCCTCTATATTCTATTACGTTTAGTACTACTTTAACCTCATTTAAGAAATAATGGCCACCTTTATCAAACAGACAAATCAACTAAAACAAACTGAAGCTAAAAAAGCTTAAAGTCACAGTAATGCTTACACTAGCTACATTTACACAGATCCTAATATTCCACTTATAATCGGAACATTAACCCAATCAGAATAAAAATGTCTCATGTAACCACTTCGCTTGGAGGAGACTGGCCCAATCTGGATCAATAGGTTTCTGATGGGTGGTGTAATCCTAATGACCATGTAAACAATTGTTTTGAATAAATATATTCTTTATCTGCATGTTTGCCACATGAGGATAACATTAGGTGATGTGAACAAGTTTCCAGCAGGGACAGAAACATGCCGACTATACTGTGTAACATAACAAGATCACTGTAAGACCATAAAAATTAAAAATTACCTGGAGCTATACAGTACATAACTACAACTTTATGAATATCAACTTTTGCAATCAGTCCGCCTGTTGTTACCAGGGCCTCTTTTCACTAAACAGTTGCACTTGGTACGAAGCAGTAGGTCATAAAGCCAATATGAAAGTTTGTCCAGATAACTATAGCTTTGTCAAAAGAGTTTATGTCAACATTTACTGATAAGCAAACATTTGTAATACTTTTGGCATTTTGCACTCTTCTGTCACCATGTTGGTGTGGAGGGTGGAGATGCCTCGACCTGTTCAGTCGTCCTTCTCGATCCACATTCTTCACAAATAGTTTATATAATCTACTTGTATCAGATATTCTGTCAATAAAAGTTGTATACTCTGATTTTGTTGCTCTGTTCTGTACATGCAACAGCTATTGCATGTCTGTCCATCCTGGGAGACGGATCCCTCCTGTCTCCCTCAGGTTTCTTCTATCACTGCCAACGGGTTGTTTTTTTTATTTGGGAAGTTTTTCCTTACTTGAATTGAGGGTCTGAGGACAGAGGATGTCATTCACTGTACAGATTGCGAAGCCTAACGAGGCAATGTGATTGTGATTTTGGCTGTATAAATAAAATGTATTTGATTCGATTTGATCTAGCTGGCTATTTCACTTTATGGCTATTTGGGGTCATCGAATCAGTTAGAGTGGAGGATAGGTATGAAGCTCGGGCCATCTCTCTATCCACACTGCTCGCCAGAAAACCGCTGCTATAGTTCTGGAAATCTTTGACTAGTGGCTGAAGGAATGAGGAAAATTTTGATTTATTATGTCAAATACTGTTGGCGCTACTTCAATGGTGTAGCAGTTTAACAGTGTTTTAGTGTCCTTAGTGTTTGTTTTTTCTTTTTCTTGCATTTGTTATTTGTAAGTTTATCCTGTTGTATATCTGTAGCACTTTCAAAATCAATAAACAGATGGTAAAAAAAATAAATCTGTCACTTTATAAGTGCCTGTGCCTTATGGGCCAATGTATATTGGCTGATAAGAAGTGGAACCACTTTTGGCATGTCAAAAAAGCTATATTCTGATTAGTTGCTTTGTG
Source organism: Pagrus pagrus (assembly GCF_965226575.1). Lineage (NCBI taxonomy): Eukaryota > Metazoa > Chordata > Actinopteri > Spariformes > Sparidae > Pagrus > Pagrus pagrus. The sequence goes on along the minus strand of NC_140200.1, from coordinate 18,367,310 downwards.
GGATGTAGACACCCATCTTGTTACACTGATATCTCTTATCAGAATGATTTCAATCAGGTTGAAGAAACATTGTCAGTGTAACCGCAGCTATTTTTAGGGATGTAACCGGGGAGTCCAGTGAAAAACACTGCATCGGCAAGCGCTTTGCATCAAAAGAGACAAATCTAAAAATAATCATGACCTCACTGCTTGCTAAACTGCTCAAATCTCACTGGCCCAGATGTAAAGTCCCACGACTCCCACGAGAGCCTTTCCATGACCTAAAAAACATTCTTCCTTTTTGGTTTTTAACACTGGAGAGAACAATTTGGTTTCCACTTTAGCTGGTCTGAAAAACCACCATCTAATATAATGAACGTGTGATACAATTTGGTGGGAACACTTCGCTGAATTCCTTGAGAAAAAAAGGGGAAGAAGGGGAGGGATGACGGCATAAATCCACGTGGAAGAGACAGTAAAAGTGAGAGTGTCGGGTCGTGACAGTTCTCTCCTCTGTGTGACCCCGAGACCACAGGGTCACTCTTCCCCCGCTCCTGTTGACCTTTGACCTCATATAATCCTAATCAGCCTGTTACATGGATCGTAGACAGACCACACACACAAACACACTGACACAACACTCACACATATATGTGCGCTGTAAGGTAAACTCCATATGTCGTCACCAGTTTCTAAAACATCTGGGACGCTTGAGAAAAAATGTGTGGACTTACTTCCTACGACTAAACTTAAGTATCAGTGAGGCCCAAATCAATACTACAAACAATCTGTGAGACGAAGAAGAAGAAGATTTTGATGAAACGCTGCAAAAGTGACAAAATTAAGTATACTCAAACTAGATGACTTGTAAACTAAGTATGTTTAAGTGTGCTGTCGATGGATACTATTCTGACACAAAGCAATGCACAGAGCAAATGGAGGAGCTGCTCACAGCTGGAACACATTTAAATTAATTGTGGGTGGTGAGAACCTCAACACATCTTAGGAAAAAAAGTATTAAATCTTAAAGACATATGCTGTTTATTTATCTAGTTTAATTGACAGTGACATACCAAAGTTTGTTTGATTTCGTATCATTGCCTTTAAGTATAAAATAGTATTTAAAAGTAAGATAAGATGATAAGATAAACAAGATGTATCATTATTGATCCCCTGTATGGGAAATTCAGTACTGTTAAGAAAGTTTACTGTGATGCTTAGTACGTCCTATATGCTTAATAGAATGAGTTACATAGTATAGATTTGGTACATGCTGAAAAAGGTTTTGTTTAACTGTATTCTGCTGCTTTAAACTGATGTAACTTTTCAATTTTCATGCTTCCTATTATGTTTCACATTTTGGGAACTCTTTGATGTAGGTCGGGTCAATACGGCCTTAAAATAACACATGACACCTGATATATACAAGGCACTTCATACAATAAATGCCAGGACCGGGCAGCAAAATCAAATATAACAGTATTTTTGACCAAAAATATCAAAGTTGTGACAATATTGTAGGACTGACTGTTGGTACTGTTACAATATATAAACACAATGACATTTCTGATAACCAATAATCATCAGTAATGTGATTATAACAATTAAGTGAGTAAAAGCAAGTATCAGAACAGGTAGAACATCATCTTTCATTCATATATTAGTAGTAGTTGTATGTTTTCAAGATATTTATATTATTTATTAAAGCCCGATTGATCTACCAATTTGCTGATATTATCGGCCTATATTGGGTCAATCACAGATATATCAGTATCGGTATCAGTAAACTTGGTGTCTGATATGCCCCGGTATTCAAACTTTCCCTTTTTGGTGGTTGTAATTCAGAAATATTTGCTTTGGGGTGATTTATAATAATCAAACACTGGTTTCATTTGAGACAGAAAACTTTATAGTTTAATAGTAAAATATCCTGCCTCAGTTAAATATCTTTGTGTTCGATGATCACATTTGAAGGATCGTTGCAAAAAATGTTCAATCAGTTGAAGTGAACGCATCTTACTATATTCTCATTTATACTTTCAAGTATTAGTAATTTAGTATCACTATTTCTTCATTAAGGAGAAAAGCTTCCTGCAGCAGTCATTTTCTACACTTTGCTGTTGTTGCTGTTGTTGTGAAGGAAACTTGATCATTTCTGTCAGCATCTGGACCGGATCAGCTCGTTAGAGGACTTGGACCTGACTCGTGTTGCTGTGAGACATCAGCCAAAATCCTGCTCACTTGGATGAAACTGCGTTTGTTGCCTGGCAACATTCGTTGATTGAACACCCCATCAGGAAGCTCTGCTGCTTCCAGGGATGTAGATGACTCATTGATGTATTCATCTGCTCAGGTTTAAAAGCAACACTCTGGTTTGAAACGGGTCAGCGTCATACAACCGCAGAGTGGGCCCCAAAAAGACAAGGGCCTGCAGCTCTGCTTGATTTTTGTATCACTGCCGTCTGATGATTGACTGCACCATAAAAGTTTAATTCTTCAGTGCTTATAGCACAATTTAAATGCAGACATCTACAGAAAATGGTGTGTATAATAAAGTGTAACTTGTTTTTTGAAAGGTTTCATATTTTGTTAAACACTGGGAGTCTGTTTCCCCAATGATTCTGTATACTGAGCTGAAGAGCGGAGCAAATTCCCAGCAACACGTGCAATTTTAAATTACCTACTAACCCATAAAAAGTACAGTAATTAGGTCAGTTGACAGCATTTAAACTGGGAGGCTTCCACTCCGCAGGGAACAGTGAACAAAATGTCTATTCAGAAAGCCTAAGAAACTTTCTAAACTTTGTGAAACACTGTCTGTGAAAAAATTCAGAATTTTTTGGGCCTTCTTGTAAATTTGGCATATGTTATACATTAAGTTATTTTTTTTCTTTGTATAAAAAACATTGTGTCCGTCTGTCTCAGTGATGTACATGTTTATTTGCATATAAAGCATTGAGGCGAGATCCAATCCCAAGTGGTCACCTGAGATGCATGTCGAGACGCCTAATTCCAGGTGTGGACTGCAGAGCTGTCCCCTTGTGAAGCATGTTAGCACCAGGGAAAAACAGCCTCACAGTTTATAATAATAATAATGCAGCTGTTCCTCCCTCATAGTTGATAATAATGAGGGGGTGCTGCAGCTCGCCTGCTGCAGTTCCTGCATCCATGCTCAAACTTGTACCACACCACCACTAAAAAAGATTGTATGAAACATGTATATTAGAGTTTGTGTTATGTAATGGTTGTTGTTGTCGTGTTAAAATAAAAAAAGCTCTATGGAACTTCTCGGTATTGTAACAGGAAATTAAACTGTGCAGGCATGTGTGTTTTCACGTGAGGGACGAATAAAGGCAGAGAGAGGTTGTAACACTGTGAGTTACAACTTTGAACTTTGGCGAACCCCGTGGCCTGGTCAGAGTTTTCACTCTTAGTGCCGCCCCCTTGACTTCCGACCCCTCACCCCACGACCTCGCCAATGAGCCATTTCTCAAACCACGCCCCCTTTATGAGCGTGACTGACCCTGACCTCGAGATGAACCCAATGTTGCTCAACAAACACACAGAGTACAATCAAGAGAGCGGTAAAGACCCCCTCTCACATCAATAGGCAACACACCAAGTGACTGCGCTTTCATTAGCATCGATCGCAGCCGTGGGACATGTTAAAGGAAACAATCAGTGGTTTTCCATGAAGCTCTCCTGAGGTCTCTTATAATGAAATGCACCAAAGAACATCTGTGTGAATGGTTAACGACAACACTGAAATGCCTGACCTGATAGTAGGGCAATAATTTGGTGGCTTTGTGTTGTTTTCCAATTGTTACCATATTAGAAATCACTTTGCGTGTCGTTCAAGGCCGTGGAAAACTGGAAACTGCTTCAAGATTCAAGATTCAATTTAAAAGTCATTATACAACACAAGATTGCGGAATGAAATCATAGTTGTAGTCCTTTTATCCTTCTCATGAAAATCAAAAGTTGTATAAATGAATGAATAAATATATAGGTCATAAAGATAAAAGTTTTATCAAACTGGTAATCCAACCAAAGTGAACAAATAAAGGTATTTTGTGATTAAATTGATTGAACAACGTCTGTCTAAAACCTGATGTTAACACTGCAGCCTAATAGGCTGGTGATTTGGTCTCATTTTCCAATTATTAACATATTTGGAAACCATTTGCACAGCTTTTATGGTGAGAGGAAAAGTGGAGAAAGCTTTTAATTTGAACCTTGCTCTTAACCCAAAACCAAAACCAACAAACAAGTAAAACTGACTAAACAACGAGTGTCTGTTAAAGGACAATTGTAACTCTTATCTTAACCCTGCAACATGATAATTTGGTTGCTTGATGATGCTTTAAATTCTTAACATATTTGGTGGCGTTTTTCATTGCCTAAAAACTCTTTAATCCAACACCTCTCCTTCACAAGCAAATAACTGCAAGGACCAAAATGGTCTCTTGTCATGAAATAAATCAAAAAATGCTTGTTTGCGGTTTGATTTTGGACAACGCAAGTTTACCAAACCTGATGCGAATAGAGTGTATTCTCTACAGTCTTGTATAAGGTCTTATTATTATTATTACTTCTACGTTGTTAGAAATAACATTATTCTATTTTTTTCTTGCTTTGTCTTGATTCATTTTTATCTATGAATTGTTCAGTATTCCCTCAGTGTTTGATTCTTGAGTTGCTGTAACATGTGAGTCTCATCTTATCTTGTGTTAACCATGCAGCTAAATACTTAAGATGTTTGGTATTATTTTTAACTTTAACAGACGGCTTAAAGTACTGAGAAAAGTTACAAAATGCTTTTGTACAGAGCCTTTCTGTGGTTTACTTCTGTATGCCACACCCATTGGTTCCTGTCTTAGGGTTAGGACCCCCACAAGGGGTCAAAAGATAAATCTGACAAAGGGCAACGGGGAAAAAATTATTTATTGCTAACTTCATAGACTTCCTTCCGATCTTTCCTTTTCCTAGCAAATAACTAAACATCTTGGGTTCTTTGTGACTCTAAAAGAAGGGAAAAAAATAAGTCTTTGGTTGTGGCAGTCACAATTGTGACATGCAGTATGCAATCGATGATGATGGGTCACAAGTAGAGGTTGTTTTGTTGTGTCACAATAGCCAGAAAGGTTGGGAACCGCTGTCTGACACTGTGATTTGCCCAGCTGGACCGCACTACATCCAGAGAAAACTGAAAAGGACCAACTATGAGTAAGGCCCTCACACATTCTGTTATTAGCTGAGTCATTATATAATATTATATAGTTATATAGTGATTTTGTCAGAAGTGGACAAACATATTAAGGATTCATTGGCATGTCGTTGCTGCCAGGAAAAAGTGGAAAACACTTTTATATGAGCTACCATCTTCCTTCAAACAAAAAATTAAGCTACACTGCAAAAACTCGAAATCTTACCAAGTAGATTTGTCTAATCACAATCACAATCACCTGGAAGGTAACATTTCAGTGAGATATAATATAGTTTTTTTAAGACCATTTTAATTTGTTCCGTTGGCAATATTTTTACTTATTGAAAGTAGGAAATACCTTGTGCACGTTGTACTTTTTACTTATTTTTAAAGTGGCAATCACAGTCTCCTCTAAATGTGTTTCTGCTGGGCTGGTATAAATGCACCAGAAAACATAAAAAACTAAATTACACACTATTTTAGTTCAGCTAACAAATGGACACCCTGCCTGCAAACAAACTTGCCATGAATGAACTTAGCAGCTTGTAACACCTCTGATTTTAAAACACAACCTTAACAGATTTCACACGTTTGCAACACATGGAGAAGAAGAAAAAGAATGAAATCACTTACAGACCGGACATGGCAGCTCTGTAACTGCAACCCTTCCTCCCTGGCTCTCTTTCTCTCTGTCATTTTCTTCTCTCACCTCCTCCTCCTCCTCTTTCTCCTACACTTTCCTCTCTGTGTGTCTCATCGGACACACTCGAGTCATCTTTACCCTCTCGCTTCATGCTGATTGGCCAGCGGTGAAGTGTGTGATTTACTGGCTCCTTCACCTAACAGATGTTTAGGTGGACTTCAACAAAACACACACACACATGCACAGTGAGCGGTGGTGTAGAGTTATGTCTGGTAGCCCCGGGGGTTTAAAGGTGATGATGACACACATATACACACAAATCTGAGCTAGTGTTTACATGTGTGTGTGTCTGATGTGTGTATGCGCACTGAGGTCAAAGGTTAGGTAAGCTTCAGAGTTGACAAGGTGATGGGATGTGTTAGGGTCAGGACCTAACATACACACACAGGCCTCCACGCAAAAAAGTACACATTACGAGTCACGTGAGACAGTTTAGAGTTCAAGAAAGGAAAATAAAGAAAAGCTGACATAATATCTATACGCTGAATGTTTGAAATAAGAGAAACACAAACTCTTTCAGACTTGGATGAAATGAGTGCAGTAAAAATGCTTTAACATAACGCTAATGCTAACTTTTGTTGGTCACTAGAGGCCAGTGTAACTCCAAACCAAACTGAGACATGTAAAACAATAACATATAAAAGTCATTATGGTGAAGGTGTTAGGAAATAGTTGCCTTTTTACTGGGGATCAACCGATGTGGCTTCTTCAGGGCTGACACCAATTATCAGGAATCAAGGAGACTGAAGAGCGATATTTAGGAACGATATTCATTTGCAGTAAAAATGAAACTCTTTGTGTCAAAATTTCGAACAACCAGTGATGGAATGAACCATGTACAATTTATAAAGTATTGTTCTTCAGTAGGATCTCGATTTACTTGTGATTTTTGGAGGGTTAGTCCTACATCTATTTGGGATGTTGAGGATGAGTTTAAGAGTTTCATGTCTGAGGAATGAAGCTGCTCTGTAGTCTGGTGGTATGGCAGAAAGTAGCAGGGTGAAAAGACTGCGGCTGGAATGAGAGTTGTCTCTTAGTATCAGTATTGTTAGTAGTTTAGTGTTAGTATTAGCAATAGTAGTCCTTTTCCTGCTACTTTATTCTTCCTCTCTACCACATGTATTTGATACACTTAGCTACTAGTTACTTATTTAGTGTTTATAGGCTATTAATTGTAATGTGTTACCAATCAGATATTGTTGTGGGCAGGATATTGTGTGAGAGTTCGGTGCATCAGAGCCAAAGCAGCACATTTTAAATTAGTTTGTTTTATCAGCAATCTGACAACAAAATCACAGATAATCAGAAAAATGCTGAATATCAGCCCCGATAATCTGCCAGGGATGATTAAAAAGCTGGAAGCAGCAAATGTTTGATATCTTTGCTTGAAAAAATTCTTAACATACCTGACTTACATACTTAAAAAAATATGTGTGTGCTCAATGTGATGCACTAAACAAATGCTGGTGCTCTTGAAGAGAGAATGCTGAAATCTTCGAATGTGCCACAGAATAAAATCAAAGCTTTTAAGCAAAGAGGAAATAAGCTTGTTAGCTTGTTGATTGAAAGAAAGATAATCTATAAATGTTTTGACGTTAGATGAATAATTTTACTTTTCAAGCAAAAATGTTAAAACATTCAATGGTGTATTTAAGTTTTTTGAGATATTGTTGGGTTTTGGACTGTTGGCCAGACAGAAATAAGATATTTGAAGATATTAACTAAGCTCTGGGAAATAATAAAAGGCATGTTTCTCTATTTCTTTAAAATTTTATTGACATAATTGATAAATAAATCAGCACATTAATCAGCTGGTTGCAGCACTACAAGTAAGCCATAAAACACTCAACAGATGGTGGTGGTAACAAGCGCCCGCAGAAGATTGAAAAGAAAACTGCTGCCTTGTGTAAACAAGGATGTAAACAATGAAGGTTTTAATATAATCAGAACAATCAGCTTTACAAATGTTTTAAGAGGAGGCAAATAAACTTCACACATTTGTTAGGCCTAAAGAAAAACACAATGCATTTAGCTAGTTGGCTTTTGCTCGTTTGATAGTCTTCATTTGTGTCTATTATGTCGTCTATCAGTCATCATTGACCAGATTGTTATAGAAAGTTTCAGATTATGTCTCTGCGGTCCTGCACATCACATCGAGTGGTTAGAGGTCAAAACAAAGTCACAGCTGAGTGTGTGTTTGGTGTGTGACTCACTAAATCAAATCAGCACAAAATGAGGGTAAGGCAGCATTTCTATTCTAAAGGGAGAAAAAACTACACTCATACATACAGTGCATTATACCCCGACTCAGTGTTTATTTTCTTGGCTGAAACTTTAGACTTGAAGTGGAAAAGATGCCAGATTTTTTTCCATCTCAAAATGGAAAAGACTTTGCAGAGTTACCAGGTTTCTTTCAGACAGCAGCGATGTGGGATATTGATGGGGGTGTTAACAGCTGGCTGCAGTTCAGCTGACTGACAGAGCAAACACACACACACACACACACACACACACACACACACACACACACACACACACACAAACACACACACACATAGGCAGAAACCTGGAACTGGTTAACCTCTGTCTTTGTCGCTGATTTCACCTCTCTCTGTCAAACACACACACACACACTCTCAGTTTTTCTCTCTCTTCTTTTTCTCCCACAATTTGTCAATATCTGTCTCTTTCCTCGCTTTACATCGCAGTTAAGTCTCTATCTTTCTTGTCTGCCTTCATTCTTTTCTTTCTCTCTACACTCTTTTATCTTTCTCCCTTCTATTCATTCGTTCTTCCATCTATTCTGTAGCACTTCTGCTTTCCTTTTCAATCCTTCTTGATTTATTCATCTTCTATAATTTCCCTGCTCGGTTTCCCTCCTCTGTCAGTGGAAAGTAGATAAGATCGATTTACAAGAATTGCACTTTTGCACAATTCTGAGGTACTTAACTTTGAGTATCTCCATTTTATGGTGCTTCACGCTTCTACTTCACAACATTTAAGAGGGAAATATGCACTTTTGACCCCTTGACATCTACTGGACAGCTGCTGATTGCGGTTAAGATTTAGAGTTTTTAAAACAAATGAAAAGCATGTTAGATACAATGCATTGTTACAGGTTAAACCAGTTGATCCCAATCTTTTTGACTTTTGACATCACACAAAAACAGTGCGTCATTAGAGCTCCTTGTCACGTTTCTGATGTCTATGAGTTGTCAGCTTTTTCTGCATTTCCTTCCTTTGTTCCCATCATAGAATTGTTAATTTGTTCCTTTTACTTTTGTTGACTTTTATTCACTATATTGTTAAACTCTACCATCCTTCTTTCCATTCAAATACATATAAAGTTATGGTGAGAACCAACCCTTTAGTCTCAGTTTATTTCACTCCACTCATGCCATGCCAAAAAAAAAAAAACATCACTTATGCTCATGTGGAGTAGATGATGAGTCAGTAAGAAAGTGAGAAGAAAGTGTTGACAGGAAGTCACACATTCATTACCTCCCTCTATAGTACCTCTCTCTCTCCAGCTGTCGCGTTCACATGCAACAGTATGCAGGCATCAGTTTGACCAACTAGTCTGGATGTGTTTTTATATATTGTTCAGTTATGCATGAAAGATGTTCATTTTCTAAACCATCCTCTTCATAACTTTTGCAGACGTGTTCTCCTCCGGCTCTCACACACTCTGGCTCTACTTCACACACTCTCACATCCTTGTGTGTTATCGCCAGCCTGTCTGTCAATCAACCTGAATGACTGTCTCTGTGCCACTCATGACCACATCCTGTCTCTCTCAGCCATTCTCTCTTTTATGTCTTCTTCAGACACACTTTCTCACACATACCCCCCCCCAGGTTACAGCATAGCAGCACAATATTCTCCCAAGTGTATTGTAGTGTGTTCTCTGTACACCGGTGCCAGATATCAATACTTTATGAGTGTGATAAAAATCTTTTTCTTTTTCGGGCACTTCAGGGCAGCGGAATAAGTTGTAAAAACAAAACTGACATATTCTCAACCTTTTAAATTATAGTCAACAGTTGCTTATTTATACATGTGGGAGACAAGCAGGAGCATTAGCATTCATTGGGAGATGTATCGCTGGCAATATGGTGAATATACATCCAATGTTTACTCTTCTTTTAGCTCTGTTTTTGGTCTCCTCCACCTTCTGATAGGATGTTTTGGCTCTTTAGCTGCTAAATGCTCCACCATGTTGATCGACTAGTCGCTGGCTTTGCCACTGTCTGCTGTTTGGTGCTAGGAAGGTGAAGTGCTGTGAGGTTTTTTTTTAGAGCTTTTTCACTGAAAACACTTGCCTGTTTCAGCCAAATGACTATGTTGACATAGTGATGAGAGAGAACAAAAACAGTTAAGTTGTGGGAAAAAAACAAATTAAGCAAAACCCCCCCCCTTTTTCATACAAGTTGTTGATGTTAATAGAAAATATTGATTTTAGCTTCTTTAAATTAAGTGTTGTGTTTTGTCAGACCTTTGTTTTCATAATATGGTTGACAATACTTGAGGTTTCACCATCGGTCACAACTCCCTTAATTTAACATTTTTTAATTACGACTTGTTAAATTATTTGTTTTAGGCCAAGAATGTGTGATTAGGAGGGAAAAACAAACACAATGACCACAATGTCACAATGACCAGTAACATTCAAGCTACCACAGGCCGGCTGCACAACATGGCTCAGTTTTCCACTGACCTGAGTCAGCTGTAACATTTTAACAGCACATGTTGCAATTGAGAGTGTATAAAATTAGTTATCAACAGAGCCAGCAGCCAGGATCTTTAGAAATACTGTAGTTATGAGTCCAAATTCCTCCAGCAGAGCACCACCCACTTAAGAAACTTTTCTCAAGCCACCGGCCAAACTATAAAATGATCTGAGTATTAAAAAAAAAAAGTTGTTTCAAAGTTTTCTATACAGTTATGCAATTCTGGTGGAGGGTACTTAATCCCTAATTAACTAAGAAATACATTTTAAAGATGTTTAGTCATAAATATCCAAATGAGTATGAAAGTACATACGAGAATGCAGAATCCACTTGATGTCATTTAACCCCCCAGATTTCAAGAAATAGATCATGTTGGATTTAATGACATGACTTGTTAGCAAGCAGGCAGAAAAGTCAAAATAGCTAAAAGTAATTGACAAATGGTTCAAACACCAAGCTTCTGCTACACCATGTGGTAGTACTACAAAAGCAAAGTTGAGTTTAAACATCACCAATTTGAGGATCACTATCTTTTATACCAATTCAAATGCCATGATCTACCACAGCCACTGTGTTTCTCTGCAGTGAAAATCAAGCAGTTCAGTAGAAGCCTATGAACCCATCTGACAGGGCTGTGTGAAAGGTTGAGTATGAAAGTACATATGAAAGTACACTGTTTTATGGCTATGCTGAAATGGTGTCTACCACTGCTGCACTTTTGACGATTCATGTCAAAATCAACCACAGCTGGATTCTTATAAAATGACAAATAGTGCATGACAGGGATTTGCAGCCCCTGAAAGGCGAAGCACCATTTTCACTTTCAATGGCACATTATCACTTTGTCAACGGTTGAGAAAAGCCAATGAAATTGAGGGAACGCAGTTGCTCTTTCACCAGCCAACTGTGTGTTTGTATAGAAGGGAAGTCCACTCCCTTCCAGTGTAAACAAGTACACACAACAGGGCAGAGACGGGCAGGAAGACTGCAAAACAACAGAGTGTGATGGAGGCTGGAGAAAATGTCAACGCAATGTGCAAATTCACTAAGGATATGAACTAAGGATGATGACAATGCTGACAAAAAAATATTTGAATGTCAGTGGTTTGGCTTTGGCAAAGTATTTACGGTTTGGATCAGAACAGACAATTGTCCTGCATTATATGAGCTGAGGATGTGTTCCAACAAAAATTTGGACTTCTCATTAGTCATGAATATTTTTATGGACTATAAAGTGCTCTGAAACAATACTCTTGTCATGTTCAGTTACATGTAATGCATTTCAGTGTGCAGGGTTTCTGGAGACTTTTTAAAGACCTTTCGATAGCTGTTTTGCAATCACAAAATATGACAGTCAATATTTTTTTAGTCATTTTCCCTCTACTTCCCAGCTGTATATAACAATAATTACTAATGATATAATTAGTTTAATTAACATGACCTGGACCCAGGCAAGCAGTTTAAAATCGATATATGGATTAAGCAATTCAAATTATTTAATTTCAGTCATTTAAAGGTCCAGAGTGGATTTGGGGCAGCAATGGAATATTATATTTCTAATTATGTTTTCATCAGTGTATAATCACCTGAAATTAAGAACTGAATGAGCCTTTCAGATCGAGAGAAAGAGTGGGTCTTCTCTCACAGAGTCAAGTTGCATCTCCATGTTTCTACAGTAGCCCAGAGTGAAATAACCAAACACTGACTCTAAAGAGAGACATTGATGTTTTTTGGGGACCACCGTGGGGAAGTTGAAGTGAGGGGTATTCAGTGGGCTTCCTGAACCTTCCTGGGTCCTGCCCATTTTCACTCTGTGGTCCAATAACAGTTGAACAAGCTAGCGACCCTGACGAAACTCGGACAACTTTCCTGTTTCCTGTTAAAGGTATACGTGCTAGGTTTGTCTATACTGAAAAGAAAAACAAGATGGCCAAAAGATGTTTCTGGGGGACCTCTAGAAGCAACACTGGACCATAGATTTATATAGGAGAACTAGATACCAGATGTAAAGATGGTGGCCATTCAAACCAATGAGAATTGTTCACCTAGCACATACAGCAAAACCCCGCCCGCGAGTTCCCGCTCAGCTCATCGACTTTACATTGTGATGACGTTGCATGTTTTTAATATCGTTTTTCTCTGCTTATTGATTGTTGTACAAATTTGAAACCTCCATAGATCAAAAATTCATAATAGAGTCATAATCGACCTTGTTTGCAGTTCTTGATGATCTCTTTTATAATGGCTGTCTATGGGAAAATGTTTTGGGGGCCGAATGGGAATTTTTTTCGCTGCAATACCGCTAGTGGCCACCAGGCGAGACTGGAAGCAAGGCTGACCAGCACCCTCTGGTGCCTGCAATAGAGACCCTGACCATGTGGAATGGGTTTTATTTATTGCCTTCCCAGAACCAAAGGCAACTTTTGTCAGATGTAAAGAGTGGATGTGGATTGCGGTCAAGCCAGCCGCCTCTCGTTTTAACATGGTCAAACTAGCAGCCACTACAACATCACCAACGACAACTACATGTGTTCAAAGGTAACATAACAACATTTAAAGTCTCATTATATTGATGCCACAACCTTCACGGACACATCTATTTTGCCTGACTCCCAGAAAGAATCTAACAGACACTGCTGCAGCCGGCTAAAGGGGACCGGCGTTGTCATGTTTCTTATTTTCAAGCTTGTCCGACCTTGCAACAGTGACTAAGTGGGTCGGGACTGAGGATGGGTCAATTATTAGTTGATGAGCTCCATGCTACTTTGAAATGCTTTATGAAGAGTAGCAGTGGTTGCAGCAGAAGCAGCAAATGACAGCATTGCTTTAAGGTGAGCAGTGTGGCAGCCGGCATGCAGCATGAGTGAACAAACAGTAATGACTATGATTAGATGGGTGCATTAGATAAATGCTGCAGTGAGAGGGGTATGTCATGTAAGGGAAATGAACTAGCTTCATTCATTTTTTATATAGTAAAAAATAATCTTCAATAGTTAATTGTTGTGAGTCCTCTCTCATTTTATTTGAGTTAAATGAACATTTAACAAAAAAACAGCAGCGTTAATATGCCTGACACATAAAATTTAACTGCTAATCATTAACATTTTTAGTGATATCACACTGCACTTGTGTTGTGGAGGTGGATTTGACTTCTTACAGGGATTTCCCCTTTACTTGACGACTCATTTCTGCACAAAGAAAAACCACAGATGACTTCTGCTGTAGTCTGGCTGCTTCACAATACAAAGCAACCGTCTACAGATCCAATTCAAAAGAATACAAATCCTCTCAAGCAGAAATGTCAGCCAATTAAATTAAAAATGTAATTCAGTGGAGTGTTTACATGAAAAATGATAGTCTGTCAAAAAGCGTTTGATTGAGGCATCAACATGAGGCGTTTTATTCTAGAGGAAATAAAAGCCTCCATGTTACTGTAGCTCTAAATTCACACAGACAGAGACCTGTTTCTCTCCCACCTCCATCTTCCAGCGGCTGAGCCATTCTTCTCTCTGTCTCCTGCTGATGTAGTATGGATCTCCAGCCTGGAAAGTCACTCTGGGGACCGGCCTCCTCCGCAGCCTCCCAGTCTCACCCTGCACATACACACACACACACACACATGCACACACAAAGCTAGTTACATCCCCACTCTTAAATCTGCTTGTACTATGAGAGTGTTTTTTTTTTTATTTTTTAATGTAAAAACCTTCAGAAGCAGGGCAGAGGCTGGTTTTCTCACCTCTCTGGGGGAGTCACAGTTTCTGTCATCTGGCTCGTCTGCAGGAGGAGAAAAAGTTACAGGAAATGGGCCATTTGTACGGATTTAACAAGAGCTTTAATGAGGAGGTAAAGTCATGGTTTTCATCACTGTGCCATGGCATCCATATTTAAAATGTAAATGCCTTCAAACAGTGCAATCTGGAAGTTATTTGACTGTTAAAATTTCAGGTAAACTGACAGGTGCTAAAGACTTGACCGTAACTTTTCACATCCTTAAAGCATCAAATCATTGCATATATGTGTAAGAACTACATGACTTTGTATTAAATCTATACCCTTATTCTTCTCGCTTTGCTCTAGTTTCCGACGCCCACGCTTCTTGCGAGGGGAGGGGGAGGGCTCCGGCTCCTCTGGCGGGGTTGGAGGGGCGTTTGCACAGGGGTCAGAGGTCGCCATCTCCTGGGAAACAGACGGAGAACAGTCTAGGTCTGAGAAAACTGCTGCTGGTCCTTGTCTAGACTCATCAAAGGACTCCACAGACATTAAAACTATACACACACATGCACAGACCTTATACAGACACACACACACATAAAAAGTGTGCATACACACATACACGCAAAGAGCGACATACCTATTAGTCTGCCCCAGCAGAATGTGTCTGCATAGGATCAGTATAATAAACACCTCCAGCTCCCATTAACACACACACAAACACACACACACATGTGAAATGAGAATGGGAGCAGCATCGATGTCGTTAACAGTGCTAATGATTAATGAGCACATGTGGGAGGAACTCCTTGTGTTAAATGATGCTAACCCCTCATAAAATTAGCTTTAAATTACATATACGGTAGAATAATCTCAAAAATAACATTGGAAATTCCAAAAATTCTTGAAATTTCACACTTTTCAACTCAGGTATTGTAATTACACTGCAAAACATGAGTGGACAGTACTTGCTTTATCTAATTATGCACTCAAACAATCTACTGTGTATATAATCCTGTCTTTAATTCAATGGCTTATCCATTAGCTCCGCTGCATTAATGATGCTAAACTCTGTGTCCCCTCTAAAAGGCCAGCAGGATTTGTATGTGTGTGTGTCGCTAACAGGCGGACAGATTTTATAGATTTGTAGTTAGAAAGTGGAGGGCAGGGGTGAATGTCAAGCTCAAAGGCTACGCTAACGCTAGCTAGGGCTAACAAGCCCACAAAGGCTGTAATGAGCAGGTGAGAAGGCCTGTAAAAAGCTGAGAACACAAAAGGTGACTAAAAGGGCCTCAGGGCAAATTTAACTACACCAGCACGCTCAAACAGGAACAAGGCTTTAAAACATAGGTGGATTTTTGGAGGCTCAAAGGCTTTAAGCGCCCAAATGATCAAACCTATGCGCAAAAAAATATATTTTGCGTTAATGTGTGCCTTCCTGTTTTTAAACTAATTGCAAAAAGCTATGTGCATGAGCTGTATGCGGCCATTAATTTCCCACTCATCAACCTGTTTTTTGTTATGATCAAGCTCTAAAAGGCAGCAGGATTTTGATGTGTCCAGTCTGAAAATAGACGACAGTACAGCCATTCAGCTCTATATTTTAATTTTGTGTTTTTTTGCTGACAAAAATGCACTTTATTGGAGAGTTGTTAACAGATAGTAAGACGACTAATAAATCTCCATCAACTCATTAAAAGTGTGTTTTCACTGTGTAAAAATGATTTAGTTATTTTTATTCTAAATTATTAGCAACATGTTTAACTGAAATTGGGACAAAACACTGGGAAATGTATTGTTCAAACAAAAGTGAAGTGACAGAAATATTTCTGTTTATGACATTTCATAGACTCTGTTTAACAATAAATTGCAGGAAGCATAAAAGACAAGAACACATTCAAGCTAAATAACTCAAAGCAGTCAACTACACTTGAGTCAAGTGGTTGACATCAGCGTAAAACTTGCTACATAAAAATAAACAGGGCGCTTTGTTAAAAATTAGCTCATGTATATTAAAACTGTGCGCACAAAACAATCAAAAATCATGACAAGACGAAAAATAATAAGCTTCTTTAAAATTAAATCAAAATGAGTGCACAAGCGTCTATCGTGTGCACACGTGCCCTTGATGTGAACACATGGCCTTAGCATTTATTGTAATAAAACCCCAAACTGAAGTTAAAGCTGCATTAAGCAATTTTTAACATTAGGAGGCAAAAAGAATCTTTAATTCAGCTCCTACAGCTAACTTTTAAGCAAACAACTGACTACTTACACATTCAGCAGAAACAGAGGAATCTGGACTTGCAGTCATCTTTTTGGTCACATGTCGCATGTAAATCCAATTCAGCCCTGGTTTGGTCCAACAAATCCTGAGAAAAATATCTGGATGTCTTTGGATTACTAAATGTTTCGACGTTCTTCAGCCACTTCGCCTCTCCGCCATTTTGCGCTAAACAGGAAGTGTACGACCGGCTTGTGCAAGCTGGTTGTACAGTTCCTTTTGTGAGAGCTTTGGTTAGGTTTCGTTTAGGCCGGTGAACCAAAACTATGACCTCAATGCGGCTGCAGACTACAAAGTTGATTCACAGAGATTCAATATGACTGTATTGCTTAATGCAGCTTTAAAGTTGTATTGCGTGAATGTGAAGACATCTTCAAGCGTGACTACCGTTACCAGTAGTCATATTTAGGATTAAACTCATACAGACGACAGATAGAACCTCCTACATGCAAACTGGTGTTTTTTGTTGTCTTTCAACTTTCAAACAACTCCTCACTGACCTGCACTTCCTCTTCTCTCAGCATCTAGCCTTGATCTCGACAGACAGACATTGTGGAAAGTACCTGACTTCACTGACTCTAACCTAAGCTGTGTGTTGCACAATATAGCAATTCAACCAAAGGCAGTTTTTAGGTTGGATGAAACTCTGATGATACCCGAGGGGAGGCTGAAGAGAGAACAGGATGCAGCAAACAATAAAACAATAGTGCACCAAAAATAAAAAAATAAGCAGTCACACCAAGCTAATATTGCAAATCAATGATGATAGGCCAAAATGTATTGTAGCTGTTTCCAATATCAGTGTGACAGATGGAGATATGTGCAGAAATATGTGCACAGCAGGCACTTATTATTAGCAGTCCACATCACAGTGGCTGTGAACCTCATCCAGATTATGTTTTGGACGTGACGTGATTTGGAGAACGGCCCAAACTCTCTCAGACTTCTGCCCTGCTTTACATCCATGTCAAAAAAACATAGCAGCCTCTGGAGGAATAACTTCTGCAGCCATTGGGCTCTTAATCTTCAAGCTCAATACTGCTTATCTGGTTTTATTCTATTTTATCTGTTGACTTTGGTTTTGCTAGCTAACAGTTGTCATTATTAGAGATAGCTATTGTAGCCATGTTGGCCAAAATAGCTATCTCTAGTTGTTGGATTAACTGAGTTTTCAAACTACCTAACAAATCTGTTCAGGTTGTCGTCACAAACGTTACAGTTGTGAGGAATCACAAATGAGTTGATTCCTTTACATTTACTCAAAGATGTTTATCTCAAATTATTATTACTTATTTATTCTTGTCTTCTATTAACTTGTGTAATCTACCGAGGTATGATTACTTTCAAAAAGTGAAAGACGGAAGTGGGATAATGGAGCAAATTCATGCACTCAACTGATTTTTATCTCAACTGCACCAAACTGCTTGCATTATATGTTGTCTAATGCAATAGTTATACATCCTATTAAATCCTTCCTCCATGTTCAGTTTCTGCTGAAAACCTTTTACAGAGGTGTCGATTCAACTTCATGATCACTTTGGAGGCTGCAGTTTGTGATGATGTTTAACTTTAAAGTGTTAACTGACGGGGCTGCAACTAACAATTATTTTAGTTATCGATGAATCCATATGGTCATAAAATGTTAGATAATAGTAAAAGTGCTCTCAGTAATCACCACAGCCCAGGGTACGGCCTTCAACTGTCATCTTTTGTCTGACCAACAGTCCAAAACCAAAGACATTCAGTTTACTATCAAGTATGACCAAGAAAAAGGACAAAAAAACATCATAGTAGTTGCAGACTATTTCCCACTTATATGAAAGATGTTTGAAAAAACCTCTTTTTATAATGCACTACACTCCAACAACACTAAATTTTGCTCTCTGTTGACACTTAAAGAAGCCAGTTTATAACCTTGAGAATAGGTTTGGCAGATTTTCTCTATCATAAAACCCTCAAGATCAAATTTTATTTAACTACGTTTGTAGTAGAGTTCTCAGTTAAATGACTGTGAAAACTCTGATTAACCCAATAAGACCTAGGACCATTAAAAATGTATTCTAAAACCCGAGGTATTGTTTGAAAATGCTTCCTAAAATCTGAGGGTTTTCTGTAAAAGAATTGTCCCCATTCACTAAAACCTTTATTTCTCGGCCTCCAACCTGAGGTTATATGATTTGTAAGAAAGTTTATATGATTTGTAAGAAAGTTAATCAGTGTGGTTGTTGACACTATAGAGGACATATAAGTTACTTAATACAGGACCTCGACACAAGCTGTTAGTCGCAGGGTTAGTTGTAACATGTTTCACTTTCAGCCCAAGCAAGTTATTATTTATCAACCAGCCGTAAGTCATGACACTTTTTACCACACACAATTTTTCCACCATATCTCTGTGACCTTTGTGGTTTTGGTGCAAAACGGAAACACCGAAAAAAAACCTGAATAAGCTGCATAGATGCCAACATCAAATGGTTATCAAGTCACCCTTAGTCCAAGTCAGACTTCAGTTTTTACATGACACTTCCAGTAATTATAGTTTATCCTTCCTCTGGATAATATCTAGTTATTAGTGTGCATGAGAAGTTTCATTATTCATAACGGTTGACATCACATCTGACTGTGGCTGTGAGGGGATTTTCACGTGAAAGCATCACATAAATGCTGGTAAAACTACCAATATATCTCTTTGGTCTTACTGTACTTCAAAATACTCCAAAGATTTAAGCAAAAGCCACAAGTGCAACACACCCACATGCATCAGCTGCATCACACATGGGAGAGGAAAGAAGAAAGAGGAAGCGATCCACACCCTTGCCAACTTATAGCCTCTCGAATGTGCGAAAAACCTGAACACTAGCTGGAAAAATAAGAGAGAAAATCAGTGTGAAACTACAAGAACAGAGATAGAGGCCTGAAATAGTTAAGGCTCATTTGGTTAATCCACTTATCCATGAAACCATCATCTTTAGTGTGTGTGTTCAGAGTAGTGTACTTGTGTAAATGTGTGTGTGGGATTGCTTGTAATGGAGGTGAACGAGTGAGTGAAGGAGACAGAGGAGAGAAAGAGAGGCTCCGTCCCTCTCTGCTCTCTATAGTTAGTGTCGCTGACAGCTCCACCCTGAGCTCCACACAATGGCTCTATTCCTGGAGACACTGTGTGTGTGTGTGTGTGTGTGTGTGTGTGTGTGTGTGAGAGAGAGAGAGAGAGAGAGAGAGAGAGAGAGAGAGAGAGAGAGTTAATGGGTAACATACTGTTGGCTGGGCAAGAGGATTCTGTTATGTATATTCCACAAATACTACATGTGATAGTACCACTATATCATTATCAGTAAGTAGGGTTAGACTGATTATCTGGACTTATATTCAGCAATTTCGATTATGTGTATTGGTGATTTTTCTGTCGGATTGCCGATAACATAAACTAATTTTAAAATGCGCTACTTTGGCTCTGATGCAACATCCTCTAGACACAATGTCTAGCACACAACACTACCGGATTGGTAACACGTCACAATAAATAGCCTTAAACACGGAATAATCTGAATCTGTAACTGAATTTATCAAGGAAATGTAGTGGAGAGGAAGCATGAAGTACCAGAACATTTTTTGACACAAAGAGTTTTATTTTTACTGCAAATGAATATCTGATCTAAATATCGGTTTTCAGTCTGCTTGATTTCTAATAATCAGCATCAGTATCGGTCCTGAAAAAGCCTATCACTAAGTATCACCTTACCTACTCCTAACTAATTCTTTTCTACTATTACTACTACTGCTACTATTATGCTGTTAACACGGCTACAACTGTTATTTTTTATTTAACTATAGCCACTATGTAATCCTAATACCACTGCTACAATTACCGGTACTACTAGTGTTATGCACCTACTGCCAATATTGCTACTGAATTTATAAGATGGAAGATAAGATAATCGTTTATTGATCCCCGGAGGGGAAATACAAATGTTGCAGCAGCACAAAGACAAGAAGCAAGTAGAGACAAAGAAGCAAGTAGAAAAAGTAAGCGCAAATACAAATTGAAATAGGATAGATAAAGATGAATAAACATACAAATTAAATAAAATAGGTAACTACAATTTATATCACCACTTCAACTGGCGAGACTACTACTGTAATGGTATTATTGTTTTATTATGCTCCTATCAATAGTATACTATCACTACTGCAATGCCAACAACTGCTGCTACCTAAACTACTACTACTATACTACCACCATCATTACTGTTACTACAACTAAAACGTCTACTACCACTATACAACTATTAGGCCACTACAACTAGTGCTACTAAAACAACTAGTAACACAACAACTATTATCCTGCTACCACTCCTGCTGCTAGTCTTACTACTACTACTACTACTACTACTACTACTACTAGTACTATCATATTACTTCACCTACTGCCGCTATTATATTACTACTACTACAGCTACTACTGCTACTACTACTACTACCACCACCACTACTACTACTACTACTACTTCTGCTACATCTTTTGCTTCTAATATTGTACAACTACTACTACTACTACTACTACTACTACTACTACTACTCCTACTAGTATTATTATGCTACTACCACTACTGCTGCTATTATAATTCTACTGCTACCGCTACTACTACTACTAATAATAATACTACACTCCAACCACCTGTTGGTACTACAATTACTACTACACATACCACTACTTTTACTGCTGCTGCAGTTAGTTTAAGTTTCAGTTTACCACTACTGCTACAAGCACCACTACCTTACTACTTTTACAAGTGCTACTGGCACTACGAATATTTCTACCACTACTGCTATTACATATGGTGTAAATACCACAACTACGACTAACTACTACCACTACAGCACAATTACAATGAATAATAGCATTACTTGTACTACAACTACTGCTACTACTAGTATAATGTTTAATTAAGCCACTATCAATAATAGACTACTGTACTCTCTTCTCTTACATCTACAACTGCTGCTGCGACAGCTTCTTCATTTACCACTACTACTAGAACTACACCACTAAAAATTTGAAAAACCATGACTATTAGGCTACTAGAACTACTTTTAATATTACTATTATACTACTACTACTTCTACCGCTGCTGCTAGAACTACAATTACTACTTCCCCTACAGCTACTACTACTACTCCTACTTTTATTATGCTTCTACTACTACTGCTACCACTACTACTACTACTATACCCCTTTGACTACTGCTGATACTACAGTTACTGCTACACATATCACTACTTTATTGCTGCTGCAGTTAATCTAGCTTTCAACACTTCTATTACTACGATCACTGCTGGTACTTCTACTGCTTTTACTACAATTACCACTACTTTATCACTTTACTAGTGCTACAGACACTAAAACTACTGCCACTACTACTGAAGTAGTAGTAGAAGTGCTATTATTACTACTGTAAAGCAATTAATGTTTCACCATACTACTATCAATAATAAACTACCACTACTGCTGCTGCTACTAATTAATTTACTACTGTTCTTGGAACTGTTACACTACTATCATTACTGCTACTACAACTAGAACTTCTATTACTACTACAACTACTGCTAATAAAACAACTACTAGAACAGCTAATTGTAATTGTAAGTATTACTGCTACTAGTTCTTCTACAAAAACTACTATTAGTAATATTGTACAATTCAACTACTACTACTAATACTATAGAACTACAACTACTTCAGCTACAATCTTTTCTACTACCACTATTACAGAGCCATTATTACTACTAGTTCTATTCTGCTACTACTATTAATATTACTACTGCGACTACTGCTATAGGCCTAACACTACTACTAGTAACTACTAATATAAATATTACTACTTTTAATGCTGCTATCAATCTAACTTTCAGCACTTCTATTACAACAATTACTACTACTTTACTTTCCTTACTTTACAAGTACCACTACAGCCAGCACTACGTTTATTGTTTTCACCTTTTAATGACACCATTACTAATACTACTATTCTTACTACCATTACCAATACTTAAGTAATTCTGCAAATACTACTACTTTTACTACTGCTGCAAGTACTACTACTACTACGCTGTTGTGATTGGTGTTATTACAACTTTGTTTTTACTGCGGCTGTGTGTATGTTTTAAGTGTAAGTTTGTGTTCATATGTGTGTGGCAAGCATGTACATGTTAATGTTCATCTGTGTGTGTCATCATGACAGGACCCATATAAATCCTGCCTACCTTGTCACAACTCAGACATCAAAGCATGATCAGACCTGCTCTCCTGCACACATGAATGCACACACACACAGATACATTCACGATAACACACACACACACACACACACACACATACACACACACACTCGCTCTCTCACTGTAGTTCACTCAGTATTCCTTTCTGTCTAAGGTTGTTTGATCAGCTATATTGACCTGCTGATTCGACCACAGAGTTCACTGAGCACAAAGAGACACACACACACAAGCAAGGTGAGCGATAAGAGGATGAATGGAGAGAAAAAATGGAGGAGAGGAGCTGCCAAAGACCTGAAGTCACAGCGAGTGAAGTATTATCCAGTTTGGTGTCATTACAGTAATAATGCCGCTCTGTAACACCACTCACAGATTATTACTGCTGGTGTAAAGGTGATTGGAAGGTTGCCAGTTCAAACCCCAGTCCAGTCAAGCCCACACAGAGGAAGTGAGCGACATGTTCACCTTGTGAAAAGTAACAACTCAGTTCCCCACTGTCTCAGCAGAAGCAGCCACTGACCAAAATCCAAAACACAACTGACCTGGAAACATTTGCAAACTTTACCAACATTTGCTCATAAACTAGCACATTTGCATGGAAATCCAGCAGATTGCACCTTCTATACAGTAGAAGTAGCCACTTTAAGTTTTTATACTATGTCCATTGATCAGTGCTGGTTGTTTTAATGGACAGTTCTTCCTAAAATGAAACCGCTCACAACAAAGTCTGTGGCTTATCTTGAGTAACTGGGTCATGATTTCTGGAAAGAGACCTTACTGTTGAGATTTTCAAGTGTTTTATTTTGGCACAAATGCCTTCTAGTACCATTATATTTGAGAGAAGGCTCACCTCTCTCCAGACCTCTGCAACTCAGACAAAAACAATCTAGGTATGAGGAAATAAGGTGAAATGTGAAATATTCTTTTAAAAAGATTTGCGATGAATGATCAATCATAGCCCTAACTATAGGCATTGTGCAACCAAAACTCCACAAGCTATCTTTCTTTCCATCATGCTATTTTAGTTTCTTCTTCAAATGTATTTTGTGTAAGATCTAGTTGGATTTGTTTTTTTTTTTTCATTATTTTTTGTCAAGGTAAAGGTATATATATATAAGGTATATAAGGTATATAAATCCAGAACTGTGTGTCTGTGGTGATGTTTATATGTCATCTGCTTTAAAGTCTCACAAAACAGGTCTTGACTCATAATGAGACTTATTAAAGCTAAACTAACTTAAAGGAGACCTATTATGCTTTTTAGTTTGTTTCTTCTCCTCTAGTGTTTTATATATGTTCTTGTGCATGTAAAAGATCTTGAAAGTTTAAAAGTCTGCACCAAGAGAAGCTCCTCTCTCCCACAGAAAACACTGCTCCTGAAATGCCTTGTGACTTCACGACATCACATTACATCACAGAGTAACACATTTGCATAATTTATGCTTAGTGGTTAGTTTGGCACCTAAGAATTGATTTAGCAAAGCTGCTCTGTTGTTGTAAGCAGTGCCAGGTCTGGCGTGTGTGAGCTGACCAATCAGAGCAGACTGGAATTTTTAAATCAATGAAACAAAAGCATGGGAAAACAATTTTTTTAAAACTACATTTTCTTCCATAGCTATGGCCATCATTCCTATGAGTCACGGTAACATTTTAGTCACTAGAGTAATTGCAGAGATCTCAGGATGCGTCAACATCACTAAAAATAGGCCTGAAGGTTGAAATCAAGCCAGTAGTTTTGCCAGATTAGCTCCCACATTGCTAATTATCCCTCATTGCGCAGGAAACCCATGACAGTGCAAAACTACAGCAAGGGTCACAGTTGAACCAGGAACTTTGCTGTTCACTTTGGCATTCCCTGAATTTGTTTTCTCTCCTAAATTCATTTGCCTAACTGACTTATCTTTAACGATGTTGCCACATTCTGAGATCTTACTTTGGTGAGTGAGTAATAAATCTGAGTGTTTTCTCTTAATTTCAACTTTCAGCACAGTGGTAACAACATGGAAAATGTGGTGGATGAAGTGTAAATCATGAGAAAATGATGAGGAAATGAAGCTAGCATTACATGTTGAGGGAGAGGATATGCATTGGCTGTTGCGTCGGGGAATCTCTTTTCTTAAACACATTGATTGGAATAAATCTAACATGTAAAAGCAGAAGAGAAGCAACAGAAGAAGCTGCTGTGAAGAGGCTTTGTCACATTATCTGTCAAACACACTCAAATGTGACACTTAATTAAAGCAGTATGTCTAGTGCTCTGTGTTTTATGTCAAAAAGCTGATCTAACAGCGTTTTGCCACTCAGCAGCTAGCAGGTGTGAATGCATAAATGTGAAGCAAAGTGTTCCTGGAAGCAGGGCATGCATGTTTAACATATCTTTTCAGACCAAGACAGGGGGACGTTGTATAGGTGAATGGATAATCAATCACTCTGCTGCAGTGTGGAGTATAAAAGGCCGTCGACAGCCTGTAATTACAGTACTCACAGGAAGCAGCTGTTTGCGTTTCCTGCCAGGACGACCCACTCTGCGCTTGGTGCGGGGGCTCGCTGGCGTCCCCTCCTCTGGACTGTCCTGGTCTGCTCCATCTTCATTCTGGCCAATTATAGAGAGGAAACATCAAACACTGAGCCAATCCAACAACCGTATGAAGTTATAATTGATGTCAGGAGTGAGGCCGCATTAAAGCAACAGATATTCAAGGCAGTGTGGTTAAGAAACATTGCAGGGCAGAGGCTGGAAAACAGGATTAACTGAATGAAGACTAGCACACTCTTGACAATATTTGCAGTTTTTAGAAAGTGAAATTTTACACTTTTTTTTAACTTTTTCACCAGAAGACAAAAAGCTCAACTGAAGATCGATTTCAAAACAAACAACTTTAAAACCAAAGGTCTCAAAACCTGGCCAAGTTCTGATTGAACAAAGCAGCTCTCAAACTAAAATGGACGAAATATGAAAGACAAAACCAGTAAATTATATGTTTGCAGACATCAAATCCAGCTGTGTTTAGTCAAGCAAACAGAATGCATGTTGTGGTGCTTCTAGACCTGCTGTGGATACGCAGCT
The DNA here is from genome assembly GCF_965226575.1 of Pagrus pagrus. Taxonomy (NCBI): domain Eukaryota; kingdom Metazoa; phylum Chordata; class Actinopteri; order Spariformes; family Sparidae; genus Pagrus; species Pagrus pagrus. Next base: position 18,341,354 of record NC_140200.1, on the reverse strand, counting down.
CAAAAAATCCCCATAAGATGAAAAATAACACTTTAGATCGTCATTGAAGGTCTTTTAGATGAAATACTGTAATATATTTCGGCACTGCCTCATATTGAGGCCATTAGTGAAGCTTTGAACCTAAATGAATTCATCTCAGCAGTTTGTTCCTCTTCTCAGCTCACAGCAGAGACAAAGTGCTATGGTACATCAGAGTTGTAGATCGGCAGCAGTGTAATTGTACAGTGATATATAAAATAAAAATAGCCTGCAGCACCTGTGTGTCAGCTACAGCGTGATGGGTCAAACGCAAACACCTTCAAAAGGCTTCCAACCAGAAGAAATCCTGATGGGATCTCATTCTGCTTTCACTGTTACATCATGACAAACTGTTTTTATTACGTTCTTAATCTCAGTGTTGTGACTTGATATCCTCGCCAAGCCCCAAAATAAAAATTATAAGAAAAGCCTGCCACAATTCAAATCCTTAGTTTTCCTGTCAACAGATTTACTTCGAACCAATCTAACGGCTGCCCATGATGTTGTTTGTGCTGGAGGGAAAGTTTCACATTGCAACTAACAGATAAAATCTAAGGTTATGATATGTAAAACAATTGACAGCAACACTCGGGTCAGATAAATACTCAGCTGTTAGGATGTTTTCTTTCCAAATACCAATTAACTAAGTTCCTCAACTCAGGGTATCTGATTGTGTGTTTATGTACTGTATGTATTCTTTGAATATAAGAATATCGGCCAAGATATCAATATCAGAATTTCTTTAATCCCTAATATCGGTATCGGCCCAAAAAATCCAGTATCAGTCAGCTCAACTCCATATAGCTCATCTAGCTTAATTCATCTCTCCAGAGACCAAATTGGTTTGAGAAGTCGATATTTACACCCTCAACTTTTTGGCTTAAAAAAAGATGCAAATAACATCTTCTCAAATCAACACTGGATGAGCTGTATGCCGCCATTTTATGTTGGGGTTTTTTAAGTTGTTTTTTTTTTTACGTCTGAAAACAAGTCCCCATCTACTTCAGCTGTTTAGGAGAACGCATCAGCACTTTTTTGCCATGAAGCTTCAGAAATGTTTTGCAGACAGCTCCTACATTTTCATCTGCATGTGGGTGTGTAGATAATGATTGAATTTACATTTTTGGGTGAGCTTTTCCTTTGATAAGGTCAGTATCTCTATTTAAAAGTATTAAAAACTCAACTCAAACTTGTTTTATTGACATCATGATAAATCAAGCAAAAGGAGGATTTATTTAAACAGAGGCTTGAGGAGAACAGAAACGCCCCCACATACCTCAATCACTGTCACTGTTTGTTTGCCTCTTCTACTATCAATACCCTCAAATATTCTGAGGGTCTGACCAAACTCAAGTCTGGTCCTGAATTTCTATTTTTACGTCGGCTCTGGGCTCTGACTGAGTTGCTGAGAGTCTAAGGTTTGTGCAAACGTTTTATTGGGCCCATGAGACCATGTGAAAAAGGCCAAATAAAATAAGCAACACCTGCTGCATCTTTAGTTAAACATTCAAACCTTGAATGTGGTTTCATTGTGTGAGAGGCCTGTTGCTTTAAGAGTATCATATTTTACCCAGGAGGAAGTAATTTGCCAGCTGCAATGATTTTCATCATTGACCTTTTTATTCATATTTGAGCTCTCTCTATGTGCATCACTGCCTCAGGCAGAAATTAAATAAATGTCACTGTTACAAGGGAAAACCATTAGACTCTTGTAGTGCTGGAGTGAACAAGGCAGCTTTAAATGTACCAGTTAGGAGGAATAATGTTTTTAATCAGAGGTTTGCTCAACTTGTTCAAAGCTGGGTTGAGATAACAGAGGCAAGTCATCTGAGCAGGATTAAAACAAATGGAAGGCAGCACATCAGATGACTGTGAGTGTTAACGACTTTCTAGGTACACTGGAGTTCCATTTTCTTTGGGTCTGTTTGAGATTTTGAAGTAGTTGCTACTATTTTTTATTTTTTATTGACAGAGCCCTCTGAGGTTTGATTAAGATGGTCATGGGTCACTGGATAGTGAACACACTTCAGACTATGGCTTTCAAGCTAAAACTAAAACTAATATCGAAACATCTTTTAAACAATAAAAACTAAACCAAACTTGCTGAAACTAAAGCGAATTGAAAACAAAAACTCAAAAACAAAACTACAACAACAGCTGTGTATGCTGCCTGCTGTCTGCCTTGTGTTTCCAGTAATGTCTCCCTCTCTCTCCTTGGTGGACCGTCTGTTAGGGTGACAGTGGAGTGGTTGCTAAGGTGCAGAAACTGCTTAGCAACTGTCTCCGGCGGGGCCGCCGTGCTGACTAAACATTCTGATGTCACTTCCCTGACGATAAGCATAGCAACCAGCTAGAACGGGTAATGGCCCAGTGCCTGTCTGCCTGCTATGCTCCTGTCCATATGCCTGTGTCACGACGCACACTCACAGACATACACACAGACCCTTTAATGTAACAAGTGTAAAAAGTGGAAACAGGAGTATAATTATGTCCAGACACTACAGAAAAAAACATGTTTTTCTTATGCACTTTTGAGATGTTGGGCGTTTTTGCTTCCATAACATGTCTTCTCTCGGGCTAGTGAAAAGAAGATGCCAAAAATAGACTTTAACGTGTTTATTTTAGTTCAGATTTCTGTTCTGGAAATGTATGACACTAACTGGGGAAGTTTCATGGTTAAAATTGTATGAAATTGTACAATACCTATCTTAAAGATCCAGTGTGTAGGAACCCAATGTCTCACCCTCACACAAAAGTCCCTCTCTAGAGCCAGTGTTTGTTTTGTCCGTTCTGGGCTACTGTAGAAACATGGCTGTGCAACATGGTGGACTCCTTGGAAGATGACTCACTCTTTCTGTAGATCTAAACCCTTATTCTAAGATTGCATTGAAAGTTTGCCCGTAAATCTGACACAAGGGGCCTTTAAAGGCAGTTTTCTCAAAGTGATTTTTCTCTGAGCCAGAAATCTCCACTTCAGTAGCACTTACATAAATCAAAAACAAGGTTTTTACAGAGGGGTTTGATCATTTATCATTCATAAGGTGATTTATATAACATTTTATTCCCCAAAACATGGCAACATTTTTTATAGCTGTTGACAGTACTGTGATAAAAAGAGATATCCAAAATTTGTTCCGTGAAACCTTTGATTCTAAAACCTTGATTTCTCTTGGCACATGTCAGAAGTGGAGCATCCTGCCCGATATTTTCTAATTGCTAAGATCATGTTTGTTTGATCTTTTTTTCCTTGATTTTTGTGCCTCCACCTCAGGTTTGCAGGCTACACAGTTAAATCATTTTTGTCTGTTTTAAGTGTGTTATTGTTAATGTTTCCGACTCACGTTGTGCTGTAGATCCCAAGTCTGCACAGGGTGTTTTATTTTTTGATTTTGACCGGATGCACTTTGCCATTCCTGTGTCTTACTGCTGCATCTGGAACACTGCTGAAACATGCCGTGGTGCAGCTGGTGGAAACATGAGCATTAAACGGCTGCAATCAGCTCTAGGTATGTCGCAGAGTGTCGCGGCCATAACAGGACTTAAATGTGCCGTGTAGAAATCTGGCGTAATACCACCTTTACACCAAAATCAGGGTGTATATACGGAATTTTAAATGCGGGTAAACCCACTAGAAATAGGTGATTGACTCCCTTCCCAGTGCCAGGAGACTAGTTTGCCTATCTGTTTTTCTTTTTCTTGTGTGTCACATTTGTCATCACAAATGCACTGGAAAAACAAGGAACAGTAGAAAATGACTCATACACCTCATCACACTACATCCAGAAAACTTTGGATCATTCTGGAGACACATCGTTTTTGTCCAGAGCTGATGGTGGAACTAGCTAAGGAGTGAGGCGTCTTGCTTCTTTCTCATCTTTCGAGAGTTGCACATGTGCAGTACCAATCAGGCAGTGTGCAAGGATCAGGTAGAGACACTGAAGCCACTGACAATATAACAGTGGTTTCTTATTAATATCTTTTACTTCAGTCTTTCTTTCAAACTCAAGCGCTGCTTGAACGTAGACGGATAGAAAAAGAATGGAAAATATCAATTTTAACAGTCATAGCATGGCGCCTGACAAGGGGTGAAAATTAGCGTGATCACCTGGGTGTTGTGTTTCCATCACAGCCAATCAGAGCTGGAGCTGATAAACACCAGTGATTACTGCAGAGGCATTTGAAGTGCGAGTGCCGACATACCTATTTACATTACGCAAAAGCCAGATGTAAGCAGGTGTTAGTGGGTTTTTTGTCAAGTATAAAAAGGGATATAATATGGTTTAATCACCTGGAGACATTTCATGGTGACATCTATTAGTTAACCCTATTCACCTGTAGTGCCAAACCAAATGTCAAACATTAACTGACAGAGCTTGAAAATCACTCAACCAAATCCCTTCAGAAAATAAGTCAACACAAACACACCAAACACACACACACACACACACACACACACATGCACACAGACACACACACACACACACACACACACACACACACACACACACACACACACTGTCCATATATCTTTGGTCTATTTCTGTCTCCCGGCAGGTTATTTTAGGCCACCGCAGTTGCTAAGCTACCAGACTGCAAACCAGGCGGGCAGAGGAGGATCCCATCAGCAGCAGACAGCTTGTCCTCTTTCTTTCTACCCCATTCCCTCGTCCTCCGCTCTGTCTCTCTCCAGTCTCCTCATTTCCTGTATCTCCCTCCTCTTCTGCCTTCACTTTGAATGCACTACTCAACCAATCATTGGTTAATAAAGCTGCCAACAGAACAAATACTAGATTGTATCTATTTTTGAGGCTCCGTACAGATTTACAACATTTAAACATCAGTAGAACAGCAGATTTATCCAATCCTATCATTAAAATAATCAATAATTACACATGTAGGTACGTGTATTTGCAAAAACACACTGCAATGGACTGAAAATACACAACAATGGACCAATCCTGAGCACTGTTCTCCCTGTGTTACTGTTATAATACTGTTTGTGGTGACAGCTGCGTCTTTTCTGGTTTTGGATATGGAATAAACAACCTCATCCACTCAGTCAGAACACAGAGTAATGCTGTTAAAGCCCCCAAGCACATCGTTTTACTATCTTCAACGTGTCCTTGTAGTTTGAAGTATATGCTCTCTACATAGACACTTGGCAACCGAAGCATTCAGGCCTGATATGCTTAAAACAAAGAGCTTGTCATGTGGGCTAACATCATCCGAAAATCCCTTTCTGATGTCAAATCTGAGGGCTTCATCCACCTATTTTTGTAAACCTCCAATACTGACAATCATGCTGTTTTTTACGTACTGCTAGGTGACACACCAGAAGGTGACAAAATAGGGGAGAGTCTTTGGTATTCATTTTTTAATTTAATTTTTCTATTATTCTACTGTAGTTACCTGAGCTACTGTAATAAGGAACAGGAATTTCCCTGTTCAGGAATCAATAAAATCTTATTTTATCTTATCTTAAATTTTAATACATTTTGAATGTACAATTTAGTGAAACACAGTATATTATCTTTAAAGAAAACTTGTACAATCAATTGCTTTTTGACTACTTATGCTCAAAGAGCAATCAAGAGTGCCATTTTGATGGAGCTACAAGACTTTAATGTCAGGGTTTTTTGGCCCACCTTGAAGTATGGCCATTCAGAGCAGGAATAAAGACTTTTGCCTTTAGATTTGCTCACAAGCACTAGATTGTTTCAAGCGTACTGTAGCCTTAAGACTCAAGAGATGGGATAAAACAACATTGTCTACACGTTTAGAATAATGCCCAAGTTATACTGTAAATTTGGGCATTTAGCCGTCAAAGAATGAGAAGAAATATGACCAAAGTTGTCAGAGATCGTGCTTAGCTACAATTGGTGTGTTAAGGGAAGGTGGCAGTGCTTAAAGGAATAGTTCACTCTAATTCGACACGAAATTCAGTCATTATCGACTCACCCTCATGCTGATGAGAAATCCGGTGTAGTTTCTTATTCCTCAAAGTGCAGCTGGAGACCCGCGGGGGTACCGTCCTGCAGCAAAAATCCATGTAACGGGCGTAAATGGTGTCCGAGGAAACGAACGAAAAGGTCCATAAAACTACACAAAAACTTTGTAATATTCCTCCATACTGCTCGTCCGCTGCAATCCAAGTGTCCTGAAGTGGCGACATCCAGAGTTTACTCGAAATGATGTCATTTAGTACATTTTTCTTGGATGGTAACGGACGAGCAGTATGGAGGAATATTACAAAGTTTTTGTGTAGTTTTATGGACCTTTTCGTCTCGGACACCATTGACGCACGTTATATGGATTTTTACTGCAGGACGGTACCCCCGCAGGTCTCCAGCTGCACTTTGAGGAATAAGAAACTACACCGGATTTCTCATCAGCATGAGGGTGAGTCGATAATGACTGAATTTGGTTCTAGAGTGAACTATTCCTTTAAGACACAGTCAATTCTCAAGCTATGAAAAATGATCTAATTGTATCGTTTAAAATACTGATCAGGAAGGTTCTGAGCTTGTGAAGTGATATTCATAAACATATTATATCTATAAATGAGACATATTATGCTCATTTTCAGGTTGATCATTTTATTTTGGGTTACTACTAGAATAAGTAGTTACATGCTTTTGGGCTTAAGACACATATCAGTTTTCTTATAATGTCCAGCGCTGCAGCACTGTATTCCCCCTCTGCAGTTTTATTCATGTTACATTTAGTCATGTGGCTTCCTTCCTCACACTCTGACTTATCATCTGATGTTTTTCCGGGGGTTATAGCAACAGATCACCAAATAAAATGTACCGTTACCTTGATTAAAATTGCATATTTTCTCTCAGTTTGAACACACAACACAATTCAGCGGAATTTATAACAAAGCTCTTATCGTTTTTAGATATTTTAATGTGGAAATGTTACATACTGAATCCTTAAACAACAATCTTTAAACTTTAATCTCAGTTTATTTCTTTATTTTCTTCACATTCAGTTTAAAACATATTTACCCTTATTTGAGCCCACAGAAATGTCTCTCTATCTTCAACATTTGAGCGTCTGTCATGCGAAATCGATTCTAACTGGAATCCGTCAAATCTCACACCTCGACTCTCTATCTCTTACAGTGTCATGTCTTCCCCTCTGTCCTCAAACTCTGGGACTCACTTAGGATTCTCACCAGGCTTTTTTTTCTTAAGTCTTTCACTGAGTTAAGCCTTAGGAAGTTAAAAAGAACAACACACTATAGTAAAAAGAAACCTTTATAAGGGAAACTTTGTACTTGTTGGCTCTTTGCCAGCGTGTGAATGTGGAAGTAAGTGAGTAAGACGGCTCTTTATTTAGCCGCACTACAGAATGAACTTCAAACTTCTCACAGATTTACGAGGGTTGCCCTGGGCTCTGGGGGCGCAAATGAAAGGAGCCATTTTTCACCTTGTGTATGTCTGACTGTGTGTTAATGTGTGTGTTGGTGTGTGTGCTCGCCTGGGTTAAAAAAAACAGTTTGAGACTCGAAACCTTGTGCTCGTTTCACCTGCATGTGGTCGGGTTAGTGTGTGGAATGTAGAAAGGCCTAAAGTGAACGTAAGTAAATAACTCTAAGATTAATTATTGCAGACACACACGGTCTTAGTTGCCAGATTTTCAGAGTGAGTTGGCTAAAAAAAGCTCTCAACTGCAGACTTAGGAGCCAAAGTAGTAGTGGTAATGATAGCTGTAGTAAAAGTGGTGGTTGTAATAATATCTGTGGCTTCAAAAATAACAGTAGTAGTAATATAATATTTATATTAATAGAAGCAGCGATAATAACAGTAAGGTGAGCAAGAGTCGTGAGGGTAGAAGTAGCTGAGATAGTAGTACAAATGGCTGAAAACTGATTATTCATGTGCTTGACTTAAATGCAATTTTCAGTGGTAGTACTTTAGTAAAAATTAGGTATATCACTCTGATGTACGCTGTTTACATTTACTATTCTTTGCTGCTACTAATTACACCACTATGTTACTCTTGTAACTTTGTTCTTGTATAGTTTCTATTCTTATTTTTACATTCTCTACTTATCTGTAATCGCAGACACACTTGTGTGCTCGTGTACACACCTCTGGGGATCAATAAAGGCATATCTTATTTTATCTTATCTTTATTGGTATTTCCATTTCCGTGTACAACACTATTTACAGACGGTATTATGTATGTTTTATTGGTAAACATTTGTTTGATGGCTGCAGTTATTGCATTGAAAACATTTGACGTAGTGCAATAATGTAGCTGAACAGCTGAACAGTAATTAGTTTAAGACACCTGCATGTACTGTACAACACTGAAATACTGCTGATATGTTAATGCATCGGCAACAAAAGGAACCAATCATTTTGACTTTTCTTGTAACCCTTGGTATATACTGTATTTATAGACTTTGAAGAGTGCAACTAGAATAAGTGCCAGTTAATAATTCTTCTTGTTTATCTTTAACTCTTTAAAGGGGCTCTGCTTAACTTCTGTGTTGTGCTGGAAGATTGTTGTTGTATTAGCAGACTCCATTTCTAAGCTAATGTTAGCTGCTGTTGCTCTCTGTTAGCAGAGCTGAGAGAGGCACTGAGACGAGGCACTTGAGAACGTGCATAAAGTCACATCCATTGGACTGTTGTGGAAAATCTGACCTTAACCCTTCACAAAGAAATCCACAGTGCAGCAGCATTAGACAGTTTAAACAAATCATCTGAAGGCCAAGAGAGACGGGGAAGGTCTCATTTTTCACATCATGTTTTTAAAAGATTATGAGATTTTACAATAAATGTATTTCTGACCTGCTCCAATTGGAAGCAGGTGAATTACTGCAAATTGGCGCTTTACAAATAAATTAAATTGACTTTATTGAATTTCTTTAGTTTTTTAGAGATTAATCATTGAATTTCAAATTTGGGCCATAAAAATCTATTTTGAAAAGGCTTCTAAGTTTTACTTTTTACTTCTTTCTTATTTTGCACATTTCCGTGTCTTTAAATATCCAGATATAATCAATATATATAGCAGATACACGCAATACATGCAGTTGAAACATCGTCATAAATACACATACACATATTTAGATCTCCACATATAATTTACTAATGAGTCATTTGTCCCCCGATGTCACATTTATTGTTCATCAAGTTTGTGGACGCTTTAATGTAAACAGACAGCATTGTTTTGGCACCCTTCTGACTCCATACTTTACATCTTAAAACTTCTGTTGTGTAACAAAAATTTGGATTGCAGGACTCTTATGTTTAGTAGAGTATTTTATCCACTGTTATCCAGGAGTTTCCTGGGGAGGTTACTGATATGATACTTTCAGTGCTCAGCAGATTTAGCGTAAATAATAAAGTCACATAATAACTGACACAGCGGCGTCGGTTTCAAGGCTTTAGAAGCATTAGCTAAGTGGGCTAAGCAATAATAATAGTGAAACAAAAAAGAATAATCGATCTCTCTTACCACATCATTGGCGGTGTCTTTCTGAGGTGTCTGAGGCGGTTCGGCAGCAGCAGGACTGTTGGACGGCATGGCAGGAAGTGGCTCGGTAAAACCAGGTTTAGAGAGTAAAAAATGGAGCAAATCAAAACATGGGAAAGGCCCTCAGAAGCACCAGGTGCAGCTTCATTCAATCTGTCTGTCGGTCCGTCTGTTCCGACGATCACTTGCTCGCTCAGTCCTAACCCCGCTCCTGGGCGAAGAAAGACAAAGCACACACACACACACACACACACACACACAGAGTCAGACATGAGTGGATTTACAGTATGAGGAAATTTGTCACTTCTGAGTAAGAAATCATTCTCAGTGAGTGGCTGACATCTTCCTATCTCTCCTTTCCTCTCCTCCTCAGTCTAGAGCCCTGAGGTCAAGGCCCTACAACAGGTATGTGTCTTTATGACCGGTACTGTACATGATTGATGAGACCCCACAAATATCAAACTTCAGAGTAGTAACAGGTCAAAACACGTTAACACAGATTTATGTACAAACACATACACACACACACACACACACACACACACACACACACACACGCACGCACGCACACACACACACACACACACACACACACAGGTGTCCTCAAAGGAATCCGTTGGAATCAGGGTAGCTTTCAACATGGCTGTCAGAGTGTGATTGATGTGGCTGGATAAAACTGTCCGTTTCATTAGACAAAATGGCTGCCTTTGAACTGCAGGTAAACAGGGACAAAAATCTATTTTTTTCCCCATAAACATGATGCAAATATTTTTTTAAGTGACAGTTAAAACAGAAAAAATCATACTGGAGTTGAAATTTTCAATCTTAATTTGGGCCACTTTCATTTTTGGTCCTAAATCTGTTAATCACACTGATTAAAACATTATTTTTGGGGCTAATCAAACTGTTAATTAAAAAGTTATTTGTATTCATTATTATTATTGTTTATCTATCTTATTATTTGTTCTTATTAAGATTATTTTTCTTTTTTGGGACAGCAGATAGTAGAGACTGACATAAAGAGAGAGAGAGGAGAATAAAAGATCACTGCAGGTATGTTTTTATGCACCAATATGCACCATCATCAACTGTCATTTATTGAAAAAACTATATATATATACAAACAGCTCCCTGAATCTAAGGTGGCATCTTTAAATTGCTTGTTTCTTTTGACTAACAGTCAAAACCCACTGAGGTTAAATCTTTGATGATATAAAACAGAAGAAGTCGTATCAAGCAAATACATTTGACAAGTTTTACGTCACTCCAATTAGACATTTTTCATGACTCCTAGCAACCAAGCATACACATCATTGGTAGAGCTAGTGCGAGAAAATGGAGGGCAGCTGTAAAGGAGGAGCTCAGTGGAGAGTCGGCCATGTGTGACCTTGTAAGTACTGGGGCTCATCTCGGCTCTCTTCTGCCTCATCATCCTCATTACCATTAATTTATTGTATGGAAGTCAGTAAGTGAGGAGAGTATTGAGCGAGCACAAGAGAAAGTCAATTTTCGAGAGGGCACAGGGACAGATTTGTAAATTCTGAAGAGGTTTGCAGTGTAAAACTCTGAGATTTGATTTATTTGTATTTTTTTGTCCAGTTGTTTTGGTGACTTGTTAGAGACTGTTAAAGGACGTTTACCAATGACAGACTTCAACAAAATGTTCCCATATCCGACTGTGAGGCTCTCGTGTGTTCACAGTAGCAGACAAATTAACAAGCTGAGGAGCACAACAGGAAGCCTGATGTTACTTAAACAGTAAAGTGATTCTGTTGTTGTTTCAACATATACTGTGACTCATCAGAGTTCCTCACTTAAACTGGTTTTGTGCTCACACCTCAAATAGAGCAAATAGACAATGTGGTCAAGTTTTGTCTGCTATTTTCTATATCAGGACACAACAAATAAGGTCACCTGTGGTTAAAAGCTAACTCACAAGTTCACTTGTACTCTATTTAGTGAGTGGTACTATCTGCTAATGAAGCATCAAGCAGGGCCGGATTAAGCCACTTGGAGGCCCCAGGGCTACATTAAACTGTGGGGCTCTATTGATGCCAGTTCCTCCCATTCTGTTTGCATTGTGGAAGTCTCATGTTACATCCACGTATCCATTAGAACACACTGCAGACTATACATGACAGCTGCACTGTGTCCAAGACACCAACAAGAGGCCTATAGTGAACACTGTCCTGCCTATAGTGTAATTTAGGAATATCCACCATTTAAGCAAAGTGTCAGCTGAAATAATAATGTGAAGTTCATTTTGGCACAGGGCATTTCCCACCTCTTTACACATTAAAGTGCTACTACTACTACTGTCATTTGTGGCACCAGAGAGAGCTGCATGTAAGCTGAGAAATTGCCTCCAGTGATGACACGCAATGGCTCAGTTGCATTGTGGGTAATGTAGGCACCAAGTTATGAAAAGGGCATGGCACCTACATTACCCACAATCCAACTTAGTGAAAGGGAATTTCTCAGTTGACATGCAGCTTCCTCTGGAGCCACAAAAGGCTTCTGACTACAATATTAGACCTGTAAACACACTTTTTTTAAATGTGTATAACTGGTGAGGTTACCCTTTAGGTCCTTAGGATCTCAGTTTATATTGGCCTTTAGTCGGGCATATTCTCCAAATTTGCAGTTTATCAAATTACCAGAAACTAAATGGCACACAATGATTCTTAGTTTAAATCATCTAAATCAGGGCAGTCCAAAAGTGGAGCCTGAAGGCCAAAGTTCTTATTTTTATCATTTTTCATAATCTGAGCACATTACATCTTAACAACACAACAGTCGCTTTTGGCGCTCCAAGGGAAAAAGTTTGGGCATGATCTAGATCATGGGGCCAGATCGTCATCAAGATTCCAAGTGGGACTAATCATTTTTCATTGGTTGCACTGGTGCACCTGATAGTCAGGAGGACAGATTGAATGTGCTGTAATTTAAATGAAGATAAACATTTATCTGCACCTTTAATCCTGTTAACAATTATTTAAACAATTTGCTGAGAAACTAAATTACAGTGTGTTTTTGGGTGCAGCTAAATCGTGTGCTGGTGCACATAAATGAAAAAGTTAGGCACACCAGTGCACAGAATTGACTTATATTCAATCACCACAGCTCAGCTGCACCTTAACATCCAAATTCCACCACACGTGATGGCTTTAGTCAAAGTAGCCTCCATTTCACTTACTTCTGCATGAGCATGCTGGGTGTGAAGTTTTTGCGAGTCAGTTCAGGAGTGTGATTTGCTCGGACTGGTGTCAGATACTGATCACAATCTGAACACAAAAGCAGCTTAAAATGCAATCTTTGCATGTGCCTAAAAGAAAATTGGACCTCAGCAGTGATTTGGATTTGAGCACAGTGTGAGTGCAGCCAATATGTCTGGCTTTCCTCAAGACGTATTGTACAGTATGTCACTCCTCACGCTGTGGCCTTACATCACCTACTGTGAAGACAACAGGCAGCCGGCCAGGGTTACCAGCGGAAAGACAAGGGTGGAAACTTTGCAGAAATGGGTGTACAGTATCCACCCCACACCCTCGGGGGCTCCCTGCACGAGCTCCAGGCTCCAGGCCAACCAGCTCCTCCAAGTTCTGCGTATTTAGGTCACCCACACACCTCACACTCCTAAAGAAAGTCTGTATACACTGATTTAAATTGTTTAAGTCCTAATGCAGCAGTGGTTTAAATTAGACTATAGTCAAAAGGCCCCAGCAGAAGCCTGTACTGGTGGGAGGAGAAATAGTTGCGCAGAGAAAAAGCTTCAGAGGTATGTCAAGGTAGTACGAGTTAGGCAGTGATAAGATAGGGAAGTAGGTGATTTGTCTCCACAATAAAAGCATAAAATATGTAATTTTCTTTATTGTCCCCATTAATTTGTTAATTTAGAGAGCCCTTTGTCCTTTACTTTCCTCTTGCCCTGTCTTTTGTGCAGCTGCAACATTATAATTTCCTCTGATGATGATCAGTTTTCTTTTACTGGCAGTGCTTGGGAGGTTTCTAAATTAGGTGGAAATCGTGATACTCAAACTGTGTCATCATGACAGGTATACAGGTGAACAATGTCACAAATTTTTACAGGCAGGGAACTCTTATTTTTCAACTGAAACATCCAACATTTAACACTTCAAGCTGTCCATTTTCCTAGAAATCCAAGTGGGCCAGGATTCAGAGATGAAAGGTCATCCGAGGTCATGAGTCCAGTTCTTCTTCAGGCTTCTTCAGTTCTAACTAACTGGAGGAGAGTTGCAGGCGTTAAAGTCTCCCCTCTAGTTAGTTAGACCTGAAGAAGCCTCTTGGTTGAGAGGTGAAATGTCTTCAAGAAACTGAAACAGGTCCAGTTGCCTACAATACAACACTTAGAAGTTTCACTTGATTGTTTATTCTGTGACATATTGGAATTTTTATTTTGTGAATAATTTTGGTCACCAAAAATAATAAGACACATTCTGTTTGACTTTTATTGCATATCTATGCACATGCATATATGCACCCATATCTCAATATCCCTATCTAATTTTGAGTAGTGTAACCTGATAAATCAAGAAAAAAATGATGATGAAAGTAACAGTGAGTTGCAGCAGCCCAACAGTGTATTCGGGCTAAAATACAAAATTAAATATTTCATTTACAGAAAATGAATTTCAGTTGAACAACTTGTCTTTGTGATCAAACAGTTTGAAATATTTAATAAGAAACGACTTTGTTTACGTTCGTAAATCGTGCTTTTATTTTTAAAGACTACGCCGGAAGTGTGGGAGTGATTCTCGCGAGCTTGACGCAGCCCAGCTTTATGACAATTAATACTGGGAGCGACCTCACGCGGCCTTTACCGGACGGCCTCTCACAAACGGCGTATAATCCCGGCGGGGGTGTGTGCGGGGCGGGCAGCCGGTGAAAGACACGTGTCTGAGTGTGTAGCGACGATAAGCTTTAGTGGGTCAGGTAAAAAACACACGCGGGGGCGCGTTTCAGACCGAATGCACTCAGTAACCTCTGCAGGCGCGCTCCCGCCCGCTCGCTCGCTCTCCGCGGACGCGACGGTTCCGCGCGCTGATGTGTCTGTCTGCATCTGGTGTGTGAAGCGGACGGTGCGCTCCGGTTTAACGTTACCTGCTGGTGTTGGAGGGGAGGGGGGGAGCTGGGAGATGGGCTGTACGCTGCACCGGAGACACACAGTCGTTAAATCACGGTTTGTCCGGTTGCCGTGATTTCCCTCTAAAGAACTCACCAAGTTCACTCGCCCCGTGTACGAACCCGCTCCGTCTTCACGCGCACATCATCTGCTGAAACGGAACCAACGGTTTGGCTCCGGAGCGCGCGAGCGATGACTTTAGGAGATGACTGTAGCTAACTTAACGGCTGCCGGCGTGCGTTCACGAGCCAAAATGTAATGTTTATATTTACCGTGTCGTCCGTCCCTCAGGCACACGGACCCTGATGGTCGTCGCTCTCTCTCTCCTCTCGTTCACTCTCGATCTCTCTCTCTCTCTCTCACTCTCTCTCTCTCTCTCTCTCTCTCCCTTCTCGCGCTCTACCGGGTCTTCTCTCTCCGCTGCTGGCTCGCGCTCCCCCGCCTGCTCCTCTCTCTCTCTCTTTCTCACCGGCCTGCTCTCTCTCTCTCTCACGAGCCGCAGAGGCTGCCGCACCGGAGAGAAAGTTTCCGCGAGGTCCTAAAGTCTACAGATACACACGGCACGCACACACGCGCGCGCGCGCACACACATGTACGCACACAAGCAGATGAAGACAGGTGTAGAGTGAACAAAGTGACAGCTCTTTACATGAAGTTAACATCGGTCAGAGCAAAGAGACATCCAGTGATGGAATGTAATCAAGTATATTTACTCAAGTGCTGTACTTAGGTACACTCTTGAGGTTCTTGTACTTATTTCTTCTACATTATACTTTCGTACATTTACTCAAGTGCTTTACTTACAGTAAGTACAATTTTGAGGTACTTGTTCATAAGCATTCTCATTTTCTGCTACTTTCTACTGTCACTCCACTACATTTTGGAGGCAAATGTTATACTTTTTACTCCACTACATTTATTTGATAACTTTAGTTACTAGTTACTACTTTGTAGATCACAAGCTTTATCAAAGCCAAAGTGGCACAGTTTTTGATAACTTTACTTCAATTTACTTAAATTGAATATTGGAAAACTTGAAATTTGTGATTTTTGTGAGATGTGACTTGTGAAAATCTGAATCTACACTTCAGTATGAGTTAATGGAAAACACTACTCATCAGGGATGGAATGTAACTAAATACATTTACTCAAGTACCTTGCTTAAGCTAAGTACCATTTTGAGGTACTTTGCTGGAGTATTTCGGTTTTCTGCTACTTTATACTTCCACTCCACTAGGCTACATTGTGGGGGCAAATACTGTACTCTTTAACTCCACTAGATTTATGTGATTAGATCAGTTAATTGTTACTCTTCATCATAAACTAGGTATCTGGTTTTGTTTTTGACAGACAAAAAAGTAATTTGAAGACATGAAGTTCACTACTTTATGACATTTTATTTTCTACTGGTCAAAAATCCCACTTAAACCCACTAAGATCAGGCTTTTGTGTGCAATGGAAATGTGTAAACTCTGGTAAATTTAAACCCGGGTCAATTGACCCTGCAGTAGACCCGGGTTTTTTCACCTCGGCTCGGCTTTGATTTAAACATGGAACCTGAGTGAACATGCTAAATTCCGCCATGCGAAGTGATGACGCGTTATCAATGTCCAGTGATGGCGCGTACAAAAGGAAGTAATTTGGGATGCGCCCTATTAAGGACGTTTTATTACTGGACAAAGTGTTGGTAGCCCCGTTCAGCCCCAGTGTTTTGAAGCCAAAATAGCTCAACTACCCCACTATGAAAATACATGGATCGCTGACCGAGCCGGCTAATTTCCAGTTTAACGCCCGGCTAACTTGATGGGGGATAAAATAATATAATCGTGCGGCTCTTCTAGACTTTCCATATGTTATTGGACCGAATGGCTCAAATCATGATAGCAAAAGAAGTCATTTTGCGGGGTTTGTGAAGCTCAAAATAATGTATTCATCGTTTTACAGACTCTTCTTTCACAATGGGTGTATTGTTGTTTTCTCTTCTGTTACAACTGTTTCTGGCGCATTCGTGACGTGAAATGTGACATCAGCGACGTACAAAGTAACACTTCAGATTAAAATCACAGACAGGCTGCCTTGCCTGCAGGAAGTGGGAATGGGGTTGCGGGTTGACCCACGTTTAAAAAACCCATGTAGACCCGCTAATTAGGTTTACATACTTTAATTTTCAAAAAACACATTATTTTTGTCATACAGTGCATTGCTCCAGCATCCCTTTCCACACTGTGCCTTGAACACTTCGTTTGAGCTACGGAGTGAGACATCTCTACTCTGTTCTCTTTGGTGAGAGTTGCACATGCTCATTACTTAACAGGCAGGATGTAGCCAGTCAGAGACAGGGTAGGGCAGGTTATGCTGAGCAAGGTAGTGTGATCAAAAATAACGCTGCTCCAGCTGGTAACCATGGTTGCTGTACAGCCATATATATTTTATTATATATATAAATATATATTTATATAACGGCTTTTACATAGTGACGCACATAAGTTATGGAAGTAAAAGCTTGACACCAAACCAGACGTTTCAGGCAGGTAACTCGCTTTGGCGTGGCTTTTTCACTTTGCAGACCTTTTACATGCACAAAAATGCTACATAACACAACAAAGGAAAGGCGAAAACCCAAAAAACAGAATATGACCTCTTTAAGTACAACTTTGAGGTACGTGTACTTAAGTTTTTTCTGCTACTATATGCTTTCACTCCACTACATTTTGGAGCTGATGATTGTACTTGTTACACCACTAAATATCTTGGGTTACAGGTAAGTCAAACATACATGTAAATAAATATACAATTTACTTTTACTTGTACTTTTGATACATCTGTACATTTAATATCAGATCCTTTAAGACTTTAACTCAAGAACTATTTGTATGGGTTACTTTTACTTGAGTAATATTTTCACACGGTATCCTTACTTTTATTTTTTCTTAAGTATGACTTTTGGGCACTTTTTAAAACACTGGTGACGTTATTCTGAGAAATTGCTGAGTCAGAATCAGAATGCTTTATATTATTAACAAATAATCTACAGTAAGAGAAATAAACCTACAACCTTGAACAAGGACAACAATGTCGAGCAAACATACAATGTGTATACAAGTCAAGTGTTCAGGTTGAATTATATTAGAATAGGACTAGACAACGTTAGATAGCATTGTGCATTGGTTGTTTGCAGTCCATTTAAAGTGTGTATTATGGAGTTAGTGAGCCCTAAAAGTATTAAGAAAGCACCGCTCACCCTACAGGAGTTTCTGACGGCTCTTGTATCGTGTTTCGCTGCCACAGAGGAAATAAATGAAACGAGTCAAAGTATCTCCCGACGTCTTTTACTGCGGAAACAAACCTGAGACCGACTCATCTGTCAAACAGCCTATAACTGCTGGTTTCACAGATGATGAGGAGCTCAAAAAGTCAGTTTGAAAAATGCTAAGTGCCAGAGAAAATCATTTCCCACCTCTTTCAGGAGCCTGACAGGAAAGTGTGTGAGTGTCTGACTGATAGACACAAATGTGGGATTTAATGATTTAATGGAGGTATTTCATATTTTACTTTAAGGGATGGCAGGTTTATTCTCTGTGCAATCGCTCAATCTGGAACTGAGTATATTACATGACGACTCGATGTGTGAAAAACGTCAGAATCAACATCTGTAATTACCGACTTCCCCAGAGCCACAAGACCCTCGGGAGGCCTGAAGGCTTCAGATTCACTGTGTGGTGTTTGTCATAATTGAACAAATTGCAAATTGATTTGTCAGAACTGTATGTACCACTTAAAGTAAATCACACCAGCATTACTACATAATCTCGTAGAGGGACTCAAATTAAAAACTAGATTTGAAGCCTTAATTATTTCTGTTAACTTGCACTTAGATGGCACATATTCTGAAATAAATTGTGTGCTTGATTAAGTTGCCACAAGCTAATTACTGACAAACACATTCAGAACGCACATAGAGTGGGAGACAGCTCATTTTTGCTCTTGGCCGAATAATTAGAAACAGAGGATTGATTCCACCCCCGAGGTCTTAAAACTTTAAGGTGTGTGTTATTCATAAATGTGCAGAACATACAAGCAGAGGGATCCAATATCAAAACCTTTTATACAAAAAAATCAGGCTGTTTTGATAGGTTGTTTCTAGTACGGATGTAAGTGAAGTAATTTACAATTACAATAGAATGTGAACTCATAATTTTGCATTTAATCAAAGTAACCTACCAGCCCAGTTCCAAGATACAACTGACACCTGGGGTGTTTTTGAGGAGACCAGCAGACGTTTCCATCCATTTTTGTGCTGAAAAAATCTGGGTGTTTTTTAAGGAGACTTGGGGATATTTCCATCTGTTTTTGTGGCGAGAAAACTGGGTGTTTTCCTAAGGAGTGGGGCATTTCCAAATTTTTATTTGCTTAGCAAATACACAATGTTTTTTGTTATTTCCTATCTTTTAATCATCTCATGACCCTTTAGATTTATCAGGTTGGGAAACCACACTGTAAAATTCAGTGTCTTTCAGTTTAGAAACAACGGCTGTTGATGCACAAAGGTGGGGGTTTTTGTCATGTTTTCTCTAGGCTACCTATCTCCACCAACAACCCACAAGCGAACGCAACACTTCCACCCATTTTCTGGTTTGGCGGGTTACCTTCTTCTCCTTCTTCTTTAACTCCTTTCACCTCAGGTCCCTCAACAGGTGAAGCTGAAGCCTGCTGCAACAAGTTGAAACCTGCTCTCTAACTGCTGTGGACACCCTATTCTAGGAACAACAAGAAAAACAGTACATACATGAGTGAAAAAGGCAGACTGAGTGAACAATTCTAGTTATTTCAAAAGTAATTTGTGGTTTGCACTGAATATTACAGCATATATAGAGAAGTCTCAGCTGCCATTCCACCAGACTATGGAGCAGCTTTATTCCTCAGGCTGTGAGACTCCTTTTTCATGTGTAGCATGAAGGGATTGTAAAATGACTTTTTATTCACAACAGTATAAATTGGATGCATAATTGACAGTGTTGTAAAAAAATAAAAAACTACAAAAGTCATTCTTCAGTAAAAGTAAAGATATCATTACAATATTACTTTGGTAAAAGTGAAAGTCACCCAATCTAGTGCTTAACTAAAAGTCACGAATATTAAATTATATTAAATGCACTTTAGCATCAAAAGTACAAGGAAAATATAATAAAGTACAGTATATATATTTACATGCATGTATTTATCGAATACTAAAGGTCAATTAGTTTGTGTCCTAGTAATTATCGGAATCAGGGTTTTTTAATCCGATTGCCAAGAACCTATTTACAAAATGGTACTTTGACTCTGATGCTGCACACAGTCTGCAAAGAAGTGTAGTTATTACATTTAAGTACAGTACTTGTTCCATGCCATCACTGATTAGTGGTATTTTCCATTAACTCATACTAAAGAGTATATTCAGAATTTCTTAGTCCATTAAATGTAATAAAATAGTTAAAATCAACCAACTTGATGTCTTTAAATTGCTTCTTTTTTTGTCCATCCAAAAACAAAAAATACTCAATTTAAAATGATAAATAACAAGTAACTCTTGATACGTGGAATAGCAACTTTTAAGAGCTAACCTGAGTTTTAGATGAACTTTAAAGCCATGTGTTTACATTTGTATTTGTAAACATCAGAGCAACAGGCTTGTATTTTGAGATATGGTGGGTTAAGAGCAAAGACGGCACACAAGTTACATAGTGCACACTTAATAGATGATTGAAACGTTTAGTTGATTATCAAAATCATTCACGATTAACTTACTGCGAACGGCTAATCAATAACTTGATTCCTTGATTCAAAAGTTACTTTTACTTCCAATCAGACCAGATTGAGCTTTATTGCATTATAACTAGTTGATTTTTGCCAGTCGTTGCTCCAGAAGAGAGGGTTAGACTCAGTTTGACCCCCAAGGAGAACAAAGTGTTTAGATCCACACTAAACAGGGTCATAACTGCACCGAGTGTTGTGAGCGAGTATAGGAGGTGTTGGGTGGGAGGGGTTATTTATAGCAGTCAGTGAGGTCACCAACAACAGACAACAACTCAATGAGCTTTATTCAGTCTATAGTTTACACCCCCTCCACGCATACACACTCTCACAAACGCACATACAACACACACACACACACACACACACACACACACACACACACACACACACACACACACACACACAGTCATGACCTCTGGGGGAAGCTCATGGGAAAGGCACGAACTGCTCATCCATACTAATGAGGACACTAAATCAGGGAGAAAGTTAAAAACATGCAGGAGAAAAATTGGGTGTATTTTTGGAGTCCATGCCGGGGTGTTTATTTATAGAAACTGGGTTATGACCAAAACACTCGCTCAGAGGAAGGAGTAAGATAAAAGTGTCTCTCCCCGGATTACTGTGATCAGTTCTTGTACTATCTCTACATTCCTAAAATACTTGAATTTTGTTGAACAGTGTTGGACTTAAATCCAACTTTGAGGCACTTCTGCTTACCATTTCCTGCTATTTTAAACATCTACACCACTGCATTTCAGGAGCAAACACTGTATTGGTCACACTTCAGTTTATAGTTAATTAAACTTAAGTTATTTCACTGAAATGCTTTATAAACCATGTGTTAAGAAATAGATTATTGTAAAATTGCAACACGTTTATAATACTTTTAAATGGTTCATACACATGGTGTAGTTCATCTTTAAATAAACTTTTACAACTGCTTTACAAATGGTTTATAAAGCATTTCATTGTTTGTTAGCGGTGAAATAACGAACTACTAACTAATGGTGGTTATTAAAGTGTTATCGCAAAATGATGCATGATGGATGATTAAAATACTTAAACAGTATATAAAGTTGTTAGAAAGAGGTCAAACAGATTTTCAGTGCAGTACGTCTTTCACCATGAGACAAACCAACTGTGAAAGCTTTTGGAAATATTTGATATACAATGTTTTGTTCTTATCAATTCATTGTCTTTACTTCCTCCATGCTCATGTCCTTTGGTCTCTTCACATTTTATCTGCTCTGCTTTTTTTTTTACATTGTAAAGCAGCAAAACCTCTAAATGTATAGAATTAAGCAACAGTGCTTTACGAATTTAATGGAGTTAAACATAAAAGTTTTATAGTCCCCTTGACAATGTGATTTTACCTGTGATGGAATGAATGAAAACTTTTATTCAAGTTTTGTATTCCAACTGCAAATTGAGGTAAATTAGGTACATTTAATGCTACTTTCTACTTTTACTCCATTGAAGTTCAGACAAAATATCGTGGGCTACATTTTACTTGACTATTTGTCACTTACCTGACAGCTATAGTTACCAATTACATGGCTACATTACTTATTACATTGCTTAGCTCTACTAGGACAACAATGAAATGTTACTTACACAATTCTTTAGCTTTATTAATGTCATTATACTGTATACTGTTCATCAGTGTTACATAGGCTTTTCCATGAAGGACTTCTACTTATAATACAGAACTTTTACATTGTAGTGTTGCTACTTTACTCAAGAAAAAGGAAGAATACTTAAACCAATGGATTTTTGTATCCTAACTTTTCTCAAATTACTGAATTTTATTTTGTTGCTTGGTACATTTTTTGTCTAAAAATAGGTGACATGTGGTGCAACTATTTTTCACCATTGACCCAAAATCTCATATAATTTCATGTAAATCGTTCAAATCAAACAATCTCCTTTAAGCCATGCTCTTATCTTTTTTAATTCTCCTGCCTCTAGTTTATTTTCTCCGTTCACAGTAGTTTTGGAGTCCATGCAATATCATGGGATTTGGAAAAGATTATTCCAGGCGACTTTACAAATGGGTCACTGTAGTTTCCAACTTGTTTCACCGGTTTATTACATTACATATTGTTTTGCCAAACTGAAGTGCAAAGCGAAGCTTTTAGGGAACACTGACATGAACAAACCAGGAGGGACTAAAATGTTGAGGTCATATGAAATAGTAGTGGAAAGTCATGGAGAAGTTATTGAATTATACATCAAATATACTTGTTTTATGTTTCTGCCCAGCCTTTTGTGTCCTGGGGAACAAGACCAACAGTCACAGAAAGAGACTCAACTCAGAGTTTGACGTTAAATATCATTTATTGCAGATGAAACACAGATCAACACTTTTCACTCACCCTGTCAGCTCCAGCAGCTTCAGAGCTGAAGGTGTTAACAGTTTCATGTCAAGACACGTCTGTCCTGTCACTTTCTCTCACTCTCTCTTTCACACATATACACTAAACATGAGCTCATTCATTTATTAAATCTCACATACAGTCCGTTCATCATTCAACGGACTGAAAATATGATACGTTTCAGTCACAAGCAGTCAGTCAAACTATTTGGAGGGCTGGTGAAGTCTGAACGACAAAACAAACTGTCCAACAGATCCAAAACTGTACAAAACAGATAATTACAGCTTCCTGTGAGCACAAACTTGTGCTGAAATGCTTAAAACATCTTTTTGATCAATTATCTCACATCAGTTACATGAAAATAAAACAACCTGACCTGATGCAAGCTCAATAAGTCACTTTGGGTCATGTTTTGATTTGCATAAATATATAAGTCTGAAGGTTTTTGGAGAGCTGGGTGCAGTTCGACATCCACAGAGAGCATTAAGTCTCAAAATCTTTTGCATGTTTTTGAAAGACTTCAAAAAGTAGCAAAGTGTGAGGCGTTATTGTGGGCAGGCAGCGCTTATATAAAAAAAGAAAAGTCTGATTCTGCTTTTTTTGCATAGATCATTTTAGGGAACGGGCACTTAGAGCTCCTTCAAAGCTTGGAGTGAACGAGAAAGTCAGCTGGTTGAATCCTCAGGTCGAAAACTACAAGACTGTGAATGTAAAAACTTAAAGGAGATGAGTCAACAACAACTCCCAAGGATCACCGCACTAAGAAAACTCCAGTCAAGTATCTTATATTTCTGTTTAGGCTGTGTTTTGTTCCTGATTACAACAATAAAAAAGGATTCAGAGATATTCTGCTTGCAAGACTAGCAGGAACAAACAGCATGTTTCAGAGATAAACTGTGATATGTTCACATCATGTTATAATGTTGTTAAATTATTCAGGAGACAAAAGCTCAAAATATAATTTAAGATGTGTATTGTCTATGTATGTGTATGTGTAAGTATTTCTTCATGAAAAATAAGTTCCACCAAAAAGTGTTCTTAATGTGTTTGTGTGTCACTATACTTAAGTACTGATTCCCAAACTTGAGCTGTGATTTTTTTAAAATGGGCCACTTAAAGTACTAAATATTTACTGAAACTCAAGTTGTTTTGGTAAGTGGCACTCTCTTCTATCAAGTGTGGCTTGGACTGAACCTCAATAACACGTCGCTTTGGACAAAAGCCAGATAAATAAATGAATAAAATGTAAATGAATGTGGATTTGTTAATATAGATGTTTCCTCTTATTTTACTTTTTTCATAAGAAATTGTATTAGCATTGAAGTCGGTTGTAACTTAATGGTTTTTTTCACTGTCAATAAATCTGTTGATTATTTTCTTGATTAATCGATTGGTTGTTTTTTTTATAAAATGTCAGAAAATGCTGGAAAGGTCATCATACTTGTAATGTGGGTAAACTGATTTAAATGTATTTTTTTAAATTGTAATTAGTAATTCCAGAGCCCAGTTCTCACACACTTTTCTACTCTGTTGCTACAGCGATCCTGTTGAAGCAAATGGTCTTATATTCTCTCTCTCTCTCTCTCTCTCACACACACACAGTTATCAGATATCTCCTCTTTGACCGGAGTCCCACTGCAGTACCGAGATACAGAGAGGCCTGGACAACCTGAGCTGCTATCATACGAGCACCCATGGCACTAATTTCATCCAGGTTTCAGACACCTGGACCAGGACCGGGACCTCAACTTTTCACCTCCTATCACCGCCACAGCCAGAGGGGGCTGGGCTCGATCCAGCAGGAAACGTCCCATTAAAGCTTATCATCTCAGCAGGGCCTGACCACACTCACGCACACATGAACACTCAAACTGAATGAATAAATGTCAAAAATCAAATCAAAAGCAATAAATACTAAGCACACAGTGCCGAAACTTAAAACGTTACAACTCACTTCTCGTCCTTTTCACTTTCTTCTTTTACATCCTGTATCTCCATCCTGAAACTTTCCTGTATTTTTATCCTTCACAAATTTCCCACAGGCATCTTTCTGTCTCCATCTCACTTACTCAACCTTCCCGCACCTCAAAAATGCAGAGCGAGCACACACAAACACACACGCAGGCTACAGTACAAATCAGTAGGTTTCAGATTCCTCGTTTAGCTACGCATGATCAAATCAAAACAAAAGTAAAACCACAGTGACAAGACACACACAGAATCACAGCTATACATCAGTAGGGACCCAGCGGCCATTTGGTGTCCAGCATCGTGATTGGTTGATTGGCGGTGGAGCTCTAATCCCCACTGGCTAACGATGAATATAAGAAGATATATTTGAATCCCAGCAAGGTCAGTCTTCTTTGGCCGTGACGAAACATCACTCTGTCTGAGGAGAGAGCGACACAACAGTCAGACAACTAATCAGAAGTTCAGCTTCTTTTATATTCTGTCATTTAAGGAATTAAAGGAATAGTTTGACATTGGGAGATAACTCTATTGGCTTTCTTGTCAAGAGTAAGGTGAGAAGATCGATACCAAGCTTGTGTGTGTACGTTACATATGAAGCTAGAGTCGGTAGCCAGTTGGCTTAGCTTAGCATGAAGACTGGAAACATATGAAAAGTGCTAGCTTGGCTCTGTCGAGAGATAAAAAATGGACCTACCCGCACCTCTAAACCACATTCATAAACACAGTGAATCTTCTTTGTTTATTCTTATACCAATCATGATGACAACAACACTAAAAGATGTTACTGCTCCTGGCAAATAAATAGTCTGGCACATAACATCCAATAAAACCACATTATGTTGTGTTTATGCTTTGGGTTTTATATAAATTAAACAAATGAAAGGAGGAAAGGAGGAGTTTCACAACCACATGGAAAATCAAGGAGGTCCCCATAACACTGAATAGACTTTAGGGTTGACTTGCATATGTACACAGAGCTACTGTATGTGGAAACAAGGCTTAGGCTAAGTCCTAAGGCTAAAATAAGCTAATAAGCTGTGGTTTCATATTTATAGTAGACACATGAAAATGGCATCAGTCTATTCATTTAACTCCTGGGAGGAAAGCGAATAAACATATTTTACAAAATCTACTAAAGTACCATGAGAAAACATATCAGTTCAAATTTAATAAATATTCTTTGAAATACAGTTTCTAGTGACACAATATGTTTTTTGACCGTCATCTAATAAAGAAATGTATGCTTTTATTTAAAATAAAAATGACAAAATCAGAAACCAAGAAACTACTTCTCAGATTTTCTGTCCCTGGTTGACAGTGCAACGCTTAGTTTGTGCATGAACTGAAATAAAAGATCACAAAGTGCTGATCGGGAGGAACCAAAAACAGACTGTTTGGAGGCCTGTGCAAACAAGTCCAAACACATAAACAAGGTGTTGCTTTGAGTCATCAAATCATTTTTCCCATAAACGTGAATGCAGCCTTTTTTCTGTAGAGCAGAAAAGTTTTTTACAGCCCGTCTTTCCAATAAACACACTTACTAACTGATTTATGATACAATTATAAAATCAAATTTTATAAATGATAAAAGAAAGTAGCATCCTTACACTTTCATGCACTAGGCACATCCTAGTTTAGAGCTCGAGTGTGCTAGTCGTAACGCACTGAAACAAACTAAATTAAGTTATTGTTGTTTAGTTTTTATTATCATGTAATTAAAAAAGGAATTACTTACTGTCTTTGTTTGTCCTGCGATTATTTTAACCTGCTAAAGAGAGAAACAAGGTTTGTTAGCAGTTGGCAGATGATAGTGCAATCTAAAGCTAAAACAAGTGCTCCAGGCTTCTGCCAGAAACTGTAATAAAAGCCAGACCAGTACTTCGCATAGAATCATAAAACATGACTGTTCTCGGCAGGTGCTAAACAAATCCACAGAACAAAACCTCTAATTTGGACAGTCTTACACAGTATTTTAAAGGTTTAAGACTTAACTGTGCTGAGCGTGGGGCTGAACCCTGGCCTCTTGTCTGGCTGGCCGTTCAGGGGTCGCTGGGTTAGTACTGCAGGTTAGTATTCTAATAAGGGTTTAGTCTGAGCCTGGAGAGCAGACCAGGAAGTAGTTTCACCACTTGGTCTCTGCAGGCGGTCCTCTTGTAAAGAGGAGGGGCTCCATAAAGCATGGCTAATGAGATGGCATGTTAATGAAGCTTGCTGCAGTACAGACGAGAGCACCTGGAGAATAAGCGGAGTCGTACAGAGGGTGTGCACGTGGTCACACAGCACACACACAGAAACACATGCAGAAAAAGCCGCAAGAACACGTGCATTTATAGACTTAACAAGTAGCTCATGATATCATTCAGAGTGACACGTATGTGTGCAAAAGAAAAATTAAGACTCAGTTCAATTATCTCCAAACAACTGAAGAAACTATACAAGGGATCATATACTACAGGATATTAAGATATCTTATCTAATAAATAAGTGCAAAGCCCTGCTGGGATTTAAGTCACATATAAGAATGATAAAGTTGTAACTCCTGCAACTTAACTAACTGTAGCTTTCCTAAAGTTCAGAGAAATGTCTATTTTTAATCTTGTTTTGTGAGATAGCAACCTGTGCAAACAGAACATTATCTTTCAGAGCCTTTGGGGCACCATATTCTAACACTCTGAAAAGGGCCATCTGCTAAATTAGTTATTTTACTTGCTGGTGATGCTGTTGGCTGTATTTGAGACTTTTGCTAGATCTAATAAAGTCCTCCACAACTGTCTTGTAACAGTTCATTATTCATGATCAATTATGGGTTTTTAGGGGGCATTTCTGCCTTATTTTTTAGACAGTAACAGCTGAAGAGAGACAGGAAAGGCAGGAGAGAGAAAGGGGAGGGCATGCAGCAATGGGCTCAGCCGGAATCAAACCCAGGCTGCTGAAGTAAGGACTCAGCCATGATACTTGATACATGGTACACGCTCCACCAGGTGAGCTACCAGGGTTCACCATTTAAATAAAAAGAAGTTCATTCATGTCCTAAAGAGCTGAGAGACATGAACAACTCAGCTGATGTGTGGACAGACTTATTAAGTGAAAAAAAAAGTTTATAAAAGTTGATTTCGGTTATGAAAAACTCACCAGTTTTTCTGCCTTTCATGTGAAAATCTTCAGAATAGCCCTCTAAAAGAAAACGTGGATCAATGGTGGATTTTTTATTGACTGGTCATTTAATGTATTTATTATGCTATTTTGCTGTTTGGTATTGGTTTTGCATTAAAAGGTAAACCCGTAAGGCACAAATTACTAGCTTCTCACTGTAGATGTGTTAATCAAGCAATACTGAAATCCATTTCAAGCAACCCATGTTAGTCACAGTGCAAAGATTAAGCGTTATAGTGATCAGGTTAGTGTGAAGTTTTGTCAGTGAGATGAAGGAGGATAATGATTTTGTGGAAAAGATAATGTGAAATGTTGAGGAGATTAATTTACCTCTGTCCTTCCCATTCAGCAATCTCTCCTCCTCCTCCCGAACATCATCTGAAAAGAGGGTAAAAAGTCAACATATGAACACGTTTTGGACAAAAAAAATAATTTCTATAAATTAATTTCTATTTTGGCTTTTAAAAAGAAAACAGATATATACAACAAACCTAATGTTTTGCCTTAATTTGTGAAAAATAGATCATCTGGAAACTACAGATGTCAAAGAGCATCTGTGGGATACTATGGATGTTTACCAGAGTGGAGCTCTTTGACCAGTGAGGACACGGTGTTGGTGATGGAGTCGGCTGCCACCAGAAGGTCATTCCTCAGGTTCCTTCTCGGGCCTGAGGAGAAGAGATGTGACAAAAATAAAACAATGATCGTGTAATGTTGCACATCAGAGAACAAAGATTACATTTACACAAATCGAACACTCATAGTGACTAATAACCCTCAAATGTTATTGTCATTTCATGAGTGACACGTTTTTAGCTGTCACTTACAACAAAATCATAAAACACCCCGATCAACATATGAACACTTTATGTGAATATATTATGATATTATGTGAATTTAAGTAATGATGACAATATAACTCATCACTTTTAAGATCAGCTCACCTCCTTTCCCTTTACTTACACGTGACACATTTATTCAAGAGTATATTTAAAGCAGAGCGAGATTCATTAAACACACAATGTACATCTTTGAGAAACACTTAATTACCATCTTTCAAGCCCCCTGAGGCAAATTTGTGATTTGAGACTTTGATTTGTATGAATGAAATCTGACTTAATCTGACTACATGTTTCACACCAAATCTCCTGATATTCTTGTTAAACATAACATTTTACTGTGACACAGCATTTCCTTCACAAGTGGGCTACTCCTTGAATTATTTATTCCTGTCAAGTGGTTTGTGTTACAGGATGAAGGTTTTACAGTGCACCATGAACTGTTAATAAGGTGAGAATGATCTGAAACACTGACTGGAAACTGCTGAACGACTGTGTCTTTAGCTGAGCAGAGATGCAATAAAAAATGTGGGAAACAGCTGGAATTACAACACAACGTTTTTTCAGATGAGCATTAAAATACTGATATATTTTTTTTATAAGGGTTAGAGTCAGACTTTTTATCTGGAAACCTGAATTGTACAACTTGATTTAAATTCACTTATAGAAAAGCACTTTTTCCAACTCACGTGTTTTATGATAAACATTAAGTTTTAAAAAATACCGTAATTTCCCTTTAACGGGGAAATAGCTTGGTGGAGCAACATGAAAACCTTGTTGACTAAATCCTTCAAGAAAACATCTCTCTTGTGCATCTCAAAAAAGTCAGTATAGATTAATTACTCATCGTTGTTATACCTTTATCTCAGAGCTATAACTAAACCAAACCCATCAGATCTATATGTTACTTGTTTTTTGCTCTACTTTAAGTTCCACTCTTACCTTGGGCGAATGCTTCTTGAACGTCGCCACCCACCCCTGCAAGTGAATCTTGAGGAGGGTACATATAAGCCTGAGGAGACACAGCACCTACAGAGCGGACGGTTGACGGGCTCGGTCGAGAAGGAGAGGCGTGAGAAGAGCCAGCTGCCTGCGCCTGAGAGATGGATTTATAAGAGCTGTTACATCATTATCATTATTTAAGACTCACTTAAACATCAAACTTGTGATTTTTGTTGCAGCTGACATCATCTCCACTACGTAGTAAAAGTTCTGGTTACTGCTAGGAAAAGCCGAGCCATTATTTAGGTCCCAATCGGAAAAATGAGGCAGTTGCTTGTAAAGCTGACTAATTTTCACATTTAAAGTTTCTGAATGATATTAGGGCTGAGTCTCACATTTACACCACTGTGAGTCGAACATAAGGGGGGTTAACTTACTGCCTGTCGCTGTTCCTCATCCTACATGGGCGGTCGGAAACACAAGAGGAGAAAAAGGATTGAAAAGAAGAGGTCAGATACAGTCAGAGCTAGAAAAGGTACAATTATTTAGGAGGAAGAAGCAGAGGGAAAAGTGAGGCTTGTTACTGCGAGGACAGACACAAGGAGGTGTGAAGAAAAAGGTAAACTTTGCCCTCTTGTGTGACCACACTGAAAACAACAGGCAGTCTGTGCGTGTGTGTGTGTGTGTGTGTGTGTGTGTGTGTGTGTGTGTGTGTGTGTGTCACCTTGAGCAGCTTCATCAGTCCCTCCAGCTGTACCATCAGCTCCCTCCTGCTCTCTTGCAGAGATGACATCCTCTGCTCCAGCTCATCTTTCCTTTGTCTGCAGCACACACACACACACACACACACACACACACACACACACACACACACACACACACACACACACCCTCCATTACTGTCATATAACAGAGTGTCAGGAGGCAGCAATAAAAGAACTCAAGGACTCACAGAAGGCAGGAGACACATTTAAACTGCAAGAATTTGAGGCTACAAGGGTGCGGGAATATAGACAGGCAACAGAACAGCAAGCTGGAAAATGTCACACTTTTTATGTCATTCGTCTCCAGAGTTGATTTAGTACATTTATTTTGACTTCGCCATGCACCTGGGGTGGACTGATCCATTGATCTGGATCAATAAATCAACTCATGATCTACAATCCAATAAAATCAATGAAACATGAAAACATCAATCCACAACATCATCTTTGAGATATGCCTTTGGCACTGTGTCACCTTTGCTGTCTAAGCACACAGCGCTAGCACCAGGCAGGTAATGGCAAGCAGCCAAGAAAAGATGATGAGAATATTTACTCCCATGTCGGAAATAAATCAGCAGTGTTGATATATTTGGGATTCTGGAGAAAAGACGGGTCGGCAGACAAACAGGACATCTCACTCAGCAGTCTGCTTACTTGTTGCCCTCACTGTGACAATATTAACTACTCTGTTTCATCACTATTAGGCTGAAAAAGAAGTGCATGCAGGCTGATATTCAACCGTGGTGTTCTGGTGGCAGATGCAGTGACTTAAAGGAGACATATTGTGCTCATTTTCAGGTTCATAATTTTATTCTGGGTTACTACTAGAATAACTTCACATGCTTAGTGCTCAAAAAACACATAACACAAGTTTTCTCATACTGTCCAGTGCTGCAGCAGAGTTTTCACCCTCTGTCTGAAACACTCTGTTTTAGCTCCGGTCTCCTCCCGAATACCCAGTCTGCTCTGATTGGTCAGATCACGCACGCCTGAGACATCACCGTTCACATGTTTTCAGTTTTCAGTTAGTGGAAACTTCAAATGTCAATGTGGGTATAAATTATGCAAATATGTGACATGGTGATGTAGTGTGATGTCAAGAAGTCTCAGAATTAAAGGCGGGACTACTAACGAGGTGTTTCATGAGCAGTGTATTCTGTGGGAGAAAGGAGCTTCCATTGGCCTGGTTTTGGGCTTTTTTTTTTACTTTTAAGATCTTTTACATGCACAAGTACCTATATAATACACTGAAGGAAAGGAAAACAATAAAAAAAAGCAAAATATGTCTCCTTTAAACCATCACTAATTAAGAAGGAGTCTAAATAATACATGTACTTTGTAAAGCTATGAGTAGAGGAAAAGTCTGCACATGTAAAGTTGAGGGATCTTCGTTTTATTGATGTGATGTGTCTTGTTTTTGTTTTAAATCCTGTGGACATTGTGTTTGTGTTTGTATTTTCCAGGGTGAGACAATAATATTATTCTATTCTTTTCTGGCCAAAAGTCAAAAAGGGCGGCAGCTTCTTTTGTAAGTGATTGCGTTAAACGGGCAGATGATACATTGTATTGAATGGAAATTTGCATTGTGGCAAGCTTTTTGATACCAGCAGATATTGTATCACTGTCAAAAGAATTGGTATAATACTGTATTGTTATGAGAGTGGTAATTTGTACCCCTACCTCATAACAATCTCAATCAGCCAAAACAATTGGGAAATTGGTTTTCCTGTGCAGGTTGTAAATGTTAAGTTACTTTGAGCGAATGCTAACTAGAGCCCGACCGATATATCGGCTGGCCGATATTATCGGCCGATATTAGGCATTTTCCAAACTATCGGTATCGGCATTTATAATGGCCGATAAATGAATATTTAAAAAATAAAATAAGAACGGACGAAACACCCTTCAACCATGTTATGAGTGTTGGCGTTGCATATTTATTCCACCAGAGGACACTCTACAACGTCCCTGTTGGTGGCACTCGTGTTTAGAACGCCACAAACCCGACAACCAGCTGATCCAGCCAGAGTTGGGCAGAGCGAACCAGTTACACACGACTGAGATTATCGGTGGAGTGTGTTCATGGCAACTGTCACGAGAAATACATTGCTTGAATGACAATTAAAAGAACATCCTCACCAGTTCTCTTAACTCAAATAAGCATGACAAAATTTGTGACTACCATGTCCAGTTTTGCTGCTGTTACATGTAAGCCGAGAGTGAAACTGAATTAGCAAGTAATTTTGATGTTCCTCTATTCTGTTGTGACAATAAAACAAACAAGTTTATTTTTAAACTGCATTATCATATTATTTCAGTGAGGACTCATAAATAACTACAAATAACTAATGTTACGGAAATCTGTTGTATGTTTTGTTACACGTTTCTGGATTTTTTTTAATATATATATATATATATATATATATATCGGCTGATATATCGGAATATCGGATTTTTAAATCACCAAATATTTGTATCGGTATCGGCCTTAAAAATCCTTTATCGGTCGGGCTCTAATGCTAACACACTCCAGTATGTCTGATGAGGTTTATGAATGGATAAAAAATAATCTAGAAACTCCCAAAACTCCTGTTTCTCTCTTATACTTAGGCAGACGGTCCCCTGGCTAGCACAATACAAGACTGATGGTACTCAGATCATCATCCTAAAAAACTCCCAGGACATCACTGCTCCAAAACAGCAGATGTCAAGTGAGAGCATAGCCAGAGAAAATGCAAATTATATAGTGTGATTATATGGAAACATGGGATGGTTGGAGATCAGAGGCAAAGGAACACAAGGTCAGAAATCCTTGACATTTTCCTGGGTGACTATTTTGTTTCAGGGTTGGGAGAGGAGACGCAGAGCTCGCTGACGTGGAACATGAGAGCGTCATAAGCATCTGAGACCGACCACAAAACTATGAAACCAAACTTTAAAAAATCTTGAAAGCACAATCAAGCCTGGTTTATACTGATGGCAGTAGCAGCAGGGATGTTCATCATGGAGACCACCAAGGCATTCAAACTGGATCAGAACTGAAGTCAAATGATAAATCCTTACTACTTACAAGATTTCAGAGCCAGCATATGTAACTAACAGAGTAACAAACATATAGAGGTGTTTACAATCTTTGTTCCCAAACAGTATGTGGTCTGGATGGGACATTAAAGCAGCTCTTCTTTCCTGCTTGGCTCCCCATCACACGGTAGGATAAATGAGTAAATAAACAAGTAAAATGAGTCTGAGTCAGACAGTAACTCCAGATTTAAGTCATTATGATTCGAAAGTAAAGCTCCAACAGTAGGGCCATTTTATCTGTATAATTGAACATATCTACTAGAGGTTCTCTTAAATAATGCTGTCTCATCCTGAATCTGTGCTGAAAAAACTCCTTAAAGATGATCAAAAAAGAGATTAAGACTGAGAAACCACTGGCAAGAACTGTCCTGCACATGTACACAAACACTGTTGAGAGAACAAACGTCATAATACTACTGTGGTATGGAAGCAAATAATTATAAAGGAATGACTGCAATTAACTGCAAGAGGTAAAATCATTGGACAACTCCAGATAGCAATTTTATGGGTAATGGTTGTAAATTACACATGGGATGAGTAGTTACAGTATCAGCTGTTAAGATGAGAAGATGGAGGGGAGAGTTGGTCATTTCAGGGTAGTTACCTTCAAACAGTGTATTTACAAGGAATTATGTAATGTGTGACAATAAGGTTGTGTTAGTTTTTACTACACGTGCATGTCATTTAGTCAGATAGTAGAAAATTCATTCATCACAGTATAGTTGAATAGTCCAGTCAACACCATTTACAAAGCACTAAACAGTGCATATTGTGAGTTGCAACACTTAAAGCCACCAAGTGCAGAATTTGAATACTTTTGAATCTGGCACCCCCTAGCTGCCCCATCGAAAAAGACACTGACAGCAATGCATACTGCTAAGTTTAAAGGAGGAATAGCATGAGAGGAAATTTTACCTCCAGTTAACAAACTTATGACAACACCACTGTTACTGATCACACTGGACATTTTACAAGAAAAGATACTCAATATTTGAAGAGCGCTGTGTTAATTTACTGCTAATGCAAACTGAACATTTCCTACTGCTGCAGTTTCAGATTAAAAGCATTTAACACCTGAAACACGAGCGGACTTCCGAAGTAGTCACAGGATGTACAAGGTGTTTGTCAGTTAGTTAAGCACTTACTGCTATCGTTCATCAAAAATGCATCTACAAATGGGACAATGGCCGTTTTTAGCATTCACTGACAGCAGATCCGTTTGAAGAATGGAAAGAGGAGCAGTTTTATACACTCTATTGGAATAATGGAACAAGAAGAAGCAGACACAGTGTGCTGTTTAATGAAGGCATTAGACTTTGGGCAATATTAGATATTATCGAATTATATTTGGGCTGGATAATATCGTGATATAAAATTTTGGAAATCGTTCAAGCCTAGAAGGCATTTAACAGACTGCATATCTACAACTTCTTAGTGAAGTAACCAGCTAATTTTCCCTCATTAATGTTATCACATTCCCTATAAGCATTGGTTCTAAATCTGAAATACTGCCAAATAGGCACTTTTGGTTTTTGCTTTGACCAGAAATCCTCCTCCATCGTCTTGTTGCTTAACTCTTGTTTCGTGATAACTGAAATCTGAATCTGTTGTTGTACGGAGAAGACACTTTCAGTTTGTAATTAGCGGCCTATTGCTATAATCATTGGTTAAAAACAACAACAAAACAACAGGCAAGTAATGTTATTGCCGTATGTCCGAATGCCACCGTTTACCGCAGCAGGTTTAAAGATGTTATGATCACACAGTAGAGTTCAAGCTGCTCTGTCGCACTGTAAACCACCAGTATTCTTACACAATCATTACTGCAACTCTCTCCCTCTCAGATTATTTATAACAAGTCTCCCTCCTCTTCCTTTTGAGTTTTCATGTTTACCAAAAAAGCATAAACATGTTGGAATTTTATATTGGCTTTTCACTTAATCCACCATCTGTCACCACCATCTGCCATAAAGCACTCTCCCTCTGTGCTGAAAAGCAACACGGCAGATTTCCCGCCAAATCTGACACTGTGGCACACAATGCAGGAAATGCTTGGTAAGGGCCTGACAACCTTTGATTGTTTTTGAAAAGTGGGTTTTGGCATAATTTCAGTAGGTATGACACACAAGGTCCAAAACAAAGAAAACAATCGTTGTTGTATGTGACCGTGCAGCAGGAGACCACATTTCCGCGCTCCTGGTATTTTCTGGTCTATGGTGGAGTGTTTGTTTACCTGAGCAGGCGAAGCTCGGCCAGCAGGGTTGGGTTGGTGCTGCCCTTCTCCGGGCTGGACTGGCACGCTGCGTCATGCTCTGCACGGAGACGTTTGATCTCTGCCAAGATCTCTCTGGGAAATGAAAAACATGCTCGTCAGCTGAGGCTAGGGGAGCGTTACATGACTGAACAGACTGCGAAAAGACAACAACAGATGCATGCTTCTGCAGACTTCTGAAAGTACATGTTGGATTTACAAAACACAAACTCAAACATTTGATATATCCAAATATACACACAGGGCACTTTTACTGTGAAGGAATGTACCTTTCTTTTAGCCAAAAGAACTAACACGCTGACAGTGTTTTATACCACAAAAAAGGCGAAAGTTAATGTTTTGCACATGACAAACATTACATTCATTGTAAGTGCACATCATTATTTGTTGCCTTCATTATCAAACAATATAATTTCTTAAACAATGACACGCTGCATAATTTCCACTGTTCTATAAACATGAGGGAAAACTGGGCATGGACACCAGTACAACAACCAGTGCAGCGACAACTGAAATCCTACTGCAGTAGCACCTCAGTCTGCACATCTATATACACTCCCAAACACAACTACAAAGTTACAGACTTAAAAAGAGCAGCAGTCAAACTAAAAGGGGATGAATTAAAATGGAAATGTCATCCATTATTCACACATTTCTACCTGTTTTTGCACTCCAGCTGAGCGATGAGCTCCCTCTTCTGTTTGTTCACATCAAAGTTGATGCTCCGGTTTGGTATCACCTGAAAAACACACACATTTAATGGAGCTCGTTGGATTTGCACAGACTATGAGTTGATAAATTATCACCTAAAATTTTGAAGATTTTAGTTTAGAGCTTTAAGATCAGAGATAGTCCGCCTACAACTGTGTGTCAGAGCTCTGTGTATATGTATGTTTTTATGTATTTGCAATTTGTGAGAAAACAAGGTGTTATTGACTCACTCCTGTGCCGTCAGTCTCCGCTAGTCTGGAGGTGTAGCGGGCGATCAGTTTGTGCTCCTCATCTTGCCTGCTGGGACTGTTAACACTACTGTAACACACAGAGGAGAGACATTACAGTAGCAACTGACTGAGAGCACCATTAACTTAACACCATTCATTTACAGTATGAATATGTCAGAATGTGAGAAATGGGAGCTTATATGCTGTTGCCACTATGTGGTCAGCATTAGAGGAACATGCCAACCCTGTGTAACCCACCGCAACTCTGGATTGCTTTCAGGCGAAAAAGGATGTTATTGGATGGTAATGTGAAACTGTCTATTTAATGACTAAATGAAGCTAAAAGGATGCTGGACACATCAATGACGTAAAAGACTAGTTGGGATGTTTCACTGAAACACATGACTGGCTACTGAGTGCCTATCCAGAGGCTGATTGTAGACAGTGGTTTTTAAATCATTGGCACACACTAGACAGCACAACATGAGTTCAGTTTGTCATGTCTAAACATTATTGACATATTGACTGTTTGTTTATGCTTGATATTTGCTCTTCACAATGAAGATCAAATGTGGATACAGTCTGACTAAGATTAGGCCCAACTGTACTGCTGCATGTTGTTCTTCTCTTTTCACCCTCCTTGATAACCAGCGTTGACAGCGTTAGCTGTTACTGTTTTCAACCTGAGTCAGTTTTTGTGTGTGTCATCATGGCAAAATGTGGTCCTAATGTGGACACTAACACAGAAGCAGTTTGAGTACTTCGCCAAGTGTTAATATGTCTGTCTGTCTGTTTGTGGACAGGTTTTGTCAACACAATTGCATCACAAGCCTGCAAGATACAGTCACAAAACTTAATAGGTGTCTAGATCGAAATTAAGGTCAACTTTGAAGAGGAGTGTGGTCTGACTCATACTTACTGAGTTCTAATGTAATAATGTAGTAATGACTTCTAAGTAGCGATGGTCAGAGCATTAAACATGTTGACATGTGTCATGGCTGGTATGATGCAATCTCAAGACGGTCTCTTGTTCCCTTTTGTAACCCCCCTGCTGTGTCACCTCTCTCACCTTGGACTGCTCTGGAGACGATTCACATATGCAGCGATCAGAGCGTGTTCTTCGTTCATACGCTGAGCAGCTGACAAACTGGATGAGAGAAAAACAGACAGGACAGGACATAAACATAAATATTCAGATTAAATTAATATATATATATATATATATATATATATATATATATATATAAATAAAATAAAATGCTATCACATGTTTTCATAATGCTTTTTGTCTGTCTTAGCAAATGGTACTACTGTTATTTTGCTCTTTACTCTGCATACAGCAAAAACGATCTAGTTTCTGTGATTTGGTAATACAATGTAATCTCATCATATCAGACTTTATCAGAAAAGGAACAATAAAGTCCTGGACTTATTTCTATCATTGTCATTGGTGTTTTCTAGCCAAAGATCTCATCTTCAAATGTATTGTTTTATGTCCAAAACCCAATGACATTCAACTCACGATCACATAAAACAATGAAATGCAGCCAATACAAACAATTCAAAAGCTCAAACTGTTTAGAAAATTTAATTAGAAAAATGACTTATCTGACTATTAAAATAGTTGCCAGTTCACTCAAATTCTACTTTCCTTTACTTGTCTTGTTACTAATTCCTGCATAACACAACCAATTTTCATTTTCTTCAAATCTAATCAGTGAAATGAAAATGGCAATTGGTGAAATAGAGAAATAGTAAATTACAACGAAAAAGGGAATCAAGGAAGCTAATAAAACACCTTTTATGTTGACTCAAGCAATTCATTACCAATGTAACCCATTATTTCTTAGCTCCAGAAAACTGCAAACATCTAATAATACGACAGACACGAAACTGGTATTTTTCTTCTTTTTATGTGAGTCTGTACCTCTTGGAGGACTCGGGCGCTGAGGACAGCAACATGGCCTCACTGGTGTTCCTAATAGGACGAGAGGGGCTGCGCACACAAACAAAGAATGTACGTATTAAAATTGTAAAACCAGAGAAAGAATATCAACATTACAACAATAAACCACGAAGCCCTGCCTATCAGAAAACACACATTCCTTCACTCACACTCACACTCACATACTAACACGCTCTCACATGCTTTTGAGTGCAATCATGCAACAGTGAATTGTACTTGTCTGAGCAAACACAGACAGGGCAAAGATCAGCAGAGGGAGCGAAAGACAGAAGGAGAGAGCAAGAGTGAGAATGCAGACTGAAGGGCAATGAAACACAGAAAATAAACCTGACCCGGCATCATTATAATCATACTCACGTCTGTGCTAAGTGCAGTCTCTGTGCGCTGGCCTAAATATGTGCCCAGTGTTTGGAGGTCTGTATTGACCCAGTCTGCCGTAGTTGGGAAAATCAAACAATGTTGATCCAGCAGAAGGGGCGGAGCAACCAAAGTAGTTGGCGATAGAGGTGGGACTTTCGAGGTCTCGTGTTATCTGAACTTTGTGTGAACATGTAACTCTACCAGTGATAACGTAATAATGTTATTTTAGAGTTTGCTCCTCGGTAGTAAATGTTTCACTTTCTGTAAAGAAAAGTGGCCGTTTTCCGTGTTGAGTGTTGTGAACATTCACATGAAGTGTTGCCTGGCTGAACATTAACTAGTGTCTTATGCAGCTTTAACGTTGTATGTTCTTTCTTTAATATTCTGTGTTACTGTGCACAGTCTATCAGAGGAATAGTATCGTGCCAGTATGATCCAGAAAATGTTTTTCTCACTGACGAAAATTGTAATTACATACCAACAAAATAAGTTCTAAAGATGTATGATTTTAAGCATAATGTTAAGTCCTACGTCTGTAACCTTCAATGTGGAAATACCAAACCAAATACTGACATTGTTTCTCCTCATATTGTTGAGATATCAGTGCTATTTACATTCAATGCAAGACTATGACACTTTTGCTCAACAGCAACCAATGTGGCCATGAGTGGTAATTACAGCACACTGAATTTCGTTAAAATCCTTGAAGATTGTCGTGACTCAGCTCCTATAGTGACTTCATCTTTGGGCAAACTGACTGGGAGTTAAATGGGACAATTTACATCATAATTTAACAGCCACCAGGGGGCGATAGAGAAGCTTTGGTTTCACTTTTGGGGAGCTGTCATGTCATCCATCTTTATATATAGTCAATAAGCGGGACCAGACTCATAATCTCAGTCACATATGTTACATAGCAGTATATAGCTATAGGTATCGTACATTAGCTGATGTTAGGCTCGGCTTGGATTGAACCATGTTACATTGGCTTTCTTTAACTAGGCCAATCATAACTCCTGTGTTAAAACATATGAGTGTGTGAGTGTCCTGAGGTCTTACACTATGTTGGCGAGGTTGAGGGTCCTCTCAGGTTCCTCTGGGTAAATTGGATGAGGGGGCTCTCTGGACGACACACAGCCCAGAGTCCTGCTCAGGGCTCGACCAAGTTTAGTCGCCGACGACTTCTACACACACATACACACACACGCAAACATACATGAACTTTGTGACATTTGTGATACA
This sequence comes from Pagrus pagrus, assembly GCF_965226575.1. NCBI lineage: Eukaryota > Metazoa > Chordata > Actinopteri > Spariformes > Sparidae > Pagrus > Pagrus pagrus. The sequence continues at coordinate 18,300,996 of NC_140200.1, read as the reverse complement.
GGAATTTTCAGCAGCAATGTTAACAGCAGCAACATCAGCAGCAATGTTACTCCACTAGACTCGGTTTATCACTCAGATTCATTACTGGTGACTGTTATTCCACTCATCATTGTATTCCATATGGAAAAGTTGAGTGGGCACCTTTAACAGTAAGACGTGAAGGCTATTGGTTTCTGTTTCTTTTCAAAGCCTTGAAGGGCAACATGCCACCATATATCAGCTCTTTATTAAACTGGTCACAGAGTCACCATTCAACACGCTCTAGTGATTGTATAATGCTCAAAGTTCCCACGGGTAAACACTAAATTTGGGAAAACTGCTTTCAATTTCAGCACTCCATACACTTGGAACATTTTACAACGTTGATTTAAATTTAAAACAGCTATACCTATGGGTCAGTATAAGACTTTGAAACTACTCAGCATTTGAATGTAACTGTTTTAAACTATGTGCTGTCATGTATGGTTGTCTGCCATTTATCTTTTATGTTTGTTGTTTCTGTTTGTTATCACATTTTGTGCTCTGGACATCATTGAAAATGAGGGCTTGCCCTCAATGATTTTTCAAGATTTAAATAAAGGTTGAATGAATGAACTGCATATAAGAATGGGACTGAACTTCATGGATAAAGTTTGGTGGTATCAGGTGATGTCGGTAAGTTTAGCAAGATCCTGAGTCTTGTCAACAAGCTCTACCTGAGTGCCAAAGCACAACATTTTTGACTGACAATTGATTTGACTAAGTCTGATCTAGATAGAGTATGTTTTACCTGTTCTCTTCACTCTTTGAAGAAATGTGGATTGATAAATTGCTACAAAAATACATAAAATATTTCTAATATTTTAACTTGGAAGTACACTTTATTACCTGTTTCATAAGCACATGCATTGTGTATGTGCATATGTACAGGAATATGTATGTAATTTTACTTTTCTTTTTTTTCTTTCGACCCCAGGAGGAAAAGCATTTGTGCTGGTAAATAAACAAACAGTTGGCTGAGTGATTAGAGTGAAGGATGACAGAGATGAAAAATATTCATATCCATCTTAAAACTTAATCCCTCTTGTAAACTTCATCTTATGTGGATACATTCCTAATATCTTTATCAAGTGAAAACTATTTAAATCCAAGAGATTTAAGATCAGACAATTATCATCAAGTTCTGGCTCCAGTCTCTGATTTTATTTGATAACACAAGTGCATGCAGCACATGTGATCAAACTGGAGCCGCAGATGTAACTGAGTTTCCTTGGTGTAACAGTAAGAATGCTATAAAACACTGAAGTGAAGCAGATAAACTGAAAATAAATAAAGTCTTAAACTGAACCCTGTTGAATTAATATGTAAAGCCTGCTGAGGATTATGAGGATGAGTTGCCTGAGATGAGAGGATTCCACTGGACAGGCAGGAGCTGCACTTTTGAGGAGATTTTTCTCTGAAACTGAAACATTAATAAGACGAATTATGCCAAGCCTGGATGATGAATAATTCAACAACTATGTTTCCATCTATTAATACATAATTTCTTCATTGAAAACATTTTCCCCTCAGGCTAGTGCAACTTTTTGGGATTATTTTATCATTTTAAAGGATTTTCTTTTTTAAATAAATACATCATAATTAGCAAAGAGTTAACAATATTTGAAAGGGAATACACCAGTATTTGGCTACTAACTCCCGGTCCAGATTCATTGAGGGATACTTGCAAGTTTTGGATACAGTGTAATAATCTGTGTGTGTTTACAATGTGTGTTGTTATGATAGAACCTGTTTTTAAAGCAATTTTAATTTTTGATCAGTATAAACTAAACCTGATTCTTACACGAACCCTACAACCTAAGTCTTGAACCTCACGCTGCACTGTCAAGGTCTAAATTTCATAAAAGTCCTCACAAAGATGGAGGTTCAAGAGCACGCACACACACACACATGCACACTCATGCACGCACACGTGGAGTGCCCCCTGGTGTAATGAATGAAGGCTCACACAGTGACTCACCCAGGACGAGTGCTCCTTCATCTGATGCTTGTTGCTATGAGAGCCGCTGGCGTTGCCGCGCCAGAAGCAGTTCTGGCAGAGCTGGTAACCCCGGCAACGGAGGCAGCGATAGCGGAAGCCCGTCATACCGTTGCCACGACAGTAGGAGCATGAGACGGGATGATAGACTGACAGAGAGACATAGAGACACGATATCTGTCAACACAGGTTGATCGAGAGAAAACAGGAAAAGGTCAGGATATCCAAGATGGAGACATAACTGGAGCCAGACTGAAATTCGACTTTTCAGGCCCACATTGATATCAATATTTGAAAATAATCTGATTATAAATAACACAATTTGACAATATATTACGTTTTTTTAAAAATTGTAAAACCTATTTTTGGCAATGCCTCAAACTATTTTTATTTAAACTGATGAAAAAATATGTTTGAAGCAGGTAATGTTACACTAAAAGATACCTTTTGAACATTAAATGATACAGGGAGTTAAAATGACCTTAACAAAAATTGGTAAAACAATGAAAACAATATTTGATTTTGGAAACTGAAGGCTGAATGTAAAATTTCAGGACACAAAACAGATATTGCTGCAATTTACTGCAGTCCAAGTGAATTTCAGCCAATAAAATTGGCAAGCTGATATGTTTACGTGTAAGTCTGTTGTGTGTAGGTGTGTGTACCATTCTCCACGTTGGCCATGCGGTGCATGAGAGGCAGCCAGACAAGACACTGAGGAGGATCAGCTACGATATCCAGGAACATGTTGAGCATCACCCTCTTCTGCAGAAACAACAACAACAAAAGACAAAATTCTTCATGAAACCAGAATCACATTCAGTTTTTATGATCCTGGGCAGAGGAACTGTATGTTGAGCAAAACATTGTAGACAGTATAATACTTTTATTAGAGAAAATCTGATGGATGAGGTGTGTGAGCGTACGTGTTGTGGGAAGCATGAGCGTGCTAAAGTGTGTGTGTAGCCAAAGGACGGTCCTTCATGTAGAGCGGTGGGCAGCTTGAGAGCCTCTCTCAGAAAACCATCAAACTTGGACTGTACCAACACGCCGCCAGAGTCAGATACCTGAGAAAACACATCTACAAACACACACACGTGCAAACATAATTACGAAAGGAATGACTTAATCCAACCATAACCTAATGCACACTACCCTAGCCCTGACGGTAACCAAATTCTTAACCTAAATTTTAATGGTTTATTGATTCAATTTTATCTTTCTGAATCTCTCTGAATCAAGTTGTTAAATAATCTAGGAGGGTCCCTGCATCAGAGTCCCTTTAACAGACAGTTAACCCTAACCCTGGGGGGAGGTTTATAGTCCCAAAGGTGTAGAACAAAGCGGTATAAAAATAGTTTTGTTCCAGCAGCTATCACTCAGATGAATACGTTTTGCAACATTTGCACAGATGCTTTTAAAGCAATGTTATTTTATTGGTTAATTTTCTTTAACAGAATTTCCTTATATATCCTAGTAGCTATGTATTTTAGAGTTTTTTTTATTGTAGATAATCTCATAAATTCTGATTAGTGTAGCCGTGAGTACTTTTGTCATGTTTTATTATGTTTGTCAATTGTCTAATCAAACTACATAAAGAAAACTCTCTTTGTTTTCATGACTGAATAAACTGAATAAACAAATGACCTTAAAGGACAACACAATTTCATACTGTTTCACTTTGTTTATATGTGGCGGACCCTGCCACCTTTCTAGCTTCAAACAGTGTTCAGGGACCTTATTTTCCTCTGAGAACAGCTTGTTGTATTCAGTTAAAGAAAAAAAATATTTCTGAGTTTGTATTATTACCTCATTAATATTGTAAATATTAAAATTCTGAGTTTGAATTTCTTCTCCAAAAACTACATAGTGCCCCTTTAATGAAATAGTGGGTAAATTAACATGAGCAAACAGCAGCATTGACCTGCAATTTCCACAAGGTGGCACATATGTGACATGTATTCATACCTGAAGAAATTCACACTGAAAGTTTGAGTTATGAGACATAAACACGGTACAAATGTCGGTAACATTTATTGCAATATGTCAGAGTGTGATGTTGTGTAGTAAAACGAATGAATGAAAAAAATCTTTTTTTAAAAATTAAAAATTAAAACTTTGCAGTGAACACCTCAGCCGGCAACACACACCAACAATTTAACACTCTAACAAACAAATGCAAAATCAATCTTACATATGTGTATTTAGATTTTAATTAATGTTAATTCAAGCGCATTGTAATGTCAATACTGCACTAACGTATAAAACAGTACAAAAAAACAACATGCAAAAACAAAAAACTCTTGTTCCTTTTATGCTATCATTATCAGTATTTCTATCTCTGTGTTTACACCCAAGGCCTACATGTGAGATCAGTTCAAGCTAACTTTCAGGGGGATGTTTAAAGTATTTCTTGGAAATGTAGAATCACTAATCTGAAACAGATTCTATGTCACTTGTGATGGTATCAACTTGTACTCACAACGGAGTTTATCAATCAGTTTCCCTCCACACAGCATGGACAGCATCGCCTTCACAGAGAGCACCGTCAGACGGCTGTCTGGCTCACTGAAACAAACACAAACAGAAACACATATGACAAACATTTAAACAACAGAATGTCAAAGTGGGAAGCTGGACATCAAAAAACACAATTTCCCTTGTTAAGGATCCACAGATTACTTTGTACTTACCTGTCAATGGCGGCCAGTAAGAACTCGACTAACAGAACGGTGCTCTCTCGTGGGTTGATGGTGTGTGTGGTGGGTAGGCGCTTGCTGAGCTGGTTGAACAGTGAGGACACTAAGTTCTCCAGTCTGATCACAGAGATGCCGGCGTGCAGCTCTACGGCATTCAGACCAGCGTCCCGCACCGCCTCAATCACATTGTATATGTCGATCAGATGCACTGGAATGAGAAAGTCAGTAAATTCTTGACATATATTGAAAAAAAAAAACTGTTGCTGTGAATTCATTCCACCTAGTGCAGGGGTCTGCAGCCTGTGGCTCTGGAGCCGCAAGCGTCTCTTTTGCCCCTCTGCAGTGGCTCAGTGTGGTTTTGACATTTTACATGGAAATTAATAATATATATATTTTCACCATCATCACTATTTTAGGCCTACAGAGATCCTTAGATTCTCCAACAGTAAAAATGCACAGCCTACACAAAGAATTGTATCTGTTCTATCAAGTTGTGATTAATTGAATGGTCCTGAGTTAATATCATTGTGTTTTATGCTCAAGCCAGAGGGTTGATTGCTGTATGTGGCTGAGGATAAAAAAAGAAGGATTAACTCACGCTGAAATGGACTAAAATAAAATTTAAACTGTCCTCTGTTTTTTGTTTTTTTTCCCCTTTTTTCACTTTTACTGTTTTTAAATCTAGGCTGCTGCTGCTATGTGTTTTATTTATTAACAAACTTTTTATTTTGTACATTTTCACAAACACAGAGAGGACTGAAGTACATCTGCATATATAGTTCTGTATTGCTCCTCTATTTCTATTTATTGTAGGCTAGTTCTTTTATTTCATAAATGCACCAAAACATGGCATCATTGAAATGGAAATGCCAAGTTCAAGTACCTTATCCTGTAGGCATAAGTAGCCCACTACAGAGTTGCCACATCATGTGAAAATATAAATCAATGCTCATTTAGGCCTTAATAATCTTGTTAGGCAAATTTAGACTTTCCAGGCTGTGTTACCTTCATTATAAGACACAAATATGCTTTGCGGCTCCAGACAGATTTTTTGGCGAGGGACGGGGGCAAAAATGGCTCTTTTGATAGTAAAGGTTGCTGACCCCTGACCTAGTGTCAACAGAAAATAACTTAATAACAAAACGGACAAGGGTGACATCTTAATCTTATTTCTCCATAAGATATTTCTCCCAAAGATAAATTTGGATATCACAAAACAATCTCTGTATTGGCATTCTGAAGTGTTAAAACTGCGCTAAAGATGTTGCCATGCTGAAGGAGACCAGGGTTGACTTACAGTTGCATCTCTTCTGTATGTATCTGAGCTTGCAGGCTGTTCGATATGTAGAGAGACAAATGGCATCAAAGTTCTGCTCCCCTATGATGAAAAGAAAAAGACATTATGTATCCATAATAGAGACATCTCTCTCATCAATCTCAGACCATAGCTGCTCAGAGGTATTGATGGAGTAACACAATTCAGAAATGTATATGTAATGGCACTTTAAAGCACAGAAAAAACAAACAAGTAAAATCCACATGGTTGAAAAGGAAAAATCCATCCTGGGTACCATGCAGAGACCATGTAAAGCTTATATTAGGTGACAGTAAGGTCACTCACCAAGCTCCGCAAAAATCTGTCTTGCCTCTGCTCCTGTTGTTGCTGGAGTCCCCCTCCCTCTGTCTCTCTGCGCCCCCTCCTCCATCACCATCCTGCACAAAACACAAAAAAGCAGGAAAACTCAGAACCTGGGTTTCTATCCCAGTATTGAGAAACTCTAAACACAAGGAAACATTTTCAATCTCCAGTGAAGTGAAAAATGAAAGTCAGCATTTCATTTGTCAAATAAATAATGATGCAACCCTACTAGTATCAATCTGAGGATGACTGCTTCAATTGCTTGCAGCTCAAAAATGTGTGTGGATATTCTGATTGACGTTCAAAGAGGTCAGAGCTGCTGGTGCTTCCGTGTAATGCAAGATCATTTGATTAATTTGTAAGGAACCATGTATGTTTTAGCCTAAATACAGTATAGCTTTTCCTGTGTAGTGTATTATATCAGAGTTGATCTGCAGTCCTCATCTTGTACATTGTGCTTGTATGAGCATTGTTTGGTGTTGACACAGTGCATTTCCGTTTTTGGGCTTTTACAGGAAACATGGTCGACAACAACTTCAAAGACCATCAGCAATCGATTCTTGAAATGTTGTCTTTGTTTCTGACTGATGGGATTTGTTCAACTTTTTAAAAAGTGACTTAAAATTCAGAAACTGGGTGGAAAATACAACTTTGACACTGATAGCACTGGCACTGAGTAACTATAACTTATTTTTACACTCAGTTCTACTGTATGCATACCAGCACACCCACCAGCACACATACACACAAATTACTGGCAGGCTGAGAGTCAAATTCAGGGCCACCAGAGGATGAGTTGAGTGCCTGGTAAATAAACACATTAATGAGAACAGCTGATGAAATCTGACCTGTAGGCTGGCATTTAGACAACTTAACAACAGACAAACAGGGAGAGACAGGAACATGAGACTCTCACAGACTACATGACTGTGAGAAAGAAAGAAAGAAAGAAAGAAAGAAAGAAAGAAAGAAAGAAATAGAGAAAGAAAGAAAGAAAGAAAGAAAAGCACGGAAGAGAGGAAGGGAGGTTTGGAGGAAGGAATTAAGGAAGGAAGGAATGAGGGAAGGAAGGAAGGAAAGGGATGAAGAAAGAAAGAAAGAAAGCTGTCAACCACTGCTGTCAGGTGACACAGAAAACACCAGAGGATATCAGTCGCCATGGTTACTGTTACACTACACCACACAAAACTGAAACGCACGTGCACGCACGCATGCACTGTCACACACACACACACACACACACACACACACACACACACACACACACACACACACAAATATTTGCATTCCTTATATAAATGCAGTGACAAGCCAACCCCCAACACACACACAAACACACAGATTTTCTAAGAAACTGACACTTGCACACACACACACACACACACACACACACACACACACACACACACGCACACATTCCAGAGAGGATTTGAATGCTTCCCAGGAGACTTCATGCTTCATCCAGACAAAAGAAGGATTCCTCCTTTCTTTTAGTCACTCTCTCCCTCACACACACACACACTCAGAGACACACACTGCCTCTCACATTCCCATACATCTTTATACAGCTGTTTCATTGCTTTTTCTCCCTCTCAAACACACTCTACAGGCTTTTGATTCCAGTTAGTCAAGTGCAACTTTCTTTCTCCTAATCCCAATGTCCTCTGTGGACAATGTACAGTCGTGCCACTTCTTCAAAGTGCCCTTGAGTAGGACATTAGACAACTTCTGTCAGAGGACATCTCATGTTACTCGACTCTAAGTTCCATCTTAATCGCTCATACAGCCAAAATGTTGGTGAAGATATCAAATTTGATTAAATCTAGAATCTGCATCAGGATACATCAGGAGCTTAGGACAGCTGTTACAGTGCATTCAGATATTTGGACAAAAGGACCAGCTGTCTCTTGCCTCAGCAGATATTTCACACATGCAGCTGTAAATGGGCGGGTGTTTTCATTGCACATTACTATCACAAAAACAGCAAGTATGCTCTATTATATTGCCTTCTGGTGCTTGACAAATAGGTTAATTTCCCTCGTGCTTTAATGTTTTGTAGATAATATCTTCAGGGCTGCAACTAATAGTTATTTTCATCATTGATTTATCTCCAGATCATTTTCTCAATTAATCATTTGGAGTGAAAAACTGTCTATGGAGACGCCATCAAATTCTTTGTTTTTTACAAACAAGCGTCTAAATTACAAAGATATCTTTTAAAGATCACACAAGAACAGTTAAAGTAGCAAATCCTCACATTTAAGAATCTGTAACCATGAAAAGTTTGACTTGATATACTTAAAAAAAACACATAAATAATGAATCGATTCTTATAATAGCTGATAAATAATATTTTTTTTTAAGAATTATCTTTAGCCTCCAGTATCTAGTATTACAGAAACAATAAGGACTTTAAAAAAGCTTTAAAAAGATTAAATGGCATTGCGGCTCAGGATCTTCAAAGTAAATGGAGCTGGTCTTGGCTGGTTGAGGCACAGTTCCACTAATTCCTAGAACCAGCTTGCTTGAGATCCTTTGCTATTGGTTCCTGTTCATATGCATCCAAGCACATTTACATAAAAATAAAGCTTTCATGCTGCACCACAACAGAACATTTTCACTGCTAGCCCCATAATGTGTACTGACCCTATAATGACACAGACTGCCATCCTGCCTCTTTGTATACATATATCTGAATGCACTTGCGAACTAGACTGCTGATCCTCTCAGCAGGGGGGATAACAAGAGTTGCAGACCCTGACCATGATATGTTTAGAGTATGTGTCCTCCTGCCAACACTGTCCTCAGTTATCAAGATAAATTAAATAAAAAAGATTAAATATTAAGTGTTAAGTTGGACATTTTGGGAAATGTCCGTACTGGCTTTCTGGAGAAGAGTTAAATGAAAAGATTGATCACCCTGCATGTTTTGGTCTGGATTAAACAAACAGTATTACATGTTAATCAGTGAGCTCTAGATGTGCTGATAGGCAGATTGTGTTAATGTCAGTGTTGTTTCCAGTCTTTATACTGACCTAAGGTAACCAGGAGTTGGCCACAGCAGCTAAGCTTGTTTGCCAAAAAGCTGAACTATTCCTTTAAAGGACAGCCAGCAATAAAAGAAGCCAGCTGAACAGGTGGATGCATGTGAGTCAATGAAATGTTTGCTGCTGAAAACTTTTATTGATGCTAATTATGACTTCACTGAAGAGCTGCTTGGATTGGATGTTACATGAGTTAAGTAAGAGCTATGCCTGTTTCCAAAAGTCTCACCAGTTACCACACTGGACTCCCATGGTGGGAAAATGGTTATTTCCAGCCTGTCGTTACTGATAACTACACCCTGCCTGTCTGTCTATGTCTGTCTGTCTGTGTATAGTTGACAGGGAGGAACATTTGGTCTGTGAGGTTTGCTTCCTATTTTAACTCTGAAAGCTTTAAACCATCTTTGATATAATTACCCTGCCTGCAATTACTCCCAACTATGTCAGAGGGCAGAAACAGCTTGGCTGCTGCTTTCCTAATCGCTGCTTCGAAGTACAAAGGTTGAACACAGGAAATGGATCCAAACATTTGGACATTTGCAGAAAGTCCAAAATTAAACAGAGTTCTACCTGATCCCTGCTTCCCAAATGAATGAATGGTGCACCTGCAGTTAATACTTACATACATGCTGATGTTTAGCAATATTTACCATAGTTACCAACTTCGCACTGAACATGAAGTACAGCTAAGTCAGATGTGAAGTCTTTATTTTTGCAGGTATTTAGTAAATTATCAAAGTAGTGGACAAATTATATTTGTATTCTTAACACCAAGATGCAGCACCAGCGCTCAACCTTGTTTCCAAGTACCATTATAAAAAAAAAAGATGTCTGTAAAACTGCTGACAGGACTCCTATCTATCGTTTTTTTAATCAATGCAGGTTTTGATTTGTAAAACTGTCCTCGAGATAAGTGATTTAAAAATCTGGATGTCGTCACAATTCTAAGTTTCTAGTCAGGGCCGGTGGGAGAAACACTACTGCACAAGCTAGACAACTTTTGGCATATGTGCTAGCTAAGCAATTCTCATTGTACTGAATGGGCGGCATCTTTGCATTCAGTATTTAGTTCTATCATCTGACCAAACTTGGCAATCTATCTAACATTTGTCAAGATATTTCAGCCTGGAACGACTGACTGACAGGCTGACAGACCAACACTGCACTCCTATGAGCCACACTGGCAAGCATGGCAAAAAATACAAATGTTTCAGCTTTGACAACTGTCTAATTGTTTCTGCTATTACAACATCAAGTCATTATATTATTTGGATAAGTAACAAAGTAACTGCTTTACTACCATGCTGCTCTCGAAATGATTATGGCCTTAGCAAAACACAAAATGCATCATATGTTCAGGTCACAGTGATATAACGAGCTTTACTCACAAAACAAACTGTATTCCTGAATCATGAGCAGTGAAAATGTCTATATGTTTCCAGTTGAAATAAAAGCCCCCACTCACTCAGTGGAAACTCTAAGGTGACTGACAGATGACTGACTTTTGTGCTCAGTTTTCTCTTTAGTAGCTCAGCTATGGAAAGTGAAGTGTAGAGGTTGAGAGACAGAAAGAGAAGGGAACGGAAGTGGGGTGGTATATACAGCTGACTGTCTGCAAGTGTGCTGTTCTATGCTTGTGTGGGTGGTGATGCACACTGCTGTTGCACCATGGTGTTTTATTATGGCTGACATTTGCTGAGCTTTACGGAAACAAACACACAAAGAACACACACTGCTCCAAATACACACACACACAGAACCAGAAGACACACTCTCAGTCCTCCAACAAATTCTGCCAAGACAGGAAACACATAAACATAACTGAATGCTTCAATTTAGCCTCTGCGTCCCCATTTAGAGGATGTGTTGTTTATGTGTGTGTGTGTGTGTGTGTGTGTGTGTGTGTGTGTGTGTGTGTGTGTGTGTGTGTGTGGTCATACCTCTCTGTGTCAGGGGGTCACACAGGACAGAGGAGCCTCAATAAAGGACGTCTAGCAGAGAGACACAGAAAGAAGAGAAAGGCAATTTGAAAGTCTTTTCAGGCTGTGGACAATAATGTCAAAGGCTCTTTGGGGACAGAAAGGACACACTCTAATATAGACACACACTAAACACAACCAGTGTGGCACACACACTCTCCTACAGCTCTATTCACTGCATATGTTTGCGTGGCATCAAAGTCCATTTTTATTGTGCTATGAATAAATTCTGGTCAGTTCTGTAATCTGTCTGATATGATAAAGGATTCTCACTGATTGTAGCTCGCCTTGAACAGCTGAACATCCTTTAATGTTTTTTTTATCTGTTGTGTTTTATCAGCACCTCGTTTTATTACTGTTTTATGACTTTTATGAGATTAAATCACAGTTTCAGTTTCAGTTATGGCAGGTTGCTCTGATTTAATGAGCACAACTGTCAGTATCTTATTCAGCGATCACAATTACCACTCTTATTCGCAAAACTAGACTTTCAGATTGCAAAATAGCACAAAGTCCTCACTCTATTAATGCTACGGTCACACTTGTCAATTCACGCTACTGCTTTACACATTCGTGGATGGTTTATACAAATTGTAAAGTCAATCAATACCCTGTTCTTCTTGACACATGAACTGAATACATTCTCTTAAGTTATGACAGGGTTCATACAACTTCTTAAACATCACATTCAAGGACTTCTCCAGGGCTTTCCAGGCCCAATTACCTCAAATTCAAGGACCTAAACAGCATAGTTTGAGAAATGGATTAATAGTACAACATTAAATACTGTTACAACACTGACAGTTTTATAATAAGATCTAGCAGACTTTGCAGAAGCTCAAAAACAAAATGTAAATATATAATAATAATATAATTATTTAGGCCTTGTTTTTCCTCAAAGTGAGAAACCTGATTATGACTGTAATAATACCATCAAAGTGTTTTTGTACCATCATTTACTGAAGCACTGTTGCTGAAAAATACTAGAAAAGACAGCAAACGCTGAAAAGCTGCCAGGTGCCAAATAAATCCTCCCCAAACAAAATATGACAAATACAATGGTTTCACACACTGACATGTAATTAGGCTCTGTCCAACAAGCTCTCACAACAGCACAGTCAGCAATCCTCCCAACAAAGGATCCAAACATTGTCCCACAAATAGTCAACTCAAGACTCATGGATACAATGAGCTCAGACATGGGATATTTCTTGACCTGCATTATATTTCTGTTCACGATCTCTACATTCAAGAATTCATGCAGACAGCTTTAAGAAATAGCTCTGAATGTACTGAAAACCCTTAGAGTATTGGTTGTGAATGCGTCTAAATGTTAATCAAGACATCTGCGAGAAGAGGACAGTTACATCCTGTCAGCAGGTGTCACACCAAGAAGGACAGATATAGATAGATATCTTATGGAAAACTGATTAATGTGTACTGCAAATATTTCATTATCTTGTCGACAGAAATTCACATGCCAAAGTAGCAACAAACATAAAAGGTACTGACACAATGATGTGCTATGAGCCAGGTGAAAAATTAAAATGTGTTTTTTTGCTATCACATTATCACCCGACATGTTGACATATCAGTTACAAGAATACGAGTTTCTTGTTCACAGCTAATTACCTCAAATACCACACATGACCTGAATCATCACACTGAAAACTGTCAGCCTGCCCCTATATTTTCTGCTTTATTTTCAGCTTTGACCCTTTTACTTAAAGTTTCAAATTCAAGTTTTATATTTTTGTTGCATGACAAAAACATTCACAAAAAACATTTTGCCCAAACTAAGACATCAAAAAAGTATGGGTTTTCATATTAGCATTGACATAACAAGAATTTCAAATGAAACCTTGCTGTTTTGATGATAAAAAAGAAGGTGAGTCTACGGTGCTCTTATGCAAAAGCAGGGCTGAAACGATTAGGCAAGTAATCAATTTGTTGACTGACAGAAATTTAACCTCTACTTTGATACTCACTTAATTATTTAATTTATTTATACAGCACAATTGATAAACATTTGCCAGTTTCAATTTATGAAATGTGACAATTTAGGGTTTGCTATGACAGTATGTAAAAGGCAATTTGTTACTTTTAAATGTCATTTTATAGTCTAAGGGCTGACTGTTGTGTCACCTCACATTGCCTTTGTCTCGGCCAAAAAGATGCACTTCAGCAAACCACAAGAACACAAAAGACAACAGCCGATGGCGAACTATGTTTTACGCTCCGCGGCTGCATAAGAGGAGACTCCTCTCCATAACATCAGCAGGCATTAGTCTGTATTCAATGCTCAAAAAGCAAAACAGAAAACCTTAGTGCAGTCTAGTAAAGCCACCTCTAAACCCGAATATGTCTGATAAAAGGTTGCAAATAGCACTGGTGAAGAGGCGGAGGCGTAAAAATCGATCGGACGCCACCATTTCTGTGCACTCAATCAGCTAAAAAGCTGCTGACAAGGGCCGATGCCAGTACTAGCTGTGTGGGACACACCGCAACAACTAGAGCCGTGGACACTCACTGATGGCTCCTACATTGGGGCAAAGGACGGCTGACCCTGATGTGTCAGGGCCCTGTATAAGTGGCTCTCAAAGGGCAGTCCAGGGACCCCCAGGGCTCCTTGAGGGGGCCCCAGCAAAAGGAGAATCCTTATTTTTAAGTAACACAATTACAGAATGTATTTTAAACTATTTTGGTCATGGGTTTCAAGCACTTTCTGTGATGAAACATCTAAAAGTAAAATTATCATCAGATGGGGGACCCTGGGACAATATGTGGGAATGACATGAAAAGCTTTAAGAATCACTGGCCTAAATGATGAATCAATTGCTCAAAAAATAAATAAATAACATAAAATAGTCACCAATGAAAGTATAATGATGATCATTAGTCGCAGCCCTATGCGTTAGTACTGCACATGCACATAGGGGTAATCAGCATGACTGTATTATGTAAATATTATGATCAGTCTCATCAACATTTACTTCACTCTGCTCATTACAGGATGTTTGTGTGTGTGATTGTGTGTGTAGGAAGGCTTCGCATCAGTGCAGACCACCCAACCAGTGCACCTGTGCATTAACCACACACACACACACACACACACACACACACACACACACACACACACACACACACACACTTCAGTATTTCATCAGAGCCGTGGTTACGTTCATGTAGGCCCAGCTCCTGAAGAAGGCAAATGGTCCTGAAATAATCACACACTATCTCTTCGTACTGTCTCTCTCTCTCTCTCTCTCTCTCTCACACACACACACACACACACACACACAAACACACACACAAATGCTCTTAGGAATCAGTTGCTCTCAGTCCAAAGCATGCAAACTACAAACCATTCTGTATCCACACTCACACTCAACTCACCGCTGTGTCTATGGGTGAATCCACAAACTAAAGTTTTGTGGAGCAGAAGCAGCGATGACACTAACAGCGATAGGCGTCAGTCAGGCAGGCGAGGTGGTACTAAAGAGGGGTAAGAGGGTGTTTACCACCCTCTGCGCACCACACACACACCATGCATGCCACATGACCGTATTACCATTTGCAGCTGCTCCCTATTCTCACCGTCTGCCCTGACAGGACCTGACTGTGTGTGTTATACATGGCATATATACAGTACACTACAACTTTAGACACTGACGTTGCTGAAATACCTATGAGCTCCATTTATCCTCTAAACGACCCTGTACTGTAACACATGAAACAGATGAGGCTTGTTGGCCGCACCCACATATCCTAACAAAAGCTCTGCAGCAACTTTCTAAATTATTTTTTATTTAAAGTTAAGATGTCAGGAAATTGAGGGGCTTGGAAGTTTGGGGATTTTGAAGTGCTGACTGCATTACCGGTAGTTTTCCTTCGTCTCAAATGTCCGGAAACATTTTTAGGCATAATGGATACCAAACAAACTGTCACTTAATATTAAATTAAAAGCTGGAACATTTTAGCTGAGGTTTCTGCAGGACGAGGAATGCAGTTAGCCTTTTTACAGAAAAACAGATTTGATTCAGTCAATATAGTCGAGCCCTTGTATTGTTGAGACTGAATGTACACAGTATATATTGATTGATACTACATTGTTGATTATTGGAGGCTTGACTAACCTGAACTGATTCTAACATACTACTGCAAGCATGCAATAATTTGTCTTAGTAGTAAATCATTATTTGCTGTTCTAATTGTACTCTGGACTCTATAAATAGAGACTTAGGTGTTGCATTATGGGAGGGCTGCAACTTATGATCCAATTTACAATTATATGAGTAGATAAAAGTAGCAAATCCTTAAATTTATGTAGCTGAAATCAAAAAATATTTGACATTTTGCTTAAAACTGAACAAGGAACCAATGAATGTTCCATCAAATGACGAATCGATAAATAAGCTAATTGTTTAAGCCAAAAACAATGGTCTAACTGGAATACACTGATGGTAAAAACATCAAATCACTGTGTATTTTTGGATGTCTTGACATAACCTAATAACATATTCAAATGTAAAAATAGTAAACTGTGTCAGTTATAAACCCTATCAACTGCTCCAGTTATGAGCAGGTTGAACCGAAAGCACAAGTCTCTTCTGCTTCTCCAATCTCTCAGTTCTGACCTCTGATCCCCGCCCTGCCATAGAGACAAGCTGACTGACCCGGCCTGACCCCGGGGTTGTCACCAGGCAGGTAAAAACAGAAGCAACACGTCTCTGGTTACACATTTAAGATGGACAGCTCGCATGCCAAGGGTGTGTGTAAGACCGGACCAGACGTTATAGCATGTTCTGAGGTGAAGTCGTGGTGGAGTCTGTTGTAGAGGAGTTTACAGGTCCAAATAGCTGGGGAAAAAAAACCCAAAGAACACATTCAACCCAAACCCAAAGTGGACACAAAGCCTGAACTGAATTTAAGGGTTTCTCAAAGGCAACTAGACTCAAGTGGGTGATTTTCAGTGATTTTGATGTATCCAAACTGTTTATTTTCAAGCTTTTCAAGATCGCATTTCAACAGACAAATGGAAATGCATGAAGAAATGCATCTCCCCCAATTCATTCCAATGGGAAATTCACAAACATTGACACAGCGGGCATATGTGCCAAGTTCCACACTGGGATTTGGCAAAAAGATGAGTGGTCATCTGGCAAAAAAGAAATGTTGAATCTGGCTCAAGTTTTGACACCAGGCAATGCCATGTCATCAGTTACGATGCTGGACTGGCTAAACAAATGCATAAAAGCTCACATTCTTGGAAGATTTTTAATATTTCTACTGTTGATTTGGTGATTGTGACAAAAAAGCAAAAACAACTGCTGCCATGACAATTTTGTAGACATGTAAAACCCAGTCTTTTAGTATTTTAAACAACTTTGACTTGAATTCCCATTTGAAAAGCTTCCACATTCCTGGATCTATTACTCAAACAGATCTAGCTGGGTTGTATTTCATAGTCTTATTATTACTTGAAGCAATATGCCCCAACTAACCCAGGTCCTTGCTTTGTTTTAAAGTAACACAGTGCTGTTTTCAGTATAAATTTGTGAACATAACATGCCTGACCTTTTACCATTACTCTCACGTCCATGTGTATTTATGCAAACCCTAGACCTGTGTCTGAAACCAATGAACACTTAAGTCTAGAACTGAAACATGAACAGATCTGGCTTTTGGGTGGGGAGATGGATGGTATGCCAGTAAGACGCCCATGCCAATTCCAAAGAAAGGGAGGATGAAATGAACAGTAAAGCACAGAAAGAGACAGGTTCAGCAGGAACGGAAGATGACTTTATGAAGAAGGAAGAGCGAGTGAGAAAAAGAGATGGTGAAAGAGACAGGAAGAGTACGAGAGAAAAACAAAAAAGACAGGAAGTGAAAGTTCTGTCTAGTCCTGAAGAAACTGCATAAGAGAGTAAAAAATGTGATTGTTTGATGTTAAACTTGCAGCCTGATATACCTGACATACTGTACAACATGTGCAACCAGCTTGTGAGTTTATATAAGGACTTCATGGGTGGATAATACAGTAAAACAGTAATATTAGTATTGTTAGCAGCAACAATCTAAACTTTATGTTCTGAATTACAAAGATTTAGTCACCAAGCTCTACAGCAGATGTGTGATCAGATAGACTGGTGCAGTACCAGTGAACTTAGAAAACCATTGCAGGATTTCAAAACAAGCTGTTATACCAACTATTAATCAGTGACAAAAATGGGTTCTTCTTCTTTGTCTAAGCTTAACTAGCCTTTCATTACACTTTATTTTACGGCTAGCTACCTGAGCATTACCTCAGCAGCATCAAACATACCAAACCATAAACGAGTAGAGAGCACTGAGGTCTCCAAAAGTATTGGAGGGCCATCCAAATGAGGAATACTTAAATTTCACTGTAATTTAACTCTAAAGAAATTACATGAACTAGAGACTGGATAGGGATGACTGTTCTTCTAATCATAGGTTTCACCCTTAGTGCTATTATCTCCCCACCCACAGTGGAGACAGTAACACAATCAGCACCGCTGTAAATCAGTCACAGCCAAAGTCTTTCCATATGGAGACTCTGAAATTAAATGCGATGATGCAGAGGCTGGTGTGAAAAAACCACCAAGGATTATCTTCAGGTGAATTATATAAAATACTGAGCTAGGATGCATGCATACATTTTTTATACCTGGTTATCATGTGCAGAGTGGCGGGACGGTTAATTATCGTTGGGGTCTCTCATTTCAGCCCGTTAGAGATGTAAACAAATCGCCCACTGCCCAATTAGAGAACACAATATGCAACTACCAGGGAAAAGTAAAGATCCTCAGGGGACAGTTTGGGACAAAGCCCATCAGTTACTGTGATATCTCTCGCTCTCTCACCCACTCTCTCTCTCTGTCATCCCTCTCTCTTTAGTTTCCTCTGCAGGGAGCAACAGTTTGGAAAAGTCTGCAACCTCACTGGACACACATTTAAAAATACACTAATTGTGTTTTTGGTCAATGCTTTGGATTTTTACTTGACTGATTTTATTAGGCATTAGTAGATATGCAATGCATGTAAAGAGTGATTAGATAACTGGCATTATACAGGCTATTTTGCACAGAGGTGTGCAAACAAAGGTGTGCCTTGAGAGTCTGGCCTGCCCTTTGGTGCACCTTAGGCACAAGTTTGAAAACAACTGAACTTGAGCATGACAATGAACTGGAAAAAAAGAAATGATATTGGACAATATTAGCTTATCACAAATATATCAGAACATAGAAGCCATTATGCAGAAATGCAACATTCTATGCCATTCAGAAACAGTTTGTTGAACTAACAAAAATATAACATTTACCAAAAATGCTTATGTTGTGTCTCAGATGTTATAGTTTCTGTGGGATGTCAATAAAACCATAAATAAACACAGAAAATCCATCCAATTTTGAGTAGTGTACATGCTCTGAACACATTTTGGGGTGTGGGGGTTAGGGGGAGGGGCTGTCACTCTGCAAGAGCTCCAAAAAATGCTTGGGCCATCTCTGGTAACACCTTTTGGCAGGCTGGGGTGTGATAAATCATTTCAGCTGACCCCACAAGTCAGATAGGATGATTCATTAGAATGCTGATTCATTAGAATATATTATGATTCATACACCACTTAATTTCACCTCATTAATCAGACGAAGACTGACTAATTATCCTTATTACAACATACTTGTTAACTTGCATCTGTTTCCATTCAGCTTGTCGCATTTTAATTGTGCATACATGCATGCCACTTCAATCAATCAGAGCCACTTGAAATGCTGTGCCGAAATTCACCGCGGATAGTCATGATTTCATCCAAGTATTACGTTATATACTACAAAACCTGTATGTTTGGCGATACGCCAGGTAACGTAAAATTGCCAGATCTTTGAATGGAATAACGTTCCTCCCATACAAGAGAACAGCACTACTACGTACAGGTCAAACACCAATAGTAGTTTTGATTTGAAAAGTGGGCATGTCTCAAGTCTAACGTTACTACAACACTCAGGACAGGGACAGACACTGCATTAGACATTGTTTAAGTGAAATATAGGAACGGTCTCTTGAGCTGCCATGAATATCAAAGACTTGAGTCAAAGCTCATTTTTAGTTCTGCCTACTTCTGGGAAGCTTGTGTGACATCTGAGCGGCCATATTGCAGAAAAGTTTAACTCCCTGTTCACCTTATTCCACCGAGTGAACGTGTTCTTTAACTCCCCAAACTCGGGTGAAACGACACATTAGAAGTGAAACTTACTCAAACTAAAACCTAAACTTCCCCCTCCTGTTTGTATGCTAGCTATAACCCTTAAAAGTGAGACGAGGGTTACTCACCGGGAGTATTTTCGGCAGGTATTCGTGGCCAAATACCAACATCAACACTGAAACGTGTGGCACTGACTTTAGCTAGCAGCTTTATTCTCTCTTCAAATGTCCGCTTCCTCTTTTCTCCGTGTTTTGAGTTTCCTCTTTGGCTTGAATAATATCGTCCCGGTCCCGTTATTTATTTCCGTAGTAAGCCATGATTCACACCCTCCACACCCGGCCGCCGCTGCTGTACCGGTTGCTGCTGCTGTGATGAAGTGTACTATTTTTGAAAGAAAGTCACTCCTCTCCTCGGTCCAGTCCAGCCCCCTCCTCTGTGACAGTGAGCGGCTGCTGCCTCTAAAACCGACTCAATGCACACCAGGCAGTCAGTACCACAATGTTAGTTTCATTCTACAGTTAATAAAATGGTATTAATCGATAAAATATGTCTTTTACGTCACACAGGGAGGATTTTTTTTTATCGGTTATCAGTTTCTAATCGTTAGAACTTCCAACGGTTAACGCTCGAGCGTTACCTGCTGTGGTAAAACGTCATAATCCCTCCATGAAGAAAGTAAACCCTGAAGGTAGGTTTCCAGACTTCATTAAAGTTTCACCCACCATAGCAGACAAACATTCATAGGTATTTTGGACTGCCATATAAAACTGAAAGTATTAAACTACCTCAAGGCTACTCAAGAATTAACATAGTATAATATTGGGGATACTTTACTACAGCCTGTCCAGTGGAGTAAATGAACCAAGTAAGCTAGGCTAATGTTGTAAGCAACAGTTTTAACATAGATGAACTTAATTTATGTTTCATTTTGTGCTACTTTAGATGTCATCTACACAACATTTTATATGTAACATGTTCCTGTTGTTTTTATTCCTTGTTTGTTATTTATTTGTTTCTCAGCTGCACCAGAGTTAGCTAGCCTATAAGCTAATTTACAATCATAGTCCCCGGGAGACACATATCTAAAGAGAATTAACATCATGGTAAAAAAAACCCACACAGTTACACGACAATACAACAACATCAGCAACCCCAACAACAACAGCGATAACAAGATTATTATTTTACATAAGCTCCTGTGTAGTATAGCCTAAATGTGAAGTAATAATTGATAATAATAAATTGATATTTGCCTTTGAATTGTAGTAAAGGATTGGAAATGGAAATACTCAAAGTACAAGTGAGCTGACCCCAAAACTGTTGCGTACTGTAGTTAAAGGTGCACTATGCAACTTTTTTTTTACAGGCCTGTAATCAAACAAAGGCCCTTTTCACTCAGATTTCACAATATCACCGCAATGAAGGCTCGCACACTGAACCAAGCAGCGCTGGCATGAAGCCGCTTATATAGCGTGGGGATCTGTGTGGGTTTGTTTCTTTACGTGTTTCTCCATGTTTCCACCTGTTAATCTAAATATGTATCCACTGACTGTTTGTAATCACATGGATGCTGTTATAATGTGTTGTGATTGAGATCCTGACCCACCATGCATCGTGGAAAGTTTCCTGGTCTAAATTACATCACAATCACCATCAGGAAATAGTGGACCCTTTTCAGGTGGAAGTATGACGAAGTGTCGGTAGATTAGACAGGATGACAGCGACTTTTCCACATATGAATTTGTTTTTCTTCCCCTCATATAAGTTGCTGAAGACACTACCTGCTACCACATTACTGTTGTTTGGTCTAGTAACTTTGCTTTGCTGGTTGAAGTGTGGGACGTTTCTCTTAGAAACGGGTAGACGGACATACCCCTGTCCCCTGTCCCGGTTTACTCTTAGACACAACCGTCATCTTGCCTCTGTTGCGGCTCTGTTACTACCTCCACTGACGGATCAGAGGCAGAATGGGGGACCAGTTTCATTCCGCCTCTGATCTGCCAGTGGATGTAGTAATAGAGCCGCAACAGAGGCACGATGACAGCTGTGTGTAAGGTAACTACTATATGACCAAAAGTGCCATGGTGCACCTTTAAATAACTTCAGTCAAAGTACTCAGTTACATCCCATTATTACATATTCCCATGTCTTTTTGTAACTGTTACTCCTGACATTTGATTAATAGCTTCTTCTAGAAGAATCTGTGGTATTGTTGCCACAATGTCAGTCAACCTCTGTCTCTCTCTCTCTCTCTCTCTCTCTCTCTCTCTCTCTCTCTCTCTGTTTTGTATTTGACAAAGCTTCATTCTCCTGAGGTTGTGACATTCACCAGCCACGTGTGATTAACTACACGTACGCACCACACACACCTCTTCACTCTGCGGATTACAGTTAAAATTAAGCAGCCACCATATTATGCAGGCTATAGTTAATTTGGACATTAATTGATTGACATTTTGAAGTAATTACAGGAAGATTACAGGAGTGCTCAAGATTAATCCACATCAAATGAACGTTACACATCTCCTTACCCTCCTCTTCCACCCTCACTGAGAGTATTTGTTGTGTAAGCAGTTTTTTATTTGATTGTTTAGCTCTCATATTTTACCTTATTATTTGACTGTATAATTTGTAGCTCATATTGAGCGTTTATGCTGATGAACAGTCTCTCAAACAGAACAGGTGGAATAAGTACTCTTCAACACAATTTCTTCATTGTTACTTTAACAAACTTTAAAGTAAGAAAAAAAGTATAATGTACTTCAAAAGTAAAAGTACTTATTGGGCAGAGAAGCCCATTTGAGAGTTTAATATTTTTATATTTAGTGTAGAATTGGAAAATCATTACTGATGCATTGACACGTTGGCAGTATTTTAATATTACTAATAAAATATCACTAATATCTGATTGAGGTGGGGTGACTTTTTACTACATTAAACACTGTTGGATAGTTTAATCCATAGCAATGTATTATACTTTATAATTCATCATATGCATTTATTTAAGAATCATAATCTGTAAAGTGACTGTAGTATAGTTTTCAGAAAAATTTAAAGCAGTAGCAATATTTGCCTCTGAAATATACTAGGTTAGAATTTAAATTGGATGTAGCATAAATGGGAAATACTTAAGTGAAGTACAAGTACCTCAAAATTGTACTTGAGTACATGTATATACATTCCACCACTGTGTAATTGGGTATCTACAACAAAAGGAGAGAATTATTCAACATATTAGAAAGGAACCTGGAAGGTCTTGCTATGTGAAAGAGGAAGAGCCTTTTGAGGAAATTGTGGAAAAAAAACATGCAACTCTGAGATAATTAACTCACTGGTTTACACGTTAAGCAAAATCAAACCAAATGTTTTCTAACACATCCTGTGACTAAAGCAGTTTCCCATCACATTCTCCAAATATGTTCAGAACATACCAGTGTAACTGAATTACACATATCATTTCATCACTTGCAGAAGTGAATTACTGGAATATATAAGACCATTTTAAAAATGCTGCACATCTTATATGTAATAATATCAAAGGTTTCACTGAAATCCAAATATTTTAAATCATCGTCTCAATCTTTGATACAATGTTGGAAACAATAATCCAGACATAATTTACACAACAAAACAATAGAAACCTGACAACATCAGATTTTTGAGAACAAAAACTGCCAATTGTGCAAAACACTGTGTCAGCCTAACATCAATACACAACAACAGAATCTACATTGCATAGCAACAGCTGCAAGTGTGCCGGTGTACTTCCCAATTTCATGTAAATCTTGCAAAAAAAGAAAGAAATTCCGCTCAGCACCATGTTTACACAAAAGGGTCGATGAATTGACCAACACAAGTGACGCAAACGCTCAGATAAAAGGCTGCCAACAATCGCTGCAGTGCAGAGCTCTGGTTTTTACTGCAAAGACCGGATCATTATTTCATCTTATAGGAGTTGGATTTCTTCTGGCAGGCAGCGTGAAGATGTGGACGCTCAGTCTTCAGGTGATCGTCATCTGTGTTTTCCTACAGGTAGGTAAACATACAGCATAATAGAGATGTGTAAATTGAAACTTTGTTTACACAGCAACTATGAAAATAGAAATTTGGCCTTAAATTTGAAGACAAGGCGAATTTACTTGTAAAGCATATCTTCTTAAACAAACAAAAAAAATGTATTTGCTTTAAGATGTCTAGATAATGTTAAATATTGCTGCAAGACTGTATCCTAAAGGACACAATTACATAAAGGGAAAGAAAATTAATAATGATGTTGTTTTCATGCCAAAAGGCTGATTGCACTGTTGTTGTTTAAGAAAAGACTAACAGACTAATAACAGACTGGAAGCAGATGCTATTAAGTCTTCTATTAGAAAAGGCAGCTTATATAAAGAGGGAGACATGATATGATTGATAAGGATTTATTGCTTTTGTGAATCATATGTACACAATATATAAACAGGAAGAGAAAGTATGAATTGTCTTTGGTGGAAAAGTTTGTAGAATGTTTAATCAAAGGCAGAGGAAAACAAAAAAACCAATTGACCTACAAACCCAAAGCATCTGTATTTGATAAGCTGGTAATAGTCCTGAAAAATTCCCGCAAAGGCAGTTGTCCTGAATTTTGTCCTAATTCCTGTGAAAATTAGACTAAACCAGAGTTTGAATTAGTTGTAGCCTCATAAAAGGTTAAATACTGATCGTTGTGAAACACTTTTTAGGTGTGACACTGCAGCTGGCTCCTCTTTAGCTTTAGCAGTTGAATATATAACATATATATGAATTATAACTGTTGTTTTTTTAGCTGTGTACAGTAGTGTTGCAATTTAATAAACAGCTACTGCGAGAGTGATTGTTTTTCTTTTTCATAATGACAGATGATTGATTTAATGAGTAAAAATAATTTGTATTTGAGTATTATGTTAAGGGTGTTATGGATAATGATAGTACTGAGTTTTGACTCTCGTCTCTTCTCCTGTTCTCATCTCTTCACCCGAGTTGGGAATGTGACTCCTCAATCAACCTTTAAGTTATTATTGGTTGACTTTAGAAAAAAAACAACTCACATTTTCAAATTTTCTCTTGCAGGTGCCAGGTTGTTTTCCATCATGCCTCATCGTCGGCTCTGTAGCCAACTGTGCTTTCAAGAACCTCCGCTCAGTTCCTCCTCTCCCTCCCAACATCACCCACCTGTACCTGGAGATGAACCGCATTACTGAGATCAACTCCACCTCCCTGTCAGGCCTGAAGGAGCTGCAGGAGCTGGACCTCGGACGACAGTATGTTCCTTCATTTGTGATCAGGGACAATGCGTTCAGCGGACAAAGTCGCCTGAGGAGGCTGGTGCTCGGCTTCAACAAAGGCCTTCATCTGCAACCAAAGGCTTTCGAGGGACTTTCCGGTTTGAAGAACCTCTACCTGGATTACTGCTCACTTGAAGACGCCATACTGTCAGAGAACTATCTGGAGCCACTGTCTTCTTTAGAGACTCTTGACCTCTTTGGTAACAAGATTAAGAGACTCCAGCCTTCTATGTTCTTTGCAAACATGACTAATTTGAAAGATGTGAATCTCAAGCTGAACAGGATTGACAAAATCTGTGAGTCTGATTTAGTTGGTTTCCAGGGAAAGCACTTTAAGGTTCTGAACTTAGAATCCGTTCTATTACAGGCCATGTCTAGTAAAGGTTTCGACTGGCAGACATGTGGGAACCCTTTTAGAGGAATATCTTTTCAGACACTTGACCTGTCAAACAACGGGCTCAGTATCCATAAATCAAAGCAGCTCTTCAGAGCCATTGAGGGGACGAAAATCTCCTGTCTCAAACTGTCAGGACACATTGGTAGAGGATTTTCATTCAGTATTCTCCCTGATCCAGACCGCAGCACGTTTGAGGGCCTGAAGAACAGCTCGATCCTTACTTTGGATCTGTCTAAAAACAAGATATTTGCATTGCAACAGGGGGTTTTTAGTCAGCTGAAAGAGGTCGAAATCATCGACATTTCTCGGAACAACTTGAACCAGATCCACAGGGATGCCTTTGAGGGTCTTCAGGGTCATTTAAAAATGCTCAACCTGTCACACAACCTGCTCGGGGAAATCCGTTCTTACACTTTTGCCTCTCTGACAAACCTGAAAGTGTTGGACTTGTCTCACAATCACATTGGTGTACTCGGTTCTGGCTCATTTGATGGACTTGACAACTTGAAAGCGTTGATTCTAACAGGAAACTCTTTGCGAGATCTTGGCTTCCCTGCGTCTCTACCCAGCTTGGATTATCTCCTGTTGAACGACAACAAGTTGACCTCTTCGTCAGTATACAGTCTCACACGGTTTGCAGATAATGCCATGCATCTTGACATTAGGAACAACAGATTAACAGACCTGGGGGATGTTTACACCTTTCTGGCACGGCTGGAGCGCCTCCAGCATCTCTTCTTTGGAGGAAACACCATCAGGACGTGCAACCTCAATAGACAAGTTACAGCAGCTGATTTGAATAATTTCCAAACTCTTGATCTTCACAGAAGCTCTCTGCAGTCTATTTGGTCTCAGCAGAAATGCCTGAATCTGTTTGACTACCTCAGACATGTGACTGTTCTCAACTTGAGCTTCAACTCACTGCAGTCTCTTCCTCAGGGCATTTTCAAGGGTCTCAGGTCAGTAGAGACGATGGACCTCTCATTCAATACCTTGACCTATCTCCAGCCTGACATCCTACCAAAAAGTCTTAAAGTTCTCAACCTGTCTAACAACTTCATTGCCTCCCCTGACCCCACCGCTTTTCGCTCTCTCACCTTCCTTGACCTCAATATGAACCGATTTAATTGCAATCCAAACCTGACGAGCTTCCTGACTTGGCTGAACAACACAAACGTGACCTTCCTGAGACCCGTCAAAGAGCTCAGATGTGAATTTCCCTCTGGTTTCTATAATGTTCCTCTGTTAGAGTACTCTGCTCAGGTCTCACACCAGTAAAAGTACCTTAAAGGGAAGAGATATGTGTTTTCTTTCAGGATGACACCTACACTGTAAATTGTAAAAGTTGACTTTACTTAATTAAACAGAGGTTCCATAATGTTCATTTGAGTTTATAAAATCTGAATTTGTAAGTGCAAGATACTGTAATTTCAGAAAAAAACACCTTAATTCTGTGAAGATGTATAAAAACCTGTAAATTTTATTCATGATCATGTAATAAGACTGTTCGTTGAAATTTGAAATTTCCATGTATAACATAAATGTAAATCAAATTTTCTCTCAGGAATAAAAAGATGAGAAAATACTCATCATTGAATCAAAAGTTGCTTCTGCTTCTAATTTTTTAAGGGTTTTGGGTAAAGACTTGAGCGTAGGTTTTGTTGATATTGTGTATACCGGTAGACATCATTGTGTGAGTCTATCGTTGTACCAGCAGGGGTAGCTGCTGAACAGTCCTAAAAGCTTTTTGGCTTTAAAAGACAAACTTCTTTTCCAGTGCATGCTGGGAGAAGCTCCAGCCCCCCAAGATCACAAGAGGCAGGCTTGGAAAATGGATGGATGAATGACTTCTGGTAGATTTAAGCAGAAGACACTCTGAGTCAACACCTAATAAAAACATTAAAGCAGCAGAGGACGTTAGCGTTATATTCCATTATATTTTGAGTTGTTACAATGCACGTTAATTTGCATAAATTAAGATATTTTAAGATATTAAGTCATTTGGTATTTTGATGATGGTGCTGTCGGTCAAAAATCTCCCACATAGGAGGTGTTAAAGAGATCGGAACCAAACCATTCAGCATTTAATTTTTCCACTCCTTTATTTAGGTGTTTCTTTGAATTTATCACCTACTTTATTTTGTAGGCTAATCGAGAATGTAACCCAATTTTATGTCAGATATGTTTATTATTTTTGAGAACGGGAGAAATAACAGTAGACAAGGAAAGAAGGTGCAAAAAGAAAGAGGATAAAACAAAAATAAGCACATCCAGAAGGTATCAGTAACAATAACCACAGTCATGAATGAATTACAAAGAAGTTTCTTCCTTTTCAAAAACAAAAGGAAACAGACGTACTGTATATAAAGAGCAGTATACAGCAAGGTGTTTCACAATAGCCACAGCATATTAGTCTTTTCAGTACTGGGTCCCAGATCACATCAAACACATCTCCTCTGTCTTCATCATAGAGTCTCAGCCTTTCCAGATGTAATGTGTTCAACCACATATCTTACGTGGGAACGACTTCCATTTTCCACACACGCAGGATTAACCTTTTTGCAATCACCAATTCAAACAAAACAGCATTTTTTTCATACTTATTTGCATGAGACAAGGAACTAGTAGCTCCAAGAATAGCTATGAGTGGGTAGGGTTCCCACCGCTTCCCAAAATATTTTTCCAATATATGTTCAGTTTACTGCATGACCAGAAAGAATGTGTTAAATCACTGGTTACAGACTTAACCAGTGATTTAACAGTTGCAAATGGGTGAGACATCAGTAAACCCAATTTTTAAGCCACAGTCACTCGCTGTTTTTGTTCCCGCAGACATACATTCATTCATAACCTAGCATGAAAAGTCTGCATTAAATTTAATGTTTCATCTGACACTGTGTCTGAAGGCTCATCAGAGATGCTGTTTTCACTTCTCTGTGTGACATACTACATCAGTTTCTTCTGCCCCAGTTAATAGCAGCTCATGTTAAACCTGGACAATAAAAGAGGGCAAACTTAGCCAGCACCAAATATAAACAGGCTGGTTGTTATCAGGTATAACATGTAGATAAATAATGTTTTTATTCCTTCTTGTGCTTACAACAACCACAGACAGAACTCTGCACGACTAGAGGCAGTAATTGTAACCTTAAAGGGGCACTATGTAATTTTGGAGAAGAAACTCAAACTCAGAAGTTTTATATTTACAATATTAATGAGGTGATAATATAAACTCAGAAATATATTTTTTTTTCCGTATCTGAGCTGTTCTCAGAGGAAAATAAGGTCCCCAGAACACTGTTTGAAGCTACAAAGGTGGCAGGGTCCGCCACATATAAACAAAGTAAAACGGTATGAAATTGTGTTTGTTTATTCATGAATATGAAGAGAGTTTGTTTATTTAGTTTGTTTAGGTGTAAAAAAAAAATAAAAAAAACGGTCAATGAAGCTCTTTCTCTTCTGATTAAAATTTCTTCCCCAAAACTTGATATTGCTCCTTTAAATGGTTGCAGTGATTTACTTGTGTAGAGTTCGTTTACACGAGCAGCTTATTGGCACGTCGCCTTTTCTGGAAGTTGGGATCAAAAAACCTGAAAATTTAAGAGCAAACTGAGATTATTTCAATGATTGATGCAGAGTAAAACGTTAATTTCAGTTGGTTTCAGCTCAAAGGACTTTTTTCTTTTGATAAATACTTAATACTCCCAGTGGATATACAGCATTTTACAGGTGAAAATGAGCTTTGAGCTGGTGAAGAAGCTGCATAATCCTCCTCTGACAGCAGAGGGCAGCATCAGCCCAGTTAGAGTCCGCTGCCTGTTGGCCTCAGTGCTGCTTCTCAACAGTATGGCTACCTCAAAAACAAGACCAATCACACTTTTCCCAGCTGGGTTAAGTGTGCAGCAATGCAACATTTCATGAGGGGAATGAGGTCGATAATAATAACAACAATGCTCTGTTTGATGTCAGAAGGGAGTTTTTGGCCAATAACAGCACACAATTGTTTTATTTTATTGTCTAGGACAGGATTCTGTATTGTGATTAATAATTGAGTAATTGTAGTGGTTAATATTTATATAGCTATTTGAGTGTTTCTGAATTAAAAATGTACTCCCACTGTCCTTATAAAGCTGCTCTCTGCTCATTAAATATTAAATGTGGACATGCGGGGGAGGAAGAAGAGACCTCCGTTAGGCCTTCTGATAAGACTCAGACTACAAGAGTGGATTTATAGCCCTGTGTGTGTGTGTGTGTGTGTGTGTGTGTGTGTGTGTGTGTGTGTGTGTGTGTGTGTGTGTGTGTGTGTGTGTGACCTCTGAGTCATGACCAGACCTGATTCTCTGATTTGTGTGTATGAACGTTCCCCATATATCGCTGACCTGTGAGATTACTAATCTCGACTGTGTGTGTGTGTGTGTGTGTGTGTGTGTGTGTGTGTGTGCGTGCGTGCGTGTGTGTTCTACGCTTATTTGGACAGTTTAGTCATACAAGGCCTATATGTGGAGGGTAGAGCTTCTGAGGAAATAAAACACTAAAGTAATCTGATGCCATCTTGACACAATTAGTTAATTTATTCATCATTAAATCATTAAGTTGATTAGCATTTGTTTGGCTACTTCCAGCTTCTCAAAGAAGAGGATTTGCTGCTTTCCTCTGTTTTATATTATTGGAAAAATTAAGATTTATATTTCTGAGTTTGTATTATCACCTCATTAATATTGTAAATATAAAAATTCTGAGTTTTAATTTATTTTCCAAGAGAGGGTGGAACTAGGGAAGATATCCTGACATGGTAACAATTTGTAGATCACAAGGTAGCCACGCCCTAAAGCAAACATGCTTTATCATCTAGTTTACTCTAAATGGGACCATAATTTACCAAATGAACATCATGCTTTATTGAAGAAGACTTGAAACTAGCGAATGAGACCATAAACTCATTAGGAAACTGTTTACTGAGGTAATAAAACAACTGAGAAGTAGGGTAGTTTTCTCATAAGCTTACATACAATCAGACTTTTCTTTTGAAACCGCTGGAGTTGCCCCCTGCTGGAATTTAGAAAGAGAGGTTTACTTCTTTTTATATTTTACATTTTATACAGTCTTGACCAGATTTGATCAATTAATGATGAAAATGATTATTAGTAGCAGCTCCAGCTGAATAAAATAAAACGGATTTGTGAATGTTAAACGAATGTCTTTTGGGAGAGTATTTACAAAACGGGGCCTTGGTTTACTTTGTTCTATATCAATTTGTGTGTTATTACAGTATGTTGCATTACTCCTTGTTTGGGATAATGTAGCAGCATTATTTAATCTGTAATCCATAGCTACCAATTTAAGATACGTTGGAGCCAATTGGTTGATTTCTGCAGCATTTTCTGATTTTGTGTCTGTGAGCTGGCCTGTGATGTAGTTGTAAGATGATTTTGGACTGTATCCAATGGGTATCCTAATAAATGATATGAAATCATGCATAGATTGAGTGTACACACATAGACAGACCCAATAACCTCAATCAAATCTGAAGCTATTGATTAGAGGGATTTAAACATGGCTCATCAACCAGCAGGCGCCTGTGACGGTGTCTTTATTACATTTTTTTTAATCAGCCAGACATGAGCTCAGCCCGACTGGCCCACCATGTTACATACATACATACATATAGATACATGAAAACCCCCCATCCCCATCCCAACACCCTTTACCGGCAGGTTACCATGGAAACAGGCTCAGTATCCACCTCCACAGTTGTACTTCACTTCCTGATTGTCTCTGGATCCCTGCATCCATCCATCCCCCCCTCCCACCCCCACGTCCTCCATCGGCATCCTCCCCCTCCCCCACAGCCCTCACACACACACTCAGACACACACTCACACACACATTTGTACAATATTTTACAGCCCTGACAAAGATGAGAAACGTACATGGATAATGTCACAGGATAATATGACAGATGTTTGTACATGAGAGGCAACACAGACTGGTAATAAATGTTTGTTTTGTTCCTAAAAGATTTAACCCAGTCACACTCATCCTTGCATCACCGTCTGCCCTATATTTGGACTATAATTAATGGATTTTTTGAAGCAGTAGAGATGACTGATGCTGCATTACACATCATTTCTCATTTTTAAATCAATATTTCAGTGTCTTTCCCGATAAAAAGCCCCCTGAAATGCTTTAAAACATGTCAAAATAAATGGGCATCTTCTTTTCATTATATTCAACTCAATTTGCAGTAATGCACTTCAATTTATGTTTTTTCTTTCACTTCATTAAAGGTGTAGTTGGATGTATTTTAACCTCCATTATTCAGCACAGACATGAACATTTTAATGAAGCCCCGGGAGCATTTAAAGTCACATTTTTTTGGGTAGCAAACTGGGTCAATTATGTACCCAGGCACTGATGAGTAAACACATAAAATCCTCAGTGTGTGTCTGTAAGTGGTGATGACAGCGGAGGAAATAGGTTAACACAGATTTAGGAATTCACTGAAAACAGCACTTGACGGTAATTTCACAGAAATAATTTAACTCTTTTCCCCTGGTTTTGTTTATATCAGATCATTTTAGTAGGCTACCGCTCAAGTCAACATGTCAAATATTTTCAGTTTCTAGCTTATATAAGCAATAAATAATATAAGTAACTGCTGCTTTTCTCTGCTTCAAGTATTTTACTTTTGTTTGGACAAAAGCAGCAATTTTAGGAGGTTACCTTGAGTTTTGGGAACGTCAGACACTATTTTTTGACCGTTTTAGATCACATTATCACCTGATTAATAAAAATAAGTGTTAGTAGATTCATCCATAATGTCAGTCATTCTGTGGATTAATCCAGTAGTTGTTATATGAAAAATGTCCAAGATGACATCCTTAAATGTCTTGTTTTGTCCACAAAATGATCCAGGACTGACTTCTCATTGAACTTTTGCTAAACGTCCTAGCAAGTGATCAGATATTATCAATGATATGGTTTGATGTTTGGGTCTTGAAACATTTATACAGAAAGGGGACAATGTCATGTATAAAGTATTGTAAAAACTCTTTAAAAAACAACAGAGCTGCTGCACATTAATGGTCATAAATGCTGTTTCTACACACAAGTAAAACACTACTCTGTGCTATCAGGGGGTTCAGCTGCAACTGGAGCTCTGGCATCAATAATACAGTGATAATTAGTCAGCCTGACCCCCACTGTCTGCTCCTCTTAACCTCTAACAAGTGACGAACCCTGTGACACTAAATTGTACACGACTGACTGCAGACTGCTGTCCAAACGAGCCAGTGAGGTGCACTTCAGCTCAGACAGTCAACAGTCTGTGAACAGGTGAACACGAACACATGAACACAGACCTACGGTGTATTCAACAACCTGAATGTTTCAAGTAGCTGCTGTGGGAATGAAGCTCTTGACATCATCATCAAACAAGCTGTATATAACCAAATATATCATAGTAACCATGTGATATGAGTTTTCTGTCATCATAATTCAGAAAGTGTTTTGCTTGTTTGTTTCAGAGAGACACCAGAGTTTGGCCCCCAGCTAACAACAGTGAACTGTCACTCTTAATTATTAGTTGCCCACAAATGTTGAAAGTGGAATTTTATAGTTTTCTTTAAAGCACTTTAAGTGATAGTTGGGGTCTTTTGATGTGGGGTTGTATGAGGTACTTATTCCTAGTCAGTGTATTACCTGCAGTAGATGACCGTCAGCTCTCCTCTGTGTGGAGGATCAGCACATAGCACCGACAGGAAGCAGATTATTTTACTGCTCAACGAGACCGACAGCAAGATGTGTTTTACCCACCTAAAAGAAAAGTATATATCCGTTTAAGTAAATGCTATGTTTTGACCATTTTTGCGGCTTTACGTTGCCGTCAAACAGCCTTTTCCTTTGGCACTACATTCCACTTCTGTGTAGGAATACGGAGGTTGTACGGTTGAGGGAATGTAGTGCCAGAGGAAAGGGCTGTTTGTGGGCAATGTAAAGCGGCAAAAATGTTCAAAAACATATTGCACAGTTAAACAGATAAACATTTTTTTTTAAGGTGGGATTTATCTTATGTGGCTAAAGTACGTTGTTTACAGCAGTAAGCATTTTAGTCATTAATGGGTAATACAGTTACCATTATTTAATAAACCTGACCAAAAAAGATATTTAATGGTTCCTGACTTTAATGGCTATGCATTATGAATACAAATCCCAGTAAATGGATTTTGAAAGTGTGACATGCCTCACTATTTTCATTATTTTAATGACATTATTTTAAGGCATTGCTTTTAAATCAGACACGCACAATAATCCGACACAACAGGTACGATAAAGGTCATCATTCAGGTTTCAGAGCACCTCGTCTGACCAGCAACATAATCACAACATCGTTTTCTACAGCCAACATGAACATTAACCTTCATCCTCTATGAATTCATTTCTTAGTCTCCTCTTTAACACAGAAAACAGACCAAACCTGCCCCAAAAACCCCAAATACATGAAATATTTACACTTATCTTACAGGCGATTCAAGCAGTCACAATTAGAAACATAACATGGCAATCATACAGTCCTGTATATACAGATAACACACACTCACACACACACTCACACACACGCACACACACACTCACACAACAGTCTGGGCAGTACAGCACTGCAGCCAGTTGTTTTTAGAGGATGATCCGAGGCTCTTGGTCTCCAACATGCAAGGAAGAAGAAGAGGGGTTGTGTTGAGTCTTTACATCCGTAGAACAGGAGGAACTGATGTTTCTGAGGTTTATCAGGTCCTTTAGTTTCCTGTCAAAAAAAATCACTTCCTTGTTTACGACTCTTAAATGATGTCCATCACCTCTCAGGATGCAGTAGAGGTGGCCCAGCCTCATTTCAAAGTCTTTAAGAGGATCACTGGCCAAAAAGAGGATGAGGAGAAGAAGAGGAAGAGGAGTAAAGGGAGGAATACAATAAATAAAAAAGAAATTAAAAAACTCTCTTAAGCTTTACTGTGCCGCCATGGGTGTGGCAGTGTGGCACGCCGCCAGGGAAACATTAGAAGAAGAGGAGGTGATGGATTTTGGAGTCTGACACCTGCAACAAAAAAACAAAACAAAACAAGAAGCGTCAGAATTTAGACTCAAAATGTGGATAATGTATAATCTCAACCTTTACATACAGTTTAGACGCAGGTTAATAAGATTATGCAGCAACATTGAGATTACAGGCTGCTCAGCAAATGAGAGATACAATAAACCATCAGATTAGAACCGCCTAGACAGGGTGTGGCTAATCCTGAATAATCTCATTTAGAGATGTGCTGACTAAACCATTTACACCAGTCAGACACAGGCCAGTAAAAGCAGGACAAGACAAAATCTGTACTCAAAGTAAAGTGGTACAGCCGATATACTGGATTTTTGACATAAACAGAACATTTTAATTCCTTAAATTAGCTTTTTAAAATGATTGAGATAAGAACTGAATTGTTTTTTTTACCTCCACCAAAGAGGTTCTGTTTTCACCCATGTCTGTGTGTTAGTTGGTTGGTTTGTCAACAGGATTACACAAAAACTACTTAAAGGATTTCCACCAAACGTGGATGGAGGATGGGTCTCGGCCCAGAATAGAGCCCATTTACTTTTGGTGTGGATCTGGATATAGGAACAAGAATTTATTTTCTCACTTCCTTTTACATTGCGAGATTTTAACATTTTGGCCAATTCCACTTGGGATATTACATGGATCTTGATAATAATCATCTGTCAAAAAGGGGACTGTTGGGCCTCAGTGGAGCTTTGTGCTCTACTGAGTGCCATTCTAGTTGATTCCTATGGTTTTACTATTTAGCAAATTTTTGCTTTTTATTATTTTGACTTTTTATCCATTTTTATCTGAGCTTCCTGCTTGTACTTCTGGCTGTCAACAGCTCTACCTCGATGTATTCCTGAGTTTAAATCAAGGTTGAATGAAATGATTAAATATGTTGGACCTACTATGTCTCACAAAAACACTTTTTGGCAAAGATTTTTCAAACGTGGTCATTAAAGAGCTCTGTTGATGATATGTACCGAAGCAGCACATTTCACAGTTAAAGTTTACTACAGTAACAAACATGAAGAGTTGAGAGATTAAAATACACTATTTTTCATTTAATTAGTTAAATAGGCTTCATGCCCTGAAAAGTAGACTACATACCATTTTTGTACTACTTTTTCTATTTGCGGACGTGCCAACATATGCAGCGGTACTATATCTCAATATATCTTAGTCAGGATCTGGTTTAGGGGTTTCAGGCTCACCAGGATCGAGACTTGCGGACGCCTCTGTCCTTGGTGGGTGAATTGTCCACAGACTGACTTTGGTTCAGCTCCGCCTCCGCCGAGCGATCCAGTGAGGCGGTGTTTGGAGGAGTCATGTCGAGCTCCAGAAACATGATGTTCTCAGCCTGAAGGCAGACGGATGATCCATTTAGATAAAGGTGTTTCATGCGTTACATTTTGCAAAGTGGGGGTAAAGGTTTTAGCCTTAGCGTTGTTAGCTTTCTACGGAAGCCCTAAAGGGCCATGCATTCATACATTTTATTTCCTCCATTTTCCCATGATAATGAGTTAATTTCATTTGTTTTCTCGAGATCTCGAGTTATTATCTCGAAATAACAACTGCCGTTTTCCTGAGATAACGGGATGATTTTCTCGAGATGACAAAACTTTGTTTTCCCGAGATAACGATATAATTAATTTGAGATCTCGAGAAAACAAAACGATAGTGTAGTATATTAAATCATTGCAGGAAACATCATTCAGTGTAGCAATGTCAGAGGAGCAGGAGCATATCGATCACGGCGTCACATATCTTTTCAATCAAGGCCTGACACAGGCTGAAATAGCATTATGCCTTGCTATTACAGATAATATACACATTAGTGTGCATAATCTAAAAAGACGGTTAGCAAGGCTTCAGCTATATCGGCGGCACAATCTAAGTGAGCCTGATGTCGTCGTTAACTATATAGCTGACCAGATATGAGGTCTCGGGCGTCTCCATGGATACCGGATGATGACTGAGAGACTAACTGACACGCTGTGCCACTTGTGTGTGATGGAAATCTCAGGCCTATCATATCACAGTCATTATCTCGAGATCTCAAATTAATTATATCGCTATCTCGGAAAACAAAGTTTCATTATCTCGAGATCTCGAGAAAACAGCAGTTGTTATTTCGAGATAATAACTTGAGATCTCGAGAAAACAAATGATATTAACTTGTTATAAAATGTATGAATGCATGGCCCTTTAGGGCTTCCGTAGCTTTCCACGTTTTCGTTCTCACAAAGTTTCCCATTCAACAGACCTCCTCCTGTAGCACACGCACACTTACCCTGTATCTGGAGTGAGCTCCCATCGCTATGGCAACCCTGGCATACTGGCTGATCGGCCGTTTGTATCCGACTGCAGATGTCGGCCTTTTCTTCATCTGTGAGGATTTACTGAAAAGAGGGGGAGAGAGGAGGATCAATGAGAAACAAAGAAACAAAAAAAATTTGAAATCAATACTGAAAATGCCAAAATGCATCTTCATGAAGCTCATGATGGCAGCGGAGGAAGACAAGAGAAGAAGAACGGGTGACACAGAGAGCACAAACGTCAAAAGGTCATGAACCCTGACTCTAATTAAACACATTTTGAGTTCATTATTTCCACCTGGTGGCCTGAATCCCAACATCTGAAACCCACACTGACCTTTCAGCAGGAACAAGAGGCTGAAACTTCCACTGATCCTCCTCGGGGTCAAAGGTCAGTCTGTTCATGATCTTATTCTTCTCCTCTGGAGGGATGAAGTTC
The DNA here is from genome assembly GCF_965226575.1 of Pagrus pagrus. Classification (NCBI taxonomy): domain Eukaryota; kingdom Metazoa; phylum Chordata; class Actinopteri; order Spariformes; family Sparidae; genus Pagrus; species Pagrus pagrus. Next base: position 18,263,855 of record NC_140200.1, on the reverse strand, counting down.
TCTATGATCAGATACCTGCAAGTAAACAACACATGCAAAGGGTTAGTCTGAAGTCATATCAGGAACAAATACTCAGAGGATTATAATAGAGTCTGCAGATTAATATGGTGTCTGAATCGTCTGCTCTTTTTCTCCTTTCTTATATTTTTAAGCACCTTAAGAGACTCCTTTAGCTTTTTGCAAGTCTATGCGGCCTGTTTACAGTATATAAAGGAAAGATTTATAGAATTGGTTTGGACCAAGATAATTAAAATTCAACACTGACTATATTTTTATATACACTACATGAAAAAAAGTATGTGGACAGCCTGTCTACATAGGTTTGAGTAATGTTTGGTCTTTGGGGTCATGTGGAGTGACTCTAGTTTAACAGCTGTTTTTGACAGTAGACGTTTTAAATTGTCAAACACATATGTAACGAATGACATTAATCGCTGCATTGCACCGTAGTTAGTCTCACACAGTCAGACCCCACAGCACTAAGGAGAAAGGTCTGGCTGCAACATTTTTCATTTTGGTATAGGAGCAAAAAATCACTCTGACTTGTTTGTATTTTCACAAATTACAGTCGTCTCGGGCGATGCTAGTGATGGTGCCCCTGCAAAAAGTTGTCCTGGTATTAAAGGGACACTATGTGGTTTTGGAAAGAACTTCAAACTCAGAATTTTAATATGTACAATATTAATGAGGTAATAATACAAACTCAGAAATATTGATTTTCTCCATAACTGAATAAACAAGCTGTTCTCAGAGGACAATAAGGTCCCAGAACAATGTTTGAAGCTAGAAAAGTGGCAGGGTCTGCCACATATAAACAAAATAAAACAGTATGAAACTGTGTTGTCCTTTAAGGTCAGTTTGTTTACTCAGTTTATTCAGTCATGAAAACAAGTTTGAGTTTGTTTATTATTATTATTTATTATTTTATTCATTTCTATATTTACATCATTATCCTCTCTCTTTCTTTTACTGTGAATTTGCCTGTTTTATGGCTTGTATTCCTTTTACTTGTAATGACTCATATTATCTCTGTGTTTTTACAGTTTCTGTTGCCTTCTTGCATTCTTGTTTGAACTCGGCTTCCTTGCGTTTGGCTCAACTGTTGAGTGTTTATTCTTCCAGAGTTTCCTGCTTTTGCTTGATTGTCAAAGCACTTTGTAAACTCTGCTTTTAAAGCTGCTATATAAATAAAGTTTGTTGTTGTTATTTTGGCACTTTTACATTACACCATGCAAAGTATATATGTTCACAAATAGCTAGAAGTTCCCACTCACAGATTTGATTCCTTGACCTAACATCTCTCAGCCTCTCTCAGTGTTCGGATAATGAAATTCATATGAGGCATGTACGTATCTGATGTGAGCGTTCTCTGTGTTTGCTGAACCAACCGGGCATATTCACTGTTTCTGCTGACTCTTCTGGACTCACTTGAATTTGAGCTCTCTGGTGAGCTCATTCTGGGTTTGCTCCAGTTCCTGTCGGCTCCTCACGTGCTCGTCGTTCACGTCCTGGATCTCCGCTTTGATGCACTGGAGCTTGGCATACAGCTACGAGGAGAGAGAGGGAGAGAGAAACAAACAGAGAGGGTGAGGAGGAGAGATGTCGCCCGGCGCAGTGTACTTGCTGATGAACTGGTCTCCGACTCGCTGGGGCTTGGTTGCCCATAGCAACAGCACTGGAGGCACTGGTGTCTGGAGAAAAGGGCAGCCAATAGGAGCCTGGCAACATGGCAGCCCTCCCTCTCTCTCCGGTTCAGTCCTCCTCTTTCCTCCTGCGCTCCCGAGCTTTCACACTGTTCATTCTTTGACTGCACGGCCTTTAAACAAGTAGGCTAATCCTGACTTTAGCCCTGGTGTAGTTGTCCTGAAAGATGACAGTGCAGTTCATAAACTGTATGATGTGAAGGCTTATTTTCTGGTAACAAAAAAAATGCTCAAAATTGGATTTAAAGCTTAAAGTTGCAATTTTTGAAAAGGGAATTCCATGTTCACAAACACAGCGTTTCAGAATAATGAAGCACAAGGGCATGATGCCACAATACCCAGGAGTATTTCTCTAAAGGTTTTAAAGGTGACTCAAACTGTGAGCAACTTTTCTTCTTTATTCAAAGTTTACTGAAGTCAACTGAAAACATCAGTGCACCTGTTCTCCAAAGTATTTCACGCTGCTTTCACACCAAACAGAACTAGGTGTTCGTGGTTCCTGTTCACAGCAACTTCTTTCAAACAGCCCAAGAGCAGTAAACAGGAAGTCGACATGAAGCCGGACAGGTGACTCCTTGATTCAACAGTTGTCATCATGACCCACATGGGGCAATCGCAGTAGTTTATGCAGCACTTAAATGCTTCTGATGTGTATTCATGTTCTCTGGTGTCACATAGAGCTAACGAAGAGCTAACTGATTATCAGACAGCAAACCGACCGTCTGTTACGAATAATAACTACGGACAGGACAAAAAAGAGTAGGAGGCTATAGCACAAGGAAGATTCAGCTCAGCATTTTTGTAATTCAGTTCATTTTAATCCAGCATTCTCGTCTGGCCTCTCTTATTTCCCATCATGTTCTTATTTGTTGTCTATTTTTACTATTGTGGTATTATATTATATGTGCATTGTATTTATTTGTATTGTGTTTTGTAGATCTCTAAGAAGAAAAATAAGCACACAATTTATTTTTTTTTGTGGCGTGTGTGAGTAACACACAATACATAAATATCATAATATCATGTAAATAATCCAGATGATCTTAAAGGTGCAGTATGTGAGGATTTTAGTTGAATGAAAGTTATAGAAAAGATTATGAACTGAATGTGAAGAAAAAACTGTTTTCGTGAACACACAACTACACATTCGGCTCAATAAATGCTCCTCAACTATTATCAACCACTTTGTTTTGCAACTGCAAAACGTTCTGCAGAGTTTTCAGCTCAACAAGCCTGTTGACCCTTAGTCTGTCTGAGCTTCGCAGGCTGTCCTCTGAGCTCCACAGTGTGGAAACTTCACATCTCAAACTTCCGTCTTTTCCTCGGAGAGGCGGCACCATGCAGTGAGAGAAGGGTAGATGGCACGCGTGGCGAGTTAGAGCGTCAGGAGAGCAAAGGTCATGAATCACATCGTCATCCACACTGACACAATGGCTTGTTTGGGGGTTAGTCCTGCTGGCCGTGCAGCAGATTGGGATGCGAGGCGAGCGGGGAGGGGTTTGTCAGGTTCAGAGTGTTGTTTTAGGGTTTTGCACTGAGGGGATTTGGGAGTGAGTTACTGGGAGATCCTGACGGGAAACAGACTGAGAAGGTTAGCATGGAGAGCGTGAAGAGGCCCAGGATTGATAGAGAGTGACGGAGGGAGGGAGAGGTCCAGGGAAGAGGAGGGGGCGGCAGGACAAACCTTGAGGTACTGGCCGAGGCGGGGGGTCATTAGGATCCAGGTCAAGGGACAAAGGGATCAGAGGGGTAAAGAGTGACATACTGACATTAGGAACAGAAAAGGACGTAGCATGTCAAAATATATGTTCGTTTCCATTATTCTGTTTTTTAAAAGTGCCTTCTTGTTTTGGCAGTGTAAGCGGTTTCTGTGCATCCTTTACCTTCTTGAGTTTCTTGGTCTTGGCTTCGACTTCCTGCTGCAGAGAAGTGAAAGTCTCTCTCAGCTCCAGAGTCTCTTCGTCCTGCACCAACATCTGCTGCTGAATCTCCCTCTCGCTACACGTCTGAAAACATTCATCAAAATGTCACCTTTCGGTTCAACAGCATCTCCTTGCATTGCTCGTGGTCATTTAACCGTATGTATTTTGCAGGGCAACCTTAACTCTTAAGGTCTGTTGATGGTTGAAAACTGCACCTGAACTTCAGTATTTTCAGGATCTCACGCTGCAGTTAAAGGGGGAGGATGTCTCTTCTCCAGTTTCCGCTTACTTAGTTGATAAACATTTATTAATCTTAAAGTAGGCTGCATAAGTGCAGCTGTATAATGTAGGGGAAAATAAGCTTAAATATAATAAAAGTAAGTAGATTTCTTCAATATCAAACTCAATATTAAAGGAACAGGAGTAAAAGCAAACAAACATCCTTCTCCACTGGTTCAACTAACCATTGCCTTTTAGGAGTATCTAACAGTAAAATTACTGCAGATTACTGTGATAAAAGAAGAAAAAGAAACTGTGCCATCATATCTCTAACACACACTGACACACACGCAGGTTTACCTGGTCAGCGATCTCCTGCCTCTTCATCTCCAGCATCTTCTGCTGCTCATTGGTGTGATCCATGATGTTCTTTCCACCAACCAGCAGCTTGCTCTCCATCGCCTGAGAGAAACAAAAGAATATTCAGATTCATTTTTATGATCAAGAACCATTCATATTTTAACTGACTGATTCAGTGGTAAAATTGTAGCTGAAATTAATAATCGAGAAAATGTTTATGTCAGGGACAAGGCTCAAGTTTCTTGAGGTCAAACTGAAGTCATCAGGACATCAGTTGGATCTGTGTGCGTGTGTGTGTGTGCGTGTGTGCGTGTGTGTGTGTTGTGGCTGTAGTCAGTGCAGACATTGTGCTGATGAGGCAGACAGATCTGGAAGTGAGCAGATTAACGTCCCCACGATGACACCATGCCACAACAAGCTGAGCTCGGCTGAAACATTGTCGGGCTTCAGACCTCAGGCATAAATCACATTCAGAAGTAGACTGGAACAAAACGACAGTCTGTGCTTTCATGTCAACCTTCTTGTCAACTGATGTCTGATGTCTTTGGTTCAGGCTGATATATCCTGACTGATACTATTCAAAGGATTGCCATGAAATTTTACTCACATATTCACGTCCCTGAGAAGATGAGACCTGCTGACTTTTCATCTTACTCTACCAGCAGATCACAGTTTTTTATTTTGTGAAATATGGAAACATGAATGAAAATGATGGCACAATTTCCTCTAGTGCCATTATGATTTTGACATTTTTGGGCTTTTAGTGAAATGTCTTGACAACAGTGGGAGGGACGCATTTAATCTTGTTCAGACATTCATGTGCCCATCAGGATGGATATCTCTAAACTTCAAGATGTATCTATTTCTGGCATTTTACAACAGGATTATACAGTAGTGTGAAACAAAGTAATACATATGGATTAGTAAACATCAATGTATGCATTTCTGTGTTTCATTGTATTATGTTTACTAGTCATTCAAGCTGGGTTTGCATGGAGCCCGCCCTGCAGCCACTCTGCCTGTCCGCTCTCTCTAGTCCAGAGACTCAGCTGTGGGCCGAAGGAGGCGGGGTGTTTAAAGGGAAAAGTACAGCTAGAAATCAGCTCACCAGCGCCAGCAATACAGACATACAGTCACGGCATCAGCTTTTATTATACACCAGAAGCCAAGCTTGGTGGATGACATGAAAGTCCCAGATTCTACTGTAATGCATTTCATTTTATTGCAACTTAAGTTTAAGCACAAAATTAAGTTGTTTGTCACAAATCATAAGAGATCAGGAAAGATCATAATAATACCAAACACACTGGAGTGGTGCTTCAAAAAACGCACACATGGAACTGTTGACAGGGGCGCCATTTTGTGCAGTTTATGCAGCGAGGAGGTTTTGTCCCATCGCAGTACTTCATGCCTGAAATATCACCTCCTTTTAAAGTTTAGAATGGGCATTTATTCAGTGATTCACTCATCTAGCAAAATACATTCGCACTGAATGCACTGCACTTCCCATTGGCTCTTCCCTGTTTAAATAAAGTTATTTTGTGAGTTACTTTTTAATTAAATAAATTAGTCAGACAAACAAATAAATAACCTTCATCATTAGGTCACAATTTAAATTTCTCTGATACGTTGGTTAATAAACAAATACTTGCAAAACTAACGGCATTCAGCCTCAGCTCTACTCTGCTAATCAGCAAATGTTAGCATGCTAACACGCTAAAATAACATGTTGAACATTGTAAACATCATCACTGTGTTGACATTGTCAGTGTTAACATGTTGGCATACTGAGGTTAACACTTACCCCAAAGTTGTGCCAAAAAAAGCTATGGACTTTGGTTGTTTTCTCTTTTTTCCCTCTTTCTGTTTACTTCTCAGGAACTAGCGCACTTAATGAAATAATTTCTACTTATAATTTCTACCTTTTCAAAATGAAATTCATAAATATTAAAATATGCGCGTGAACTCTGATGAAGAATCATTATCATTTCACGCCTCAGGTTACAGCGCCTTTGGTTACTGTGGAGATTAAAAGTGATGCACAGTGATGCAATCTGTGTGGAAAGTGAACACACACACACACACACACACACACACACACACACACACACACACACACATCATCACACACATGTTCTCTGTCCTCAGGGCTGAAATCTAAAATGAACATCGAGAAGCAGGAAGAGCAAGAGACAAGAATCAGAGAATAGAAGGAGAAAAAAATATAAAAAAGGAAGAGGGGAAGAAAGAAAAATGGGGCCCGAGAAGGGCAAGCAGGGGCCACGGTCATTTTGTATTGGCCACATTCCAGTCTCAGGACTTAACACAAAAAGACAGTGTGTGTGTCAACTGTGTGCAGCCTATACATTCTTTATTACATGCACAAAAACACACACACACTCAAACTCATACAGAGAGTACAGTGGAGTCCCTCAGAGAGGATGCGTCTGCAGCAGGTCTGTACAGAAAGCTTCTTTGTTTCGAGCTGTCTTTGTGTTCTCTCAGTGTGTGTGTGAGTGTGTGTGCGTGTACATGTGTGTGTGTGTGTGACTGCCTGCTTTGCTGCTCTTTGTGTTTTGTCATATTCTTTCAGCTTCATTAAAGGGCTGATTCATGTCAGGGTTCCTCTCTCATGCATCCCATGTCTCCTCTCCCTGATAGGCTGGTCTGATACAAATCCTTTACATTCAGACTTTATAATGCAGGCAGTGAATGGACTTGACACTTTAAATTTATCCGCCAGGCACTTACCAAGCACATTATGCTATTATCTAGTGAAGAAAATGCATATTCATGTGTTAACTTCAGTGAAAGATCGGCTGTGAGTCTCACTGGGTTCACGAAACTGTGTCAAAACCCCAATTACACCAATTCACAATCGCAGCACCGTCCAATTAAAATCAAACAATTACACTGTACAGTACTTATGCCTGCGAGCATTGAGTTCATGAGAGGAACCGAGTCTTCTTCTGCACTAATTTTAAGTTGGGCGCTGAAGAATAAATCTCTTATTCCCCTCTTAAAACAGGTTCAGAAAATGTTGAGCACCGTGCTCTAAGTCTTCGTCTTGGCAGTTTTGTGTGCCGGTAGCTGGACATGAGGTGATTCTTTTGCTTTCTTTAACCACAGAGGTCCTCCTGAAACAAAAAGGTCACTATCACTGCTATCAAATTAAACAGAAATCATGTGGTCCTCTTAGCTACAGGAGAATGATGCCACATTGCCACAAAAGGATCCTTGTATGAAGGAGATATGCTCTTGTTATTCAGTTAATAAAAGTTAATAAAACCAGTTGAAGTGACCGCAACATTTAAAAAAACGACAAACTGTGTCATCGTGTCATGTTCAGCTATTTCCTGTTTTACTTTGTAGTTCTTCCCTCATGTGTCATGTGTTTCTTCTTGCTTTTTTTGATCGCGCCGTCAGTTCCACCTGTGTCTTGTTTGTCTCTCTCCATCTTTGTCAGTGTGTCTGTTCTGTTTCCGCACTAGTTCCATTAAATCACAGAGAAGACAGACGTCTCCAAAACTCAATAACTCACACCAAAACAGTCTAGACGGGTAGCTTACACCACAGGTAAGAGGAAGAATACATATTTTTGTATTCAGGGGTGAACTGTCCCTTTAAGTTGGGTAAATGTGGAGTGTAGTCTACAGAAAAAACTCTTACGTGAACCTTTTTCCAAGAAGTACCGTTTCCAAATACTTGAAAATTTGGGAATGGAGGAGAAGTCATTCAAGGCCTCAGAAAAATGAAACTATTATTTATATTTCTAACCTCCTGCTGCTAAGGAAAATAATGTGATATGATTGAAAGCTACAGAGCAGCTACTAAATGCACCATGCGCTGAGTTGTTTTGTCAGCTGCTGTTTTCGAGGTCACGACTGAACTTTTGATCTCGGCTGTAATCCTTTATTCCACATTAGAGTTCACCGTCAAGAAGGAAATCAACTTATCCTGAAATGTACTCCAGTCATGGTGTCATGGGTTGCCCTGGCAGGACTCCAGGACATCGTGTCGTTAATGTTCAGGTCGAGCTTTCTCACATCTGAGCTGATGTGATCGAGGTGAAGATGAAAAGAAGACATGAGAGGAGGAGGAGGAGCGGTGACTCAATGAGGAGTCTGAATGACTTTCAATCACATGAGACACGAGTCACTTGTCAATTCGACTGTTTCCAGGCCTCTCCACAGGTTGCGATTTCAGTCACACACGCACACACACGCACACACATAGATGCAGTCAGGATGTCTGATATTCTCTAAAGGTCAACATCGAGCTTCAGTTTGTTCATCATGTCACCATAAACCCTCCTGTGTCTACATCTCAGTACTGCTTGATCAATAAAGCAGATTCTATATCTTGCAACGTTTGCGTGTGTGTGTGTGTGTGTGCTTTAGAAAGATTTCCACATTGGAAAATATTATTCACCTCAAGTCTCATTTTACTGCAGCATATATCAAACTCTTACTCTGACTTTATATATGTACAAGATCAGATGTAGTCTCATGGCACATATTTTTTATCTGAAATTTCTTAGCAGGTAACGCTTTATATTAAGGTCCTTATAATAAGCGTTACTAAATAGGTCCTTATAAGATGCTTATTAACATTTTTAGGATAAGATAAGGTACAATAAGATATAGCTTTATTAGTCCCACAATGGGGACTAAATGTGTATTACAGTAGCAAACAAGATGGCAAAAATAGAGAGGTCGTGACACCGTGTGTGTGCCGGCCAGCATATTTCTGTGTGTGTGTATAATCTGCCTGTAATTGTGTGTTCAAATTCTTTAAGCTGTGACCAATCTGATTTCCTGATGGTAAAGTGAAGCGAACGGGAAGTGTTGCATATTGAGCCGGCTCATCCACCATCAGCAAGCCAATCGCAGCGAGGCGAGGGCCTGCTGGGAGCCACCGGGATATAAATACAATGTGACGACAACGACTCTCGTGTGTGCAGCGGATAAACAGAAAGCTCGCTGGGAAGAGACAGAAGAAGAAGGAGAAGAAGAAGACAGGAGACACTGAGCAGGAGCGACAGAGGCAGAAAAACAAGACAGAACAAAGGTCAGATCATCTCTGAGAATCTGCTTCACATCAGTCCTGATCGATGTAAAAACCACTTAAGGCCCCACGACTTAAAGCCTAAAATCTCATTACACTTCACGCACTGTCAGTCATCTCCTGCTTCAACCACACACACAAGGCAGATCCAGTAAGTGACGTGCAATCAGCACATACAGATACTCCTTGCACTCCAAAACCTCCTTTCATCCTGCCATCATCGGTGCATGTTTTCTTTATATTAGATCATTTTCATTTTCAAGAGTAAGATTTTATCTTAATGAACTGTTTACAATATGCACGTTTGGTCATGGGAAAAAGTCTTTTTGGGCCCCAGTGCATCACGTGACGATGTAATCACACAGTTTGGCCACTACGTAAACTGGCTTCAGAGCCTGGTGCTCTTCTTGGGGGCTAGATCTGAACCTCCTGTGGCCAGTCAGGTTGCATTGTGGGTAATGTAGGCAGCAGGATTTGGTTTTCTGATTCTGCTGACTTGATTTTGACCTTTTTAAAACTGTCCAACGTCGAGTCCAACAATCTTATAGGAGTACGATTTACCTGTTCTTAGTACTTAGAAGTTTTTACACAGCTTGAAATTTTCTAAATTAATTATTGAAATGTTCTCATATCGTTTTGTATATTTAATGAGGCTACAGTTGTTACATTTGCAAAATATTACATCACTGGTCCGTCCAAAATATCCATTTTCACTTTCTGTGCCTCAGAGGATAAAATCAAATATACACACTTTTAATGATTTATATTCATGTGCAAACCTTCCTCTGTTTGTTTGTCTCCTTGTATGAGAGGAAGAGGAGTGTGCTCTCTATAAGAAATGGCTCGTCTTCCTCCACAGATCCCACGATTGGATGCTCAGCTCACAAACACATGCACACACACACATACAAACACACACATGTACAAACACACATGGACACACACAGAGTTGATTCATCAATATTTCAGTGATGCAGGCTTCCATGCTGAAAGATGGAGAGCGGTGATGAGCTCTTACTGTTCGTTAGCCTGCACACACACACACACACACACACACAGACACACACACACACACACACACACACAGACACACACACACACACACACACACAGACACACACACACACACACACACACACACACACACACCTCCCTCAGACTTTTTCCTCTAATTAGACGGACAGGAAGGCAGATACATAAACAGGAAAAAGTCATTCTATCCATGATGCTATGCGTGTGTGTGTGCGTGTGTGTGAGTTTTTCTGCTATATTTCCCATGAGGCAGTGGGCATTGTAGCGACCACACATTCTGATTGGTTGAACTTCAGCTGGCAGGATGTAGAGACCTTAATGCACAGTCCATGCCATTTCCTCCGATAACAAAAGCGAGTGGAAGAAGCATTCACGGTCAGACAGAAAATAGTAATTGTTCCTCATTTGAAAGATTCAATTATCCTCCTGCTCCAGGCTGAATTACCCTCCTCTGTTTGCTCTAAAGTCGAACGACGCAACATCTACGTCAGGCTTCGAACAAAAGACATCAAAGGATCAAAAGAATCAGAGAAAAATAGCTCAGTGTTTCCCACACAGAGACTTTAACCAGGCAGCTCGCCCATCGAGGAGCTTTTTATTGTCAGCCTCACTCTTGAGAGTTGTCTGTCTGTGCTGATTGATGTTCCTGTTCCCAAAAAAAAAAGACTTAAAGTTTGACAATTTTTGTTTTTCTGGGAAGCTGTAAGAAGGCATTTTCAGGAATTGAAGAAAATTGCTAAACAAAGAAGAAGACGGGGCAGATTGAGGGCAACTAAGGATCGAAGAAAATGTTAAAACTTCTTAAAATAACCCCGTAATAGAAGGGAACACCTCCGCTTGATATATGAGGAATGAAGTCAGATAAGAGACAGAAAAGGAGGCAGATAAACAGATTAGCTAAAGGCGAGTTAAATGAAGAAACAAGACAATGTTTTTTTCGCATCAAATCAACACCAGCAACAGAATATACTCTTGATGCAAGTAACAAAATAAAAGCATGTTTCAGGGTCTAAAGTTGTATCTTTATAAGATAGTTTTCTGAAAGGACCCACAGATTCTTTAAAAATGAGACAGAAAGACAGATAGATGTGATTTGGAGCAGAGAGGGAGACGGTAAGAGGAAGAAGAAGGAGATGTTGCAGTTGTGACCCAGAAAAGTGGATCTAAGAATAGTCCACTGGAGGGAGGAACACAGCAGCCTCCTTTATGAGAACCTGCTGCTCAGCATGAAGCTCTCCACACTGCCTGCACTGATACCTTGCTGTTTCATAACAGCAGTGTGCTGTGTAATGGGTGGTAAAACATCTGACTCAAGAGCAGTTTCCATTAAGAAAAATAGTACTGGAAGAGTTCAATGTCCCGGAAAAATGGGAGAAATACCCGCTCTGTATACAAATACACACCTACATCACTGGAACAAATGGATACAACGTTTTTTTTAAAAATAAAGAAATATTTTCTCAAAATAAAGCAATTTTTTTAAAGGAAGTCTGGGGATTTCCTCATTACGTAACATTACAGACGTACTACTACTGTATTTGTAAACTTTGACATGTTTACTGTCAATGAAATGTTGTCTTCTTTCATGAACTCAGTGTCAATGGTGTTCACACAGCTGCTAAAGGCTGGTACAGTGGTGCCTCGACAAACTGACACTTTTTACAAGGAAAGAAACAACTTCATGTACAGCATTTTATGCCGAATTTACAAGAAGGCTTGAATAATTTACAAAAATTGCCGTAGGTGTTTTGAAAAGTTTGTTAATTTTCTCCTCAAGCAACAACTCTGTCAATCAAGCAATTTGTAAAGGGAGTCTGGTGACACTGCTATTACTTGTTCAATGGTCGGCTGAATAGGACAGTGTTCTCACAAACAGCAGCTGCTAACACCAATTTATGGTGTGATAGCATGATGACAAGTCATTCCTAAAACAAGGAGCTGAATGGTGTATTTGAATATGGAAAAATATATTTAAATAGGACTATATCTATTTATAATGGCATTAAAAGAAGCTGAGAATTTAAAATTCTGCTCCTAATCGAGTATTTTTACTGTGTGGTATTGGTACTTTAGCTTTGAGGACTGTACCTCCTCCCCCATTGCAGTATACTATGTAAATCAAAGCTGGTGGCACCTCCAGCAGAGCAGACAACAGCTACACCAACAGTTGCACCAACATTACAACACAGTCCACAGATGGAGCACTGCACCTTGGAGGCCGGTTAGCTCACAGCACCCTGCAGAAGCACCAGCTGACCCAACATACTTTCACAAGGCTCGTCCCTGACCTACTTACATTTGTTGTGTGTGAGGGTGAGAGGGTGTGAGAGAGAGGGAGACAGAGAGGAAACGGGAGTAGGGACTCGACAGCCTTTCAATCCGATGTTATCTATAATTGGTTATTCCTGAGCTGTTTTCCACCATGTTTCCAGTCTCTCTCGCTGTGAGTCTGCCTCTCTGCCTAGCAACCTCTCTCTCATTGGTTATCAGAGCAGAGAGAAAAATGGAACCTTGAGGTCACATTCTGTGATTGGTGGGCTAATATGAGTCTCAGCCAATCAGAGGGAAGCAGAGACGGGGTGTGCTATAACTGGCTGATTGATTAGACATGAAGCGTTACACCATCACAGGGATGTCACGGGAGATAAAAAGGCAGTTGAATGATGGATTATTGTTTCGTATTGTCATAAGACAATTAAATAATTATCATTTTATTAATTCAGCAGGAGAAATACTTCTTAAAAATGCAGTAGAAGGATTTGTATGAGCTAAAAATCTTTGCATCCTCAACTTATAATCGTGTTATGTTTGGTAACAGGGAATATCTTTTTGCTTGGAAGTGTTTAAGAAGCTGTTGATGACTGTTCTGTCGTCAATCAAAGTCAAAGACAAAACATTTTCAGCTGTACAAATATCCATTATTTTATTAAAGTAGAGTTGTGGACCTGAGTCACTGTGACTTGGACTTCAGTCGACTCCTCCCAAAAGAAAAGATTCAATCAGCAAATGAAAGAAATGACTAAATAATTAATCAACAGAAGGGAAAATCTTCCCTTGAATCCTTCTTCCCTGATCAATACCATCAAAGTGCTCAGTGGAGATTATCCTGTAATTTAGTTCCTTTATGATCTTTCCATCCTTTACGATCTTTCCATCAGCCTCTCTCTTCATCTACTATTGTCCCTGCCTTGGAAGTATCTCAACATGATACAATGTTGTGTCAAAATTTGGCCATGTTACACAAAGAAAGAAATATCTTGTTAAATGTTTGCCGAAATTATAAGAAGGCCCAAATAGTTAAGAAAGTGTTGTAGACAGCCTTTCACAAAGTTAATAAAGTTCCTTCAAACGCAACAACTCAAAAAATTGAGCGATTTTTTAAGGGAGTCTGGGGACTTTCTCCACAGGCGCCCAAGAAGTACCCTTTATTGGTTAGTGTTAGCTGTATTTGTACAATTTGTCATGCTTTGCATCAATACAATGTCTTCTTTTATGAATTTTGTGTAAAAGGTTAAATCGGTTGAAACGGTGTGCTCAAATAGCTGCTAGATAAGATACACTTTAGACACGCCAGGCTTTTTACAGAGACAAAATCAACTTAATGCATTGCATTTACTGCCGAATTTAAAAGAAGGCACCAGTGATTTAGAATTTGCCGTAGTTGTTTTGCAAAGTTTGTTATGTTTCTCCTCATGCAACAACTCTTAAAATCATGTGATTTGTCAAGGGAGTCTGGGGATATTGTGGTTAGTAGTTCAGTGGTTGGCTCAGTTGAAACAGTGTGTTCACAAACATCTGCTGCTGACATTGGCAGGTTAAGAAAGTCCAAACATGTAATTTACATTACAGTGAACCACAGTAATCCATGGGAATAAACATAAAATAATAAAATCACCCAGAATTCCTTCCAGACCAAGGAAAACTGTAATTAATAGTAATAGGTGAGATTACAAAAAACTTTACAACCACTTTACAACAAACATAAGCTACTGATTTGAGAGCATGAGTCGTGACAACCAACATCAGTGACATAAAGGGATCCTTGTGCATGTCTTAATCTTGTAAAACTGACCTGTGATCTTAACATGTGACATGTTCCTTGTGTGTCTGTTCTTCCCCTCAGTGTACACTACTTTGAACACTCAAGGATCATGTCACCAGGTAGAACATGATGGCTCGTTGATGTGCGTTTTTACTAGTTTTTAGACAATAATGTAGATATAGCAGACTTTGGATGCTTTGGATAGACCTTAACTGCTTGCATCTTGGATCAAACAAATTAATTTGTATCTTGCTAACAAACACTGTTTTGAAGTAGTGCACCAACAGCAGCTGACCGATGCATCAAAGGCAGGAAATACTTCTTGTCCTTAATCATCTTCCTCCTTGGGGCAAAGAGGAGAAGGGAAGTGTTGCCGATTCTCTGCGCTGACATCTCTTAGCAGCCACCCAGTCAGCATCGAACACACACACAACTGTGCTGTGTGATCACTGATTTTATACGCTTTAGCACAAAACAGTGTTAGCCCCACGGTGCTTTTGAGGACAGCGTGATGGGAAGAAATATGAGCTGCTTCACACAGAAACGTACATGAAAGCAGGATATACATCAGCTCTGTCTCATGGGACTTTCCCACACCTCAGCAGACCTTGACTGAGGAGAAAAATGACCACGTCCTGCAGATTAGAGTGCTTACACCACTTTTAAAAATGAGTTTACTGAAGGTGAGCACAACATGTTTGCTAATTTAAAGGATTTTAGTGATTTTCTCCTGTGTTTATGTTGCAGTGTGCATTTATTACTTAAAAAAAAAAATCCCAAATACAAAACTATGGCAGTCATTTTCTTTTATCCTGCCTTTCAAACCAAACCGAATATATCCTTTATTTAAGTAAACTTTATTCAGGACATACTATATATTGGCTATATACATAGATAGGCATGAGTAACCCAATCATACATTTTTTAAGCAATATTATAATATAATCAATTATTGGCAATATATCTTGCATTTATAGGTACACTGCACCTAAATCCATCATGAGCGTCATGATTACATTCTAAGATAGGCATGAGCAAAGATAACGGGAAGTAAATTCATTCAGTTTGATGATGGATCATTACAAATCTGTTTTAAGTAGTCACACAGTGAACAAAAAATAAATCATGTATAGAAATAAAAAAAATATGACGTATCAATAATCACTTTAAATCGTCCCTGAGAAATTCCCACCCCTGACTGTGATGCACTGTACATCAATATCAAGATTATAAATCTTATTTCTACTTGATTTTTGATCTTGCTCTCAAACATAATACCCTACATGGAAGATATTCATAGTAGAGGAGGCAAACTGATCATATTGTCTACTGACAATAGACCAGAATGCACTGCAGCAGACTCAGGTATAACTGTAACCTTTTCTAAACGGGAAAATCTCTCCCTGTTATTACAGCTCTCCTGTTGCCATCGTTCCCTCCACCTACACTGATTTTAAATTACCCACAGCTGAGCGCATCAAGTTGACACCTCTGCTCTGGGAGCTGTTAAAGGCACTCTGTTGAGGTTTGAGGGAGAACTACACAAAGCATCACCAACAGAAAGACACTCGCAGGGATTTTTCAACCTCAACTTGCCCTTCTATTGTTCCCGAATACGTGACACTGAAATATCTTTTCCCTCCTCTCATTTCCTCACATCAGGGCCTCGGGCTCAGTAAGCTGATCCAGCAGTGTCTCATGTTTGACGGTCCACGCTGCAGCTACACTCAGTCATTCTGCACGGGTGACTTATTGACTGGATATGCCCATGAATCAGAGCAAGTAATTAATTCAGCTCTGACTCAGTCTTTGATTGTTGCCTGTGTGTGTTGGCGTGTGTGACAGGGCAAAGAGAGAGAGCTGACATTTTAAGCTACAGTGGTCACCCGTTCCTGCCTGGACATGTGAGACACTGCAGACTCTAGAGGAAGGGCAGCAGGTGTTTACTGCTGATATTCTGCTGGGTGAAATGTCTACTGTATAATCACATAACTGGAAAGAATACAAATCTGTAGAAATATTATATACCCAAAAATGTCCAAATGGTAAAAAGTAAGGCACACCTTTTGTTGTAAGCATCTCATTGCAGTAAGTGTGCATTAGTCTCTAAACCTGTTTTTGTTTTCTTAATATACCATGTTTTTTCAATCACTTGTAAAGCACTATGAATTGCAATTGCATTGTTTGTAAGGCTATATAAATAAAGTTTGTTTGATAGATCGATAGATCGATAGATAGATAGATAGATAGATAGATAGACTATAGGAATGATGACTCAATCTGTTCAGACCCGTTTGCAGTGCAGACCACAATTAAAACTGCAGTGTAGCTAGCTGAGCTTGCTAACGTTAGCATGCTATAAGATGTTTAGATTGAGGGGCAAAGGAGATTATGTGGAATATGGTCGACAAATCTGGTCGACACTTCACAAAATGCTGTTTAACAATGACGTAAACTGGGAAGATCTTAAATTAGATTTCACAAAAAAATACAAATAACGAAACATTTTGCTAAGTGACCAATTAGCGTTACCTAGGTTAGCATCATTAAACATTCTCCACTAATTCTAAACTGCATGACTACAACCAACTCTAGAACTCATATTTCTTCTTTACGCATGTATGAGTAAATAAAAGGTATTAGGAAAAAGCAGAAAGTATTTGTAGGTAAGCTAAAGATATCATTTGTAATCGACCTAATAAATTAAATCTGAGCTCCATTCATTCCTTTGAAAACACCTCAGTGGCGCTTTGAAGCCAATTTATGCATTGCACGGTCTTGCTGTGCCTGCAATACAATGTAAAGTGTTTTCGAGCTGGCGATGACAAACAGGAACGCTAAAAGTGCGACAAGCCAGGAAATGACGTCACGTTCTCGCGTAAGAGCAACTCGGGCGAGTGGTCTCCCATGTAACTGGAACGCGGCATTACTTCCGAATTAGCGCCCGGCTAAATTGTCTAGGGATAAAATAATTTAATTGTGCTGCTCCTCTAGACTTTCCAAATGGTATCGGACAGAATGGCTCAAATTATGATATTGAAATGAGTCATTTGATTTGATCCACCGTTTTATAGACCTTTCCTTTGTATTGTAAGTTTATGGGAAAAAGTATTTTCGGGCCCCAGTGCATCACGTGAAGTTTTTACTAGTTTGGCCACTACAAAAATTGGCTTCAAACCCTGGCGCTCATCTTCCTTCTGTGCAATGATACGCAAAGAAATATTACCTACATGAAACTTCTCACAACAAGGTCCGTGGATTACCTTCATTAACTAGGTTATGATTTCTGGATAGGGACTTTTTGGCGCTTTGCACCACAAGCCAGGTGCCATCTAGTTCCATTATATTCAAGAGACGGTAGACATCTCTACGGCTGATATCTCCAAGACTCTGTAACTCACACCTAAACAATCAAGTGATTTTGTTATGAACTCTTTAACGTCAGCAGTACATGGTTTTCTTTGTAAGATGTAATTAGATATGAAGTTCCCAGGGTTAGTGTCTATAATGTGCTTTACTAGCAGCTCATCAGATTATCACACATGATAATCCCCCAGACCACATGTCCTTAATCTGACTTCCTGGCTGTGTGAATGGAACAAAAGGATGAATGAATGAATGAATGAATGAATGAATGAATGAAGCCACTGACGGGACTCTCACCTTGTACTTGGCGGTCAGTTGCTCAGTGGCTTCCTGCTCCTTCCTCAGATCTCCCATCATCCTCTCCTTCTCTCCCAGGAGCCTCTGCTTCTCTTCGGCCAGCATGAACTGATCTCCTCTGATCGCCTCCTTCTCCATCTCCAACCGCTGCTCCTCCAGTTTCACGTACTCCTCCGCCGCCTTCTCCACACCCTCCTCGTCCTCACCGTCCGTCTCTTCGTCCCCTTCTCTCTCCCAGGCCTCGCCGTCCACCTCCACCTGTTCCTTCTTCTGTTTGCTCCTCCACTTCCTGTGGTTGAGCTGGGCCCGGAGGCGAGCGATCTCTCTCTGGAACTCGCGCAGCAGAGCATCCTTGGGATCCTCGTTGACCCTTGGCTGGTTCTGGATGTTCTTGGCGCGGTTGGCGTAGCGGAGGGTGGTGAGGGTCTCGTCGTAGTGCTGAGGGGCAGGACCTAAAGTGGCTACCATGACAGTCTTTGCATTCCCGCCTAAAGAGTCCTGCAAGAGCCTGGTCAGCTTGGAGTCCCGGTACGGCACATGGCTGCTTCGACCATCGGCCAGTGCTGAGATCACGTTCCCAAGCGCTGACAACGAAAGGTTGATCTTGGCGGCTTCTTTCAGGCGCTCTCCCTGGACACCTGTCTTGGCTTGGCGCTCACTGCCAGCCAGGTCCACGAGGTTGAGGCGTCCGACCCGGATGTGTTTCCTCCCGTCTGGTCCTGGCTGGCTGCACTCCACCGTGATCAGGAACAAGGCATGGGACCGAGACGAGTGTTCGTTCATGTCTGTTGCCCCGACCGCCCTTGCCTGGTTGCCCATGTTCATCACCTCTTCGATCTCCTTGATGCTCTTGCAGACGCACGATGTGAGATCACGCACGTACACCCCTGACTCCGGACTCTCCCGGAGCTCCAGGGCTCTGGCGTTGCCATGTTTGGGATCAAGGAGATCCCGAACCTCCTCCAGATAGATCTCGAGGTAGGACGCCCGCACCAGGTACTGCCTATCAGACTGCGAGCGGGAGATGTGCGTGAAGATGTGGTCAAACGCGTTAGGGATCACGCCACGCTTCTCTGGATCCATCCATGCCCCCTGCATGGTGTAGGTCTTTCCAGTTCCGGTCTGCCCGTACGCAAAGATGGTGCCGTTGAACCCTGCAAGAACTGAATCTATGAGGGGTCGCACACTCTCGTCGTAGAGATCTCGCTGTTTGGAGTTTGCATCATAAACTCCATCGAATGTAAATGTTTTCTTGGGCTCGCTGGCTGGGGCTCGCGGGTTTCTGAGGATTACCTGTCCCAGCCGGAGGTCCATCTGGATGATGCCCCCTGCAGGCCCGTTGGACTCCTCTTTGTGGTTGAGAGGCCGGCATCGGACTACCACCTTCACTGACTCACTGCTCTTATTTTTTGACATGACTGCCTTTTGTTATGTTCTCTGATCTATATGATCTAAATAATAGAAATTTAAAAAAGAGCTGAAAAACCTGTGTGGTGCCTTTAATCAGCCTCCCGTCTGCCTGTGAATTGTGTAACCATTGAATCTTTAACCACTAATAACAAATTCAGTATGGCTTCTTGATCATATCATAACGGAAAACAGCTACAGTGCCTGTTAACAGAGACTTCTTTAATATCCAACACTAATAATGAGATGCCACTGTGTCTAAAGGCTAATTTCCTTCGCTTATTGTCTGTAATATTAGCCCACAAACAGACAGACGGTCATCAGCTCTCACGCACTGGATCGACGCTCCATTGCAGTCCCGCTACACGTCCAGATTCAGTCTCGGTGAGAAAAAGAAATCCAACAGTGCCGACAGTAAAAACCTTCAGCTCTCAGTCTCATGTCGTCCTGATCCAACACGCCCGGTAGATCCGCTACAGACCGCTGTCCGCATCCTCCTGTCCGCCGCTCATTGATGCTCCGAGCTGGATTTGCGGCTCTCGGTGTGTGCGGAGAGACACAGCTCCACACACACACACACACACACACACACACACACACACACACACACACACACACACACACACAGCCATTCAACCACCACACCCCACATCACTGCGGAGCGGAACAAAGCACCATGGGAAATGGAGTTTCGGCTCACTGGTTAGTTGATTCTTATCAAATCTATCCATCCATCCATCCATCCATCCTATCTTAATAACAAGCCTTTATCTTTGTCTACTGGAAATATTATAGGCTATATATTTATATTTTATATATTTATTCATTAACCCAGTTAAACTGTTATGTCTATACAGTTGTAGCTCGGGGTCAGGAAGGGACACTTTGACCTGCTGTCAGTGATAATCAAAAATAACCTTCAATATAATCATTAGTCGTCAGTGGTTTGTACTGTGAAAGCTCAATGGGTTCAGTTAAGGTTGGTTTATGATCCACCAGACCCCTGTGTGCCAGTCTATGAGCCCATTAAACAGTATTACAATATCTATCATAAAATGTGACTGTGACTTTCTGTGTTTTTAATGTGGAGGAACAGAACGATTCGCTCCTGATTCCTGGTTGGATCATGTGACTGTCTTTCATCAGATTTTGAAGCTAGTTTGCCACCAGTTCTTATACAACTGGGCTCCCAAAGAGCACAAAATGAGGACAAGTGCTTCAAATGCAAAATTAATCATTATGGTACTTACCTAACTGTATAACCACGACACAACAGCACCACCTGGTGACACAAATGTGGAATACACTGTGACCTGCAGGTGGTCAGTGTTACCAGAGGAGGTCAGGAGATTCATGTGAGTAAATATGAATGTTTCCAGCAGCAGAGGTGGAAGTATTCAGATCCTTAACTTAAGTAAAAGTACTGTTACTTAGTATAGTACTAGTCCTTTCTTCAGGCTGTGAGACTCCTAAATTCATCCTCCGTACTCCACTGTTTGAAATTGTTTATTTCTTCTCTTATGATGCATAAAGGGACTAAAACTCAGTTTTGTGCCAAAACACTGGTGTTGTAAAATGACTAAGTAATGAACCTTTAATGCAACACTGTAAAAAATACTCTGTTACAAGTAAATGTCATGTTTTAAAAATATGAAGTAGTAATCTGGGAAATACCACTAAAGTATTGTGTAAACTGCTGAGGATTTGTATTCATAACAAAACATGATTTTTTATAAGCTCTTCAAATGTTTTAAAATGCTTTGTATGATGAATACTTGTTGTAAATTAAATACTAACTGAAGCTTTCAGATGAATGTGAAAAAATACAATATTTACCTCTGAAATGTGGCGTAGAAGTAGAATGAAAAGTTAGTACTGAAGTACAAGTACACCAAAATTGTACTAGAGTGCTTGAGTTACCACTAATTTCGCAATAATAGGCAGAATAAATGTTGGCAACTTATGTTTCTGCAAACCAGGGATATGTTTAAACTTTACGTTTCGTGCATTCAATTGTCAATTTTATATTTTGATATGGCTGTACTTATGGTCCAGTTAGATTTAGGTAAAAAAAAATTTGGTTAAAGATATGTACCAAGATTAACATCATGTTTTGACTTACCTGTTTCAAACATGGCTGGAAAGTGTCCCATCATCTCAATAAAAATACCTGGTTGTTGCCAGTAACAAGGCTGTAAAGTGTCCAGACATCTCACTAGAATGTAGAAATATTGATTTGATGTGTACAAAATGTACAAATGTAACATTTCTGTGGTTTACAGAAACAAAAAAACATTTTACTCTGGCTACTGTGCTGAGTTTCCAGGTGTGATGTAAGAAGTGACACCACGGGGGTTTCTTGATAAAACTGCCAACATTTCCATGTAACCTCTTCCTGTCTCAAATATGGTATTATTTCGACGTTGGGTACTAATGCTGACGTAGGCTCCACTGACCAGAAAAGGGAAAGACTCAGCCACAGGGGGAATTCAGGGAAACTCTGATGTTAGATAACACTGAACCTTTATGGTGCCCTCTCACCAAAACGTGTTTAATCCTGCTGCCTGAGAACAAATCACAAATGACTGACTGATGGTCTGTGAGACTCTGCAGAGTTTGTTGAAGTTTAATTGGGCAGAACCAGAAACTTACCCATACTATTTAAAATCCCCTTGACTCAGGTGCGCGTGTGTCACCTTTTATAAGTCATTCTTAGGAAAGTGCGAGTCAGTGAGGTTTTACAGTTCAAGGTAACACAGTTTCTGTGTGGTTGGAAATAGGATGCCAGGGACATTGGCCTGTCAAACAAGAATTAATGTTTTTAAATGCTCAGTCAGACATAAAAAACTGGTGAACATAACTTACCTAACCCAAAATATCCACAAACTGTCAAGTGGTCTTGTATTTTCTACACAGAAAAGACAGTTGTATTGTATTGATTGCCTTAAAAATGAACACTGCATCAATGTTAGTTGTTCTGCTGCACATTAAAGCATCTGTGAATTGTTGTAGTGTAAATCCTATGTGCTTGGCTCCATCTAACTATTATTGTGGTTAAACTGCTGATTATTTTCTTTACTAATTAATGAATAGTTTGTCCTATATAATGTCACAAAAATAGTTTTAAAAAATCCTGTTAAATTTCATACAGCTCAATGTCATCAAAATGCTTGTTTTGTATAATCAGCAGAGCAAAACCTAAAGGTATTTTTTAGATAAAACATTTTCTGCCGACCTTGGAGACAGTCGTTGACAAAAAACATCTAGCAAAGTATTCTGGAGCTTTTGATCACATCACCCCGTCCTCCCAAAGCAGACGGAGTGGTCCAGTTGTCACTGTAGACGTTCAAATTTTCCTTTTTCTGCTCACTTTAAGGATTTCTCATCTATGTTTTCTTAGAAGTTTGGATTGGACCTTGCATTAATATGTTTACAGTGGGAGCTTATATATTTGCAGTGTATGTGTTATGTATATTGAATAATGTGTATACATACTAATTTGTCTTTATCCTTTCATCTTTATATCTTATTACTATTTTTTCATTTTAATCTTATGATCAGCTCATCTTTGGAGGGCCTAAAGTGCATTTCACTACACATTGTATTGTGCAGGATTGTATGCCTTGTGTATGTGACAAATGGAGAACCTTGAACCTTGAAAGATACTTAACTATTTTTCTTTTTTTTAATTCACAGGTACCAAACAGATAAATATGCAACAGATGTAATGAACAGAGAACATCTGGTCGAAGTCCAGTGTTTTCTGTGGGAGAGAGGAGCTTCTGTTGGTGTGGACTTTAAACTTTTAACCTTTCAAGACATTTCACGTGCACAAGAACCTACAGTATAAACACTGAAGGAAAGGGAAAAACAACATAATAGGACTCCGTTAAATATCTTGTGTTTGTTTTCTTTTCAAGCAAATTTACTGGCGGTCAAAAAGGATTTGCACATCATTGCGTCCTGTTTTTGTTACATTTTACATCACCATCCCAACTTCTTTGCAATTGTGGTTGTAGAATAAACTCTGTTCAATTGTGGGGGAAAGTAGCAAACTTTTCAAGCTAAACACATGGTTGGGACATCCTGGTGGCCCAGTGATCAACATGCATACCAGATACTGTACTGTTGCCCAGTTCCCATGTTATTCCCCCCCCCCCCCCCCCCTCCGTCTCCCCTTGCTTCCTGTCACCTTTAAACCGTCCATTGTTGATTAAAGGCAGAAATGCCCAGATAAAAACTTTAAAACCCCATGAGGTCATCTGGTTTATACTTGTCAAACATGCAAAGACAGACTTCCTCAGTAAATGTGCTTCACTATGACTGCCAGAACAGTTTGGAGCTTTGAGTATAGCTGCTGGCTGTTTTGTATGAGAGTCTGTGAGTCGAACCCTCAGGGCCCCATGAAGAAAAATACAGGAATGCACCCTGATCTGGGAGGATTTTTGTGTCAAGACATGATTTATTGGCTTAACAAAGGCTGTTTAACTGTTGAAGAGACAGAGCAGGGATACAATTATCATGTGGGATAAAATTAAAATAAAGCTGTGACACCTCAAATGGCTGCAGAGAAAATCTGTGAAAACGTCTGCTCTGTTTCACCTTTTTAACCTCTGTGACGTCTGTTTTAAGATCCGTGTGGGCTGGTTTGTGTTTACACGGCTGCATCTTCTCTCTCTTTTTGGTCATGCTGTCAGTGGCTGTGAACTTTAGTCGAAATATTTTAACAACCACCGGATGGCTTGTCAGCAAATACAGAAATTCATGGTTTGATTTTCCTTGGATCTATATGTACTGTACTGTATCTGACTTTAAAAAGAACAATCTGTATATGTATATTCTGATATATATATATATATATGTGTGTGTGTGTGTGTGTGTGTGTGTGTGTGTGTGTAATTTACTATTACTTGTACTTTTGATGGTTAAGTGCATTTAATATCAGATACTTTAAAGGGGCTCTATGTAGTTTTGGAGAAGAAATTCAAACTCAAGAATTTTAATATTCACAAAACAAGCTGTTCTCAGATGAAAATAAGGTCCCCAGAACACTGTTTGGAGCTAGAAAGGTGGCAGGGTCCGCCACATATAAATAAAGTAAAACAGTGTAAAGTTGTGTTGTCCTATTAGGTCAGTTTGTTTATTCGGTCATGAAAATGAAGAAAGATTGTTTATTTAGTTTGTTAAAGCATAAAAAAATCAGTCAATAAAGATCTTTCCCTTTTCTTTAAAATTTCTTCCCCAAAACTACACAGTGCACCTTGAAGACTTTCACTCAAGTAAGCTACTATTCATTTCGGTGACTTTCTTCTTTACTAAAGTAATATTTCAACACAATATTTACGTATGACTTTTTGGTACTTTTCACAACACAGTCTTTTACTTCAGAAAAAGATCTGACCTCCTTCACTACTGATGGATGGGTTAACCGGCAGTTTGGTTAGGGACTGTTGTCTCCGACTTTCCATCTAGTGCCAACATTAACATCAACATTACACTTTGGTCTTGTTCATTATTTCCTTTTCTCTCCCTCCCACTCTTTCTTTATGTCTTCCTCTCTCAATTTGTGGCAAGTCTGTACTCGGCAGTAGAAAGCAGGGCATACTCAACATTCCTAAGGAGTGTCTGAGAGTCAAACTACTCTGACAGGCGGAAGAAGGAAAAAGTCACTCACACACACACACACACACACACACACACAAGTCTAAAGAACCTACAGTAATGGTGTGTCCATGCAGATACCCCCTCAGTGTGTACAGTTATTAAAGGCCTTCAGAGGATAACTGTTGTTGCAGTTCACAGAGCAGAGGATGTGGGAAACGCCCGTAACAAGCACAGAAGTACTTATATATGACATCACTTCGCCTGACTCACAGCTGGGATAGTCACCGCATCAAATGCCAGCTTGCCATGAAAACTGGAAACACACCCCGGCTTAAACAGATCCTCAAGAAACCGGCCGCCATATTGGATCATTAGGTACATTTCATTCACTGAAGTAATGGGAGCTTTGAGCCTAAATGTCCGAGTAACTTTGGCAGTAACATTTGCCCTTTCTGTCAGTCTAAGATACGCCCTTTTACCCCTCTATGTATGCAATGTTGGCCAATCACATTAGGGTGCTTAATGACATGACAGCCGCGTTGGCCAATCAGAAGCGTGGGTTTTGACAGAAAGGCGGGAGAAAGGCGTGTCTGTGGGCCTAGGGTGTCGCCGTGGTGGCTCCCATTCGAAGGCGACGGCGGTCGTCTATATTTCGGTTCTAATCTCTCCAGAAAAAAGCGAAGTAACTCCGAGCTGTCAGAGAACTTGACGCACTTTCACGTTGAGATTTTTTTCAGATTCTTCTCGGTCGAGCTTGCGGCAGGGCTCTGGAATGACGGGGTGTGCCGAGAATTTGAATTAGCTCGCCGTTAGTTTGAAGAAAGAGTGAGTCGGGGTAGAGAGAGAGAGAGGAGCCATTTTGTCCCGACTGTGTGGGAGAAAAGAAAGAGTGGAAAAGAGGAATCACACGGGAGGAGATCCTATTTTTGCTTTCTGTTCTCATGCTGTAGGGGGGAAAACAGTCGGGCTTGGGAAATCCAACTTCTCGGACACGTCCACGGGCACGTTATTTTGGGTGGTATTTAGCCAACTAGCTTGCCAAGCTAATCAACAAATCCCAGATTGTTAACTGTAACGGCCAAGAGAAGCGGGACAGTTGGTCAGGTTGGCTAAGGAGCTGGCTTTAGACTACACATAGGCCTGCTAGGTTATCAGTTTTTTGTATCTTGTCTGGGTGAACACAAGCTGTTTTTCAATGGCGAAGAAGACGTACGACTTGCTGTTCAAGCTGCTTCTGATCGGAGACTCGGGCGTGGGGAAGACCTGTGTGCTGTTCCGCTTCTCTGACGACGCCTTCAACACAACCTTCATCTCCACCATAGGTAAGGAGACCCGGGGCCACGCATACTGGATGGGGTGTTGTTACAGGTGTTTCTGATTTACTTGGGCCCACATCCGAGGTAGTTTGACAGCTGGGTGACTCGCCTCTCCTGCAGCTGGAAATGGTAGGCAGGACATATTTGGTTAGCCAGTGTGCTATCAGCATGCACTGGCAGGCTGACGTTAGCTTCTCTCCAGGCCTGCACAGGTTAGCTGGGAAGCTAGTTGTGCATCTTTCTGAGCGCTTAGCTCATCCCCAGCCAACCCTGTTTTAAATGACGGCGACTCTTAAAACAAAACATGATTTTTATTGTGGTATAGCTTGCCAATAATGGCAAGTATAACTGGTTTCGGTACCAGAGGAGTAGCTGTCATGTCACTCGACCCAGTGGCTAGTGAGCTAGCTAAGCTAGCACTGAGGAGCAGTAAAGGCCCACTGCTGTTACAAAAGCACTTAAAACTGCCTCCCCCATGACTGACAGGCGTTTACATCTCAACATGAACTTATATAACTGTAAGGGGTTGTCCCTGTCATGAATTACACATTAAAGGTAACAAAGTATTAAAATACTACATTAGTAGTAAAAGTCCTGTCATCAAGATTAAGAAAAAGGACAGAGACACCATCAGTAGAATGTACTTCAAGTGTCAGAAGGAAAAGTACGCAGATTTTTTGTGTATCATTAGTGCTGCATTACTGTGATGGACATTTGAAGAGCTTGTGAAGAGTGATTATCTCTAGTTAATATACTGTGGCTTAGTTTCATCTAGAGCAGTGGGTCATATGTTATGATAAGATCATATGTTTTGTATGTCAAATCCTGTACAATATCCCCGTCTGACATGTAGTGGAGTGGTAATATAAAATGGCAGACACTGTGCCTGAAAAATACTAAAGCAAAGGTGTCTCTGATTTGTATTCAAGTAAATGTACTTTCCATGACTGCTCCAAAGAAAACCATAAACAATTCATCATGGTGGCATCATCATTTTTTTCCCCCCTCTGACCTCGACGCATGCGTCCAACATCACGCTCACATGAGTCAAGTGTCAAACTATGTCAAATCCCTGCACGGCCAAAGTGAAGGCTCCGTTTACTCCTGTTGCTTAAGATCGGTGCTGAGTAATAATGTAACATGAGATGTGTTTTGCTGAACCACATTAAGCTGACTGCCTGCAATGCACAGGCATTTAATCCTTGATTTCACGATTGAGCTTTTATTTCAAGCCCAGTTTTTCGTAACTTTTAAGTGTTGACAACTCCTCTTGACTCTAATGCCTAAGAACACACAGCCACGATGGGCGACATCCACGTTAGATTAGATTTGTTGCAGTACAGCGATGAACAATCGCTCTGTTGCAAAGCTTACTGTCACATGTATGTGTTTGTGTTTGTTTATGGTTACGTTGATTTTTTGTCTCGCAATCTGCCTGTTTGTGTTGCGTTAGACTTGTCTTGTTACTTAAAATGTAGGCATAATCTGTGCTGTCAAATAAGAAACAAAATAATAAAGATTATGTGACTTATTTGGCGTAAAAGCCACCAGCCTAGCTGTGTGATGATGGTCAGAAGCAGATTGACAGGTTCTTCAGCAGAGAAAGACCTGTAGTAACCTTTGCTACTTGCCAGGGGTGCTTTAGGTCAAGTATTTCTGCGTTCCAGCAACTGCAGGTGTTATTTTTTTCTTTACCTTTTCTAAAAAAATTTACTGTATTTAACATACTCTGTCTACCCCGAGCAAAACTTTAGAATAAGCTCCAAAGGAACCTGTTTTACATGAAGAATAATGTACTTGAACCTGTTAAAACAGAGTATCCATATTGTAAGCATGCTCTGTTTTTGTCTAAGTTATCCCAAAGCTTGGGTAAACAACTGTTATGTTAGTTTACACGTTTTCAAGTATCAAGAATACCAAAAACAATGATGATCATAGTGCTTGAACTGAAACTTTCCACAACAGTCATTGCTGTCATTCAGTTTAAGAGGTGCTCATTCGGGGTGGTCCCACCGCAGTTTGTCTAAAATGTGGAAAGTCCAGAGATACTGACACGACACAACAAACCAACATAATTTCGCTCATATCAGGATGTTCGGTAAAGGATTTATACTGGTTCCCTTCGAGAGCTGTCCCTTTTTAAAAACCACTACAGTTCATCCAGTCACAAGCTTCTCTCAGCTTGTCTTTGTTCTTCATCTGTATTCAAAACAAAGCAGCAACAACAACATCATAATCTCTCAGCACGTCAGATATGCCAGACTGTTGTCTGTTGTCAGTAGCTCTGATCATTGTCCATATGTAGTGAATACGTGAAATGGTTATTATATTGATTTACCTATTGCCTGTTAGTTCTACCTCTGGAAAAAAGCCAAATACCTCTCAGAAGTACTGAATGTTCTGCCAGACAGCCAATCCTATTACTGTGTGGTGATAGTATATCATAATTAATATAATACAGTTGTTTCATCATTGATTAGTCTACTGATTATTTTCTTAATCAATCCTTTGCTATATTAAAGTTGGTAGCTAAGCTGACATCTTAAGATTAATTTTTTCGTCCGAGCAATATTGTTTGTATTACAGTAGATAAAGAAAGCAGCATTTTTGGCTTTTGTACTGAAAAAAATGGCTTAAATGATTGATCAATTGTCAAATTAGTTGCTAATGCTGATCATTTTTCTGTATTTTGACTAATTATTTTGGCTGTAATTATATGACTTGTGGGCAGTTGGACTTACGATTTTAGTGCATATGATTTTTTTTTTTTTAAATATGGCTGAAACTAATGATTATTTTCCTTGTCTATTTTTTGAATCTGTTTTCTTGATGAATTGTTGTTTGGTTTTTAAAATGTCAGAAAAAAACGTTGATCAATGCTTCCCAAAGCCAAAGATGTTTTGTTTTGTCCACAACACAACTCAGTTTACTGTAATAGTAGAAACCAGAAAATATGAAGTTTAAGAAGCTTAAATCAGAGAATGCTGACATTTTTTCACTTAAAGAAATAACTTAAAAACGGGTAATTGATAATCAAAAGAGTTGCCGATTGATTGAATAGATGACCCTTAATCGATGAATCAATTAATCATTGCAGTTCTAATCAACACAAGCCTCTTAGTGTTGGATGATCTACTTTTGCTTTTGTTACCATATAATTAGCTTATCCTTAGTTTTTCCAAGTATTTTGTTGGCTGCTAATGTTTTGGCATACAGTACTGTAAGTTACATGGATGCACCAAATGCATCATGACACTGTAGTGCAGCAAGTACAAAATGTACAGTCACTAAAAAACTACAATTCATACACCAAAGAATGTCAAAGTTTGCAAAAATCTTATGGCAAGTATAACCAGGTACAGCCCTTGATGTCTAAATAGTAAAGTGTATCACTTCATAAGAAAATGAAGAACCGGGACATGTGAAACAGGAGTCTGTTCTTCCTCTGACACAGTACTCATACCTTTGGAGACACAGATGCACAGCTGCTTCTCAAAATACCCCCACTGGAAAACCCCCCTCTCTCATCAGTCACTCATCCTCACTTCCAGTCTGCCCTTCCTTATCGTATATTACAGGTTATGCACATTGAGAGTGCTGAATATGCATGATGTTGCGATCTAAAATCTATTTCCTCAACACATCATGAATTTTGCATGGAAACTGGCGACGGCTACAGTGGAATTCATACTTGTGGAAGGAATGGTTCCTCTGGGATTTAACAGAAAGCCGGCCATAAACCATGCACTCTCTGGTTTAAGATGTCCAATTCAACATTTTGCTGTCATTGAAAGTGTCATCCTCTTCTGAAGTGTGCCCATTTTCCAGTGATTGGCTAACTGTGTGATTGCAAAATGCACAGCTTTTCTTGACAACTTGCCAGTGCACCTCACCAGGAATAAAAACAGATTCACTCTGTGTTTTTTTACTCCTCACCAGGAACACACAAATATGAAGTCATCCCTGCTGAGCTTGATTTTTGAAAACACAACTTTTAGTAATGGTTGTCGATAAACCTGTTAAACATTTTATCGGTGCGTCCTTGCTCCTGTTGAATCTTTCTCGTGGTTAAAATAACAACATAGTTGTTAGCTGTGTCTCATCTGCAGAACCTTTTTTGTCCTCTCTGTCTCTTTTTGTTTCTAGCTAACCATATCTTTCTGTCCCTCCCTCCCTCTCTCCGGGGAGTGCATAATATTTAGTGAGTCACACCTTGGCAGCCAGTTCCTTCATTATTCTATGGCCCTGCCCCACTTAGAGCACAGCTGTTTCTTGGACTTTTTAACCAACCACAAATTCTGACCAGAGCTAAACTGACAGCTCAGTATTTAACTGGAAAACACCACTTCTTAGCCAAAAAGTTTCAGTCATGAGTCACTCCTTTTTAAACTGTTCTAGGGCTTCATGATTATGAAAAAGATGATAATCCTTTCAATTGAGCATTTAGTCAGTCATCAGACTGTTTTGATAATTGATTAATTACATTCTTATGCAAGTCACTTGCCAAATGACAAATATTTGCTGCTTCCATCTTACCACTGAGAGAATTATGCAGATTTTCTTGGCCTTTATGATAGTAAATTCAATATCTTGGATTTTGGACTTCTGGTTGGACAAGAATTTTTATATATGCGACCAAGTTATCTTGGAAACTGTGATGGGCATATTTGTATTATTCTGACATTTTGTAAGTAAAGCCTTGATTCATCAAGGAAATAATCAACATTGAATTGACAATGAAAGTAGGTGTTTGTGGTAGTTCTAGTTTACAATGTAAATTTTCTAATAAAGCACACACAACTTCAAAAAAGCCTAACACAAGCCAGATCTTCATATATCTTGTTTTGTCTCACCCAGCTCTTTAATGCACAATTATATATAGCTTATATTGATATAAAACAGAAAAAAGCAGCAAAGTTAGAGAAGCTGCAACCAAATCATGTTTGACAGTTGTTCCTGATAAATGTAAACAGAACGTCTTTTAGATTGTGGACAATGCAAGACATTTCAGGACGTAGTCTTGGGCTTTTGCATCACTGATTGACGTTACTAATTGCTTACTTGGGGGGAAAAAAACCCCAACATCTACAGATTAATAAACAACGAAAATAACACAAGTGTCAGCTCTGTTAGCTGATGGATGAGTTCTCTTATCATTTCAGCCTCATAATATTTCTAGAAGCTCTCCAACTACATTACCTTGTGTGGTGTTAAATTGGTTTTGCCAAGCCAGAAATCTTAAATTGTGATCCATAGTGTGTCGGTGTTTTTCTTATTACCAAGGTATTCACAGTACCTAATGACCAGCTTTAAAAAGAAAACAAGTAGGATAGATTTTTAAACCTGTTGCCAAGAAGGACTTTTTGGCAGTTTAACCTCCTGGAGAAAAAATGTAGTGGAGCGTCCTTGTATCAAAAAATAATTAAATCCAAAGTCAAACCAAGATGGAAGCTGAAATAAATACGTCCACAGTGAAAAGGGAAACACTGTGTGCTCTCCCACCACAGCCATCTTCACTGCACCATCAGTCCAAATGCTCAAACCAAAAGTAATAAAAAACTCTCTCTAATGCCCTTAAAATATGCATAATATCATGTTTCTAACCAGCTGCGTTTCAGCACAGGATTTACAGTAAAAAGGTCACTGCAGTGCATGTAAACACACTGAGTTTTCCTGCTTTAACCTGGTGTGTGTTTGTGTGTGTGCGCGCGCATGTGTGCGTGTGTGCCCCCATTGTTCGCCAGCTGCTGAACCCACAGCTGTCTGCTGATAGGCTCAAGGCCTTGGCATGACACTGCAGAATCAGGAAGAGATAATGTTATGGTCTCTGTGATGGAAACACTTGTCACTCACTTTCCATTTCCCCCTCCACGTAAATGTCTTTGTTCTGCTGTTTCTGATTCTCTGTTGTTGATGTCACCATTTTTCTCACTGGGTGTCTATTTCTCTCTGTTTGTAAGCCTTCATTTCGGCTGTTGTCTCTGTCATTTGTTTTCAGTCATATATGCTGATGTGTTTTCTTTCTCTTACAGGAATAGACTTCAAGATCAAAACTGTTGAATTACAAGGAAAAAAGATCAAACTACAGATCTGGTGAGTCAATGGACTGTTTTGAGACGTGGCTTTTTAGTTTGTATAAGTGCATAAGTGCTCTGTGTGTAGAGGAGTACAGGGCTGAAAAATACAACGACGCTGGTAGACTCATCTTTCATTCAGCTCCTCTGCTTGTGCTGAGTTGCATCATAGTGCAACATCTGTTTGACATACCTCCCTCAAGCCCAGAAATATGCAAGAATAGGAAATGGTCATCGGTCCATCAGGAGATCATCTGCGGGGTTATCATTGTAGTCCACACCAGCTGATTTTCTGAACAGTGTGGCTGCACACAGGGCTGCAGCTAACAGTGTTGGGCAAGTTCCTTTCGAAATGCAATATATTACATATTACTAGTTACCTTCATTTTAAAGTAATATATTACAATATTACTGCAAAGAGTAATAAATGACTTATTACACTACTTCTTAGTTAACCTTCAACAAAAAATAACCTGCCTAAGTAACATATATCGAACAATTAAGAAGCCTAGATCTTTTTAGATGAACAAATGGCCCTGGACACTGGAAAGATCAGGTAGACAAAGGATCAAAGTCTGATATATTTTGAGATGGGAATAAATATTTGATATTGTAGGCTGACCACTATTTTCATTATCTACTGGAGCTAGGACGACATGCTCATCTCCTCATTCGATATCATAATAATACTTGAGTGCAGATTTGCTATATGTTGCGATTCTTAAATATCGCAATTCAATATTAGAATTTATTGCGATCTTTTTTAAACAATAGACCTTGAGAAAAAGTTCCTTCCCCACTATGTAGGTCATGAGTCATATTTTTGATAACATTGTACATCAAATGTCAGTTACACTTTGGGTCTTATTTCAGCAGTATCGTTGCTATACTGCATAAATATGGTAGATTAAATACTTTTACTATTGAGGAAACTGCTACATTTAGTTGTTCCTGCTCATTGGGCTAGTGCCATAAGAAAATAAGCAAAGCCCTAAACTAAAAAGACTGGCTTTTGAGAGTTTGCTTACATTACATAGTGTTGCTTTAATTAGGGGACTGAAAATTGGAAAATGCTGTATATTGACCCTGGTAGTCGCCCTACCCCTAGCTTTAATTGTCCACCTTAATGCATGCACACTGGCTTGCTTCGCCTTTCTGTTTCACTCTACCAACAATGTTATCTGCTTTCTTCAGTAGTATCACCCAAAAGTCACACAAAAAACACACCTCGCTTCTAGGATTTTATTTTGCCGATTGTCATAACAGTAGGTGAGCCGCATGTGGAGGACGCTAGCCGTTATTATGTAGCTGTTTAAAACCAACATGGTACCGGACGAACCAACCAGGTGTACTTAGAAGTTTGTACAAAACAACAGGAGGGATGTAATAACAGAGGACATCTCTCTGTCTGCAGAGCATGTGTGATTGACAGTTGGCAGGAGGGGTACAGCGAAGGCAGATTGTCTACTCGTTAATCACTTGCGGATGGCGTCGTTCTCTCAAACGGATAACAAAATTAAAGAAAGAAATGCTTAAATTGGTTGCCAAATATACTTGGGTGGCCGTTTAAATACCTGGGTGGACCGCCCAAGTAATTGTCTGTTAGTGGGAAACACTGCATTTTACCTTTTTAGCAAACAATTGCAGCTCCTGTGATTTGAATGTTGGACATGGCCATATTTTGATGAACTGTTCTGCCTCAAAATTGAGGCATTATGTGAAGTTTCCATACTGTGTCGGTCTTTATGATTTATCTCTATAGCACCAGTGCTTTCCCTGAGGAAAGCATTAGAAAAGGAAAGATGACATTAGAAATATTAAAAATACAGTATGGGCTATTGTGTCCTCCTGTGTGTCTTGTGCACATATGAAATGCTACATGATAAAATAAGATAATTGGCCTGTGAAGCTCAGAATGGATTGGTTAGCATTCAGTGATGATTTTGATCTGATCTGAAACTTGATCACATTTGGCCTGATACTGTCCATTAAAGCTCCACTGTGGCTGTATGTATTTCAGTCTCACATTGTCTCCCCTTCCTGTCCGAGCACATTATGTCTGGGTTTAATCTTCACTGTATTGCCTGAGTGCCCAGGGATGTGGTCATGCTCACCAGATTCAATAAAATCTAACTTTTGCACAGCCAGCTATTATTTTAAACCATTGTAAGTTTGATTTGCTCATGTGAGCCTGGTGCTTCTGGGCTTCTCCTCTCTTTCTGTATCAGCAGTGATAGATGGAAGTTGGCAGGGTTTCCCCAGATAGGAAAATGTCATAGTTGAGATACATGCTAGTGCAGACGTGTGAAGGACATGGTTAGCCTGCAGTGGATTTGAATGTGTGTGTTTACAAGGTTCAACTTGACTTGTGAGGCGTACCAGGCTCCTCAAGTATTGCCAGGTTTTAAAATAAAGTTGTTCACCTGCATGAGATTAACAGACAGTTTTTCTGTTCAGAGTCAGAATTGTGCTAATGGGGCATAAAATATTATAAGTCCTAAATCAGCGTCTTTCTGGGAGAAGTGAGAAATCTCAGCATCTTGTGCAGTAATCGTTGAGTCACTGGGATATAATACGAACTAATAAGATCTGTGTGCGTGTGTGTGTGCAGGGACACAGCGGGCCAGGAACGGTTCCACACCATCACCACCTCCTACTACAGAGGAGCCATGGGCATCATGCTGGTCTACGACATCACCAACGCCAAGAGCTTTGAAAACATCAGCAAATGGCTGCGCAACATTGATGAGGTAAAACACACACACACTCTCCATACTCAAACGTTTTATCAGAGATGTTATCAGTATTTTTGTCGCTTTTGGAGTTGAGCGTTGGCACTCCCTCTTCTATTGTTACATCTTTGGCATAATGACAGAGTGACTTAAATACTTTTAGGAGAACAGCCAACATTGCTAACTGGCTGGCTGATCAGTGTGCAATGAGCTGTGTAGCAGGAGTCTGTGACTAAATGACATCAGATGTGCCAGATGTCTTTGTGCATCTTGATCGTTGTAGAAGAACCAGAGGTTGTACTGTTTCATCGCTTGACTACATCAGACAATAACAAAGGCACGTCTGCTATTCTAAACTTTCAATTATGGTTCAAAACTATCAGCAGGAAGGGCTAGATGTGTTTGGAATAGGAGCCAATACACTCAATAAGTGTGAGGACTGATTAATCAGTGAAGGTAATTATGTTAATGTGTTACAGGCCTGGATATTTGTGATTTGTGAGATTAAACATTAACGCTACACACTCATTATGTAAACAATCTCAAAAAAATATATGCTCTGTTAATAAATTATTATTTACAGAGCATGGAATACAAATTATATTATATATTAAGGCTTCCGCCAGTGTATTACAAGCTGCAGCCGCATGCCAGGCTTAAGTTGTGTCCCCCGCCGCCCGTAAGCATTGGGGAATTGTTTGTAAAAGTATTTTTATGATGTTTGTTGAACTTGAGTGCGTAGGTTGTGTGCGCAACATAAGTAGATGTGTGCGGTTGAGAGAGTGCGTGAGCGTGAAGTTAAAAGTAACATTATAGCTGTGAACGTAGCATTGTAGTGTGTGTATAGTTCAGGCTATTTGTTGCCAAATGAATGTGAGAACAACTCAAGATCCAAACCATTTCCCATGTTATGCTTTCCACCTGCTGATGAAAGTAAAGGATATGTAAAGTACTGGTTCTACTGGCTCTGAACCAGCACCTGAACCACCTTGATTGAAAAGGTTGACTGACATTTCCTCTAAAGAGTGTCGTGCTGTTTATCTGACCCCTGGTGGAAATCCTTGAATATTGTAATATTGAAGTGATGATGTACATTGTCCACAAAGGATCCTCTTTTTCATGAGCTGTTTCCACCTTTAGTCAACTCCTTTTGTCCGAAATGTTTTAAACCCTCTCCATATTTAAAATCGTACAAAAAATCCATCACTCAATAGCTTACTTTCAAAATGTCAGTGTTTTGTTTATTGTCTTTATAAACAGCATTGCGTATTAGTTCAATCTTAAAAAGAGGTTACACATCACCTGAGTACTGTATGAGGTCCTGTGTGTATTATGGGTTGTTAAGAGTGGATTTAATACGATCTGTGAGGACCAGTGTTTCCATTGTTTCTTTGTCGTAATGGATGTACTGCCATAAGGGCAGGGGAGTGTCGCCTAATGCGCACAATAGTGATGACATCAGCCTCCAACAGGCCTGATATTTCAACGTTCTTATCTGATTATCAGACAAATAAGACGGGCTGTGTAACATATGGTTTGTCCTGCTGCTGATCTCACCCCTGTTGGAGGTTGATGCATCTGTGTGGATAATTGAGCCTCTGTTTTAGCTTCCATCTCTGTTGTTTTTCTAAGTTGGTGCTTCTTTGCATTGCCCCTTGTATTGCATTTAATACTGCTGTCTTACTATTTGTCTCAGTAGTGATTATTCTATTATGTCAGTAATCTTGTGGGACACATGCCAGATTAAACACATTAGATTAATTACAGTGGCAGTTACAATAATTCGCTCACATTTTTTTTTCCTGGGTGCAACAGTACACTATTATATTACACCACATGATCAGTATGAAGGTGTTAAGCTTGAAATTAAGTGGATTGGGTGAGACCACCAGGCATTTCTTGTCATTTTTCTCACTCTTGCTGTTTAAGAGCTTTGGGTCCGGTCAAGGAAAGGAAACACAATGCATTTCCTGCAAACTGAGAACTCGACCTTGCTCATGTTGCACTTCTGGGAGTGAAAGCTTGCTGTTGACTCCAGAGAAGGCTAATGTGATACAGAGATTTCTGCAACTTGGAAAGTAATGTGAATACAGTCTAGATCAGTGGTTATCAATCTTATTTGGCTTTGTCGTGCAAGTTTGCGTAGGTCTTATGAGTTTGAGCCCTTCAAGAGAGTGATTTTTGATTCATTGTTTGTAGTAGATCTGCAATTGTTTGTAGACCTTTGGAAAATAAATCAGCAACTATTTTGATAGTTCAATAATTGTTTTTAGGACTCAGTGTTGCTATTTGTCATCCATGATATCAAACTGAGTAACTGTAGGTTATGTACCATTAGTTGGACATTTGTCTGATTAAACTGTGGGAAATTACCACAGGCATTTTTCACTACTTCCTAATATTTTATAGAGAAAACAAAGAATCCATTAACTGAGATAATAATTGGTAGATTGATCATTAGTGAAAGTGATTGTTAGTTGTAGCCCCAGTTGATGTTTTAAGGAAAAAATATTAGAGCTGAAACAATCAGTCAATTAAGCTATACTCTGCAAATGCAACTAATGATTATTTTTATTGCAGATTCATCTCTCAGTTCTGCCATTAGTCGATTGTTTGGTCATAAAAATGTCAGAAAATGGTGAAAAATGTAAATTCGTGTTTCCCAAAGACCAAGACTGCATCCTCAATTGTCTTGTTTTGTCCACAACCCGAACATTCAGTTTACAGTCATGGAAGAGTAAAGAAACCAATATAATTATATATTCACATTTAAGAGGCTGGAAACAGAGAACTTTGACCTTTTTTCTTCCTCTCAAAACGATGAATCGATTATTAAGATTATTTTAATAGTTGACAATGAATCAATTAATCATTGCAGCCAGTTACACATTATAAATGATTCTAAATTTTTTGTCTAACATAAACATGGTTTATTGTGTTTTCCTGTGCTTTTATTCATCTTGAGACACCTTAAGGGTGTCCCGACCTTTAGTTTGGGATCCACTGGTCTAGATTACTGAGAAGAAGAAGAGTTGTCATACTGGAGTTTCAAACCAGTTCTGGCATTTCTTAGATGGATGAAAACATTTCTAGATTAACTGAGAACGTAGCTGACTTGTATACTCTGCCACTTTGCCTCTCTGCCGTAGTGGCCAAAAGAAAACGTGTTTTTACCTGGATTCGTGTTTTATTGGGGCTGATTTGAAGTTGTGACTGGTCAAAACAAACATGTATCCGTGTTGTGTGGTTGAAATCACAGATGAAGCTGCGTTCATCCTCGCTGGTATGAAAAAATAATCTAATAATGTTTTCTCTCTTCTTTATCTTTTTCAGCATGCAAACGAGGACGTCGAGAGGATGCTGCTAGGCAACAAGTGTGACATGGAGGACAAGAGGGTCGTACCAAAAGCCAAGGGGGAGCAGGTGAGATGGTGCAGTCCGCTGCAGCTATAAGCAGCCGTTCGTCATCAAGGTCCTGCAGCTTGAATGGCTGATTTGTTGCTGCCACATTGCAGCTACGCATTTAGTTTATAGAAAAGTCAATCACATTTCAGTCTTATTTGACAGCATGACACGACATTCACCTGACAACACAGTATGCAAGGTGCTCATTCAACACTGAAAGTTAGAAAACACAATATGATGTAAAAGGAAAATAGAAGGATAACAAAAAGAGAATATCATAATGATTGTTTAATAGATAATATTTGGAGAACCCGCTTAAAACTGAGGTATTAGACCAGGTGAAAATAGTTTGGAAGTTTCTTGAAATTACTTGTGAAATGTCAGCTTGCACCATCCACTAAAACACTGCCTCCTTATAGAAAGTGCAGTAAGCTGCTGTTTGTTTGCATACCATAAAGGTTTATGACGGCTATAAGAACTCACTGACTACAACAAGAGTTTCTTTGCACTGAAGCCATGTAAAATGAATAAAAAATATACAAAAAGGAATCCTTAAATTACATATGTTTATGTCCAAATTAAAAGATTTTGTTTTGGTACCACCTCATATTGCAGGTAAAGTTTAATTCGGGATATCGCAAAAAAAATAAAATAAAACATAGCGACCGTAGTGCGAAAGGTTGGAGATTAACTGGACCTTGTAGACAACCTTAGAGGATCAGAGCGGAGAAATGTGAGCCTCTGTACTGTCTTAATAAGTACAGTTGAGGTGCCCTTGAGCAGTGTGAACAACAGCAGAGGCCTTGTAACCAATGGTACATTTTCATATCATAGTTTGAAATAAAAATGTGTGAAAAGCAACATTTCAGAAGTCTCTATTCATTATATCAAGACTCGCATTATATCTGAGCCTCTCGTCTAGACAAATTCCAAACCTGCTGATGAGCTGTTAACACTATGGCTAAACTTGCCCCACTAGAGGACGTCCGGCCCTTGTGTCATGATTGGGCTGCAGGTACCACCCCATGCTACCAGTAGTGACGAGGACACTAGCAGATCAGACTCGAGAAGGATTAGGAGAGCATAATTGTCTGTGGACACGACATACAAAACCATTCCCTCTTGCTTTTGCCTCTCCTTTGCACCTGTTGTCACATTCATTTGCACCAAAGCAGGTGAAACTGATTCACAATCACTTGTGCTTCCTAAATGGACATTTTGACCAGTGTATTATCTCTTGGGGGTTTAAACTTACTGCATTCATGCTCAAACAAAATAGTGCATTGTTCATATGTGTACAAAATTGATAAATTGGTTTAACTGATGACAGGTTGTGTTTTGTGTTTATGGCTGAAATAAAAAGGGACGGAGGCATAATTCGAACTGAACAGGCAGTAAAAAAATTATTTGTATTGAATGGGCCTCCTTGTGCAGTAAAAGTTTGTCGTGGAACAATAAAACAGCTGCACCACTTTCAGGGATGCTTACACAGCATAGTAGCTGGTTTGATCTGGGACTTCACCAAACCATAACATGTCCTTTATCACTGAGGAGATATGATTTACTTTCTGTAAACAATCATGTGAGCATTTCTCACTCCTACTATGTCTGATTAAAGACAGCTGGGCCAGCAGAAATATCAAAGCCTGTTTTTGTGATGCTGAGTGTGGGTTGTAGGTTGTACACACCAGAAGTAGGTCATGTTATGTACAACCCAGATTCCCAAAAAGTTTGGACGTTGTGTAAAACATTGATAAAACAGAACAATGACAATCTATTAATGTTTTACCTCATCAGCTTCATTCATTGATTTGCTCATTCTGAATTTGATACCAGCAACACAGTGTTGAAAGTTGCAAAATTCTCCAGGTTGTACCAGATAGTCGGTAGATATCTAAATATGTGGATAAATTGAAATTCTTGACACACATTTGTACCTTGACACTAGACTACACGTACACTAAACAAAGCCTGGAGGTAGGGATGCTCGATAAAATTGGCACGTCATCAGTATCGGAATCATGAAATGAAGATATGACAGTCCATTAAATGATGCTTTAAATATGTGCATGTTTGGGGGCTATATCCCAAATTGTATATCACAACATTGTCCAGCCCAAATATTCTGATAAAAGATATTATCATCTTGAGGCAAAGAAGACTCAGTCTAATTCAGATCCCTTGTCTAGCCATTTTCTCCCCCTTTAAACCCGAAATATTGCCAAACTCTCATTCTTCTTATACACCAAGTCCTCCCTGTCTGTATGTTGCATTCCGTTACATCAGGCCAATTAACCCCTAGTAACCTCTGCCGGCCTGTTCTCATTCCCACCTTGTCAAACACCAACATGCATTACCTCTGCTCAGCAGGCCTTTTCTTTTCAAAATAAAAGTCTGAAGATTTCGTAACAGCTGTTGAAAAATATTGCATATGATAGCAAATTTTGCGATATTCGAAAATATCTAATATCGGTCCAAGCCTAATGGTATGTGAACCTCCGATTAAGTTTTCTTATTTTTCCCAATGAGTGTGCACATTTTGAAAAGTATTGTATGTTTCCATCTGCCAGTAGGCCATCATAATAAGAGTAGGCTTAATAATATACTCACTGCAGGAGAGTATTGATGTTCTCTGCCATTAGGAGGAAAGAATTTGCATCAGCAATTGGCAAAAAATGAGTTGGAAAATGTCAGCATATTGGATATCGACAAAAATCCAATATAATGTATCCCTACTTGAAGGTACCATTGATTTGTCATTAAAATCTATGTCACGAAGACAGATTACAGTTAAATCGCAGTCAATATTGAGTCACTTAGCAGTACAATTTTTGAAGTACAAACTCTTTAGTCTGTGGCTGCCTGTTCTCTTCTTGGAGTGTGGAGTGAAATTCACAATATTTCTTCAGTATTTTAGCAGTATTTTTAGTATTTATGTGAATGCAATATCAGCAGACGAGGAGTGTTTGTCTTCATGTTTCTCCCAATGTTTATTTTCTCCTTTGAGGGAAGCGACTGTGGTGACTTATACTTATCTGGTGACGCCACTTACCGTACATGTCCTCGATAAGTTTATAGGGTTCGGTCACTTGAGTAAAGCTCCAGTATAGTGATTCATCAGGATAAATGGTAACATCTGTGTGGGTGTGCAGCACCTTTTAAGTGCTCTGTCTCATTGTAACCAAAGCAAACTAGCAGCGACTAGTCTGTCTGCAGATTTAGCAACTTCAGATACAGATCTGCTTACTCATACACACACCTACCTGACTATAATGGAAATATGTGTGTGTGTTTGTCTGTGTTTGTGTGTGCGCCTGACTTGGTAACACCAGTGATACCTTATCCGTGTTCTGCTCAGCGGATCAGCCACTTTATTTTTGGACCGGAGCTTCTTTGACTGTAGCCTCACTCATTGCTCTAACTCCTCTTTCTCATCCACAGATTGCGAGGGAGCATGGCATTAGGTTTTTTGAGACGAGTGCTAAGGCCAACATCAACATCGAGAAGGCTTTCCTCACGTTAGCAGAAGACATCCTGAGAAAGGTGTGTGTGTGCACTTTCGACACTATCTGACACTATCCGTGTGATCGAGAGACTGAATTCTGTTGTGGGTCTGGGTTCAATCATCATCTATGAAAGTGTTTGTAGATTAATTCACCACTTACAAATCCAAAATGAATCCTTTTATTTCAGCAGTCAGTGTTTTCTGGAGTTCCACAATAAGATAATCATTTTTTTTGTATATACAGACTTAAGGGAACAAGTGCTTCAATTTATTATTATTTATCATTTATTTATTAGTGTTCATTTTACCCTCCAAGCACCCTTTTCATAGCTTTGTTCTTCTTGGAAGCTTGACTTAGCCTACCATCAGATACAAGTTATTATGCTAACTCTAAGTGGAAGTGTATCTAACCTAACTGTAACATCATTCTGCCCACTTTAAATGGCTTAATACTGTGCTGACAGGTTGTGTAGCAACTGCTGGTGTCACTTCCTTTAACATCTACAACTTAGATTGTCGATCACTAAAGGGACAAGAGCTTCAACCTTAGCATTTAAGAGGGCTACACACTGACTAGAAGTGATGAAGATTGTAAGTTAAGTTAGGATCGTCAGTGTGGTCTTACAACATGGTTATCAATAGCAAAGCTTTGTTTTAAGCTTATAATGTTACATATAATATTGCAAACATGCAGTTCAATGTTTCACTGGACAGTTTTCGGCCCAATATTGACTTTTAAATTGTCGTGTTTGTGGCTCCTGCTGTCTCTTATCTGTAGATATTTGATAGACCTCTGCCCAGTTACAGTAAAGTCCAGCACACCTTTCCACACTAAACTCCTATAAAAACCCACATATACATGTAAGGTCTTGTGTTTTACCTGTGTGCGACCTTTGTTAATCATCTGTGACGTTAAACATCATATTTCCACACAGTCAAAGAAATAAAAAGTGTGTCCTGGTTATAGTTCAGTGATAAAGCACTTTTAGCTGAAGTGTCAGTCCCTGTCTGATTCAAAAGTACTTACTTTGCTGCATTCATTATTATAATATTATAGCTTTATGTACGTACATATATGAACATTTATATTTATATTTCGGTACTTTATATTTCAGTACTTTATTTTTTAGTGCTTTATATATTTCATTCATATTTAAATCTTGTTTACATCTACAGTGTGACTCATTCTATTCTTGAAGGAGCAACTGTAACATACGCAATTTCCCCCACGGGAATCAGTAAAGTGATTCTGATTCTGATTCAGCGTTGGAACATTGAACAGAAACATTTTGTCAGTGTGCCCTGTATTTCCATGAACTGCCTGTCCTCTCAAT
This sequence comes from Pagrus pagrus, assembly GCF_965226575.1. Classification (NCBI taxonomy): domain Eukaryota; kingdom Metazoa; phylum Chordata; class Actinopteri; order Spariformes; family Sparidae; genus Pagrus; species Pagrus pagrus. Next base: position 18,220,470 of record NC_140200.1, on the reverse strand, counting down.
CAATGGGGAATATGGTGTATGGAAATGTCGGGCGTTTTGACAGATGATTTGAATCATCCTCATTTATAGTGTAAACTTTGGTTATACAGACCTTCATCAGCAAATGAGACCTAACATATTTTTGATTGTGTCCTAAATCACTCCCTTGTTCAGTTGTTCTCCACATAATAATCCCTCTTTACTATATAGTGAACAGTAAAATAGGATTCCTGACACATCTCTGCTGCCGGGTGTAGAGTCATACAACAGTCATTTTTGTATCTATTGGTGCAATCCATTGCAAGATGGAAGTCGATAGTTCTGGGTCAGTATTCCCGACTTCCAGAAAAGTAGTTTTTTTCCATTATTAACATAATAATACAAAAATGCAAACAGCAGTTTGTATACATTTTTGTATAATTCGTTTTTAACAGTGCAGATCTTTCTTGCCGGACACCTGGCAGCACTTCTACTCATATTTTCTTCATATTTGACAAAAAAAAATGCAAACAGAAGTTATTATTTCATTCGTTTTTGACAGTGCAAATATTTTTCCTTATAAATAATTACTTATACCCTGTCATGATAGTCTATATTCCCAGTAGTCGGGTTTACACAGATTATATTACGTGAACAATTAGAATTACTGAACACATCATATTTCCTGTGAAGAGTCTTCTTCAAAATAAAAGTCAACTTGCTTTTTAAATAGAATTGTCGCGGGCCGGATGGAGAGGGAGCTACATGGATCCAAAGACCCTGACTTAAATGACCAATCAATTGCACTTTGGCGTGTCTGAGGTCGTTTATTTCCCCAGCGCAATAGATTGCAACGTATCTAATGCGACACATTGCATCATGGGATTGTTGGCACTTGGAAATAAACAGTCTTTTCTGTGTGTTTTCTGTGACAGACGCCTGTAAAAGAGCCCAACAGTGAAAACGTCGACATCAGCAGTGGAAGTGGAGTCACAGGCTGGAAGAGCAAGTGCTGCAGTTGAACAACTCCTCTGTTTCACTCACACTAACGCACACACACACACAGACACAAACAGACACACACACACACACACACACACACACACACACGGTCTCTCTATCTCTCTCTAACTGCTAACTCTAACTCTCTCGCTCTCTCTAACCTGTCTCATGAGTTTTTCTTGCACACTGACACTCTCTGTCTGTCTCTTTATCAGAATAGAAACAATAAACCACTTCACTTGTCTAATCCCCCACCCCTCCCCCACCCCACCATATTCTTCCACTCTCCATCTGATGATCATTTTTATTTCTGATAAAAAGAGAAATCCAGTCACGTTTCTTGTCATTTGTTTTAAAAGTTGTAAAAAAGAAAAAAAAAAAATTGTGAAAAGACAAGCTCATATTTTTAATATTTCCTTTGCCTGAGCTCACCTTGTTGGACACCCTCACCCAACCTTTATTCCCCCTCTCCTCCTCCTCCTCCACCCACCCACCCACCCACCCACCCACCTTCAGTCAGAGGAAATCAAAATAAAAGAAAATCAAACAAAAAAGACAAATGTAGGATTAACATTTTGTACACTTTAGTGGGGTTTCTGTTGTCTAACCGTATTTGGTCATTTACAATTTGTTACCAAGTGACAGAGGCGTGGCTAGCTCCTTTTGTATGTGGGGGTTTATTTTGTCCTGTGCCTTATATGGAAGACAGGGGCGGGGCTGTGTGGTGGGCGGAGCCACATCCACCCAATGAAATTACAGTTTAATATTCTGTAAGTTCTGGCTCCTGACACACGAGGAAGCCGAACTGAAGCAGAAGCGTTTGAATTTCTCCTCCAGCCAAGAGAACGGCATTATACAGTATGTCCTGTTTATTGATTTTATGTTTATCTGTATGATTTATTTTACTTTTATTTTGTTGATTTCTTTTTCCCTATCTGGGTTGAGAATTTTTTTTTTTTTTTTTTTTGTTCCTGCATGCAGATTTCTTTGGGTTGGAAGCGTTTCTGTAACGTTGTGTAACGTTTGCCACTGGGTAACTGTGGGCGGGAGGTACAGAAGTTCTCTTTGGAAATTCAAACAGTTTTGCAGATCCATTAAAAATAAGCTTGTTTAAGTTAACTTGTTTGTCCTCAATGATGTGCAGTGTGTAGTTTCATGTCTCTTGCCCTTTAAAAGCCGTCGGTGTTTTCCATCAGCTTCACATGATCTCTAACGAGCATGACGTGTTCGCGCCTCATTTAAGGAAAAACGTCCTGACTGCTGGTCGTATATTAGTTGGAAAAAAGTCCTATTTTCCCTTTTTACGGAAATTACAAAATTATGTTATGCAGGCAGTATCGCAAAAAACGGTCACAAAACACTCAGGTACAACAGTCAATTCAAGTAACAATGTTTGAATTTACATACAAGTTGATTTTATATTAAAAACACATCTATCCTCCTCACCACCAGGCTTTGGAGTCGCTCTGTATCGCATACAGTTTGAGAAACGCTTCATTTAAAAGATATTTTACCAGATCTACTCATGGACCACATTTAGAAACGGGTATAACAAGATGAGTGACGATAGAACAGCCGTTCTCGTGTTCAGAGCTCGCACGACTACCTGTATCCATGACAACAGCCGTCTCACTTCACCTGCCACTGGCTAGCTAGCTTACTGCAATAGGACAGGCATTCACTTTTAGCTGCAATGTTCAGAGGCTAACTTTAAGTGTTAACTCCTCCAACAGGCTGACATCATTGATATGCTGCATTCACGTTCTCCTCAGACGGTCCCATTTCTCCGTTGTTCCTGCTTCAATGTGTTCAAGTCGGAATCCAGGAGCAAGTAGTATGAACACCAAAGTAGACTCCAGTGTTGAGTTTAACTCGGTTTAACTGTATCTCTCCTGTAAGCGACTCCATTTAAAAGCCTCTTTATTTTTGATGAGTCATTCTCTTGCGAGTCAGTGAGAGGAGTCTTAGTAGGAGCTCAGTCACACGTCTTAAGTTTTAAATCACATTATACCGATGAATTAAAGAATGTGTGTCGGGTCAGATTTCAGGAGTTCACATTTGCTGATCAAGTGGAATGCAGCCAGTTTTAATGTCATTAACGGTTAATTACAGCTGTGCTCGTCAAGCCTGGTGATCACACTGAGTTGCCTTTCTGTTTCTTTATGTGAGGCTGCAAATAACCGGGATAAATTATAAGAAAGCACAGAATTTAACCTAAAAAAATCTACTGTTTACCTTTTATGAGTCAAGTTTTTAATGCTCTCATCACTGGCAACTTTATTTCTGGTCCCTGGTTTGTGCCACACGGTATAAGCAAATTTCCTGTCACTTATTTTCATGCAGAAGAATCAAGTCCCTGTACCATCAGGGGCAGCGCTCTCAACTGCTGATATACAAATACAAAAGAACCACATTAATTTCAATTTCAGAGGAGTTTTCAAACTTTATGAATCATATCTTTTACTTGTCTGCTCGTATTTAAGCTAGACAAGAAGAGTAACATATTTTAGGTGGGAACTTTTAGGATCAAACTAACTCCTTTTGTAAAATTGATTAAGAAATAAGTTAATCTGTAAGTAGAATTATAGTCATAACGAAGACAACACCTTGTACAGTCCCGTGACGAGTCTGTCTGGACAAATATCATCCGGAAAACCATCACATTCTGCCTCAGGAGAATGTTTATACGTGAATTTATCTCCAAAATCCCAGAATGAAGACTTAAATATCAAAGTGTTGGAGTGAGGTGCTGGACACTTCTCTTGTTGCATTTTACAATAAAAACAAAGGAGCGACTCAGCCTGTGGAAAAGGGAAAGAAAACATGTAATAGGATAATACATTTGCTGAAAATACCTGCTTGCTATGTGTTGAAAAATCACAGGGTTCACTGTTGGTCCACTGGGGCTTGTAGAGGAGCCCATTATACCATAGTGACTGCTGTTGGAAGCATCTTTGTGTGGCGCCCTCTGGTGGCTGCAGCCTTAACTTCATCACACCAGCCTGCCTGTTTTATACTAACGAGACTAAACTGTGCGGTCAACATCTATCTATATCAGAACAGTTATTTCCTCTTCACAATAGTTTTCATGTTGAGCTTCTGTCTGTGTGGAAACTCTTATCAGTGAACTATCCAGGAAGTTTCTAATCCTTATTACTAAAGGGCAATAAGACAACACAGAAAGTCCTTTCTTGGGGGACACATTTAAAGGTTGAAGTTAAGTTCTAGACATTTCCCTGTAACAACATGGCATTTCTGCATCTAAGATCATTTAATATTAAGGCTTGTAAACATGCTGATAGATCAACAAACCTTCTGAAGTTTGATATGTATGATGAAAAGTAGTTCTTCAGCACCACACTATCAGCATTAAAGAGAACACTGGTGACACTTTTGATGGATTTCCAAATAGATTTTTTGCCAATCCTGCACTGCATGATTAAAAACCACCAGATTAAATTCAGTTGCATGAGTAAACTTGGATGTTTTGACCCAGAAGAGAGTCAGGGAATGTCTTAAGAATGTTTAGAAGTCTGCAGTGATGAAATGTAAGTGCATTTCGGAGGCAAATATTGTACTTTTCACTCCACTACATTTATTTCACCCTAAAGTTAGTTATTAATTCCTCAGATTGCATGCTGCATTAGAGCCAAAGTAGCATGTTTTAAATTAATTCATTTTATGGGCAATCAGATAATCAGAAAAATGTTGAATATCTGATCTAAAGTGCAAAACTTTCCAGTTTCTGCTTTTCAATATAGGAATTGTGCTGCTTTTCTTTTATGACAGTCGACTGAATATTCCAAATAGCAACTAAGTGATTAATCGCTGCAGCCCTAATCGAAATCTCCAGTCCTGTCATCTCCAGTTTATTATTATCTGTTTTTACTTGATGATACTAATAATAATACAACACGGTTGGTGTGCATGTACAACATGTTTTGTTCTTTACATTCTTTATTTATCACCCTCTTCCCTGTACCCAACCTCACAGAGCAACAATGTACACAAAAATAAAATTCTCTCACTTACAACGAAAACACAAAACCAGTGCAGAAGGCCAGTGGTCACCATTAAGTCCATAACTACATTCAGAGATCTTTTCCTAAACACAAACAAAAAGTACAGCGGGTTACAAAATCATCATATGTGATGGAGAGCCGTTCTGCTCTCCACCGTCAGTCCATCAATCCAGTTTATATTTTAAAAATCAATACAGAGGCACGTGATAGTCAGCTTTAGTGTTTCTCAAAGACAGGAGCAGAAACAATGTAGCGTACCGTATGATGAAGTGGTTAGGTGCCTTAAAACAAGGCATGTCTGCTTTATAACTTCATGGTCCTGTGATCATTATTTTCTAACAGTGGTTGTTGGAAAAGAAAAAGTCTAAACCCACCTATTTAGTGCTTTGGTTGAGAGACGAGCATGAAGAATGAATTGTGATGAAAAGAAGTTTAGTTAAACAATTTAAATGCATTCAGAGTCCTGTGAATTAGTGTTGAGACAGAAAAGCACACAACATATTGACAGAAGGCAGCAGCAGTGGACACTGACGAGGGCCTGCCCTAAGCAAAAAAAATAAAAATCAGCTGACAGGGAGGAGAAAAATATTTACATCAACTGTATACAACTTAATTTATAAATACATTTTAGGTATAAATTAGAAAAATAAAACAACAAAAAGCTACTGTAGTTCAATCAGCTACTGCTACTCTCATTTAAAATGCCAGTCTGATTATTAACCCTCTGTATATTTGGTGAAAAAAGATCAAAAAAAGGCACAGCAATGAATAATTAGAGCAATTTATCCCTGCAAATTTCTACAAGTCACGACACTAAATCCCCATTGCAACAGACATGAAAATATAAATTAAGACGATTTTTTTTTTTTTTACCATTAAATGTAATTCCAACAAGTTCCCACACTCAAACAGCATCTACACTAGCATCACCAGTTACAGTTTCTTAAATAAATTAAGGCTTTCAGGGGGGTTTGCGATAAGTCGTCAAGGAGAGCGCCCTGATTTTTTTCTGCTTCCTCTGAACACATCATACAGTGTACCTTTCATGCATTAAAGGAATAGTGTAAAGGAAAGAACATCTTTTGGGGAGAATAAAGCTCATTTTCCTTCTTGCCAACAGACTGATGCCACTCTCATGTCGGTACGGTAAACACAGAGGTGGCGCTAACAGCAGCTTAGCTTAGCATAAAGATTGGAAACGGGGAAACAGGTAGTATTACATCATCGCTGAAAAGGATTTTAAAATGATAATTCGCTATCAACACATGGTGATTTTTGTGGTTATTGCAATAGCAACAATATTTTGATGAATTGTTCAGTCTTAGTACAGTGAGTCTTTCTTGTATCTTTTCTTACTGTCCCCTTCCCGGTTGCTATTTGGGCAAATATCTTGTTAACCGACGACTCTTAAAAGGAGCCGCTGACACTGTTTTTGCTAAGCTAAGTTGCTGCTGGTTGTAGCTTCATATTTACTGTACAAACATACAAGTAGTGTTGACCTTCTAATCTTTATTTCGGCAAGAAAGGAAATAAGCGTGTTGTCCCATAATTATTCCTTTAACTTGTAGTGTGACCGTGTGCTGTCGAGTATTCTGACTCCTACAAACATATGTTCCTATGTTCAAGGATTTAAATCCCCTTCACACACACACAAACACCCTCCATGAACTCGTTATGTACAAGCAGCTCAGCGGTCCTCAGTCCTACACGTAGACCAGGTCTCGGCCCTGAGTGGCTGAGCTGCTGGCTGCCTCCTGCGTCAGGCCCTCCGAGTCTGCCTCGTCCTCGTTATAACCCTCGTACTCGATAGGTTTGGGGCAGCTGTACGGGTGGCCGTTGTCATCGAAGAAGCGGCGGAAGGTGAACTCATAGAAGGCGTGTTCTGGATGTTTGCCGTTGCGGAACCAGCCGTTGAGGGTGTCGTTGAGGTTGTCCTCGCCGTCGCTGTCGCTGCTCCACAGTTTATCCGGGTCCACAGGGTCGAAGTTGGAGGTGTCTGTGGAGTGGGCGATGGTGGGGATGTAGGGCGCCACCTGCTGCCGTAGGTCACTTGAGAAGTCGATGGTCTTGAAAAAAGGATGAGCTTTGATTTCGTCAGCGCCGTTATGGCCGAGGCGGTCCTCTGGGCCGCGGCACAATTTGACTATAAGATCTGACGCCTCTGGGCTGAGCTTGGCTGGCGGGGGAATGTGCAGCATGCTCTTCCAGTTTATCACCTGGTTTCAACAGCAGAAACAACATTAGAAACAATGCAGCCCGTAGATACAAAACATTTCACTGCAGGTGCTTCACATACCTTCAGCTGTGTCTCCAGGGGTGTGGTGGCTAAGAAGGGGGGCTGTCCAACAACCATTTCATACAAGATCACACCAACGCTCCACCAATCACAGAGCTGGGTGTATCCTGGAGGAGATTAAAGACGTCAGTCACTCAGCAACAACATCTTGAACAAAGGTTTTGAGTCGGGCTGACCCAAATTATTTGAAGCTTCTACTGTTTTTTAAGTACAAACATCCTAATCAGCATCCAAAGAAGGAAGAAATTGTGTCAGACACTGAAAAATAGGCAAAGATGATAAAGAGAGCGAGAAGTATAGCTCTTCTGTTTATATCTAGTCTCAAAACCTGCACACATAAAAAGCAGTGAGGGAGCATTTCTGTTCTGCAGAAATGCAGTCCTGCAAACTCTGGGCTGTGATGAGTGCCAGCTCAACCCTCCACGCTTCCAAGTGCTCAACACACGCTTGCTCGTCAAGTTCGTCACGATTTCCTTTCCAATGTCATTATAAAATTCAGTGTTTCCACTTTCAGTTACATTCCTCACATTAAAAAATGTTTCCAGCGGGTTCCACAGTGAGGTACAAAGATTATAAATGTAAAAAATAAAAAAGAGGACAATGGGATTGGATGGGTACTGCAGATCTGCAGATACCTTAAGTTGAGAAATCGGGAACTGTCAGGAGAAAAAGGTTGCATAATTTACTAAATACTTATTGGATTAATCTAAAGAAAATCATTGTTGGATTAACTGATAATGAAAATAATTCACAGTTGCAGCCGTACTCCCTAGTTTACAATCTTAAGGTGGAGATCTCTTCATGTACAGTACAACTACAGTCCTGAGGCAGGTCCACTGTACCTGTTCGCAGCAGCACTTCTGGTGCGATATAGTTGGGCGTCCCCACTAGTGAATGTGCCAAACAGCGCTGGTGCTGCCGGGCCTTTCTCCTCTCCAGAGGCTTCAGGCGGTCTGTGCAGCGGCAGTTGGCTGGATCTTCCCATTCCTTACTGAAGTCCATGCTGTCCTGCCTCACATGGTCACCTGGAAAGAGACCACACAACAAGGTGCTCGTTACTCTGCTCTTCAGATGTGGTTTTCTAACAGGTATATGGTTCTTCCATTTGGTGTTTTCATGATTTCCACAGTATTCACTGAATGTGACATTTCACTGTGTCTCATGAAGGGTTCCAGGAATTTGGATTTTTGAAAACCAAGAGTTATTATTTGGACTGAAACTGCCAGAAGTCATCTCATTATTTCCATACAGCAGGTTCAGCAGCAGAGAAATTTGTTCCTGGCAGTTTAAAGGAGATCCAAATGACATGCTGTTTATTTTCTGCTCGCCGGTTTAAGACAAAAACAAAGTTGACTGGGTAAAATTGTTTGTAAATTACCTGATCAATCTTTCTGAAAGTGGACCTAGTGACCTGCATACCAGCTGCCTTTGTCACCTTAGTACACACCTTAAGACTGACACTTCAACACTTTTAATACCTGACTCATTACTGGCATTGTGCCCTCCACATTTAAAACAGAGGGATGGCATTTCTGCTGTAAGCAGAACCAGAGTGCTGAAAAGATCTGTCAACTGACAGAAAATTAATTGGCAAAGAATTTTATAAGTTAATTGCATTTTCTAATGCAAGATTTCCCCAAATTTGCTGGTTCCAGCCTCTCAAATGTGAAAAGTTGTTAGTTTTCTTAGTGTTTTATAGCAGTACATTTAATGTTTTTAGGTTTCGGGTCAAAAAGTCATCTGAAGAAGTCGATTTGAGCTCTGTTTTGCATTTTTCAATCATTTTCTGTCTATAGCAAATGAATGAAAACACCAACTGTCAAATGAATTGCTAATAAATAAAACTGTTAGTAGCAGCCATGTTATACTAAAAACATTTCGACCTAATAAAAATAATGTGGAAATTTACTTTAAGCTGAATTTTCCACATAATCCATCAAACCACAGGTAATTTGATTTGCTCCCTCTTCACAACAGCAATAATTTCTGAAAACAAACTTTTATTTGAGAATGCATGGTTTGTATTGTAGATTTGAGGATAATTCAATATTTTAGATGAACTGTTATTATTAAAAAAGAGACCTACCACTCTGGTAATACTTGGAGTCGTGTGTCCAGCGGAAGCCGGTGCAAAGGCCGAAGTCGGTCAGTTTTATGTGTCCGTCTCGGTCTATGAGGATGTTATCAGGCTTGATGTCCCGGTGGATGAAGCCCATCTTGTGGACGCTCTCCACGGCGCAGGTGAGCTCTGCGATGTAGAACTGAGCCAGCTCTTCTTTGAAGATGCCGAGCCTGATGAGAAGGCTCATCATGTCCCCTCCAGGTATGTACTCCATGACAAAGTACAGATTGTCCTTGTCTTGGAAGGAGTAGTACAGACGCACCACCCACTCGTTGTCCGCCTCAGCCAGGATGTCCCTCTCTGCCTTGACGTGGGCCACCTGGTTTCTCAGTAGCACATCCTTCTTACGGAGTGTTTTCATGGCGTACAGCGCTCCTGTGTCCTCTTTTCTGGCCAAGCACACCTCACCAAAGGCTCCGATGCCAAGGGTCTTGATTCGTTTGAACATAGATTTATCCATCTTGGCCCGCTTTAACCGGATGTAGTTGGACTCTTTCTGGCAGAGCATCATCCGCATCTGCTCCTGAGCTTCTGAAGACAAACCCACCTGAGCACAGGACAGAGTCAAAAGTGATTTAATGGGCCACGTGATCTCAAAATGGCTAAAAAAAGTTGCATGAAAACACACAAGTAGTCCTGGTTAGATAGAAACTGTATACACCGAAGGAAACCAGTACAAAATGCATTAAAATGATCTATAAATGCAAACATAACGCATTTTCCTCATGTGTTAATCGTTGCTGTAGTCCAAAACAAAAATGCTCGAGCAGTGACATGATCAGTGAGATGGAGGTCATCGAGTGGCATGCATCCTCCCGCCACAACATGCTGCATGTAGTACATTTAAAATACAGAAGACCAGACTCTCAACACAATCTTACTTGAATAACCGATGTGTGTGGACTATTCTGTCACACAGGACAGCAGAGATACTTTTACCTTTTTTAGATCAGCTGTTAGTGACAGCAAGGGGAGAAAGGAAGAGAAAGAACAGCTAAGAAAATATCGAACAGCATGAAAAAGACAATCACAGAGAGAGATAATACAGTGATCACAGGATAGTAAGAAAAAAAGTTTGAAAAGAGTGACAGGTTTACTTTTAAATAGCAAAAATTAGAATACAATTAGAAAATGATGTGACTATGTGGTTGATGTTCTCACCCTATTCATTTCACTTTCCAGCTGCTTCCTCCTCCGAATCCTCTGCTGATGGTTCTTTAGGATATTCTCCACATGTTGCTCCATAAAGAACTTGAATGCCTGCGGGGAGTACAGCGCAACTCTTCCACACTCCCCTCTCCGCTCTTCATCCCTCTTGTTGCGGCGGACAGGAACCGGCGATGTTGTGATTTGCTTCTTCTCCTTCTCTGTCGCTGTGCTGCTTTCAGGAGTTTCTGTTGTCTTGTCCCGGGAGCCGTCACCACCGCTACTCTCCTCTTCTGCGGGCTCCTCTCTGCCTGTGCTAAGCTTATTGGCCCCTGGATCATAGGCAGGGGGGGAGGGTGCAGCCTGCTGCTGGAGGAGATGCTTAGGATAGGGTGGAGGGGGGCCCTGGTAGCTGGGGACTTCTGCGACAACAGGGATCTGAGGTACAGGGGCTGGGGGTTCTTGGTAAGCAGGTGCAGCTGGAGGGGGTGGAGCCTGCTGCATCCATGGCGGGTGTGTGGGAGCGACAGCAGTGTGTAACTCAGGTTTCTGGACACGCATGCTTTTGACTGGCTGCAGGATGGGAGCCTGGGTGATAGCAGTGACTGTGGTGGCAGAGGGCTGGGAGCTGGCTGGGTGGGCCTGTCTGCCATTCAGCTGGTGGTTGTTAAAGGAGTTAGAACGAACTGGCATGTTGTGCTGCCATGATGGGGACAGATCCTGGTTGCTGTTGTTGCCAGAGGAAGACTGGGGCTGGTTGGGAGCCTGAGACCAGGACTGAGGAGGACCTATGTTGTACATGTCAAGGTTGTGACTGTTCCGGTTGGGAACCATCATGGACTGAGGGATGTTCCCACCGTTGACGTAAGAGGGAGATGACGCAGGTCCTCCTGCCTGCATCTGGTCAGTGGGACTGTGTCGGCTGCTCTGATTGACCGGGTACGGGGGAGGAGGCTGTCTGCTGCCTCCGCCCATGTAGTCTGGCTGTGGGGAGCCACTCTGTGACCAGCTGGAGGGGAAGGTGAACTTATTCCCCCCGGAGGCTTGCATTATGATGGGCTGGTGGCCCATAGGCACTGGGCTGATCCCGCGTTGATTCTGAGGTGCTGCAGCTTGGTAGCCATCGGGCCAGGCCCCCTGGGGTACAGGAGAGATGCGGGGCACAAGGTAGTCCATGTTGCCAGAGTAGCGCTTGGTTGACGGGTTGCTGTCCCAGGATGGTGCAGGAGGCATGGCACCGCGGTTTGGTGGAGGTGTGACACTGCGCACCTGAGGCGGCAGTGGAGGATTGACTCTCTGGCTGTTGGCAGGGTGACCCTGTGGGAAGGCGGGAGGTGGTCCGGGGCTGTCTGAGCGGTACATCATTCCATCCACCATGAGAGGACCATGTCGAGGAGCCAAAGACTCCTTTGAGCCTTTCCAGCTCGGCCTCCTCAGCACAGCCTGCTGGATATGAGGAGCTCCTGCAGACACACAAAAGCAAAATCACGATCAAAGTGAATTGAGAAAAATAAAGTATGACGTGTAGCAGTGTGTCCTTGTAGCAAAATAATTCAAACCCAAGTCCATCTAAAACTGAAACTAAAATAAACAAGTCTTAATAAGGTTTTTTGGCAGCTAACAGTTGTTGCACCGTGTAAAATATGTTAAATTCACACACAGACATGCACACATAAGTACGGTATGCTCTCACCTCAGAGCCACATTTCCAAGACTCAGTAATTAACTTGGTGTGTACAAAGTTATTAAATGCAATAGGAATGGAAGCTAAAATTATGAAGCCCGAAGTAAAACTTAGCTTGTTGTAAGATACACCTATGATCAGTATTTCCTTGCATTGTATTTTTTAAATAAAAAGGTCCAGACAGGTTGTCAAAAATCATTAAACAACTGTTGAAACCAAAGACAGTTTCGAACATATTGTCATGACTTTCCTTGAATGTGCCACAATGAGCTCATTATGAAATGAAAACCAAAAACCTAATTTCAAGTCAACTTGTTCCATTACATGATGCAGTGACTCATTCTCTTTTTGTCAGCATGTATTGTCATTTCTTTAAGCTAATGTCCCAAATCTTGGAAACATTATCGAGGCTGAATGAACACACCTTGATGGAAAATAAAAGAGGAAACCCAGCATTTAGTCCCAGTGGACAGTTACGTACCTTGGGCTTTCAGACCTGTAGCGTTGGGGCTGGCAGCAGCCATCTGTTCCCTCATCGACTCCTGGTAGCTCACCTTACCCATGTAATCTGCCCCCACACTGCGAATATTGCTCTGTTCACGAGGCAAAAAAGATACACATTAAATTTAGAGTTTGGTTTCTTGTGCAATTAAGCTGTAAAACACATTTATTATTGCATTTTTCAGTGTTCAAAAGTCAATTAAATAGACGAAAAGTCGCAACTAAAATTGTTTTCATTTGCTATTTATCTGCAAATTATTTTCTTGGTTACTAAATTAATCCTTTTGTCTGTAAAATGTCCTTAAACAGTGAAAAATCACAAGTGTGCATCATTCAGTTTCCTATTTTCGGTCCAAAACCCAAAGTTATTCAGTTTACAATGATATACAACAGAGAATAGCAGCAAATCCTCACACTGGAGAAGCTGCAAACAGGGAATTTTTTGGAGGTGTTGCTTAAAAAAACCAAACATAATACAATCATGACAATGGCAGCAGAATAATATGATGCCAATCAGCAAGTAAGCTTTCCCAACTTGTTTCGACTGAAAATAATTGCAATGCACTCTGTGCGACTTCAGACCTGGATCTCAAGGACTGGTTCAAAACAAGCAGCCACTGCCAACTGAGAAACTGCTTTTGTAATGACACCTGTACAAGCTCATCGTCATTCCACTTTGCATACTTTTCATTTTTCAAATAATACTCCAGTAAACAAAGTACACAGAGTGATTATTCTCTATTACAGAGTTATATTTAGAATGAAAACCAACAACTGGTTTCGATGACAAAAACACTCATCTCACCTCCTCAAACCCAACAAACGGGGGATCCATCGACATGTGTTTGTTCACCTCGGGGCCTGAAGTGCTGGGCTCATTGGCGAAAGGCATCAGGGATTTGCGGATCTCCTGTAAAGCCTTATGGTAGGGGTTTTTGGGGTTGCTGCAGCGCCCCTGTTGCCTTGGGTCCTCAGGAAGCATTTTTCCAGCTCCACCAATTTCCACTTTAGGTGGGTCAGAGGGTTTGGACAAGTTACGCAGGCTGTTCCTTATTTCCTGCAGCATTTGTTGGCTGTTGCCGCTGTAGTTACTGGTGGGAAATGTTTTGGGTCTCATCTGTCTGTATCCTTCGGGTTTCTCCCCTCTCTTCATGTAAGAGCATGTATGATGACAATGAGGGGGATGAAGAAGATGTCACTCAGTCCAGGGTTGCAGAAAAGGATGGCAGGGGTCTGACCTCACATCTGCATTCTGCTGACAGAAATAAAAAAAAAAGGCAATGTGAGATGAGCATACATCCAGAGTACATATGTTATTAGTGAACTGGTTGGACAGATGAGATGTAGAAAGGGCTAATAACAGATGCGAAGAGATAGACATAAGAAATATGATTATTAGAAATCAGACTATTTCGGAGTTAATATGATACTTTAGCTGCAGAAAAGTTGTATTTTAATGCTTTGCCATTTCACATTAAGCTGCACTTGTTGCTCAAAGTAAAGTATTCCCTAACAAAACAAGAATCCGTCCCCTTGCTAGCGTCGTTAGCAACACGGGGCTAGCAGAGCGCTAGCTACATTAACGCTGATTGTGCTGCGTTAAGTGCGCTTAAATTAAATTGTTTATCACATTCGTCTCAATTTCTCCGACATATGGCGACTCATGAACTGCAAGCTGAAGTTATCGCGACTTTACTTTGCAATAAGTCGAAAGCGCAGCAGTTGCTCCGCGGCCTGTGTTAAAGGCATCCATTTGCTGCTAGGCTAATTCAACAACAGGTTGCGAATTAGCTGCTAGCTCGGGACACAACTGGCAACAGTTGGTTAGCTATTAGCCGTGTCTGACAACTTACCAGAGTCTGTATCTGCCGCCTTCCTCGACAGTTTTCCTATTTTGACAACAAACGATATTTCCTTGACCTTACTAGGCGTCAAGGACGCGAGTTTAACTTAAAATGTCCTTGTTGTGCCGAGCTGGCTTGTTCCTTGTCGTGTTGAATTCCTGGGATGTCTGAATGACAAGTACAACAGCAACAAGCTGGACACGGAGGAGCGACACACATCCGGTTCTTTTCAAAATAAAACTCTAATAAAAGTGGCTCCCAACCAAAAAATACATAACAGTTTTGCTCATATCAAATCAAAAACAAACATTAAATAAAATATACCCTAATAAATGCACAAAATAGTGTAGTACATATCTACGAACAATGCCACTGTATAACACATGGTAGGTAGTTAGCTGCAATGCTAATAAGTCAGTTAAAAACACTTGCAGGTAGAAGGAACAGATGGGCTGAATTTAAGATTTTCCTCAGAAAGTGTACTTTTGTTAAATTTCAATAAAAAAATGGGACAATCATGGCAACACCGAGGGCCAATACTGCAAACAGAAAAGATCTCTCACTATTGTGGGTATTATTAAGGGATGTCTGGGAAACCTTTCTTTGTACCTTTCCCCATCATCTATTCACCTGTCGCTCCTGAACACGTAACAAGTCAATATTTCATTTTAATTGGATTTTTAATTGTCATTTGAATTAAATATGATTCAACAGTATTCAACAGGTTAATGAGAAACAGGTCTATAGTGACTGCGGCTACAGTTTTCATGATGTACCTTGGATTTCTATCTTCTCTTTTTACAAAACCGTCATTAGACGCATGAGACATTTGTGTAAAGGCTTTTTATTCATTTATTTATTTCAAAACTGTTTTAAATGTCATCCATACAAAAGAACAGCTGAGTTGAAATACTGATGTAAAAAAACCTTTAATCCAAGATGACCAATTGCTCAAGCTGCAATAGAAATGCGCAAAAAAAGTGTACATATATGGCAGACAAATACACAAGAAAAGCCCAAACCTTTTGAACGCAGTATTTTGGGCACGCTGTATGTTCGAAAGAGACAATAAAACATGTCCCGACTGGAAATAGACAGATCTTGTCCTGTACACTGACAACTCTTTTAAACCGGGACCTGTCTGTTGACAAAAATAGCCTCTCCATCAGTCCCACAGACAAGACATTGTCCGAGCACATCCAAACTGTTGACGGACAGCGTCTGGCTGGGCAGCATGTGAGTCGTCTCCAGACGGCCTTTACTGGAGTCCCCACTGAGCCAGGCGTTGATGAGGGACTGGTTCCCTCCAGCGGGGGCCATCGCACTGCGAGATATCATGCTGTTGTTCCTGCCACCTGGAAAACAAATATTAAACGTTCTCTTATTATCTTAGAAAACTATTATGATAACTTGACTGTTATTGTGTTTGTGTATAGTTTCCTTGGCATATTGATATACCAGCTTTTTAGATCTTGGCAGTCTGTATCACACCAGCTCACTCAGTGTTTTTATAATCACTATAACAACCAAACGATAACAGACGGGGTTGTGTGACTAATGCATGAAATTCATAAATACTCTATGATTAATACAGAAGCTGCTGTTCTTATCATATGATTGTGCTGCCAAGCATAAATCAACTGTTGATGCAGCAATTTGCTGATAAAATCTGGTGACTGTTGTAGGTTTTGGTAGGTCAGAAGTCACTGCTGGCAGCCGGACATAGAAAAACTCAAGCGCAACTTAATTTTATAATTATGTAAATTTTTGAAACAGACAAAAGCAAACATTTAAAAATCTTCTTTAAAAATGGCCGTTGTACTAATAAAATGGCCGACACTCATGTTACACTATGTGCTACTCAATTTATTATCTTTTTTAAAGACAGCCTCAGTTGCCATCCATGTGTGTGTAGTATTTTCTTTCATTTTGATTACACATTAATGTTATTTTTGTCAAAACTTTGATTTCGAAAGAAAGGCAAGTACAAGGTGCCCAAATGCAGGCTGTTTTTACACCTTTCCCCATTAGCCTTCACTTCAAACTCCTGTGAGGGAATAAGCCTACTTATTTGACACAATAACAGCTGCATCTTTTAAAACTCTACAATACCTACATTACATAGCTGGTGAACATTGTAGGCGCATGATTGTAAAATCTGGCCTGATGTCTTGTCATGGTAGAAATGGCTTTTACATTACATCCTGTTTTGTAGTAAAGTGCTGTTTCTTAGCAGCGCCTTGCAGTCTTTTCTTTGGAAAACAGAATGTATTATCTCCCTGCTGGCTAAATTGAAATACAGACAGAATCATTTGACTTGCCTTGTAAGAAGGAGGGCATGTCTGAAGGTGAGGAAGTCTCCCAGTGCAGCAGTGAACCATCCTCTGAGCATGTGAACAGATGATCTGGGTTGGATGGGTGGAAGTGGACTTCCCACACTGTGCAGCAAACCAGAGAAACATTTATACATTAGTTACAAAACAAAGCAAAGGTCACTGCAAAGAGAAAAGATCTGCCAACATAAAGTCTTACTTTCAGCAGAGTGTGCCTCCATGAGTGAGAAGGGTGCGTTGCCTTGTCTCACGTCCCAGACACAGAGCATGCCATCCTGCCCTCCTGTGGCCACAATGTGCTGTTGGTTCGGATGTCTGTCCACACAGTGCAGAGGGACTCTATCACCTGACCTGAAATGAAAACAACGAATTAGAATTTCTCATAATAAAATTCACCCAAGAACAAAATGCAGCAAGGAAAGAGCAGAGCAGAGAAATGTAACTGTTGATCTTACAGAGAGAGAATCTGGGATGGCGAGTTGCTCTGTTGTCTGAAATCAAACAGCTTGAGTTGGCCGATAGAGTTCACCGTCAAAATCTCTGACGTCCTCAGGTAAGTCACAGCATGGATCGTGCTGCTGTCCGCATTCTCTGTCAGGGGTTGAAAAAACATGTTCGTCACATGATACTAAGATGCTATCCTGTGCTGACAAATGTACTCCTGTGTGTATTTTAATGTGACATGACGGTGTAGTTACAGTCGCTAAACCTTAATCTCACCTATAACTCGAACCACTCCCTCCTGGTCGGCTCTGAAGACGATGATCCTGCCGTCTTCACCGACGGTGACGATCTCAGGACTGCTGCACACAACACCAGTACAGGGAGCGTTGTCACAAGGGTAACAATGCGCTCTTGCCCAGCTCTGAGAAACTGATATCGTCTGCATTCAAGGAAGAGAATATGTAGGAAATCACAATATTTATCAAACCACAAGTATGTTATATATCCAGTTAAACTGTTTGTGCAACATTCACCTCCTTGAACTGCACTCCTGGTCTGTTAATATGACTTAAATCACATTATACTGTTATAAAGCCATGATACAAATTTTAATTATCTGTGAGTCAAGCTGGGTTAGTCTAGTGTTGAGTTATTCCTAGTTAAGATCAGTGTTAAGAGCCAAGCCAAATGTGACTTTTAAGAAAAACCATCCCTAAATATTATTAGTAATACTGTTTTGGCCTATCATGGATATTACGCTGTCAACTTATTGTGCATATGTTATGGACTTAAGATGTATGTACATGTCCTTGATCATTTCTGCTGACCTTTATATTCCCCACTGTGTTTACATGTGTGTTTGATTACACAAGAATGTAAGAGAACCTTTCAGCCAACATAATGCCAGAATAACTAGCAGGGTTTTCCCTACAATTATCAGACCCATATTCTGATGTCTGAACATTCATAAGAATTCAAATTCATTGCTCTTTGAAAGAGTGTTATTGCATTACTGTGCTATCATATTATCAATATATCATTGGCATGAAATGGTCTTAAAACGACTGGGACAACATATCCTGACAGGCCAAACAGTGTTTAGATTTCCAACATGATTTCATTTGTGAGAGGCTGCAACCTTTCCCCATGTTAAAGGCTCATTACAGATGACCTCTTTGTGTATGTGAAGATGGTGTATGTGGAGGACTGGGCTTGTGTGTACCTGACTGTTTTGGTGGTGGCGGAAGATGGTGACGGCTCCAGTTGACGACGCTGTGACAATTCTGTCTTGGTCCAAAAACTGATTAAACAAACAAAAAAAAAACAACATTTAAAAAAGGACAAAGGTGAAATTAGCCCTGGAACTATATTTTAGGAACACAGACTTGTATTATAAAGAAAGTTGAAGTTTTTCCTGCCAGATGGGGGAATTTGGCATCATGTCCTGCCTTGAATCGACAAAGATGCCACATTAATAGTAGAGTGTAATGCATAGTCCGTGTTTATGATGTCTATCACTCTTTATTAAAGATCCTGTTGTCCTTAAACACCAGTTTAAAGTATTGTGCATTTAAGTTGTACTCAGCAACAAATCATTGATAGTGACAAATGCCCTTTATCATTTTTTTTTTTAACCATACAATAAATTCTCTCTTCAAAACAAAGTCTAACTTTATTGAATTAGGGATGCACCAACTCAATCAGCCAATACTAGATTAGGATGATTGGGTTTCAGACAGATGTGGCCAAATCTTATTAAATACAAATTCTTTTTAAATGTCATGTAATTCAGTGTCTCCATTAGTTACATTCATTCCATTTTTTTGTGCCACCACAATCCCTGGCCTCATGTCCCCTCAACTACAAAAAAATCTGTATGAGTTTCATGCAGTTAGGAGTACACATTTAAGATATTGGGGAAGAAGAGAAGAGGAAAAACAATTGTACAGCAGAGGAAACTTAAATATTCTTTATTTTCGTACCAATTACAGGCTGGTACATTTATTTGGATTGTTTTACCTGAAGGTCTAGAACATCTCCATCATGTTTGTGTTCACACAGCAGCTGTGGGTCTCCTTCAAATCCATCATCCATGCCAGTAGTTCCATTATTCCCAATGGACCAAAATGAAATCTTGTTGTCCTGTAATAGAGAAATATTGGGGTTGTTTAGTGTTATGTGTGCAAGCCCGCCAATTAGCAAAATCACATAAAATTATGATTTTTCTAAGAAGTTTGGCAGTCACATGCATCATAAATATTGTATATCATGCCGAAATGGCACCTTAGGATTAATAACATGTCTTCAATCGTGTTTTGACAGTTACGACATGTGTGAGTCACCCAATCACAATAATCGCATACAATTAGGTGATTTTTCAATGAAGTTTGGCAATCACATTTACCATAAATATATCATACCGAAATGACATCTCACGATTCATATCATGTCTCCAGGTGTGTTTTTACAGATACAACGTATGCAAACCCACCATTTACCAACATCGCAGAAAATTAAGAGATCTTTCTATGGAGTTTGGCAGTCACATTTAGCATAATTATATCATACCGAAATGACACCTCAGGATTCATATCATGTCTCAAATCGTGTTTTGACTGTTACAACACGTGTGAGTTAGCCAATTAGCAAAATCACGTACAATTCAGAGATTTCTCTATGAAGTCTGGCAGTCCCAACTATCATAAATATTAACACTGAATGACAACTTGCCAACCTCGTTATCCCACGAGCCAGTCGCAAAGATGTCTGGTTGCTGCAAAGACGAATGTGAAACCGGTCTCCATCTGGTTTTACTGATTTTCTGGGACACGTACTTAGCATTTACACCCTCCATTGAAACAAAAACACTCTCACTCAGTCTGATAAATGATAAAAACGATTGTTGGTGTTAGCTTAGCATTCATGGGAAACATCAGAATGTACGCGCCTGCTACTTTGTACGTAGCTACGGTGGCCCTTGTAAGGTCAAACTACCAAATCAGCCGACTTTCCCCTCACATTTACTACTACATGTGTCGCACTCCACTTAGCGGCCACCGTCTATGTTACTGCGGCAAATCTGATTGTGCACTGACTGAGCAATGTGGCTTTTCCCAGTGCAATTAACATTAGTTAAGGCTCATATCCTAACAGATTAATTATTTTGTGAAATGACACTGTTCTGCATGAGGGTCTGCGTTAGATAAACCGCCCTGCAGTAAAACCATCCTGGATGTCTGGTGACGTATCCGCCGCTCCGCCGTCTGCTCTGGAGGTTGTCAGCTTCATCGGCAAAACCGTTGGCGCAGGCGCGGCACTGACAGCTGCTGTCTACTTACTCCGCAAAGTCTGTTTAATAATGGCCTGGAAATCTGGAGGAGCCAGCCACGCAGAGCTTGTGAACAACCTCCGCAGTAAGTCGAAATGTTTTGTGCGGTGGCAGCACCGACGTCTTCACGGGCAGGTCGGCCGAAAACGGTTTAGTTTGGCGGCTGGGGTTATCACACGAGCGGTAGCTAGCTGGTTGCTAAGCTATGTGGTATGTTGTTGTTGACCTAGCGTTACCTCTCTCCACCCCCCTCTCAAACCACGTTTGCGCCGTGGATCAGGCGAATGCCTCCGTCGTTGCAAAGATTAATTTAACAATAAATATACACATTTCTTGCGCATAGTTGCAGATTTTTTGTGCAGCTTTAGTTTTGTGTTAGGTTAACTTAGCCCGCTAGCTCTATGTGCGTCATTTGGGACGTTGTAGCTAGCTGGTAGCACTAGCCGCGCTGCTAGGTGCCCTGCCCACATTCATTGATGGCTATCATCCCTGTACCATTCACTCTACTTTAACATGAATGACACTGACAGCTGGACATGTGAGGCTAGTTTCAACAGTGACTTTGTTAGCGGGTGATTGAATGTGACAGCATGCTGGGGCACAGTGGCAGCTAGTTGTTAGGTCAAACGATAGTGGCTGCAGAAAATATCAGTGACTCAGTGCAACGTTACCACCCTGCTAGGTGCCTGCTATCCGGTGCTAAGTCCAGTATCGGAGCCATTGATGCCACATGGTGTATTCTGCTATCAGATGGGAGTGCATTGTGCTAAACTCAGTGATTGACACCCATTTTATTACCATGCAAGCTCTGATCTGACAAAATCATATTCAATGAGATCATGTCAGCAGACTCCAGTATCCAAGACTGCTTTCAATATGAAGTATCTACCAGGGCTATTTATATTCTGTGCAGTTCAGCACAGCATTGCAAAAGATAGATCAGCTGCAAGCGTTTTGCCAAAAGCTGCACGGTTTTGGATGGTGGCCACTCCATTTGCTTTGAAATAGTTCTAACTTCATCTTTCTTTGCAGCAGGCATGATTTATATATCTCAGTTTAATATTGATACAAATGTTGCAGTTGTGCATTGTGAAATTAATAAGGTAGTTAAAAGCAGCTCCTCTGTAATGCAGGATAAGAAAATGCTGGAAATCCACATTAATCTTTCTCAAAAAGGCTTTTAAGTCAAATTCAGAAGCAGCCCTTTATGATTTGTGCCAATTATGCAAATGCATTTTCTCTTTCATTTGTCTAAGAAATCTTTTCAAGTCAAAAAATTTAATTGGCTACTATAAAGATGTTTTCTTACATCTTATTCTGAAGTGGTCATGACTTTGCTTTTCTGCTCCTCCTCATTGAACTCTTTACTGGACACTGACCTATTTAGACACAGAAATGTCTTAAATTTAACCTTCAGTTTGCATAATCTGGATTCAAGCAGGTCACACTCGGGATGCATGCTAATTCACAACTTTTTCTAATTGTTTGTGTCCCCCTGACTAATGCTCAGGACTAGTCAGTGCAAGCAGTACCAGTTCAGCCAAATCCATTCATTCAAACCTCGACTGCCTCATGAATTCATAAAGTTCAGCACGTACTTATGTGTTGGAGGAATGTTTACTAAATGGGTTTATAGTTTAAAAAACGGCATAAAGTTGGTTTGCTTATCCTGAGCTCGCAAAGAAAATTTCAATTCTGCCAGCTTGAAATCTCCCCAGACAGGTTATTTTAATTTCAGAAATCTCTAGTCGGTGTCCATCTGGCAGCCTGTGTGGTTTATTTGTAATGTATCCTGAAGCGGCACGCAGCTCTGAGGGTGAGTGGAGTCGGTAATGAGAGCAGCGCCTGCTGTCCTTGGCTTCTCCCACCTTTGGCCCCAGCTGCTACAGGAACCTGTTACGAGGGATTATTCTGAAGACACTGACACTTCAGTTTTTATTTGGTGTCTTCCAGCACACGTCTATAAACTGTCTGACCTTGTGTTATTCAGTTCGTGTCAATGACACATGTGTGGGACTTCCTGTCTGTATGCTGCCAACTTCACTTTGTCCTCTATTTCCTATGATATTATCAGTTTTTCATACTGAATACATGGCAATTTACAACTTCATTTTCATCCCTCTTAGATTTTCATACTTTTGATTCCTCTATGTCTCAATATTTTCCACTGCTAAATCCCTGCTAGGGTTGCAAGATTCCAGGAGTATTGAGGGTGGAAACTTTCCATGGCAATTAAGAGGAATAAAATGAAATTGTAGGGTTTATTTGCCCAGACTGTATTCACAATGTCTCATGCAGATAGCAACAAAACGTTTTACCATATCATAAGCAGACATAATTGAAAAAAACTTCTAATAGAAATAAAGAATCAACAGTTTAGTTGAGTTGAACTTCAATCAAATGAGTTGAGTCATTTGACAATAATGAATTGAAATACATTAATTAAAACTCTTTATAGCTAGCAAAAACTTGCAGAAGGTGTTAATAAGTTATAAACTGTCTTTAGATTTAGGCTACTGTCTGCTGGTTAACTGAAAATATTCAAGATATATTCACTTCAGTTATCAAGTTATGATGAAAATAGGGATGCAGATTTTAAGCGATATCTTTAATCAATAGTCAGCTGCCTCAACAATCAATTTTCAGTTAATCATTGAAAGTAGATTAGGTTTCATTAGGAGTTAAAAGAAAAGATGAATGATAAATGAAATAGGACAAAATAATTACTTCATTTTAACGAGGGCTAAAATTTAGTAAGATCAGTTTGTATATAATTCCCTCTTGTATTTTTTAAATTACAGTTTACTTGTATTTAAATAAATTTTCTCATACCAGTATTTTGTTTTTTTATTTTGATATATTTGATAAGCAAGTATTTGTCATTTGTAAAGTTTTTATATTTAAATTGTCTAAAATTCTTTGAAATTCCCCATCCTATTTTCATTTTAATATTATCTGGAGATTTCCCTGAAATGTACACATCCTTTGAAACCCTGCTTTATACATACTTAATATAGAACCATACTGTTTTTCTCTAATTTATATGTACCATTACCATAGTATTGGATGGCATGGATAAAATCCTCTGTAAGCATATATCTAATTTATGCTGTGACTTGCACATAGGAAAGGTTCTGGAAAATCAATCGGAAAAGGGGTGTAATGGATAAAATATGCAGACAGGAGTGTTTATTTCTGTTAAATCCAGTGAATTAGTTAGCTGACGACTTCAATTTTGCCGCAGAGCAGTCCTGCTCATTGATTTGGAAAATTGCCTACAATGGTCTAATACACCAAGAGCTATAAAGGGACAGAAAGCGACTGATGGTTGATCGTCATATCACACACCCCAAATGTACCAGTAATTTTATATTTGGTTGTGTAATGACTAAATAATCCCTGAATTCACTCTGTCTTTGTGTGTGTGTGTGTGTGTGTGTGTGTGTGTGTGTATGTTTTTTACGCATTTCTTTTTGCATCTGATGCATGGTTATGTAATATATTCCTGCCTGGTGTTTGTTCATGTTTCCATAACGCATGGTGACACAAACTCTTTTCCGTCCCCAGAAAATGGCATTATTAAGTCTGACAAGGTCTATGAAGTCATGCTGGCCACAGACCGAGCCCATTTCTCTAGGTGTAACCCATACATGGACTCGCCACAGTCAATAGGTACGTCTGCTCACGCGATCGTTCGTGCATCGCAACACACTCAGAATACAGCCTGATGTCAGAGGGATGAACTAACCAAGTCTCTTCCTCTCTTTTAACCTAAAGGCTTTCAAGCGACCATCAGTGCTCCACACATGGTATGACTTTAAAAGACTCACACATTTCTGCATCCTCTGAATCCCTGCAGTTGTTTTAATAAAGCTTGCTCCCATTCAGTCATTCAGTCGGTAGATAACAGAGACGCAGTCAGAGAAATTGTCTTTACCCTTTTCATTCTAAATCTAATCAAATATTTTAGTGGCTCTAAAATGCCAGTTAACAAATCCAATCTCATCAAATCTAATTTGCTATATTTGTGTGATAATTGTTGGTATGTTAGCTTTGTCAAGCAATTAGTCTGTTAATTGATTAGTCAATCAAAAGAACATTAATTAACGACATAAATATAACTATTTTGCTAATCAATTACTCATTTCTGTTACTTTTCAAGCAATATATGCTGGTTCCAGCTTCTCAAATGTAAAAATGTGCTTCTTTTCATTGTTATTTATGATGGTAAATGAAAAGTCTTTTGGTTTTAGACTGTTGGTTGGACAAAAGAAGCAATTTGAAGATGACACTTTGTACTCTTGCAAGTTGTTGACATTTCATAGGCTAAACAATTAATCTTGAAGACAATTGGTACATTAATCAATAATACAAATATCCGTTAGTTGCAGCTCCACTGTAAGAAGGTTGACATTTATTCTTTTCTCATGGGAAAAGAAGGCACATGGGTCCTTTTTAAATAGATTGTGAACAAAAGATTGTTTTGTAAACAGATATTTGACGTTACATATATGACAGTTGCTGGAATAATTGTAAACCACTAATAACTTGTCAAATTAATTGATAATGAAATATAACAAGGGCTGAAGCTAATGATTATTTTGGGTCAAATAATCTGTTGGTTATTGTTGTTTACCATGTTGCTCAGTGTTTCTAAAAGCTCAGCATGATATCCTCAATGTCTTGTTTTGTCCACAACCCAAAGACAATTAGTTTACTATCACAGAGGAGTAAAGAAACTAGAACATATTCACATTTAAGATGCTGGAATCAGATAATTTTTAGCAGTTTTTCTTTAACATGTAATCAATCCAATAAATTGATAGTCAGAATAGTTGGTGATTCATTTAGTAGTTGACAACTAATCGATTAATCGTTGCAGCTCTGAAGATAATCATTAGTTTCAGCCTAAGTCAAAGGTGTCAACACATGGAAAACAAATAAAACTGATTACTTTGTAATGCAAACAGACACTGAAGGAGATAAGTCATGATGCTGGCCAGCTAACTGGGTGATGTTTACCTCGTCACAGTCAGTGTCTGATGCAATATGAATGCTGACTGATGGGTTGTAATGCAGTTTCCTTGTTGACGTCCCCTCCACCCAGCATGCCTATGCCCTGGAGCTCCTACACGACCAGCTGTACGAGGGAGCCAAAGCTCTGGACGTCGGCTCCGGCAGTGGAATCCTGTCCGCTTGCTTCGCACGAATGGTGAGCCACACATGACGGGTAAACACATACGATTTCTCCTTGGTGGCATATTCTGATTGATTGATTAGCTTGTCAACCAATCAACATAACATAGAGAGAGAGAAAACATGTTGGATGTTGCGGTGATGTGTTTCTGTGAACTGAGCACCGTTCCTCCCTCTGTGCTTCACAGGTAGGTCCTAAAGGGAAAGTTATAGGAATTGATCACATCAAAGAGCTGGTAGACGATTCTATAAACAATGTGAAGAAAGACGACCCCAGTTTGATAACATCGGGCAGAGTCAAGCTAATAGGTGAGATGTCATTGATGAAAGGTAACGGGCATTTTGTATTTGTCTTTGTTCTACTAACTAACTTTTGTATGCAGTCATGCCGGCGATGGCGGAGGCATCACGTTTTCAGGTTGTCCGTCCGATTTTTGTTCAGGCGATATCTCAAGAAGGACTCGAGGGAATTTGGCACAAATGTCCACTTGACTCAAGGATGACCTGATTAGATTCTGGTGGTCAAAGATCAAAGTCGCTGTGACCTCATAAAGCACATTTTTTGCTTCTATTCAGCAATTCATATGATGATTTTAATTTTACACAAATGTCTAATAGGATAAAAGTTATGACTTTTTATATCCAAAAGGTCAAAGGTAATCTTTACTCTGACGTCATAATATTCTCACGAGCAGCAGCTTGACAAATGTGTGGAGGCAAACAACCTCAAGGCAATAATTTAAGAAAGTTTGGAAATTATTTGAACAGCATAAATTTCCGCTGACTCGCGCTGACTTTTACAGGGTTTCCACAAGTCCTTGAAATCCTTGAAGGTTTTGAAATTAAGGGAAATAATTAAGGTCATGAGAGTTTTTTAAAATAGACATGAATAAACATAATAAACATTTATTTTGTTGTCTGTGAGCTTCTGTAAAGCCTATATTATAAAAAACAGTATTAATCTTGATCTGTGTTTAGAACTATGCCATTTTGGATCCTTGAATTTAAGGGAGTCTGGCCTGGAATAACCGAGAGAAGTGAATTTGATGCTTAAGGTGTGGGAACCCTGTTTTCACAGCAAAGGACAGTATAATCTTTGCTGTCTTCTCTTCAGCGACGAACTAAACAAACAGCAGCTCAGGAGCAAGGATAGTGCAATGCTAAATAATTGAGCAGCATGTTCCTACTTTCACCTGCTCTGCAGTGCTGATACAACAATAAAAAGTAGGTGGTTAACAGACACGCTTTCTGGTTTTTGTTTGATTTTTTTTAAAACGTTGCAGCCACAATGTTTTGACAGATTGTTAGTGTGGGTTGGCAAACATACTGTAGCTGTTCATTTTTGGTTCAGTAATCTTCTCTCTTGTTTCTCGATTTATCGACCAGCAGTAAATAAATTCCAATCTTTGAACAATTTCAGTCATTAATTGCATTTGCATGATAGTGCTAAACAACATACTGTATTTGCATTTTCTTTGACATTATTTTGGTCTGTAATTAAAGAAAAAAAAGGCATAAACTCCCAACAAAAGTGTATAGAAGAAAAACAACACAACATGAAAGAGTTTCTGTAGAAATGTGTGGGCTGACACTACTGCTTATTGCGCCAGCACTTTTTACGAAACGCAACCTATTGGGTGTCAAAAACTAACATCAGAAGAGCTGCTTTGGTCGTTAGCTCATATCAGAGTAAGCTATTTTAGGACATGTAGATTTAGAAAGTGTAAACTAGATGCCATCCTTTAAATATTGTCATAATACTGGTGCAGTATCTATGAACTGAGTGAAAATATTGTGGCAATATCACTCAGCTTTACATATGTTTGTGATATTTCTTAAACTAAATAATAAATCAGCTAATTGAAAACAGAAGTCAGATAAAGACACACAGCAATGTTTGAATAGGCCAATGCAATCAATGAGCAGACAGAAATAACAATAAATATAATACGGAGAATCAGAATGAGTGTGTGTGTGTGTGTCGTCTGTTTCAGTGGGGGACGGGCGGATGGGCCATTCTGAGGAAGCGCCTTATGATGCTATCCATGTTGGCGCAGCAGCACCTACTGTTCCTCAAGCTGTGAGTCTCTCTGAATACTTTTAGGAGCTGATGATCAAGGTCACATTCTCCCAATTCACTTAAGAAGAAGTAGTGAAAAAGAGCACTTAAAGAGAAAGCAAATTTAATGCAATTTTGTGTTTCAAACAGGATTTAAATAGCAGTGCTGGAATGCCTTTTTAAAGCCCCGTTTCTCTCCCAGCTTCTGGATCAGTTGAAGCCGGGCGGCCGGCTGATTCTGCCCGTCGGCCCGGCCGGTGGAAACCAGATGCTGGAGCAGTACGACAAGATGGAGGACGGCAGCACCAAAATGAAGCCCTTGATGGGGGTGATTTATGTGCCTTTAACAGACAGAGAAAAGCAGTGGTCCAGGTGGAAGTGACTTCCTTCTCCCCTTCCTCCCCCTCTCTCCTTCTCACAGTGGCAAAGGTGAAATGGTGTGGCTTGGAGCAGGCAATGGATCACAAGGGGCTGCGTTTTGCTGCTTGTTGACATTTTTTGCTTCTTCCATACCATACCAACTAAGCTGCACGTTTCCTTCATCTTTTTTTTTTTAACTCGTAGACCCAAATTGGGTCAATAAAACCTGCCTGACTAATGAAATTTGAAATCATAGTCGTAGTTTTGGAACCCAAACAAAAGAAATAGCAGCAGTGTGAAGGCATATTCTTGGTTTTCAAGAGCATGGCTACTTTGTCAATTTGAAGACACTAAAACCCAACTCTCCATTTGTTCTGTTTGGTCTTCTACTCTGTGAGATGTAGACAAAAACCAATAACTGTTTGTATTTTACTGTGAGAACCTTTGTTAAAGTTTTGCATGCGATTCTAAGTCTTGACTTTCTGTTTGCATGACTGTAGAATGGTTTTGTTTCCTGCATGCTGCTCTTCTTTTCTGCCCTTCCTGACATTTGACTTCTGTTTCTCACAGGGATGAACTTTGAAGAGGAAGACGGTCCATAACTCACCTTTAAGTTTAAACCTGGAGAAAACTTGGATGGGGTCGAACAGCCCATGGCATTTTAACAAAACATGCTCTTTTTGTTTAAATCTAACGATGGACAAGAGTATCACATTGATGACAGCCCAGACGGGCTGGGAAGAGAGACTGAAGCTCAGCGCAGAAATGTCGGAGAAGGCTTTTTGTTTTTCTTTTCAGGCCTGCATCTTTTTGGTTGTGTTTTCAATTTCAAACCGCTGGATTTCAGTTTTTTTGTGGTTTATCGTTTGAATTACAATCAGCCATTTTTACAGTCTTACATTTCAGCAGCATCAAAGCTGAATGTAGGAACGCCGGACAGTGACGGGGAAAGCTTGAAACTTTTAGATAATTCACGTAGCTACAGCGTGTGTGTGTGAGTGTGGATCATCTAACTATAGACCTCTCTGCTAACATATGAGCTTTTTTCCCTCGCCAGCAGTATTAGGAACACACACACACAGGCAACACAATGGCTGATGTAACCCACACATCCTGTTTGATGTGCAGCACTCTTGAGTCATTCTACACATAGAGTAAGCAATGCATTCTGAATATACTCCAAAGAGAGCGGAGCACTAATAACATTGACACACGTGCACATAACAGGGCTGTGCTTTTCACCTGGTGATGTGTTGCTTTCTGCTGCCGGTTTACCATTAACAATTTGTGCAGGCTTTTCTGGTGACTGACACTAAATGAAATAGTCACTGCTTTGCCAAAATAAACTCCAACAATATAAAGCAAATGAATGTCTGTTTTCTTGAAATCAATAAGCACATTTTATTTTGGGTGATCGAATGATGGATGATATTTGGCTTTCACAGTTTCTTGAATGGCTTATGAAAATAAAGAGATGCTTATGTTTTTGTCTGCCTTTTGTTATTGAATGTTTTGTGTTCAGGCTCGTGTCTGATATGTATTTCATGAGAAATTATTGCAAACAGCTGAGGTAAATATTTTAGAAAGTATGACCCCACCCTACTGTGAATGTTTGCAAAATTTTCAATTTTATATGATTTAAACATTACTATTTCCTTTTATGATGGTCTAAATGCAACATTTTCACACTGCCAAGAATATAACCCACAAAAATGTTATTTAATTTCTGTCTCTAAAAATAGTCAAATTTAAGTGGCCCCAAAAAATGTGACAGTCAGCTTTGAATGAAGACGCCATGTATAATTTGTGTAATTATAATTGTAAAGCTCGTGTAATCGTCTCAGTTCCTATAAACTAAGGGTGAATGACCTCAGTGTCCGCAGTCATGGATCGATTACTAAAGGACGTACTGGGCCAGACTATTTGAAATGACTAACATTTCTCTGCAAGAGTAAACCATATGACTACAAAGAGACCAAACAACAGACTCAAAACAACTATGAAAACTAAGGAAACAAAGAGACAAATTGTCTATAGAGACACGAAAATACCACAAACAGACAACTACTAAACTACTACTACTACTACTACTACAACTACTAAAAGACCTGTCAGAGGGACCGAACTAGTAAAACAAAATAATTACAAAGTGACACAAAATGACTTAGACTCAACTAAACTACAGAAACTAATGAAACAAAGACACAAAACAACTAGAGACACAAAAGTAATGGAAAGAGAAATAAATCTACCACAATGAGAGCGAAGACACACAAGTACCACAGACATAAAACTACAACAGACAAAAATACCACAAAGAGACAAAACAACTACAGTGACAGAAAAATATAACAAATGTTGCAAAGGGATAAAGCTACTCGCATAGACACAAAACAAGGAAAGAGCACAAAACTATCACAAACAGATACAAAACAACTAGAGAAGAACGTTCACAGAGACACAAAAGTACCAGAACCAGACATATAACTACTAAGACACAAAACAACTACATAGACACACAATATTGCAGAGACAAAACAACAAAAGGACACAAAACTATCAGAAAGAGATACAAAATGACCTCCCTTTCAAACTGTGTGCTCCTATGAAAAAGGGGTGAGGGGCCTGTTTTATAATCCAACCATGTCCTCAGTGGTTATGTAGCGATGTGCTGTGGAAATGTTTTGCACCTTTGTAAATTACTGACACATCAGACCAGTGTTTTTGATATATAATAAACTTTAATATCTCACATGAAAGACAGCACTTTGAAGGAATACATCTGCGCAGATAGAGCACATACTCCACACAAGATTGCTAAAGAAAAATATGCAACAAACCTTCGACAGGAATAGAATTTGAACAATACAATTTGCTATGGCTTTATATGATTCTGAGAAACTTTAGGAAGATTCCTAATCTGTCAAAACGTGCTAGACAGGCACTCCAATGTGTCACATCTCTGCCTTCAGCCAAGTTAACTCAGGTAAAATGTACAGCAAATATATGGCACATTAGTGTCACCCAGTGGCAGAAATACAGCACAATTTTGCGCAGCACTCTGATGTCAAAGTAACCAGTAACTGAGGATCAAATGAATTTTAATAACAGGTCTTTTACTGTATGTATCCAAGAAGTCATTTTGGGAATATAGACATCTATGTATCAGTATCGTACTAGGAATGTTTACTCTTTTATCGTGGATTTACAATCATATTTTCTTAGGACAACATAAATATGAATTCACAAGCATCTGAATGTGTGTCAGTGGCTTTGAAGGCAGCATCAATCAACAGCAGATTTACCAGTCAGACGCGTTCATCAGTGTGTTCAGAAACGTTCATGACAGCAGAGAGTTGGGATGTTTCCAACCTGAAGTGAGGACAAAATTCAAAAAGTCCTGGCTCAGGCTTCCCATGGTTCTCTATCTCAGATCTCAGAGCGCTTGTATTTGCTGCCCGCAGCTGATTGGCTACAGGTACATGCCGTTGATGAGGTAATCTGACTCCTCTGTGGTGAGGGGTCGGGCTTTCTTCAGCTTGTGACGAACGAGTTTGAGACGACAGCCGATTATGAGCAGCAGCAGGGCGGTGATGATGAGGCCGAGAGCCAGCGGAAGGATTGCACCTGCAGAGGGAAACAGCAGAGCATGACACATAAAGAAGCACAAGAGGGACACATGAGAGCTGAGACCCAATGCAGTACAATGATATAAAACCAAATTGTTCATGTTACCTGACTCTGGTCCCGGATGTCCTCCCACTACTGGAAATGTTTTGGAGATGGGGATGTCACTCTCTGGTTGGCTCTGGGAGACTTTAGGGGCAGCTTCAAGACAAGATTAGGAAACATTCATCAGTTAACACGATGTTACTGGTATGTCAATGAAGTTTTACTAAAATGCACTTTAGCTTTACCAATCTCAGTCTGTTTGGTGATTGGAGGAGCCACGGTTGCTGGTTTGAAAGCCGGACCTGAAAGATGTTTCCATGAAAAATTTAAAATTATAACATTTTGATGTTGTTGCAAAATTAGGTGAAAAAAGAAAAAGTAAAAAGTGTAGATTCTCACTTTTTTGTATACATTCACTGACACAGTCCGACACCTGCAGGAAGTTGTTATGGTTTCCCTGGCAACCGCCATACAGGAAGTGTTTGCATTCTCCTGCATTTTGGTCGTAGTACCAGCGTGGGAATGTGCCTTTGCAGGGTCCAACAACAGGAGCTGAAGCACATGGATCTACAGAGAAAGAGACAATCAAATTCTTATTTACTTTTGACAATTTGATCTTACACATATTAAGACATGGAGTGTTGAGCAGAGATGATTAGCTAATTGATCTAAAGTTTACCTTGAATGAAAGAAAATTGTTCCACAACAATTTTTGTGATAAACAATTCACTTATACTTTCCGTGTCTGTATGTGGGTCTTCTATGAGATGTATGACTTCAAGTTCGACTTTTGTGCAATAAAGCTCCTGTGCAGTACCCACTGGCACACAGACACAGTTAGTGACCATCTTATGAACAAGGTGGAACATTTAGGAGCTAAAGGAGATGGTGGGGTTCAAGACAGAGCTAAAAGAGAGTAAATATTGGACTGATATTTACCAGGTGGCCTGAAACACGACTCAAAATGAATGCTAATGTTGCTCCACGTCTTCTGGAAGCTGTTCACTGTAACACTTTCACCAGATCAACTATATTTATGTTTGTCAATGTTGTGTTTAGCTTGTTGCCCCTGAGTGTCCAAATCAATCAATTAATATAGATTGAAGAGGATAAACTTTATTGATCCTTAGAGAGTCAATGCATTCCTGTCAACAACGATACACAACAACCAACAGAGAACAGGGTTTTATTTTTGATGTCATTCAACATGACTTCTCCTCTCTCTCGCTCTCTCTCTCTCTCCTAAACTTAGATTGCATGTAGACATGACTGATGGACTGAGCATTCGTGACAAGAATAAAAGACTCCTGAAAATGCACCTCACCCATGAAATACCTGCGGTGAAATACCAATGGGGGGAAGAAGTCCTTTTGGTCAGTCTCAGCCTGATTTAGGGATCAGATGGCGGAGGGGACAGAGGAGCTTTGTTCCAGCAGGCAAAGAGCTGCTTTCCCAGGGAATGCAGAGTGGCCCTGTGGCTTTGCCAGCATTTTGAGCTCAGTTCTATGACTCAATGGCTGCCTGCAGGGGCTCCATCTGCTTCTATGTCCAGATACTCACTAAAAACCCTCTCTGCCTCTTTACAAAGGGATACTGCGCTAATGACACAGTGATGGAGGGTCGTATTGTTGGGGAAATGTTTTAACAGGTAGAGCTGTAGTAAAAAAGCAAAAAACAAACACTTAATACATACTACCACTCTATTTTGTATCACCACAGTGCAGAGCAATTTTAGCCAGGTTTCAATTTAACCAAAATTTGAAAAAATTGGCAAAAGAAAATGCAAATGAATGGCGCTGTGTGCAGTGAGTGGCACCAATTCTCCAGTAGAGTAGAAAACCATGAGACAATTGCAGAAGAAGAGGGCGCAACAAGACAATGTATGAGAGCACCTAGTCGAACCTAAAAAGGCAAAAATGTAGAAAACCTGATGAAATGTATTAATGTGAGGAAGGTTACATTAGATCTGTGTGGAGCGATGAAGAGAATCTGCTGCTATTTTTTGTCTCTTCAGTCGGAACAGAAACAGCTCATTGTTCATGTGAGTTAAATGTTCACTTTGTCGGAAAAAAAAAATATGGAACAGGTGTTTCCATCTCCCATTAATGTCACGCTGAGAGCAGAATGCAAGACGGCAGGCTGGCAGATCAGTCGCAGAACATTTATTCAAAAATAAGCCACGGGAACAGGATAACTGCACAGCAGGATCAGGCAAACGCAACAGATAACGTGACGAGAACTGAACGAAAGACTGGACTTAAATAGAAACTAAACTGACGAGGGGACGAGGCGCAGGTGGAGAGAAGCGGAAAAACACAGGTGAGGGTAATGAACAGGGGAAACAAGAGAGCAGAGAAAGAGCTGACAGGCTGGGAAGAACACTGGGAACAGAGCTGGGCTGACAAAGGTTAGGTAGTGCAGGTGTGGAGGGAAAGCAGACTGGGGAGGAACATAAGACGACTGGAAACATGCATAAGACACCACAAAAACCAAGAAAACACATAAAACACAGAAATCACGGGACCATGAAAATTATGCGCATTAACTCTTCTAAAGGGGCAAAAACCACCTCAAGCGAGTCTTTGGCCATTTCCATCAACCCTTTCTAGATTCTCGAAAATGAAAACACAACCTTTTGTCTTGTGTCTTGTTTCTTGTCGTGTAACAGTGTGTAAATAAAGCTCTTCAAACACAAGCACAATCTTACCCTGACTGACTGGAGCCTCTTGTTGACTGGGACTTTGTGGAGGAGTGGCTTTGCTCCTGTCCTGAGGTGGTACGATGGTCTCTACGGTCTTTCTGGGCCCGGTCATGTTGTCATCCCCGGCCTCCTCTGTCTGAGCTACAGGCAGATGAGGGCTTGAGGGATCAGCAGGGTGGGTCACTGTCTTCCTGCTGCTGTCAACTAAAGAAATTAAATGAACAACAGAGAGGATGGTGATGTTTTGTTTGCTTGTGCTCTTCCTTTATTCTTGCATTCCATTAACTGATCCAGACAATACAATAGATTAAAAAAGACCGGGAAAAAATGGTTTCTTACAGTTTGTACAGAAGTCTTCATCAGAGCGGTCTGGACAGTGCTGCTTCCCATCACAGGCGTATGTGATGTCAATACAGCAACCGTCATCGCACTTGAACTGGTAGTTTGAACAGAGACCAGTACACACTGTGGGCACAGAAAGATACAACTAGAAATATTAACACCCAGATTTTATTCATGTGAAAGTAATATTGTATCTTTTTTTCTATGTTGTAGCATCATCGACTTCTCTTCAGTTTAGAAGTAGAAGTACTATATTTTCACATGAAACCATAACCCTGGATTTTACTGGAAACAATTAGGAAGGAGCTCACAAAAGAACACAACAAAGCTGCATGTTTTTTGAACGCATCACCTTCTGCTTGGTGTTTTGGTGCCAGCACTGTGACGGAGACGTTGTCAGAGCTCTTCTGGCCCACCGTGTCAGTGACAGTCATTTGGAAAGTGTAGACACCCTCCTGGAGACCACTGATCTTCAGCAGCTCTGGATGAGTCGCCTTCAACACATACAAAAATGAATTAAGGATGGGCAACAATTCTGCTCTCAGATTTTAATAAATCACATGTGCACATTTTTCAAAACCTCTAAAGTTTTACATCTTTTAAACAGAAGTTAGTTGCAGGCTACAAAATCTGGTTCCAGCATCGTTTGTTTTTAAAACTTCTTTGGCTGGGAAAAGTATGCTTTAATTTTACGTAACTGCTTCTGTCAGTTCACCCAAATAACAAAAATAGCCCTGCTCTTTCAGTATGCAGTCATTATAGATATATTGTTGTTTTGCCTAGATTTATCCCCTGCCAAGACAAATATGAGAGGATTTTTCTTGTGGTTCTAGTGCATCAGTGCATAAAAAATTACATTTGCTTAGTGCCCTTGGGGTCCAATTAAGGCACAAAATGCACAAAAAACTCAAATAAAACATTTGAAATACAGATCAAATCCTCTTTCATCATTTTTATTTCATATCACAATCTAAATTTATTGTAAAATCAATCAAGAATTTGTTAATAGATAAAATAACCAGCGAAGAATGTCTTGTCTGGCTAATCAGCAAAGTAAATGCCTGAAAAAATCAAAGTAAGTATAAAGTAAGAATCCAATATTACCATAAGACAGTCAAAGTCATTGATTTACAATACTGCCCACAATGGCCTGATATACCTTTTGGTGCTAAAAGGATAATTAAATGGCATAAACAGTACTTCAAAATCTTTAATGGTGGACAAGCTAATATCGCCTGGAGGTATATATCTTCATACCGTTCAAAAACCAACATTTTAAAGACTCAACTGCAACATGTCTTTCCCAAAAAAACATGTCTCAGTCACTCAGGATAATGCCCTGAGCTTGCTGTCAAGTGTTTTCACTGGAACTGTTTTATGTATAAGGTAGAAAATGGTGGAAATTGACCACAGATTTAAGTGTGATTATAACATATTGTACTAAACACTCCACATGTTGCCTCTGGCTGTGAACAGCAGGCAGCTTCCAACATTGCTGCTGTCCTTGGGGCAGGTTTGGACGTCATAATCTCTTATCTCTGTTGGTACAGCAAGGCATTATGGAGCTTGTGTTGACTTAACTAATATAAACACGCAATTTGACACTGGTGTCTGTGAGGGCGATTAGTGACAATTCATTCTGCAAATTCAAATATTAGAATCATCTGATCCCTGAAAGAAGAGAATAATAGAGCTATTACTGTTTACTTTCCTAATTCAGTCTGTTTTTCCTTCAGTTGTTTTCATTCTCACATGAAGCACTGAAATGAAACTAATAAAGTCATTTTAATGCAAGATGGCTCTGCTACCCGCTGAATAGACTGACTTTCATGTTAATGGCTGTGTCCCCTCTGACGAGTGTCCATTCATAGTGGTTGATGCCGTGGTCGTCCACACTGCCCCGTCCGTCCAGCACAGCCCAGTCTGTGGGCAGCTGGATCACCACATCCTGTCCAGCGTCACTGCGAGGAGGCTCATCCACATCTGCAGAATCAAACAGGAAAACCATGCTAATATAGAAGATACTTCCTACATGACTAGTTTATTTCATTAATTCTTGCTTTATTCCATTGTAGTTGAACACAAAATATGTCCTTTTTACTGTATTGCAGTAGGATGAGTAGTAGTAAGTAGAGATGTCTTTACTATTTTGGGGTGTGCATTTGGATATAAGATTGTACTTATTTGACTTTAGTTATCAATTAATGCTGCTGATTATTTTCTCAATGAATGTTTGATGAAATTGTGGGGAAAAATGCCTGTGACAATTTCCTTTAGCCAAAGGTGATGTCTTTAGATATCTTGTTTTGTCTGACTAGCGATCCAAAACCCAAAGATGTTCAGTTTAGAATGATATAAAACGTT
This sequence comes from Pagrus pagrus, assembly GCF_965226575.1. NCBI lineage: Eukaryota > Metazoa > Chordata > Actinopteri > Spariformes > Sparidae > Pagrus > Pagrus pagrus. Next base: position 18,183,096 of record NC_140200.1, on the reverse strand, counting down.
GAAAAGCACGCTGAAACAAGATAATTTGTTATTTTTGCTTGGAAATGTGTTTAAAAGATTATTTGACCATCAAAACACTTAATTTTCTGTTGTTTTTCTCCAGACAATTAACTTACTTATTATTTTATCATTTCTTCGATTGTACTAGAAAGACCACTTTTCTTGCTAGCAAACAAATGGAGTCATAAAACACCTGCTCTCGTTCTCAGAGTCCTGATGACATTTTGCAGGCTTGAAACTGAAAGGCAAATCATTAACCCACCCTGCCTGTTTTAACAAGATAAGTAGCTGTTGCTTGTGGCTAAACCTAACTTGCTGAGATCTAAGTTAGGAAGTGTACATAAAACTTGATGTACTTTCCATCAAATCTGATGATGCTCTTCAAAAAGAAACTTGGAGTGCTGTCAGAGGGCTAAAAAAACTGCTTCGAATGGTGAAAAGAATTGATCTTTTATACTCCCTTTTGGCTACGGAGGATCAAGATAAAACCTCTAAAACCCAATAAAGTTTTATGTAGTCAAACCTGAGGGAAAAAACTGCAAAAACAACCCCCAGTTACTGCCTCTTTTTGTTACTGTATTAGAAGAATGACATGCTCATGAATAATTAACTAACTTTCCAGTAACCCTCACGAGTCATCGATCATCTTACCATTTCCCTGTCGTACTTGTTCCTCTTCAATCATTTTCTATCACAAGCAAAAGCTGAGCCATTTTTCTACATAATCTACATTATAATTAATAATTAAGTCAAAAATAAAAATAAATGGGTAAAATATTGAATCCTTTATAATGTGTTCATTATGACTGAAATTCTCCTTCCTGAGTTTTATTTATGTATTGAGCAGCAGTGTTTTAGCTAAAACACACTTACACAATTGGTTATTTAAGACATAATTTACGTTTTAAAGCTGCAATATGTAGGAATTGGCCATCTGACAAATTTGTATTCAAAACAAATTGGGGGCAGCGTATCACCAGAGTACCCGCTAACTGCTGCTAATTGTAGCTGCCGCAAGCTAGTTAGCTCAGTTAGCAATGCAGCTAGCAGTTCGGACTGGAAGCTAGGGGATCACGTAAGTATTTATAGGGCTCGCATAGGAGCTTTCGACTGGAAAGAACCGGGGCTTAGCTGGTTAGCATGCTAATTTCTGCAACATAATACAGAGGCATCAAAATGTCAAAACTGCTATTTATTTAACTTAATTATTATTATTTTTTTTTCACTTTTAACTAGAACTTATTACATATTATTTTACATATTGCCCCTTTAATGAATAACCACTGTGTAAAATAACTATCAGGGTATCCATATTTAATAGTTGGCCATAATGCCATGACTAACCAGCATTTTTGCCAGGTAAAACAATTACTAATTAAATTAGTTAAGATTCAATTAGAAAACAATACAGAAAATTGTTAACTATCAATACATGACAATTTTCCAAAACATGATCAGTCATATGGACCCATATCGTTAATTTCTATCCAGGTTTCTGTATAACTTGTAAGCCTGTGATATGTGATGTCCCACCTTGTGTGTCATCCTCCTCAGGATGTCCTTCCCCGGGCCTCCGGGCTGAGCCTCCGAGTGAAACAGGGAGGTGTCCCTGCGTTGTGTTGGCGGTCCGGCTGTACGTGCTGAAGCCTTGCTGCGGAGCGAAGGAGCAGACATGTTTGTTCCTGTAGGTGCAGTTGAACAGGTAGCAGCTGAGACTCTCCCCGGGCTGCCTCGGGTCCTCCTGGACCACCGCCACGGTGCAGTGAGGCTGGGAGCAGCAGGCGTGCAGGCAGTCCTTCCAGGTGTACACGCTCTCCGGGGCCAGCAGGAAGGTGGCCCCCTGCTCGATGGAGGCTTTGGCCTTGATGATGCGCTCCCCGACGGCGTTGAAGTCGCCCACACACGAGTCAATCACGTCGCCTACCTTGTACGCTTGGTCCTGCTGGAGCTGCTTGCGGAATTCCTCCAACAGCTCCTCCACCCCTGATATTTTGGTTTTGAGGTCCGATATCGGCGAAGAGCGAGCGTCGACATGTTGGCCTGCGGCCAGCAGCACAACACAAGCGAGCAGCAGCCAGGGATGCTGAGACGGAAGAGCCATGTTGTTCACACAGTAAGACGGCGTCTCCCTCTGCCTCCGGCTGGTGTCCGACGCATGAGGGTCCACACAGCAAATAAAACCTTCCTACATGAACTCTTTCTCCGTTATACTAATGTTACACCCGCTGTTTGACACAATACTGGTCTCTGAACCATGAGCGGAGCAGCTAACGGTTCGTCCTCTGACGATGCTAAAAATCCGTTGTTGTCATGGTGAGGAGGGGGGCGGCCGCGTGAGCACAGCGTTTGGCTGCTCAGCAGAAACCAGTGACGTCACAGTGATGGATAAACATGGCGAGGGGGAGCTGGCACACCTGTAGCTCTGCTTATCTCTCTCTCTCCCTCTCTGCCTGCATCATTGTGTAACACACCAGGCTCCACGGTCAGTTAGTTAGTTAGTTAATTAATTAAAGCAAATATATGTTAAGGCATAAAATAAATGAAATTACAAAATACTGTATCAACAATTTCTTGCAAGGGAAAAAAATGAAAAGAAAAAGCACCACACATGAAATCCCACATTTCAAGTGAATTTTGCAATGAAAAGAGATGTTTAAAAATCTAGTTTGTCTTGATAAAGAGCTCTTTTCTCATCTCCCACGCTTTCTTCAGGTAAGCGGCTCGTCTAAACGTTTCATATGTAAACAGCCAGCTTAATATTCGTGCATCATCCATACGTACAAAGTCAATATTTGTTTTCATGTTACTAAAAACAAAATGGAGCTCCATGTCAGCCAACAGCACATAGAACAAATCTGCGTTTCTTCGTCCAGACTGACTTACTGTCCAGTTTATATTGTTTGGTAAAAAGTTAAGGTGAACCTTTACAGAAGTATAATTTGCTTTTCAGGTGTTTATTATTCAGGTATTGTACATTACAGTAATGCATTTCAAATAGGTCATCCTGTCTATTTAATTTACACACATTGACTCAACATGATAGAAAAACGTTGCATTACATGTGACCCTTTACATTAAACCTATGTCATAAAATTTGATAGAAAATGTACATGCAATTAAAATACTTAAAGCCAACATTTTAGGCATAATTATTTGTGTGTGTAAAAACTGTTCGAAAAGAAATGTTGTCAAAGTTAAGTACCACTACTCTGAAACTTTTCACTACATCTTGCAACTTTACATCTTTGTTAATCGTTTTTTATGTGTTACCTTTTGGCACGGCCTTGTCATTCCACAACACCTTTTAGAAATCATTTTCTAGCCTGATAACTATTTGTGCTCAGCTAATTCTCGAGTGAACCTCTGGGATGACACTAGCTATGGCTGACTGCCAATAATTGTTTTATTAAAGATAATTTCATCATTTAACTTTTAAAAATGAAAATAAAAGGGACACAAGGGCGTCACTATGTCTTGAAAACAAGTGCAATTTTAGACAATGTAAAAGGAGGATCGGTATGAGGTCAGAAATAATGAAGGTGGGGAAAAAATTGCATGAAGGCGCATCAAAAGGGCAAAGAAACGATTCCATTAAAATGTCAAAAAGAAACAATTGAAGGAATAACATTAGAAACTACTTAAGCAAGCAGCACTGTTAGCCTACTGTAAATCACTGTCTTAGGTTTCATGTACCATCAAATTCAGCAAATAATGATCGTACAATGTTTGCAAACCTCAGGCCATTCTAGCTAGATAGGCTATTCTAGCTAAGATGCAAATCAGCCCATCTAATATATTAAATTCTGATTTTATTATTAGATCCTGGATAAAAATGAAATCAGAGTTTCACACCAGAATCTGTAGCAGCCGGTTTCAATCGCAGACTGTGCTGATGAAGAGCAAAGTGTTCACGTTTGTTAGTTAACAATTCTTGATTGAAAAAACAAATTATGCTTTTTAAGAAGTCTCTCATCTCATTTTCTTTCCGCTATTTCCCTATTGGGGTTGCAGGGTGTTGCCACTTTTATCCCCCCTTCCGGGGGGTTGCGGGGCTACTGGGGCCAAATCCAGCTCTCACCGGGCGAAGGCCAGGGCACACCCCTGGATGAGACGCCAGTTCATCCAGGGCCCTCTGATGGCAGAGGCTGCCTTGCAGCTTGCAAGGTGCCAACTGCACATCAGGAGCAGTTTAGGGGTTCAGCATCTTGCTCAAGGATGCTTCGGCATGTAGCTCAGTTCCGCCCAGGGGAGCCGGGGTTCGAACCAGCAACCTTCTGCTGCTCTACCCACTGAGCTACAGCCGCACTTTTTAAGAAGTGATAGGGAAAATGGGCCACTTTCAAAAAGTGCTGAGGACATGTCCCCAGTGGCCCCTGTTCTATGGAGAACAGTAAAAACAGTTGATCCGATTTTAAAATGTTTTGTAGTAAGCCGAGTGAGTAGATTTCCTAAGAACCATAGAGTGTACTTTCAATTAAAAAAATCTACTATATATTAACTACCTACGTATATTCAGTGGTGTTTGTAACAGAACACTTCTTACACATTTCTTTCACAGTTTCAAGATGAAAAGCTTTATTTTAACAATATATCACAAAAATCTCGAGTAATTTTAGATATGAAACAAAACGGACACACTGCTCATGATTATTTTCCCCATGTCTGACATCGTGTTTTAAAATAAAAAAGGTCAAGGCTCTTCCATGTGAAATTTGTTTTGCATGTCAGATTTTTCATCACAACAAACACACATCAGATTGGATGATCATATCTACAGAACACAAGCAAGATAAGCACAATTTTGTCAGTGTACAACGATAAAAACAGAGCAAATGATTCAATGTAATATTAATTACTTACTGAATATCATCTCATTTGATTTGTGACATTAGAAAATACAATATTATACAATTCATTTTTCAAATGTGTTCATTATAGACTCTGTCTGATCCACATGGAGATTTAACTCTGTTTCTCAATGTATTTTTGAAGTACATAAATGTCATTCACATATAATTTTATAACACAATATTTACACGTCTCGGAAAAATAAAAATGTAGATTCGTGTTATAAAAGGAAATGTGGAAAAAAAAAAAGCATGAACAATTTAAATAAGTCTCAGTATGGATAAAAAATTAAAATAAAAGCGGGGCATGCACTGACATCCTTCAGATTACCATAACAATTAAATTAAAATGCATTAAATAAAGTAGTGATAAGATGCCGATGATAAAAACATTAGCACAGATGATTTTTGAATGTAGTATTTTGTATCTCAGGCTTGTGTTAGAAAACGGTCAGTCTCAAGTTTTGTAAACGTTACATCTTGTAAAGACGGGAGAAAACTTTTCGAAAGTTTTCAAGATTTTCCTCCTTGTTGTCGTTACTAACCCACCAGTAGCAAAAAGCTGCGTAATGTCCATCAGGCATAGCGAAACTAGTGGCACTTCTGAGTAATTGCTGCTTTCAAAGTGACCTTGTTTTTGTTTTTTTTCCCAAAAGCCTTTTTTCAAAATTATCAAAATACTCCCGACACGAAGTTTCTTGTGTGGGTGGAAAGCTGCTCTCCGTCAAACACAGGGTCTTCTCCTGAAAGTCTTGCTCTTATAAATACTGAGGTAAGAGGAGAATACTGAGTTGTTGGGACAAAGGTCCTGACTTCTCTGAGTGGTTGTCGCCACTTAAGGCCTCAGGTTGGCTTCTGCCTGTAGTCTGTGATGGCCTTCCATAGTTTACACAGGATCCCACCTCTGACAGGACACAGAGAACAGACTGGTCAGTCAGGTTACAACATACAATACAACAGTGTGCTTATGTCTTATGTCCCTGTTTCTCTTGTCCAGAGTGTCAGAAAACATGCCCTATACATGAATTTGCACAATAGAGCTGCGAAGATTAGTCAAATAATCGATTAGTCAATCAAAAGAATATTAGTTGCCAACAATTTTTATGATTTATTTATTATGTCAGTAATTTTTCAAGCATAAATCTCAAACATCTGCTGGTTTCAGCTTCTTAAATGTGATGATTTGCTGCTTTTCTTTCTTATTTATGTGAGTAACTGTAGAGCCTTTGAGTTTTGAAAGAAGCGATCTGAAGACATCACTTTGGGCTCTGGGAATTTGTGATGAGCATTTTTTATTTATATATATATATTTGAAAGTGAAAATAACAGCTGCAGCCCTAGTGCACAACATCAATATCTGTCAATTAATGTTAAACGAAACAAGGTTTTTTACAAAATACAGAGAACAAGCTTTATGTAACGTTTCCCAAGTTAAATTTAAGACTTATTAATATGACACGGATGGAAATGTAACACTTTCACATTAAATGAAAGAATGATGGAAAACCACAATATGAAACAGAATTACCAGAGAATCAGCTTTAGCTTTTCCCAGCAGTATCATAATAATCAATCATTCCTAATGATAAATGCTAAGTGGTAGAAAATGAATGGATGGATTAACATTGAATCATTAAAGGTGCAGTAGGTGATTCTGAAAAAGACAGTGGTCATCATGGATGAGACTCAACGACTGGAATAAGACTAACTAATCAACTATCTTTCTCCAGAATCGCCTATCGGAACCTTAAATCTTTCAAGTTTGTGCAACAATAGACACATGAACTTATGACCTTCCTATCCACTGTAGCTAACAGTGGTGTCAATGCTTGCTATAGATCTCCTCAAAATAGGATTGTGCAGCATCCTGTGCACACTGCACACAACCCACCTCTCACTTAGCTTATACAGTGTGTATAATATCTCCTGACAATGGCAACCTGGTGCAAAATCATTTTAAAACATTAAACATTACTGCATACAGCAGGAAAGAGAAAAATATATAATATTTCATAATTTTTTGTTTGATTTTTGATTTTTTGAGGAGACTAAATTGAATTTTCAAGAGTTGTAGATACCCTTGACATATATCACTGTTTTGTTTTTGTAATAGTGCCACTGGGGGGCGGTAAAGGCAGACATGTTCACATACAGTAATGGCTTTAAAGGGGCACGATGTGGTTAGGAGAAGAAATCCAAACTCAGAATTGTAATATTTACAACATGTGTGTAATAATGTGTATTAATACAAACTCAGAAATATCGATTTTTTTCCATAAGTGAATAAACAAGCTGTTCTCAGAGGAAAATAAGGTCCCCAGAACACTGTTTGAAGCTAGAAAGGTGGCAGGGTCCACCACATATAAACAAAGTCTGAAATTGTGTTGTCCTTTAAGGTCAGTTTGTGAAATGAAAATGAAGAGTTTGTTTCTTGTTGGTTTGTTTAATAAAACTACACAGTGCACCTTTAAGAGTTTGTTTCAGTGATGCCACCAATGGGAAAACTGTCGTAGTGGTCGGCAACTAATAAACATGTTTAGAGATGTGATGTTGACACCTCAAACAACCACAGCTGAAAACATTTTTCAGAACTTGTGAGCACTGTTTCACACTCAGCCCTGAGAAAAGGAAATGACACTTTTACTTCTTTATTCGGGCAACCGTACAGGATGTCTAGGAAATGAAGTCTAATTTTTAGCTCTTGAAGCCCCATTTAATCTCCATTATGAACAAACTCCATTTGTCACTGCTTACTTCTGTGTTTCTGGTGTTCAGAGACGTGCAGTATTTTTTTTTAGATGTGAGAGTCAGCATGTATTTTAGTTGCTGAATACTGCTAGAGGAGTGAAACTGTAACCAGACATCTTGAAACGACAGAATGAAAGTTGACTACCTCAGTCTTAAACTCTTTAGATCGTCTCTTGTTACATCGTGGAGGATGTCGTTCAGCGTGTACTCTTCATTCAGTATCTGCAGAAACAAGTAACATTGTGGAAACATGGAAACAACCATCACAGGGTGAAAAACAATGATGTAATCTGGTGCTGTCACTGTGTGATGTTACTCAACAGACAGCAAGTAAAAGCAGGGACTCACTCTGTCTATGGAGTCCTGGTCAGCACCGTATAGCCTCAGCCAGCTGGTCAACTCTGGGTCTTCATGCCTCGGTGAAGGTGGATCCCTCTGTCCCTCTGGACTATCTGATAATGTGGGGACGTCTACGAGAGAGAATACAGGGAATAGACTTGTTTAGACCCTGTGATTTATTTACTACAGACCAGCTGTGGATGAAAAGTGGAGTCTCAATGAGCCACAACTGGCTGTAAAATGGCTGCAGGTTGGTAGAAGTAACAGCAGAAGTAGTGCTAGTGTTTCATTCAGTCAGCGTAGGAAGGTAAATGAGACGACAGTACAGACCTGCGGGCTCAGATCGCAGCCTCAGTAGTCTGATCTCCTGCTCTCTCTCCTCCAGCACTTGTTGCAGGATGGCCTGATACTCTCTCTCCTTCTCCAGCAGTTGTTCCAGCAGCCTGCGGTCAAACGAGCCAGACGGAGGAAACGCGACAGAGAGATTTATTCTTATTTTATCAACAAGAAGTAATGAATAATTAATAACGTGACTAATGCGTCTGCATTGGATTTAATCACAGTGAGAGTTCCCGTCTACCTGTTGGTCTCCAGCTTCATCCTCCCCAGCTCCATGCTCACGGACCGCTGTGCATTATGGGACTCGTGGGAGACGGTGGAGCTGAGCGTGCTCACCCCTGACGTGGCCACGGTGTCGTCGTGAGTGGCGACGGGAGGCGCCCGGCTCAAGTGGGTGGAGTTTCTGTTGGGCTCAACGTCGTCGTCCACGTCCTCCTGCTCGGCCGGGTCGCTCTCTGAGGCCAGACTGAAGTGAGGCCTCAGCTCTGGACACACAAACACACGAGACATTACTGAAGTGATTTAATGTCAGCATTTCATTTGATTATGATAATAAACCCTTGTTGAATTAACCTCAGAAACATCATGATTTATGTGTTATATAATGTTACATGTTACAGATGATACAACCTACACTATGACATAAAACTATGACAATGAAACAAAACACTTGGCTTCATCAGGTTATCTTACTGCACACCAGCCGAGCCTCGAAGCTGCTACTACTCCACACAGTAGCAGCAGCCGCAGTAATGCGCCCATGACGAGTGGGGCGTACTCCACACAGGACACTTATCTGTTGTGCCCACGTGGGTGATTTTGTTATTTTACCATCACTGAACATCCGGCAGACTCCCAGATATCTGTCGTGCAACGAAGAGCTGTGACGACTGCAGCTTCCAGGGTGCAGTCCTGTATTTAACAGACAGCTCTGTCCTGAGGGACCGGTGATAACTTATTTAGGGGCGATCTGCTCGAGACACTGATGAGGTTACCTGGCACGAGGATCGTGATGGCCGTCTGCACAGCTTTGCGGATGATGTTGTCCAGAGCGAACATCCAGTGAGGCTTGATGTTGTGGTTTCGCAGCACTTTGTTCACCTGACGACGAGAAGAGTTTCACACTTTTATTGTGTTTTCTTACATTTTTATATTCAAAATGAATCTCTTTTTAATTCGAATTGATTTTTGTCAGACCAAATCTCCACAAATGGACCTTAAAAGATCTTATTTTTTGTACATTTAAACTCCTGCACAACAAACCAAACTCTGAATCTACCAAGTTTTATCTTCTACTTTAATCTGTTCTCTCTCATGACCAACAGGAGGCATCAGAGCTTCACGTTCTTGCAGGATTACGCAACACCCCTTTACAAATATGAAAACAACCACTTGCTTCAGAATCATTTCATCTGCATAACTGCATTTCTGAGGGGGAGAGCAGTTCAGCCTTTTTACAGAATGTGCAACTGCTCCCGACAGATTCCCCTTTCACTGCCTCACTTAAAGGTTACACATGTTTCTCAGTTATCTGTCTGATCTCTGTGCAGCAGGAGCAGCAACATGGCAGCCTGTCGGCAGCTCATGAAGGTTGACAACGATTATACTGAAGTGTTCAGTGCCCATGGTTTATGCATAGGCTAGGAGCATCACTGCCTACAAACAGGAGATGGATAATAGACAGGATCACGTGATACAGATGCAGGAGAGAAGGAAAAGAGCAGCATTTGAGGAGAATATCAGCTGACCGTCTCTGCAATCATTATCTGCTGCTGTGATGTTAGCTGGTGTTTGTGTCAACACTCACAGCATCCTGGAAGCCGAACAGCACGACCTGCAGCTGACTGATGGCGGTGCTTTCAAAGTCCAGCTCCAGCTTGAGTTGCGACAGCGTGTTGGCGATGATTTTCCTGTCTGCCATGCGAACAAAGTCGGCCAGACTGACCACGAGGGTGGAGATGTGCTGAGGCTTCAGCTTCATTGCCTCAGAGCCCTGGAGGTGAGAGAGTCAGAAGCCATGACGGGTAAGATCGGGATACACATTCAGTATGAGGGGTTTTATACTTGAGGTATGTTTCTTGATTTAGGTGTCTGGCTGGTGGTGTTATCCATGACTGACCTGTGTGAGGGCCTCCATCAGGTTGGCCACCACCTTGTCCCGGTCCTCGGTAAGGATGCGGTGCAGGGTGGCTCGTCTCTCGCTGTCCTTCCGGAGCATAAAGAAGCCTGAATCCTTCTCATCAGGAGATGGAGGCGCGCTGTGGTCCTCAAAGTTCTCCACTGGAATGCTGGGTAAAAAAAACCAAAAGATTTTGGATTCAGCATCACCAGATTTTTTTCCCCCTCACTTCCTGGGACTTCTGTACTTTTGCAATAAAAAAGGGAAAAATAACTCTTGTTGAACTGAGACATATGCAACTGAAGATGAGGGGTCACAGGCAGATATTGCTTTGTTTTAAGGGGTCACATGTTAAAAAAGGTTGGGAACTGTTGATTTACACCATTGTGTGGCACTAAAATAATGTTTGCATGGGAATAAATCCAACTAAATTTGAAAACCAGCTTAATATTCATCAATACTACCATTTTGAGCAAACATTACGATAATCTAAGGTCAAGTCAAATGACTGAACATCCAAAGACGACCTCCTTGACCCCTTTTAAAACGGGTCCAGTGCCCTCTCATCCCACCTGAGGAAGAGCGACCTTGGCCCCTTGACATCCCTCTCGCTGTAGCACTTGACACTGGGCTTGAAGATGAAGGGGTTGGTGTTGAGGTCGTTGTCAGGGGAGACGGAGCCGTACTCGCTGCTGCTGCTGGTGTCCTCCACCACCACCGGCACCGGCAGGGAGATACTGCGCAGGTACTCTGAAGGACAAAATATTTTTGCTTGTTGCCTCATTTATGCAACAGTCTGATGCATGGCAGCACAGAGGGAGTTTTTATACCAGTCACGAAATAGGAGCTATAACAAAAAGAGCTAAGGCTTTGAAGAGGTTGAAATTAGTAGAAGTGCTGATGGAAAATTGGTTTCTTTTTCAGAAAAGACACAAAGAAAATCAGATAATACTCATTTATCATGTTCAGGGAGAAGAGCGCTATCTGATACATCTGGCAGCAAATTACAGCCACTCCGTTTAAATTATGAAACACATTATAAAGACTTGCAAGCATTTGGAGCGAAGTCATGTTGTGCAATGTCTATTTTGAGTTCTTGGAAAGGGCAGAATCGTGCGAGGCAGGTAGCCGCTCGCAGAAAAAAAAACAAAACCGTAGCCTGGATACCCTTCAGCAGAGCAGGCAGATGTTTCATGCAACTGTCACACAGATTATAAACACATTTCCTGTAGTGGCAAATATGTCTGAAAGAAGAAGAAAGTTTAGAGAGTGAAGTAACATACCTGACCCCGGTGTCAGAGCTGTGGGGGGAAAAAACATAAAATGTGTCATCAGCAGCAACAAAACGGAACATGATTTCCATACAAGACTGACAGAACAACATTTCCAAGTAGGCAAAGCTGTAAAAAAACTAAAAATCTATTGTTGTGGTGCCAGGGTTCATGACAGCTGCAGGGCGAATACTGAGATTATTGTGAAATCGAGACAATGAAGGTGAAGATAAGGGTGTGTTCAGGCTGCATAATAAACACAATATCCACTGTTCAGGTACTATATGGAACACACCCAAAATACAGTACTGATACAGTATATAAACTTTAAAAGACTTGTGTACATGCGAGTGGCTGACCATAATGTGCAGAAACATGTTAAGCACTTCTAAATCTCTAGATGCAGTCTGCTTTCCCACACAAGTGTCAGTTAATACCACCCTCATGTCTGTTTGCTATATGAAGCTGGAGCCAGGAGGCGGTTAGCCTAGCTTAGCATAAAGACTGGAAATGGGGGAAACAGCTAGCTACAAACTCAGCCAAACTATTCTTTTAACTTCAACTTTGCACTGTTACTGAGAGATTTTAAACTGCAGCATATCTTTATCTTCATCACCTTATATGGACCCCGGCAAACCTTGCTACTACTTTATGGAAGCTAACGAAGATCCAAAGTAGTAAAACATCAACAAGACATTCCCAGCTGAATTGAACCTACCCGTGAAGCTACTCTTGCTCTTCTTCTTGCGGCTGGTGACGGTGAGGAACTCGTCGGTGAGCAGGTCGAGGGCGGTGGCACGGCGGTCCGGGTCGGGCTCAAAGCAGCGTAGGATGAAGGCTTTGGCCTCCAGCGACATGGACTCTGGGATCTCCGGGTGGATCTTAAACATGCCCACCTGCAGAGAAAAGACACACAGAAGGAGCCCTGAATTGACATATACAGAAAAACAAATCAAACTAAGAGCACACTGCCGCTCTAAACCTCTCAGGATAATTGTTTTATTCTCTGCGAGGACTCAGCTGAAGTGTTAAGTGTCTACCCAGTGAACCCTGATACTGTGCCTCAGGCCCCGCTGTAGTTCAGGGGCAGCACTTAAGGGCAATAACACTCAAAGTTCAAGCGCGAGCCTCTCATGACAATAAGAATGCTAGAAATTCCTGCCGTTGCTGTTGAGGAATGTTGACTTAAGATCAGCAGGGAGATGCCCGTCCCTCGAGACATTCCACAAGGATGAGTGAAGAGTATATAAGGACTGTTTTACTGTTTGGATAACCTCTGAACAGCAGACACACTGCAGACACGATATGAGATCCTGCGAGAGACACACATGATGAGACTGTGCCTCCAAGAATTCTGTGATCTTTATCCAGAAAATGTGAGGAGCTCCCAGTTTCTTCTTTCATGCTTTGTTTACTAGAAGGTGTATTCAGCGCAGGAACACACTCCTCCATGTTTGAATCCACAGCCCTGTAATTATATTACATCTTATGGAAAATTCCTCTGAGGAGTCCTTTAATGCTTTCCAGACAACCTTTAAACATCTTTACCGTCCTTAATGGGCCACACATGCATGGCTAAGAACAATAATTCATGGGTGTGGAGCACTTTACATTTCCATCCAAAGCAAATACACAGTGCAAATCGTGCGAGTTAAAGACTTTAGACAAAGCCACGTGCACATAGAAACTGGAAAACAAAACATGAGGTAGTCTGTGTTCTCGGCGAGCCACGCATGTTTGTTTGTGTTCAAACAAACGTTCACGCACAGACAATATTTGGAGTTTCTACTGGGCTGGATCGCGTTACAGCACGCAGGTGGCGACACAACGCAGGTGCACAACGGCTGATTCACTGGGTTTGTTTCCATAAAAAGAGGAACAGATAAGTGCTGACGCCACACATGCAGATGGTGTCTTTCTTGTGAATTGAGAGCATGTTTTTTTTAAACACAGTGGATTTAAAGGTATGAGGTGTTAGTTTGCATGTGAAGCAGGTTTCCATGATTTCAATATGTCAGTGGAGCCGTCAGTTTGAGTTTGGATAAAAGTCTTACAGTATTCTTGACTATCATGTCTGGTCCCATTATGGAGGTCTGGTGAGCGCTTTAATCAGGCGATAAAAAGAGAAACTTAACACGCGTTGTGGTGACGATGACGCACGTCATGTTTTAGTGGGATGACAGTGTCATAAGTCGTGTGTCATATGTGTTTTTTGGCTAAAATGTAACAGTAATCTCTCTTTTCTAAAGTCTTGCCTATCTGTTATTTAAAATACTATCAATGTAATCTGATTACATTCATGTATATCCTCAAACGGTTGTGATCTCCCCGCTGATAAACCACCACATGAAGTTTCATATGTAGGCCGCAAGATAACAACAAAACCAACTCCGTGACAACTGAGCAAACTCAATCTGCTGATTAGGACTGTGGTCAAATGCCGGTAAGTTAACCTTCTAAACTAAATCTTACTAAATAAATAAATGAATGAAATGATTGAATGTTAACCTTAACATGTTGATTTTTTCTGACGCTAATGTTGGTTGCTATGGTTGGATAAGATCGCCATACAAGGTTTACAAAGAAGAAGTTTCAAATTAAGATAGCAACAACATGCACCATCAATTTGCTACATCATCACAACTCTTAATAATTCTTAAAGGTGAATAAAATTTAAATTGGAACTAACGAAAAGATTTTTCATGACTGTTGCTGTACACAGGCCTGTGCATGTTATTCGTTCCTTAGTTTTGGCCTCAAAAAGCACGACAGCTTTAAGTGACCTTAACAGCAGACAAAGCTCATGTCAGAGATATTGATATATAGACACATACCGATTCTTAAGATTTGAATTGGTTTCAATAGTCATTTTCTGCAGTGTCAATAGCAGCAGAGCTTTCTCACTCTCCTCTCCCACAGCGAGCTGACACATGCCCCACCTTCAGTGCAAACACAGTCCCACTTCCCCCAGAAGTAAATCAACTTACTGTAGATGCTGTCAAGGCTCGTCAACAATTTTATGCCTTGAATGTTGTGTCAACACTGAGCAACATCAATTATTATTTAGTTTTCTAGGCATTGTACTGAAGTAAGAAATTACAGTATCACAACAACAACAACACTATAGAATAATCTTAAACATCATAAATATGAATTAAGAACTAATTCAGTTTCAGTGCAGCTCATTTTCTTATCATACAACAACAGGAAGCTGATGGTAAACTCTTAACATGAAATATATCTCAGATACTTCGTGCATATCAGGGGAGCAATTAAAAAAAGTTTCCTAACATGAAAACTGACCACATCCTCAGTTCTGCTGAGCTGCAGCTGTTCACCGGCTCTGTTGATCAACACTTTGTGGAAGATGTCACTACAGAAACAGATGTTCGCCTGCCTTCTGCGGCCCGTTTGCTAAAATTAAACACATCACCCAGAGGAATGATGGGATATGTGACTGCTGGTGTCTCTCACCTTGAACATAGCAGCCTGCGGCTCTCCCAGTTCATAGAAAGGTGGTTTCCCAGTGGCCATCTCTATGATGGTGCAGCCCAGAGACCAGATGTCTGCTGGCTTGCCGTATCCCCGGGGACCCTTGTCTATGATTTCAGGAGCCATGTACTGTAGTGTGCCTGGAAGAGAAACATAAATACAGGATAAATACATAGACAGAGATGATGTTCGTTAATGTAGATGCTCATTAAATGTCAGTAACTATGCCAGTAATGGTGTAAAATACTTTCAGGGTGTATATTATATAAAAGCGACTCAATGTGCAGTCATCCCGCTGGCAACTTATCTGATGTATTTGGATCTGGATGCGTTCGTTTTAATTCCCGATTCTTTTAAATTTGTCCTTAAGAAACAGATTAACATTTTGGGAAATACACTTATTTGCTTTGTGTTTGTTTAACCCAGCTTGTAGAAACAGCACTGCTGGACCATTTCTTCGCCAAAACCAATAGAGAGCTGCAGCGATGATGTCTTTTTGTAGGCTAACCATTAGATTTTGGATTATTGCAGAAAATCAGCTCCGTGGCAAACACAAGTTTGTGATGTACATTTTGTTCAGCAAGATAATCTTCACAGATGAACACCACTGTTATGATTTATGTTAGACAGACTTCAGCGTCACCAAAACTAAGCCTCCTACTACATTATACTACACACACACTTTACTATAAATTGTTAATCCATGAATTGGAAAGTTTGAGTTTGAGTAGTTTGCAAGAGTCCACCTGGAGAGACAGACTAGTAAACAGGTGACCTTTAATGTCCCCGACAACCTCTGTCATCAAATTTAGCCTCTTGTTAGCTATCAGCTTTTTAAAGACACTTACCAACTCACAAGTGTGGTGTTTATTAATGTGTTCTATGTCACAGAAAAGAACACGGCTCTTCTCTTAAGCTTATGCTAACCACAGACCACATTCACACATCCAAACAAAAGACCTTAAAAATATCACATTGGAAAGGGCAAAAATTTGACTAATTTTCATGCTTTAGGAGTGGTTCCTGCGGCCCTCGTTAACTTCCTTGAGTCTCTACTTGGAAACCTGGATATTGCTCCGAGCCAAGAAATAGTTCAGATGTAACCCCCAGCGAATTGTAATTTTATAATTCAGTCCTGTTCGGATTAGAAAGGGGATAAGACAAGATGTACGGTTATTGATCCCGCGTAGGAGACTTTCAATTTGACACAGCGGCACAAGGGAAATGATAAGATACTTCTTAGCACAAGGCAGAAATAAATTAAGAGAAAACATAAAATAGAGTGAAATAAAATACACTCGAATAAATACGATAAAGCAGGATAGAAATGTTATATATCCTAGATGGATCCATGTGCATATGCCTGTGCAATGTTCATGTAAATGTGCAATGTGCAAAAGATTGAGATATACACACACACTGTATACACTCATACATGTGCAATTAAATCAAGATTAATCAAGATGCATGTTAATTAGTGAGCTTTAGATTTGTTAGCTGTGGACACTAGCTAATTCAGTCTTCATGCTAAGCTAAACTAACTGGCTGCAGCTTTATTTTTTTTTCAATTCAAAGGGGCTTTATCGGCATGAAAGTTTAACAACAATGTTGCCAAAGCATCTGTCCAAACATTCGGACATAACACAACAAATAACAACACCAACACAACACCAAGATTAATTAATTAGATTTTATATTCATCCAACGAACATGAGAGTGGTAACGATCTTCTCGTCCAACTCTCTGCAAGCGTGAATTAATTTTCCTTTCCAAACTGTGAAACTGCTGATTAAAGTGTGAGTGTCTTCCCCTGTTTCACACCTAATAAATAAGTGAATGAATTAATGAAGTCAATTAATGACAGGGAAAACAAACTCTGACTAATCTTAATTACATTCTGCACGTGTCAATCGCGGAAGGAAAAGAACGTCAAACCTGCCGTCTGCTTGAGGCATAATAAACGAACATTTGCTCTTTTTGCATTCGACAGCCTCGTGTATAGCACTGAAGATGAAAACAGGCCCTGCAGATGAAAAAGTCTACAAAGCTATTCATAACATCCAACTCCACTTGATTCATTTTCAAGGTAACAAAATGTTTCAGTCAGTAAAAGATAAAAGCGACAGCAGCATGAAAGAAACCTACGTAAATGCCAAAAATAGCCCGGCATTGACTCTAATTATAAGTTGCCTCGCTCTTGAGGTAATGACACAATTCCTAAAAATGACCAATCAGGTTACAAGAGCCTTATCAGGGCTTATGGCCTTAGGTGAGACACAGCAAAGAGCCTTTCTGTGCTGCCACGTAATCGCAGCTCAGTCCAAAGTAACATTTCAGCTCCCCATTCAAAGGACTCTTTTGTTCTAAGAATAGCTCGCTGGACGGTGTGTGCTGCTTTTAGACGCTCACATACTGAGCTAAAAACAGGCAGGGACACATTTATAGCAGAATGAGCTATAAAAAGGAGTAGCCCAGTTTCCTGAAAAGAGCTCCACCATCGGGGTAAGTCCCTGTCTTTACCAATCAGCTGCCAGATGGTCTAATCCAAGGAGGTCAAACTGAGCTGCAATTGGCCGCCGTGGTGTCGACATCACACAAGACACAAACCTGCCCGCAGACTCAAGCCAAACCCAGCGTCTCTGAACACAAACAGTCAGTGATATCACTTATGTGCCTAAGCCCTGAGACGCAAGAGAGAACAAAGAATCTATCAGTGAAAATAAAGTTTTTCCAGGATCATTTTTGAAGGTTTTTTTTCCGTATGTGAAAGATTAGTCAGTTATTTAAGTGTTTGTTGTTGTGATACTCATTCTGACCACAAGAGGATGTAAGTTTGAATTTTCCTATGCACTCTGAACACAAGGCATGACAGGAATATGACATAGGTTGTTACCACACGCATATCTTTGCGTCTAGAGTGCGTGGGGAAATTAAACTCACCTGGAAGAAAGCGTGAATGCTTTTATTTCTATGTAGAACACGGGGTTGTGGTGCACTTCTGCCTCTTGGGGCCGACATGAGTATTACAAAAACAAACACTAACAAAGTCTTGACAATAAAAGTTACCTGTCAAAACTTTCACAGATTAAAATAATAGAAACCTTAAAATAATGATCCTGGAAAAATGTGTTTAAAACCTGTTTCACCTGTTTTAAAAGATGAAAAAAAGAAACATTGAAATTATTCTAAAAATTCAAAAACTGATGTTGTTTTTTTTTCTTGCCTCTCAGGGCTTCCGTACATTATTAATACTAAAAACGTTGACAGATGACAAAGTCATCCTGGCAAGCTAAATAAGATTAAATCCTTTGAAAATGTATCATTGGATTTTTTTTTTCTCTCATTTGCCTCTCAGGGCCTCCATACTTACTGGCCAAGGAACTGAGACTGATTACTGTTGTTTCCTGAAAATGCAGATTTGTCAGGAATTTAACTAACACTTTAAGTATTTTTGAGGGTTTGTGTGTGAACAGGAAGCAGGGGGTGATTAAGTCTGGCAGTCGTTGGGTCAGAGCGTACCTGTGAAAGTCTCAGTGCAGGGGTTGATCCCCGCCAACCTCTTGGATGTGCCAAAATCTGATATCTTCAGGACGCCGCTGTAGGTGTTGATGAGAACATTATCACCCTGCGGATCGAAAATACATCCATGAGAACAACACACACCCATTCCCTCGCTCAAATTCCCCAGTCACGATGGTATTGAGATAATGCCAAGTGGCTGCAAATCCCTGAGAGTGACAAACAGCAGGTTACAACACAGTGCGTAGGAGGACGAGGGCGACATCCCGGTCAAAACAAGGTGATTAACATTTACGCGCCGTTAATGACGCTTATATGACCGTGTTGTTAAATCAGGTGGATGCACGGGGGAAGAGGCTGCTGAACCTAATGACTGTGTGTGATGGAAGTGTTATCAGTGTTGGTTTGTCATAACAGAGATAAGACAGGGAAGGGATTTTACAGAGGAGAAAGAGAAGTCAGGATTTACCGAGCTGAAGAGAAAATGCTGTGAGCAACCGGGATGCTGTTTGAATGCGTAACACCAAATCAAACTTACTGTGCACAACGAGTCACAGAGACTGAGTCCTCAAACAAAGAGAGAGAAACTGAAGTTCTGCAGTTCCTTATATAATTTACCTAGTGTCTTACTTTATTTTACTTACATAGTGTGTCCGTCTGCGCATGTTTGTGGTTCGGGACTCATCAATATCTTTGGGTGGATGGCTGATTTTTTCTTCTTGCATTGTATTCTTTTTTTTGTTGCATTTTCTTGTAATTGTTTATTTTTCTGCACATTAATTCATCTATCCAACCATTTAAGCTTTATTTTACTTTTACATGTTGGCACAATGAGAGTAGTTACTCTCTTTTTCCTGACTGTCCTGTGTTTACAGGACAAAGAAAGAAGAAAAATACCAAACAAAGAGGCAAAGATAGAGTATAAATACACACATTAACAAAACAAACATATAATACATGTTTCCTGTTGCTGTTTGCATATTAGATTAAAGCAGACAGACTTTACTTGTCATTAAATATGCTATAAATACAATTATTTTGCCTTACAAACCTCTAGTCTGCGGTCCTTTAGTTTTTCTTAAATTGACATTTTTGCAGAGCACATTAGTTGTTGTGAAACCTCAGCTGATGCTAAGCTAAGACTTAGTGCACCTCCCACATACCTGTCAATCAAACCCTGTGGACACTGGCCAGTACTGACATCTTTCCCCCGCATTTCCTGTCAACAAAGTTTAGGTTTCTGTACGCGGCGCACCATTTTATTTACTGTTAAGTTTCTCATCTCCAATATGCAGGAGCCTTACATGCACCTCACCAAAATCACTTCCTTGTTTCTGGTCGTGAAAATGCAGAGATGACACCGATGTCTCACATTCACCAGCTGTTCCTTTTTTGTTTTTCTTTAGGATATCTTAACTTGACATTTTTGCAGTGCACCTCCCACATATCACCTGTCAATCAAACCATGTGGCTACTTGCCAGTACTGACATCTTTCCCCCTGGACTTCCTGTTAACAAAGTTTAGATTTCTGAGGAAGGTGCACTATTTTTCTGGTCTGTTCGGCCCCGTAGCTCAAACTCCTCATGCTAACTACCCCATTCTTCCATCTATTACAACAAAATGCAGATGTTAGCATGAAAACCTCTCGTGCTAATGGAAGATGAAGCGTCGTAGTCCACAAAACATTTCTGGAGCTTCACAGCAAAACAGTGTTGCTGCATTCTCCTAAACAACTGAGCTTAGATGGGCACTTGTTTAAAATGTGGCAGAAGAATTATTATGACGCAACAACGCTGATTAAAACAGAATATTAATTACACAGTAACATCTGTTCGGTCACCTTGATGTCTCTGTGTGCTATCTGGTTGTCGTGCAGGTATTTGAGTCCCTCGAGGATCTGCCGCGTGTAGAAGCCGATGGTGGACTCGTTGTTTTTCAGAGGGCCCCACTTGGACCTCAGCAGCGCAGACAGACTCCCTGGATGAAGGAAAAAACACACAAAGTACAGCGATGCACAAGCTGTTCGGTGAGCGACCTTTTCTTTTATCTTATTTTGTGCTCTGTAGTTCGAATCAAACTCTATTCTTATATTTGTATTATTTCCCCTTTTTCTAAGAACATAACAGGTCTCACCTCCAGGCACCTGCTCCATGAAGATCTTTATGAAGCCGTTCTCGCTGATGGATCCGAGGTACTGGACGATGTTCTTGTGCTTTAAGTGCTTGTGAAGAGCGATCTCCTCGTGGAGCGGCTGAGAGTACCTGCATTTAAAAACACAAGCGACCAAAACACTTGGTTACAGATGCAGGAAAAGAACAGACGACAAGATGATTCATCTTAATCCCAGTAAACAGGTTGGATAGTGTAAGTAGGTGTGGTTGGAAAAGTACCAGTGCAGGATGCCATGCTGATAATCTTAAATGAAGATGTATTGAAAAATTAAGCATACCGTATCATGTCACATATCGCCTGATAATAAATGATTGATCGATTGGTTGCGCAGTTTTCACTGCAAAAAGAAGTTTTATGGAGATGTCACTGCCACAGTCTTGTTTCCTCAGTACAAGTAAACAGAACAGACGCAGATGATATGCCAGAAGCTAAACAAATAAACCTGAAAAACAGTGAGCCTGAGTCTTGACAACATGCCTACCAGCAGTTTATTCTCACTTTCAGCTCCCAGAGTGAATCACACACTCTCTTCCTGTCTCTTTTCCTGTCTTGGGATTTCAATCCACTCCTGAATTATTTACCCTAATTCTCCACATTCTTCACCACTGAGCGCCCGGCTGACTCGCTGATATGATTAGCGGCAGTGAAATCATCTCGTCCGTGAGAGAGCCCACTGTAGAGCTATGAGGAGACAGCCCAGTTTAAGCAGTGACTGTGGTGGGAATTCAAGGTGGAGGGTGGGAGTCGTTGCCTTCACAGCTCTCCACTAACCCGTCACTCAAGTGGATTCCAGCCCACTGAACACCAGGAACCACCGGGGACTCTGCTGATCTGCGCCTCACGCTCTCAGTCGGAGGGAAGCAGTGCATTAGCAGCTCAGACACATGTTTATATTCGGGTTGTAATGTCATCTCTGCACTGGATATTAAAAAGAAGATTTGTAGGGATTGCTAAAAAACAGCAAAGGTCAGCGGGTGCCCAAAAATATTAGGGATTCATCCTCTGGGGACCATAAATATTCACAGAGAACTTCAAGGTACAATGTGGAGTTTTTGATGACTCGTAGTACGTTTTTACAAGCGTTTCACATACATAAACATAGATGTAAACAATCCTGGATTTTAAGTACTTATGATATGAGGAAGGAAACAGGACCAAGAGTAAGAAAGCAAGGACACGTTGTGGTAGCGACTTCTCAATCACAAGGTAGACCCGCCCCAAAACATACCTGGTTTATCATCTACAGTGTTTTACTCTAAATGGGACCATATTTCATATAATGAACATCATGCTGCATTGAAGAAGATTCAATGGTTGAGACCATCAACTCATCAGGAAACTAATCAAGTCAGAAGTTGGGTAATTTTCTCATAAGCTTACATACAAGCGGACTTCTATTGAAACCAGTGGAGTCGCCCCCCTGGTGGTCATTAAAAAGAATGCAGGTTTAAGGCCTCACTTTTCAGACCCAGACGCTCCGTCCATTTTTAGCAGTCATGGCTTACAACACAGTGAAACCTTCAGCGTGAGAAATTAAAGTGAACATGAGAAACATCTGAAGCGAGTCTCACCTGCTGTCTCTCTCTGGGATTTCCTTGATGGCCAGGCGGACCTGGTTGCTGAGGTCTCGGCCTGCGTACACCACTCCGAATGTACCTTTACCCAGAACCACCCTCTCTCCATGCTCATCGTACTCATAGTCGTACTGTGGAGACAAGGGCAACACGCAGTTTAATAGTGATAATGGATGTTAATGTAGATTTAACAGTGTATCGATCACTATAAACCTGATGTCTTCTCACTGTGCCTGGAGTGTTTGATTACAGATTAAAGGGCAACTCCACCAGTTTAACACATTAAAGTGTGTTTACTTTTGCATATGTGATAAAAATAGTACAGTATAAAACCTTTTGTGGCTCCAGAAGTGATCTGATAAACTGCCTCCAGTGATAAGTAATTTGAGTTTCTGTATTTTCATTGATTTTTATTTATTCAAACAGGATTTTTAGAAGACTACTGTAATCATCTCACATATAAAGTAGGTTCCAAGCGTGATAAAACACCAGAGATAAAATCCAAATGTGTTTTATTTTAATCCTTCAAACATACATTCACTTTTAAGTCAAATATTATATATTATTACATTACATTATATTATATTATAACATAATCCAGAAAAAAATGGTAGTTGGATTATTTTTAAGTGATTTAATAGATTACAACACTTTTTCTTTGGTATTTTCTAAACCTTAATAAACCCTTTATTTGTTGACATCTTAAAGGGCCACTATGGAGTTCTGGAGAATAAATCCAAACTCACAATCATAATATTTACAACATCAACGAGGTAATAATACAAACTCAGAAATATTTATTTTTTCCATAAGTGAATAAACAAGCTGTTCTCAGAGGAAAATAAGGTCCCAGAACACTGTTTGAAGCTAGAAAGATGGCAGGGTCTGCCACATATAAACAAAGTAAAACTGAAATTCTGTTGTCCTGTAAGATCAGCTTGTTTATTCAGTTTATTCATTCATGAAAACAAAAAGAGTTTGTTTATTTAGTTTGTTTAGGCATAAAAAAAGATCTTTTTCTTCCTCTCAGCTACAGAGTGAACCTATAAAATAGTTTAAAAGTAATCTTTAACTCACAAATCTGAACAAATGCCTTCCTTTCAGTAAACCCTGCGTGTTTTGTAACTGTACTGTTATTTTCTTTAACAGGTTTTTAACATTCTTATAAGATTATCAGATTATTGGTCGTTTATTTGTAATCAGATTACTTTAAACCTGTTACATTGATTCCACGGCCCTGGACAACCTCAGTAAGAGAGGCTCAACCGACGTTCTTTTCTTTCTGATTCATGTGACTCATGTTTACATGAAAACAAGCTGAGTCTTATGTTTTTAGGACATGTTGTGTTGTAAAAAGAAAAATGGCTCTTGAGAGAAACCTGTTAGACATTTGATCTGTGCCACGCCGCCGAGTCAGAAAGGGCGCGGCAGCGTTTTTGTGTAATTAGCTTTTCTTTTCCCGAGGCTCCGCTGGGAAGACAGGTGAATGCAGCAGCAGGTGTCTGTTCTCTACTGTCAAAGCAGACAAAGCGCACAAGCTAAATCCAGGTCTTATCCCAGCAGGTTGCTGTTCGTTTTCTCTGGGTTTGCTGCTGAGTTTTGATCCAGTTATTCTAATGCAAACTGTGATGAACTGAATCAGAAAATCCAGAGTTCGTGCTTAAAACGGATCTTTGTCGAAATGTTATGAAAAGCGAGGGGAAATACACGTACTAACAAATACACATACTAACAAGGCTTATTAACAGCTTAAAGATGGTTTTGTGGTACATTTTTTCTGTCGTTGCTTCAAATCTTTGGAGGGAAAATCCTCAATCACATTATATTTCCTGTGACATTTTAAAAACAGGCACCGCAGAGCCACAACAGGATGTAACAAAACAATGTTCAACCAATGACAACCAAACAGGCACAGTGCTTCTTGGTACCCAGCACTGAGATAAGCTGCATTACTGCATATTTTGAAAAAGTTATGCATTTTGTCTAAATCTGTGTTGGGGGCACGATGTTGAGCGTCAAACTAGTGAACCTAGTCATCAGTCCTCTCACCTCTAAGGCGTCGGTGTCACAGTCTCCCTCCTCTGGACCCTTCCAGGCCTCCTCTGTTATGCTGTTGACCAGATCGCAGAATCTGCCAAAGAAAAGGAAAATCAGTCACAAATGTACAGATCACACACGTATTTACAAGGATGCCTACAAATATAAAGCAGAGTCTTAGTGTTTGTGGACCATTTTTATTGTTTTGGCTCCAGTCCAGCACATCTGATTTGTATTAATCTTGTATCAATAATTAATCTAACTTGTGTCCTGCATGCCCGGAGATGGAGAAAAGTTTATCCAGGACAATTTAAATTTGATTTTGGGACAGTCTAACCCTAACCCGAAATATAGACAGTCTAAAACAAATACAATCACGATTTAAGTTTACAGATATAACAAAAAACACTTTTTATGAATCAAATTAATGTGAAAAATGCTTAAATAAAATAATGTTACTTTACGATTTAATTGTTTCCATGGCATTACACTTCTGCCATGTGTCACATTTATTTATCTAAATAATTTTACTGTAGAAGAAAAGCCACTTTATTTCGAGACAGTTCAATTTGTATATTCGGGACGGTGGTGAAAGAATTGAACTTGGAGCAATGTTTTGCATATCAATCTTGCACAAATGGAAACTAACAGATGTCTGGCGGAGTAGGAAAAACATCTCAAAATCAAAAGCTGCACAGCGTGCATTTAAAAAGGGAAAGCAAAAAAGTTAAGTATACATGAATATATTCATGTTTTTAGTTATGGAGCTAAACGCTGCAAGAATTTTAATCGCCCGGTTCAATTTAATTGTTCTGTTTTTTAAACACAGCTACTTTGTAGCTTTGTTGTGAAAGGTGCTGTATAAATACAGTTTATTGTACTTTATATTATT
This sequence comes from Pagrus pagrus, assembly GCF_965226575.1. NCBI lineage: Eukaryota > Metazoa > Chordata > Actinopteri > Spariformes > Sparidae > Pagrus > Pagrus pagrus. The sequence goes on along the minus strand of NC_140200.1, from coordinate 18,157,746 downwards.
AATAAACCTGTTTCTACAGTACAAATATTTGCTGTAAGTGAGCCTCACAGCTCAGGCATTTGGCTTGTATGTACAGTATATTTTATCTAGAGTGAATCACAATAATGAAGAAGATTTGCACATGTTGTGGGAGATCCACTGAGTCCATATTGTGGTTGTGCGTGGCAGTAATTAGCAGGTGGTCTCCTCTAGAATGAGGTTACAGTATGTTTACACGCGCACCTCCTCCACAAATATATACAGTAGGATGACCTTTACACACAAGCTGTGAATTAGCACGTCGCCTCATCGTGCTGTCACACATGCCGAGCCTGCAGGTGTGCACAACCAGACTGGGTCTCTTCCTCTCTCTACAACCTTTGGTTCTATCCTTCCCATCTTCCTTCCTTCTCACCTGTCCTCATCCCTCTCTTCCCCCTGTCACTCCTTTCTGTCTCTACTAAAGGAGAGCAGCTTCATAACAACAGCCGGCGTGACTCACTGACTCTCACACTCCACATAATGGAACTGGAAGTGCTCGGGAGCCTATGATGTGAGAGTCACAAGTCTGAACACTCAGTGCTTCACCGAGGAACACGATGGTGCCGAAATGAAACAAGGTGCGCTCGTGGTGACGGGGAACTGCGAAATTTTCCACCTGAGAGCAGAACTGACAAGAGTGTCTGAACTACTGCAGTGTGCAGTCACAGCAGTGGGAGTTTCACAGTCTTTCCACACTGACATGAATCTTTATGATCCAACATTTAGGAGAAGCACAAATTGTGGGGATTTTAAAGCTCAAAATTGAGCTTAGGAATACGTTTGTTGAATATTGGACACTTGGACACTAATTTTTACCCCAGGGTGCACTACTACAGAAACATAATGTGAAATATCTGCAATCCTGTTGCCTTTTAGAAGATGATACTTGACAGACAAGTTCTCTATGTGCGACATATTAAAGCATGGAACCAAAAGACAATAATGACTGCACGCATTTTTGGTGAGAATATTAGCATGATAACGTTAGCATTTAGCTCAACGTTTATCCACAAAAAACACAAAGGGCCTCTCTGGCGGCACTTGTGTTCTGACTTAAGCTAGTACTTGCTTACTGGTTAACAAAACATAATAATTTCAAAAGGTACAGGAAAAGGTTATTAAATGATGTTTTATCACGCTAAGTGAACATTTACAGTGTAAACAGGATTAATAGTCCTGCAACAGGTCGAAACACACACTCAATGAGTTTAATGCTGTCAAACAAACAGTCAGAGTGAGAACGGACCTTTTACAGTGCATCTCTGTGCAGAAGTAGATCTGGAAGTCCTCAGCATTGTGAAGGACGTAGAGGAAGGCACTGCGCTCGTCAAACTTGGAGATGCTGAGGAGAAACAGCTCACAGTTAGTTGGACAGTAATCTCCTTTGAGAGAAGATGTTTATGCTATGAAGTAAAAGTCTGTTTTTCACTGTGTGTGGACGGCCTTCGAACTGTAAACCCCAGCAGATTTGACAAATACAGACGTAATAACAACAATACATCTCTGTGATACACTTAGTAGGCATGTCGTTTTATGCTGAATTCCTGCACAAATGATGGAGAGAGCTTCCATTCAACGACTAAATAGAAACTTTTATTCGATGGGATGAGGCCTTGTGTCCAGCGCTTATCCAGCGTGCCAAGGCCGGAGCTGCTGAGCCAGACAACCAAGCGGCTGTATGTGTGGTCGTATTGTTGCTCGCATAGCTGCTATTGTGTCCTGCTGGCTGTCTGCAGGCTGAGTGGGCACAGAGAATGAGTCGTTCCCTAGCAACATGTGAGCACAGCCCTCCACTTCTCCCCAATCTGACACTGAATTCCTTTGAGGAGCGTCGAAAAGGAGGCGCAGAGAAGACATCGTGAAAACTGTCTGTGGTAGACTGACTGTGGTAGACTGTGGAATTAATGGAGCTTACTGATGCATAAGTCAGCTCTCATGTTATTTACAACTGCACATTAAAAGTCTTTAATCAAATGCTTTTTGCAATGTGTTGTGCAAGACTGGACACCTGTGCACACATAACGTGTTAGGCCCTAATGTGAGTCCTACATATTTACAGTGAGCAGTAAAAATCCATTTGTGTTTGGCTCATGTTTGACTCTTTCCATTGTTATATTTTGCATTTGTATTGAGGTTTTTCTTTTGCCGGTAATTCTAATATTAGTTTATTTCTGATACGTGTATAATAATGATACGTTTTAATAAAGTACTGTAGTGCAGCAGAGATGTTCTGAAGACATGTTTGTTTGGTAAAAAATCCAACAAACGTCACATCGTCATGATCTTTTCAGTGGAAATTAAAATTGTGATGCGAAAATGATGGTTCCCATTGATCATGAATCATATCACAATTATAACATTTGTCAAAACAATCACAAGGTCATTTTTTTAAACATATTATGCACCCCTACTGTTTGTATAAATATCTTGGAGCGATGTTAGTTTGTCATTTAAACTGTCAACATCTCCATTTCTACAATAAACCTGTACAATGTGGACTCAGACAAAGTGCATAGAAATCACTTTGACATTAATGTAGCACTATGAACTAGGGCACTAAGAAAAAGATTTTTGTTGTTTCAGCACCGCACATGACCACGCAATAGATATATGCATTGTGAGAGATGTAAACAGTACAAAAATAATTGCAGGATTGGTTCAAAAAAAGTCATGACGTCCCTCTCAGATGGCAGAACTGATTCAATATGTCCACCTGATGATACATTTAAACCAGTCACGGCCTGGAGACGGGTGCGATGTCACTGTCACATCGCTCATCAGTAATATGTCATGTAACGACAGCAGGCACTGACCTGACACCTCGCACTGATGTGGCGCTGAAGTTCCACTCATGAATCCCTTTGTTCTGCAGGAGAGATCAAAACAAGTATCAGACGCGCTGATTGACCCCGCAGTAATGAAAAGACATCAGAGTTTTCATCTCATTGGCCATAGCACATGAATTAAATGGAAGTATAATGCCAGTGTAGCTGATGTAGCAGGTTTACTTGGAGCAATTTCTGGTGAGCAACCACTTTGGTTTATGTGCTGCAGCGTAGGTGAGCAATAATTGGCACGATATGAGAAAATAATCAATAAGAAAGACACAAAGAAGCTCCCGCACAGGAAACGAGAGCCCATTATCACAGCAGAGCATCTGACCAGAGATAACAAGACAGGAACCCTGGTCATCATCATCCATCCGTTAGCATACTTGATGAGCAACTCTGATTTAATCATTAGTTAGTATAATTATTTACACAATGATAAGCATCTGTATTGTTGCTATGGTTACGTGCAAAGCATGTTTGAGGCGTACCACTGTAGGATTTTTCGCACAGCCAATCAGAAACAAACATTTTCTGCACCAGCTCTCATGATACCTCGTGCAATTTACAGCGCGACTTCCGGCGCCTCCCGTCACTTAACCGGAACCAACCTCGTTTCCAAAAAAGTGAAGTCGTGAGATGATATAAGTGACGGACACCCACCTTGTCATCAGGAGCGACGTGCCAGATAGACACCGTGTTGTCATCCACGTCTTTGTTTATGGACAAATATGAAGGCTGGTAAACTTTAGTGGGCTCTAATATCAACACCTGGAGAAGAGAGAAATGTGTTGAATTCTTATTTTTTAATTTTACCAATGAAAGTTTGCAGAGCAGGCTTAATATTTTTCATTTGTTATTAAACCTGACACATTGAGCCTCAGCTGCATCGTATGATTCCTTGGCTGGAGTCACTTACAGGAAATCGAACGGAGGAGACGTCTTTATTGGTGGCCTCCACCAGGAAGTCCATCCAGAAGTCCACCAGCTCCTGCTTGGGGGCCGGCTGCTCCGTCCCCGGTTTGTTAAACTGTTTGTAGATCACGATGGTCTCCACGATTGAGCGCAGATACCTGAAACCAAAGGGAAAGAATAAGAGAAGAAAAATTCATCCACTGTGTCCTCAAAAAGGTCAAAATCCAAACCTTTATTTAACCAAATCTAACTACAGAACAACAGGAAACAAAAACATCTGATATTACAAAATAAGTTACTGGCAGATGTAATATATTGTTTTAAACCCCTGAGCATAGATCGAGGAAGATCACAGAAACACACAATACCATATGATTGTGTTTCCATGCGGGGGCTCATTTCTCTTTGTGACGTTAATGGAAACTTAAGAGTATTCACAGCACTAACGCAAATAAAGAACAGCAGGGTCATTAGCAACACAAAAAAACAAGCTGCAGACATTTTACTGTACTCCTCCACATGTTCAACATCTGACACGGCCCCATAAAACCTGGAGGAATGGAAATAAAGTCTGAAATTATGTATTGCAGCTAGTTAAGACTTTGTCCCTCCACTGTGAAAGGAGATATTTTTGATTTAGTCGTCATATACAAATGTTAATCGTTAAAGGACCATTTTGGGCCTTATATTCCTGTTTTGCCATTGAAACACACCAATGTCTCCACTTTTGCAAGTCAGGTTTTTGTTCCTGAGAGAAATTGTGGTGGAATCAAACAAATTTTAGCCAACTAAAACAAAAAAACAGTATCAGTTTAAGTGCTTGCGATATTTACAATATTTTTACTGTTTTACCTGTAAGACAGATACTTCCGACAGGGACCTGAAGCATCTATATCACAGTCGTCAATGACACCAGACTCCTTTGACAAAAACAGTAATTTCTGCCTCACAGAGTACAGGAGCTGCACGTGTACCACTGTCTCGATACTTTAGCTTGTTTGTATTAATGTGTGACTTTGGTGTTTTTAAAGGGTTAGTCTTGATCCAAACTAATGTGTTAAAACACAAACAAATCAACAAATCGAGACAGCGGTATACCAGCAGCTTCTGTGCTCTGCTCAGTAAAATCACTGCTCTCGTCAAAGGGGTCTGTCGGCCTCGGAAAAAGAAAGCGGAGAATGATATAATGGCTTCATGGTGTGTTCCATTTGAGGTCGGAAGTCGGAATTTCATAGTTCCCAGTCAGCACTTTGAACTTGAACGCCCCGTGAAGTCAGATTTCCACCTCAGAAAGTCAGACGCACCTCGCCAACGCCAACCTCAAAATCAGTCCGGCACCACTGTCTTATTCGTGTCCCTTTAAATCAGTCTCACAAAAGTTCTGTCCAACCAGAACTCGTATACCGACTTGATGTACTGGAACGCAGTCAACTCTGGGTATGACGTCATTTCAGTCATCAAACTTCGGGGGTAAACAGAACGCACACATCAGTTCCCCGTTGGAAAGGACGGTTTGTTAGCAAGGTAACAAAGTATGGCATAAACTTAAAATAATTTACTTTTTCCTATCCACAGCAGTATATCGCTTAGCTTCTCTGTGGGTAATCCTGTGTATTGTTCATAATACAAAGAGTGACCTCACACAACCCCACTTAAAAATATCAGAACTAACCCTTGAATGTGAAACTTCCTGTTTCTCTGTCTCTCTTTCCATGAAGCAAATAATTTACATTCGCATTTTAAACTCTTCGCAAAATGTCACGACAACTGATTCATATATATTCATACATGAGGCAGAGCTGCTGTTCGAATGAACAGAGTGTGTTCCTCGTGATATTTTCTGTTCTCCAAATTCAGAATACACCAAATGGCTGCACAAAAAACACAGATGGCTACTGTGGTCTCAGGGAAAAGCGGAGCACACAGTTGGGGATGGATGCGGTCTGAAGTGTGTTCCTCGGCGTGCTTATCTGAGAACGGCTTATCCCTGTTCTCACCAGATGGGGGCTTTGAGTTTGAAGAGTTTCTCAGAGGCTTGGATGACCCTGGTGTTGTCGCAGGCCAGGATGCTGGCGCCCAGGAAGAAGCCCACGTCCCAGTAGCTCTGCAGCTTGTCCAGGCTGCCTTTCTTCCCCAGCAGGCTGCTCAGCTTCACTCCTGAAACACAACAAAGAGTTAAAGTTTCCCCCTCCGAACTGAGATTTTCAGCTGCGGAGAGACCGTCCCGACAAACGGCTACACAAACACTCTACCTGGACGTGCTACAACTTGCAGAACAGAGATTGAGCTTTATGATTTATCATTGTGATCTGCAAGAGTTTAAAAGTAACAGTGAGAAATATTGTGCTGAGGGAAGCTGCAGCTACATGTCCTGCTGCAGTAACCGGCCGTTTGGAGAGGCAGGTGGGGGTCGTAACATAAGTGCATGGGTAAACTGGGGGGTGGGGTGTGTGGGGCTAGTTTAGGGAGCTGCAGGCCGATTCCCAGGACTGCTCGCACTGTTTCCCACATTCCTGAGCTCCTCTGAGCCTCCGATTTGAGGGCAAAAGCAGAAGATTTGGAACAAGGGCTTAACAGCATGCTTGCTTGCCAAACGGGAGGAAATGTTGCTATGTGTAATCAGATTTGTCTTTATGAAAGCAGCTATAGCAAATATCGTTACGTACGTTTTATGTGTGATATGACAATGTTCACTTGTAATGATGAATCCACAGAGAAATAACACAAACCTCTGCCGTTCCCTCAGTTTTATGAGGTTCATAGCTTCTCTAAGCTCGTTGTTTTTCTCGCATTGCTCTCATACCGATGTTTTCTGCGGCAGCAAACAGCTGACTTCAGTAAAAAAGCTCTAATACAATAATTCTTTGCTTCCTCTCCCAGCACCAAACAACACAGACACAGTTAGAGACAGCTGGTGAACATAGTGGAGCTATCAGCTACAGATATTTCCTTTTATGCCGCACATTATCACCTATTAATGTCAATATGGCGGACCTGTGAGGAAACTAAAGCTTAAACACCCAACAGACACAGAAACATTTGCTTGTTTCTTTTATGTGAACATTGTATGTTGTTTGTTTAAAGCTGTTGTTTGTTCCTGTATATGAAATGTTTTGTGATGCCGTCTTTGAAACAGAAACATTCTGAAACTCAACGGAAATATTGCCGGTAAAATAGGAATTCTCATTAATCTTCAGTTGTGTTTCTGTCCACCTAAATTAAAAGGTGCCTGGATTCAACAACACTCTTCAGGGATTCAGCAACACACAACAAAAGATGGGAATTCAATTTGTTACAAACTTTTGTTTCTCTAATCTGTCCCGAGTGAACCCTCTTCCTAGACAAACCAATAAAGGATCTCTGACAAAGAAAATAAATCGCAGTCGCCACCAGAGTTACACCTGTTATCAGTCATTTGTTCGTCTTAGTGCACACGGGATAAGCGCATGTTAGGGCTACGCTTAACAAGCTTTACCAAAATAGTTGAATTAATGTCTTGGATAGATGCGACTGATCATAGCGTCCACTCACCCACTTTGCGAAGCTCGAAAGACGTGTCAAACTGGTGTCCGGCTGCCAGGAGCAGAACAGCGTAGTTGATACCAGAGTGTAGTGTTGGCTCCGACTCAAACCCCTTTTTAAACCTGAGAGAAGAAGAAAAAGCGACTCTCATAAACACCTTTCATTCGTCCAAGAAATGCGTCATTTCCCAATCCCAAGCATCTCCGAGATAACGGATGGCTTCACGGGGCTCCCCCGGCTTCCTGAGACACTTCAAGTTAGAAAAAACAATTACAGCCATATTGAGTTGGGACCAACTGCAACTGTGAAGACCCTCGCAAAACAAGAAATTTCATTTATTTAATGAGCAATCTGCTGAGCTGAGGGACGGGGTGTGAATGTTATTAGGGGCCTCTGCCAAGTTGTGACATGGAACTGAAAATAATAGCCAGATGGGAGCTCGATAATGAAAGCGGCATATTCACTCGACAAAGAGATGAGGTCTTAAGAGCTATTTCCAGATGAAGGCAATCAGCGTTATTATTATTATTGCTTTGTTATTAAGTCAACTTCCGTCAGCTATCGTTAGACCCTGTACGCTGACATGACGAACATACTCATGAGGAGATGGCGAACCCTGATTAGATTCTGGGAATTCAGGGATTGAATTCAACAAGGTGCTGGAAACCCTCCACATGCCTCTCACTCTGTGCTGCTGACTCATTAGCTTCAAGCAGATCCTGCTGGTTTTTCGCCGCTCATGCTGTGAACATCCAGCTTCATCATCCAAAGGTCTTTACGAGTTTTAGATCCAGACTAAACACAGATTGAATGCTGGGATGCTTTGAGATCCTGACAGCGGTTTCTTAATGAAAAAGGCCAGAACGACATCAATGAAAAATGTCCATCAATGGTTTTTCTGCAATACTCACTAAGATTAAAGGTTTGTGATGTTTAGTGTCTTAAAATCGGACTGCATCTCTCGAAAGTACAATAGAAAGGCGACAATCCTTCGAACACTCCCTGAAAGCAGCGTAATTTCACTGAACTGAAAAAGCCCACAACCCTACGCTTTCATTCTGTGGTTGAGGGAAGCGATGCGGCGTCTAAAATTAGAGCAGCTCAGGTGCTTTTTGGTTCCCTCGACAAATCTAGGAAAATACGGCAGACCTTTGAATTATGCCACCACCGGGGTCTAAACTCTGTTCACCAAAATAGACACGGTAATGATCATTATCTGTAAAGACGCCACATTGTTGCACATGAGCTGATCTTTGACACAACAGCACCACACCTGCAGCTTCCTCTGTTGGTCTATTGTTTTCATTTAATAGTCTTATACTCGTAAACCAGCCAACACAGTTAAAAAAAAGTACAATAAAGGGTTTTATGAGATTGTGGAACAAAACTATATGCTGGTCATACTTGGTACGGTATGAACATTTCTTCAGGATATAATGTCAGCAGTTAACGTCTCTGCAAACCACAGACACGTCCAAGGTTGACATTTCACCAGACTTGTTTCACTTCAGGAGGTGGAGCGGATGGTGGCAGCGTTAGGGTCACACCGGTGGATATTTTTAATGAGACCTGGGGACATTTCCAGCTGCTTTTGTAGCAACAAAAAACATCCATTTTTCACAGGAAGTTGGACCATCGTCTGTGATCGTGGCGACCAAAACAAGTATTTAAAGCCAAACCATGATGTTTTCCCAACCCTAACCAAATGGGTGTAACCGGAGCATAGGCCCGGCGTCGTGAAAAGAGAGAAATAGAAAATTCGACCTAAACAAACAAGTTGCGACATTATACATTCAGTTTTAACTTATCTGTAGTTTTGCAGAATGCACTTAGCTAACAATTGTTCTCGCGACTGAGCTGAACATTTTTTTATATCTGCAGAGTAACTATTACCTAGAGCTGTTGTGTTTGTAGTGGAGTAGATAGTACAGTATTTGTCCCTTAACAAAGTGGAGTACAAGTACAAGTATCTCGATCTTATAATTGAGTAAATGTGGTTAAATTCCAGCACTGGGTGCTTCTGCACATTTGCTTTCAGGTGTAACAAGTCGTGCAGTCTCCTCTGCAAGTCTCATGTCACTGCTGTAATGAGCTGTCATTTGCAGACTTGCGGCCCGCCTCTGTCCTTGAATGAGACTCGTAATTCTTCTCACTGACAAAAAGGTTTTACCTTCACGCTAACAGTCAGTGAGAAGTCCTTTATCCACAGAGCCACTTACAGTAAATACTGCCGTGCCATGATCCAGAGAGCCACCCTAAAGGCATCTATCGTGCATCGTGCCCTCCGAAACATTTCTTCTAACAATATTTATGTGACTCAGCGTCTGGAAGAGCGTGCGCGCACACACACACACACACACACACACACACACACACACACACACACACACACACACACACACACACACACACACACACACACACACACACACACACACACACACACACACACACGTCCTCTCTCACCAGTGTGTGCCGCTGTCTCTGCTCTCTGTGTCAGTGAAGTGAGACTCCAGAAACGTGTCCTTGTATATGCGTCCCACCAGGCAGTAGATGTCCGAGGCCACCTGCTCCTCGCCCTCCACCAGGGGCAGCATGATGTCCAGAGCCTTCTGTCTGTCGCCCGGCAGGTTCCTCCTGCAGCACAAACGTGTACAGAAAGCACACGTGCAAAGTTATTAAGGAGGTAAATCAAAGTTCAGACAGTTTTTAGACTTGAGTGAGACATTTGCTGGCAGCAGTGGAGCAAGAGCTCATCAAGTATTATCTATCCATCCATCCTGTGTCAGTGGAAAACTGTTGTGGGTATTTGTGACTATTGACACTTATTATAAGTTATATATTAGGGGGCATATAGAGTCATCTTTGGCTCTGGGCGGAGCTGAAAAAACTCAAGTTTGAGCTTGACCTACACTTGAGACTCAGGATATCTTGGCCTCCTTTACATCGAACGTCTGCCATATGTCTCTTGGAAGTTCCCCAAACTTATGAACTTTCACTGCTAAATCATGGAGCACTCTCAATTTCCTAGAGGGGACGTTAGCTGCATTTCCGTCCAATCAGGTATATGTGTATTTATCACAATAGAAGATTTGAAAGAGAATAAAAATGCGTCTGAGGAAGCAGGCACACCACTGACTTAACCTCTTTTGTTTGTGGTGCAGGAAACCAAATCCCCTAAAAGATCTAATATCAGTGTAAAAAAGTAATACCCACACACACCTTACACCTCTGTGAGACTTGAGAAAGTTCTATTTGGCTGAAATGTCGACTTTTTAAATAAATGACGCATTGCAGAGGCCAAAGTGTGGGTGAATGAGCCTTTTTACACTCTTTTCACTGGAATGGAAATAAGTATACCTCATAAAAACAGTCAATTTACAAGATTAACATTTGCTCATAAACACTCCCTTCCATTGTTTCTGTTTTTGGATGATCACACAATAACTATTGAGGAGTTCCCACGAATCCCCTCTAATGAAGAGAGTAACAGGTGGCATGCTTTCTCCTGTTTAACAACAATGGGTTTATTAAACAGTAGAAAGCACAACAGTAAACCAATACTGCTTTCAATAACTTGATATCCATCTGATGGATTAAAGAATTATTTTTCCTGATACCTGGATGTGGGAACACTTTAAAAGACGACTTCATCAGAATTTCACTCCTGCGACGAAATTGTTTAGCATTATTTTTATTCCACGCATTCGTCTTGTAGCCTGTAGCCGTTAGCCTGCAGCAGACATGAGGAGCAGAGGTCTGGTGCGTTCAGACACAACTAACACCACATGTTAGAGCCAATTCATCAGATTTCATTCAGCCCACTCTGAAGCCTCAAAAGGCTTCATACAACTTTTTCAGTCATAGAGAGTAACTAATTACTTTCGCTCAAGTGCAGTACTTAAGTACAATTTTGACATACTTGTACTTTACTTGAGGATTTCCATTTTTTGCTACTTCAACCCACTCCACAACATTTGAAGGCCAATATTGTATTTTTTTTTTTTTACTCCACTACATATATTTGATAACCTTAGTTACTAGTAACTTTGCAGATTACATGCTGCATCGGAGCCAAAGCAGCTTTTTTTCATAATTAATTCATTTTATCATGATTATCATATTTACTTTTACTTGCATTTTTGACACTTAAGTACATTTAATATCAGATACTTTCACTCAAGTACTATTTGTGTAGGTGAGTTTTGACTAAAGTATGACTTTTGGGTATTTTTACAACACTGTTTTGATGAGTAAAACTGGTAGGGTTTCCCATTAAGTGTTTTTCTTTATTTTCATGTAGTTTTGGGGAAGACATTTTAATCAGAAGAGAAAGATCTTCACTGACTGATTTTTTTATGCCTAAACAAACTAAATAAACAAACTCTTTGTTTTCATGACTGAATAAACAAACTGACCTTAAAGGACAACACAGTTTCATACGGTTTCACTTTGTTTATATGTGGCGGACCCTGCCACCTTTCTAGCTTCAAACAGTGTTCTGGGGACATTATTTTCCTCTGAGAACAGCTTGTTCATTCAGTGATAATACAGTATATATAGTGTGCAGTATAATCTGCCCAAAACCCTGTATATCCCTGTATATTCCTGTATATTCTTGGGTCCATATGATAAAAAATAAAGTCACTAGTTTAAACAGCGAGAATGAAAACACCAGCATGCTGCACATTCAGTAACGATGTGTGCGTTTATGTGTTTATGTGTGTAGCTAGGGAACAACTGCACTGCATTGTTGTGGGACAGTGATACCTGGCTCAGAGGAGGCCATTAGGAGCCCGACTTAAATTACTGAGGTCACTGGGTTCATTTAAAGAATCAACACTTTTATCCAGTGCTGCTGCATTGGACCACAACGAGGTTCTGTTTGTAACCAGCCTTCAAGGAAATAACAACGGCTCTGCAGCGTCACGAGTAACTCATTCAGAAGTAACAGAGAGAGAAGAAGAGACGAGTCTCGCACTGGGAAATGAACTGAAACATCTTCAGCTGTTAATTAATTCAATTACATGAGTGTCTGCTCATGAAAGCTTTCAGATTTCCTGTTTTGATCACTCCACGTCAGGATAACAGGACACAAAAAACAGAAGAAAGTGTTTAATTTGTTTTATGCTTTGCTTCATTAGAAAAAACAAAAAGAGAGAAATATAGATGGGTTGCTGGGAGCAATAACAGACAGTTAATTTACTCACTTTTTAATATTCATGTAAGGCAAAGTAACTCAAATATGTCATGTTATAATGTCCCGTTTGCTGCGTGACACAAAAGTAAAACTCATTTTCCAGGACTAATCGAAAAGACAATCTGATATAACGTTATTAAGTCGGACTGAAGGGTTCTTGGATGGTAGCAAACTACCAATAGCAATCGTTCTGTATCGTCTTGCAGATGTCAGCGCGAGTTACGCTGAAAAGAAGAAGTATTGCAAGTACTTTGCTAATTGCAAAGACGTTGGCGAGATGTTCACCGAACGCCAACGTCTCGTCTTGGATCTGGAAGCAGTTTAACTTCAAAAAAGTGATTTATAACAATTTTGTAAGACACAGACAAATAATGTTGTTAAATATGGAGGACTTCTTACACACATTTTATGTTCTGAGAGTGACAAATAAATAAATTAGAATATAATCCACAAAAATTCCAAATCCCACACAACGGGACACATTAGCTGAATCACCGCTGACCTTCTGGATTGCCGTGCAGAAGCTCCAGAGCAATGAGATGAAACCAAAAATCAAAGAGCCACTTGAGCTGCATAATCTGCCCTCATTAGTGCCCACTATGAATTAATTATCAAACAGCATGATATATTAATCTGTAAGGATAAGGAGGCCATTAATTAAGATCATTCTCACATTTGTCAACATGCTAACACAACATATGGAGCGTTAATATCAACAAAGGTCCCTTACATCTTCAGGTAAAACAGTAATTTTTCTTCTTGAGCTACTGAAAGTGTCAAAACACAGACTTATAAAGAAACGAGCGGCGTTGTGAAGTTAAGTCTCACACCGGCACAACGTGTGATAGAGAAACATAACGCGGTGGTTCCTCTGCAGAGCGTGAAGGTTAAATAAAACATATGAGCTGACAGCTATCACCATAGAGACTGTCCAGAGGGAAGAACACTCACAGAGACAGATCTCTCTATTCCTCTCGTTCTTCTCTCTGGAGGAGTTGACGGTGTTTGGATGGAGGAGATTCTTCCCTCGCTCCTGTCAGGCACCCAGCAGCGAGCCCTGCACAACAGGGACCCCCGAGCTCACATGTCCGACGCTGCCCTGCTGAAGCCAATTAGTTCAACCTGGAGGCTTCATCTAGAAGCAGAGGACCTACAGTGCTTCACCTATTTCAGACCGAACATCGGGGGTGTCAGGTCAGATTTTCAAGGGTGTCGGCAAATGACCTACCCCCGATACCCCCACCCTCAAAGACTGCACACCAAAGAGACAAGCAGCCCAGTCGGGATTAAATGTTAATGCAGTTGACGTTATTGCAAAGATACATCCGAGGTTCATATCACGCTCACATTATATGCCTATGACTTTCAAATCCGGAGGCGGAGGGGACCGAGGTGTCGTTATTACAAGCCAAAACCTCAGCTCGAGCCACACCAGTGCATATTTGTGAAGATATCTGGGGACATATATAAGCATAGCGTTGTGATAGAAAATGTAAAGTACACAACTTAACAACATTTTTCACAAATGTCTACATTTTAACGCAGAAATGTTACATATGATGCCTTTAAGGCTGAATATGAATAGTCTCATGCTTGGTGTTGGGCTGCGTGCTGCTGTGTAAGAACTCAAGGTATTGAATTATACAACTGCACTTAGAGTGAAAAATCCATTCAGGTTCAAACTGAGACTAGAAATACTTTCATCACCCCATTGTGCAGATTATTACAACCCACCTTTGAGTGGTATGGCTTTTTGAAGGCTACTTAGTAATATCAGTAATTTTCGATCCAAGCTTCAAGGTAGTTATATCACTGTTTTATTCAATGTCAAAGGAATGTGACAGCTGACTGAGAGGACCACATGGATAACATTCTTTATTATAATACCATTAATTTTCACCATGACATGGAGGTTATAATTAGGACATCTCCTACAAATGTTCCACTGCAAAATGAAGCGGGTCTGAGGTGGAGCGAGGCTACAGCGAGGACAATGCTAACAATATAAATAAAGCACTTTGTAACTGTTTTGAAAGGCGCTATATAAATAAAGTTTATTATCATTATTATAATCTGGCAAAATCATGTTATAATGTAATATTTTTATGGTTTAATGGTTTAACTTATTGTGGGTAATGACTGCAAGGAACGACTGTTGCTTTTTAATCAATTAATATGCCAATTATTTATATGATTATTAATCATATAATCATTTAGTCTTTAAAATGTGAAACATTGTTGGGAAACTGACAAAATAACCAGATGAGAGTGAATTAAAAACCTGCCACTTCATCGCATTAATGCTAAATTATGATAAATTCCAATACGGCCAAAGATAATTTTCAAATTTGTCCCAATACGGCAAAAATATTACAGGATATACAGTAGTTACGATGGCACAGATAGTATGGAAAGATGACTTCATATCACCTCAGACTATATGTTGTCATGCTGCACCTTATCTCACTGCTCTAAATTAGGTTAAAGGCTTTATTGCACACCTCGTGGCTATTATATAATCAAGTGAAATTAAAAACCTGCACCCCCAACATGAAAATAATCATTTCAGAGGTGGAAAAAAATTAAACCGACTACAACAGCACATCACATAACAACGGCTAGTGTAATTACAGTGACTCATCCTACTTTGTAGAATAGGTAGGCTGACACAAAAGACCTCCCACAGCTGTTTGTCTCCACTCATGACGTCCCGTTCCAAACCTGAGGGAAGCATCTCGAGCTCACGACAAGAGGAGGCGTCTTCTGTCATTAACTCTCATCGTGCAAATTTATCTCACAAAGATGTCTCGGTGCGCTGCCTTGAGCTCACAAAACACAATATCACATCCCGCTAACGGGCCAGACAGCAACAGGCAGGAATACATGGACATCTTGGCGCCCTGCAGAAACATTTTCCAATCGCTGCCAAATTAAAGAACAGCGCGCTTTATTGCTGTTCGAGGCGGCAGCACCACGAAAACCGCAGGAAGTTTACAAGAAAAGCAGCTGGTGAGAAACAGGCAGCCAGAACCTCTCTGTGTTTTACATCTGTCGTTTCCTTGAGCGGAGGAGCTGCACACATGCTACCAATAATATCACAGTCGCTCGGGAGCTCTTAACCTGAATTTGCTGCCGCTTTAAACTGCTAATTTTTGGTTTGGAGAAAATTCTCCCACCGCTGCTGCTCATGACACAAATATCAAGATGTTTTAACTGAACACCTACAGTAGATATTGAGTTGTAAAACAAAAGCATATGTGAGCAATGAAAGAGCATGAGATGTCTGGGAAATGAAGGCCAAGGCAGAGATGAAGAATGAGTTTCCTCTACTGAGAATGTGATATTTTGTTGTGTTAAGTGTTAAATGGATCTATGTTCCAACAGCAATCACTGAGTGTTTTGTCAGTAACCCATGTCCTTTCTCCTCCTGCTCATGCAGTTAAAGAGAAAATACATTTCCTGCCATCCTTCATCAGATAAGGACATATAACTCAATAAAGAGGCGGTCCTGTCTGCTCATGAGCGCGCAGAAAGCAGTATCCTCAGAAGACGACTCTAAAGCAACGACATGAAACTTTCCCCAGAAAGATATATCCTGTTGCTTTAACTGAATTCGTTTCAAGTTAATAAAACTTTATTGACCCCCGCAAGGACAACTGTAAGAGGTAGCTAGTGTTTATTTTTTTCGTGATGGACCGTGTACAATTTAAAAAGTAATGTTAGTATTCCACGTGTCGAACCACTTAACTGAATGCGTGGTCATTGCCGTGTCGTGCATGTTGTCGCCATCTTACCGATTCAGTGCAAAGGCGTAGTGGAACTTCACATGTGGATGAGCCACGGGGTCAAAGGTCGGAAGCTTCTCCAGAGTCTCCACCAGCTTCACGATGGACTCGTAATCCTAGCGAGGAGAACAGGGAAGAACTCGTGTTACACTCTCACTCTGGGTCATTGTTAAGCATTGTGGGGCTTCTGTCCATGCATCTCTGCACCGGTGTCCTCCAAACAACACTCCGGCTCATCAAGGTTTCGGGCTGCTCTCAGGCCGGAGGGAGAGTTTCTGATGTCCCTCTATTCATTCAGTCTGAGACTGAACTGTCGGCTTGACACCAAAAGCACTTCAATAATTGAGTGGCCCCTTCTCATCACATTTTTGTTGCTCCTACTTGCCTACATAGTCACTATAACCAAAGCATGTTGAATAATTCAGCACGTCCTCAATGCTTGTTGTTCTAATGAATCATTCATGAGGCTGAGCGCTGCCTGTGGTGAGTGGGAGGATCTGGATGGCGAGTGCCATCGCAATGCAGAGACGAAAGAGCGGAAAGAGCGGCAGATTTAAGACGAGCAGACCAAAAGACTCGCCTGGAGCGCTCTTCGGGCGGTCTGCGATGGTAAAGGGACGACCCTGACAAACTGATCCTGAAGCAGTGACCTCTCTCTGACTTGTACAGTAGGTTTGTACAGTAGCTTCATCTGGCAAGGTCAGGTAAATCAGCAGCGCACACAGATCATCTGCGCTTTAGTTGGCAGTTTGTTTGAACTTAAGAGTGATTAGCTGAACGTCTGATCGTAATTTATCCTAGCAACCTTTTGGGATGTTGTGCTGAAAGCTTTTATATCTCCCTTCTCAAAGCACTGTGCTCTCATGGTGCAAAATCAGGGTTATGTCGAGGTTATAAATAATTACCAGAGTAATCTATGATAAAAATAACTGTTGCAGCCTTTTGCTTTATTAGATTTACTGGGAGTTATTAACAAGGACTGCGCCCTCAGTCTTTTATTTGAATGGATGTGCAAGTGTTCCTTCATTGTACTCATGAGGGTTTGAACTCGCAACCTTTCAATTACACGTCCATGCTGCTGTCACACCTCATCTCTATGGAGCTAACCAAGAGTAGCATTTGATAAAGAGGGCATGCAGTCTGTGTGGTGGCACAGAACGACGAGGAGGGAGTAAACCGATTAAAACTGTTACGTTTTTGGCAAATTCACACGCTGAAATGAGTAATATTCCCAACGAGCCTGTTCTGTTCAGCAAAACAACAGGAAGCAACATTGTTCATTGTTAGACACAATAGCACAACGTTATCAGTGGCATATAACCAGCAACTAACAATGGTCTCCTCCAATTATCTAATTTGTTTAACAATCCCACGGCGGCACGGTTCATTTGACGAATGACAACAACATGCGTTTGTTAAGAGACGCTACACAGAGCACGAGTACCTGGATGTCCCTGTATGTCAGCAGCAGGTTGATGACGATGTCGACCGAAAGGCACTCCACGTTGTCCAGTCGCTGTTGGATCCGGTTCAGTTCGGCGGCCAGCTCCATGCCAGTGTACAACTCCCGAGCCTTGCGGATCTCATTCAGAATCGTCTCGCGGAAATACTGGCTGTGAGAGGAGAAAATACAAAAGAGATGAAGAGTGCTGTCTTTACGATGGAACAACACATCTGCTGTAAACCACCTCAGTTTCCAGTATTTATGGTTAGTACAGCATGTTATTATTAGCCCTTCTCTGACTCAAACTTCTACGTTCAGGATGGGAAAAGATGATGACTGCCACCAACGCTCGTTATTTTTAAAATTCCCGTACAAAAATCCAATTAACATTGTACGAATCAAATTGTTTTAAGTATTCTAGCAACTCCTCGAGGGGCAATTTTGGCATGGCTGGTGGTTTAATTCATTTCTAACGATCCTCTAGCAAGATGAGCCCTTTTCAATTTGTCTTAAATGAGTGTTTCATATAATGCCATGTATTATCTGACTGCCAGTAAAATAAGGAAATGTGTTGCGTCAAATGTAATAACTATATTTTCTGTCAGTGCCAGTAACGGCATCGGCTGTTGTTGTTTTGAGTGAGTCATCCACTATTCAGAGTGGCGATCCGATCCGTAAAGATCACCGAGTGATGGGTAGACAAGAAAAGCGCTATATAAATGCAGTCCATGTGAATGTGTTCCTTTTAGAAATGATGAATAATAGAGAGATGCCCAGCCTTTTCTCACACATGTTTATGGTCTGTACTGAGCTGCCGAGGTCTTCTCAAAGGGACAGCTGTATCGTATTGTCTTGGTAGCAAAACTCAGTCAAAAAATCTCAAAGGATCCAAGTAGATCGCTGCAGATTATCGTCGTCAGATTACCGTCACTCCCCAATCTAAATGCCAGATGATGGCTCAGCACATACAGTCTATTCACATAACATATCTGTTCCACGTGAGTTAGCTGACTACAATTAGATTAAACCTCCTACGTATTAAAACAAGGCCACATTGACACTCACTGATAGGATACCTTGTTTTCCTGTTTGAAAAGGTCGATGTCAGGCCATTCAAATATTTGTTCCATGTGAGTTAGCTAGCTAGAATAACATTTGCTTGAACAACAAAAAAGGTTATGAACTCTGTCGTATTGAATTTGATTAACAGATGAACATTTGCAGCAGATTATCGTCACTCCCCATTCTCTTTTGTTCTGAACTCAGCGTATCATGCGAAAGTGACACGGCTAATGCCCAATATTACATTTGCATGTTCATATTCTACAAGAAAGGGTACTGAAGAAAGTACACATGAATGTTTTCTGCACATTATTGTCACTCCCCAGTCTCTTTGTTCTGAACTTGGTGTAACCTTGTAGGGAGTGACAGAGTTAAAGCCTAAGTGCCAGATAATGACTCAGCACATACAGTCTATTCACATGACATGTTCCATGTTAGTTGACTAGAATCACATTAAACCTCCTGCCCATTAAAACTGATATGATATGTTGTTTTCCTGGTTCAAAAGGCTGACGTCAGGCCATTCACATATTTGTTCACGTGCTACGTATTGAAACAATGCTACACTGATAGGACAGGTCAGTGTCACGGGCAGAATACATGAATCTATCAATATAATAATAAATAGTAATCATGCTCTTTCAGTTTCACGCAATGTGCAGAATGCATTCTGGTCAGATACAAGCGATAGCTGAGCTGAAAACTCTCTCCTGTGCTCACCGGTTACAACAAAAGCTACATCAGAGTGCACATTTTTCTCTTCAGCCTGTAAAACCTGAGTCACTATTCCTGGAGCTGAGCTAGAACCAACTGGCTGCTGCAGCGCCTGTTGGCAGGAAAGCCTAAAATATTACCCCAGCAACTGAGGCAGTGATAAATGTTTTTTTTTTTTTTTTTAAATGTGGATTACCACGCAAGTCAAAGTTGAGGAATGCACTACATGAAAGATTATTACAATAGGAAGAGGGGTGTATTAAAACAAAAGCGTGTCGTGCTGAGAGAGCGAGTCACAGCGCTGCATTAACACCTGTGAGCTAAATTTGGCACCACAGGAACTTGAAGAAGTCACACTATGGCGTCGTGAACCTATTTAATGATCCGATGTACATGTCGGCTTGCACTGAAACAGTGTTGTGTTCACCAGTTGAACACTATTCTTACATGTAATATTTGCTTTACAATACATGAGCAAACATTTGGGGCGTTTTACATACAACATGGCCCTGTGTCACTGCCTTCAGAGGAACTTCTTGTTAGCAGGAATAGCTTTAAATAGACCGTTCCTTTTGCTTCCTCATTCTCAAACTAATTGCCTTCCCATTGCTCTCAATGTTGAAGTGTTTCCTTTCACACTTACAGTACTTGAAAGTTCACAGTCATTTACATGTTCATGATGGGAAATAACCTTTTAACCCAACAGACCAAAAACTCAGCAACTTGGAACTAGCCTATATATTTGGTCAAAAGTGAATAGAGACAGAATGCGGACTTCTTTTCACCATGAAGCTGATTTTATGGTGATTTATGGTGGCATATATGGTGTTGGTGTGATGAAGCTATACCTTTAAAATCACATAAACTCTAAATGTAGCCTATTAAATACAGAAATGTGACTTTTTGGCATTTTTCTTAACCATGTACGCATTTTCCATGCCATAGAAATCTATAATTTCCTGAAAAAACAGTGCGTAAGACTGTGACAGAGACAAAGAAAACAGCTAATAGCTAACAGCTAATGTTAACTGGCTAAATCAAGGTAAAAAGCCTTGGCTTAGCTAAAGCGACAACAAAATGTACTTATTGATTTTTCCTGGCTGTGATCAATTATTAAACATATCCTCCTTGATGAACCAACAAAATTAAGTGCGTTATTCCACATTAACAAATGAGACAATAACTGAATCATCAATCATGATGGATAAAACCCAGCTAGCTAACTTCTGCTAACAGTAACTAGCACTAGCTTTATAAAATAGCTAGCAGTAACGTTAGCTTCACCTTTGTAAATGTATTCGTTGCCAGACTTATCTGTCATTCATTGATATCATTTTATTGTAAACATTAATATTAAAAAAACAAACTGTTTGTGTTTTCCTCATCAAGTTATCCAAAGGCTGAGTGCACTGTTTGCATTTTTTAGGTCCTATGTAGGTTCTTCATTAGCTAGAACATGCTAACTAATTTTTTTTAATGTTTGTGGTTAGTGCAGATTTAAACTTTTTATCTCCGTTGCGAGACAGCCTGAAAACGTCTCAGTCTGAAGTTACATGGTCTCTGCCTTTGTAGAGCAGCACTGACCTAAAAAAAAGGATGTTTATATTGTTCAGCGTCCCTAGGTGTTTTCTATTTGCATACTGATGAATAACGTGTGTGGGATGTAATTATGATATAAAAACATAAACAGATGAATTACAGTATGCTAAATGTTACATATAAAAAAACAAAAACAAAAACAAAAACGTACAGTTTAAAAATAGATAAAAAACACTAAAACGTCTGGTCTACGGTCCAGTCCACCCCGCTGTCAGCCCGTCAATATACTCACTGGGAGTTGGCCTCTGACACTTTGAGCAGCTGGATGAAGCGGTCGAGTAGCGGCATGCAGATGGGTCCCAGCAGCATCTCGAAGCTGGGCTGCATCAGCTCGGTCAGGCCCTTCATCAGGCTGCTTTCACAGCAGTACACCTTGTTGTGGGGCGTCACCATGTACGGGATGAAGGTGTAGTTGGCTGAGCGCGTCTGTCGATACACAAGAGAGACACAGTATTGAAGAGCTGCCAGTGTGTTTAAGCATCACGGACTCATTTTGCATGACACTGTGGGTTTGGTGTTAAAGAGGGATCAGCAGTATTTAAAGGTGCTTTTGTTTGTTTTGTATACTTGAGCATGTAAAAGGTCTTGAAAGCTGACTTGAAAAGTCCATGCCAACGGGCGCTCCGCTCTCCCACAGAAAACACTGCTCCTGAAACACATCGTCAACTAACTGGAAGCTGAAAACGCGACAGAGCCAACCGGAGACACGGTGAGTGGTGCTGGCTCAGGCGTCCATGGGCTGGCCAATCAGAGCAGACTGGGTATTCAGGAGGAGGGCCTTAAAGAGACGGGAGCTAAAACACAGCGTTCCAGACAGAGGGGGAATACGGCGAAGCTGCACTGGGTAGTCTGAGAAAACTGATTGTTTTTGAGGATTAAACGCATGACAACCTATTCTAGTAGTACTCAAAATAAAATGATGAATCTGACAATGAGTATTACAGTTTCTAAATTGAGCCTGTGTTGACACTTTCTGTCATCTACTGTTTCCAAGTTCAAGAAAAACATCTTATACAATAATACTTTGCCTTTTCAGCCATAAACTCTCCTCATTCTACTAAATACTAAATGCACTCACTGATCTAAACCTCTTGAGTGTGACACATTTAAATAAATTATATATACTGAGCAATTTGCAGGGTTATATTTGGTGCATCCTCCTGTCATGTATCTTTGTCGTTCCCCTTTATAACATTTACAAACTATAATTCAATATAACAATAAAAGACTTACAACCTCCTCTTAATGCAATTATGAAGTCACATCTATATTGTGGTTGTAGGCCTGAGCACATTGAGCGGTCTGACATATTTATTAATATCCAAACTTTGTGTACAATGCATCATAAACAGTTAAAAATATCCTTACAGTACAGAGTGTGCATTTATAAACCTGCACTAAACAATGACTTTATCTAAATTATTTAACAGACAACCTTTACCACCGGTTTTATAGACACTGTACAGTAAAGCATTACATTGTCGAGGGAGGAAGCAGATTGGCTGGAGGAAGTCTGAACTGCTTCCCCTTTATGAGACAGTTTCGGGTAATGACATGAGGCTGAGGCTTCTGATCTCTTGCGTTGTCGTCGCTGAGCAGATCTAACCAGGCTGCAGCGAGCCAAGAGAAGAGATGTGCATTGGCGGTGATGGTTCAATTAAGAACCACAAACACTTACAGCGGTGCACTTACAGCCTGGTGGTGCTCATGAAAACCAAGCCGAAACAGAAGTCACGCTGCTCATCGAGTGCAACCTGTTATTTGCTGCAGCTGTGGCATTCAGGAGTACCTTTGTTTCGCGTCTGTTTCGATTTTAAATGGCACTTAAAGTGTTCGTCTTTATTCGTTTAGCTCCAATTCGAGACATCTGTGCCTTGTCTGGACGTTGATTTCTCTATTCTGTGTCTGTATTTGTTTTAGCTTCACAGTATTCTCCAGCAGCAGTGGTGATGCTCCTGTCGCGGTGGCCTGCCACTGCTGAATAAACAGAGGAAACACGTGCATGTGGTGTTTACAGACAGCACAGAGAGAAAGAGAGCGAGCAAGAGGGAGAGAGAGGCAGGAAATCCACTATTGACATCCTTAAGAAAGAGCCGGGGTCTTTTCATGGAGAGCTATTCCCAACATGTCAGATGTGCGGTGGAACAGAACACAAGAGCGTCTGAAGGCGGTTGGGCCGCTACCAGCTGCATCCTGACGCCTTTAATATTCATGTTGCAGCTTTTCTTATAGAAAAGACACTGCTCTCGCTGCCAAGAGACAAAAAAAGGAAGTGAAAGGAAGGTGCGGTGCTGAAGCAATGTAAGCCATCCGCAGATAACTACTTCCTCCTGTGCAACAGCGGTTCATGACATCACCGGTTGCTGCAGCGGTGGAGCATGCCTTTCAGAAATAAACCTGTGACCCCTGTTTCTGTTAGGTGCAACCAGACAGGTTGTAAAATCCCGACGCTATATTTAGCTCCTCTGTCTTCGTATGACTCACGCCTTCATGGGGATCAAATGGCAGGTCTGTTTTCCTCAGGCTGATGTATATCTAAGAATGGCTGCAGGTCAGTCCAAGCTAACCTCCGCTGGTCGCTCACAGGTAACAGGTTTCTCAGCTGTGAGTGAAACACATGTGACAGCGCTGGCTCACGAGGGAATCTGGCGAATGTGACTGAGAATGAGTCAGTTATTCAGTGAGTGAGTCATCTGGTTTGTTAGCCTTGCCGATAGTCCATCTGGCCATTTGCATTTACAGCAGGTTAGTATTAGAGCTGCATGCCCACTCACTCACTCACCTTCATAGAAACAAACACACACAACTGACCATAATTTGATGTTAGCGCTTCATTTATGTGACTGTTCAAACAGTCATTAACTCATGGAGGAAGTGATCATGATTAATAATCACCCATGGCCTCCTACACTCAGGACTTAAGCTTTGAGAGTTTGTACCTGAGTGCTGCAAATGCACTACTGAATTCAGTGGGTTGCTACAGTCAATGATTTTACGCCAACACTGATGAAGCAATGTGCATGCAATTACAGTAATTGGATATAGACCAGCGTAGGCTAATTACCTGGATTTCCACTATCACAGTGGGAAGTTAAATGCACATAAATACAATTAACAACACATGCTTTTGTAACAGCAAAGGATAATCAGATACATTCACAGCTGCAGACTGTATTTGTTCCAATGGCAAAAATGAAATGCAAATGTCTCCGCAACCGGGCGAGCCGGCCTGTCAAGCTTTGGATTTCTCCACATGGTGAAGTGACGCTCTGGTAATTTTAAAGAGTAAGTTTACCCAAAAATGAAAATTCAGACATTATCCGTTCACCCCATGCTGATGGAAAGACAGGTGAAGTTTCATAGTCCACAAAGCATTTCCGGAGCTTCACAGCAAAACAGCGTTGCAGCATTCTCCTAAACAGTTAAAGTAGATGGGGACTTGTTTTAAAACTTAAAAATAACAACAGAAAGAAAACAAAATGGCTCCAGACGCTCCAGGAACGTTTTGTGGACTATGAAACATCACCTGACTTTCCATCAGCATGGAGGTGAGAAGATAATGACTGAAATGACTGAATCTTCTCTTCAAACACAAAAGGCAAAGTTGTAGGCTAATAATGCCCTGAAGAGTGTATTTATCTGCTCACAGCAAGCTGGAATTGTTAGCATGCCTGTAGCGCTACGAACAAAAGGAGCACGTCATTAACTACTGTAATTATTTTGTGGGATTACAGGTTACGTAAGGAAAATTACCATTCAGGACTGAAACTCTTTGGGAACCAAGACGCTACTAGGCTATAAATAGCAGCCTATGTAGTTGGGAGTAGCGTTAGTGCCTTTATTTTGCTCATCTGGTTCTGGGAATTTTATACTTAAACAAGTAACTGGTGCCTTGTCTCTTACACAAGTGGAACACACATTTTCAATCCAATCTTTTTAATCGCATTTTTATATATAATACTTTACTCTAATATTACAGCTAGCAACTACGATGAAGCTAATTATTTAGGCTACACATCTAGGCTAATATAAGGATCTTCAACTGCTGAGAAGGTTTCCTTTTTGCCTGGAAGGTCTTATATATAGGTCTTGATATATATATATATAATAATATAACAATATATATACATATATATGTATATATATGTATATGTTTATATATACATACATACATATATAATATCTTATATAATGTAGAAAGCCATCATTTGAATATTGTAGACCTTTTTACTGGATTCTTGTTTAAAACAAGTCACATTAGCTTAATGACCTTGCTAGCTAGGCTATATGTGACAATTCAGCCACATTTTAGTTTTAGAAAACTGGCAATAATTGCTTAAAAAATTAAGGAAACTTTGACTTTTACCAGCTCGGGGCAGGTGTTACAAGCACATGCATCAGTGCAGAGGGCAGTTAAGTGCTCTAATTGAAGCAAGAAAGTGTGAGAACAAAGACTGTGAGTGCATATAAGGGAGATCAGTGAGTTCACACTCATACTGTGAGTGATAATCAGCTCTCCTGACACGGCACAAGTCAGTGTTGGAGATCAGTACGTTTCATGCAGCACAGGGCCACTTCCCTCCACTCTGAAAAGCCACTTAGGAGAGCTAAGCCTTTCATCTTGCTCCCGAACATGAACTCCTTGACAGCAATCAGCCAGCTGCCCCCATGCCTCTGCCTTCATCACACTAGTTCTAGTCAATTAAGAGAAAATCAATTAATCAAAGGGCACTATTTGGTTAAGCGTCTCTCAATCAAAAAAGAAACAGACGTAAGTAAGTTGGGTTGTCTTCATTGTTAAACAACCATTACTGATGAAAATATTTTTGTCAGTTTGTTCACTTTCATTCCAGACACCTACTAATCGATTCGACACTGTAACAGGAATGTTTCAGTCGTTTATAGTGACAACACTATTGGCTTTGTCCTCTACAGCACATATTGTACTCAACATATACACTGAGCCACATAACAGTAAAAAAATGCACATTTCTAACTTAAAACATAGTTTATATTTGTATTTACTTGACTAAAATGTGTATATGCGTTAATCTCAATCAATCATAGATTTAATTAGGAAGCACACTGAGGTGTGACTCAGTAAAGAACAGGATTTCCTTTGCTTTAAGGAAGCACCTTATTTGAATGCTGCACTTTTTACAAGTCAAATTTTCAAAATGCTTGTGCCTTTTTATGCAGATCGTGGCCCTGCAGTCACTTTAGCTCGTGAAACAGCTGTCATCTGAGAAAAAAAGCACCACCTTGATTATGGAAGAAAAGATGCTTTCATTTCACATTTCTGAGAAACCAAACACTCGTCATCACAGCTTCTACAACAGAAAACCTTTATAACACCAAGAAGAGAAAACATAAGGTGAGAGACACTGTGCGCCCTGCACGTTGTAAAAAAGCATATTCTTTGCAACACATAATATGTGCAGTGTGTGAGCAATGGGTGAGTAATGTGTGAAAGGCAAAGGCGAGGGGAAAAAAGAGATTGCTTTGTGTACTTACAGTGTTCTTCTGGCAAATTATCTCCTGAAAGACAAGAGGACACAAAGACATTTAGAGATTTAATGACAGCATTTTCTCCTCAGGGCTAATTTGCTTTGGACACTGTGTTAGTCTGCTGAATAAAAATGTAAAAAAACTAAGTAAAATACAATTCATCATATCTGAGACAGTAACGTTTTATCAAGAAGACACTAGTTAGTGTTTCTGCAAGCCACAGATCAGTCATAGGTTATGTACCATATAGACATTTGCACAAAACGTGCTTTAACATTACGTCCATCATGTCCACATTACATGTTTATGATGTGACGTTCATATTGAGAGGTGGAGCGGATGGTGACCAAGTTATAGGCGAAAAAGGCAGCAAACAGGTGACTGCGTTTCAGTATTTGTAAGTGTCACACCACTGGATATTTTTAGGGAGAACGCGGGACAATTTCCAGCCGCGTTTGTGCCGACAAACCGGGTGTTTTTAATGAGACCTCTAGACATTTCCAGACGGGTTTGAGGCGACCAAAACAGGTATTTTAGGCCTAACCGTGACCTAACCAGGGAGTAAAGCACAGTGTTATGTCAAGAGCGAAACTAAAAATCTAACCTAAAGAAACGTACAAGTTTTAACTAATCTGTTGTTTTGTATAATGGTACCTAGCTAACAATTAAATCGTTAAAATTGGTCCATTAATGCATTGTAAAAAGTAGAGTTGCACCTATTAAGTACAAGGAGACCACAAGCTGACGTGAATGACGCAGGTTTCCAAATATTCAAAGAAGGTTTTGCAACTGTTCAATGAGAAAGGAAATATACTCAACATGTTTGAATACAATGAAAAGGCCACAGTATGATCTACATTAGGCCACACAGACGGAGAGTTTGGTAAAGAAAAGATCAGGTTTGAACATCACACAACTCCTGAAAGCAAGATTTTAGTGTCATTTCACGTCTAAAGCACCAAAACCTTGCTGTCCGGTTCGCTTCACTTCCTCTGTAAACCACCTAAAGGCCTCAGTATGCTTCAAACTGCTTGTTGAGTCACTGATAATAAGTGTCTGAAGCTTTATAGTCCATTTTATCAATCCAGTTAACATGGTTTGTCAGCTTTAACCTGTTTTTAAATGAGCTAATCATCCAACTTTGAAGCAGTCTCCGCTTCTAATTTTCAAACTCTGGGATAACAGCATAATGCGCCACATAAATCTCAGAGAGAGAAATGATTTGACTGCCGTTCCTCTCATCATGCGCTGGATACACGGCACAAAGCCTGACTAATATCCACTGCTCACTGAGGAATATAAGGCAATAATGGGTTACCGCACAACATCAATAGCACATTATTTGGAGTTTGTCATATCAGTGACTATGATGACCTTTATGATGTGTTACAATCTGAATCAATAACGGTGCAGTCAGGACCACTTTGGTGGAAGAAAACGTATTTCCATCTGCAATAGAGAGCAGCAGGGATGAGTTAGCATCGCCCTGGTTCCCTCAACAATAAGCCTTTGGGATTTTTCTATTGGATTTTGGATTACTGCAGAAAATAAGCTCAGTGGCAAACACAAATTTGATCTAGCACAGCTGCTCTGTTGTTGTTAGCGGTGCTGGCTCAGGCATGTGTGAGCTGACCAACCAGAGGAGACTGGGTATTGTGGAGGGGGAGCCTTAAAGAGACAGAGGCTAAAACAGATCCGGTCAGTATGAGAAAACTGATGTGTTTTCTGAGCATTAAAGCATCTAAAACTATTCTAGTAGTAATTGAAAATAAAATTATGAACCTGAAAATGAGCATATGTCTCACTTAAACTAATTTAAAAAAGAAATCCTCGCATGTATCCAAACAAGTATTTCCCACTGTGGATGGAGAGCCACATTGAGCCCTGTTTCATAAGTGAAGCGTACTTGCTTGCACAGGTTACTTTATTCTTTATAGAAGTATATAAATAAATCTGCTGTGAAAAGAAGCATGACCAACATGTGCACACCGAGTACACAAAGGCCTCTTGACTACACAAAGGTCTCTTTCGGGTCTTGGTGTATTTTTAAGAAGTAGCTTCAGTATTTTAAGATAACCTCTGTTCTTAGAACACACCCTTTGAAACAATTTAGCATCTAGAGATCAGAGGAAACCACAGGAGAGAAGTGGTCTTTCCAGGCAGGGTGAGGTGCAGTTAGCCGACCGCAGAGTCAGGAGAGCTCGGCACCGCGACAGACCACAGGGAGGGAGAACTCCTGTTAGGTACCAGCTTACATTAGGGCAGGAAATAATGGCCTCTAAAACATTTTTTATAGCTAAAAGGGCAGAAATAATAGAGCTGAGAACGCTAATCATCTTTTTATGTCATGTTTAGCTCCAGTCTGGCTGTATGGTGCTATATGTCGACTCTGCAGTGCGGTCGCTGGCTGAGGATCCCTGTCGCCATGAAAGTCTTCTCACTACACAAACAACCAACAATAAAGGCTTCAGTGTTCCTCTGCTACAAGTCGCCTACAGCAGGAGTTTTTCAATGTGTTACACCAGGGCCTCAGACTGTGTGAACTACGTCTCGTCTGCTACAGACCCACACTGTTGTCTTATGCTGACTCAGACAAAATCTGTCAGCAGGATTTAGGATTCCAGCCCATTAAAGTACAAACCTGACATTTCTATCTGAACACAGTGTTGTTTGTCTCTTTGCTGATGCTATCTTGGAGCAGTGATTCAACATCTACTTCACAGTGTGAGATTTGTTGCCAGAAAACTCATTTTTGGAAGCTGTTTTTTGGGTAAAATATCTTTAAAGTTGTGAAGAAAATAGGGAATAAATAAAGAAGGTAGCAGTAGCACGAATCACCACCATGGATGAACTCACAAGAACCACAAAGCATGGACCTGGACTAAAATACACCTGTTATTTGAGCATACCTAACTTCCTACCAAACTTCATGGAAACCTGTCACGAGCACATGTTTCTGAATTCGAACAAACAGGACTGAACCTCCTCGGTGGAAGTGAAACAGCCCCATCACAAGAATAAAATATTGGGACAGATGTGTCCAAGTTGTAGGTTTCATATGTATCATAACAACATTTCTACAATATGTGTCACATCAAGTTCAGGCTACATGTATATGAGCTCACTTTCACGTCAGGAAGAGGAGGGGATGGCAGTGATGTGACAGCTGCCAAGAGACGGACCACTGTTCGAGACCGTGTTTCAACATTTGTAAGCCTGAAACAACTGGATATTTTCATTGTGACATCTGGCCATTTTACTGCTGTTTTAGTGGGAACAAAACAGGATATTTTGAACAAGAGGTCGAGGCAGCAGCCAAGCAAGAGACCACTGTTTGAAATGGTGTTTCAGCATTTTAAAGCATGAAACCACTGGGTAATTTAAATAAGACGTCAGCAGAAGCGAATATTTTTGACGAGACGTCAGGACAGTTTCTCTGGTGTTTGTGGAGACAAAACGTGGCAAAAACATTTCCCGACCCGAACAAAATGTTTTTTGTGCCTTAACCTAACGAAAGCATAAGCACAGCATCGTCACAAGCCCGCTGCTGACTCCCCAACTCAAACAGCGTCATTAACACGTTTCCTTCCATCAAATTATCGACGCCTTTATGTGCCGCTGCCACCAAATTACATTCCCGTCAATCCCCTGCCTCCTACTAAATATAGCCTTTAATCACCACCCTTGTGAACAACAGTGATTGTTTGCTTCATGTGTTAAAGTGCTGAGGGCCGGCTGGTGTTCATCACGGCAGCTTACCTGCAAGGACTGGAGGGAGTCGGAGTTAGTGTCGCAGTACAGGATGATGTTGTTGGCCATGCTGAAGCTCTCTCGGACTCCCAGGTGGTAGAAGAGCGAGGGCTGGCGGAAGGCATCTGTCATCTCCACAACAGCTAAGTCTGATGGAGAGAGGTGGCATGTTAGTGTCATTTTCATTTGCTGGCTGTGTGAGATGTTTTGGTGGAAGACAAGGTTATTGTGGAGTTTCTACAAAACGGTTACTTTTTTCAGTTTTGTGTTTATAATTTCGAGAAACTGAGCTGAAGTTTGAGAAAAACGAAAAGCGATTGGGAAAAACTGTAGACCTTTCCTCAACCTGTAGATTTCCTGTCAGCGGAACCATGAAAAACAAGATCCAGTATGTGGACTACAAGCTTTTGGCCATATTGTTAAAAATGTCTATACATTTTTTTATGCTAAAACTGATAAATATACCAGAGAATTTAGCTGCATTTCCCATGTCCCATGATAACACCTTTTAAACCCTGTGAGAACAGCTCGTACACAATAACAAAATAACAGATATCAATATCTTGTTTTCATTTAAGCAAACATGGACCGGTCTTTATTGTTCTGGGACTCAGACACGGCTCTGAGGTCAAAGGTTAATGGACGGATATGAAACCACGTCGTGTGTGTCTGTATTACAAACTGTAGGCGATGTTTAGAGCAGCTTTTGCTACAGTCAGCTATAGATGTTCGTGTCAGAGACACAAGTGGAGCTAATTCAGAAGTGCTCTCTTAAAAAACACCATTCATTTCCACCAGTGGAGGTGATTTGACCCGCCTATCAATGAATACAAATACGCTCAATACCACACACACTGACTCCAGCTGGACTCGAGCAGATGATCTGGATCAATAGAGAGAGAGAGAGTTCCCAGCCTTGAACCAGGAGCTCTGTGTTTATACTAGCATAACAGACTGCTGTGCCGTGTAACCAAAGAGCTCATTCATAGGTGTGCTGCTGAACTGAACCATAACATACTGAAAATCCCTCAACTGTTGCATTTAAATGACATTATATGGTAATAAACACACTGATGGAGGTGTAGGATGATCATGACAGTGTTTTGGAGGCACATACATGACGTAGGGCAGTACACGTTGTTCCTGAGGCCACCTCGAACCACTGATAACAACAAAAACAAATCAGCCCAGTGGCAGTGCTCCAGTAATGACAGAAGAGCTCAGAGAGTCAGACAGATAAGGCCGCACCCTGGTTTTCTCATCTGTTTCCAACTATCCACCTCTCTGTGTCAACAAACACATTACAGGCAGCTGAAGAGCAGAGAATCTCAAATCTTCTACCCCTAATGGGTCCTCACTGGCTGGCTCCCATTACAGTCTGCGGACTATGACTGGAGGAAAGCATTCAAATATTCATCCTCATCCTCAGTCCACGGGGCAATTTAAGCTCTTGGTCAGACCGCAAGCAAGTCAGATGATAGGTTGTTCAATTCTGAACAATTGCCGGTGGCGCAGAAGTCTCTGATTGCCTCTGGGTTGTGGTCTTGAGTAGTTTTGAGCAGGAAAATCGTGTTATTATTGCCCATTTTGCACTTGACAGACAAACAGTGAGACAATACATCAGGAGAGTAACAGAGAAGCATGAAAAATGCAGAATAGACCACAGTTTCCTAAGTCTTCTACAAGTTTTGCTTACAGATGCCCGAAGAAAGTTTACATCCAGTCAGTCCTGTTTTACTGGCCTAATGCTTGGACTCGCATCCAAAATCACAAATTTAAAATCTTTAGAAAATGAACAGCCTCTACCCTGAGACTCTCAATCTCAGTCATTTCAGAGAAAACTACTGAAGTCATGATATAAGCCTGATTTAAGTCATAAAAATGCGATATTTTGACACTAAATAGAGCGTATACCTCCGCCACAGCCCAACAGGCCCATACGAGCCACCTCAATACACCTGATTTTCACATCAAGGTCCATGTATTATTCCATTTTAGCAAAAACATGATCTGTCAATCAGTCTGTCAAACAGTGGCCAAAAATCTAAAAAGACAACTTTAAAAACGGCTCTCATCAAATGTAACAGCACTGCAATCTAACAATAGAAAAAGTAAAAAAATACATATTGTGTAGAAGAGCAGATCCCCAAAACTCAAAGCTTCAAACACTACTAAAGCCATCAGAACAAATTACAGACCAAATTACTCAAAGCAACCATGTGAACGCTCACGATCTGAATGCACAGTTAACATCAGACAGTCATTTAATTCAGAGGCTGTGTGGCTGCATGCCAACACAGCAGACAGAAGCCTATCACAGGCTGGCTGGCTGCAGCCGTGGAGAGCTTTAGTCAGTGATGAGGGGCCGTGCAGCCCTTCGCACTCATCATCAGCGCATGCAAATTCATCCAGGAAGCGGGCACTTGTTGCTGGCCTCAGAGGGTTCTCATCATCAGTCCCCTTCCTCCGCGCAGGCTTTCAAAAAAACAGCCTCACATTTTCATTACAGCCAAGTACACAGAGGACAGGACAGAGGGGATTTTAAGCTCGGCGGATCTGTGCAGTGATGCAGAATATCAAGAGGGTTTTGTTCCCCGGGTTAGTCACATCAGGACGCTCGCTCCAGGATTGAACGCAGTGAAGTTAGGTTTCACTTTCTGACGTACAAGGCGGAGAGGGAAAGTACACCTTAATCCTCGCTCGCTGACCTCTTCTTAACGACCACTTGTTACTTCCATATCCGTGACGCACTTCTGTCAGTGACATCTCTACAATCATGACGTTCAGGCTCATTGTGTCTCCTGTGTCATTAAAAGTCCGTACCAAAATTGACCGGCTTGTACTGAAAATATACCCAACTGATCCTGGATATTTGGGGCTGATACTGGTACAGCCCAGTTGCCAGGATAAGATGTCGGCAGTTAATGTTTCTGCAGACCATTCTTAAATTCACATTTGTACGTGATAGGTTACTTACCATAATGACACTGCTATGATTCATGTCACATATCGTTCACATTACATGGTTATGACCCGACTGTAATGTTGAGAGTTGAAGGGGACGGTGGGGGAGTTAAGCTAGAAGCCAGTGACTGCAGTTCAAGACTGTGTTTCAACATTTTCAAGCATGACACCACTGGATGATTT
The DNA here is from genome assembly GCF_965226575.1 of Pagrus pagrus. Taxonomy (NCBI): domain Eukaryota; kingdom Metazoa; phylum Chordata; class Actinopteri; order Spariformes; family Sparidae; genus Pagrus; species Pagrus pagrus. The sequence goes on along the minus strand of NC_140200.1, from coordinate 18,124,251 downwards.
AAAGGAGAACCAAAGCAGGTATTTTACCCAAAGCACAATCCGTTACTTACCAGAACCAAGTGATTTTTTTAGAGCCCGACTGATGTATGGGTTGGCCGATATTATCGGATATCAGATATATCGATACGGGCGTATATGTCACTATCGGCTGATAAAAAACGTTTTAGTTTTAAAGAACACAATGCAGAAAAAGACGTTTGGGGTGGTGTGTAAGTATTCAACATTCAGTTTTACTTTATTGTTAAACTGTAACATATCCTGCCTCCTTCTATATATCTTCTTGATAACTACATTTGAGGGATGCAAAAAATGTATGCATATCAGCAGATATATCGAAATCGGAATATATATTCCCCAATATCGGCCCCAAAAAATAAAAAAAATTCCAATAGATATATCATTTTACATTTTAACAACTTTATTGTCTAAAATGACATCAGTGCACTGAAATGTTAAACTTCACCAGGAATTTAGTAATTAAAAATCACCCCAAACATCTTTTTTTTGCATGTTAACATACACAACATATACGTCAATAATTATATATCTGTGATAGTCCAATATTGGCCAATATCCTCTATCAGTCTGGCCCTTACTGCAGCTGACTGAATATTAAGTAGAGGAATACTTTGTACTTTATGCCTAATCTTACTGCAGACCATAACAACCTGAAACACGGCTGTTTAGCTTCTTCAGCGCTCCTACTTTATGCACACAAGGTGCACCTGAATGTCAACATCCAGACAGCGCATGTTGGCTGATGAATAAAATATAAGCTTGTCTCATTTCTTTGCTAGTGGGAGACCCCATCAATATTACATCTCAACCAGAATTGAATGCAAACAGGCCATTAAAAAGGCAGCGGTGTAACACACAGCTGCATCTTCTGACGAAAACAAAAAAAGAAGCTTGCAGACATGTTTATAAAACGCAGTGATGACATGGGTGGGGGTGATTATGCGTTGCTCTGCTTGGAAACCTCACCTGCTTCTGAAGAAATACATCTGAGCCACGGGAAGTGTTTGCTGTCATAGGGGCAAGGCTAATAAAGGTGATGAATAGGGCGTGCAGCCGACTCTGTGCGCGTATGAAAAAAGAAAAGAAAAAGGGCAGGACACAAGCGAGTTTTGTTCTGTGGAGAGGAGCAATCAGTTCTCATAAGTGCTTTGTTCTCACAACAAAGCCCCCGAGAGCTGACAACACTTGACTGGTGCCGTATGATGTTGTCAGTGTGCAGTGTGTATTTCAATTTGAATGCACGAGTGCTCAACAATAGTCTAATATTATAAAACCAGAAGAACAACATGTCCCAGACGTTAGTGAGAGGCTGAATGCAGGGGAAGTCACACAGAACCACCTTCATCCTTCATTTCCTCGTCAGGATTTTTGACTAACGACGACAGGATCGTAGCTCGCATGCAGCTACTTCTTATCTTATCTACGCCCACACGAAGGGAGCAACAGTAAGGCTAAGGTGGTTCGTCAGTTAATCAGCAACTACTCCGTGATGGTAACGATTTTGATTTAATTATTATTATTATTATTATTAAAGATTTTAGCCGTGCTAGTGCCACAGCTCCATGGATGGCCACCACTTAAGTCTGTACAGCACACAGAGACACTAGCACGGCTGGAGTTCTCTGTTTTATATCATTGTGAACTAAATTTCTTTTTCATTTTGGACTGACCATCTAACAAAACATTTTTGTTAGATGGGAAGTCCAATACACACAAAGAATCTAAATACAGCTGTCACCTCTGGTTACGATAAACTGGTGATTAATGTCTTAATTGAGAAATAATGGACGTATGAATCAATAATGAAAGTGATTGTTTCCTGCAGCCCTCTTTAAATATGTATCTCCTGATAGAAGCAACTCTTAACGATAATAAACAGCACTGCATTTGTAAGTACCGAGAACATAATCGTGACAAGCGTCTGACTATATGACTAAACAAACAAAAGGAGGAAATGCCTCACACTTCAAACCCTGTCAACATGTTGTGAACACACTTCCCCCTGTGATGGCGGGCTATATTTGAAATGTTTTTTGTGTTTTGCCAGTAGTTTCATGCCGTATTAACGACGATAATCTTGAATAAATGGAAACAAACAGCACAGACGCGCTCAACGTTGCACAGACAGCAGCCGTGACTTTGCAGGATTCAACAGCAGAGCGTCTGAGTGTTTCTGGAGAGCCTTCAGATGTCGTGATTGCTTACCAGTGCACCATCGCAGCTGAGCGCATGCCAACGTAGCGGCAGACCTGCCAACATAGCGTTGACAGAAGGCTGCGTAAAGCCAGTAGCAGAGTAACTTGAGTCATCCAGTCACGCTTTATCGTGGGCCCTGACACATGATCACATGTGCTCACCTCAGCTGTTGTTGTAGTCATCGCTATCACCTCAAATCAGTAGTAAACCCAAGTCTATCTACATCGCGGAGAGATACGACCAAAACATGCACGGCGATGCCCTCATAATCCTGCTACACCTCCTACGGCTCAACCTGCTACCGTTGACCAAAACCAAATTGATTCCCTCGCCTACTGCTCAAAGCAGAGGAGGAAAAATAATTCAATAGGCTCTCAGCAGCGCTCGGCCTGCTGCTGTAGGTTCCTCAGGCCCAGCGGTGCCTCTGAGGGGGAGAGAGGAGGGAGGAGAGCGGGGGGAAGGCTGATGAGTTGCATGAACTCACTGGAGATTGTGCTGGTGTCTCTGGTATGGATCCTCCACCAGCTACACAGGCTCTTTTCAGACGGGGTGGGGGGGTCTGCTCGATTTTATAATCGCAGCAGGATGCAAATGGCACTGGAGACGGCTCGACTGAATATGGATTATTTCAAAGTGTCTTCTGTCTTTTTCCCTTCTGTGCTCGGAGCCAAGTGGAGAGAACACATTTGGACACAAAGAAATCTATTTTAATGAGTGTGGGCTGTTGAGAAATGTAAACAGTCACTACCAGCAGCCTTCAGCGATAAACAGCGACTGTGTGCATCACCTACACTATACATCGCTGTAGCTGGACCAACAACTGCTTTCATCAGTGACTCGTCTGTAGATCTGAGGATGCATGTTCATTGTTGACCTTGGTGACACAGATCTGTGATCAAACACTCTAAACTCGAGGATCACTTAAAAGAGTTTTCTCTGCAGCTTTCAACCTCATGAAACAGCCGCCTCAAGCTTCTGCTCGCATTGCGTGAGGACGCCCGAGTAAGCGCCATTCACCGAAGAGGGCTGAGAGATGAACCAAAATATATTACGAAAATCTGTGCTTTGTTTTCCCGAATAATCAATTAATCTTCCTTTTTTCGGGCCCCAGTGCGTCACATGACGTTGTAATTACACTGGAGCTCTTCCTGGGTGCTTGGTCAAGAAACACATCATCATCTTTCTCCAGGGTGGTGGTGGCTCATTCAATCTTGCTAGCTACCTCTTGGCTAGTAACGTTAGCCACCTGGCTATCGTCCGCCTCATCAGTCATTACATTATTATATGGAACCAAAGATGTTGCCATCTACTTTTTTTCTCCTCCTTTTATTTTCTGGCATCCAGTTTTACGTGCAGGCTCTGGCATAGCAAGAATTCACTACAATATCCACGAGTAGTTAGTTAGTATTAGTTAGTATTAGGTTCAATAAAACCTGCTCAAATTCAGGATGAACAGGATTATTGCTGGGCTCCAAGGGCCCCAGAAAGCTTTCCCCTTCCCCCCCTTTATGGGCGGCCCTGGATCAAGGTAGACGTAACTGAAATGAAAATACCAGGTGTGAGCAAATTCTCAAGTAGTGCCTAATACAACATCTCCAAACATTTAACTTCTTATTTAGGTGGAAACACTAGAAACTTTTTAAAAATAAAAGTGGTTGACTATCTGTTAACAAAGCAGTGGCTCCTCTGTGGCATTGCCGATATGTTTCCCACCACTATTCTTCTTCTTACAGGGCAACAGCATATTTCATATCATCTGTTTTCCCTGGCAGAGTAGGGGAGGGATAAAATGTTGGCATGTGTAGGTATGTTCCCGTACCGTGGCCTAATAACACTTCATATTTGTGCAATGTCACCACACTGCAATGCTAAAAGCACTGCAATTACACGTGCAACGGCACTGTTTGCATCGGTCACTCGGGGGCCAGCCATGAAGACCTGCATTTTTATTGTGTTTGACTCTGAGTAGGCAGGAACAGGACAGGTACAGGACATAAATAAAGCACTCGTTACAATCAATTACATAACACGCAAGATGTTGTAACCATGGAGACTCAGCGAGGCTAAAAGATGTGAGCGAAACCCTCGGTGAGCTGCTGCTGCTGCTGAGGTTTTACCCCTTGTCCCTCGCAGAGACGGAGGGAAGGCGGCTCGTGTTAGCGGAGCAGAGTGCAGCGGGGAGATTTCCCTGGAGCTCGTCCCACACAGAGGACACAAAGTGGAGTTACTCTCTCCGAGCTCCACTGGAAATAATTTCCCACACTCGTGAAGTCTTTTTCCTCCCCCTAAAAAAAAAATTTGGAGAGTATAATGTCCAACTTCCCTGCCAAATTTCCAGAAATGGCAGCGGCCGGTCGTTGCGCCCCCATGTGCAGTGGCAGCTGCGGGATGATTACGTCTCGTCCTTGTGCCGCAGGTGATAATTCAGTGCTGTCAGGTTGAAGTGACATGAAAGATAACCGAGCACAGAGACTTGGACTCAAGACAGACTTAACGGTGCCCTGTGGAGTTTTCTTATAAACTAACAACTATGTTTACATTCTTTCTCTTATCTCAAAATGCACCGAGTGTATCCCTGAAGCCTTTCAAACATGTACAATGCATTTCTGTCCTCACATCTGCAACGCCATTTGTCATATTTTCATTGTTTCTATCAATGGTTGGTTTGAATAGCTTCTTTCCTGCCTTTTTCTGGCAAACTGCTGCTATATGCGTCTCGGGTCTTTGCTGGCCAGATTAGAGTCGGGCGATTGTTTCTATCTCTGTATCGTCCAATCATGTTTACTCGAAATGCCATTAGGGTCGGCGAGGGTTACAGGGGGTCGGGGGAGTCAATGCCGGCGCTGCATGACAATGACTTTGCGTCATTTTTGGAGAACTTTGCTCTGCGATTTGGAGAACAGAGATGCGAGGTGTCAGATCCACGGAAAACAAGTAGTCACTGGTTCGTAAGGATTTTAAATTCACTCGTCACTTGTGCTAATTAACGTGACTCAGCAGGCGGGCAGACTTCACCAGAAACATCTCTGAATGCACGGAAGGTTGCAGATTCTAGAGATCAGCTCATCTTGGTTTTGCTAGTCAGTAAGTTAAAATCAGCATAGCGGGAATCAACCAGAGATCATCTCTTCAATTGCCTGTACACGCCAATCAGCACAAGCCAAGCCCAGATAATGTAAATACTGCCACTAGTGGGGAAAAAATACCCAGGATACCTTCAAGTCTCATCTCATCAACTTGTTCTAGATATGTCAAAATCAAAGGTACTAGTGGTGCAACAGTTCCCGGTAGAAACAAGGTGCCGCATGTTTCCCCCTCAGTGTGACGTCACCCTCACTCACGCAGGATGACATCTTTACTGCCGACTGTGCCAACTGCCCTTTCACCACACTTCAGTCGACACATGGAAGGGAAACAAAGACATACAAACTCTAAGAACCTGGCCTGGAACGAACGACATTTTGATGCACCTGTGGAAAGGAAAGTGTCTCTAGAAGTGGTCAAACAACTATAACAAATTCAAAATCAGGTTCAGCTGCGTGTGAGGCCAAAAAGCCACACACATAAACAGCCAGCTGCAGCGTTCTCCCAAAAATACAACCCTGGGAATGGAAGAAAAAGCCCCATACAAGTCTTTCAACTGAGCATTTTTGTCTACAAATATATCTCAACTCCCACAGGATCGTATGGGAAACACTAGACAATAGTTATTCTGTCTTTTAGACGCCCTGCCCAGCAGAGAAATTAATGCTCCCTTTATTTTTAGACACAAGTGTGTTCGGAAGAAACGAACCAAAACCCTGAAAAAACCATTATGCAGGAAATGAGACCAACCTGCCAGTTGCACCTTTCTCCTGGCAGACTGGCCCTTTCATATCTCTGCTGCACTTTGTTGCCTTTTCACACACCCAGAGATTTTACAAACTCACAGCGCCACGGCCCCGAGGGGGAAAAGAGCCGAGAACAGAATGTGAATTCATCTGCGGCTGACAAACACGCCGGGAGAGACCCGTGCTGCCGTGCAAGCTGCCCCGACCTGCCTGCTTGATTTACTTCCTGCTTTCCTTTTCACCGAAACAGAATTCACTGTAACAAAGAGGATTTTTGTATTTATGCCAAGTAAACAGTGTTTCTGCCTCATCACGATTACATCTCGTGAGAGCTGTGCTTGTTTGCAGAATGCTGCAGTGGAATAAAGCGGGAGTTGAAAACTTCACCTGTAGATCCTGAAAAGTGGAAGGAATAAGAGTTTTCCCTCTGAAACTGCAGAAACGTCACAAACCAGTAAAAATGTAACAAATACTGCAAACTGTGTCAGAGTGTATCCATCAAGACTAAAATATCTGAGCAGCTATAAGATGAAGTACCATGAAACTGTGTGCAGGTATTCATGTCACCCAGAGGATGAATCATAATTACTTTGGCTATCCTCTGATTTGATTTGAGTAAAATAGCCTACTTGCAATGACATTCTCATCAACCTAACCTAGCGTTAGCAATGTTAGCCCGTGCACAGACTGGAAACCACTTGAGGGGGGCAGATGGTTTTGAACAGTGGTGTTGTCACATGAATGCAATGGGAGGGAGGAGATGTAATGGCACATTTAGATGATGAATGTTATCAATAGCAAACAATGTATTTCTTTAACATTACTATGAGCATGTTAGCACGCTCGAGCACTGCTGTCATGGCTATAGACTTGTTAGTAGCCCACATGTGAGGGCTGATTTGACGTTAAGTTAATCACTCGCAGGAAGGTTTAACATGATTTACAGTAATACTCATTTGTTAGCATGTCGTGTTAATGTCCTGAGGGGTGTTGGCAGCCTACAGACGAGTAACCAAGCATGAGAGGAGAAAGGGAGGGGACTCTGCGAAGCGCTTCAACAAAACCCCCGTAAAAGTCGTATTTCATCTAGTAAATTGAAACCTAAAAAAAATTGGCCTCCTTCCCTCAACCACCCATGCTTTACTTTTGTCACGCACACAGTTTTGCATCTACTTCACTCTGTGACCTTTGCGGTGCATGTGCAGAATCAAAACACCGAACCAAACCAGCTCAGAGCTGCCGAGTACGTGAGAGGAGCATTGTAAAGACTGACGAGTATCAACCCTCTGTCTGCTGGAGACCGCTTACAATCTCCTCAGCTCCAATATTTACACTTTTCCCCTCAAATCAAAGTGCTGCCGCATACATTTTTCACAGCTGATTGCCCATACAACAGCGTAATCTCACCGATCTTTGGGGTAGATAGAGTTACCGATTGCTTTCTTGCACCTTATCATCATCATATCATGAGTCAGTCTCTCTCACCCTCCACTGGTTTTTAAGACGCTGGCTACCCACTCCTGGTGCCTTTCACCTCACATGAACCCCAGATAAGACCCGAGAGGGAGCTTTGATATGCCGCTCCCTTCCACCTCCTGTCATTTTTCTGTGGAGCACTTAAGACATTTGCCCTGAGGTTCATCCAACAGTGTACTGCACTCGCAACATGTTCAGCGAATACAAAGAACACCCTCTTAAAGAGACCCAGGGGGGGATTTCTGTTATGAGTCTGCAGAACATGCAAAAATGTCAAAGCAAAAAAAGCTAAATCTGATGTAATGTGACGGTTTGCTATAAGCTTCCGATTCTGAGTCGACACTGTACTTCCTGTTGAGAAATATCAGCGTGAAAAGAAACTTTTCCTTAACAACACTGTGTTTCTGCCAACAGTCTGCCTCTCCCACTGAGATAGTCACTTTTCCCCAGACGCCAGCGAGCGACCTGTGGGCTAATTCCTTCTGACCTTGTGCTCTCTAACCTCTGACGAGCAGCCAAGCATGCAGAGTAAACAGGAGGGAGGATAAACAACTTAGCGGAGGGCCAGCTGATGGGATTTCAGAGCAGTCGGGAAGCTGAGCGCACACTGTAATGCTGGCGAACACAGAGACGCCGTCAGCTGACACCCGGCGGTGTTGACACTGAACATAGTAGGACCTCACGTGCTGTGCGAGAGTTGCATCTGTGCCGTGTGTGTGTCTACGGCCACGTCATTAAAGATGGACGAGAATCGAATCCGACAAATCTAACATATAGAAACTGGTAGAAAAAATGAATTTCAATTAAATCTGTGATCTGTGGATTCACTCAAGGGGATGAAACTTCTCTCATCAAGCTTCACTTTGGTGACACATTTCCTTCCATCTGACCACCAAACTTTTGAGAGCGTTGCCCTTTGAGGAAATGGGACCAAAATGGAGGAAGCCATCGTAGCTTATTTGCTGTGTTGCCCCATCCAGTTTAATTGAAACCCTCCGCTGTCTGCGTTTGAACTGTTCCATAAAATAAGCAAGGTTTGCAGACAGGCCACAGGCGGCCGAGCCAACAAGCTTCGACAGTTAACTCTTCGTTTGTAGCCGAACGTTAACGTGTAGCTTTGGCTCGGCAGCTCCAGGAATTCGCCGGCTCGCCCTGCGTGTAGCGCTGCCAGAGGGATTACAAGGGCGCTGCCTATTTTAAGACATGTGGATGAATTTTTGCTGAGCCACTCAAACCCTACCTCACCTAATGGTTACCAGTGAGCAGCTCTGGTGGGATTTAGTGCCGTCCTCAGTGCTGCTACAGGTCCATTAATTGACCAATTGTTTCACAGAAAATGATTTGAATGAATTTAAGCCACTAATACTGCATAAATAAAGAAAAATGTTCCACTTCCAGCCTCAGAAATTTGAGGATTTGTGCTTTTTTGTGTGCGAATTAATTGTCTTCAATTTTGAAATGTGCTTGCTGCACAAAATAGAGCAATTTAAAAATATCTGGATGTGCTAAATGATGGTGAAACACATTTTTTTCTTTTCTAAAATAATGAAAACGTTATGTCTGAACAGTCGAGGGCCACTGTAGGCCATGCAGGTATAATGTACCAGTGAGAAGATGTGTTTACTTAACATTTAGTGCAGTGTTGTCGTGCCTAACATGCTTTCAAAATCTTTCCAGCTCGTGACTCCCCCACCTCAGAGCTCAACAATGAGCTTCTCTCAGCCTTCTCAATATAACACCACCAAAGCAAAAGCACGAGTGGATGGCCATGAAGCAATTTCTGAGCTGTATCTGTGCCGCTGGCAGAGCGGTGAGCGGCGGGGTCGAGCTCTCAGCAGAAAACAAGGGGTGAGCAAACACTCAGACTGAGGCGAAGCTGCTTTCAAAGTGCCCAGGAAGTGTTCAAAAACCCATCGTGCTCGCTGTCAATGACACAGTGATGCAGCAGTAATGATCAACAGCAGAGATAAAGCTCTGCATACAGCAGCTGTGACCCGACCCGCTAATTCAGGTGCAACAACACAAGTTTGACCAATAGATCCCTGATAAACTCAAATATTAACTGTTGCATGTTGAACATTGAAAGCGGGTGTTCGGGCACTATTTGTTGTTGTTTTGTCTCGATGTGTTTCCACGCAGCATCAGAACGTCAATACCCGTCAGTGTGAATTGTCATTTTTGTTTTCGCTCTTTTATCCAGTCTGACATTGAATTCTGAGCGGCTGCTTTCTATTTAGGAGACACAAAAGATGCATTAGCGGCGCCTAGGAGCCGTGAGCTCGGCAAATTATCACGCCGATAGAAGCGATGCATCATTTGAAACGTATCGAGCGAGCCCAATTAACTGTTTAGTGCTTCATTGTTGCACTACAAGTCGCACAGACATCAATCAAAACCTCTCAGCTTGATTTACTTATAAAGGGAGAAACAAATATAAGCACTGAATCCTCCTGGTTAAAGCCTTAAGTACCAGATTGGCCATTTAATTAACTATTTTCGGCCCAGGTCCTGGGATATAATGGTAGCGGTTAACGTTTCTGCAAACCACAGATAGGTCCGAGGTTGAGGCCTTCACATTAAATACTTATCAGCAACTTTCCACATCAGGAGGTGGATGGGATGGCGGTATTACAAGATAACGAGGCTGGCAGAAGCCCAACTTCAAGTCACACCACTGGATATTCTTTTGGACCCCCGGGGATGTTCCCAGCCAATTTTGTGGCGTCAAAACCAGATGCCTTTTAAGAAGACCTGGGAATATTTCCAGCCGTGGAGACAAAACCTGGTATTTTAAACCAAACCATGATGTTTTCCTAACCCTAACCAAGTGGTTTTTGTGCCTAAACCTAACCAGAGCATAATCACAGCGTTGTGAGAAGAGAGAACTTCTCTGTGGTTTTGCAGGAAGACACTTCGCTCGCACTTATCCTGGCGATTGGGCTGATCTCTAACCAGCCATTCACAAGACCCTGGAATTGCTGGACAATGATTCAGAAATCAGGAATCCGATACATCTGGAATCTAGATTCTAACACAGACGGACAAACAAGTTCATTCACCCTCTGCAGTTCACACTTAACCGTCCTGCACTTTGCTCAGTCAGTGAATGTGCGCATTCAATATTCAACAAAGGTTAGTTCAGGGGCTCTACAGTTCGGCCTACATACATTAGAACTGCATGACTTGAGTGAGGAGAGATGGAGGAGTGAGCACAACAGGCGAATCGATCTTGGCTGCTGCTTTTTTTTAGTGACTTCAAAAATATTTCTCTCTGAGAGCACTTCAAGCAGCTGCTCTCTGCAGCAGAAATGAGGTTCCTGCAGGTGGATAGAGTGGTCATTGGCACTGCTTATATATGTATGTTTCCCCTGTGTTTTATACCCACCACAAATTCATTGCTCAGTCTGACAAAAACTGACACAGGACACAGGAACAACCAAGACAGCGTCAGATCCACGGTGTGATGTGAAAGTTCACCGTTACTGCATTGTACAGAATAGTGTCGTCACGATGCTGGCATTTTCTAGCTTTGATACCACACCATTACAATACCAGCGGAGGCAACGTGCGTCAATAAATGGGAGGTTACTACAGTCTAATTGGCCTGATGTAGAGGCATGCACGCAAAGTTTCACCATACAGACTCACTTTCTAAGAAAAACGCCAGCTCGCCAAGTTGGCAGTTGGTTGAAAGCAGGAAAAAATGGCGAGCCAAGGGACTCGAATCAGGCTTCAAGTCATCTTTGCTGAAAGTAGATGTTAACATAACTGCAACATCACAGTTAGGTGCGAACGGGACGATGATATTGTATAATATTGTGACGGGACAATATCGAAATATAAAATCCTACTTGATAAAGCCTACTTGATAGTGAGACACTGAAGCAAGAACCTTGTCTATTGCTAGTTTAAGTGGTAAACAGTGAGTCAGTTAATTGATTAGTCAGTCCGCAGAAGATTAATTGCCGAAGATTAAGATAACCAGTTCATGAATGCCAAAGATGAACTGGTTCCAGCTTCTCAAATGATAGAGTATATATTACATATTATTGGACGATATTGGCCTTCCACAAATATATATGTATGAGCATGTACAATCTGTTGTCTGATAACTGGAAACTGTAAAAATCAAAATGTGAATTAACTGATTTAAATTAACTGTTGTGAGTTGCAGCCCTATTGTTGCTGCAGGTTATGCACTTTGTATTTTTTACATACCATCACTGTTGACTGGTCTCAGTCAGTAACGTGTGATCACACTGTGAGTAACACAGACTGAGACAGCTGAGCAACAAGTTCAAACTCCACCTGATCAATACGACTTCAGAGCTCAAGTCTGACTGCAGGAGCGGAATCAATATCTGAACTATAAAGATAGAAAATCCCCTGATGATAAGATATGGTCCCTCATTATTGTTGGATTACATCTCTTTCCCAACATTTCCTGAAGACTGGACAGTCATCCTCTGTTGTCTCCCAGCCAAACGTCCTCTTCGTCCACAGGACCTTGTGAGGAGCACATTTTAGAAACAGCCCGTCGCTGTGTTGGAATCTAATGAATGGTCTTTCCAGATTAACACAAACTTTCAGTGCGTCTCTGAGCTCATTGTTTAAAGGTTTGTGTTGTCTGGCCTTCATCTCTGGAACACACTGGTGCAGGAAGAGGATGAAGCAGTGTGTGTTTGAGCAGATAGAGCAGACAGCGTTTCTGGGAAAATGCCTCTGCCCTCCCCTGTGAATTATGAGAAAAATTCCACAGTAGTTCAGAGGAAAACAGCCGAATGAGAAAAAGGAGAACTCATTGTGTTTGTACAACTAATAACGTGATGTTGTGACAAGAAACAAGCCTGTATACAACTGTCTGCTTCCACTGCTGCGCTCTTATTATGAAGGTCTGATGTGGGTCGCCACACAGAGGCATTTCAAATAAACTTTTTGCTCTATTTTCCACCAACTTTTCAATTTTGGCATCACATTTTTTCAGCGTCTCTTCATGTGTTTCACAGTCTTGGCCAGGACTGAGCTTTTATTTCAGTGAGGTTATTTCCTGGTTGATATACCATCTTTAGCTTTACACCCCAGTAACTTTTGGTTTAGATATTTAGAGATTAAAAGATGTTAAGTCATTGAGGTTTAAACTAATGATTCTTTTTAATAATTAATTAGTTGTTCAAACGTTGAAAAACAGTGAACAAATGTCTCGGTATAAGTCTCTGAGCCCAACAAGACATCTTCATATTGCTTGTCTCTGTAAAGCAAACAAACCCAAAGATATTCACAGTACTATCATATATGACTAGTTAGATAGATAGATGTCTAAGTTACATATATTACTGTGAAGATACGTAGATTGTTATAGATCAGTTGTAAGCTAGAGCTGCAATGATTAATCATTTAGTTGTCAACTATTATAGTGATCGCCAGCTATTCTGATAATCGGTGAATCGCAATTGAATATCTTTGTGTCGTGGACAAAACAAGACACTTGTAGACGTCATCCCGATTGACATTCATCACCGTTTTCTGACATTTTATGGACCAAACCAATCAATTAACTTAGAAAATAAACAACAGGTTAACCAAAACAGAGAAAACCATTGTTGGTTGCAGCCGAAGACCAAAATCTTTGCATGTACGAAGCCGGCCCGAGAGAATGTTATATCGGTGAACTGACTGAGTGTTTAAGCTCTAAACTGGACCATATTTGGTTGAAAAGTCTTTATAGGAGTGTGTTACACATAACAGTCCCACTTTCTAGAGTATGGATCAGTTATAAGCCATTATTAAGAAGACGTTTTGAGTTGCCAGGTTGTGGCAGGTGTCGTCCTCCACTATCAAGTAGATGACTGCAAGTGTTCCTTTCAGCTTTCCGTCTGCCTCTGTGCTCTGCATGTTGTGCACTTTCACATGTTATCTGTAGCTGCCCTTGTCAGTGAAAACTCATTTCAGTGCCTTTAGACTGGCTCAGAAAACAAATGACACAAGACGTTTGCACATTTTCATTCATGTTTGTCCTTGAAAGTTAAAGTTGTGCTCAGGCTACGTGAGCGGCTTCCTAGAGTCTGACACGCTGATATTTCCTTGAAGTATCCTTGAAGCTTATATTCTGGTGTTTTGCACAGATGTTGCTCTTTAAAAGCTGCAGGGTTCTCAGTGGCGGTCACAGGTGTTCAATTCCTGCAAGATCTACTGAACAGAAATGCATACACTTGCTGCTGTTCCTCCCTCCTCCTCCACACGCCTGTACATTACAGCTGCTTCTTATTTGACCGCAGCGCCTGAAAGATCTGCTTTCCAAAGACTTTTTTTTTTCAGTGTTTATAATACAACTGAACATTTCCAGCAGGATTAGGAGCAAGCTATACACACAAGTGCTTTCAGTCAGTTTGTAGATTCCAGTGGAAAGTCCAGCCTCATGGTTCAACCCATGACACCCCGGCACAATACTGGAGGCGCACAATGGAAGGGGGAAAACTATGCGTGTGTGTGTGTGTGGGAAATAACAATCGCTTCTACATTTGTGGAGCGAATTAAACAACCCCACTGTACTCTCTTGTTCAATGCCTCAAGCTCTAACATGCAGAGCTGCGTGTTGTGCTCAGTGCGCGCTGAGCAACCTGTCCTGCAGCCAAACAGCTTCCTAGAGAGGTTATGCAGCAGTGCTGACCTTTGACCCCCTGAGGCTAGTTTGCAGGAGAGGTAAGCATTCCTGTGGCATACCAGCACTTCAGGGCTGGCTGACTCTCACTCAGGACTATTGATCAGATTGTTTAATCATTATAATGGAGGGTAATGATTAAGTTAAGCCTTGTCTAAGAAGAACAAGATAAAAAAAAGGTCTTGTTCAGTCAGCTGGATTTTTTAAATTTCACTCGATGGATTTCCCTCGACTCACCTGCATTGTAGAAGCTGTCCAGCACCGTGGTTTCCCCAAAGTCCAGTTTACCAAAGTTCACAGTCTCCAGCTTGCTGCCCACCGTATCGCAGGCGTCCTTCAGGCACTGCAGAGCCATGTTCTCCGCGTTATTCTGCTGGAACCCCTCTCCGTTCACCACATACGCCACCGTCACCGGCCTGCTTTTGCCGGACTTCCCGGTGGAGAGCAAGCCCCCTCCATCCATCGGGCAGTCCGCGGTGGAGGGGCTGATCCCCCCGCCGCTGACCATCGAGTCGTGCCAGAAAGTCCCAGCAGCGGGGATACAGGAGGCGCCCCCACCTCCACCTCCACCTCCTCCACTGCTGCTGCTCGTGCTTTCCCCAGCGAGGCTCTCTCTGCAGCCGAAACAAGGCACCGGCAACGATATCCCGTCCTGGTCCTGACTCATCTTGTCGCAAGTGTCACTCACTGTCTTAAAGTGTGCGTCGAGATGAGTCCTCCATGGAGAGCCAGCGTTACGCACGGCGGTTACCCATGGAGCGTCTGCGCCGCGCAGGCAACGACGTGCAACCTCGCTCCGCTTCAACACAGGTAAACAGTCCGTCAGAGCGAAGGGTGCAGCTGCACATCATGCTGCATGTTCACCGTCGGTTGCACGCTGGGTAAAAAAAAACCACCCGATATCGCCGCGGGACACTGCAGGTTCCGAAGAAGTCACGACAATATTCCGAGGAGAGCAAAAACAAAGCCACCGAATCCGCGCATTCCTCCTCGGCTCGCACGAACAGATCCACACACTTCCCAAAGTTCAGCAACGCAGCCGGTGTCCGCGCAGCGACGCCCACAGGAAACGGGAATGTCACACGGAGGCGAAGTTAAGCGCCGCTTCAAGCGTCGGATCGGAGCGACGTGCTCGTCAGCTCTCAGAAGAGAAAGCACAGTGCGCACGCATCGAGGGTGCCTTCATGTGCAGGCAGACCCTGCCCAGTTTCCACTGTTATCTTCCAGCCCAGGCTTCACACTCACGCACGCTGGGCGGAGAGACATCGGTGGGAGTCTGGTGGAGCTGGGCGGAGACACGGTGGCCATATGTGGAGCTGTGTACTTCAGGGAAAGGGAGCAGTTCTCTGAAAAACGACAAGACCGAAACACCCACTCAGCAGTATTTCCAGTTCTATGTGACAAATGAGTCCAGATTAGAAAGTGTTAGTTCGCCAAATAATCAGCTGGAACATGAAGTACTTCCAAAACAAACAGCCCCATATTGAGCATTAATCTCCATAATGGTTTTATTCAGGGCTCTGAGCTGGAAGCATTTCATAATGTTGCGCACTAATTGCCTTGTTTCGTCCATTAATCTAGTGGGATCTATAAAGCAGCCCAGATTTAGATGGTGGTAATCAGTCATGGCAGGTTTTAAGCAAAAGCTTCTCTGCAGTAAACCCTGTAGCTTAAACCTCTTTGACAAATATGAGAGCTAACTTTAATGAATGCATTCATACAGGTGCTGTTTCCTTCTAATTGCTTGTCACCTGTTGTAACCTGGTGGTGCCTTTCTTTCCTGTCATAAGGGGGACCTCTAGTGGAAAGCACTTGATATTACAGGTCAGTAAACGCACTGTTATTATTTTTACATCACATTTAAAAACAATCAGCAGATATTTGTGGCTTTTATAAAGACAGAGTGCTTCCCCCTGTCAGGACCAGGACATTCATTCTACACACCATATTTGGGCAGCATTTTTTTTACAAATATATTGAATCTTCCTGAAGAACCTAACTTTCTACGTCACTGCAGGAATGTTTTTTTCATGAAAATACATCAATTCAAGTGTCCAAACTATTCTACAGATGTTTCTACTTACTTCAAGTGAGACCAGTGTCAAACCACCCAAAGTTAAAGGTCCCATTCCCAAATCCCAAATACTGACGCTTAGGGATTGTAGGATGGGTCAGCCACCATCCCCTTTTGATTGATTGATTGATTGATTCTTTTAATGACCACACAGCCAGGCTGGTGGAATTTGCTTCCAGTACAGCTCATTGGTACAGGTTCAAGACATATAACATATATAGACAAACATACATACATTTTCTTATAAACAGGAACTTTAAGGTGATGATCTTTTCCCCAACGCGAGGGTCTGTATTACCTAGGCTATGACGAGTTACAGTAGGTGTAGGTGTTAGGTTTGCCACCATATACGGTGGAGGTGTAGTTTGTAGTCCTAAAACTTGGAAATCAGTTAGCATTTTATCACACCGGTTCCCTCGTCTCGAAGTCTATGAGGTTTTTGAATTGGTTTTTGGTTAAATGCCTTAAATAAGGTCTGTGGTTACCATAAGCTTAAGATATTTACAAGTTTTGTTTAATGACATAAAATACAACACTGAATGTCCAACAATTTAATTATAAAGCTATAATGTGTCGGTTAAAAATGGCGGTTGCTAACAAGTGAGACTACAGACATCACGGACATTAAACGTCACCACACTGAACACTCAGTGAGACTCATTTACTCACTAGTTCATCTCTACAGGCGACTTTACAACTTGTATGTTGATCAATTTACAGAAAACACGTATAGTAAATGTCTTGTATGACGTTTAATGGCGACAATGTTTTAGTCATGCGACCGCAATGTAGTCTGTTTGTAGCCTCACATTAGCTTTTTACTTTTTAATTTAATTTATGCTTCGAAAATCACAAAAGTGGTGTTCATCTGTGAAGATTATCTTGCTGAACAAAACATGTTAATATCATAAACTTTGGCGATATTCCAAAATCCAATTCAAAAAGCTCCTAAGTTTTTTGTCGAATGAATGAGGGGGATGCTAACTTCTGGGTTAGCCTACAAAAATATGTCATCGCTACATCACTCGATTGTCCCTAAAAGGTCTGCTGATGCCGCCCTGTGGCTCTCACCCCATTCTGATTGGTTTTGAGAAACTGGACTCCAGCACATCAAAGACAACATCCCTGCCAGCCTGGACCCTCACCAGTAGGCTTCAGAACCAGCAGATCCACAGAGGATGCCATATCCACTGCCCTCTACACAGTCTTAACACACCTTGAGAACAAGAACAGCAACATCAGAATGCTGTTTCTTGACTTCAGCTCAGCATTCAATACAATTTTATTTTATTTTTTACAACCCTGGTGTTGTTAAATGACAAATGAATGAACATTTAACCCTTAATTATAAGAGATCATATGCCGCCTCTGGGTGAAGCCATGGAGAAGCATCTAATTCAGCCCAGTAAGTTAATAAAATATGATCAGGGTGAAAAATCTACTTTTTTGTCAAACGACAAAATGACTAGTGAATGTTATGTAATGTTATTACAGGCCCCAAGTGTTTTCTAGTAAGGGTCAGATTCAGAGTTAATAAATAATGTCCAAAAATGTCCAAAATATAATTAGTAGTTCTTTCTCTCTTTTAATGATTGCTTGTTTGACAGTTCCCCCACTAGGCTTCAGTCTATTCATCTGCACCTTTGTGTGTCTTTGTCTTATTGTTACAACATCTTAACATATTTATTATTATTATATTAATAAAATACACATATGGCTATTACACCCAGGCCTGATGTCAAAGAGTATCAACCAGTTTTATTTGCTCTTTAGGATTAAAAAGAATATCAACTATACAATACAAAAAAAAAAAAATCCTTTTTGAGACTACATGAAGCAACACATGTACCTCTGTACCTTTTATTTGCACAATATAAATAAGGATTATATATAAAATGACATTTCTTCAATACAAAACAAATGAAAACAGAGGGACATATTAACACAATCACAAAGGATGTGCAGGCAGAGCCAAAATCTAAAAGGCTCATTGTGTTCCTCTCCTGGAAGAGAATACAATTTAATTATCACAACAACATAATCTTATTTCAGGAGCAAAATAGCTACAGTCAACATTAACATATTGTTCACAATACGTAATAAAAACATCATACATACATAATCACCGGAATAAAAGCAAAATGTGTTTTTGTTAATTATATTAATTCATCTGTGTCTGCTGTGAACGATACGGCCAGAGCAGCCCCTGAAGGTGTGAGTAGCCTCAGACTACGCTGCATGTAGCTCGTAATAATACCTGGCAGATATATGTAAAATCTTCCCATATAATACAGTCAGTGCAATGAAATGTACCGATTCTTTCCTTGTATCGTTTCCATTTGGTGGCATTGGCATTATATTTGATATTGTAGGATGATTGTCAAATGTTAAAGGAGCACTATGTAGTTTTGGAAAAGAAATTCAAAATCAGAATTTTAATAATTGTTCTTGTATGTGTTATGTTTTCATATGCCATTAACCTGCCAGGGACATCTGTCATGGCCCGGAGTAGTGGCTGTGTTATTTTACTTGTTTATGCTTGTGTGGTGTTTTTTTTTTTTTTTAATGCCATCAACCTGGCAGGAACTGCAGTTGAAAACTAGCCTATATACATGATAGACTCTGGTGCTCATGTAAATTGATGTGCATTGTCCCTTCTTTAAATAAAATAAATATAATATTTGAAATATTAATGAGGTACTAATACAAACTCAGAAATGTTTATTTTTAACTGAATAAACAAGCTGTTCTCAGAGGAAAATAAGGTCCCCAGAACACTGTTTGAAGCTAGAAAGGTGGCAGGGTCCGCCACATATAAACAAAGTAAAACAGTATGTGTGTTGTCCTTTAAGGTCAGTTTGTTTATTCAGTCATGAAAACAAAGAGAGTTGTTTATTTAGTTTGTTTAGGCATTAATATATATATATATTAGTCAGTGGAGATCTTAAAATTTGTTCCCCAAAACTACATACAGTAGTGCACCTTTAATTCATTTTTTATGTATTTGGGGATAGATTAATTGAATTAATATGAATTAAAAGATTTATTGCCAAACAACCAATTTTATCGTTCAGAGAAAACACAATGTCGTTAAAAAAGGTAAATAAACCAGCACATAGATCAGACAGATAATTCGAGCAGAGTGTCATGTCCTGTTTTTGCCACTAGATGTCCCACACTGACCACACAATCATCATCACTCAACAGTCTTCAGCACCAGCAGCTCTCGATGAGGAGGCTGCCAAACCAAACGCCTCCACAGCGCTGTTTTATTCCACTGCCTTTAAACACATCTGTCTGCTCTTTTAGCTGTAGGCAAATGACAGATAATCACAGCCAAACTATTTATGCATCACTGTTTCTCTTATTGACACTCAAATCAAGTGCTGTGGATGTTGAGGTTACACTGATGTGACTCAAATTACACATTATTGAATACAATGAACATTTACATATTTATATGAAAATACAAATCTGTCATATTTGTTCCCTCTCGCTCACACACATCTGTCTGACATCTGCACATACAGATGAATGACCTTATTGCATTAATAAGGAAGATATAAGACTCAAACAGCTAGACCATGTTAATAATAACTAACTGTAAACACTAACAGTTGTATTTCCTCTGCTCAACACATCTGGCACACAGAGTCGCTGAGCTGCTGAGTCTTCACGTCCTGTAATCGAGCCTCAGAGTTCCTCCTGAAGCTGTGAATCAGAGCTTTTCATATTTGGTGTGTTACTGAATGCAAACAATCCTGACAAGGGGTCTGTAGTGACCTGTGCTTGAATTAAAAGACACTTATTGTTTTGTGATATCCCAGATTTTCATAATTTTGGACATAATTACGAGTGATGGAAGAAGTATCCTGACCCTGTACTAAGTTACATGTTGAACAGTTAAAGAATCTATCTTACACATAATGTCAAAGTCTTATCTCTAATAAAGTATTAAAAGTGAAGTGCTTACTATCCTGAATCTCCCCTGCCAGTGTTTACATATATTATATATTAATGTACAGTATGAGTGATGTTAGAGATGATAACATGTAAGAAATACTATGAAGCTAATCTGTTTCACATGCTGTTGGTTGTTTATTATTTGACAGTGGTAAAATGTAACCATCCAACCAACCAAACAACAATCCATCCAACTTACTAACTAACTAACTAACTAACTAACTAAATAAATAAATAAATAAATAAATAAATAAATAACATTTACTCCACTAAGCTCATTTGATAACAGTTCCTAGTTATTTTGCAGGTACAGACTATTAATACAAATGTGGTAAACTAACAACTTCTGCTTCTTCTTCATTATTATTATTCTTATTATTCTTCTTCTTCTTCTTCTTCTTCTTCTTATTATTATTACTATTTGTCCTATATCCCAAGAGTGTCAGTTTTGGACGAGTTGGAAATGAGACTCAAAAATCAACTTTTCTTACAAATAGGACCTTTAAAATAACTCTGCCAGCTGTAACACTAAAGTGATGCCTACTCACTATTAATAACCACGGGCCACTCATATTTTTGTACGCTTACTTAAAGCAACATTATGTAGAAATTGGCGCCCCCCACAGTTTCGGAGTGCAACACCACTGTCGTAAATACAAATCCCAGGTCTGTAACAGTTTGTCAGACGTAATGTAGGTGCTAACTACAAACAAAATTCCTTACGTCAGAACAATGTTATGTCTTGAAGTCAACATGTTCAGTATGTAGTGCTGTGATCCTACCCTCTTACTGAAGTTAGTGCAGAAACAAGTGATAGGTGGGCAGAGTGGCTGAGACAGAGACACAATTCACTCTATTACAAGACACTGAGCCATCAACATGATTTTGACGCTGTTTAAAAAAGTTACATAATGTTGCTTTAAGTGATTTCAGATACATGGAGTAGATTATTAAGTACAATATTGCCTCTCAAATGTAGTAAAGATGTTGTATAAGGAGCATACAATGAAAGTTCTCAAGTTAATAGTTGTACTTGTGTAAATGTACATCACACATAATTCTTTCCTTCGCAGATGGAGTTTGCTCAGTTGTCATGGCGATAGCTCAGGTGTAATGTGACCAAGTGATAAAACAGATACAATTTGCAAAATAAACAAAAAATGAACTTGGGAAAAAACAGCCTTCGATATTATATTCATTCACTCATAATAGGAGTTGAATGCTCAAACACTTATCGGCTTCATCAGGGCCGTGTGGTCTTTGTTTGTTTAGATTTGATCGACAGCTGTGTCACCCTGGCAACACAAGCAATAACTGTCATCAGATTCTGATCATAGAGGATCGGGATATTCATTCAATTTTGGCATGAATCAGCACAGATCACTCCCTTTAAAATGATGGTTTGTTACACAGAAGCATCAACAGTAGGACAGCGCTACCAACTCTTACTAAAGTTAAAGTATTTAATCTTTTCCATCGAGAAAAGCCCTCAGTGCCGTTCTTTGCTCTTCTTTCAATTAAATATATTCTATAATTCTGATATAACTGATGCTATAGGCAGCCCAGTCGCCAAGATATCATTTTAGCAGTTAAGGTTTCAACCACAGATATGTCCAAGTTGGTGCGTGTCATAGGCTATGTACCATATTGACATTTGTACAAAACGTTTCATATCACATGCGCATGACACATGTTTATGGGTTTCTCATTGAAGTGGAGGGGATGGTGGTGGAGCTTTAAGTGTGAAACCGCTGGAAATTTTTGACGAGGGACAACGGCGTTTCAACATTTGTAAGCGTGACACCACTGGAAACCTTGTGTTTTCTACCGGAAGTCAAGCCATCTCCAGCCGCGTTTGTGGCAACAGCTGCAGGCATTTTAAGGAGATCTTGGGACTTCTCTATCTGTGTTTGTGGTGACCAAAACAGCCAATTTAAGCCAAAACATGACGTTTCCTAACCATGACCAAGTGCTTTTTGTGCCTAAACCTAACCAGAGCTCAAGCACAGGGCTGTAACAAGAGAGAAATAGAAAATTAAACCTAAAGAAAAGTAAAATTGCAACATAAAGAAACATAAAGCTGTAACTTGTCTGTGGTTTTGCAGAAACATACTTATCCAACATTTATTCTGTCAGTTGGATTGCTATAGTAGCATCTACGCTCACCTCTTAAGGAGCCACAAACAAACACACCATCGCTTCTCTTGCTGGTCAAACCACTGTGTGTTCAGCCACAAGTGCGTAGCTTAAGCCTGGCGAGGTGGATTTGAAAGATCACATGATCTGGCGATCTTACGAACCCAGCTGTCTCACAAGGTAAGTAATCTGTGGTGTTCACCAGGGTGTGATCGGTACACTGTGACATAGCTAATACCCCTGTCACACTGGGCATAAAAAACAAAAAGCTACACATACACCGCTAACACCTGCCTTTTGTCTTCAGTGTGAAAATGTAAAATATAGGTTCTGCTCATGTGCAGCTCTCCTCAGAGATGAGAAAGAAGCGCGATGTCTCACTCCTTAGCTACTTCTGTTATCAGCTCCAGAAAAAAAACAACATGTCTGATTCAGACTGAGTGCTTTTGATTAAGACTTTTTAAAACATGTTTTAACATCTTCTGGATGTAGTCCGATGAGGTACGTGATCCGCTGCTTTCGACGGTTCCCTGTTTTTCCGGCGCATTCACGATGACACACAAGGAAAAAAATACAACAGAAAGGCAAATTCGTCTCCTGGTAATGTGAAAGGAGTCAAACGCCTATTTTTAATGGGTTTGCCCTCGTTTAAAAAAATCCACATGTACGCTCTACCTTTGGTGTAAAAGTGGCATTAGTGTGGTCAGAAGCGCAACACACTTGAACTTTCAAGCAGATAGGGCAGTGAAAGAGCGCTGCTGAGCCTGGTACTCTTAAATCATGACCTGATTAGGCCTCGTTCCAACTGGACCTTCGATAAAACTTCACATAATGACCTTTCTTATAAAGACCAAGTGCCAAATGGCAGTACTGCTGCATTGCATTAATCAGTCTGGAAAATGTTTTGTTACTCTTTGTTTTCTCCATAACGTAACATAAAATATGTAATAAAATGTAAAAGCATACACATCTTATTGCAGAATTACATACAAACAACCTACAGTATGGAGCACTGGGTGAAGTTTGTTAGGGTCTGAGTGTAGTTAACCATCAATAGGCCGTCCATGCTGCACCCTGCAAATAAAGCTTTCCATTCTGCTCTGCCACAGACCATGAAATAGTCACTCAGCTCTGAAATGGAGAGAATCACTCACACGGAGAAACGGCGAGAAGTTCAGTTAGTTCTGCCGTGCAGGTAGGAGATAGATACTTGGAGGCACAGACTTATTGCAGCCCTCCATAGATATCTGCCAAAGTCTACACAAACATTAGAGGGAAACGGGGAAACAAAATTACAGAAATCTGCTAAGTTTGACAAATGGCGGGCCTGGCTTTGCCACTAGCTATTAGCCTGCAATGATTAATAAGTGAGAAAATAATTGCACTTCATTGAGATTGATGACGCCCCATTTAACCTCCACTCTCATCCCGGCTGCGCCACAGAGCACCGAGATGAGCCTCGGACACACTGCTGCTCTGCCGGCCTCATTGGCATCACACACACACAGACACACACACACACACACACACACACACACATACAGGGTCTGTAATGATCCTGCGGGGCATTTTTTAAAAGCCTCGCAGCGCTCTGATCATAAGTTCATTGTTAGTAAGTGAAAAACAATGATCTCAGCGCTAGG
Source organism: Pagrus pagrus (assembly GCF_965226575.1). NCBI lineage: Eukaryota > Metazoa > Chordata > Actinopteri > Spariformes > Sparidae > Pagrus > Pagrus pagrus. The sequence goes on along the minus strand of NC_140200.1, from coordinate 18,100,257 downwards.
AGGCCTCTGGGAATCTCTCACTCCACCAATATAGAAGCATTTAAGTCAAACACCATGGGGAATTAATGACAGTGGAGTCACCATTAACTCCTACACTAACGAGTTTGTGAGCTTTGGCCCTCTTGTTAGACACATCTCTTTGTGTGTGTGTGTGTGTGTGTGTGTCGGAGCATCTTGTTGATCTGAAACACGCACTCTGAATGCCATTTTCACGGCTAAAATGCAAACAAAACGGCGGCGATCAGGCGAGGCGCTACGAGTGGCCGTGGCGTCTTATCCTCTCAGTCTGCAAAGAGACGTGGCCAAGGTTATTAAAGAAGGATGTAGCAGAGCAAGATGGCCGCTGTTGTGACCAGAGGCGGTGTGGAGAGATAAATGGTTGACCCAGCCTGGTGTCAGGTTAGGATTGATGCCACTATCAGCCCCACTGCTTTCCCAATGATTTTCTCAAATCTCTGATAGAGTGTGTTATCTAGTTACTGGCATGAGGGCAACGGCCTGCAGGCACAGAGAAGGTCAATCTATGAGGACAATCTTTGTTGGACTAAATGAGAAAAAAGACCTCACAAAAAAGAATAAAAAGCAGCTGCTAGGTCTCTGGGATAAGATAAGCCAAATTACTTCTCTTTAGTAGGATAGGCCTTGGGCAAAACATCAAAAAAAAAAAAGAGAGAGAGAAAAAAAAACGAAGAAAAAAATTAAGTGAGGCTTGTGTGCTCTCTAACTTCAATGTTGTAGATTTCACCTGGAACCTCGGCTTCCTTGAACTAATGTTGATTCAGTGGCACCTTGAGGAATGAGCTGGGTGAGCGTGCGTTTGTCTGCTGTTTAATCTGCATTCAGCTAATAAATGTCCTTAACAGGGGAAAAACAGGAATATATAGAAAACCAGTCAGCGGCATGAACCACCTTCGGATCTCAGAGCTTCTCCATAACCTCACTCCATCAAACCTTTCGCTCTTTGGTCTTTTCAAAACTGGGGGGAGGGAAGAGTTTGACTAATAGCTTGTAATTTACCGGCCGAGGTCCTGATCAATAATTCTGTGTCAATAATGATGAAGAGGTCTGCGTGAGGGGAAATGATTCCACTCATTGTCTGAGAAAAATGAAGGTGTGGACATCACCTCGGGCTGCAGGCAGATGTCCACAGGTGCTCGCTTAGTATGATGGTAGAGTTGATGAGCGGGAAGACAAATAACACACACGTGTAACACACAGGAGCAGTGTGTGTCCTCCCTGCTCAACTTTTAAAAAGAGGCTTCACACACACACACGTACGTCCCTAATGGATTTATTTTTCAGCACTTTCTCGCTGACGTTTGAGTCGACAGGCCGCTCTCACGACAATCTCATTATGAAAGCAGTCTTCTGATAGAAATATTGACTAAACGGAGGGAACAATCTGTTTCTTTATGATGCAGAAAATTGCTAAAAAATGGTTTCAAGGAGATAAATAGCCCGGTTTTAAATCCTTTCTGATGTGGTGTGAAAATAAAGCATCTCCTTTCTGCATGCATGTAGCGGAAATACACTCCCCGGGTTGAATGAGTCAGTACATCATGATTATTATATAATACAATGAGAATTATCACCAAAATAGAGTAGCTACTTCCTGATGTTTACAGTACTGAAAGTGGAAAAGCTTTCAAGCTTAGTGCATGATGAATTTGAAGACATTCAAACAAACACTCACTCTTCATTAATGCCACTGATTGAATGATGTTGATTCCTGAAAATTGCTGTAATCAAGATAAATAAAGTTACTTTGTTACATCCAGTGTTTCCTACCCATATCTATTACTATGCATAGTCGAAAAATATCAGAGATCAGATTTGTTAGTAAGCTCCTGCTGAGTGGTTTCCATCCCATCTTTCCATCTTGTTCTAGTTCTAGATGGACAAAGATGAGGACACAGTTAAGTTGCAGGGGTTCAGTATACAGAACTGGGCTTAATATAAATGTAAATGTGATATGGAGTTCAGATTTTGAGCTTGTTTGCATATGATATCCTGCCATTCTGTGCTGTCATTGTGCAGATGGAGCACAGGAAATGATTTATGAGACATGTAGTGATATACAAGGTTCCTTTGTGACACATAGGAAACACTTTTACCAACGCTCAGTGACCACTTTGTCAAAGGTACCTTTGTAACTTTGTGGATACTAGCTAGTTTCCTTTTCTGGAGTTTGTTTTCTAGAGGGCTCTACCGCTGTGGCTGTTAAAGGGCTGATACTGATACCGAATATTAGAAATCAAGGAGACTGAAAAACGGTACATGGGACCAATATTCATGTGCAGTAAAATGAATATTGGTGTAACCAACCAGATAGTGTTGTGGGCGGGACATGGTGTGAGAGGATGTTGCATCAGAGCCAAAGTAGAAACATTTTTGAATAAGTTTATTTTATCAGCGATCTGACCAATAATTGAAAAAAGGTGAATATCGGCCCCGATAATTGGCCGATAATCAGTCTACCCCTAGTTTGTGAATGAGTTACCTCTGGAACGGATCATGAAACATGGTCTCTACATTTAGTTGCATCATGTTGTTGGACCAGGGTCCAAGGAATCCAGTTAACAGCACCATAACACTGTGAGCTTTGTCACCGAACCTTGTCATGTTTACATTTATCTCACATATTCCCTAACATGCTGGGCCACTTCTTGTCTGTCTTTACTGAGCTACTGTCTCCTCTGTGTTTCCATGTTTCACTGTCTAAAACAGGAGACTTCTCCTGTAGTAAGAAGTGTGTTACAAACTCGATGTCAAATCCTTTGCCTCTCGCGCTGCGGTAAGCCAAACTTTAATTCCTCGATCTGTCAGTCAAAGACAAATGTTTCTGACTCCAGCCAACACAAGTGCAGACAGTTTCTGAAAGCACTTTAAATATTTTGACACAAGCTTTCAGTCACAGCAGAGCCAGAGCTCAGACTGTGGGCAAATGCATTCGTATAAATTATTTACATTCAATGGCAAAAATTCCACTTTTTAAAAGACCAAAAGGTTAAAACAGGTCAACTCAATAAGTCCAGGTTGGATGGACAATCAAATTGCCAGAATACATGTTAGCATTGTGTGTTTCTGTAAATCAGGGGTATGTTTTAATGTTGTTAACATTTACATTTCTTTCCCTTTCAATTTTTATTTTGAAGTGAGAATGTTGTGGATATGTTCCGGTTAGCTTTAACAACAAAAACCTTGTTTAGGGGTTAGAGAAAGATCATGTTTTGGCTTCAAATACCCACTTGGTCGCCACAAAGACAGCTGTATAATGTCCCAGCTCTCATTAAAAGTACCACAAAGACAGCTCTCATTAAAATGACCTGGCTCTGTCGGCTTGAAACGGGACGTGGACTGTTTACAACAGTGGTGTCTTGCTTGACGCCCATCTGCACTATATCCCCATGTCCATCCCCTCCTGTGAGAAAGTCATCTCATATTCATGTTACCTAAACATAATACTGTATGATACATATCGGGAGGGTTTGAAACATAAAATGCCAGCAATTTATTTTGGAGTTTGGGCTGATCGAGCACCGAATGCACAACAGGAACAGTCTGAAAATCCAACACTTTGAAAAACTGACCTACCTTGCCTACATTCTAGTTATTATAGGTTTAAGCAATGTGTTAATTGCGTAACCGTGATCATTTTTTTCCCCAAACCTAACTGAGATTTGATTTGGTTTAGGCACAACCTGTTGTTTCATGATAAAAACAGATTTATTTGAAAGTACAGACAAATGATGCCATTAGAGCGAGCTCAATCACGCGGCCTCCGGTGCTCCCAATGGGACCTTATTTCTAAAAAACTTTGTATGGTAGTAAATGGAGAGAGACAAATAATGTTTGATTCTGCTTGACCTGTTCCATGAACTACACATATGATGTTTTCAAATTTAAAAAGATAGTTTTTCAAGTCGGGAAAGTCTCAGTTTGGATGTAAATGAAGTAAAATACCATCTAGTTTTGTGTTAAACCGCTCAGTGAACTTCATTGTCTCATTAAACACACATCCCCAATATGGCCGCCAACTCAGCACAGAAAAGGTACTAAAAAAGGTGAAAATCACAATAAATCTGGTCACAATGACGACTGCAGTTATGTGATAGGAGAATTCGTCGGTTCTGCTAATATACAGGAGCAGCTCTACAATGTTCAAGCTAATGGTTTAGGTGACCGTTCAACGAGACGACGTCACTAACATGACTGTTGGCTGTGTAGTCTTCATAATGATGTATTTTCACACTCTTATATTTCATTAGTTTTATGACAAACTGCGACCTTCTCAACATGAAAAATAATCTTTTAAATTGACGAACATCATATGTGTAGTTCATGTCACAATTCAGACGGATCACAACATTATTTGTCTTTTTTCATTCCATACAAAGTTTTTCTAAAGGTCCCATGGAGCAAACCGGAAGAGGCGTGACTACAGCTCTCTATAGAAAAAGCTTCTACGTGTCATTCTAGAGGACGAACAGCATGTTTGGTACGTTCATCTGTAGAGCCTGTTGACCGTAAAGTAAAACCACACAGTGACTTTTCTATAACTGTGTCTGATGCTCTTCCTTCGCCTCTGACCTCTCCATCCCAGCGTCGGCCTTCATCCCAGCCGGCCGCTCCTCCTCTGAGCTGAGCAGAGGTGTGTTTTCTGAGCAGTTTGAACATTGCGCTCTAAGTGGATTGGGTTCCTGTCAGAGCTGAGCGTTTGGACATTGATAAATTTCCTCCTGTGTGGGATCGATAACTCTCACCTTTCAGCCCAGGGCTCCTTCAGAGTGGGACGTCATAATTACTCTGTCAAACCGAAAGCCTGTCTGTGTTAAGACTGACGACCGTGTGTGTGTGTGTGTGTGTGTGAGAGAGAGAATGATATAGAGTCAGTCACTATGTGTGTGTGAAAAGCAGTAGAAGGTGTTTTTTTACATGAGTGTGGTATTGTGTGTTTTGGGATGTTTGCATGGAGATTTATGGATTATGTTCGTCCATGTGGGCTTTAAAGGTTGTGTGTATATGTGTGTGTGTATCCTTGTGTGTGTGTATGTGTTTGTGTGTGTGTGGGCCCAGGTGATGCTTTGTTGGCTGAGCTGGACTTGTGACTGGCAGTGATTGACAGCTGGGCAGCCCGCCTCCTCCTTTCTCCTCCCACGGCACTTTCTGATGCCTGTCATACTGGCCAATCAGCGAAGTGATCTGACAGCTGTCCTGACACCAACACACACACGGACAGACACACACACATTCACAGATACGTGTGCACAGACGGGCCTAATTCTACATTCAGCATTTGAAATCACTCATTGGGTGGATAAATAAGCTAAATCATGACAATTTTATTATGTTTGCAACATCCTTATTACATTTTTATCACAGTAACACTAGAATGACACACTTACAGTGGTGAAACCGACCACAGCAGCCGTGTTTACTCACCGATTAGCAGCAACGATTAGCTCCAAAAACAACACGGTGGGGATGACGGGGCCCCTCACGTCGATCACGTTAACTGAATTAACATACGCGACGCTCCTTTTCAGCTGGTTCCTCAGATCTGTTATCTGTCCAGATGTAGCGATGATTTATTTATTCTGTTTCAGGGAAGGCGGGGAATTGCCTCCATCTGCTCCATCAGACGTTGCTGGCTCGCCCGATGCAGCCTTCCTCCAGGTTGGTGCGGGCCCACGCCTCTATTCCGATGCATAAAAGGGTGTGTTTCAGTGTGCGAGTGTGTGCATTTGCATGTAAATCAGTGTGTGAACATGTATGTGTAACTGTTCTGTAGGCTTTTATTAGATTTGCATGCATGTGTGTGTGTGTGTGTGACAGAGGCCATGTGGCGCTGCTGTCTGTAAAAGAGGCAGCCTGTGGAATTAAAAGTGAATGAAGCGAAGATGAGCGAGGCCGCCCGCTCCACAATAATAATAATAATAATAATCAGGGCAATAATAACCTCAGTGCTCATTTAGACATCAATACTAATCACTCTCATTTGGAGGACAATAATAATAATCAGGCTCATTTAGACTTTCTCCACAGAGGCGTTCACTGCCTTTGGGGTCGGTTGGTGCTTAACCTAATGATAATAGTCATGATTCATGGCTCAACTCTCCCTCGCTGCATGTTGCTGCTTTCACTCCACATGAAGACAGGAAATGTGTGTGTGTGTGTGTGTGTGTGTGTGTGTGCTCATATTTCTTTTGTGCGTTTTAAAATACATCAAATGTTCCTTTCTCCCCCTCTTTGTTTGAGCTTTACATCAACTCAGTAACCGTTAGAACTGAAGAGAGATTTCAGTTAGCATCTCTAATTTTTTATTAGTTTTGGTCTTTATTACCCATCACAGATATGAGAATGGGGGAACATTACTTCAACAGGTTCAACAGGTTCGACAGATGATCGTACATTGCCTGAACTGTCTGTCGCAAACATCTGTCACAGCTTACACATGTTCCTGTGCAGTAAGTTGTCATTATGGACGTTCTGGGTGTAGTCGCTGACTGTTTTCCAAATGAAGTAAACTGTTTCCTTGCCTGGTCAAACATCTTTTTACAACAACCCTCATGCAACGGAAACATGTTTTCATATATGAAGATCTAACACATACATACAATTCTCTTTGTTTTTCAGTATTTGTGCAATTAAACAGTTTTATGACAATGTTTTCACATTGTGATTACGTATTACACTGATATGAAGAGTTGACAAAGGTTAATGTTTGATATTAGTGTCATCTTCTTATGTATTGAAATATATATTTAATAATGTATTTGAAATGTATTACTGAATGTATCAAACCCTTATTGCAAACAATCCCAAAAGCTGTGCTCCAGTAAAGCTCTACTAGACTTACTGATGAACAAAGTGGAGCATGAAGCAGCTAAACAGGCTGATGTTTTGTTCAGCAGTTGGTGGAGACCAAAAACTGAGCAAAAGGAGAATGAATATTGGACTTATATTTATTAGGTGGATAGAAACAGCTAATTTTGCTACGTAACTGTTGGATGTGTAAAACAATCAGCAGATTGCTAACAAGTCGCCATGATGACATGTCAGTTCTACTGCCTCCTAGTGGCCAAAAAGATCAGCGAATGCAAGTTTACGATTAATCTTTAACCACGGACAATCTTGAGTTAGCCTGCGTGGCACGAATTGAGATGTAATGGCGTGAGTTATGTATTTTTAGTTATGTGTTTCAACTAGAACAAAAACTTTATGTCAATCCTGAGGCTGCATGTCTCCAATTCAATACATTGCTGAGACGGGAAAGAAAGCCCATCTTTTCTTTCTTTCTTTCTTTCTTTCTTTCTTTCTCGAACTACAGTTGCATTTGAGTTCAGAGGTCAGTCAGAAAGTGTCACAAACACACACAGGAAAACTCCACACACACTGTTGCATGACGCACACTGCTAGCTAGCTAGAGCTAACGTCTGTCCAGTCAGTACTTTGGCTGTTTGAGGCAAATAGTGACAAAAAACTACAGAAACACAACAGATTTGTGCGAATAAAGAAAGGTTGAAATGTTTCTTTTTGTTCTGTCTTAACAATCTTTTATTGTCACTAATTATATTATACGCATTAAAATACATCTGTTGCAATTAAACCTCATCTGCCTCTATTTGATTTTCTTCGGTTTCTGTTGTTGTTTTATGTTAACGTGTCTTCGTTCACCTGCAAAGATCTGTTTCCACCTGATTATAATCCAGTCAGCAAAGATGCAGGTCAGAGCCACAGGCGATTAAGGTGTTGCAGTAACACTGTCAGCCCTTTACGGCACTATAAGGTCATCCCCAAGACACGAAAATATTCTCTCCTCTCTTTCTGATGTATTGCGTGCCGGCACATGGGACAGTCAGGCACTAATGTAATTCCTCGCGAGTGCTGCTCATCTCATCTGGGCTCCAGCTTTGAACTCTTGGCTCAGCGGCTTTTCAGAACGAGACAGAAAATGGGGACAGAGGGAGAGAATTGTCCGGCACTGATTCGCTGTAAAAAACTCGGACAGAAGATCATTTCAGCGCCGCTCGGGAAGATCAAAAGCTCTGCTGGCAGAGAGCGGGCGCGAGGGGAGATGGTATCGCCGGGCTCTCATTTCATTCACAGACGAGTGTGAAATGACTTCATCTGTTGTGTGGACTCACACTAGACACCATTATACACTACTGTACCCTGACCCTCCCTTCCTCTCTCACTTTCTCCTGCACGCCGGCAGCTACAGGCCAAAAACCACTGCAGCTGTGTGCTAATAATACATCTGTAAGGTATTGCTTTGTGTTCCTATTAGCCACACTGTCAGCTTTTACCTACATTGACATTAAGATTATTAAAAAGCCAGATTTTTTCGAGCACTAATTGCATTGTGTTGGTGCTCAGGTCTGCTGTTAATTGCCTGTTTACAGGAGCTGGAGACTGTAACCCTTAAAGAACACTAAAGGGGGAATACGTGAGCGCTAATAAGCGGAGATCAGACCTCAAGTTCAGGCCTACAGTAGCTGGTTTCAGGCCCGGCGGTGCACATCGTTACCACTCTGCCTCCTGCACTTAAAACAAGAGGAAAGGCAGGAAAAAGCGGCAATTTGCTCCAAACTTCTGAGCCTTAAACACTTGAATAATTTAGTGCTGAATATTATAAATCCGCTTGATTATTTCAGGAGCGACAACAAACGGGTCTTAATGCGGCAGCTCTCTCTCTCTCTCGGCGTCGCTGCTAATGGAGATCGCAGGCACCGACACACACTCGGAGAGAGAAAGAGTGAGAAAGAGAAGCAGAACGAGATAATAAGAGTCGACTTAACACAACGATTTTCCTCCTCTTTCTTCTTCCTTCACCCCTCGTCTTCATTTCCTCCTTCATTAAAAGAGGAGTCCGCAGAGCCGGTTGGCCGTGAGAGCTTTTCTCCCTCCATCGCCGTCTCTTCTCCTTTTCTCTGTCTCTTTCTTTTTTCTTTTTTTTTTACCATCCCTCCTCCTGTCCTCCTCCTCCTCTTCTCTCCCTTGAACACCCTGTTTAGCTGTTTAAGCTGATGACACAGAGAATATTGCATGTTGAAAGGCTGTATCACCACACACACACACACACACACACACACACACACACACCACACCACACACACACACACACACACACACACACACTCTTGCCCAGAGCGAAAGGCCCCAGGCAGTCTCTTTCCCGCTAGCCAGGGGCGATCATTCTGCCTCTATGATACTTTAACTGTGAGATGTCAGGAAACATTAGGCCTTTAAAAACACGGCTACCGTGCAGCGAAGATACACACTGACAACACACACACTTACACACACACACATGCACAGAGCCTCAACTGTAGTCCTATCCACTTTCCTCCAAGGCCAGAATACTTATGCAATCCTCACGGGGAGAAAAAGTTATTTTTAATGTTATTTTTGGGGAGTAAATGGCCGTGATTTATTTATTCTTTAGCTGTCTTTTCCTTTTCTTTCTAATAACCTTCTCCAAAGTATAAAATATAACTTTAGAAGTATTAAAAGTATTGATATTCATGCTAACTGACATAGCACACGCAGTAGCTGGTCTGCAGGAACTTCTTACTGAGTATATTTGTCTAATTTCTAGTCAAAAATCTCATTAAACTTGATGCAAGACACAACGATATCGAATATAAATACTTCAGAGAGATATAGGGACTTGTTTTCATAATACTGTATTTACCGACTTCACCGTGGGGAGCTCAACAGAAAAGTAGAGTTCAATGAGGCAAAGACGTACCAGCTCAGAAGGCTTTAACACAATCTGAATGCAGCTCTCTAAAACAGCCTGGAAGCATAAATGAAGCTCCATCCATCCATTAGCCGTACCTGCTCATCCTATAGGAGTCTGAGGTCGATCCCAGCTGACACTGGGCGAGAGGCGGGGTACGCCGCGGACACGTCGCCAGTTCATCACAGGGCTGACACATTCATAGAGACGGACAACCATCCACACTCACATTCACACCTAAGGGCATTTTGGAGTCACCAGTCGACCTGGGCTGCACGTTTCTGGTCTGTGGGAGGAAACCGGAGCGTCGTGAGAAAATCCACACAGGCACAAGGAGAACATGCTAACTCCACGTGGAGTTAATACGGCAGGTTTGAAGCCTGAACCTTCCTGCTGCATGTCTCATATCCTGCAGGTCGGTCTGTATCCAGACGGGAAGTCATGTAGACAGTTTAGGTAAAGCACAGGAAGTTTTAAAAATTCTTTATGGTATAAAATAAAAAAGAAAGCTCATTCATTTCTTTAAACAGCTGGGCACTGTGGCTTGATGCAAACCTAACAGGATTAAAAGGTGCACTTGTTTCGGGACTATTTTTAGCTGTGGATGGATACACGTTTACTTCTCTAGTGAGTATTAACATTAGCACAACATTTTACGTAAGATTGAGTCTGAATAAACAGTGACCATGCTCATAATAATGAAGGAACATGTCTCCCAGTGCAACGTTATTGTGTTGTTTTTGAGCTCGGAAAGGAGGAATACGCTACATCATGCTTTAGCAAGCAAAAGATGCTAGTAGGAAGAATTCATTGTTGGTTTCGGTCTTTTCCCAGTTGCCTGAATAATTTCGGTAATATTTGTTCCTGCAAACCATGGATGTGTTGCAACTTTACGTCTGTCTACACTCGATATTCAATTTTAAGTCGTGACAACTCTGTGCTTACTGGCCTGGTTAAGATTAGGGACAATAACCACTTGGTTAGGGTTAGGAAAAGATCAAAGTTTACCACCACCAACACAGCTGCACATTGTCCCGATGTCTTGTCAAGAAAACCTGTTTTGATGATACGGACACAGCGGGAAAATGTCCTGATGTCTCGTTAAAATATCCAACGGTTTCCTTATAAATGTTGAAACGGCATCTTGAACCGTGGTCGAGTGCTTTAGTGCTGTAGAAATACATATGAAACACACAAATTATTAATCACGTATCATATTCTTGAAGCTGTTTCCATCAGAGAACCTTCTACACCGACAGTGGTGGATACACTGTAATATCATATAGTATTTGTAGTACTTGTACTGTAGCTACCACTTTCCAAAACTATGATAATACCGTCCAGCCTGCTGGAATTCTTACAGCTGGATATTCTTCATCTTTAAAATGATGTGTAAGGCAGTAGTGATGCATACCACATTGCAGCAATGTCCGGAAAGTCAGGGAACTCATCCCCCTCTCCTCCCTTATTTCCTGTCTGCCTCTGTGCTGAGGACTTTCAAATAAAGACAGCAATGTTTAAAATTGAATGTATGTGAAGAGACACAAGGCAAACATTTTAATTGGCGGTTTTCTTTTTCACAGACGCCTGTCGAGTGTCCTTATCCGCTGGTGTTAGATGATCAGTCATGATGTGTATCTGGCATTATAAGTGACTCCAGTCTGTCCCGTCTCTCTCTTCCTCTTAGTCTTTGAGCCTCTGAGAAATGCAAAGAGTGGACTGAATGTTTCATAGTTTTAATAATAAAACATCTGACATCAGGATTTAGAGGGCTCTGCACTGGAATACTTGCTGTATCCTTGCAATAACTCCTGTATTTTCCTCCGAAATCAGGGAGAGATCTATTTGTGAGCGGAGACACAATCAGAGAGAATCTGCAGAGCTCCTCTCAGATATTAGCATTTAATGAAATGCACATTTTTTTCATTTAGTTTGAAACGTTTCCAAATCTGAGGAAATGCCAGGATGAACCGTGTTTTGATATGCTCTTTATTAGTTTGTTTTCTTTTCATTCATTCTCTGTTCTCCACTTAATGTTTCAATCCGTCCACTTTGAGCCCTGCGTGCCAAGCTGCCGTGAGGACGGGCTGTGTTGCTTTTAGTGTGTGAATCGTGTCAAGCTCATTGAAATGCCAGTTCAACTCCCACAGTTTTGGGAAATGAGGATCTATAAAATGCAAATATGTGCTTCATGGAAAAAATAAGATTAAATAGGCAATGAGATCTAAAAGTCTAAGGTCACAGATGCAGTGTACTGTAAACGTCTGCCTTCTCCTTCAGTGAGCACAACTTTAGCCCTCACCTCCATCCTAAATCATTTTAGTAGCTTAAACCTTAACAGTGAAATTAAGTAGTGTTCTTGAAGCTAAACTCCAGACTGAACCAAAGTTGTTTCAATAGCTTAAAGTTTATCTTTTGGATATGAAACCTACAGCTCCTGTTGGCTTTCCAGGAGGTTACACAACCGGTCGAGGTAGATGGCTGCCCACCATTGAGTCCGGTTCTGCTCGACGTTTCTGCCCGATAAAGTCAGTTTTTTCTCGCCGCTGTCGCCAAGTGCTTGCTCATGTTGGCCAGGGAAGAGGGCTAACACATTTTCCAGAAGCCAGAAATGGTCGACGGTTGGGCACAAGGTTACCAACCTCACCTCACCCAAAAGCTACAAAATCTGCAACAGCTCCATTGCAAACGATCGTTGCAGCCTGGGATGAAGAGCAACATGTAAATAAACTTAACGTTTTTTATTCTATATGTATATTTTCAATTGATGAGTCTTTGCAGTACTTGTTTTTCCTTATACACAAAATACCAAGGCGTGTGAAAACTGAGCAATGAACCTGTGTCTGTTTCTGATTCAAGTATGTGCGCATGTTTGGGTGTTTTGAGCCTGAGTATCTTCATAATCCCCTCAAGTCTTCAACAAGAATCCAGGCTTTACTCAACAAACTTACCCAGACAACTCAGTGAAGCCTGATCTTGGATCAGACCCACAGGTGTTTTCAAAGGTGGGTGAGGCACATTAAGAAAGAAACAAACTAGAGAATTCAGTCACATTGTGAATTTGTAATTTGACTCCATTCTTTGAAATAATTAACAAGCCTTGTAACGATCAGGAGACGTCTTCTGTGTCATGAATTTAAAAAGTTTTATGTATCAGCAGCTGGCAGCAGAGCTGAAAGTTTCCTCCAACATTTCCTATTTTAACTTTGTTGAAACCCACATATTAACACGCACACACACACACACACACACACACACACACACACACACACACACACACACACACACAGCAAGGTTCAATGCATGTGTGTGTGTGTATGTTTGGCCGCGGGGCCACATGGTGTTAATTGGATAATGAGGTACAATGACAAATCCCCATTGCTGCGACAATAAGGTGCTGCTGTCCAGGTTTAATATCACAGGCCCTGGTGTAATGCTGTTTGGATACACACACACACACACACACACACACACACACACACACACACACACACACAGCTCAGGTGTCTGTCGTTCCACTTTGGAATCTAATCTGGCTCTTCCTCCCAGCAGCCAATCAGTGGCAGCCACTGCTGCCCCAACAACCAATCAATTATCTCTAATTCTGGAAATCCTCTCCTCTCCTCTCCTCTCCTCTCCTCTCCTCTCCTCTCCTCTCCTCTCCTCTCCTCTCCTCTCCTCTCACTTCTGTTCTTTCCTTGTCCCTTCTTTCCGTTTCATTTCCCTGTCTTCTTCTCTCCTTTTCTTTTCTTTCTCTCCTCATTTCTTTTCCTCTTGCCTTCTCTCTCTAGTTTCCTCCTCCTGTTTTCCTTTCCACTTTTCTCCTACGCTCATTTTCTTAACTTTCTTCTCCTCTTGTCATTCCTCTGCTTCCTTCCTTGTTTCCTTTCCTTTTCTATTCATTTTGTTTTATTTTCTTTCCTCTCATCTCATTCTTCCTTTCTCCTCATATCCTTTCCTCGATTTTCATTTCCTCCCCTCCTCTCCTTTCTCCATTCTCTCTATTTCCTTTCCTGATTCCTCTTCTCCTCTCCTTGTTTCCTTTACCTGGTTTCCCTTTTCCATTCATCCTGCTTCTCTCCTCCTTTCCTTTCCATTCCTACTTGTCTTTTCTTGTTTCTCCTCCCCCTCCTTATTCTTCTTGTCTCTCTCTTTTCCTTCTTCTCCTTTATCCTCTCCTTTCCTTTCCTCTTTCTCATATCTCCTCTCCTCTCCTCTCCTCTCCTCTCCTCTCCTCTGTCCTCCTCTCTCTTAGCCGAGCCATAACTGGGGGGATGATGGGCCATAATTCACGGAGATCCGGGCCGCCCCAGACGTGCTCACATTAATTGGATGTCCATATTAAATGGAAAATGAGAGCGGCGCTGAGGGAAAAAGTGAATGACTGACTCTCTTGGCTGCTATTGACCTATGAGGAAGAGATGCTGCCCTTTTCCCCAGCGCTCTCCCTCGCCCAGTTTTCTCTGCTCCCGTCAGCGTGATGGATCTCAAAGCATTCATTTTCTGACCCCTCACCTGGAAGCAGATTAAGCGCTCTGATTCAATAGGGCCGTTAATGGGGGCGCCAAAAGTTTATGAGGATTTCTGGAAAAGGCCAGGGAAATTAGATTGTAAGCTAACAGATTTATTGCTCTGTTTCAACACATTGTAAAAAGATTATAGGACCTCGAGGCAGGTTGGAGGGACCGAGCGGCTGCGACGTGTCTCTCGGTGTGAAGGAGAGGTACAGGAGGGAGAGCGACAGAGTCCTGCTCTCACATTTACCAGCTATTCTACACTGACAGGGCAAAGACAAGCATGTCAGTCAGCAGAGGAGGGGCTCACGTGTGACCGTAACCTGAAGGGCAGATGTTTAGACAGCATGCTGAGCAGAAACAGTTGGGATCCTGCTGGAGGTGACGTGACGTGAAGTGATGCTGTTTCATCTGTAACTCTGATCTCTTCCCTCCCCTTGTTTCACCCATTTTTGCCTCTTCTTTTGCCGTTATTCTCCTGTTTTGTGTAAACAGTGTAGCAGATTTTGATCATCCCAAGGCAGGTGTGGCCAACCAGCCTGACGGTGAGATACAAAATCGAACACTGATTGGTTTTACTTAACCGAAACTCTTCCAAAAGCCTCGATGTCCTCAAGTCAACAAGGTCACTAAGATCGGCATGCATGGCTCTTCTGGTCCATCGTATTTTAAGAAATTAAGACACCCCAAGGTCGTCTAATCTCTAACGTCTAATCACAACTAATCAGTCTGAACCCCCTCACGTGCCAAAGAGGGTGTAGAGGTCACAGTGACCCCTTTAGGTTTGAATCAGCGATTTTTACAAACATTTTCCTTCCACGTAGGACTTTAAGGAACCATCATGTCACGCACAGACACCCTTGCAGGTGCATGCAAGGTCCCCGCTTCTTACCCTGCCACACTGCTTTGGGTCCACGCTCACCCAAAAACCCCAGGAAACCTCTTTGGACCAGCACCGTTCTGCAACCTTCTGCCTCTCATCACTTCTTTTTTTTTTTTCAATAAAACCCATAATTGCTTCTCTGGCTCCCTGGTATTGTCTGAATTTGGGTTCACTACTTTTTCACCCCCTTAACACACATCATCTTAATAAAACTCCTCCAGCAAAGTGTTCCTGGACTCATCCTCAAATTGTGCTTAGCTTGCCTGTCATGGTGTGAAGTTAATCCAGACCATGAATGTATAAAGAGAATTGGACAATGTGCTGCAAGACGGCGTCCAATTCATTCAAAAGATGCTTGCTGGATGTGTGCGCCGCAAATGTTTTTCAGGCTTCCTCGGGTTTCAGTATTTTCGCCTCATAGAGCATGATCTCTCGTCTCTGGCCGAGTCTGGTTACTTCCTGTTGGCTTCCTGCAGACATAACAAGCATGAAAGTGATTTGATTTATTTGCTGATAATTACCAATACAGTCATCCATGAGATATATGAATGTTGTGTCCTATTAACTCAAGAAATTTGAGTTAATACAGTTAATGTTACTGTAATGTTGAAGTACAAGCTTAAAGCCGAAGTTAGAGATGAGACACAGCTGCCCACAGCTGACTTTAAACATTTCAAAACATTTAAAACTTTAAAAGATTAAATTAATTGTGTTTTTTTTTTTAAATGACGTGGATCTAAGGTGAAAGAAAAAACATTTAGTACGTTATCATCATTAGTCAAATACTCGCTTTGTGTAAATGTATTATATTTTATAGTCAATTTTCTAATTAATTGAAGCTTTACTTCTTTTAATAGCCCTTAATCGTTATGGAATTACGTGACTTCATAAGAATGAGACATGCAGACGCAACGAATGGTTACACAGACTTCAGGTGGATTTCTTCTCCGCAGCACTCGGCTGTGTGTCATCATTGTCTGTGCTTGAGTGTGAAGCCTCGAGCACGGATGACCTCTTTTTTTTTTTTTTTTGGGATAAATCCAGGAGAATACAAATCATTTAAAATGGCTCTTACATGTTGGAATTGAAAGAAAACTCTTAAATTAACCAGGAAACTCTAATAAATTTGTTAATTCCTTATACAGCACCTGCCCTCCTCTGATCCAAAATGGTGGACTGTTTCTGGATTAACATTTTGGCATGAAAGTGCAGTGTAGCTCCTGGGTGGATATCTACCTTAATTTAGCTTCTTTCAGCTCATTGTTTTGGTTTCCAAGCTTCACTGTGTAGTTTCAGTTTCACAAGTCTAATCTACCATGTTTACATCAGCTGCAGTGAAAAAGCTCCAAAGAGAGCGCACTGTGTGCCTCCTGCTGAGTACCGAACTGCAGGAAGTTTGCCTGTAGCTAGTGGAGCACTTTGCGGCTAACAAGCCAGATATTAGCAAAACGCTCTCACTCCCATCTCGTCCAATATGGCAGCTCGGTCTGTTCAAAGCTTCAAAGCTTTAAACTATGACGCTCTACCTACCTCTCAAGTGGCACTTTTGTCCAGTTAGACTTTCAAAATAAATTTGCTGACTATCATTTCACATATTATGACATATTATGACTTTTTAGACTGTTTGACAAAAACTACTTGGCTAGGTTTAGAGAAACATTCTGCTTTGTGTAAAAATAACATAAAGCCACTTAGTCTCACTCTCGTCACACACACTTTGCTTATGGTCGGTTTAGGTTGAGGCACAAGAAGTATTTGCCTGTGGTTAGAAAAACATCATGGTTTGGCTTAAAATACATGTTTTGGTCGCCACAAACTGGACAAAGATTTCCTTAGAAACACCTGGTTCTGTCACCACAGACACAGCTGGAGGTGTCCCTACTTCCCATGAAAAATATCCAGTTTTGGTCGGCACAAACAAGTCCAGAAACTGCCCCGAGTTCTACCCAGTGGTGTCCTTACAAATGTAGAAACGCAGTAGTCCACACTTAAAAAATGCCGAAAGCATACTCAAACTGAGGTTGCCTGTTTGGCAGCCTTTGGAAGTGAGACAAGCTGATATTAGACCGTCATTGGAGACCAACACACAGAGTGAATATATGACTTTACATCCTTTTAATGACCAGTAACACCACTCTGAATGAATGCTAATGTTGCTCACGTTCTGGTGGATGCGTGACTGAGGAAATGTTTTGCTCATTCATCGTTTTTACAGCAATTTCCGCTTCTCCAAAGTGACCAAAAAAAAAAAAAAAAAAGGAAAGAAGTGTGCTCGTAGCGCTCAGCATGCGTGGCTGCTAAGTTCATGTCAAATCTTGGCGTAAGCATAAAAACATCATGAGACGAATGAAAGTCTCCTGCAGATAAAGTCCTGTTTGCTTAAACATCTTAAACTCAGTGCTCAGAAAAAGGCCCCTGCTGGAGACGAGTCCTGCTGAGGAAAAACCGACTTCTACGATGTCGGTAATGATGAGCTGAGATGCCAACACGCACAGATTCCCCGTGTGTTGGGTAATCGACTTCTGCAGTAATGCAGGATTGTGTCATGCGTGTTAGTTTGGCTGTTGGTGGGGGGGACTACATGCATGGCTCAGAGTTGAGAGAAACTCACCAGGGCTGAACTGTCTCTGTGGGCTGAGCTACGGAGTTTGGGTTTAACCCTCTGATGTCTGCTGTTCGGTTGCACACCATCGCCTCGGGATCTCTTTCTGTAGTAAATTAATTTACATTTGGAGGATTTTCTAAAGATGCTGGCTTCCTGTGGAGCCAGTGAGATCAAAGTGTCTCATTCTGTGTGTTTGATGATGTTTGATGTTTGCTTTGAGTGTGAATGTTGCTGACTTTCTGCTGTCTTTTTCTCGGCACAGCGGGAGGTGCTCTTTCCTGCCTTTTACTTTTCTGCCCTTCCTCGCCCAATTTTGGTAAGTTGCATTTTACTTTTTTCCGGCTCTGATTCAGACTCCCTTTGCTGACATATTCTTAATCACCTCATGATATCTCGCCAAAAAGCATCGGATGGATGATGATGTGGGAGCAGGAGGCCAAGTTCAACCGTAGCCCAAAGTGGCACAAAATCTTTGAAATTCAGCGTCACGGATCAGGAAAAATCCAGCTTCTGAAACTTCTGTACCAACATCAGAGATATTTAAGTTCTGTCTTCATATAATGATGCTGGTTGTCCTGAACATCTGACTGTTTTGCTGTGCTAAAAACAAACTCATCTAGCAGGCCATTCAGTGGGATGCCATCCCCCTTGTTAACAAAATGACCAAAATGCGTCCCCCTTATTAACCTGCCGTCTCTCCTCTACTTACCCTAGCAGCAGAGTGACTCCAGGGGCAGAGGGGTTGTGAAGCATTGATCCTTTATCTGACTGATGTTTGTGCAAGTTAGACTCTTTGGCCCCGACTGTGACTCTGAAATATAAATAACGTGTTTGTTGGTGAATCCATGGTGCTGTCTGTGGTGCTGAAGGAACAGGCGGATTTTAAATTTCACCTTTTTCTCTCGTCTGTCGTCTGTTTCATCTTGGATCTGCAATATCGCTAATATATACTCAACTATATACTATTATAGTATGGGCTATTATGGTGGGCCTGTACGCTATGTAACGTGTGCAACAACCAAAGCACAAAGTGAGACTTAGATCAAACCTCACAATTCTACAATTACAATTACAAACAGTATTTGCCGACTGTCAGTTTTATGCATTTCATCTATAGCAGTGTATTATTTTGTTAATTCTTTGGCAGCATGTGATAGTTTCAAGACATAAGAAATAAAAAAAAAATTAAAACTGTTGCAGCAATGTCACACTTTGAATTGTGGCATCCCTGACGTCTGCGTCCGAGTTTTCCCTCGGCGGCTCTTTCCTGACTGCCATTATCTTCTTCCTCTTTCTAAATGCGTGGCCTCTTAAACAACTTATTCAGCGAGCTTTGTTTTGACATCTTTGCATTTTTAATTGAATTGACCTGAGATCGCTATATCTGCCATAATGATCTGTCACCTGATAATGTATAGACAGCGCGGGCGCCTCGGCGACCCAGCTCTCATTTGAACTTTGAACTTTCATTACAAATGGCGTGAAGTATATGTATTATTTTTTCGTGGTGGGTCTTTCTTTTTGGATGTTTTCATACTGCAGCTCGGGGATTGTTTTTTGTTTGTATACCTTTGTTGTTATCTATCTATCCATTTATCCATCCATCCATCCATCCATCCATCCATCCATCTATGTTGTTGTGTTGGCTGTTGTTCCATGGTAGAACAGGAGCTCTGCCTTTTTTCAGTTCAGTAAAGTTTATAAAGTTTAATCCGATGTGCAGACATCCCTTTCTTGTTTCCTTCGTTGGGCTGTTCTAACTTTTCACCAGTATTGGTTCTGATGCTGCTGAAGGCCCAAAGTTGCTGTCAGTTGCACCAAAAACTATTCAATGATTTCTTTAACTACCCCTTTTTAAAGTTGCAGCAACAGCACGACTGTGCTCATTACATTACCCTTATTTTTTACCAATAGTTGTAGGTTTCCTGTAAAATGTGCCACACATAAGTACTGTTTTTCAAGGGTTGTTGAGGATGTTGCAGGCTGTCATGTCAACAATAAGTCAGTTTAAAATCTCAATGATTCAGTTTCATCAGCATCCATCAGGATGATTCACCGGGGTTTTCTCACACTGACTGACGGCTGTAATCGTTGTTCTGATTGCACATCAAATAGAACAAACAACTCATGAAAATGTCCAATACAAAGATAACAGCTCTCACAGAAGAGCGTCGATGTGTTTAAGTGCCCGTACGCCCACTGTGTTATACGTGTGTGTGTGTGTGTGTGTGTGTGTGTGTGTGTAGACACAGCTTTTGTTAATCTGATTTGGTTAAATGTCCCCAGGGCACATACACAAAGCAGACCCTCCTCACCTTTGACCTCCTCCTCCTCCTCGTCTCTCCCTCTCCCTCACAGATAATAATCCCCGACCATCTCACTCATTTGAAGAGGCTAATCAGTTTAGATACTTTGATACACACAATAATTCAAGGCAACACAATGTTTGAATGTAAACTCAGCGGGCCAGTAATTTATTTTCCCATCATTTTGTTTTTATTGCAATTATTGTTGGATTCATGTGGAATTTGGCCCAATTTGTGATTAAATAAGTCAGGCTGTGTTGCACGTCTTTGCTATTCTCCTACATTCTGCTACAGAGTGCAGAGAAGTGCCCGCTGTCATAGCTGTAGTCATACTGTGGTTAGGGTTACTGCAGTACTGTAAATATATCTGGTCGTAGGTCTTCTGACAAAGCTGTATTGATTACCAAACCAATTATTTGCTGCTCTACACATCTGCCCAGTATTTCGGAGGAGAATCACTCAGAGAAGAAATGAATTTAACATTTTTGGTTTGTGAAAAAAAACAACCCAAGCTGGATAAGTTGCTCCTAAGTAACCCAGTTAAATACAGATCCAAAAAAACCTGACATTTATTTGTTAGTCTGACTCACTGGATGTAGACTGCTCGTATAAATCAGCTATTGGCCGACCATTTCAGTCAGCATTCTCCTCTCTCAAGGAATATTTTCGATTGAGAAGCAATTAAGGAAGCTTTTCTTAAATTTTTTTTATTGATTACATTTATTTCCCTGAATTGTAAAAAAAAAAAACTAAGTTCAATTCTTTGTCATACTTTTGAACAGGTTCAATTAATTGGTGTAATATTCAAGAATATTATTTGACAGGTACTTTTGCTCATACTAAAACTATGACTGGATAGACTGAAGTTTCTTGAGTAGTGAAAATGTGACTCGACTTGACTTGAGACTTTGACTCATTGACTTGAGTCATGGCGAGTTATCTGTACTCTAATCTGGTCAGTAACAGTATGAACTTAAACAAGTTAGCAACTGTTACCTTTTCGTTTGCCAGGACATGTGTCCCCACGTGGAAAACAAGTCCCCCCAGACACTATTTTGTAGAGGCACCCTCTCTGCACCCTGGGCTAAGCACCACCAAGGACGATTGTGATTGGTTAAAATAAATACAAGCAAGCCAGAGCATTTTTTTCCCCATACCAGAATGGGACATGGTACAGCCAGACCTTTCTCCAGCTCAAGTGTTGATTTAATCTTGAATGAAACATGTACTGTCCATAAACCACAAGACATCTAATTTCCCACATTTTCTCCACAACCTGTCCTCTCAGTGTTTGACAGGAGGACTGACAGCGTGCAGCCGCTGCTGCCGACATGTGTTTAACATGCACTTTGAGGCTTGTAGACATTCGACGTCAGCCCTGTCGACGTCTCTCTGAGCGGAGCGGAGACGTCGGTCTTGTTGGTTTAGCCTCATTATCCCACATCCAACGTATATCCAGCGAGACGAGTGTTGGTGTGTTTACTCCTCCGCCGTCTGAACTGTGATATTCAGCTGACCTCGAAGCTAACAATCGCCCATTCTGTCTTCTCTCCCTCCTGCAGCCGTCTCACCCCCTGCCTCCCCTGCCTCCCTTCTACCTGGGGCAAAGTCTTATGTAAAACACATTTATTTTTAATAGATTTTTTAATGAATTTTTTAGCTGCCTATTAATAATGCCATTAGTGGTGGCAGAGCGGCGTCAGACAGCAGCCCGGCCTGCTAATCCTGCCCCGCAGCCCTGGCAAATGCAGCTAATCCAGGCCCCTGCTTTGGCTCCAAGTAGGCCTCACACACACACACACACACACACACACATGAACACACACAGAAGTATGTGCAAACACGTACTGTATGTAAAACACACTGCCACACACACATGAGAGTGTTGGTTAATGCTCATGGTGTGTATGTGTTCAAACAGTCGCTCTGCCTCACCATTATTTATCTCTCGTCTTCTTTTCACACGACCCCCTCTCCTCCTCCTCCTCCTCCTCCTCTTCTTCTTCTCTCGCTCACCAGTCCTCCTCCTCCTTTTAATCCTTCTATCGCTCCTACTCTCCCTCCCTCCCTCATTCATGTCTTTGCTTTGCCTCCCACCTTATTTCTCCCCCCCGTACCTCTTTCAAGCGCTCCCCTCCCCTTCCATCTTGACCTCCTCCCTCATTTTTCTCTCTTCGTCTTCGCCTCCCTCCTCGAACCGCCTTTCTTCTTCTTCTCCCCTGGGCACCCAGCAGGCCTGGCCTTGGTGCTCGACTCCTCACGGAGGCTCCTTACCTGGGGGCCCTGAGTGTACACACACGCAAACTCACTCCCACACACACATCTGCAGATGCTACGAAAAAAGTCGGTGCAGAGCAGGGAAACAGTGAGCCGCTTAAAGCCTTAATAGAATTTGAGCCCGGCTCAGAGTGCACTGGAGAAAAGGTGTTAATTACTGCTGGTTTTAATGCTAATTAAATGTTTCAATTAATGGTGTGTTTGTTGCCAAAATGTGTGTCAGTAATTGACGAGCGGCAATAAGGTGTTTGAAGGCATTAAAGACAGAGACAAAGAGAGGAAGAGAGAGAGAGAGAGAGAGCGCTCTACCTCCTAGATGTGCCAGAGCCTGGAGCAGTGCAGCATGGGAAATTTCATTCATGAGGTGGAAGGAGAAAAAAGAAAAGGAGCTGGAACAGATTCAACACAGCTGTTTTCCATAAAACCGTTCATGGCCTCCATCAGATTTAGCGTTTCTGTCTGGGAGGTGCTGCTGGACTGCTGGTGCATACGATGTTCTGGACTGAGGGGACGCCGGGTCTTAGACAGGAGAACAATACAAACAGGCAGAGAGCGGACCGGTTTGTTTTCTCCTGTCAGAGTGCAACTTTTAAACTTGTAGAGGAAGATAAAAAAAAATGCCTGAACTGATGACTGAATCTGACAGTAAGAAACAAATACCTCATTTCATATCATTTCAAATCAGTCTGGAGCCACGCTTTATGTCTCTCACACACCCGGATGTTGTTTTTCAACCTGGTATCAGTGTCATGTTTTGCCTCTCCGAGGAATGAATATGGGCTGTGGGATCTGTGTGTTTCCTGTTGCAAGAGGACGTGGTGGTTTAATGTAAATGAGGTCATCTTGAGACTTTAAGAGATTGAAAACGATCTGAAAAAGCAAAAGTCCCTTTTGAGCCACACATGAAACTTCGTTTTCAGATGAATATATATAATATTCTACACTGTCTGAGTCATAGAGATGTCTTCTAGATGTTCAAGTGGAAAAACAGCTTTCAGCTCCAGTAATTCCCTTTCTTCTTTCCACCAGATGACACTGTAGTTGGTGAAGTAAATTCGAAATGTCGTGTAAACAGACAAAACTTCCCCTGCAAATGTAAAGTTTGAGTCCATAAGCACAGCGAGTCGCTTTTGGGTTCCATGGACCGTTTTAAACGCACAGCAGGTCATCTCCGTCTCTACGTCTCTCAGACAGAACAATGAAAACAAAAGATATTGTTTGATGATGTAGTGAGGTACCATGGGATCATGGGAGTTGCTGTCTTCTTTGTTGACTCTCTTGTTAATGCAACATATGACCAAATGAAACACACCATTACCTTCAGTCAAAATTAAATAATATGAGTACACAACTCAGCATTTTAATGCAGAGTTATATCTTACATGTTGTCTTAGAGGCTTTTCCATCTTGTGAGTTCTGGCTTGACAGGTCAAAAAGCTAAAAGGAGCCAATCGGCAGCACCTGTTGGAAGTAATTTGTATCAGTGTAGACATAAAACAAAAACAACTGAACTTTCCTCACAGTGATGTGACTTCAGCTCTCTCTCACCACCGTGCACAGCTGAAGAAAGACGTAATGCTGTTAAAGACATGTACAGTTTGTTCTGTTGGTGTGGAGCAGGCGGGTGTTCATCTTCATGTCAGTGTGTGGAGACCACAGGTACATGTGTGTGTGTGTGTGTGTGTGTGTGTGTGTGTGTGTGTGCACGCTGCCCTAGGTGATACACTGCAGACACAGACAGTCCATCATGCTGAATTATAACCTCAGTGAGGAGCCAGCAACGCAACTGCTTTGTGTTCACTTTACACACACCCTGTGTGCTTGTGTGGGTGTTTTTGCTTGTGCATACTCTTCTGTATGTGTATACTGTATGTGTGTGTGTGTGTGTGTGTGTGTGTGTGTGTGTGTGTGTGTGTGTGTGTGTGTCACACTTGCTGCACACTGATATGAATTCCGTCTGACTTGGTATGCAAATCAAAAGACTCTAGGTGGGGTAGTGCTAATCGCCCGGTGGCTTTTTGGGCAGTCTTTGGGCACACACACACACACACACACACACACACACACACACACACACACACACACACACACACACACACACACACACATATATTCGGTATGTGTGTGTGTGTGAACAAGTTTTTGCACGTGTGTGTCTGTGTGTGTCCTAAGGCTTTCGGGATAAGGATGTGAAATTCCAGATCAGCGTTTCGGTGGTGAAGCCCGTAGGCTCCTGTCAATCCTGCTGACACACACACACGCACACACACACACACATGCACACACACACACACACACACACACACACACTGTGAGTTTCAAGCTCAGATTAACATAATTAAGTCATTTGTTGTGGTTGGGGCTGATAAAATCATTGAATTATTCAATACCAACAATATCACAGGATAGATAAATCTGTGTGTGTGTGTGTCTGTGTGTGTGTGTGTGTGTGTGTGTGTAAATGTTTGCATGTGTGTGCAGGTGTCACAGCGCTCCCCAGCTCCTCCTCTCCATCACCCACAATGCACTGCGCTCCTGGCAATGATCCGGCGGGCCTAATCAATTGCTCCTCCACCCAGCATCACAACAATCCATCACACACACACACATCCTCCACACACATACAGTACACACACACACACACCCATCAATTTGTTTCCATGGCAGCAACGTGATCATATACAGATGCTTTTAAGACCTCTGAGATGTATAATTATGGCGCTTCGATCACATTTGTTTCCATATTCCTCTCCTGTATGCGAAAACAAAGAAAGGAGCATCTCTTTGTGCTGCTGTGGTGAATTAGTGTCAGCATCTTCTGCACGTCTGAAAGTTCTTACAGTGAACACTGGCAGCAAAACAAAACGGATTGTGGGGAAGACGAAGAGGCGGAGGAGGCGGAGGAGAAGGAGGGTGGTGGTGGTAAAAGTACTTTGAAGTACAGCAGTTCTGTGCCAAGGACAATAGGAAGAGTTTGATGAGAGCGGAGAAATGGTGTAATTGTGGGGGTGCAGGGTGTTACAGTGGAATGAAACAAGTGAAATTACAACAGAGCACAGAGGAGGTGTGGGCTTTGTGTACACGTCGTTTGGGAGCAGGGGATGAGATTGAACTGAGCTTAAGTTCAGTTTGTTCTAAAGCCATTTTCATCATCCTCCCACTCTTATTCGTCAGCTTGAGGTGATGTGATTGTAGTTGAGGTTGACTCCAGGTTTGTGTTTCAGAGAACTGTAATCAAACTCGACGACTCCTTTTACTTTATGATGCAAACTCCCCATTTTCTTAACAAATCTCTCATATTTGATTGGTATTGTGTGAACCACAAGTGATGACAGAGGTGAAATCTCACGGATGAAATGAATCCTGCTTATCCTTATGAGCCCAGTTTAAGGGCAAGTTCACCCCGAAGTCAAAAGTAGTAGTTTTTTTTTCTTACCTTTGATATTTATTCATCTAGATTGTTTTGGTTTGAGTTGAGTTGTTTTGGAGAAATGTAGAGATGTCTGCCTTCTCTTGGATATGATGGAACTAGATGACACTCGGCTGGAGTATAAAACAAATATATAAGAAAAACAGGAATATCTCTTTCCAGAAACCATCACCCTGTTACTCAAGACAATCTACAGGCCTTGGTGTGACTAGTTACACTGTAGATCTTCTAATGGACGAGTGCCTGGAGCCAAAATGTAAAGATCAGGGAGGCCAGGGAATCAAACCATTACTTGATGACCCACTCTACCTCCTGAGCCACAGCTGCCCCAACTATGTGTAAGTAGTTATTTCAAATCCTGACTTTGTTGTGAAAATTATCTAGCTCACGAGCTTTACAAACAACGTGCAGCGGCGATACACTCCCCAAGCTTTGTGTTTAGCTTTGTTTGTCAACCAGCTGCCATCATTTCACATGGTATGTGTCTGGTGTGAGTCATATCTGTGCTACAACAATTTTAGACATAAAGAGAGAACACTTTTATTCTTGTTGATATGAAACAGTTTCCATTTGTATTTTAAAGATACCACTCATACATGCACTCTTGGTGCAACCAGACAGTTTTTCCACATTGAGCATTCAAAATGAAGCCCCCCTCTTTGAAAAGTTAACCCCCATGCAACTAAAAAAACATACGCAGCACAATTTTAGGATGTATTATGTGTTTTCTTGAAAATTATAATTGCACCTTGGACTAAATAAGCATATTTCCCTTGGTTTTTGTGTTCCTGATCACATCCCGGCTCTTTCCTGGAAGCTGAGCTGAGATTGAGCACTCTGGCAGAGAGGTAAATAAGGAGGGTGATTAAGGGGAATGAAGCACGAGCCCTCGTTATGTTTGCGTCTTATTTCTTTCTAATCAACATTAGTTCAGAGTCATTATTCCTCTGAAGCAATTGAAGCCTCCACACACTCATAACCTCGTCCATTACTCGCTGCCGCCAAGCAGGAGGGAAGAGACGAGGGGAGGAGGTGGAGAGAAAAAGAGGGGGTGAAGAGGAGGAGAGAGAAAGAAGGACGATTAATGTGGAACAGTCATGTTTCATTTGACATGTTTTGCTAACACAAAAAGGAGAGAAACTGAGCAAAGGAATGATGTCAACAGGTTTTCCAAGTTCTGAAAAGCTGATGTGATAAAGGTATAAACATGATCAAACTGTTGTTACCTTTCCTTTCTGTTGGGTGCAGCCCAGTCGCTTCAATCTGCGTACTACAAACACGACTTTTAGACTTTTAGCACATGCTCCAAAGTCCAATATTGTGTGCGGGTGTTACGCCAACCCTTCCCTTTAAGCTCTGTGGGAAACAAATACATCCAAATACCAGGCGTGAAAAAAATGTGATGTGACGTAGCATAAAGAGCAACGTAAAGTCTGAGCAGGGTGGATGTTGAGGCTAGGGATGGGTCTCGGAGACAGTTGTTTATTTCCCTCGTGAAACCAAACGTCAGCGCTGACTTGTTTTAACTCATGTCCACAAGATAATGGACGTACTGTAACATCATTAATTTACGTCACATATTTACAATGTTCTGCTTCCTGCCGGCGCTACTCACTGCCTCTCCACACGGGGTGGGAGCTGACGGTCATCTACGGCAGTAGCTCTCTACAACCCGACATCAAGAGACCTGAACTATCACTTTAACAGTCCACCATAAAAAACAGGTTAATTTTTATGACTTATTACTTATTCATTCATGTATATCATTTTGTTTTTATGAGTACAATAAAGGGGCTGCAACTATCTTTCTGTTATACAGTCTTGTGTGGAGACCAAAACGGAGCTAAAAAACGTTTAAAACTGTCAAGTGGCCAAAAGTAAGATACCAAATAAATGATGCTGTTTATGTCTGCTGGAGGTGTAAATAGGCAACTGTTTGGTAATGTGTTGTAACTTTAGAAGGTGATAAAAGACGTTTGTGCTGCCCCCAAGTGGCCAAAAAATCAGCTAATGCAGGTTCAAGGTCCGGTTAGGTTTTGGTTAAGTCTGCAGTGCACTTAAAAGAAACCAATGATGACTTTTGGCCAAAAAAGTGTCAAAATCGCACTTCTACTGTTGCTACTGACAGAGGAAGCAATAATTTACAGTTTAAACCCGTGACAAACACAACCCTTGCAGTTTCATTTATTGTAAAATGATCTGACTTGAGCTGTCCTTGTAAACACAAAGCAATGAACACATCAAGACATTGCTCTGACAGTCTGAAGAGGTGAAGTCAGAAGTTTACTCTCACCCGGAGCTGTGTTTGATCCTGTGAGAGGAAGAAAGGAGAGGTGAATGACAGAGGGATGGAAGCAGGGCGAATAATGTTACGCAGAAAGAGAAAAATATGGACACAGAGCAGGAAGGAGAAAAGAGGTGCATGATGAAAATGTTGAGAATTAGACATCCTCCTGTGTGTGAAATCTGGAGGTCAAGACCACCGGAGTGGATTTTAGTTGAATTTGGGAAAAAGACACATACACTGTAAAACACGTTGGGCATCATAAAGTGGGACATCTGTTAATCTGACTACAGTATCTATCCATATATATACGACTGTCTGATTTTCATCTGCTTAACAGTTTCCTCGTCCTCTCTCAGCATCACTGATTTTGGAATCTGAATATCAAATCACCGTGAAAATCACATGGATTCAGCCGTCCAATCAGAGCGGGTGGCTAATGGTTGGCGGTGGGATTGCAGGCACACGCACACACACACATACACACAGATGTATACATGGAAAAATAAAACACTGTTGTGAGCTGCCACTTTAAGGAAACAGTAACAGTAAAGTAAAAAAAAAAAAAAAACTTTAGCAGCAAAAACTAATAATTGCAAAGCAGCCAATTAAATTGTGCGGGAGAGATGAAACCGCTCATATTTCCCCTGGTAATTTCATGCTCTAAACTCGCTTCCGTGCGCACATAAAAAGAGGAGAGAAAATATCATTTCAGAAGCTGACAGAACTCATTGTTCGTGGAATTTTAAATTCAAAAAAGTTAATAAAGGCGAGTGCGAGATGAAGGGAATTTGCATTTCTCAGATTAACAGCATGTAGAGCAGCGGCGGCGCGCGCAGCCTCGGGTCATCATTTAAGAAACCTTTGCATATTTTATTTAAGAGTGGCCCGGTTTGGAGCGTAATAAGACAGACAGATAATGATTAGAAGGTCGGGCCTGCAGGGCACAGCCGGGCTGGGCGCTGTAACGCTCTAATACCCAACACACACACACACACATACACACACACACACACACACACAAAGCACAGCACAGCACAGCCTGTGCCGGCTCCTCTAATTGGCTGCTGATGGTTTATGAAATGTTTTCCAAAGGTTTTATTATTGTTGTTGTTGTTGTTGCTTTTATTGCTTTCATTATTTTAATGGAGGGGTTCTGCTCGTGAGCATTGGTTTAGCTCAAAGCCACCTGGTTCTGTTAACATGCTCCTTTTTAATCAACGCAAAAACTCCCAAAATGGTCCAGAGATGGTGGATCGTGGCCACATGCTAATAACGACACATAGTCATCCTGTAGGTACCGTGATGTTTGCCGGTTAGATGGTAACATCTCTGAAGCAACACTCAAACACTCCTTTAAAGCAAATGCTTATCGAATTCTTTCACACTCTTCATTTCATGTAATTAAAAGTTTAATTTAAGTCCCACCCATGTCTTGATTGGTGGAAGAACAGCTACTTAAATGTTGTACCAGAGGTGAAGAAAATCCATCTTCTTTTAAATTTGGAGTGATGTTCAAGTGATTTATATGTTTCCCTGATTTATTATTCTTCCCTTATTATTATTATGTTATGATTATCAATCATCCATGTATAACCTGCAACACTGCTACACCACTTTAAAAAGCCACGAGACATTTCACAAACTCAGTTTAGCACCAAGAATCATGATAAAATGTGTACCCCCCCGCAGATATCGTTTAGATATTGACATGACTTGGCGTAACCTCCTTAACAGCCAATTAACATATCACGACTAGTGTAAAATGCACGGTTCTGTAAGGAGAAGACTTCTTTCTTGCCTCAGATATGATCAGAACCTGTTGTTGGTGGAGAGTTCAGGAGGAATTTCAGCTGTCATATATTTCCAGTTTGAGGATGTGAAGCAAAGGCCAGTGACAATCTAACTTGCTGTCAGTTTTGATCTTAACTTTAGCAGGAAACCACATATAAGTAGTTATTAGTCCTTATTCTGATGAGATTATGATCTTATCTCTACTGTAAATATAGTCTACACTTGACGTAAGTGATTTTCATGCTGGTTATGTAGGGGTATTGCAGTTTGGGATATGTCCAAGCCTGATTTGGTGAAGTTTGCTGTTTCTGTCTTTGTTGTCAACCCACTAGTTAGTCTCCAGATTAATACATGTTGCCCGGCCTCAATCTCATCTGCCATCGCTGTGATCTCATTTTCCAAAAAGTGTGATTCTTTCTTTTGATCCATGACTGTTCCTGACTAAACTCTCATATGTGCTGGAATTATGTAAGGCGAAACAGGCGAGGCAGGTGCCATCAATCTAAATTCAATCCAAGTTTTGAGATTTATAGATCACAGTGTGGAAGTTACAAATCGGATTCTTAGAACCTATTACAGCAAAGTTTTCTCACAGCCCAATCACCAGAATACATGTTCAAAAGAAAATCACATACAAGTTACAACTTTAAGTTTCTTCATGTTCAATTTTATGTTGTGACAACGCTGTTCTTATGCTCTGGTTAGGTTTAGGCACTAAACCATCTGGATAGGGTTAGGAATAGATCATGCTTTGGCTTAGAAATGCAGCTTTGGACACCATAAACACAGATGGCGTTCTTCCAAGGTCTCATTAAAAACACCCAGTTTTGTCACCACAAACCGCTGGAAATCGTCCCAAGGTTGCTTCGTCACTTTTGTCACGATTACAAATGCTGAAACACTAACATTTTATCCTGGTGACCGGGCTGTTTTTTTTGCAAAGCATCTTGAATGTAAGCACAGAGTGGTAAATGACCTGAGGACCAAGTCCAACAATGAATCTAAGAACATTTATATAAATAAGGCCTCTGGTGTCAAAATAGTTTACGTTGAGGCCTGAGGGAGAAGACAGCAGACAACCATGATGGATTTCCTACTTGAAAGTTAATCTGTCTCAATCAAATGCTCATCCACCGCTTCACCAGGCTACAAAGAAAGAGAAGATACTGTAGCACTGTGTTGGTGTGTGAACCCCTGATTAGACTGGCTGGAAGTGAAGCTGCTGCCATGTTGAAATGAAAGAACCTGTTAATCATGTGGAAAACATAAATCACAACTCCCTCTTGTCATATTATTTTGATAGCAAACTTATTTTGAAAATCAGTATCAATCAGTTCAGATTAAAAGAAGTGAGCAAACTTCTGTCAAACCCTGACTCTAGCTCTCAAACACGCTGATCCTTTTACATTTCAAATAGAGTCTTCTCTCACTCGAGTAGAGCATGTGGTAAAATGTCAAATTATTAGCTATTATTATTAGTTAAATGCCTCAAAAGTCAAAAATTGAATGAGTTTCTGTCTCAGAATCAAGACCACCTTTGTTCTGCTGTTGGCAGCTGTAGCATCTGGAGGAGCGATGATAAGGAAGTCGGAGCCCTGTTAACAGCACAATAACCTCGACTGTATCTACAAAGCAAAATCCTCAATTAAGTGTAATGTCACTGGTGAAGACTTGTACTTCACAGCTGCTACAGAACCTCAGTAATGATCTTTTTTTGTGCTATTGTGCTCTCTATCTGGAGCCGTGAATCAATGCATCTTTTTGATCTCCCTCACTCCCATGTATACAACAGAGGTGTGTGTGTGTTTGTGTGTGTGTGTGTATGTGTGTCTCCATGCCCCCGGGGTTGCCGGTATAATGATAGTATCTCACAGGCCCCTCCATGGGTTTGAGGCCTTATTATCAGAGCAGGTAAAGTAATTTCTCAGTTAGACCAGCGTTCCACCATAATTCCTCCTCTATATGTGTATCCGTGTGTGTGTGTGTGTGTACCAGTATCTGTGTGTGTTTTTGTGTGTTCACACACATCAAAGCTGTGCAGAGAGATGAGCCAGATAGTATTTCTCTGATTAATTTAGTCATTTGGGATACTCTGTTAACTGGATTACACTCAGATGTGTTGATATGGCCACATGGCCCTGGGTTCTGTGTGTGTGTGTGTATTTCTGTGTGTGTGTGTGTGTGTGTGTCCATGTTCGTGCACATTTGAGTGCATTGAATGATTATCAAGAAGCTCTGTGTTTCATTCTACTTGTGAGGTCCAGACGCTGACACATGAAGACACTGACTGATGAGGGCGGGAGCAGCTTTAAAGCGCTAGCAGAGGTTGTTCTCACGACTCACCCGCCTTTATTTTGTAGTTAACTTAAAGCTGCTGTGAGCTGACTTCCTGTCCGTTCTGCAGTTAGCAATCCCCTCCCTCCTCTCTTGCTCTCTTTGCCTCGGTCTTTTCTACAAGGGTTTTTCTTCGCTTGGTATATTTGGTGGTAGGAGCCGTCACAGGGAGCGCTGGCATTAGCATCTTCACCTGTCACCCTGGATCCTGCTCTCTGCATCCTTACAAGCAGACAGGACCGCCTCTTTATTGGGATCTCTGTCCTGATTGGATAAAGTGGGCAGGGATATCAGAAAATGTCTTTTGTCTTTATATAGAGATATCGAATAAAGAGCTACTGTATTTTACACTTATTTGAATAAGAAAATCACGCTTACAGCAGCTTTAAAGACACAGCAAAATGAAAAAAACTTCTTTTTTACTTATTATTTCATTGATCTCTTGTAACATACTTTAAGGTATAATATGTAACTTGTCTCTCAAAATGACTAAACCCTGGTTATATATTTTGTTGAGTTGTGTACTTACGTTATCCCAAATGTTTCCTGCAGTGGTTGAACCCAGAAATATCCATAGAGTAACGAGAGATAACGCTAACAGAGGCTGTGAATGAACAGAACAGTGTTAATTCTACAGCGTAGTTAACAGTGAGGCCTGGGTTGTGTCCAAATTAAGCAGACATAAATAACACATTTACAAGGTACAAGGTAGATTTATTTGTCATTTTTTAAAACAGCATTTAAAAATGAAATTAAGGATGCATTTGTTTGAATCTGAAGAAAAGACCCAAACTTTGAAACTTCTGAGACGGACGAAGCTTTGTATTAGTTCCAACTATCACAGACCATTCATACAAAAATAAGTACTGTGAATTTTGACCCTTGTTTCCAGCTGTACAGTCGAGCTCAGTCACAAAAAATATTTTCAAATGCAAACAAAAATTTTGATATGAAAATAACAACCAGGAGATTTTCACAAGTGATTGGCTTTCATTAAATTTTTTCATGTGAATTACGTTTATACGCTTTATTTTCACATATAGAACCAAAGCCAGTTGTTACAGCAATCGGTAACCGCCAACACCATCACATGGGCATCATTTATCACATAGGATACGGTGGCATGGGAGTGGGAAATGTGTATTTTACGTCCGATTGTCAGTAAATGTGTGAAAACAATTGTTGTGTGTAGGTTTGAGTTTGTGTGCCGTGTCAAGACGCATCATGACAGACAACCAGTGAAATGTAAAGAAAAAGGGAGAGAGGGGGGGAGAGAGAGGATGAGTGGAAAGGGTTAGGATAACAGCGAGGGGTAGAGAGACACCGAGACAGAGAGAGAGCGAGCGCGGGAGAGAGAGAGAGAGAGATGGCAGAGTGGCCAGAGGGCAGTGTGCATTAGAGTAAGAGCCTGATTGGCTCTGACCTTCCTCACAGCCAGCTGTCAGCCTCTTAGATACACACACACACACACACACACACACACACACACACACACACACACACACACACACACACACACACACACACACACACAGACTCAGTGCACAGCCTGTTACGGCCCTGCAGGCTCTGATTACCATATCAGCACCGTCTCATTTGCATAAATCCCAGCACTCTTAATTAGGCTTCATCTCCCTCTTCCTCTCTTTACCTCAGTCGCGTCTTCAGCTCTTTCCCTCCACTTTTCCTCCTCGCTCTCTTCCTCCATTCGCTCGCAGATATGGGCCGGGGTTTAGGGTTAGAATTAGCAGATAGGAGGGTCCATGACTCCCAATTAGTTTAGTGCTGATTAGCCTAATGACAATTTCACTTCATCTACATGTATTAGCACACCATATTCTTTTGCTACTTCTGTTCACATAAACATTATCTGCAAGGAATTCTCTCTTTCAACTTCTCCCTCTCTCTGCCTTTTTTTCTTCCCCTCTTTATTTTACAGGTGCTATGGTCAGAAAGGACAATGAGCTAATTATGGCTAGAAGTAAACTCTCATACCTGCAGTAAATTAATGTGAAGGATCATTCAGATTTATACCTTTGCAGCCACAAAAGACAGAGACAAAAAGTTGTATATATATATATATCATAATTTACATCAAGGTCAATACAGATCCATAATGAGAAGTGTGTTTACTTGCCAGCTAATCATCTGTCATAACACATCATCTTGCAGCTTAATCAGGAGGAATTAGTGGTTCATATGCTGCCTACACGCTGTCAGAAATGTAATGACTTTGTTGCCCATTACAAAAACGTGTGATAAATATGATTGTGACAGTGTGAAGTGACTCTGTAGTAAACATAAGAGCCAGCAACTGGTGTAAATCTGGTGTGTTTTACCATTACAGACGTATATGAAGTGAAAAACTATACAGCTTCTTCTGCACTTATACATATATGAATTAGATTAGTGAAAGTATCAGTTATATACAAAATAATAAATCACTTTATATTCCTTCGTTTCAGTCACCGCAATAAAAAGTAGATATGCGTTATGTTTATTTCTAACATGAAACAATAGTTGGCTTTATTGTTTTGGGATTTAATGAAGAGGACCTAAAGGTAAAAGGGCTGGAACAGCTAGTTGATTAATAGCAGCTGATCAAAAGTATACTATTTTGATTATTAATTAATCGTTTAAGTAATTTATAAAGCAACATTTCAAAGATTTGCTGGTTGTAGCGTCTTAGATGAGAGTATCTGCTGCTTTTCTCAAGTCTTGGTTTTGCGCTGAAGAAGAAGCACATTGAAGATGTCACTTTGGATTCTGGGGAATTGTGATGCACATTTAATAGACTAACTAATAATAGATTAATCATGAAAATAATTGTTAGTTGCAGCCCTTGAAGGTAGCATCATATCAGCTATGGAGTCAATTGATAATTGTGTCTGGCTGCTGTACATAGCAAACAGATGAAAGCTACATGTAGTTAGCAGAAAAGTTTGAAAGACATTTGACTTAAAGAGCACCATTACTTTAGATCTGAAATTGTAGTTCAAAATGACTCAGTTCAACTAAATGTGCATAAATAGTTGTTATCTCTGACAATAGCAAACTAGCCAGCAAGCTAACGGGTGGGAACTACTGGTCAGCATGTTAAGTTAACTCTTCCATTTGTAGTCAAACAGAGATGAACACAGCTGTGGACGTCCAGTAAGGCTGTACAAAGGTAGTAATATCATGTGAAACCCATTTAAAGGTATAAAAACATTAGTGGCACTTCCACTAAATGCACAGTGTGTAATTTCTGTTGCTAGTTTATGTTTGATGACGTCATTAAGTACTATGAGATCACTGAGGGATTGTTGAGCAAATAAAACGCACGTTACTAAAAGTGAATAAAACGACAGATTTCTTGGGTTTGCTGTGTACATTTGTGACACTGTTTGTACACAACAAAATGTACAACACATGTCTGGTCATTTTTAGACATTTTACTTACTGCATATTATTTTAAGTTGCTCTGAGCTCTGAATATATGCACGATCTTATTGTCTGTTCTGTTGACCCTATTTTCTTTTGCCTTCGTTTGTAAAGCACTTTGGTCAACTCACGTTGTTTTAAATGTTCTATAAAAATAAATTTGACTTGACTTTGGTATAAATAACACGGTGACAAGGCTGAAATCCTGAACATATGGTCTTCATGCTGCTTTTATTGAATTTAAAACGGCAACACTGCCATTGTGAAGCTGCTACAACTTGTTTATGTCTGGAACAATTTCTTTAAAGGTCCTGATGAAATGAGCATAAATCTCCGAACTTTACATTCGTGAGTTCTGACCACAGTTAACCATACAGGAGCACAACAATGCATATGAAGAGGTTGGAGGTTCACTCTTGACCTTGGGGACAAACATCAAAGATTTGGGATTTAATGCCGATGACCTTTGATCCACTTTTTATAAATATATATATATATATGTATATATATATATATATATATATATATATATATGTATATATGTATATATATATATATATATATATATATATATGGGGGGGCAAAGCAGCCTTTATGTTTAAGACTTGAAAAGACAGTTGTCACTAAAAAGCTATACAGTGACTTTCTTGAGCAAAACAAATACTGTTACTTATATACAGTTTAAAGGACAGCTCCATGTTGCCGAATGTAGGCGAACAAATGAAAATGGAATCAGGGGAACGAAATCATATTCAGCTTTGGTCAGCCTGGGGCGAGTGGACCTCCAATATGTCTGCCAGAGGGCGCGTTACATCACCTGAAAGCCCAACTGAAGTGGACTTCGGGACCGAGTCATGAGCCTAACTAGAGATGGATCTACTCAAAGAGGACTCTAACGTGTGGTGAAGGTTCAACTACAATATCTTAAACCCAAAGATACACAACCAGATGGTTTTTTGGGGGGTTCGTGGTGGAACCAGGGGGTGCTCTGGGAGGCTGTTGAACCCCCGAACACTGAGTTCTGTGTGTGTACAGCGTATGTGTGTGTGTTGTCAGAGGGAGGTGTGTTGGGGGGTTAAACACAGCTATATTCTGTAGATAACAGGATTAGCTGGGAAGCGGATAATAAGTTAGCATTTCCTCCCTGCGGCGCTCTCTCCTCTCTCCTCTCTCTAATCCTGCAGCTTTGATGTCCCTGCTCCCATCAGGTATCTGGGCTGCTCTGGCCCCGGGGCCTCGGGGCCTCCAAATGCTCAGACACTGAGTTGTGTGTGTGTGTATGTCTGCCTGTCTCTATGTGTGTGTGTGTGTGTGTGTGTGTGTGTGTGTTCAGTGTCCTCATTAGTTCTGCCTGTTTACTAAAGTTGGCTTCTTGGGATGAAATCTGCTGTGCGGCCGCTCTGCCAAAGATCTGCTCACTATTTACGAGCGTCTCTCTCCCTGCCAGGGTCTGACCGGGCAGAACGCTGATGAGGCATCTTGTTCTGGCCACGAAACATCTAAACAACAATACGCCAAAAAACAAATCACAATTCGGTTCCAACAGCAAAGCAAAGAGCAAAATTAGAGCTTCACAGACAATAATTTCATCTGCAAGATCTCATCTTATGGTGGATTTTACACGACATTATTATTCATATTCCATTGTGAGGAGTTATCCATGTATAATAAATGTTCACTGCACATGAACTTTAACTTCAAGCCCTTTTTTATTTCACTGATTTTTAAGAAATCCTGAACTCATCCGTGGTATTTTAGAAGTGGGCATATGGGGAGTTTTAGGAGGCACCGACAACCTATTTACTCATGTCGACTGCAGGACTGGTTGCTGAAACAGCATTTACACCATCATGGGAAGCTAAAATCCTCCTTAGGCTGTGTTCAGACTGACACTGACACTAAAAATGAAAAAAAATGTAGCCTCCTCATCCATTTGACCGAGGCCACTGCAGTAGCAGAGCGCTGGTCTTGCTCCAGAAAAACAGCAAACAGCGTTGAACCTGGAACCTGAAACTTTTTCCATCACTTAATGCAAGTCAAATATGTGCAAGCACAGATCGTATGAGGTTAAAATTGTGTAATGTGAACGGTCCCCATCTACTTCAGTTGTTTAGGAGAATGATGCAATGCTTTTTGCTGTAAAGCTGGTCTAAAAATAGCTTAGCCTTATCCTTTAATAAACAATTTAAAGGAATGGTTTAACTTTTTGGATAATGTTTTTCTTCTGTTCTTGCAGAGAGTTAGATCAGATGATTGTACCCACTCTCGTTAACATTAAGTCAATTTGATAGCACACTATAGTGTTTTTAACATCATTCATAATGCTGCACCTCATCCCTTGAAGAACTTTGTCACACTTAGCTCAGAAAAAGCAACGAGCCATGAGGACAAACACTCGAGGGGAGCGCAGAATCCCAAAACGCAAGACCTCCCTTGGCAAATCATCTTTCACTTCCATGGCCATAAAACAAAGGAACAACCATCCAACTGTACCACTCTCTTAATGTCTAATACTCTGACGGATTTATTTTTCTACCTGCCCAGGGACTACGGCTGAAAGAAAGCTTTTTTCTTAAAACCCACTACATAACATCTTGTTTTAAATAAGATGTTTTTAGTGCACTGTCCCTGTTCAAATAAAGATACATGAAACATGACAGCTGGAGCCAGTTTGTGATGTTATGCGCTGGGATATTACTTGTTTGGTTGCAGTTATCTCCTGGAGTCTTGCAAGAAACCTTTAAAAGTCATTAATCCCATGTTTGAAGTGTGTTCTTTCATTTCAGAGAGGCATTTCTTCATCAAAGGTCATACGATGGAGATATGTTGGGCAAAATCAGGCACCAAGAGTGTTAGAATGATGAAAAACATGTGCCTTCTGTCTTACAAGTTTCATGAGGGGGTTACAGGGGAAATGATTACAGGTGATACCAGCGGTGCTCATTAGAAACTAGCATAAGTAACAAAGTATTGTGCATTGGCAGCTAAGTGGGCTAAGCAATAATAATAGTGATGCTAATATTCACATGACAAAGTCGCTAAGGTCTTCATGAATGAATGATCTGCCGTACCAATCGCTTTAAGAAAGAGGATTAGCGTCTTGTTGCCAAAAACTACAGCACCGGTTCTAGTTAAAGGGGCACTATGTAGTTTTTTTGAAAAGAAATTCAAACTCAGAATTTTGATATTTACAATATTAATGAGGTAATGATACAAACAGAAGTATTTATATTTTCCATAACTGAAAAAACAAGCTGTTCTCAGAGGACAATAAGGTCCCAGAACATTGTTTGAAGCTAGAAAGGTGGCAGGGTCCGCCACATATAAACAAAGTACCAAAAACGTCAAACCCTTAATGTCGCCATCTTGGCCTAAAATAAGTTGGCTAGCTTCCTTGCAGTCTTGTTCACTGTGAAGTTGGAGACTCCAGGAAGTCCCCCCCCCCCCCCCCCCCCCCAGTCTTTATATGAACTAAACAATCAAGATACATAACCTTCATTTGTGAGTCTTAGAGGTTGCAGGTGGATTTTGTTACATTCTGATGGAGTAGCTTTTTCACCCTGTTCACTGTCTTTATGCTAAGCTAAGCTAACAAGCTTCTTTGTGTGGCTTTATATTGAATGGACTGATATGAGAGTTGTATTAATCTTCTCATACAACTGTGCAAGAAAGACAATAAACTTACTTCCCCAAATGTCGAACCACCTTTGAACCTATAATGAACGCGGCATCACACAGTGTCAGTGGCTTAAACCTCAATTCTCTCTATCCAGTGAGAAGTCCCTGCAGTGTATTCATGAGATAATGACAATATCACATCGTAAATCAGTAATAATCCCTCCTCTTTACTATGAATGATCACACTGAGCTGTAAATGAAGATTATCTTGAACTTGTGTCTCAAACATCTGCAGACCACATATAGAAGTTAGTTTCTATACTGTCATCAGGATGTTTACAAAGTGCAGGATGCTTGAATGAGGATGAATGTATATCTGTGTGTGTGTGTGTGTGTGTGTGTGTGTGTGTGGTAGGAGGGGAGAAATCGAGTCTAGGAGTGTGTGAGTCTAATTAAAACGATGAAAATAATTACTGATACAGGCTGACAGACAGCCTCGCCCTCAGACATCCTCAGTAATTAGTTAATTAACCAAACGCAAATTAGCAGCAAGAATTAGTCAGCCAGGCTTAACGGAGAAGATGGTGAGCCCTCCTCTCGCTTTCTGCTTTGCTACTCCCTTCTCCGCCTTTGCTATCAGAGTGTGTGTGTGTGTGTGTGTGTGTGCTCGCAGAGCTACACGCAACTGTTTTTTAAAAGTTAGAAATAGGGCACGTCTGCTTTATTACACTTTATCACCACTTTGCATGACACAGTCGCAACATGGTATGTAATATTTTTAATGCCTAACTCAATTCCTTCAAATTAAAAAGTGATTTCAGGATAATGAGGCAGTAATTTTCTCAGTTTTTGCCTAAAATAACAGGAACGCAGAGTGAATGTTTGCATCTGTTCCCCTTCAGATCCCCTAAACTTGTATGTGGTAATAAAAGTGCTAATTTAAAATTAAAATTAAGGCGTTTTCTTCAACAACTCGAAGCTGAAGTTAAACCATGAAGTCATCAAGGACACAGAAGATACTCCCTACGCTGGAAAGAACACATTAAAAAAATAAAATGGAAATAATGATACTTCCTGATCCCTCCAGCTCACATGATCCAAACAAGCCACTGTAGTTCCTCTGAAGCCCTGCAGGTCATAAGAACAACCCCTCGGATCCACCACACTGAAGTCAAAATGATTTTGTGAGCAGGGATGAATATTCGCCCACTGTTGGCTCCGGCGGGCGAGCTGAGGCTCGGTGCTGGAAGCGTCTGGTATCCCTCTTGTTAACACTCACTTTGACTCGCCTGTGGCTCGTTTGAGAGAAGATCTGAGAGAAAACAAGGCTCCGACTGCACAACAATTCTCAATCCTGACACGGTTTGGCCACATACAGTATAAATGTGAGGAAAGGATGAGTCTGATGATATTCTGTATTTTTCTTATTGTCAACAAATCCTCTGAAAAGACTAGGACCAACAGTTAAGTTACCCAAGTCTGATAAAGCGTATTTTTCCGTGCCACAGAGCTCCACTGTTGTCCAAAAACTCATCAGTATGCTGTACTTTTCTTTCTATACACTGTGTGAAATATGGACAAAGCTTCTGGGTTTAAAAAGTGAATCTCAAACCTGCAGTCTTTCTAATGGCCAGCAGGAGGCAACACATTGTATGTAAGCTTATGAGAAAATTACCCTACTTCTGTGTTGATTTATTACCTCAGTAAATAGTGTCCTAAAGAGTTTATAGTCTCAATCACTAGTTCCAAGTCTTCTTCAACACAGCATGATATTTATTCTGTAAATTATGGTCCTATTTAGAGTAAAATAGACACTTTACATACCATGTTGCGACTGTGTATGCAAGAATGGGCATCTTGTTAAATTGATACTCAAAACAATTAGGGGCAACGTATCACCAGAATAACCTCTAACTGCCGCCCACTGTAGCTACTGTTAGCTAGTTAGCTCAATTAGCCATGCAGCTAGTGGTCCAGACTGAGAGTTCGGAGCACAGAGGGGGTGTTGGTGCTTATATGCTTTATATGATGGCATATGGCTAGCACAGGAGCTTTGGACCTCACGGGCCGGGGCTAGCTGGTTATTATGCTAACTTCAGATAGACGTCATAATGTCAAAACTGTTATTACGTCCCATTCTGTTGAAGTTCATTTTTTCATGTTTTTAACTAAAATCCCTACATATTGCATGGTTAAAGCAGGGTATGCCACAGACAGGGTAAGGAAGTTTGAAGGTAAGGTGACATGGACTGAAGCATTGTTGTTTTGGTCTGTTCATGAGTTGACATTTAAAACATTTAGAAGCACCCTCCCATAGAGAGCAAATGCATCGACACCAGTATCAAAACCCTTTTGAGAGGCATGATAGATTCAGAGAGACATGAAGAAAAAAAGATCCATAAATAAATATGCATGACATGAATCTATGCATAGATACATATGCACATACATTTAAACATACATACATACATGGACACACAGATGGAAGAGTTAATGGTTTTGTCATGGTGCATATGAATGCAACACGCAAGAATATATGTGTATCATTGTGTACAGCTCTGTGTGTGTGTGTGTGTGTGTGTGTGTGTGTGTGTGTGTGTGTTTGTGTGTGTGTGTGTGCATGCTTGCTTGTAGCTTGAGG
Source organism: Pagrus pagrus (assembly GCF_965226575.1). NCBI lineage: Eukaryota > Metazoa > Chordata > Actinopteri > Spariformes > Sparidae > Pagrus > Pagrus pagrus. Next base: position 18,058,403 of record NC_140200.1, on the reverse strand, counting down.
GTAAGGAGCCATGTGCACATTCAGGTCAGAGCTGTCAATCACGCCCAATCTGTTAGGTGTGTGTATGTGTGTGTGTGTGTGTTTTGACTTTTAGAGTAACCCAAAACCAGCTTTAACAGTGCGCACTAGAAAAGTTTCTCCTCTGTCCATTAGTGCTGCAGGATTGTGAGGTATGAGTGCAGTAAAGAGTGCAGAGATTGTCTCAGTGACAGACGGCCATTTTGTTTCCCTTTTCACACTGAAGGAAGTCATGAAGTGGACGCCTCCATCTTACAGTAACTGTGTGTTTCTATCAGTGATGAGGGTAATCTCTCAGATGTTTTACTAAAGTTATTAGCAGCTGAGTACTAACTATTGCCATGTTCGGGGGGCGACACCCGTTTCGAAGGACCGCCATTCCGACCGGATTATGGTTAAGGTTAGGGTTTCAGGTTCGGAATGGCGCCCTCTTATCAAAAATAATTAAGGGCCGGCATTCCGAAACATGAAAGTGAACGTTCGGAATGGCGGCCCTTCGGAATGCCGCCCTGGACCCGCCATGTTCCTTGTTTCCTTACATGTGAGTGAGTCGTGCGATGACGACGATGTGCTACGCGACACAGTACACAGCCAGCTTGCTAGCACACACGCTTAACATGCTAACATACACACAGCTTGCTAACTCAGTAGCCTAGCACGAAGCACACAGCTCTTGACCGAAGGAAGAAGTGAGCAGCTGTGACAGACTTCTGTTCAGCTGTTAACCCAGTAGCACAAAACACAGAGCCCCTGAGACCAATTTAAAAGCCACAGTGGAAGTGACACACTCCTTTAGCGGCTAACGTTAGCATAAAGCACAAAGCCCCTGAGCCGAAAAACAGAGCCGTGGTTGGAACACAGCACTAAGGAGCCACGAAGCCTTTATGGACCGTATAGTCTCGATTGTGTTTACATGATTGTGGCATTTGACAGAGTTGCTTATTTATGCTAGCTAGCTAAGGGAGCTTGTTGAACATAGCAAACGTGCCGTAAACACATCTCCCTGCATGCCAGTGAAAGCTACAGGGCAGTCGGTGCCGATGTAGTCAGGCAGTGCACGTTCATGTGTTTTGGGGGAGTTGCTTTGGAAAGAGTGGGATTTTTTCAGCTGGATGCTTTCAAAATGTAGCTTGCCCATGCTGGTTTCTACAATCGTACCAACTCCAGCTTTAACCAAGTTGTTTAAGTTGCCTAAACTTTATCAAAACTGAACCACAAGGTACAGCGGATAAGAAAATGTCACTTTTGATACTCTCCTATGTTTAAGAACACACTGACAAATGACACATTTTGTCGTTTGGGTTTGAGAACTCGTTGGACTGAATAACTGATCTAAGGGTTTGTGTCAGCTACATGATGCTGTTGGTTCACATCCACTTATATCTTTTTGTTTATGCCGTCTGTGCTTTCTCCCATCTTTCCTGTCACACTCCACTGTGTGTCTCTTAGTAAAACTAGAATTGCTTTAAAACAGTCTGTAAACAGCACATTTTCTCTTGTGGGAACGTCTCACTGTGTTTCCATTCGCTAAGCAGCCAGCAGCCAAAGAGCTGGCACAGTGGGATTCAAAACTTTTTCTCCAGGGACCCACACTGGAAGCTCATCTTCCCAAAACACAACACCAAAATCTAAAGTAATAATTTTTGACAGTAGCTAAAAATATGAGAAACAACCTCAGGGGAGTATGTGTGTCAATATTTTTTTCTGAACAGGATAAAAATGATTTCCTCTTCCTTCAGTTTTTAAATGTCATTTTTCTTAACTTTTGAACAAGAGGAGAGACACAAACATCGTCTTAATGAGATGTTTCATCCAGTGCTGCATTGTGTAGTTGACAAGAGTGAACACGAAAGACCTCGAGATGTGAAGTGGCAGAATAAATATGTGAAAACACTGGAGCCAGTGTGTTTCATCCTCACTTTCTCATGGAAACAAACGTGCATCTTAATTGGTATCTTAAATTTTGGTCTTTGGTCACTTTTTTAAAACCCAAACCAAATTTTTTTCCTAAACCTAATCAAGTTGTTTTGGGTCCTAAACCTAAAGATTAAAACCCAGTTCTTGACATTATGATGGCCTGTAACAACATGTAAGACATGGCTGTATGTCCCTATGGCTGAACCAATTGGATGGTCAAACGTAATGGATAAAATCAATAAAATATGTGCATATGTAGTGTTGAGGTGTTTAGGCTACTTTGTTAGCCTTGTAATTCATCTTATTTTAATTATATATCATTACAAATATGCTCTCTTTCATAAAGTAGCAAGCAGTCACACAGCAACCCTGTTGCTAGAATAAATGTTAGCTCATTACATTCCTGCAAAACCACAGAAAAGTTCAACTGAACGCTTGTCCTAACTTTCTGTTCGTTTAGGTTGAATTTGATATTTCCCTCTTGCTCTCTTGTCACAATGCTGTGCTTACGGTCTGTTTAGGTTTAGGCACAAAAAAAACACTTTGGAAAACATCATGGTTTGACTTAAAATACCTGATTTGTCGCCACGTTCACTGATGCCAGTTTTGGTCGCCACCAAAACAGCTAGAAGTGACGCCACAGACTCGAACTGCTGTCGCCCGGTCGTTTGGCAGCCGCGTTGGCTTGTAATAAGGCCACCTCCTTCACCTCCACCTCGTGTTGTGAATGTCCACTAATAATAATTGTTTTATGATCTCATCGTAGACCTCCGAATTGAATCCTGAGGTGACAAGAGAATCCCACCCCTACGAACCACATAATGAAAATAAAACCAAAAAATTCAGCGTAATGTGATGTTTTTACTTCATCCAGCACCCAGTCCTAACCGGCTCCTCTTTGTTTCCATTGGCTTGGCTGCCATTGACTTTGCCCTAATGTCAGAGATATGACATGACCTGCAGGCATCTGTTCTCCTTCCCTAGAAGCTTCACACACACACACACACACAGACACCCATCATGGGCATCACACACACTTTTGCAACGCACACTCCCCACACCCCTGTCTTTTGGTATTTCTCGGGTATCCACGGCCCGTGTCCTGTGGTGTGTCTCCTGTAGAGGAGTGTATGTTTTGTTTATGGTCAGTGACATGCACAAGCACTGTGGGGCCTAACTGAATGTGAGCACTGTCAGAAGAGATTAGAGCCATGTGTGTTGGTGTGCGTTTGTGTGTGTGTGTGTGCGTTGGCTAGTTGACTGGTGGGGAGACACCAGTACAGATGGGGGCTTCAGAAGTGATGAGCGTCACGGCCGGGCCTCCTCCTGTCCTCTTGGTTCAGCATCAAGAAAAGCCCTGCTGCCGCTGTCCAAACTAACCCGAGCAGCCCACCGGCCACTCCAGTGTCCCCTTTGTCTCCTTGTCCCTTTCTCATAAGCACTTATTCAAAGACACACACTTGGTTCAGCTGATATGGGTATTCAAAGGCTAAATTGTGTTCTTGGGACTGAAAAGGCTTGTAATTTAGTTTTTAGCTGTTTTGATTAAAACCCAGATCTTTCAAAGGATTAAAACAGACTTTTCTTCTGAAATTTGTCTCCTGATGCAAGAAGACATTGATCGCTGCAGTTTGCAGGTCCTTGCACAACTACAGCTCAGAAAAGGATTAAAATATAAGACCAAAATAGGGTGGCTGGGGCTCAGGGGTAGAGACAGCGTCTTGTTATCGGAAGTTCGCTGGTTCAATTCCCCTGGTCTGCACGTCCTTGGCCAAGATACTGAACCCCAAACTATCCTGATGTGCTTGTCGGCACCTTGCATGGCAGCCACCGCCATTAGTGTATCCATCTATGAATTACTGTAAGTTGCTTTGGACAAAGGCGTCTGATGAATGCCCTAAAATGGAGAGGAAAAGCTAAAAAACTGCTGTTTATGTACCAAAAATCTTGCAAGTAAGGAAAAAATAAATAAATGTCACAGTTTCTCATCAAAGGAATAGTTTTAGGAAACATGTGTATTCACTTTTTTACTGAGAAGATTGACACCGCTCTCATGTCAGTAAGTATGAAGCTACTGTCAGCAGCTGGTTAGCTTAGCTTAGCATAAAGACTTAAAACAAGTGAAAAAAGTTAGCATGCTCCATCCAAATGTAAATAAATAAATGCATTATATCAGTTTTACGTTGCTGGGCCTTTTTTTTCTTAAATCTGCTGAGGAGTCTTTGAGCTGCCAAGGGTATTCATAAAATTTGATTTTCCCCTTCCCCTTTTCAATATTCAAAAGAAATACTGATGAAGTCCTGTTTTTGTTTTTCTTTAAAAAAATAGCAACAAAAATAATGAGCCCCATCCATATTTATATGCATCATCATAACAAAACCCTCTGCCTCAACAGACGGCAGCTGTTAGTATTCTACATTAAATATGTACTCAAACAAACTGAACTATATACGTCTCATCTGAAATGAACTGTCACAGAAATGATGGCTATATCTGTCTGTCTAGCTTTAACTCTCTCTCTCCCTCCACACACACACACACACACACACACACACACACACACACACACACACTGATAGAAGTGTTATGAGGGTGGGCTGGATGCTATGGGGTGGAGGTCGGTTCATGGCCTTGCGCACTCGATCAGACTGGGCATTTTGTTCAGACACTGAGCAGAGACCTCTATCGCCCTGAGGCCCCCTCTCTCTCTCTCTCTCTCCCTCCCTCTCCCCCGTCCCTCTCTCTGTCTCCCCCGTCTCTCTGTCTCTCTCTCTCTCTCTCTCTCCCTCACTATCTCTCTCTCGTCTTCGAGCCACATCAGAATCTCTATAATATCTGTAACATCTGTTTTCTACATCATCATCCTCTCTCATTTTTACCTTTGATCACATCAGGATGAGACTGAATTGGAGGTGTTTGCCTGCCGGCCAGATGTGAATTTCCATGTCTAAATTAGAAATGAACACAAGGCTGATCATCACCAAACTGGACCTGCAAGCAGAAGCAAGTAAGCAGGGGTTGAATCACCCGACACAACTCAGAAGGCTCAGTGACTAAATAGATGGTTTACTATGTGTTTTTGTATGCTTGGGCAGGTAAAACCACGTATCATCAACTTGTGTTTTTGATAAAACTGGTGGCAGTGCTCCTTTACGAGTGCACTGAATGCATCGCCACAAAGCTGAAAACATGGCTGTTTTTCTTAGCTCGTTAAAAGTTAGCATTTGGAGACAGGTGACAGCGATATCCTACATTTGGCCCAAGATATTGTTCCTTGTGTGAAATTTGAATTTGATTTGATTGAATATATACAGTACTTTGTTCCATGTATGTATACAGTGTGTTTTTTCTTACTCCTCACATTAGCATCTATTCACTATCTACCGTAAACTCTTTGGTTCATTTTCCTCTTCAGCTCCTCCTTCTTACAGGTCCTGCCTGTATGTTTGTGTCTAAGTGGTATGACCTGAGCATGCTTCAACAATAAACACAGCTAATAACGACTGGCTCTCAGAGGACTTTGTGTGTACGTGTGTGTGTGTGTGTGTGTGTGTGTGTATGCATTGGGGGGTTGGTAAACAGAGTTAATAATGCACACACACACAGGCTGGAGTTCAATAGTGATGGTATTCATATAGTTATCCTCAAACCCCCGCGCCATCCCATAATTTCCTACTCATTTCTACATACCCTGGTTGATAGAGCTTCTACCTTTACCAATTTCTGCTTTTTGACTAGAAATTAACAGGTGGCAGGTGGATTTTATTACCGGAAGTTAAAGCCATGCTAGTAGTTTCCACCTTTTTTTGCTCTATATGCTGCGCTAACCAAGCCATCTCCTATAGCTTCACATTTAATACAAGATTGGTATCGATTTACTCACAGGCGTTACAAAAAAATAAGAGTGTCTCCAAAAATGTCAAAACAAGTAGGCTGCAGGTTCATCAGTCCTCAGGGGTCAGGCTCACAGCCAGGTAATGTGGCAGGCTCATTCATACCGCCAAAACCTGAGCAGGCTCAAAATCAACATAATACTAACCTGACATGGCGGCGAAGGAGCTACTAGAAACTGTTTGGAAAAGTTCAGGCGCTTTCAAAAAATACTTGGAAGGTCATTGGACAAACTGTCTGTCTGTAACTGTCCTTAAAAGGCTAACTTCAACCAATCAGATCAACAGAGGGAGAGCTCGACCAGCTGTGCCACTTACTGAACTGAACTCTTACTGAAGCCTTCAGTACTGTTTTTTTTTAGTCTTATTTTAATTAAGAAATGTTGCGATAAAGTTCTGATAAAAATGCTGTTATGGTAGCATCCACGCTAACCTCTTCGATGGCTGCCATTGGTTACAAGCTAGCAGTCGCTTCTCACTGTCATCACATCTAAACCACACCTGCAGCTGCTGCCTCTATTTCCTCCTGATTAGTCCGCGACTTTTTGACCGGCCACAAGCGAACAGCCAGAAAACAGGGAACAGCAGAAATCCAAATGGAGATCAGTGACATTACGGTGGTTACTGCCGTTCAAACTCAACGCCAGCTGAACAATGTTCGAGCGCTGCTTGAACAGAGACGGCTGTAAAAGTACCTACACTCCAACGTCCTTTACTTTAACGCATGTCATCACGCCAGAAAAGGGGTGATAATTGGCGTGTCCACCCGGGTGTCGGGCTTCAATCACTACCGATCAGAGCCGAAGCTGATAAACACAAACACCTGTGACTACTGCAGATTCATTTGACGCTGGATTATTGCCGATTGTACGCTTTCCCATTAAAGACACCTTTATTATGGTATTACCTGTGATAACATAGCAGGCATGGGTTGGCCAATAGCATGAAGCATTGACCAACACTGAATAATAACAGAAAAATTTAACTTATCAACACGTTTTAAACATCTTAAGACATCAGACTATAACCTGTTAGGAGGCTAAAACACATGAAGATCTTTCCTTATAACAAGCAGGACTAAGTAGACCTGTCTGACCTCGTAACATTGCTTTGTATCGTGTGTCTCTGTGCGTAAGCGAGCGCGTGAAGCTGTGTGGCAGAAGTGCATTGTCCTCTGTGTAACCTTGACCCGTCTGGAGGGGCAGCCTTGCCTCAGCAGCAGCAGCAGCAGCAGCTGTGTCACTTCAACTCAGCATCTTCAGCCCAACCTTAAGGGACCCGGACTGCCCGTGTCCCTGCCCACACATCCAAGGACCCCCCTGATAGAACAACCAGCCAGACCCCCCCCTCTCACCACCGCCACCACTTCTTCTGCCCTGAGCTACCAGCAAACACACATTCATGCACACTGTCCGTCATGCATACTGATAAACGTGTTCACTATCAACAGCAGCAGACAGTGGGCTGGCTGGCTGGCTGCTTGGCTGCTGACAAAGCCCAGACTCAGCCTGCCTGGCCCCGTAGACACAAGAACAGCGGTGGAGACAAACACTGGCCTCCAGCCACTTCCAGTCAGCTCTACATATGTCACATGTTAATGACATCAAGTCTGTGGCCACCCACAGACCGCGCCGTACTTGAGGGCAGCAGATTGAGAAATAAAGTCGTTTCTCCTTGGAACACCAGTCTTATCCTTCCGCTGTGGCATTCAGCGCCACCACTCGAGGGCTTTAACCCTTCGCCTTTCAGCAGGTCCGCTGTCAAGTCTCTGGTCACCTTCCTCCACCTTCTCCAGCCACGAGCCGTGCAGCCTGAAACGCTGGCTTTGGTTACGGAGTGATTTAGAATGAAATGTATTTGTACAACACAAATATATCATTATAATATTTATGATACATGTTTTTCTTCCTGTGAAATAATGAATATTTGTAGCCTGGAGGCTTCCTCTGTTAATTAATTAAGTGAACTAGACTGAAAAGGGAAAGTAAAAGTCATTATTCTAGTGTCTGAGTTCATCGTTCTGTATATATTCAACTGTTTCATGGGAAACTCAAGTAGAAACCCCTTTGTTTATCTTGGGATTTGAGCCAGAAACAGGGATGGATGAGCCAAAAACATGTTCACAGCTTTAATCCTGATCCCATTAGTGGACTCAGGAGTGAAAATAGTAAACAGCAGCCATGCTCAACTCCTCCATGTGCAGAAAGGAAACTGTGCGGCGTCTTTTGTCAAACATGACTGATTCACTTTCGCCTTTTGTGTGTGTGGGAGCTTTGCCTTTCATATCGATCACGGTTGTGCCAACTGTTTGTTTTGTCTTTTCATATAATGAACCCTGGGCCCTCGGTGAGACCCCGGCGGAGCTTTGCTCCATGCTAAAGGGCTTTTTGTGAGACAGTGTCACGCTCCCTCGTTCCGGCGAGGCTTCGCGTTTCTTATTATTCATGGCTCTCTCCCCGTTTGTTGAGAAGGCCGGGATCAAACAGGCCGATTTGCCACGCCTGACACCCACTGCTGCGAGTGTGTGTTTTGTGTATGTGTGTGTGTGTGTGCGTGTGTGTGTGTGTGTGAACTCGGCTCGGGCTCAGTAATGACAGGATTTGTTAAACAGTAAATTAATGAATAATGAAATATCCAGCACGCGCCTGCCTTGCCTGGAGCACAGTGCCCCGAGCAGGAATTACTCCCAACCGGCACTCGGGTGTCTGCATGCTGGATAACCTGCGTGTGTGTGTGTGTGTGTGTGTGTGTTGGATAAGCATTTTTACAGCCCATTGCGTGACAGAACGCTGAGGGGCTTTGCTGATGGGGGCCTGCTCTCTCACTTCCTGGCAAAATGACAGACAGACTGACTGCAGACATAACTGCATATAGAAGAGACTGTCAGCGCTGCTCTCACACTTTGTATATCAAATATTACCAACGCCTTCATAAGCTCAGTCCATAACCCGATTACCTTCCGCTGGTCCTCTCATTAAAGTAACAACCTGTGACGTTTTCATAAAAATAAATTCTGCTTCCCATTATCACCAATTCATCAAACACAAGTGATTCATGTTACATCCAGCTCCTGTATGTGCCATTTTAAACACTCTGCAGCAGGTGGATGGTTCCCTGGTGAACAGGAAGTGATGCGCTACAGCAGTATCGGCCATATTGGATTCACAAAAACTCGCACAGGTGATCGCAGAGCAGTTTTATGGGAACCACAAGAGGAGAGAATGACATAATACACTTTAAAAGACAGGTGTTATAGTCCAGAGGTAGATATTCCATCATGATTCACTGTTTCGGTCTATTTACTAGAATTTAAGTCAGAGGACATCCAGGGACGGACCCTCCTTCACCCTTTCTGCTCATCCTGCCCCAAACTTCTCACTTCGTCATGAATGTCACATCATCATGATACATCTTTTGTTGCTGATGACAATGATCCTGATGAAGACGTCGTCGTTGCCGTGTAAAATAAATGCATTTCCTTCAGTGTGCGTTGAATCGCTTTTTAACAAGACTTGCATTCACAGCTCACAGAAGGCTGCGAATTAGCGTCCTGTTATTTGAATATGAGAACAGGAATTGGGTTATTGCATCAGAACGCTCCACTGACACCTGTGTCAGCTCGGCATTTTATATTTTCAGTCGAACGCTGGTTCATGTGGACTTGTGTTTGTTAAAGTGTGAGTTTGCGTATGCTAGGATTATTGACACCATTTTTTGTTTAATGAAACTTCCTGCAACCTGCATTACTTTGTGGAACAAGCTTCTATTGACGAGCTTGCCACGTTTGTAGGGTTTCATATTGTTGTACATTCTTCAGAAGACAAAATCAACTTAATTTCAAAATACAGGTGCTTCCAAGTATTTTCATGAAAAGGGGGAAACTTTCATGTATAAGTCTACTCAGAACATGACATTATCCATCATATGGAGTGTTTTTCAATCCTGTACCGAGGGGCAGAAGTTGTTGCAGAACACACCTGACTCAAATGAATGAGTCGTCATCAGGCTTCAGCAGAGCTCGATGACCAGCCGACCATTTGAATCAGGTGTGATGGAGCAGCAGGTACTGTAACGCCGCGTGTTGACTGCAGTTGTCATCTTCCTTCATGGGTTTGTGGACTCTCACGTTTAATGTCACCTATAAAAAATCACTGCCGCGTCATAAAAAAAAGAATCTGCACATTAAATGTTCTGTCATCAGAGATAATAGACTTTGAGGAATGAAGATTTTTTTTCAGCATTTTCCTGACAAACTTGCAATCTTTTAAAAATGAAAACTTTTAATTCACTTAAATAGGTTAAGAAAAAAAAGCTTGAACAAGTTTCCCATAATTTATAATATTTGCATGACCTTGCAGACTTAGTTTTGAACCCTAGTTTCTGTATGTACAACCTGAGGCTCCGCACAGTGAGCGACAAAACCAACTTTGTTGCAAATTTTAAGAATTCTTGCACCAACCACAGATTTTAGTTCTTTGTGTACTTATTTCAAGGAGAGAAATATTATACACAATCCAAGATGATGATTGTTTCTCGCCACACATGCATTTCCGTTTGACATTTAATCCTAAAACTCTATAAATCATCGTTTTATTATTCAGATGAGATGATTAGCTGTTCTGTTCCGGCTGGAAATGTCAAGTCAAGGTTTGTTTAATTTAATTTAATGTATTGTTTTTGTTGACACTGCAGATCTAAATGAATTCTGTCTTAAATGTTGTGTTTATTACAACAGCATGGCTACATTTCTGCTTGTATAGAAATATCCCAGTCAGTCTGATTCATCCACAACAGAAACAGCTGTCTAATGTTCAAATTTCAGTCAGTTATTTAAAAATCCTTAATGTTTAATCTTCAGTGTCCTCGTGATGACCGGATGTTGGCTGATTACACTCATTAAAGCACCACGCTTCTCTTCCTGTTTGTTGTTGTTGTTGTTGTTGTTATCTCTGCCTTGTTTGTTTATCAACCTGTCGTTGTTGGAGCCACTGATGCTCAGCAGCTTCCTGTCTTTGTTGAGCGGGAATCGCTCGCGGACATGCGGGTGCTGAACTCTGCACCTGCGTCACGCGGCGTTCCACTCCACGGGTCACACTGAGCCCGCGGGACGCGTTCTCTCCCTCTCTTCCTCCCTCATCCTCCCCATCTCTCTCTCTCTCTCTCTCTCTCTCTCTCGCTCTCTCTCATTAGCTTTCTCTCTCTGCCTATCTCTCTCTACTTCCCTCTGTGTCTCGCGCTCTCTCGTCATTAGCACACCGGCGGTAGAGCCCCACCGCAGAAGCGGGCCCGCGAGGCACGAGTCTATTCCCCCTGCGTGCGTGCGAGAGAGAGAAGAGCCTCACTGGCCGGAAAATATACAGCCAATTATCTCCCTGGAATAAGACGGTATCCATCATGTGTGGATGTTTGTGTGTGTGTGTGTGTGTGTGTGTGCGTGTTCATTTCAGAGGCTCTGCAACAAATACACCCCAGACTGCTGATATTTTTAAACCTTACAAAGCTATCACGGTATTAAAATAGTTTTATTATTATTATTTGTTTTTATTATTATAGTTTATAAATTTCAATTACAGACTATAAATGTCAAACAATTTTCAGTTGCCTATATCTTTAATCTCCATGGTCATAGCATGATGTAGCCGATTTAAAGGTGCCATTTGTAAGAAACGTTGATTTTTGAGTCTCATTCCCAACTCGTACTGACGCTTTGGGAATGAGACTCAAAAATCATCTTTTCTTAGAAAAAGGACCTTTAAAGAACGATTTAGCATGTTTTGTCCCCACATATAAACTAGGGGTCGACCGATGTGGCTTTTTCCGGGCCGATACTGCTTATTAGAAATCAAGGGGACTAGAAACCGATATTTGGACCAATATTCATTTGCAGTAAAAATGAAAATCAACGAAGCGATGAAATAAACCGAAGTACAATTTACTCTGTACTGTATTAAAGGTGCACTACAGTGTGTAATCTTAGGGAAGACATTTTAATCAGAAGAGAAAGATCTTCATTGACTGATTTTTTTAAATGCCTAAACAAACTAAATTAACAAACTCTCTTTGTTTTCATGACTGAATAAACTGAATAAACAAACTGACCTTAAAGGACAACTTCTTACTGTTTTACTTTGTTTATATGTGGCGGACCCTGCCACCTTTCTAGCTTCAAACATTGTTCTGGGAGCTTATTTTCCTCTGAGAACAGCTTGTTTATTCACTTGTGGAAAAAATAAATATTTCTGAGTTTGTATTATTACATCATTAATATTGTAAATGTTAAAATTCTGAGTTTGAATTTCTTCTCCAAAACTACATAGTGCCCCTTTAAATACAATTCTGAGGGACTTTACTTGAGTATTTCCATTTTCTGCTACTTTATTCTCCCTCTCCACTACACTTACTTGATAAATTTAGTCACTAGTTACTTTGCAGATTCAGATTATTCAATGTTTATAGGCTATTAATTGTGATGTGTAACCAGTCAGATAGTGTTGTGTGAGAGGATGCTGCATCCGAGCCAAATCAGCACATTTTTAAATTAGTTTATTTTTACTGATAATCAGAAAATGCTGAATATCGGCTCAATAATTGGTCTACACCTAATATGAACTACAAGTGAAGTGGTAAAACATTTTTATAAATGAAAATCTTGACTTGAAACATGGACACTCTTGTTCTTACAAATATTACTTGTGCTTCAGGAGCATCAGATATGACCCTGATCCATGTGTTCGCTGGTTAATCAGTGTGAATGTGACTCTAATTCTGTGTCTTGGCTAGTGTTGGTCTAGGGCATGGATGTGGGACCTAAGGGTGCTGAGGGGGCTGCAGCACCCCCTTAAACGAAGCTGTATAACATATGCCACATTTACAAGAAGGCCCAAATAATTAAGAATTTGTCAGAGACACGGCTTCACAAAGTTTATAAAGGTTTTCCTAACTCAACACCTCACACAATTGAATCTGGTGAGTCTGGTGAAACTCTCTCTCTCGTCATCTCTTTGCTGTTGACTGCAGTTGATGTTGCTGCTTTGACCTCTAGTATGTTGGTGTTCAAGTTTGTCATCTTTTGGATTGACTTTCTCAAATTGTTGTAAATTATAATGCTGTGGCCATGAATGCTGCGCACCATTTACTATGACATGTCATTATATAGACCGACCCCTCAGCACCTCCAACTGTGACTGACTTCCCACGTCCCTGGTGGTACTTTTATTATTTACATTCGTAGCAGAGCTTATGCCTTTAAATATCACCATTTTTGATCTTTCCCACATATTTTCCTCCCTGCAGGAAAATAAAGGGCTAGGTTATTCCTTACCATCTTCACTGCACCAAGCAGGCCGGTGGTTGGGCTGCTTTTTACAAAAATACCTGAAATACTAATTCTTTGCTTTGGTTTGTTGTGTAGAAATTTACTGTATGCACAGTTTTTGTTAAAATACTAGAAGGGTAGCATTTTCTAACCATCATTAACAAATGGTAAATTCATCGTTACTTAGTTGAACCTTATTTGATAGTTTTTTCACTGTTAAAAACAACTTTATGAACTATTTATTAAGCAATTGTAAAGGTTTGCAACCATCAATTGCAACTTTACAATGGCCATTCAATTAATGTTTATAGATGAACTACGCAGTATTTATTAACCATTTATAAAGTTTTATAAACATCGGTTGCACCTTTAAAATAAGCATATATTAGGTGTGTGGTGATATGCTGATATTGACAATAACAGTGATGTTAAAAAATGTATAACTTATTAAGCATTAATGATATACAGAGGCCTGTGATAATATCCTGTGAATAATAAAGGGAATAGGAGTTGTTGTGCCTTGTAGATCTTTTGTTTATCACCCTGTTGCTTTTTCACAATTTATTTTTATAGTTATGGTTACACAGAGTCTCTCTCTCACCTCTCTACACTCATATTGAGAGAAATGTATTTGCCCAAAAATGAGACAAAACACACAGTAAACAAAGTTAAAGATTAAATTTACTATCGCCATTTTATATTATTTTACTATAAATTTATGTCACAGTAATGTCGTTATTGGGAATTTGTTTGGCCACAATAAAAGTGTAGTGAAAGTCATATGTGGTGATATGAAAACATTTTTGTGGAGATTAAAATGCTGAAAAAGATGCTCGGAATAATTTATGATTATTAAATTCCCAGTAAATTTACTGTTTCACTGCACTAATTGTCTGTATTTTTCTGCCTCTGTTACATATCTTTGTCACTGCTGCTGTTTCATAACACATTTAAGAGGTGATATAATTGTGAATATCAGCCGATATATCAGAATTTTTTACTTCCTAATATCTGCTCAGCATCGGCCTCCATAATGCAGTCAGTTGGGCTCTATTAACAGTGCAAAAAACTGTTAAGTTAAGTTTAATTAATTATCAATTTACCATTATTAAAGATGGTTATTATAGAGTGTTCCAAGAATCTTCATGGTTTTCTTTACTGCCGAAGTCGGCCATTTAATCTGATCTTAATGGGGTTTTTATTACACTGCTGTATATTGAGGTGAACAGACAGAGATAACTCAAATTTGCCGGCCTGTGAGTTTGACCCAGAAAGTTGCACACTATTCCACTTCCAGATGTCCATTAAAGGGGCACTATGTAGTTTTTAGAGAAGAAATTCCAACTCAGAATTTTAATATTTGCAATATTAATGATGCATAATAATACAAACTCAGTAATATTTATTTTTTCCATAACTGAATAAACAAGCTGTTCTTAGAGGAAAAAAAGGTCCCCAGAACACTGTTTGAAGCTAGAAAGGTGGCAGGGTCCGCCACATATAAACAAAGTAACATTATGAAATTGTGTTGAACTTTAAGGTCAGTTTGTTTATTCAGTTTATTCAGTCATGAAAACAAAAAGAGTTTGTTTATTCAGTGTGTTTAGGCATTTAAAATTTGTCAATGAAGATCTTCCTTTTCTAAATTAAAATTTCTCCCCTAAAACTCCATAATGCACCTTTATTATTTCATGAAATTATTTCAGGTGAATACCCTGAAAGCAGCTAATGAATATCATGTTTTACATTTTCAGCGGATTGAACTCAAAGTGACTCAGACCCATCGACCCTCAGTGGGACTCTTGTTGGCGAACTTCCCTGGAGAAAAGGCGCAGGCTGCACACCTCGCATTAATAAAACACATGGTTTATTATCAATGTGATAGAAATGAAATCACTGGACAATTAGAAGCATGTCTACCCATCATCAGCACCATGACAACAGCTCTATAAGAACAGAAAAACACTGGATGAGTCCTGCCCCCCCACCCCCACCCCGCCCCTCCCGCTGGCTCACAAAGATCGAATCACAGATAAATAGGCCTACTCCAAAATTGCGGGTGCACCTATTTACACAACCATCCATTTAAATTAATATAAATAAATATTTACACACATAAATTAACACCCTCCCTCCTCGCGCTTGTGTTAAGGAACCAGACGAACCTGTTTCACAGAGAGAATGCTCGTCACCCAATCTTCATACCCACAATGCTTTTCTGTGTGAGGAACAAACACAAGCACGCACACACACACGCTCACTCAGGCACACACACAATGTAGTTTGTTGGCTGCTCGCAGCGTCTCAGTCTCACAGGATGCAGGCAGAGGGAGCGAAATGGATGTAACACAGTAACCACCATGTCCTCAGGGGAATGAAAAGAACGTAACACAGATGAAAAATCCCTCTGTGCTCTCTGACACTGGCCCACGGGTGTCTTCCTCTGCCTTTTTCTCTCTACCAAGCCTTCCTCCTCCTTCTCCTCCTCCTCCACCTCAGCCCTGTGTGTGGCAGGTCAGTGGCAGTGGTGTAAAGCTAGAAGTGACGGTGTAACGCCTCTGTCTGTCTGTCTGTCTGTCTGTCTGTCTGTGTGTCTGCCTCCCATTCGTTCAGCCCTCCGTCATCGCTCCCCTTCTCCCCGTGCTTCATTTCCGCTGCTTCTCGTCTTTGTCGCCACCCTTGTTGCCGCCGTCCCCGTGCCGGTTGTTGGGAGGGTTGCTGAGAAACATCTTGTCGAGTCCTTTGAGAGCCTCGGTGAGGTAGTTCTGGAGGGTGGTGAGCGCGGCGCAGATGGCGGGCGAGCCGAAGCCGTGCGTGATGAAGGAGAAGTGGGAGAGGCAGCTCTGGATGCCGGGCTCCAGGATGGGGCTGGGCCTCGAGTTGCCCAGGGGAGTCCTGTCCTGGGCCAGCAGGTCTGTGAACTCCTTGCACAGCTGTCTGCAGGGGAGAAGACACAGACAGATGTCAGGTTAGGGTTTCCCCAACATAGCAATACCACATTTGGTGGCAACAGTCAGTGTGTGTCTTTTTTAGTGATTTCCAAACTAACTGATTGCCCTCTAAATATTAGACAGAGAACAACTGCCACCTCGACCTCACTTGGTAATGCAACAAAAACATTAAGCTGTTTGCAGTTAATACAGAAATTTCAAAATCAGTGTCCAGTTCGTAATAAAAAGCTGTCAGCAACAACTGTACAGTTTGTGCAACCTCCGCCTGGCTGAAAGCCTCATGAAATGCCTCTGTGCTGAAACACAGTCACGGGATGACAGTGAGGGTATTGTGCAGCATTAGTTGCAGATGTTCCTGCGCTGCTACCTGAAACTGAACACAACCTATTAAACCTTCCAGAACAAAGCAACATATTAGGTTATATCTTATAATCTGAGGGGAAAGAAGCCTTTTCACATGAAAGGAACAGTTCACCCCAAAATAGAAAATACATAGTTTCCCTCTTACCTGTAGTGGTGTGAGATGCCTGCTTTCTCTATAAAATAATGAACTAGATGTCTCTCAAGAAATACTCAACAACACAGCAGCAGCGTCTCTTTCCAGAAGCTTAGCTATCTTAGCTTGTGGTTAAGTTACATGGTTGGCAGATGTTGTTCGGTAGAGTGAAAAATTGTCCCTACATGAAACTGCTCACAACAAGCTCTGTGATTTATCTTTGGTAACCAGGTCATGATTGCTGGAAAGAGACATTACCGAGTGCCATCCAGTTCCATTATATTTGTGAGGTGGCAGAGATCTTTATGTCTGACATCTCCAAAACTCTGCAACCCACACCAAAACAATCCAGCTGGATAAATAGCACTACAGATAAGAGGAAGAATATGTATTTTTGATTTTGAGGTGAACTGTCCCTTTAAGCTGCATTTAAATGTATCTTTTATTTTTCAAACTTCCTGTCCTGTGGAAAAAATCGGTCTGTAATATTACAGTGCAGTATATCAGGATAGGAATTTATGTAGTTTTAGCCATCAACTGTCACACTTGACTGCATTTTCTGAATGTAGCACAGCATATGTGAAAATATGGTTGCAGTGGTTTATTGCATCAAAAAGTTAAATCAGTGATTCACCGAGGACAGTATTCTTGTTCAGGTGGGACTGAGCATTAAAACAGCATTAGTACCATCCCTGAATCCCAGACGGATGAAATTCCTGCATCCCACCACCCATCTAATGACAGGGGGAACCAAAGCAAATGTTCAGTGCAGCAGTGTTGTGATAATAATCGCAAGATTTAAGATGTTAAACCAGAATTCTCTGGCGAAAATCCTCCAAAATGTCTCTTAGTCACATGATGCAAACTGCCAAACCTCGGGATATTTACAAGTGAACAGGATTGTTTTCACTCTGTTGTCCTGCACTCATTTTACTGCAAAAGTACGTAAGTACGACGTAATCTGTCCCAAAGGAAAATTTCCCCCTGATACTTTCCTGTTTCTATCCCCTTTAAGTGATGTTCAATGTATCCCAAAGTGCACAAACTGCAGCATACCTTCACCTGGACAGAGCGACTGCACCGAGCGTATTTAAAGTCCCTCTCTAGTGAAGAAAGTGTTTTCCTTCTTGTTCCTACAGTCGCATGTTTGAGCTTCACTGTGCAGAGTTTGTTCACCTTCATCTACTGAAAGTGTAAATGTTCCTGGTCCAGTATTCAACACACATCAGTGTGATGTGGACACTTGAAACCTCCTGTGCACACACGCTGAAGCAGGAGACATCTTGTGCCCAAAGGTAAAACTTGTGAAATGAGGATTATTTGCATATTTATATATTTTGTCATTTTAATGAGTGAGAAGGAAAAGGTGCCATTTTAAGGACTTAATTTTACCTTTTTTTCTGCAATGTCAGACACACATTAGAGAGTTTTTGTGCAGAGGGGATCTTTAACTCCCTGAAAACACATCTTCAGGCTGAACTGTACTCTGGCACACTGAGGCTACTGCTTTGTCGATTGTTTTGTGACTGAAGGTTACTTCTAAATCTAAAACAAAGCCCTGTCTTTTATTCTGAAGGCCCGACAGTACAGTTTACTGTTGAGACCTTTTCTGCTGGATAAGTGGATAAGATAAGCAAAAGCAGCATCAGTAGGGGAGTGCAAAGTGTCACACATACAGCCGAGGACTAACAACCTGCACCCGAGACACTCTGCACTCCCCTACTGATGCTGTTCTTGCTTATTTGTTGTTTTTCTGTTCTATTTATTAGTTGTTTTTTTTCTCCTGTTTCTAGTTACATGTTTTATATTTCACTACAGGGAGTG
This sequence comes from Pagrus pagrus, assembly GCF_965226575.1. Classification (NCBI taxonomy): domain Eukaryota; kingdom Metazoa; phylum Chordata; class Actinopteri; order Spariformes; family Sparidae; genus Pagrus; species Pagrus pagrus. Next base: position 18,039,992 of record NC_140200.1, on the reverse strand, counting down.
CCATAGAAAGTTTTGTTTTACCTGGGCATAATGACAAAACAGATAAATATTGAAATCTTAAACTCTTTGCAACAGCAAACAGGTTTTAAAGGAAACGTGATGCCAACCGTATTATTTCTCCTGTTAACACAATGTTAATTAACGGACCTGGCACGTTCTAAAAGTGTGGATCTGGAACGTATCAGTGAAACGTTCGCTGACAAGGAATTTCTTTTGTTTTCAGCCAAAATAGTCAATCTGGCACTGATGACAACACTATTCAGCTGTTTTTATGGTTATGTTTAGGCGCTGTTGGCACTTGGTTAAGGTTAGGGAAAGAGCTGAAGAGAGAAGTGAAATGTTACCTGTTAGGTCATTGTGTCTTCTATTTAGTGTAATGAGACATTTTGACTAGAAATTAGACAAATAAAGAGACAGATTTTAAGTCTTTCAGTGCTCAGAGACATAAATATGTGACGGTTTAAAATCCTGTGGACATTTAAATAAGAGAACATCTAATATTTTAGGCCTGAACTGAGCTGGAAATGTCATGAGCATGACTTGACTGTGAGCGTCTCGCCTTGTTTTGCTGTTTCATTGGACTTCACAGTGTTGAAATCACTGTATGCGCACCGGGGCCCTGCTCTTTCTTATTTTCCATGATTCAACAACAGCTAGACGCGAACCCTGGACTGTCTTTCACCTATGAAAACAATTAAGTAATATACAAGTGTAATTTCAGGGAGGCATTTAACACCTACTCAACATGACGTCACATTGTTACGTGTGACGAATCATCTTCAGTGCGACTGCTCCCAGAAATTCAAGGCCAACATCAACAGCACAGGCGCTGCTCGAGCCAGACAGTTTGATGGTTCGAGGCCTCTGAACATTAAGAGTAAATCTTTAGCAGTTAGCATGTGTGGTTTTAGACGAGGTCGTCGAATTAAATCATCATTCGTCATCGCTGCAGATTTAAAGCAAAAAAATGTACCGACAAAAGAAAATCGAGCCTTCACCTTCTTCCTTGTTAAATTTCAACAAATCATCCTCTGGTTTTAGGCCCACATTTTATATTCAAGAGACCCCTCTCTCATTCCCTCTCTCAGATTTATACTCTCTCTCTCACACACACACACACACACACACACACACACACCCTGTAAGCGGCCTAAGGGCAGAGCTCCAGCAAATGAGTGACAGGCTGTGCGGGCCGAGCCCAGCTGGGGTTAGGGGAGTAGAGAGAGGAGAAGCCGCCACCCCGGGCTACACTCTGGGCTCTCGCTGTTGTTTTCTGACGACTTGAAACACTTCACTGCTAAATAATGAATTTCTAACAGGCAGCACCGACACACAGTATTGGAACAGGTTTGAATGTGAGCATCAAACACCCACCAAACCGAGCACACCGTACATACTGAGCAGAGTACACTGGGATGCACACAAACACACAGACACAGGCAGATGGTTTTACGCGGCCCAGGCCAGCAGACAGCACTGTTTATGCAAGCTAAAAATACAAGCTTCCTGAAGGGATCTTTGCTAGGTGGTTTACTGCTCTGCACGTAACCTTTACGTCTGGAAAACCCACATCCAGGGGAGCAAATGAACCTGGAACAGCATTACTCATTAATTGGCAAAATACTTTTTTTATTCATTGTAAAAACAGGCAAAGAGAAATCAAACTTATTCTGTGATTTTTAACCTCTGCTGCCCTCGTTTCTAAGAAATCTGCGTTGCTAAAGGTAATGAGAAGATCCTTGATTGGAGGACTCTGACTGTCTGAGAAAATGGATTGATATAAGTAACTTTACAAGGAGAGGCACAAAAATTGATCGCCTCTGAGACCAGAAGCAGAGGTCAAACACACAAGCAACCTCAGAGCTCGTATATTTTATAACGTCTGTGAGCTGTAAAGTGAGCTCGAGCTAAAGGTTACCCGCTAAAGGATGCTGAGTCACATCGAAAAAAATATAAACGTACATTGCAATCAAACGGTGAAAATGAACGCCTCAGCGCTCCTGTTTCTCGACCGTGATGCAGATTTTTGCTCGTTTTCTTAAATTGAATTAAACCGCCCTAATTTTTCAGCGGGGCAGTTCTTTCAATCAGCCGTCTCATTGCAGGTCAGATCCATATCGAGTTCGATGCCGTTCATTAAGAAAATCTCGCTCTCTTTTACAAATGTCAATGCCATGTTCACATATGGCACAGTGTGTGTGTGTGTGACACAGTGTGAGGCACAGAGGAGAGGAGAGGGGAGGTTTGCACCCTCAGGGGGGTCTCAGAGAGGAGCCATGGAGGCCCCAGGAAAATGAGAGAGGGTTTAATTTTGTAATAATTTCATTCATCAGGAAGGAAATGATTGCAGAAGAAGGACAGCCTGTTTTTTCATGCAGTTATGTAATTTAAATCTACAGCGACAAAACCTTTCTGAGTGGCAACCAGGAACTACAAACCTGCCGCTTCAGAAATAAGTTTAAAAACAATGAAAATAGGGTTTGTTTGCCTTTATTCAGTAATAAAAAAATCTGCCATTGGAAAGAGTACAAATTTGCTTGAATCTCTTGACAAATAGTCAGAGATTTTGAGTTTTTCAGCGTCCTGAGCCTTAAGTGTGTGACAGTTTTGCACCTTTGGCACGTTTAAATAAGAGAACAGCTCATATTTTTTCTGAACTGAACTGGAAATGTCTTGTTTTTCTGTCCCAAGCAGTTTACCTGCATGAGGGGTCCTGATCCCCCTTATTCTCCACGATTCAACAACAGCTACTCACAGGCTGTAATCTCATTACTGCCACCGGTGTCTCCCTATATGCTACACTGCAGACGTGCATTAGATATTCTTATGACACCCTATAAAGACGGCGAGGGGACAGGATCTAATCAAACGCTCCATCAAACTCACTTTGTCGCCAGCAGCATGTTTTTCCGCGTGTGCAGCTCGTTGGGGTCGGCGTGCTGCCGGTTGAGGTACTCGCTCACGGCTTTGGTGGGGAACTCCGTCTCGCAGATGTAACCGAAGTCCCGGGCCAGGTGGACCGCTTCACCTGGAGGGGGAGGGGAGGTAGAGTTAGAGACAGAAGTATCGAAAGGAAAGTGACAGTGAGTGTGAATGTTTGACTCAGTGAAGGATATGTTGGCGGGTTTCGCGTGATGGAGCAGAAATGTGGAGCTCTGCACTCACACGTGGTTCCTCTTCAGCTTTTATTAGCCGTCAATGAACGTGCTGTAATCACATGTTTCATGGTTGTGTCGGAGTCGTTGTGAATGACGCGTTTTTCCTTTTACGCACTAGTTTCCCTGCGCGCAAACACGGTAGAACGTGGTGAAATATTCCACGCTTTTATTTTGAAAATTAACAATAGGTGCCAATTATCTTTAATTATCAGGAGAGGTCCAGTTTATTGCTCTATTTTTATTTATTTATTTATTTGCGGGCAAGAGTGGACACATGAGTCCAAATTTAAAGTGAAAACTGACAATTTGGTGGTTAAAAAGACCAAAAAGTAAAAAAAAAACAAAAAAAAAAACAGAAAGAAAAAAAACCGTGTGATAAATTACTTGAAAATATGAGCAAATCCTGGGTTGAATGAAAATATTTGAACTACATTTCAAAAATGAAAAAAAAAATCTATCCATATACATATTACCTGTTTGTTAGATAATAATGACCTAAAAATTAAAAAAGATTACCAGATTTATTGAGAATATTAAAGAATATATGTATGAAAACATGACCTATATAGAAAATAAACAAGTTGTCTTAAAGCCAAAATGTTGATGTACACATGTGTAGGCCCAAACTGCAGCCTTTAATCAATTAACACGTTATACAATCTAACGTAGTGACTCCAACCCTGATCCTTCACTCGCTCAATATTGAGTATTTATTTACCTGACTTCACATTCCTGCAGCCATTTTTACCACAACAGGGTGATTGTCATTCATCGGGCCAGTAAGGTCACGACCTTTGCAGTTCTATTTTCTTAAGTGATGTCAGATCATCGTCAAAACGCGTCACAGATGCAAATAAAATGTTCGGATTGAGTAAAGCGTGTGTTTCTGTGTTTGTGGAGTTAAACCCAGTAAATCAATCACCTTCTACAAGAGATGTTAGTAATGTGACATTGGCAGCTTTGCGTCTTCCGGCAGGTAGATTGAGTCCAATCTTCTCCAGCTTCTCTCTCAGACACTTCCCACCGTTTTTGGACTTCGCTCTGCAGAAAGAGAGGAAAACCAATCAACTCATGTCAAATTGAAGAAGTGTATATAAGGCACGATTATTAAGACGATATCAAAAAACAATAAAAGACCAAATGACCAATATTCTCTTCAAAACTTTGGAAACTTTATCAAACAGTAAAATCAGCTCGTCTCCAGAGGTTTCGGTGACGTTAAGTACAATCTGGGTTGTAAACGGCTCAGACACAGAGGCCTTAATTAATAGATGTCTCTGCATATTTAAAAAGCCACTAGCTTTTCTTCTTCTCCTTCTTTTTTTAAACATCCACACTCCTGAGCACCACAGTCAACATGCTCCCGGGCTGAGCTCGTACCTTCTCAACACGCCCCCCAACAAGGAGGCGTTGAGGCACTCGGGCGGGGACAGTCTCCTCTGCACCTCCCCTACGGTCACTTTGTACTTGGAGGTGGAGCTGAGCAGCGACAGGCGGCCCGGTACCGAGCAGAACACCTCGTTTATGTTGACGGTCACCCCGCCGATCAGGCCGTCCTTGCCGAGCATCAGGGAGCCCATGTTCTTGGGCGGCATGGGGACTGGAAGAGGAAGGTTAGAGGCTGTGAGTTACATAAGAAACACTGAGACGAGTTTCAGATCTCTTCTTCTTCTTCTCCTCCTCCTCCTCCTCCTCTGTCTAACTTTGTGTGAGAGCACGCGCGCTCAGAGGGCGGCCCTGGCCTAATGAAGCGCCCACGCGCCGGGCATTTGCTGTTATTTAATGTCGCGCGACATTCTCATTACAATATTATCGATTGTTGATTGGCTCGCGCTCTCAAATCGCATTAACCACCTCCCCGTCTTCTCTCCACGGCCGGTTTAACTCCCACCATCACCATCACCACCAGCAGCAGCAGCAGCACTGGATGCTCCTTCATCCCGCGTCTTAATGCTCATTGCTCGCGCGCTAATGGCGAGAAAAAGAAGCAGCCAGCCTCGTGCGTGCGTGCGTGTGCGTAGGGGCCAGTCAGTGCGAGGGGGCCTTGATGGCTCCACGGGGGATAATACCGCAGATTAGCTCTAAACGAGCTCACGAGATCTCCGTGAGCGGTGCCATTTATTACATCAGCGGCTTAAATGCCCCGCGGGGAGCTCAGTCACTCAACATCCCGTAACTAAATCACCGCACATCATCAGAGCGGCAGCATGGCAGCCTGTCTGTCAGAGACACACTGCCTGCGAGTCAATATACCGGGATCGTTAACCCGTTTTTAAACTCGCCTCCCCCCGAAAAAAAAAACAAGGCTCAGATCGGCCGAAAACGCGGAGATCGGTAGCGTGTGGTCCGAGTCCTGCTGAGATTGACCTTTTTATGAGCATGGCTGCTATTCTATACCCCATAAATCATTGTAATTTACAGCACACATATGATGATAGATAATATAAGACAGGAAGTTAAGAGAACGTGCTGCCTGCCAGTCATATAAAGGGATCATTCACCTTTTTCTAAACTCTCCAAAAACAAGGCTCAGATCGGCCGAAAACAGGGAGATGGGTAGCATCTGGTACAAGTCATGCTGAGATTTACATTTTTATGAGCATGATTGCTATTCTACAACCCATAAATCATCATAATTTACAGCACACAAGAAAAAAAGATAATATAATGATACATTAAGCTTTTAAAAAGCTACTTTTTTTTATCCCTTTCAATCTCAAAAACTATTTTTGTAAACAAAATGTTGCCCAATTTTATTTATTTTATATTTGTTATTTTTAATTGTTGGCATTTTTATCATCTTGCACACAGGCAGAGATTTGTGTGCATCTGTTTGTGTGTCCTACCTTTCTTAATCACTGACTGATCCAGGATGTTCGTTCCGTTGGTGTCTTCGATAGTCTGTCGGAACCAGAAAATACAAAAATCATTATAATCTGCTTAATTCAACGAGATCCACACTGCCACAACCAATTTAAAGAGTATATGAAAGTCGTTTCCTTCACTGGAATTCAATCAAACACACTGAGAGAGAAAAATAAATCCTCCACGACTCATTTAAAAAAACAAAAAACGTCTTTAAGTTGTTTGTTTCCACCGAGCAAACAAATCTGTTACTCATCACGACGTGTCCTCCGCATCCTCGCACATTTAAACCCTCTCTCATCAAACTCACTCAAATCCATCACCCTGCGAGATGAACTCCTCGTTAAATAGACCTGACGATGCAGCACGCTCGACACAGAGAAGAAAAGATAGGATTTGCTAAAACAAATTCACGTGGGGGTTAATAAATGTGTGACACAAATACTGAAAGCCAGAAATTAGAGGCTATTGTGGAGGTGAAATGGCAAACAATTCGTGATGCTCGTGCCCTGAGGGGGGAAACGAGGGGATGATGGGGAAGATGAAATCCTACACAGCTGACACTAAGGTCTATTTCATTACGTCTTCAAGCAGCAACAACCAAATAATCATCGTTTAACACAAAAATGACAGCCTACAAAATCGACAAATAGAGTGAGCATGGATATAATAATAATAATAATAATAATAATAATAATAATAATAATAGTAATAATAGTAATTTTCCACACAAAATTGGGGGGAAAAAATGTATTTTTAAAAATCAAATATTGCAGCATCGTCACACTTTTCTGCTTTAAATATGTCTCCATCATTTTATCAGTGAAGGTAAATGGATTGAAATTCGCACCAACAACATTTCATCTTATTTTTCTTTCTGCCCAGTTAATCCACACATCAGCATCTCCTCATCAAAGGAGATGTCTCGGGTCTCTGAAGGCAACTTTCGTTTAGCTGTGGGCCATTTGCGTTCAGGCTACAGCTGCTGTGAGAGTCCAGCCCTGAGGGAGCTGCTGAGTTCACTGACCTCAACTCTAAAGGCACGGCGAACATGCGGAGACAATGAAGAAGACAACTGTCAACAATTACCGATACGTTTCCTCCACTATCATTTATTTTATTATGTATTTATTATCTTTATTTTGGTTCTAGTATTTTAAAGCTGCTATCCAAGCTATTAAACTTGTTTCATTCTGCAGTGAAAAGGTGGGAATTGTGTTTTTCTAAACGTAAAAATAATGTAAATGAAAATGGTGAAATCATGTTTATATCTGATATTGTGCTATTGTTTAATATATAATACACTGTAATAAAAATTGCAGTCGTATATTCTCTACTTTGTCAAACGGACCCCGGTCTCTCTCAAATATAATAATCCCCAAAAATCTTTAGAATAACTTTTACAACCAAAATAGCAAAAACAAAAACAAAAAAAATAATCCTAGCTCACCTGGACATCCTCCATACCGTGCAGCCCGTGCAGCAGTCCGTCCATACCGGGCTCCAGTCCCGGGTGAGCGGAGTGCAGCAGCACGTCAGGCCGCCGCACACCGCCGTAGTCCCGCCGCGGCTCCAGCCCGGACAGCTGCGGCAGCGAGGCCCGCGGCTGCGCCAGCAGAGCCGAGCTGTCCATCCGGTCTCCGGCGACATCCTGCCGCTGCCGCGCCCCCCACGCGCCCTGCTGGCTCTGGTGCAGGGAGTTCAGGGAGTACGGGTCGCTGACGTGGGAGTACGGGTCCTGGCTCTGGTAGTGAGCGAGCGGCTGGTACGGCGGCGGGAAGTACGGAGGCTGGAAGTCCGACGAGGGCGCGTGAGACAGCGGCGGCGCGCTGGAGTAGGGTCCCGCGTGCGACACCGAGCCCAGCTGGGACAGGCGCGAGCTGTGGCTCGAGACACCGTCATGCCGGTCCTTGAGGAGGATGCAGAGAAGAAGAGAGAGAGAAAAAATCAACCGCTTGCAGAATTAGAAGCACATTTTAACCAAATGAAACCAGATGGAGGCCCAGGATCAGGACGCTTTTATTAGTGTGTTGCCTCTGGTGATGTAGCCAAAGCAGCCTAACTGGCATTGAATCTCCTGAACAAAAAGCACAAAGAGCCTGGAGGAAAACGTTACAAACCTCATTTTAAACGTCTCATAACGAAAACCTCTTCGCATTCATCTCCACAGTCACCATTTTCACATGAATTCAGAAACACAGTGTGAGGGAGGGGAACTCACCGCGGTGGAGTATGAATGGACTAACATCTGTAAGCCCTCTGTTGGCGTCACGAGCGAGCTCACGGTAAAACAGCAGGCTGGTAAAGAGCGTGTCAGGCCGAGATAACCCAACTCATTCCAGGTAAAAGCAACGATGAGTATCTGCAGGCACGGCCCGCTCTACAGCTCCACGCTGAACCTTCCTCCGCCCGGAGCTGCCGCCGCTCTGAGTGTGAGCACCGAGCGCCCGCCTCTACCCTCGGTACACGGTGTAATTGTTATTCATGACTGAGACTTACAGGAATATTAATGTGCGCGAGGCAGGGGACTGGCGACACATGGAGCGTGAAGCCTCTCGCGCAACCGTGAGTGACGTTTAAATTCCGTGGAGAGCCGAAACGGCGCACGAACAGCAGGAGATAGAAAGGGGAGAAAGCGAAGACCCGTGAGGAATTCCCCCATCACACAAAATATATAGCGCACTTTGAGGGAGTTTTTTTTTTTTATGACGCAGGAAGAGCACACTTTGTGTCCTTTGGAGACGCTTTTGCGCACATGATTTGTGCGCAAACAGACTTAGAGAAACCAATATCAGTGAAGCAGGTGGATAAAAACTGGGGTTGTTTTAAAGCTTTCTGACACTAATCGGGTCAAAAGTTCTGTTTCTAGCAGATACGTCCGGCCAGTGGACGTGGCGAAGGCTTCCACCAGATCACTTTTACGCACAAAATGTCTGCGCAAACATACGCAAAAAACAATATCAGTGAGGTTGATGGAGAAGAATATAAACTGGGGTTGTGTTAAAGCTTACTGACTGCAATGCCAGCCAGCCAGCAACCAGCTTCTGTTTCTATCAGACACATCCAGACTCGCTCCAGTGCAGGGTGACGTGGAGAAGGCTTCTACCAGATCACTTTTACGCACAACATGTCTGCGTAATCTTGTAAGATTTTCAACCCAAACTTCACCCTGCCAACAAAACCCCTCCTGAAAAATGGAAGGTGTCGCATGTTGTGCTGCAGCTGCCTCCTGACAAACACACCCGACACACTACAGGGCGCACGAGGGGCTCGTGTGAACGGTGTCAGGAGTCAAAAGAAGCGATTAAACTTCACATTGTGTCTCCAGCGGGCCCCTCTCTGCCCTCTTGGATGACTTGTTTAACAACACCAGAGCCTCCCCTCCCCTCGCGCCGTGGGAGAAAAGCCATGTGCGGCACGAGACGAGGGTTTCCCGCCGGGCTGAGCCGAGGGGCCTCGCGGAGCTGCCCCTTTTTTCTTCCTAACGTGCTTTGTGCTCGAGCCCATTCAGCGCGAGCCGGAGCAGCGCGGCGGTATTTCTCCCCTTCCTGCTCGCTCGTTTTTAAAAAAAAAAAGAATTATTGTTCTGGGATGAAAGCCAAATAATTTACATTCTTCTGACACATCAGCAGCCTCCTCTCACCCAGCGGTTCTCCAACTTGTTTTGCTGCATTTTACAAACTAAAATGAAGAATTTAATTTATTTTTCGACTATTTTGTTGAATACATATTTTAGCAGCACCGGTGCTCTTTTTTAAATTTTCTTTTTAGAGATGTTTCAGGGCTTAATTTAAGTTAGTTTAAGTTGATTGCTTTTAAACATGACGAAATAGCATTTATCTAAAATAAGTTATATCGCATGTAAAAAATAAAAAATAAAAAAATCAAGAAAATGTGAAACACAAATTATCTTTATCCAATGTTACATATTTTTTTTTACGTTTTACTCATGCTCCAGAGAGTGAATGGAGCTGCATTATAGACGAAAAAAAATCATGATTTTAAAAATTTCTCTGCTCTAATCCACATTCTCAGTCAGCACACCACAGACTAACAGGCCTAAAGCCTCCTGAAAACCACCTCACTCATCCCAACAACGTCCAACACTTCATTAATCCCTCAAATCATCTCCAGTAAGTCTGCTTCCTCAACATACATACACACATGGACGGCAACGTTACCTCATAAATATCTTCATACTTGACATTCTCAACTAGTTTCCACAGCATGGTCGCTTCTCCGGTGTCGGTAAACCGAATGCAGCCAAGTGCGGAAGGGATGTCTCATCTCTCTCTCCCTCCCTCCCTCTCTCTCTCTCCCTCCCTCCCTCCCTTCTTCTTCTTCTCTCTCTCTCTCCGCCCTCTGTAAAGGCAGGCAGGCTTTGTGAATGGGGAACCCCTGCAAAGACCCCGCTGCTGTTGAGAAGAGCTATAGGGCAGGCTGCTCCATGCATGAGCATGAGGAACAGGCACATAAAAACAAAGAATACATGTTTTATTTGGCATCTGTCTCTGCGGCTTACAAAATAAAAGCATGTATTGGACGCTCAGATGAACGAGTTTGGTTAAGGGTGACTTAGATGCCACAAATTCTGAGTTCTCTGGAGCACATTTCTGATGGAAGTAAAAAAATATTGCATGTAATCATCTAAGCAGTTGCTTCTGAAGAGGGAACACTGATGGAGGATGAGGATGACAAATTAAAGCAAAAACTAACAAATAGTACGATCGTAGAGTTTATTTTTATTCAAGCTTGTAGTTTTGTAGTTTCTATCTTTTCGTATTTCTTAATGTCAGACGTTGATCGCCTGTTTCTGTTCATTAACGTTGGTGGACTGTGTTAGCAACAGCTACAACAATGGGAATAAATCCAAGACTTAAAGGTTCAGTGTGTAAGATTTGTTTGGACTTACTAACACCTACGCCTTCCCAGGAGTGTATAAGTACTGTGCTGGCCAATAAAAACACAAAAACGGAAAGGCCTTGTGGTCGCCAGTGTTTGGTTTGTCTGTTCTGGGCTACTGTAGAAACATGGCGGACTGTGTGGAGGAGGGTCTGTAGATATAATATAAAGGTTTCATTCTAAGGTAACAAAAACAACAATTCTTACTTTCAAGCGATTATACACTACAGTAAACATATGAATAAGACATGATCAATATTATGAACATTATATTTACTTTCTGCTGATACGTCCCCCTAAATCCTACACACTGGACCTTTAATGAAGTCATTCTTGACAAAGTCTGACATGTTGCATGACATACATATATGTAATATTATCAATGACCCAAACCAATAATGTGAGGTTATGTTCCCCGGAACAGCTTCAATCCTCTTGGAGTCTGTTTATCTCTCCCGGAGGCACGAACAGCATTCCTCCAAACATTTTCCCTATTTGGTGTTTTGATGGTGGTGCAGCTTGTTGGTCCTGAATCTCCCATCACTGCACATGTTGGGTCGTGATCTGGTGTCTGAAGACCACAGCATATCACTCCTGTTGTTTTCACACTTATTGAACCATGAATTGGTCACCTGTTTATATATTTGCTTCTGTTGTAATGATGAGGACCAGAAGTTCATGCAGCCTGGGCTCTTGTGCTTGACACTATCACTCCACTATGACACCACAGGACTCTGGTAAGGTGTGGAAACCTCTCCATATGTTGCCCCAATTAAAGGTGCACTATGTAGTTTGGGGAAGAAATTTTAAGATCTTCATTGACTGTTTTTTTTTATGCCTAAACTAAAAAAAAAAAGTATTTTCATGACTGAATAAACTAAATAAACAAACTGACCGTAAAGGACAACACTATTCTGTTTTACTTTGTTTATATGTGGCAGACCCTGCCACCTTTCTAGCTTCAAACAGTGTTCTTGGGACCTTATTTTCCTCCGAGAACAGCTTGTTTGTTCAGTTATTGACACAATTTTTCATTTTTCCTCATAACTATTTTAAACATTAAAATTCTGAGTTTTAATTTCTTCTCCAAAAACTACACAGTGCCCCTTTAAAAGAGGGGGCAGGCGGCACCACTCCGCAGATGGAAGATGATTTGTGTTTACACATCCTCAGACAGATAGGATTGTTTTGTAACTAATAGTTGGATTAATGGAGAAATAACTGATTGATCTGTTGTCACAAATAGCAGTGGAATATAAAATGGTGGGGTTACAGTATCTAATTTTGATCATACTACTTGGTCTCAGTATATGCAACCAGTATGGCCTGTAACACCCAACAAGAAGAAGCAGAAGCATAGCTGATTTCACACTTAAAATTACTTCAGTTTATTTTAAGTGCAAATCACCCAGAGTCTCTGCGCACTTTACAAGTCAGAAAAAACAGCAAAACACAATATTACACTACATTGTATATATTATATACTCCTATGCACAGATAGCTGAACAAGCACAGGTACATAGAATAACACATTAGAAAGAGAATTAGACAATAAGAGAGTACAAAACACAATGCAATGTCCGACTCTTGTTGGTGATACTAAACTTGAATTTGAGGCAAAAAACATATGATTGGTTTGAGGGTGGGCACCATAGAAAAATAAATATTATTTAAATATTACAGTAACGTGATGACGTTAATGAACATACACATACTTGAAATCCAATAAATTTTTACACCTGTTTATCCCAATAAATTAATTTATGACCTATTTTCTAAAAATATACTATATTTTCCCCAAGTATTCAGGGGCTCACACTGTCCAATATTTATGTTTTCTTCGTTTGGTGATGAGAGCTGTGCTGGACGATATCTCTGGCATTAAAAGATTCAGTAACTTGCATCCAGTGGTGGACTGTAAGTACATTCACTCAATTTGTACTTAAGTACAATTTTGAGTATTTTCTTTCTATGCTACTTTATACTTTTTACTCCACTACATTTTGTTGACTACATTAGTTACTTTGCAGATTCAGATTATTAATTCACAATATAAATCAACCGAAAATTACAATGTTATTGATTAAGTGACCCAGCAGTATGTACAGTTATTACAATTAGCTCCACCTTTACCAGCTGCAACAATAAAGGGACTAATTATAATCTAGTAATATACATTAATATGATTCTGAGATGGACCGTTCTGTGTAGAATGAGTAGTCGAAGGTTTCAGTATATTTTACTGTAAGATTTTAGTAAGATTTTGAATGCAGGACTTTGACATGTAACAGAATATTTGTACACTGTTGTTTTTCTACTTTTACTAAAGTGAATTAACTGAAAACTTCTTCTACCATGGCCTCAAGAGGAGGGGGACATAGACAACTGTTTGCAAAAAATAAAACAAAAAAAACCCCACAGTTATCACAGCTGCCATAATAAACAGGTCAGAGGCCATTGTTAAATGTACTTAAAGGTCATATTCAAATCTGTTATTAGTACACTTATTTCATATGGCATTCCCCTCAAACCCTCTGAGAAATTGTCCAAGTGTGTGTAAACTGCTCCCCCTAGTGTCCTAAGAGTATACATGCATCCATCCGTCAACACTATCTGTGCTCCCTGAAATAAATGTGTCATGTCTTGATGTCCCATTGTTTCTCATTCAGAAGGCCTCAGTAAAGTTGATTGTTAATGATTTGACTCTGCAGATGTAAGTAAATGAAAGTAATGATTTTAAAGTCAAAGCACAGACAGTAATGGAGTTGTCAAAACTGAAAACGAATGTTATTTGCAGTGAAAAATAAATCCCTTTATGGGGAAATACATGTTTATGTGCACGCTTGAGTCAGAAGTTGAACGTAAGACCAGAAAATGGACATCAGAAGTTAGTTTTGATTCATTTTTGGTCTTTTAAAATGATTAGAAAGCTGCACTCACCAGATCCAGACCAGGTGCCAGAGCAAGTCTTGACCGAGCTTAGATGTATAAAGCTCTCGTGTTGTCTGTGCATGTGTCTACACAATCTATGCAATCTATCATGTGTGTTTTCTCTGACATGGCTGCTATGGTTACGCTTCTTTTTGATGTTTCATGCAAAAAAACCCCCCAAAAATGAAAAAGCTACTGAGGATAGCAGACATGAATGTTTAAGAAGCACGGCTGTTCCCATGTTCTCTGGACTGACCCGCTGCCAAAGATTCACCCATCCTCTCTCTCTCTACACACACACACACACACACACACACACACACACACACACACACACACACACACACACACACACACACACACACACACACACACACACACACACACAAACACACACACACATGGCAGGGCATATGACTGTCAGCAATGACAGATGTCCTGACAGTCTGGAAGTCTGGAGGCGTTGGTTGTGGTTGTTGTCCTGCAGGGCTTTGACACACGATGTATCAGCATACATTAGACACATGTCACAGTGATACTGCTCTATCTTCTCCCTGCCTTTTGTTTGCAACCATCTCGACAAAAGAGCCACGTTCGTTGTCTCTTTTGCTGGGATTTCAGACAGGAGGAAGGTGGTGATATTTTTGATCCCACCTGTTCTGGCCCCAGTTTGGTTGCACTGTCTACAACACGTCTGTAAAGATTCTCATTTTCAAGCCTTTATATGCTGTGAGGAGACATCCTTTATGTCTTGTGCCATAATGATTTGATTCACATTTCTTGACGCCTACATTAGGATCTCCCCAGTGCATCATAATTAAGCCTTTTATAGCACAGTAAGTGTGGTAGATAACTGAAAGTAGGGCTGAGAAATCATTTAGTCACTTTTTACATGGTGAACTTAGAAATGATAAACTGATTTCTTGTGCACATCTTCATCCTAAGAAGAGAAGTAGTGTAATTATGTAAAAGGCATCTAAATCTTTTGGGTACATGTAAGGAGATGTGGTGTAGTGTTATTTGTCAGAGCACAAATGAAAAGGCTCAACAAAACCCTGCAAAAGAAAACTGGAAATGTTGATCAATTTATGGCCTTAAATTTGCTCACTTACTGACTCAATGGATGGATTATTTAATTAGTTTGTATTCTGATGTCTTCACAACTATAAAGAATATGTTTTGCCAGTGATGAAGGTTTGAAAATCAGGTTGTGACAATTCAATCTTTCGTTTTTCATCCTCATTTAGATCATTTCTTTGTTTGAAAATATATACGAATCATTTCAGATCTGGCTTATATGATTTAGTTTTGTCCATGAAACAATAAATTAGGTGGTGCATTCACTCATTTCACATTCATATCATCTTAAGATGCCATTTCCCTTTCTGAGTTTTCTAACCTGGTGCAGTCTGAAAGGTGTCGCATTGTGTGCTGCAGTTCAGCTGCTGACCACTAGGCTGCACTAGAACACCACAGAACAGAGAGGAAGGCTGAGAACAACATGGAGACCTGAGCTCAACACTGATTTAATAATACAAATGGAAATACATTTTATTTTAAGCACCTTTCAAGTCAACCAAGGACACTTTACAAATCCTTATAAGGCAGTCAGTATACCAAAATGAAAATACAAAGATCAACAACAGCGATGACAAATATCCACACAAACAAAAGAATACATTAATGATAAACATAATATATTATGCTGTAATATACTGTGTTTAATGTTCTCTTAATATCTCTGCCCCTGTAAAGTGTTCTGAACTGCCTTGTGTCTGAATGGTGCTGTGTAAATAAACATATGACGCACCAGGAAAAGCTAAAATAAAAAGGTAAGCTTTCACTTGAACGGAAGCAACAGATGTGCACTGGAGGATAATATTCCAGAGGTTAGTGACCAGAACAGAGGTTCAGAGGAACGTAGTGTGTGAGGAGAAAGCCATGGAGATAAACTGTCTAAAGCCTGTGAATGTGAGTAATGGATCCAAACTGAATGGAAATGTTTGCATGACCCAAATTATTATCAACTGAAAACCAAAGGATCTCTTAGCTGATAGAGAGACGGAGCCGGGACACCCTGGTACATATGTTGTATAAAAGCCTTCTGTAACAAATTAGCTGCAGTTGTAGCATAGCTAATTAAAAGGTGAGAGGTTAAAGGCACAAACTATTCTATATGATGGAGTCTTGATGATGAATTGAGGAGTCTCACAGCCTGGGGAGTGAAGCTGCTCTGTAGTCTGGTGGTACAGCAGCAGATACTTCTGTATCTTTTGTCAGATGGCAGCAGGGTGAACAGACTATGGCCGGCTGGGTGTTGTCTGTCAGTATCCTTTGGACTCTGTGCAGACATCTCACCTCACCGATGTCACTGATGCTCTGTAGATGGTACCAGTGATGTTCTGGGTGATTTTAATCACCCGCTGTAGAGCCTTCCTGTCCTGGGCCGTGATGAACAATGTCAGTTTGTGATGCTTCCAGTCAGGATGTGTCCTTTCTCTCTTTAAATGTGTGTCACGTTAGCCTCAAATTTAAAATTTGGCAGCTCCAGTGCAGTAACTCTGAGAGGGGTTGAATGATCAAAAGATGGCTGGATTCCATCCAGTTTAAGGGTCCTGGTATTGTTAATGCTGGTTCAGTGGCTTCTGCAATAAACCAGACTGATGTTACTAGTAACACTTGAGATTTTCCTGCCATAAGAAGTCAAAATGTCTGCTGTGAAAAGGGTGTAGGAGATGACATTTACAGGCTCAAGACTGCCTTTAAAACGTCATCATTTGTAAATCAACATTAGCACTAACAGACCACCAGTTCAGGATTTTGGGGGTTGTTCGATAGAAATAAAAACCTTGATATTGTCCGTGTGAATTCTGGAGTGATCGTTGGGTGTTGAAAGAGGAACAAAAGACAAAATGACTCAAACGTGGCTCTGCACTCCAAAGCAAAACATTATTGTGGACTCAATAACGCCTGAGAAAAGACTTGTAGACTCCGTTATGCTGCATTATGAAATAAGCTTCCACTTCCAATTCCCCTCCCAGGATTTAACAAATGGAGGCAGCCGGTTGATCAGCACTAAATGGAGAACAGGGTGTCCCTGTCTTCCTGGAGTCTTGTGGGTTTGAGTGTATTGCAGCAGCTTGTGTGTGTGTGTGTGTGTGTGTGTGTGTGTGTGTGTGTGTGTGTGTGTGTGTGTGTGTGTGTGTGTGTGTGTGCGTGTGTCTGTGTTGACAGACAGTGACGGGGACAGTCAGCAAGGCAGGATTGAGCAGGAGAAAAGGCCCTGAATGTTCCTGGGACTGAACGGGATCAGGACAGGAGAGGAAGAGGTTTTAGCAGAGAGGCAGGGGAGGAGGAGGAGGGTTAGAGCTTCAGAGGAGAGAGACTGGAGAGATGGGGCTTAGAAGTTTGGTATTCGTGACTGTGGGGCTCAGTCAGCAGGAGCTAAAGCCCCTCTGAGACCTCAGACTGTTTAATTCAATTCTATATGAATGGCAGTGTTCATCGCATGCATTCCTGTGTGGAGGATGTTCCTTTTTTTAGTGTGCGTCCTGGATGTTAAACCTCACTTCCATGTGTAAATATCTGCACTGCACCGAAATGATTCATGGATTGAATTAAATATAATCACAGATCCAGCAGATTGAAGGCTGGAGAGGAGAATGGCGGAGTTAATAGAAAGAGAAGAGCTCCGATGCTTAATGTGGTGATAACAGAGCGCCGCATTGTAATACAATCAATAGCCTGTGTGAATAATGCATCGGCCTCCCCATCACATTATGCATTGCTGATGTCAAAACTTGTGATTCATTCTTGTCCGTTTGTCAATTTACAGAATCTCCGGCACAGGCAATGAATCGATTTCAGTTTCCAGCTCATTTTGATCAGGCTGCTTATTATTATTCTGATGTGGGGTCAGCCGAGACGTCTTTGGCAGGGGATTACATGTTTATCACGCAAGTAATAACAAACAAAAGTGTGATTAAGTTACTTTTCTCCGAGTGGTATGTTTGCATATCTGTAGCTGTGTGTGTGTGGGTGTGTACAGTATGTATGTTCATGCTTATTTGTTGCCGCTCGTACCCTCCAGTGAGATGCAGCAACCATCAAAGAGCCAATTTAGAGAGCTGCTCTGCCTCGTACACATCACTCTGTTACAGCCTCACACACAGCGGTTCAGATACATGAGTTTGATTATATATAATGCTGGTATCATTGAAGTTCCTCCCAGCGGCTCAGACCAAAATGTGATTAAAACACGTTTAAAAAAACAAAAAAGCAAAATAATATATAGCTCTGTAGCCGAGCACCTGCCACAAACATGTGTTGCCGGGTTGCCTTCGTGAACCAGAAACGTTGAGTTCATGTCATATTGGACTTCCTGTCATTACAGACTGCTGAGTGTAAACAACATGTCAATCAACCTCCTGGTGATGAGGAGTAGGATGTGTGTGAATGTTTGTCAGGCTCCATTTTCTTCAACGTGGCGTCATGAAGCGTTTGCAGCAAACATCTTCCGGGAAACCACCGCAGTCAGGAGCAAAAGGGGTTAAACTCAAACTGATGAGTTATGTTTATGATGTTACAATCGACTGTACTTTGAAGAGAGGCTGAAGTCTGTTTTTTGATTTTAAGAGATGGTTTTGGATCAAAATGTTCCAGTGAGTGAAACCGTGAAGTGATGAACAGCAGCTCTTCTGCTTCTTGTGTGGCAGAGAAAATAAGCAAAAGCCTGGGCGATATCATATTGCCAATATTTTTAGGCTATATCGCGATACGTCTTATATGTCTTGATATTTTGAAATCTTCTCAAAAGCCCTTCATAAATGCTAAGACTGAGTGACAAAATTAATTTCACAACATTTTCGACCAAATACCTCAATATTGAGATTGCAACATTGTAGGGATGAATGTTGGTACTTTCACAATAAACTGATAAATAATCCTTAGTGATGACTAAGTGGGTCAAGACAAATATAAAACCAGGAAAGACCATAACGATATCCAGAGTCTAAAAGACCATATACAGTATCGTCTCATATCACAATAGCAATATAACATCCATATATTGCCCAGCCCTAACAGGCAAGACTGTGTTATACAAGAACGAAATGATGATAAACAAAATAAAGGCTATTGCCGAATGTTTGGATTTGGTCTTTGTTAAGTATCTTCAGGACCAGAGGACACACTGTCATATTGCTTGTTTTGTCTGACAAACAGTCCAAAACTAAAAACGTGTCATTCAGTTTGCAGTGATATCAAAAGGAGAAAAGCAGCGAATCCTCACATTTGAGGCTGCAAACAGAGAGTGTTTGATATTTTTGTCGACGATGATTGTGCTACTGAATAATTGTTCCAGCACCATTGCACTCTGTAGAGTGCGTACCTCCGCCGAGGCCCAACAGTCCCCTTTATACGCATCAAATTGTACTTAAAGATATCTAAATATGCCTGATTTATTTTTTTAATCAAGACCCATGCATTATTCTCTGAGAAATTAACAAAAATGTCAAAAAAACACCTATATGCCTGGATCCGTCCCTTTGTCCAGATCCGCACCAAAAGTGAATGGGGTCTATTCCTTGCCGAGATCCATCCTCCATCCTAGTCTTGTGGAAATACTTTCAACAGATTTTGCGTAAGCCTGCTGACAAACCAACCAACAAATGGACACGGGTGAAAACAAACTGTTTGTAAGCACCCAACTTGCCAGGATATATGTTAGCTACTATAATGTGTTTCTGCAAACATCAGATATGTTGAAACTTTTCATTTCTTTATGCAGCAACTTTATGTTTCTTAATGTTTCATTTTCAAGTCAATGTTGTGACATCACTGTGGCCGTGCTCTGGTTAGGTTTGTGCACGACATATCACTTTGTTAGGGTTAGGTAAAGTTCATGTTTTAGCTTAAAATACCTGGAAATGTCCTGAGGTCTTGTGACAAATGACCAATTGTATTGCCACAAACACAGCTGAAAATTGTCCTGATGAAACGTTTAATAACACCACGTCCCTTTGTTTGACACGTACGGCAGAAATATTTAAATGATGCGTATTTAATGTACGAATCTGAGTATTTGAATCTGGTTTGTAGAAACATTAAATTGCCACCATTTTATTCTGGTGACTGGGCTGTATGTAAAGGTAAGTTCAGCAGTTTTTCAATGTATTCTATGGAAACTCAATCACTGAAGATATACTGCAGGAATTAAAACCCTGTATCCCTTCATCATATGAGATTGTAGACATTGTTGCTCTTTTGTAATGTGTTGCTGTAAAAGCTGAAAAACACTCGATGGTGAAACTGTAATTTACCATTTGTCATCACGCATTGTTTTTGACAATTTTGCAAAGCGTTATCATTGGTTCAGCTTTGTCCCAGCATCATAAAACATTGACTGCAGGTGTGTATATTTGTGGGGATAACACCATCTGTCAAACACCAGACCCAACAATAACAGCAAGACATGGGAATATACAGAAACTCTGCACCCGTGTCACTTCCTCCTTTATGTCACCGTCTTTATACCACTATTATTTCTTCCACCTGAGGCTTCACTTCTCTCGCATTGATTCAGGGTGACAAACCAGCGCAGGCATCACTGTAAATGCATCCTGTCTGATTATGTGTTTTTGTGTTATGCGGTGAACGTGACCTCCTTTTAAATGACTGGAATATTAAAGAGTAAACAGAACCTACAGAGCCCGGATGGAGACGCCAGCAGGCAGCTGCTCCTCGCTCTGTTTTATCATCCCATTTTTCTCTTTTTTCTGAAATATAAATAAGCAGAGAAACCTGACAGAAGTCGCTCGAACTGAAAGAAAACACACACATGCTCGTGCGCACAAAGGAGGCGTTTGAACTTTTCTGTAGGTATCGCCTTTTTTTTTTTCCCCTCCACAACATTAGAGATGAACTCTGACTTTTTTATAATTTCAACACTGTGAACTCATATGGATAATTCACCCTCGCTGGCTTTGATCCATACTGCCTCTCTTTAGTCTCTGCGTGCTCTTTTGCTTCCATCTCTGTGTAGATGTATGTTTAAATGTGGTGTGTGTGTGTTTGTGTGTGTGTGTGTGTGCAGCATCTTAAAACCAGAGTAAATAGTAGAACACGTAGCAACTGTCTTTATTGAACACCAGCATTTTAGAAGGTAGGGATTTAACATATATATAGTTGAAAGCCTACAAGAAAAGTAATTTAAATATTTATATATATCTTTACAAATGTTCATGAGCGAGTCGGAGAGCTTGTGTCGGCTAAACTTGCGATCCGGGGAGTGTACAAAGATAGACATGCACAGGGGAAGAGGAACGACGGCAACCGCAAAGTCACCTTTTACAAAATGGCTGAGTTGGACCCTTCTCTCTCTCTTTCACTCTCTCTTCATCTCTCCCACACACTGAGACACACTCACACACACACACACACATTCGCAGACGCACAACAGCGTGTGGCCGACTCACATCCAGAATCAGTCCCTTTTTTTCCCCCCTCTGTCGCTCACATGGTAAACACACTGCTTGCTATGGCACTGATTGTTCGGCGTAGTAATAAAAGTCTGCTCGGTGGGTTCGAGTGCTCTCAGGGGTACGGGCGGGGTTTGTAAAAGCAGTGTGTTTGGGTGTGTGTATGAATAGAAGTTTGGGTCAGGGTCATTTTTTAAATGTTTTGAAAGTGAGATTTCAAGCAAAACTGGACGTTTGGTTTGTTTGGACTGCGTTTTCTCTTAATAATTCAATCCAAAAGAGATTAAATGAACTTTCAGAGGTGAATAAAAGTGTTTCCGTTTTTGTATCCTCGCGGAAAATCCACATCTGAATCAGCTGGATTGAGTTCAAATCGCCCAAAACCCTTAAAGTGTGTGTATGTTGTGTTCTGTTGGCAGTTACCGCCCCTGTCCTGGGAAACTGTGATGTCAGCATGTTTACTTCCTGTTTTCAGAATTAATAAATAAACAAATAAAAGTCTTGGACGAGTCGGGGCCGTCTCCTGTGGCGAGGCTCCTCCTTGTCATCACACATGAACACACACACCTAAACAGGACGTGTTACCTTCCCTCACACATCTGTAGGTCTTGTCTGGGACAGTTCAGGTCAACAGAAGATAAATAAATGACAATAAATAGGAGTCGTCCCAAAGAAGACACAGTAATGCGGGGAGTTAACAAATCCTTTCACACACACATATACACACACACACACACACACACACTCCTAAATGCAGCGCTCCAAGGCACGGGGACCGGGTGGGTGGGGGCTACTCAGTCTTTTCTGTTTTCCCGTCTTTGCTCTGGGGCTCGGCTGTTTTCCGGAGCTGCGTCTTTTCCGAGCTGTTGTTGATCTGTTGGTCGGTGGGCCCGCTCGTCTTCCCGCTCGAGTTTTTGTCCAGGTAGTTGAGCATCTCGCTCAGGACCGTCTGGAAGGTGCTGAGAGCCGCGCAGACCGCCGGCGTGCCGAACCCGTGAGTGATCAGACTGCAGGGAAGCAGACGGAAACAAGCGTGTCTCATTAAGGTGCAGAGAGAAGGTGGAATCAGTGGGATGGTTTGGGTTTGTGAGGCAGACTGAGGAAGTCCTTTTTCTCTCCTCGGTTTGTACACCTGCAGGGAAACTCTCCTCTCGCTGCATTATGGAGCTTTTAATCCTCCTAAAACAGCTCCTTTAGTCGGGCTAACTCCTGTCAGAGCACAGTTTTAATGTCCTGTGATGTTCCAACCACTCTGTTTCCACTATCTCTACTGTCATTTATGGGGAAACACTCAATACTACAACAGTTTTAAACATATTCATACAGATTAGTGCTGAATTGTTTCCCTTGCATCTTGTATTGTTTAATTTATAGAACACTTGACTTCTATTTAGACTTTTATTTACATTGTTGATCAGTGATGATTTTTATATGCTCATTTTACACGACTAATGTAGATTACGGTCCTGATCAACTTGTTGCTCTTGACTTTATTATTCAGCTTTTGTCTTCCTTGGTCTTAACTGTATGTCAATCCTTGTGTAAGTACATTTACAATAATGAAAACCTCAGTTAGATTCCTTGTATGTCTACATATACTTGGCCAATAAAGTCGATTCTGACTGTGATTGTCAGTCTGAATCGATTAATCGATTAGTTGTCAGAAAACTAATTTGATTAGAGCCTGTTGTATTGGTATCACAGATATCACAGATGTATCAGCACCAACATATATGTTTGATATGAAGACTTGTTTTTACAGAATGTAATCAGGAAGAAGATTCTTTCTTGTGAAAATTCCCACTGTAAAATATCATGCCTCAGTTCCGTACGTATTTTTAAATGTGTGATAACCACGTTATCGACATCAGCCTCAAAAATCCAGCATCAGTCGGCCTCAAATTTGTATAATTGATTAAATGTTGGGGGGTTTTTTCAAAGCAAAAATATCAAATTCTCCCTGTTTTACCTTTTACCTGATTTGTTACTTGTCATTGTCTGATATGATAGTAAACTGAATATTTTTAGGCTAAGGACCTTTGAAGACTTGTCATTGGGCTTTAAGTAAATGTGAAGAGCATTTTTCAATTTTTAATGATATTTTCTGATATTTAATAATCAAACAGAATCATCATCACAGAAATTAGTCCTAAATTGCATCTCTAATACAAATACTATCATACACGACGGCTTCAAAACACACAGTAGCTGTATGGCTCTTCAAAATCCCACGGGGGTATTTATCGTCACTATTAACTGCATTTTTATTGAACTTTCCAGCAACGCTTAATCAACAAATGTTACATTTATAGTCAATTAGGCTTTAGTTGATAGTTATTTCACAATGAAATGCTTTATAAACCATTTACTAAGCAATTGTTTATTGGAAAGATGCAAGTGATGTTTATACTGCTTTTTAAATAGTTAATAAATACGGTGTAGCTCATCTATAAACACTATCTCGACGGCCATTTTTAAAGTTGCAACAGATGTTAATAAACATTGACAGCGACTTAATAAATATCGTATAAAGCATTTTATTGTTTTTTAACAGCGAAATAACATTAACTAAAGCTGAATTAACCATTAATTATTGTTGGCTATTATAAAGTGTTACTGACTATCAAGCGAGTTTGTACGCCGAAATCTACTCGACCAGAAAACTCTTTTAATCCTATTTTTCAGTTTCTATATGTACCATGAACCAAAATGTACCTCACGTTCCACTAATGGCACACATCAGAATCATAAACAATTAAAAAGAGCGGATATATGAGGTAAGATTAAACATAAATGGCCATGAAACAGGTTTTGAGATTTGGTTTGAGAGCTAAATGTGCGGTCACCTCTCAGCTCTGACCTTTAATCTGACTGCTGTCACGACTGTGTTGATGCAGCCGAGCTAACATCTTATTCCTCTACAGTGCATATCTCCCTTTGGAGGCTCGATAAAACTTTGCATGTTCTGCAAAGGATGACGCCACAGATGTGACATTTCTGCTAACAAGCCGCTGCTCCCTCCTCCTCCTCTGTCGCTTGTGCCAGATGACAAACTGCACAGCTGCATCTTTGGAAAATGGCAAAGCGGTCGGAGCCAAAACGCAGAGCAAGAAAACTGTCTGTAGTTTTAATTTGTGAGAGAGAGTCCAGATTGGGAGAATTGTTTAAAAAAAATAAATCTCCTGTAAAATCCTGCATAAAGAGCATGTGTTACCTGAAGTGTGTGAGGTGTCTCTGGATGTCCAGGTCCAGGATGGGGGTCGGTCTGGAGGAGCCCAGAGGAGAACGATCTTGGCTCAATAAGTCCTGGAACTCCTTACAGATTTGCCTGACAGACAGAAGGAGGGAGGGAATGAGGGTTTACCATCTGTCTCTAACACAACCGTCGCAATTTGTTTTGTTTTTTTCCCCGCGCACCCATCCTCATCATTTTGGATCAGCCCACACATGAATCTCTCCCAGGAAACAATTGAAGGAAAGGAGCGAGACGAGTTCAATGTCGACGCGAAAACAAGCAAAACACTCACTCACAACATGATACCAGAAATTCTGCAAATGCAGAGTGAACGGTGGTTTTTTAACATTGTTCCAGGCTGTCTTTTTGGATTCTAGTCAGTGTTGGGATGATGTTATCGTAAAGAGGAAAATTGCTTGAAGAGAGTGGGAGCTGCTTCCCCACAGCACATCCACTACTCCATGTGCAATCAGGAGAGTAAGGATTTACTCTAAAAGCAGCTAATACTGTCAAATAAATACAAGGATGATCGCCTGAAATTTCAGAGCATATGTTAGAATACAAAGATAATAGACGATCTAGTGTGTGTCATTTGGAGGAGGACAGAATTTTCCCCATTGAGCTAAAAGGGCAGCGACCAGAGAGGACTTCATCTTAGACAGTCTTCTACTGTTTTTCTACCTTTTGAATTAAGAGCAGGCATCACTGTATGCTGTAATTTCTAGAGTTATTTACCACAAAATGCCTGATAAAATGCCATATATTTCTTTTATAGTTCACTGCTGTAAAATGTATTGCATTCTGGGCATTGTTTATGACATTTCATGTATTTTAGAGTGGGAATTTGCGGTATTTTACTGTATTCTACACAACTGCACTAGCACCCAAAAGACACACTTGAGTAAAAGTAAAGATGTTGATTTAAATATTACTTTGGTAAAAGTGAAAGTCTCCTACATGAATAGTACTTGAGTGAGAGTCTGTCAAAAGTAATTTTCTTACAATAATGTATTTAAGTATAAAAAGTACAAGTAAATGTTACATATATTCACTTGTAAATTCTTTATGTGGGTCGGCTTAAATTATGTATACTATGGGTCGGTTTATCAGATTAGATGTTCAGTATCAGGATCTGTGGGGTGTAATCTGATTATCAATAAAATCATTTAATTTTATATGTGCTGCTTTGGCTCTGATACAGCATGTAATCTGCTATAGGGCCCAGCGACTACGGAAGAAAAGTAGCTCATTAGCTAACTCCGGCACATTTACAGGGATGTGTAAACTGAAATGAAAGGAAAAAAAAACAAACATTTTTCTTGTTGACCAAACCTTCCCTAAACCTTTACTGCATCCCCTCCATTGTCTGAATACGACCACTGGCTTCCTTGCTGTTGAGCATGTTGGTCTGAGCACTTCTGAATCAAAGAATTGGTTTTAAAATGATTCATTTTCTTTCCTTGTTGAGACTTAACCTGACCTGAAGACAAACTTGAACTTAAATCTGCTCCTGATGACCTCAGTCGATCATGGCCAAGACATGAAAACATCAGGAGAATTTCAAAATAAAACGCATCATATCTTGCAGAGAAGTAATTTACAATATTTGTAACGTCATCTGACACGTTGGTCATTACGTACACCGTTTTTTTCCATATACTTCTACAACCCGGTTTTTATATTTTTCTTTTATTTGTTCAGCTTTTTTGTCCTTGTTCTAGCTGCATGTCTATTCCTGTGTCAGTAGATTGAGAACAATGACAAATCTGAGGTAATTCTGTGAATAGGTAAACATACTTGGCCAATAAAGCCGAATCTGATTCTGATTCTGATTCTGAATCGATTCATCTATCAGTTGATCAACAGAAAAATAGCCGGCAACTATTTTTGATAATTGGTTAAATGTTTTCACCACTTCAAGAAAAATACCAAATATTCCATTGTTAATCGTGAGGATTCACAGGCTTTTAGAAAGTGTGATGAACATTTTTCACAAACATTTTAAAGATGATTCTAGGAAATAGTCATCAGTGAAATTAAACTGCACCTGTTGTCCAACGAGGCCAAGACACGAAAACATTGACATCAAGAGAATTTCAAAATAAAACACCCTGTATCTTGCAGAGAAGTTACAAAAACAGCTGAAGCTCTAAACTGTTTCTGTGTGAACATGTGTGTGTGCGTGTGTGTGTATTCTCACTTTGTAGCCAGAACCATTTTCTTGCGTGCGCTGGTTTCTTTCGGCTCGCTGTGCTGCCTCGCCAAATGTTCCCCCACTGCCTTGCTGGGAAACTCTGTCTCACAGGTGTAGCCGAAGTCCCTCGCCAGGTGGAGCGCCTCACCTGAGCACCAAACCAGGAGAAAAAAACTGATGAAACAAACTCTACAATGATCAAAAATGACATCTGGACTATGAAATGAATATATCTGAAGGTCTGACTTAAACATTGTGTACATTTTTGGACAAAGTCTCTTACCTTCCACCAGGGAGGTGAGCAGTGTGACGTTGGCAGCTTTCCTCCGTCCTGCTGGCAGGTTGAGGCCTAGA
Source organism: Pagrus pagrus (assembly GCF_965226575.1). NCBI lineage: Eukaryota > Metazoa > Chordata > Actinopteri > Spariformes > Sparidae > Pagrus > Pagrus pagrus. The sequence goes on along the minus strand of NC_140200.1, from coordinate 18,012,875 downwards.
CGGTCTAATTTCTCACGAAGACACCGGCCTCCGTTCTTAGACTTGGCTCTGTGGGGAAGCAAAATAACTTTTTCAACATAAAGCACAAAAAGACTGAATATCTGGATCACGTATCATCTTTATCGTCATTGATCCCCTGATCATTTCTCATAGAAACTGAGCTAAAACACAAAAGAACGTGTTTCTAATTAATTAAGGATGGAAGATTATAGATTTGCTTTGATTTGACTTAAGCATAAAATCAAAGAGTTTCAAATTAAAACATGTCAACTCATCATATATTAAATCTGCTTTCTTTACACACAGATATGGTTACGTGTCCCCCTGAGTTTCCTCTGTCATTCGTCTCTTTACCCAAAGTGAGAAGTTCTATTTTGGAAAACAGACGAGCGATGCTCCCTGTCACTTCTTCGTCTTTTAATGTGAAATTTTAAAACCACACGTGCCTACTTCCTATCTGATCCTTTTGAGATATTTGGAGTAAAGTTACTGAGGTTTTTCTATCATTCTGTAACAAAACAGAGGTCCCTGCACAGTTTCACTCAAACTTCTCAACACCAACTCAGGCTGCAACTAACGTTTATTGTTATCGTGGATTAATCAGTCCGTTATTTTCTGTATTAATCGATCAGTTGTTTGGTCTGTAAAGTGTCCGAAATGTCTTATTTTGTCCACAACCCAAAGATATTCAGTTCACTCTCATGGGAGAGTTAAGAAGCCAGAATAAAAATCCACATTTAAGAAGCTGGAATCAGAGAGTTTTGAGCTTGTACTTCTTTAAAAATGACTCAAACTGATGATCAAAATAGTTGGCAGCTACTAACTAATTGATTAATTGCAGCTGTAATGCCAATACACATGTGAAAACCCCGCTCAGGGTCTCATCTGATAGAATAATTCCTGTTGTAGAAGTGATTTATTCAGCTCCAGATGAGGATCAACACCTCTATTTGCACATTTTTTTTTGTTCTGACTTTGTTGATGCCTCATCTTGTAGGACCAGCCATATTCTCTCTCTCTCCTCTTCCCCCCTTCCCTTTCTCTCCGCCTCATCAATAATACAGCGCTGGCAACTCTTGCTTTCCTCTGGTTCCTCTGATCCTGGCATGCTTTGGCCTGGTCTCGCCTCCCTCTGGCTCCCTGGGCATGGCGGCGCGTGCAGCCCCGGCCCCCTCGTTCGCCTACAATAGTCTTTGTGGACGCTACTGTATACATCCTCTGTTTCATCTGAGGGCTACACGGACTCGGGCAGCGCTCGCCAGTGTTCGCCAGCCAGATTTAGGCTTTCAAAACAATGCTTTCTCTCTATCAAACTCTTTAGTTCAATATTATCTTACAACAGGATATACTGGGGTGGACGAAATAACAGAAACATATTAATTATCTTCATCTCTCAGTCTTACAGTGTTACATTTGACCTCGGTTCATTGATGCGTGAGGATATATTTCGTCATTATTTTATGCTGCCAGGCGTTTGAGATGTTTTTTACACCCTTTCACTATTACACTACACACTTACATTCCTATATAACCCCGCTCCTGCTGCTGCGAGATGGACTTTTTAAACTTTCAACCCAGTATCGTGGTAGTTCGTGAAATAATGACGAAATTTAATCTATAGGATTCGTGTTCGTTGGCAAGAATTTGTCCATTTTTTTCATGACACTCAGCACCTGTTTTAAAATGGAAGGTTGATGTCTATGTACACCGATCTTAAAGATTAAATTCTATCATTATTTCATAAACACATTTTTAATCAACATATGTTGTGATATTTCCCTTTGAAGGATGAAAGTTGGCATGTACATTTCTAAAAACCTGTGTCTGTGTCTATGTTGACACTTTACACTTCTTTATGTTCAGTTTTCAATTTTATGGTGTGACAACATTTTGTGCTCTGGTTAGGTTTAGGCACACAAATCATGTAGTAAGGGTCAGGAAGAGATTGTGTTTGGGCTTAAAATACTCCTTCTTTGTCACAACATTTTATTTTTGCTACTAGGCTGTTCCCTAACCTTAACCAAAGTCAATCCTATAACTTAAATTTCTTTCTACTTTTTCACAAACTGAAAACATATTTTTCTAATTGTAACCAAAGTACTGTTGTTGCCTCAACCTGACTTCAGACTGGATGCAAACCTTGGATTCTGGTGTGACAGTCCTAGACTATGTACGTCAGCCATCCATTCCACCATGTTCCTGCATCTTCAGCCAGCGCCACAATAAAATTTTGGCAGTTACTGTTCCTTCAAACTGCAGATATGTTCAACATCGTAGAATATGTCTGTACGTCATACATTGATTGAAACGTCTACAATACATGGTTAGAGGGGAGGAGTTACAGCTATAGGTGAGAAGGCTGCCAAGCCAGCGACCACAGTTCAAGACCGAGTTTCAACATTTCCCCAAGCGTATATTTTTGGGACGAGTTTGGAATGAGACTCAAAAATCTACTTTTCTTACAAATGGGACCTTTAGGGCGACCTTATCTTTCCAGCTGTATTCGTGGCAAAAAAAACAGATATTTAAACCAAAACATGATCTTTTCCTAACACTGTGTTAGTGTTTTTTGTGACTAAACCTAACCAGATCACAAGCACAGCTTTGTCAAGACATAAACTTGACAATTGAACCTAAAGAAATGTGAAGTTTCAGCATAAAGAAACTTTAAATTTCAGTGTAGCCACAGTTTACAGAAACGTAACACAACCATAAAACAAATCCTGTCGATTATATTTTGTGACAGTTTCTTGAGTTGCTGCAATACTCGGCTGAATGCTTTGTGTCTTTCATTCTCCAGGGATGATTTTGAGCATGAACAAGTTCTCTGCAGCAACAACTCAATCTACATGGAGCTGTACTGTAATGCTACAATAAGATGAGGTTAAATTAAAAAAAAATTAGTATGTTATGATTTACTTAGTCAACCTTAGTGAACCTGGGTGTGCCGTTTGTTCGCACTGACCTGCGCAGGATGCCGCCCAGTAGGGAGGCGTTGAGGCACTCTGGTGGGGACAGTCTTCTTTTCACCTCGGCGATGGTGACTTTGTACTTGGAGGTGGAGCTGAGCAGCGACAGCCGGCCCGGTACCGAGCAGAACAAGTCTGTAGGGTTCACCACACACGTCCCCCCTGCACACAAACACAACACACAAAAGCTCATTTATCAAACTTGATTTTTTTTAATGTTACCTTTCTTTTGTCCCACATAGTACACACTTCTGCCAAATGGCCTCTTAACCTAACACAAATTAAATATTCAACCTGTTGTGATCTTTGTCTCTGTCCTATAAAAAACACATATCTCCAGAAGGTCACCTTTTCTTGAACTAAGTAGAACAAAACCTTTCTCAGATAATCCAAATGGTTTTTAAATAGTTTATTTACTTAATGGTGTTTCTTGAAACAGTAATTACAATTACTTGCTGTTGTGCTACACTGTTATTTTGCACTGTTGAATGTTGGCCTGTATTATTTGTCATGTACTGTATGTTGTTCTATGACTGAGAGACCAACATACAAGCTTAGAGTATTATAATAATGACAAGTTAGTAAAGTAAATAGCCAGTGTCCACTCAATTCATCTCTTGAACATACAAACTCCACCTGTGTTTAAACTGATATAGGAGTGAAAACACATGATAATTGTTAAAACAGTGCACATTTTCGGAGAGACCCTATAGAGACACAAGCTTGTGCCGAAAACACATATATTATAAAATACTCCTTCAGTTCCAGTTCTGGTTCAGATGAGTGTTATTAACTGCGCAGTGGAGACAGAAGTTCACAACAAGGCTGAATACATATATTATGGAAATATTGCAGGTTATCGTTGAACTTTTATAAATATTCAGTCGCATTATACCAATAACACATCTTTAACGCTGATTTAACAATATATTAAAATAAAAACAAAATGTCACACACCACAGCATCACACCAAACTTCTGTTGGTGCACAAACTGCCTATATATTTCTCTACTACTACTACAACTAATAATAATAATAATAATAATAATAATAATAATGATAATAATGGAATTTACTTTATCCACGCAGCAAATGCTGTAGCCAAAATGTCTGAAAAGTATTATGTGGCCTTTAGTTTATGAGGGTTACCCTATTTTGCAATGAGTGCAGCAAGTAACACAACGGTTCTGTGTTTTCAAGAGCTGTGAGAGTCTTTTTCTTTACTTTTAGTGTAGATGTTTTCAGGGCTGTACTCAATGAATCCAGTAAAAATCCTTTTAGGCTTTGAAAAGCCTTGACTCAAAGAAAATACGTGTACATTCTGGTCTGAAACAGAACTAATGCATAAAAGTTTACATGTAATCCCGCAGTATTGGATTGACATTGTTCATCACTTGTTTGTAGAGGATGGTTTCAGCCCAGCGCTAACTTTTCATCTCTTTGGCTCTTATTGAGAGAATCACACATATCAGGACATGATGCAGGTTGTAAACCACTGTGAGCAAGGCAATCAGGAAGTGTCTCTCTCAGGTGAAATAATGTAATGTGTCAGTGCAGCCAGTGTGCAGATGTTCAGGGTGAGGGGAAATGTCCTCGCCTGAACACCACTAAAGCTTTTCTACTTGTGTAATAACACCAAAATCACTTATCAAACCTGATATTTTTATATTTAAGACCCTTCATTTGTTTAGTCCCTCTACGTGTTCAGTATAAACAATGCATCTCCAAAATGTCACCGTTTTAATAAGCAGGGAAAAACAGCTTTGTGAGTCCATGTGAATGTTTCCGATAATCTAACAGATTTTTTTAATGACTAATCTTAATTTTTATTAACCAATTAAAGATCCTTTAGCGTGTCCAAAGGAATCAAAATCTGCAAAAAAAAAAATAAAAAATATTTTGTTAAATATAAATTGTGCGCATGTCACAAGTTAGGGTATATATGGATATTAATGCTTGTATATTGTTTTCACTGGTGTTGTAGTTAATCTTAAATATATGTACAACATACCATGAATGAATCTTGTGTTTAATTACTTCAAAATTAATTTAAAAGAAATAGGAGATTTTTATTAACCAATCAAAAAGATCCTTTAGTTGGTCTGAAAGATTCAAAATCACCAAATATACCTTATACACATGTGCAAAGTTAAGGTATATATGGATATATGTGCTTGTATATTATTGTCACATGTGTTGTAGTTAATCTTAAATATATGTACAACATACCATGAGTGCATCGTGTTTAATGACTTCAAAAGTATATAAAAATATAAATAAAAATGAAAAAACGTTTTTAGATATGTGTTCCTCACTGGACAAGGTCTTCCTGCTTCATGACCTTTATCATCCTTGTGAATCAAAGTACAGCTGTAAACATAATAAACTGTGCTTCTATACAATATAAATCAAGAAAGGATCGTGATATTAAATACACAAATCTCTTCAATCAGCACTGGCAAGATCAATGTGTTCCACTCAGCACTTCATCAGCCTCCCTTCTTCTACTTAAATATTACATTTTTTCATAGTCTACTATGTACATATATTTATACTTCTGTTCCAGCTCAATATTTGTGTGTACGTAAGAAAACTCTGCTGTAATCCCAGGAGGAGGAAACAAAACCTTCCTTTAATCACCTTCCACCAACCAACCAACCAACCCACCAACCAGCAGCCCGGTCTCATTGTGCACAGTGAATAAATGATCGCGGTTGTGATAGTGAAGGCTCTTTCGCATTATTAATTGCATCTGAATCAGTGTTTGCTCGCGTCCTCCTGGAATATATCGACTGCTCTGAGTAGGCCTATTATTATTAAACTTTCACTTGAACTAACGTCCCAAGCAGCTGAAAACGCAAGGTTTCTGTCTGATGTACTGTAGGCTATATTCTATTATTCATCCGCCTCATTATCAAATCTAACAGCAGGGTGTGTCGCTTTGTTATTAGGCCGTGCTGGATATGATGGAATGAGGAGGGAGAAGGGGATGCCATTTAGGCCGAGGAGGGGAAGAGCGCTGCGGGCACCGTCAGTCTTATCGAGGGCATGCGTGGACGATCTGGCCACCATACGAGCGGGCGTAACCTATATTTCCGCTCTCACGTGCTCTCTGTCATACTCCAGCACCTGGACAGCAGCTCGTCGTGTAACGGTGTGTTGTAGTCCGGCGGGCAGCCCCTCTTTCACACAGGCTGTCAGAGAATGGACTGAATGCAGGTCGAGGGAATTGATTGATAGTATTGGTTGGTGTGTGTGTGTGTGTGTGTGTGACACAAACCGTGCCGACCTGTCTGTCAGCCTCACGCGCTCTGACAGGGGCGCGCGTGTGTGAAAGCCGCGGGTTCACATCATATTAATTCCCCTAAAAATGTTTTGATTCAAAGTAGTTTGTATTTTATGTTGCCAAGGGCAATCGAAAAGAGCTATTGCCGGTAGTGCAGTCAGTGGAGCGCGCGGGCCCAGAGGCGATAACGGTATTTAAGCAACGGAGAGTAGCCTCGGGCTGCGGCGCGAGCGGCGGGCGGGATCACACGCGGAATCAAGCGCCTTTTACGAGTTTGCCACGAAAATTAAAGAAAAAGAGACACGGGCCAAATGTCATTCTCCTCATATTTTAACAACAATGTTTATCGCTCCTAAAAAGCCCGCCAATGTCTTGACAGGAGAGAGAGAGAGGGAGAGAGAGGGAGAGAGAGGGAGAGGGAGAGAGAGAGGGAGGCGGCGCGTGCACGGGGCTGTAGTGGCGGCGGCGCGCCTGACAGATCAGCCTCCGCTTGCCGGAGCGGAGCTGGAAGGAGGGATGGCGGGGTGATTAAAAACACAGACGACTCCTCCTAAGTAGGATCCGCGTTTCTTGAGTGATTTTCTTTTGAAAAAGGTTATGTGAATATTCATGCCGCCAAAGCCGCAGTCAGAAAGAACAACATTAATATGATCTCGGCTGAATCCGGGGCCCCGCTCGGCATTAGCATATCAAAGCGTCCGCCCGAGGCGAGAGAAGCTATCGATACGGGAGCGGGAGGTAAAGCAAAGATTATTGGTTGTGATGGTTGCAGCGGCTGAGCTCAGGGCCAAATACGGCGCACCATTAACCGAAAGTGATAGCGGAGGGATTCCCGCGTCAATCCGAGAGAAAAGCCCCAACACCTAGGCAGAGCTGATGAAAAATTAAACCCGAGACACAGCCTTCCTCGCTGTATGGAAAACTACACATAGTCCCGACTAGAATAAAATAAATAAAATAATAATAAAAAAAAAAAACAGCAGCAGCCTTTGATGGACCAGAAGCAGATCCACAGCAGCGGACTCCTGAGGAAATAGGCCCGGTCTGGTTCTACATCTCCTCCCCCCGCCTCACACCTGAAGAGTGATCCAGAGCCGACCCAGCCTTTAGAAGCACCGATTAGATCTACTGTCTGTGATTAAACACAGCCCACAGGCAGACTGCAGGAAGAAACAGCAGCTCCTGCACACCGCAAACATCATTGTTCATGTTTTTTTCTGTGTGCCCACAAATAAAAACATTAAAGAGAGAACGGAAATAAAAATGAAACCGGAAGCGCTCAGCAGCTATAAGTAAAAACGCCTGCCTTGATTTCCCCTTTTAGCCTCCTTTAATAATCGTTTTAAATTGGATGTATTGATTTTTTATTTTATTTTATAGACCTTTAATTTAATTTGAGGCGGTTAGCTTGTTAAACGTAGAGCCAATTATACAATCTGCAAAATTATAGGCCTATACATACAAATAAATAAATGAATAAATAACCGTGTTTACAGGAGAGAGACAAGATCATCAGCAGCGATGTTTGGAGATTGTGCTGAATTTATGATCACAAATATAAACATGAATATTAGATTAAAATGGCGCGTTTACTTCACGGGAACAAAGACAAGTCTGCGCCGCGAGACTGCCGCAGAAAGGAAGCGTTTAACTGTCCTGTGACAGGCTGTAATATAATAATAATGGGTCTATACGATCAGATCACATTGATGCGTGACTTTGGGGACGTTTTGGTTCTCTGAAAGAACTTTTAGTGTGTTTAAGGTGTTGAGTGACAGTCCAATTCATGCTGGAAGTGTACTACAGTGTGTGAGCGTTTAAACAGGCGAGAAAACGGGCCCGCCTGTAACATGTTGACAGCAGACAAGAGGAGCAGCAGTGTTCCGCCTGTTTGTCTGCCTGCCTGCCTGCCTGCCTGCCTGCTCGCTGTCTTGTCGTGTCGAGCCGTGAGCGTTCACGGCCTCCGGTACAACAACAACAACAACAGAGATAATAAAACAGGGGCCTTACCTCTCCGGATGACGCCCCCTTGGCCGTTCAGCACGAGCCCACACTGCGCTTCCACGGAGCCCTGCGGAGACATGCACTCATTAGGACGAGCAGGGAGGTGAAATCACTTCACCCACATTTCCTTCACACCGCTGGAGAACACTTTACACAGCTGTCAGAGTCCAGGAAAACAGGAATTAACTGCGTTTTTCTTTGCGTCATGCGTTGTGGGCAATCCAGGAAGAATTACGCACAGACAGCAACACGTTCTCGTTTGAAAGAGACCTTATTTATAAAGGAAGAAAAGTGGGGCCATGATGTGAACAATATCAGGATAAAGAAAACTAACTGTGCTCAATACATTTTATAATATATATTATTATAACAGCAGCAGTGTTGCTGATCTGGAGCGCTTCACACATCAAATGTGTCTTCAGGCAACATGTCCTGTAAAACTGAGCACAACAAAGGTGAAGTGCTGGCTACAAGCAGACCAAAGCTGTGCCCATTTTTAGCTTATTGTACCTTGCTGTAGATTATATGTGTGTTGATGTAGTGCGGTGTGTGTGTGTCTTATTGCACTGTGATTTACTGATACTGTATGTTTTATGTCTTACGTGTAAAAGCCCAACTGGGGACAAGAGTTGAAATTGAGCACCAGCTCTCACCTCTCTGTGCAGCACACCAGTTACATGCTGATGGTGCATCAGTTACAAGTTGTTCTTCTGAGCACACTCACACTGTTTCCTTTAATTCAGTCTTGTCCTTTAACTGTTTTGTATGTCGACACAGTTGCAAATGAGGAGACGTCCTCAATATTTTTATCTAGGTTAAAGAAATTAAATACAAACACATTCTCTATAATGGAACTATGTTAAGCTGCATCGTCCCTATTTAATACAATTAAAATTAAAATATATAAATTTAGAGCCCTTATCATGGATGTTAATTCAGTATGAGTGAGTTTCACCTCTTAGTGTTTTTAATTTGACTTATTTTTTCACCTTAATGGATTTAAGTCGGTATTTTACAAGAAAACGTGATGAAAAGTCTAAAAAATAACATTAGTTTTTTTTTTTTTTACCTTTTCTTTCTTATGACCCCTCAGATGTACCAACAGGAGGTGAAAATTAGCAATAGCTCTAAACTCTCTGCAGCACATCAGTTACATTCTCTGTATTGGATGTTAAGCTGCATCGTCCCTGTTAAATAAAATTCAAATAAAAATAATTAGATTTAGACCCCTTCTCCTGGATTTAATTCAGTATGACTGAGTTGCACCTATTGGTTTTTTAATTTGAATATTTTTTACACAACCAAGTGGATTTAAGTCAAAAAAACGTGAAAAGTCAAAAAAAAAAAATAACATTCCTGTAGCATAAAATATATATTATAATAAATATTTACATATGACCCCTCAGATGTACCTTGCGACCCCTCTGGAGCTCGTGTTTGTTAATTTGAATAGTTGTTCACACACCTGATTGATTAAAGTCAGTGTTTTACAACAAAACGTGAAATAAAAAGCTGCAAAATTAAAATTCCTGTGCAGCATCATGAAGCTCGCCTTGATCAACCTCTTCTATCTCATGACCCCCCAGATGCATCTTGGGAACCCTTCGTAGGGTCGCGACCCACGAGTTGGGCACCGCTGCATATAGACGTCCTATAGGTGTCTTTATAACTAGGTGAAGTTTACAGCTGACAGACATCACCTTACAGCTTCCACCACTTGGAGCAAATTTCCAGTGAAAGCCTCTTTTTTTTTTTCTCCTTCTTTTTGTTAGAAAGTGCGCGTCACTTAGCAGCTCTGAGTAAGTATCGAGGGCCGGGTGGAATAAAGGATGCAGCTCACGGCTCACCCAGAAACGAGCTTTAATTTGAAAGGCTTCGGGCGATAAGCGAGGACAGCACAGCTCATCCAGACTGAGAAATGAGTGTCCGGAGTTGGTTGCAGCCACCAACCTGTTGGGATCACCGCAGACACACAGAGAGCACATAGAGGCCCTGGATGGATGGATGGACGGATGGATGGATGGAAACCTGTTACCGCCGCCATTTTGGTCCAGATCACACTGCTATCAACAATGTCATCAAGAAAGGAGAACACGCGCTTTTTCATTCAGAAAACACTTAATCCCCCGTGCGAGCCTCGAGGCCAGGCCCACGCAGAAGCCCCCCTGATTAAAATAAAACCTGAAGAAAGGAGCGTGTTGTAGCTCCTTCTTTAACCAGCTCCTGCTCTGTTCCTTTTCTTCTACTCCGCAGCTAAAGTGATTATAAAATCAATATACAAAACGCAGAGGTCTTGCATGAATTAGCTTAGTGACGGGAGAAAGGTGTGGCAGCTGCTTTTGTTCGCCATGAAAATCTCTTTAACGCGCTCAAAGATGCGACCGGGCCGCACGAGACCATAGGCGCATCTGTTCGCCTCATACATCCGCCCCGCGCGAGCTCAGGTTCACGAGCCGTTTCTTTCTTCTGGCTCAATAAAAGGGTCAGACCTGTGCTCCTTTAAATGTGGCGACAGCTTTGGATAAATATGGCGTTTTCCGCCAACAATGAGCCAAAACGAGGCGATAGATTTCAAAATAAAATGTAAAAAAAAATAAAATAAATGATAATAACTAATGTGGTGTAGCAAAAGCGTTGCATGTAAAAAATTGCGTTTTTGAATTCGAATTGAATTATATTTGAGGGAGAAATCACAAAACAAATATTAAAAATAATAAATAGTTCCCCAATCTATTTATACAATTCAGGCTGTTTTTTATATTTTTGTGTTAAATACAAATCATCGTCCTCATCACGCTGCCACACCCTTTAAATAAAGTTTATTTTAAAATAAATGAATAAAAGCCGACTGAATTATTGTTGTCAAAATAATACATACATTTGATTATTCAGAATAAAATAATAAAAACGTTATTTTTATCGTCGCTAATTAAAAAATAACGTCAAATTCAGGATACATCCGGTGGAGAAACGTCTAAAAATGTCGCTAAAGGCGACACTGTAAACACTTAACGCGACTGAAATTATGTGTCGCCGTCTTAAAAACTGTGTTTAACCAGAGCCGTGTCTTAACTCAGCTCAGATGTCGCTGCATAAGTAACAAAGTTGATTGACGTTAAGTCTGTAATTGGATAAACTACGGTGCTTTATGGCGCCCGAGCCGGGCATTGTGCCCTGAACCCCGATCCGTTAATCCGCCCTTTACCGGAGAATAGAGCAACCAGCGGCTTTTCTTTGCCTCAGCAGACAGCCGGACACACACACACACACACACACACACACACACACACACACACACACACACACACACACACTGAACAGAGCCGTTTTCATCTCGACCATTTCTTTACATCGAAAAGAATTATGTAAAATATGCGTCACGTGTGTTTCTGGGAAAATAAAGGGCGGATTTGACAATAGGATTGTATAGACTGCCAGTCAATTAACCTTTAGAAACGGGCCTGCCTCTCACACTGCGCGCTGCACTTGACATTTACTCAGCCTGTTGTACAGTCACGTTCGCTCTGGCAACGAAATTACCTCGAGATGATCTCCAGATATTATTTAGTCCAAAGTGGGACAAGAGCCGGATAAAAACCTACGGGCCAAATGTAGCTGATGGAGGCTCGTCAGTGTCATGGAGACAGCAGACAGTGAAGCAGACAGACAGACAGACAGACAGACAGACATCTGGCGCTGTCTTTCTGTTCAATATTTTTGGGACTGCTGTGTTGCTGATACAATAGATGGGGATGGGGATGGGGAGGGTGGGGGGGTTCAATAGTAGGCCAGTGGGGCAGGGATACTGTTGACAGGGTCTGTTATCTCATCCTATCTTATGGAGCAGTGTTAATAAACCACAGAAGAAGAGGTGAGACAGTGAGGTGTCGGGGTCTGAGGCCCGCCGGTACCTGCAGGTCGTCCGAGCCGGTCGTAGGCAGACCCAGGCCGGCGCCGGGCAGCAGCCTCTGGTCCGGGTGGTGCATACCGACGCCGTAGGCCTGAGAGCCGTGTGACGTCATCAGCGACAGGTCATGGCGCCGGTAGGCGTCGAGGCAGCCGAGCTCGCGCCGCTGCTGCTCGTCCAGGCACGAGGACTTGAGGGCCGAGCGCGCGTTGTGCAGGTTGATGAAGTCGGCGGGCTCCCCGTGGTGGATCTGCTGGTAGTACTGGCCCGAGTGCAGCGAGTTGAGCCCGTAGGCCTCCGGGGCCACGGCCGGGTGGGAGTGCTGGAACTCGTAGTGGAAGGACTGGTGGTGGAGGGGCGTGTACTGGTGGTTGGCCGAGAAGTAGGGCGAGGCGAACTCCGTCCCCGCCGGCGCCGGGTAGGTGAGCGGGGAGGAGGAGGAGTAGGCGACCGAGGAGTTGGCCACGGACTCCAGGCACCCGAGCTGCATGAGCCGGTAGCTGTTTGATCCGTCGTGACGTATCTACAAGATAATAAAGAGACGGGGAAATATATGAGCCGTGTCATTTAGCATCAGCCGGTGTCTCCTCTCTCTGCCTCCCAAACACACTCAAAAACACAACTCACACACTCAAAGCGTTTTTTTTTTTTTTTCCCTTTCCGCTTTAAACCACCTGAAGGAGATGTCATTTCCACACGCCCGGGAGGGGAACGGATAACGCACGGCAACAGGAGCCATCGGTATTTTTTTCCCCTCCCTTTGGCATGCCTGTCACTCTCCTCGCAGCGTTTTAAAAGGCGTGCTGTTATATATTATTATTATTACCGAGCTGCTGGCAAATTTACTGTCCCGGCTCTCTCGTTCATTCCGGATGGGAGGTAAGCAGAGTGAGACACAGCGGAGTGTTCCGCCCCGAAATGTTTCTAATCACAGCCACCGGCTCACACACGAGCCTCGTCTGCCTGCACACTAATAAAAAGCCCCGTTTTTTAACCGGCAGCTGCAGTCAGATGCTCGACTCAAGTCTCCCTCCATGCATTTTATTTTTTTTCATCCATGCGCTGCAGAACACTCCACTCCGAGACTTTCTTGTGCAGCCTCGAAATGCCTCCGTAACTTAAAAACCAAAAGCATAGGCTATTTATTCTTCCACACACCCAGTCTGTCATTTCACGAATTAAAAGCGAGATAAGGGGAAATAAATGAGCCTACCTCTGCGTCGTGGACAAGTCCGGGGAAGGTCGCTGACATTGTGCTTTCTCCAAAGTAACCCGTGTTTTTTTTTCTTTCTCCGCTCTCTGGCCCGGTCGAACAATAATAAAAAAAATGCGTTAAAATCCTCAAAAAGCAGGAGAAATGGAAAAGTCCCCCCTCATGCGCTCTCGGTAACGGCAGAAAGCTGGCGGAACGCGAGCGTCTCCCCTCTGCACGGACGGGGCTGGCTCACGGATTTTGTACTTGCAGGGTATTTCTCGGCTGATGTCGTAGGTCCCTTGGTAATATAGAAGTTTTGAAAATTAAGCATCAGCACTGAGGAATGGGAGGACAATAGACGGAGCGGAGCATCCCAGGAGACAAGGAATAAATATTGTATCTTCGCCTTAATAAGGAACCAAGTGCTTCTTTCAACATTTTCGACGCTTTTTGTGGACATTTTCCCTTTTTGACCCGTTTGTATTTCCACAAGGTCTCCCGCTCCTCGCTTTCGTCGTGTTATTCTTCTTTTTTTTTGTTGTTTTTAAATCACACCGGCTGTGTCGGTTATTTTTTTTTTGTTTTTTGATTTTTACAAATATGTGCGGATTTTCGACGGAAATGTAAGTTTGCTTTGAAATATTATGAAGCTAATTTCGACAAATATCAGCGGGATAAAAAATGGATTTTCGTTGGTTTCTACATCGAGCTGCTGGTGAATTTACTCAGCTTCGATGAGGAATAACGGGCTGTTTTCGATGCTTTCCGCATCGCCCCGCATGTTTTCATTATGACTGTTTTTAGACGTTTTCTTTTTTTTTAACACTTGGATTTAAATGGAATTAAAAATGAAACGAGCACACAGTTATTTTTTTCCTTTTACTCGAGATTCTTTCGATGCAGTCGCAACGGACTCATTTAGAGAATTAAAACAGACGAATTAAAAACAATTCCGTGATCTTACACGTTTTGATCTAAACGTGGATTGATCGATCACTTTTCATGTGCTGAATTAAATCCAGAATCTGCTCGTTTATTTCATTTTATTTCTTTTTTTTTTCAGTTGTTTTTACTCATTCATGGGAAACAGCTTTTGATGAGCGTTATTTATTTTTTTCCTCTTTATGCTGAAGAGGAGGTGGAGGAGGAGGAGGAGGAGGAGGAGGAGGATGAAGGGGGGGTTTACTATGAGTGTTGCCTTTGTGAAGAACCGACAGAAGCACGAGACCTTTTCTCTCTTTTCAAATCAGCATTGAATGTGTGTGTGTGTGTGTGTGTGTGTGTGACCAGGGGGCGCGTGCATGGCTGGATCGAAAAAATGGCGACTGCTTTTATTATTATTATTATTATTATTATTATTATTATTATTATTATTATTATTATTATTTTAAGAGGACTGTCAGATTGGAATAGGGACTATATATTTTTTTTCGGTCAGTCGGTCAGTCTCGTGACCTCTTCCTCTCTCTCTCTCTCTCTCTCTCTCTCTCTCTCTCTCTGTGTTGCTCCTCGTGCTGCTGTAACTCACCTGAGCACGAGCCCTCGGGGTGGTCCTGCCCAGCTGAACGGAGCCGATGTGCGGTGTTTTGTTTTGTTTCTACTTATTTTAAAGCTTAAATCAGCAGATACATTTTTTGGTGACCGTTTATATAATAATAATAATAATAATAATAATAATAATAATAATAATACATAGAGATGGTAACAGGTGCACAGTGGGTATCCACACTGCGCTATATTAGGATGCATATACAACAGCACAGTCTATTGCTGCCTTGCCCTTAGGCCACCCGGGAAGCAACAGGAATACAAAAACGTAAAAAAAAAAAAAAAAAAAAGAAAAAAAGCAGAAGCCCGAAAGCTTGTGGCCACAGCCTGAAGAGGAGCAAAGGGAAATAAAGGAGGAGAGAAGAAGAAGAAGAGTCTGTCAGATGATTTCCTGCCATTCAAAACAAACCAGAGAGAGAGAGAGAGAGAGAGGGAGGGAGAGAGAGAGCCCATAAGCCCTAATCAGCCTTGTTTTGGATGTGTTTTCCTCCTGCTCAGCTGTAACTGTAACCAAAGCGACTCCCTGATATTATTAAAGTGCAGACTGTGGCCGTGCTGACGCCGGGACGCCGGGATTGACTCCGCACTTTAATTAAGCAACTATTTCCCCTCCCATCTGTTCCTGCATGCGTCTCGTTCTGTCCTCACCGGCTACAATAACAACAATAATCCATAATAATAATAATAATTCACTTGGAAATAATCATTTTGATTTTCTTTTATATTCCTTTTATCGATTTTTTCCCTTCATATGCAACTGTTAAAAAATATATCACAAACACCCTCAACTCTTGTCTCCTTCATCGACTCTGTTTCAGCCCACAGTCTTAGTCACATTTGGAGAGAAAGCAGTCCCACTAACAGGCGGCCCGGGCGGAGACACCCGCCTTAAGTAGCCTCCTTTAAAAAGTTCTCAAGGCCTTTTATATTTTAATTAACCGTTACCGATTGTTTTGCCTCGGGGCTCGACGGGAAACCTCTGCACGACGAGACCGGTGAAGGCCGGTTGTCGCACGCCAGGCATTAATAAAAAAAAAAAAAAAACGAAAGAGAGAAAAGAGAGAAGGTGGAGGTGGAGGGTGGGTGGGAGAGAGAGAAGAGGAGGAGGAGGAGGAGGAGGAGGGATGAATGGGAAGGCCACCGGGCAAAGAGAGATGGAGAGAGCAGGAGAGGGAGAGCTTTGGTGTCAATTAAGTGAATCTAAATGTGATCATATGATCATGATTTGGTGATATTGGGGGAGAAAATGGCGACAACTCGCCATCAATGATGCTAAATGAGCTGAAATGACTGCTGACATACAGGCCTTCAGTGCAGCTTAACCTGCTTCCTCTCATATCAGCATCGAGACTGGATCAAAAGACTTACCTGCGAGTACAGCTCGCGAGTCTGAAACGTCAAAGCTGTCAGTCTAATGTGTTTATAGTGAGTTACCTGCAACCAGAAGCGATGCAAACCTAAACATTCACCCTCCCAGCAGCTCACTGAGTCGCATGTATTCATGTCAGGAGGTTTGCGGTAAGCGCCGCTGCCTGAGACAGACAGATGTGTATGCAGGATGTGCAGCCACCGTCGCCGCCAACCCGAGCAGGCACCAGTTGCACGGTAGACGGTCCTAATAGGGCTTAACGCCGACGAGTGGCCCCGCTTTACCGGGGGCTGGGAGCGCCGCACCAGATGCGCACTGATCTCCGGACAGGAGCCAGTCCATCTGCCGCCTGACGAGGCAGGGAAAGGCCCGAAACCCCGCGCAGCACAGCCCAGAGGCGAGAATTTAGATCAGCCCCAAGGTCTGTGGATGGACCGCTGCTCCTGCAGAGAGCAGGGGGCTCTGCTGTCATCTTTTCAGAGCAACTGTCAGGAAATAAGGCAGCATGGAGAGGCGGAAGATTAGGGCTTGAGCTCACGCGGGCAAGTGGCATTTGCGCACTTGTGGTAGACTGTCTCGTGGAGCAAATTATTATTTTGACTTAAAGGTGCAATTTGTAAGAAAGTGTGTTTTTGAGTCTCATTCCCAAAAGCTGCTGGGAGTGGGACTCAAAATTCAACTTTCTTACAAACTGCACCTTTAAGAGTAGAAACATGTTTGAAAAAGAAGAAGCGTCTTAAAAATCACGTCAGCAGCTCCCTCTGCAAATGAATATGTGGTAACACCTCCCTTTAAGGTGCACTGTGTAGTTTTTTCAATGCCTCAAACTACATAAAAAAACTCCTTCATTTTTTATGACATTAAAATAAACAAACTGACCTTAAAGGACAAAACAATTAAATACTGTTTTACTTTGTTTATGTGGCGGACCCTGCCACCTTTGTAGCTTCAAACAGTGTTCTGGGACCTTATTTTCCCCCTGAGAACAGCTTGTTTATTCAGTTATAAACAAAAAAATTGCATTATAACATCATTGATATTGTAAATATTAAAATTCTGAGTTTGAATTCCTTCTTTAAAACTACGCAGTGCCCCTTTAAGTCAGACAGATATCACCTGCAGTCACCAGTTTCATTTTGCTCATTGAAAAATGATTTTTCTCAGAGCAAAACTGATTAATCATCAGGTTTTTTTGCACTTTTTATGCCTTCAGTGCAGCTCTGGGTTTAATCTTAGAAGAAATAATCTCTGATGGAACATATTATGTTCACAATCCAGCAGTTTCACTCATAACACACACAAACCTTTCCAGCTTCAAACAGTGTTCTGGGGCCTTATTTTCCTCTGAGAACAGCTTGTTTATTCAGTTATGGACAAGATAAATACTTCTGAGTTTGTGTTATTAACTCATTAATATTGTAAACATTAAAATTCTGAGTTTGAATCTCTTCTTTAAAACTACACAGAGCCCCTTTAAGTTAGAAAGATAACACCTGCAGTCACCAGTTTTGCTCCTGGGAAGGGTTTTCTCAGAACAAAATGGACTAATCATCAGTTTTTGGCACTTTTTATGCCACGTAATAACAAATAAAGCTCCTTCAATCCAGCTCGGGGTTTAATCTTGAATAATTAATCTCTAATCCAGCATATTATCCACCAGTTTCACTTGTAACACACATAAAAAAGAAGGAGATCAGGATGTCACCCTCCTTGTTGCTGCCCCTCAGCCCTGATTGGTTTAAATGGTTTAACTTATCTATAATAGATCACTATATAGCCTGCAGTCATTTAGCCTATTGCTACCAGAGTAAACTGTAATCCCCTTATAGGCTTTAAGGCTGCTGTAAGTATATTGTGTCGGATTGTAACACTTAGAGCAAGCGATGGTGCGTTTAGGGATCCACGCTGCGCCGTAATGGGCCTATAGGCTACAACGGGCTGATGTTTATTCAGCACATTGCGCATGCAGGAGGAAGTTCGTGTCATCTGAAGCCAGAGCAGTTAGAGGAGAACTCAGAGCTCACAGCGCTGTCTGCCGCCGGGCTGTGCGCACATGTGCTGGCCTTGTTTACGAGTCTGTGCTGGTTTTTAATCAGACACCGGCCTCATATGGCAGCGAGCGTCCGTTAGCTCGGTCCTGTAGCCTCTGCGTGCGTGTCTGCATATGTGTGTGTGTGTGTAGGCCTGCACCTTTTCCAGTCAAAATAACGACTGGCATAATGAAGAAGAAGAGAAAAGAAAAAAAAAGAAGCATAACAAACGGCCCAGAAGATGTTTGTCCTCCATCAACAGCAAAAGCAATTAAGAAAATGGTGTCTGACCTACATAAAGGATGCGCCTCGGAAGGAAGCACAGGTTAATATGCTAATATGGATCTGCTAATTGTGGGGATTTACTTGTCGGTTTGGCGGATGAGGGGAGGAGGGGGGAGGAGGGGGGGCCGGCGCGTCACCGCCTCGTTTTTAAGCCCTTCAAGATTTGCAGCAAATTAATTTTTCTCCCCATGCAGTGCGTGAGGTGAGGAGAGCAGGAAACAGGTGGTCAGACCAGAATATAGTCCAGACTGACGGAGAAGAGCGCAGCGCAATCTGGATTATTGGCGCTTTTTTTTTTCGCTCTCCCCTTTTACACTTCCTTTAAAACAAATATCACATAAAATACATGCGCGTCCTGTCAGGAGCATGAATCACAGGCTATTAATTATTATCGCCCCGGGGTGACACCCCCCCCCACCCCAACCCTGTACCTCCACCCCACCCCCCAACTTCATGCAGCCGCAGGACGTTTAGGCTACTTCAAGGACCCTCCGCCTCTCCAGGAAACCATATTCTCTCTCTCTCTCTGTCTTTTTTTTTTCTTAAAGAAAAGTCCCTAAATGCAAAGTCCAGGCCCCGCCATGAGAGGCAGCCACCGGGTATCATTGCGGGTTTGTGTTGTCAATTAGCGCGTTTAATTGTTGTTCTTTGTTGCTGTAATTAGTCCTGAAGTCAATTGAGAAGTTCAGTTCGGGGCAGACACGTGTCAGCTGCTGCGCAAACGCGAAAGAAAAGGCCAATCTGCTGCCAACGGACAGCCACTCACAGACATATTGGAGACTTATAATCCTCAGGCCTGTACAGGGCAGCCATCATAATTATCAACAACAAGCCTCAAGCCCCTTTTGTGATTTTTTTTTTTTTTTTTTTTGAAAGTGCCCTATTTTCTTCATTCTCATTTATTTATTTATTTTCTCTGAAGAACTAGAGACTGGACTTAAACTAAAATAAAGCCAGTCAGTAAGGTGGATGACTGTTACAACGTCGTCTGTCGAGGGTTTTCTTTCTATTCAGGCAATCAATGAATGGTCTTCTAGGGTCAGTGATTAACAGTATTTTAAACAGAAGATTACAGCCATCGCTCGGCCATAACCGATGCTATAAAATTGATCTCTAAAACTTAACTTCAGCAGCTGTTGGATCAGTCAGCCTGCATGGTGTGTGTGTGTGTGTGTGTGTGTGTGTGTTTGTGTGTCTGTGCGCGTCGATCGATGTTCATTAACTTCTCTTTTCAAGAGTTTCTGAAGTGCTCCTGAAGATCACACGAAAGCTAAAAGTCTTTTGACTATTTCCCATCCAGCTTCTTTTTTTTTCTCTGGGTAACGCGCAGAGAGGAGGAAAAGAGCAAAACGCACTTTCAGATTTTCATCATCTCCTTTTCCTCCTCCTCTTCCTCGCCGTTTTTTTTTTGTTCTTCCTCTTCTGAGATCCAGCAGCTATTTGAGATGCAACAGGCAGTTTTAAAAAAAAGACTTTTATAACTTTTAATCTGATCAATTATCTCACAGGGTTGCGTTTGTTTGTTTGTTTAGCGAGTAGATTGAACTCGATTGTGTCTGTGGGGCTTCAGTGTTAAAGAAGAGAGACTGATGATAAACTGCATGTGTGATTGTTTAAGAAATGGCTCCAGGCTCCTTCTGCATGGTGAGTTCAATGCCAAGAGTCAAGTGGGTCTTTGACCTTTTGGCTTTATTCTCATGGCAGCCAGCTTCAACTGATGTCAGACTTTACTCTCTAACGAAGACTGTCGTATGTTAAAGTGTAAAATGCTACTCCAATTTACAGCTGTTTGGATTTGGCAGCTTCTCGCTTGTTGTTGATTCAGTACTGTTTCTATGTGATTTCCAATGAAGGACCAAAAACTCCCCACAAGTCTGTCTTTATCGGGACAACTTGCATGTGGATGTATTACTTCGGCCCGTCATCATGTTTTCTAAAGGCGTACTTTTCAGGTTCATCAAATACCAAAGCTTTGGGTTGGTGGGCCACCGACCTAAAGCTTAGTATTTGATGAACTGTAATGAGACAACAATCGACTATCTTTCTCCAGAACCACAAACACAGCCCAAAAAAATTGAAAGTAAGAGAAATACCAACCAAATCAAAACCAAAGCTAAGTACGTTTCTTCATAACCCCAGATAAGTTAAAACTTTGTTCATGAATTTTCTATTAGTCTCTTGTCACAACTTTGTGCTGACGCTCTGGTTAGGTCCACGCACAAAAACCAGTTGGTTAGGGTTCGGAAAACATCATGGTTTGGCTTTAAATACCTGTTCTGGTCGCCACAATCACGGACAAGATGGTCCCAGTTTTGTCTCCACAAACACAGCTTGAAATGTCCGCAGGTGTCCTCAGATATATCCAGTGATGTGACTCGAACAGCTTTGTTGGCTTGTAATAACGATGAATATCCTGCATAGTTTACCTTTAAAACACTGAATTTTTTGCAACTTTCCCGTAAGTGGGACTTTAGATTTTTCTAACAAATCTACACCACCTGCTAAATTGTGTATATTCATCAGAACTTTGCGAAGGATCCATATTGTATGGTAGTGATCACCCTTTTAAACCATGAGACGATATCTTGCTACCTCTCATCACTTCTTGCATATGTCTTTTTAATTTGTAGAGGTTTAAAAAGTAAAATGATCAAGTATTTCACAAGGTAAAAACAAAGATTGTAGGGAAAACATAATGTTGTGTCACAGAATTGTGTTTTGTCATCATCCTCCCACTGCTCAGGATTATCTTGTAACCCACTGAACCACAGCTCGAAGACCTTCTTTAACAAAGCTGAGCTGTAAATATTAAAATTCTAATTAGTATGAAAAGTGTCACTATTTGACAACCAGGGAATAAGACGAAACAATGAATTCTGTTTTCCAGATTTGCTTTTTTGCATCTTTGAAATGGTCTAAAGTCGTATACATTGATTTTCAGCTTCATTGATTTCCATCAAATTACTTGAAACTATCTTATCCATCTAATCAGAGCAATAAAAGGTTGATAGTTTGTGTATCCGACCCTAGTTGTGTAGGCCTACAAGACAAAAACAGTTACATGGGACGAGAAATGTTTTATTAATGCAGCATTCAGACGTACAAACCATTCTGTGGGATGAGCTTTTCAGTGCGCAGACTTCTTCTTCCTGACTATCTTCTCTCATTGCAGCTCTGTGGCCTCCTTCCTGTTCAATCTTCTGTGATTTCTCTCTATTTCTATCTCTCAATTTAAGGTTTTTGTACTTTAAAACTCAACACCTGCTAACAGCTATCATGTGCTGACTGTTAGACCGGTCGAAGCCTGTTGCTGTTGATGCAGGAACAACACAATATTAGTTTTTCTCGGCAACTGGGCGAGAAAAAGATGAGCTAAGAAAGAAACAACTCTTCAGTTTTATCACAGTCGTTGTTTCACTGGCCCAGAACTAAGCTTTTCCTCTGGACATATATTTAATGCATTTTAACAATCTGCAATGATGCGGTGTGAAACGTGAAAACATGTTCTGTTACAGTGTTTTGTTTTTGTTTACATGCATGAAAGACTGCTTCCTTTTTTAAGATTCTTAGCTGTTCTTGTCCCGGCCAGCAGAGTGCGCCGCTCTGGCAGTGCAGCCTGAGGGGAGATTAACCTGCAGGTCTCAGAGAAAAGGAAGGGGAACACACACGTTTACACACACACACACGCAGACACAAACACACATTCACACCCTCTCTCACTTTCAAAGCTACTGAGTGTACACATGCAAGGGGGGCGACGCAGGTTCAATGACTTTGATCGTGTAATTCCTGTGTAATCTCTGTAATCTTTTAAAGCAGAGCTGTTTGAATGTATGTTGTATGCGTGTGAGTGACAATGTGTGTAATGTACATGGGATTAGCAAGATGAAGTCGAGGTTGAGAGTACTGCTAGGGGTAATCTTTAAGAATCGAACGATCTGGACAGTCAAGTTTTCTGCCATGAAGGTGTGAAAAATGACAGAGGAGCATCTAAAAGCCACATAGACGGAGCCAGAGCCTCCACAGTCACAGTTTTAGCTCAGGTCTAGTGTCCAGTCCGAGATTTTTTCCAAGGCTGTGGCCATCGACAGTCCTCTTCTCCAGTGATCTCACTTCCTCTCCCTTGCTCTTCAGTCATCTCTTCTCCTCTCTTTTTCTAGGATCTCCTCCCCTAACTTTCATAAAATTATCATACAGTCCATGTAATACTCATTAAATTCTAGTTTTCCACTTTTTATTAAAAGTAAAAGTAATGCAATACAGACACATTGCAGTGTTTAACTGTGATTGTACATACTCATAGAAGACGAACAACAGTTTCTGCTGGGGTACGGTAACACCACTTGGACAAACTACACTAAACGTAGTTCAGTGCCCTCTCTTCACTGTAAACATGGCAGGACTTTCTGCGCTCTGGTGCCCTTTTCATTTTTTTCACCCCTGCCCCTTGAACATCCTGAATCCGCCACTGAACTACACGCAGAATAGTTGTGTAATAACGGTAAATTGTTAAGATGAGTTATGATTATGATTACATTTGCTAATGATAATTTTGGACAGGGTTGCATGGAATTTACATTTTGGTGTCACCTTCTATCCCACGTCTATAATGTATTATTACACAACATGAACATACCTATAGTGCCTTATAATGTGTCTATAACGTTGTGTTATCATAGTCAGAAGCACTCATGAGTATTTCTAATTCTTTATGACATTCATATGTCTATAATGCATTCTAGACATTAGTATAGTGTATATTAGTGTCTATTAAAAAATAAATTGTACTACTTTTTGTGCAGCGACTCATCAAATGACAACCACTTAGACTTCATTACTTTACTTAAAGGATAACTACCGTTTTTTACAACCTGGACCTTATTTCTAGCAAAATATATGATCATTTACTCACCCAGATAACTTTGGTGTCATTTGAAGTTGTTAGGACGAAATTAGATCCGGTGTAGCGCCGGTATATCCATATAATGCGAGTGACAGGGCATCGACACACTGCCACTATCGACGCCAAATGACATCAAAGTTATCTGGGTGAGTAAATGATCATATATTTTGCTAGAAATAAGGTCCAGGTTGTAAAAAACGGTAGTTATCCTTTAAAGCACCCAATGACCACTTACTGCCACTTATAATCACCTTGTAATTCATTATAGTTGTGATTAAATGTTTTATTAAATGATCACAATGTATTACAGCAACCGTAAAAGGGTAACAATGGTAAATTACAAGGAAATACTGTAATAAGGCTACAGCAGCATACAGTAATTGAGCAATACATACAGATAAGGTACATAATGCTAACATGCCAAATGGTTAACAACATGCTAACAACAGGCTAAGCGGCCTATAAGTGGTCCAACAAAGTACACATGCTAATAGGCTGGCAGGGTTACGGGCTAACATGCTAACAAAATATGGTTGGTTTAAAACACAGTACACAGTACACAGTAAAAACAGTACATTGCTGTAATATTACTATACATTTACGGTACATTTGTATATTTACAATAACTACAGATGCTTATTACAGTATCATAATGTCATTTTACATCAAAATACTGCATTTTCAGCATAAAATGATGTATGGGTTACGGAAGAAACAATATATTGCTGTGATTTTCATCTATATCACTGTACAAATAATTACAGTATACTACTGTGAATTCACTGCAGCCAGTAATTACAGTAATAATTCTTCCAGTTTAAAAGTCATCATAAAAAATTTTAGAATGAATGATTATTGTTACACTCTGAATGTCTGTGATAGTAGTATAGGAGCACTATTACACATTATAAGTAGGATTTTAGTGCATTATATACGTTGGCTTCATAATAAGTTATGCTTATTGTTATAAGCCATTATGAATACTCATGACTGATTGTAACTATGATTCTACATCGCTATATGTGCATTATAATGCATTATAAGTATGTTCACATTGTGTTGTAATGAATTTTAGACAAGGGTTTCATTCAAAGCGTTACATATATTTTGTATGTCTATATATGGGGGTGTGTTCCCCCTGAATATACAGTATATTATGATGGTGTCCAGGTAGCACACTTTGACCTTTTGACCTTTTTTATGACAATAAAGTTCCAATCAATGTAAGCCACTGATGTTCCCTCTATTTGTCGCATGACAACAAAATAAACACCTCATACTTATTTACTTTTATATGGAATAAATGCAAAATAAATTCTGATCATGAGAACTTCAACTTTGTTTGTTTTCTGTCTGCATTCACATACAAAACCATAATCTTCACTCATAGTAAAAATCGTTGCTGCAGTGTTGTGACTGACTGCAGTTGTAATCGTCAGGCTGCGATTAAATCAAGCGTTTATCATTTTATTGTTACCCCGTGAAGGAAAACACAAGCCATTGTCTGTTAAAGTCTGTTAAACAATGGCCGTTGATATTAATCTTATGACGGTTCAAGCGAGGCCACCAGACAGAAACCTTGGGGTTCAGCCAGCATTTTACACTTCTATCCAGTTTTTACTTTCTGTGTGGCCTTTGGGCAACGCTCAGAAGACAAGGAGGCAGCTCATTTATTTGACTTACTTACTAGTATAATGTTGTGTAGACTTGAACTGTGGCTGTAAAAGGTTTGCAGTTTTGCCCTTTGTGGTCCAGCTTTTATGGCAGAGAGCTGACGAAAAAAACTGTCCTAAGTCACAGTATTTAAAGTTTGATTGTGTTTGACGCCTGAACATTATTATGACTTTTCAGCAAGAACCAATTTTGTACAGGCTTGTGTTTGGACAGCCGCATAAATTTATCAAACAACCTCGGCAGCGTAATCAACTTCTTCACGGTCCATCTATACGCTCAGTATCTTCTGCACACTTTTGACAACATATTGCTTAAAGCACAACTTCCATCATTATTCCTTCCATCTCCCACAGATGCAGCCAATTATAAAAAGTACAACAGGGATCATGACCAGTGAATGACCCAAAGATGAGCAAGGATGAATACAGCTGTTCTGACTAACTGAAGCAAAAGGACTGCAAGTCATTTATTTTGCTATTTTGGCAGAAATGTCACTATTGAGCGACACTGTTGGACAAAGCATAGAGTGGATTCTGCTGCAGGAGAGGTTTGTGAAGTTTACATTGTGACCCATGTTTCTCACAGTTGTCTCTGTGAAGGACAAACCATCAGTTGTTTTACAGCCACTTTACAAGTATCTACAGGCCAGAAGGCGAATGTTCGATATTCAAAGTGATCGTCCTTCCAAAATGTACGTGTTGTTGTTAGACATTTTGCCTTTATTTGACAGTCAGCTGTGTGGAGAGACAGTAAACATGGGGGGAGAGGAAGAGAGGGGTGACATGCAACAAAGTCTCTTCAGACATGGTTATGCGGTGTATGCCTTAAAGGATAATTTCACCCAAAAATGAAAATTCAGCCATATATTGGACAGTCAGGTGAACATTTCTGGAGCATCACAACAAAACAGCGTTGCAGCATTCTCATAAACAACTGAAGTAGACCCTCAAGGCGCTCGGAAAAAATCTATATTTTATGTAGTATAGAATATTTCAAGAAGTCTGCTCATCTCTTTCTCACGGAGAGTTAGATGAGAAGATCAACGCCCCTCTTATGCTTGTGCAGTAAATATGAAGCTACAGCCAGCAGCCTGTTTGCTTATGACAACAATGGCAAACGTGAGGTCCGAGTCAAGAAATGGTCCTGTACGAAACCACGAATGGACTTTATCACACTTTGGTTTTTGTACACATTAAAGAATGTTTGAATCAATGAGTTTTACAGCAGGCACGGCATTGTGGGTGGGTGTACTTGTACAACTGGCCTATCCTAAGTGAGAGAGTGGGACAACATAATATCTCCTGAACTTTTATGTTTAATTATTAAAATTAACATTTTAACACACAATAAAGACAACATGTATTAGGCTACTAACATGTCTGTAGTCTGGACCAACAGGTCATTTCACATTGGCCCAGGCCTGTTACGCCCCCACACATAAAGCTCATGCTGCAGAGGTTGTCACTGTATAATTCCATATCTGCTTTGCTTGGGGGGATGATGGGCGCACAAAGGGCAGGACTGTCACAACAGAGTTCAGCGTCAGAGCCAAAATTACCTCGGACCATTCAAAATTGGAAGGAAGGCAGATTTTGATAACTTTGGACAGAGTTTGTCTAGTTTGTACCCCTCTTTGGGGTGTTTAAATAAAGCAAAGCTAGTGTTTGCTGGCATACGTTGAGATCTTTATATCTAACTCTCAGCAAGAAAGCAAAGCGTTTCTTTAAAAATGTCAGATTATTCCTTTAAACAGTGTTCCAGGGGCTTTATCTTCAGGCAGGGCTTGTTGAACTATGGTCTGGGTACTCCCAGGTTTTTCTGAGGGTGTCACAGTGGATCTCCACCAACAGTGAAAGATAGATGATATCCCAAAGAGAGAGTGTATAAAGGAGTATTTACAGCTCTCACTCATACTGCTGTCATGTCTCATTGTGTAGAAAGCTCAACAGTGAAGAGACCATCAGCAACACTGTTACAAAACTGTCAGCACCGAGAATGTATAGTTAGAAATCTAACATGAAAACAGAAATAACAAATTAGAGCTGAGGATTTCCATTTTGTCCCTCACAGGCCACCGTTAGCCATATTGATTTCCCCCCTCTGTCAAACTCAGCGCTCTCACAGTGTTGTCTTTTCAGCCTCTAATGCTTTTGTTGATCCTCAAACGCAACAGAGGCAGATCTGAGACGGGAAGAGTGCAGATGAAACGATGCCCAAATCGAGCAGCGCAGGACCGAGAGAGACGCCGCAAAAGTTGAAAGCAGAGTTGGTCAATTATAACAGCCTCCTCTAGCTCTGAGCCTTTGGTCGGCCGTAAGCTCGTACGCTGTTTTCTTAAGTCGTCCTCTGCCAGAGAAATCCTGTTTACTGTGTAACAACCAGCGTGGATGTCAACCGCAGAGTATATGCATGCACCTGAGATCACAGCCCCACAGCCACATTACACACTCACACACCACAATACACAGGAAACACACCACAACAACACTCATATAAGCTTATAAGGGGGGATGTGTGTGTGTGTGTGTGTGTGTGTGTGTGTGTGTGTGTGTGTGTGTGGTTACTGACTTCTCCTGTATAATTACCAGGGAAGTCTCCTGATGTGGAACCTTTGCTGTTCTCACAATGAACCCATTTACCGCTGCAAACCATCAAACACCTGCCAAACACACACACACACATACACACAGGCTGATGGTTTACATATACTAGCATGCACACACACACACACACACACACACACACGCACACACACACACACACACACACACACACACACACACACACACACACACACACACACAGGCCTAGAGAAACACGCACACACACACAAACCATTTCAAACGAATGCAGGGAAATAAACAGAGACGAGAGCACACAACCCCTTCACCCCTCTGGGAATTTTACTATTCTGCACTTCTCTGCTTCTCTCATCCCTCTCTCTCCCTCTCTCTCTCTCTCTCTCTCCTTCTCTCTCTCTCTCTCACTCACACACGTACTCTCTCTCTCTTTTTCTCTCTCTCTTCGTCTCTTCCTCTGCTCCTTTGTCTCCCTGATTATGCAGTCGATCCCAGGGTGCGCTACTCACTGAGATCATCCACCTGTCAATCTGAAGCACACACACACACACACATGCACACACACACTCACATGCACACACACACTCACATGCACACACACACCAACTTTGCACACACACCATTCCACCAGTGATATTGATACAGAGGAAATATTAATGACTTCACTCACCTGCAATACACTGTTGTATCTTGCACTTCCAACGTCGGGCCATGCAATTCATCAAGACACAGTTCTGGAAACTTCCACTCAGAAAGAAAAAAAAAAAAAAGTGGTGAAATAACACTGAATGCTTTATCCCTGAACACACACACGTACAGAGAGAAAGAGAGAGAGAGAGAGAGAGTGAGACGTGTCAAAAAGCGTCACATCAGGCGGTAGAAATGCAAGATGGCGTGCAAGTTTAGCACTTCTTTAACACATGTCATGTTGTTTTTTAGCGCTCTGGCATATGTATGTGCTTTAATAGAACGTTGGATGGTGCAATCACACATGTTATTCCAGAGTCGATATTACAGTACAGTCTTAACATGAGGCAGTGAAGGTATATAGGGGACAGGCATGGATATAAGGTATAAATATACCATGGTTGGATCTTCTTCTCAATGCCTCTCGGATTATCACATACATATTTAACTGTGCTGTTTATTGTAGCATGTCTAGCTAAGTGTAAGTGCTGCATCCTGCCCCCACATGCCTCACACCAGGAGCACCAGTCAATATGTTTAAGGAGGGCAGAACAGCAGGATCTTATTCTTAATTCAGAAGGTTTTCCATGCATCCCCAGCGCTGTAACTGAAGGTTTCACAGCAGAGTTTGAACAATATAGTGTAGGTTTTTGGAAGATTGTAGATCAATAGAGTAAGGATCGAGCTTGTGCAACTCTGTATTTTTGTTAATGTCAATAAATGCCATGAAAAAAAGAAAACCAACAATGTAATTATTTTCCTTCCTTGTCTGTGGCACTCAGCCCCAAGCCCACTGGTAATACTGAAGCATTTAAAACAGGGCTGCGTCAAACATCATGATACTTTTGACCAATTACCCCTGTAAAATCAATATTGTGACAATACTGATGACACAATGTGATTTTTGATAAATAATTATCATTAAGGTGGATATAATAACTGAGTGGGTAAAGGCAAGTGTGTGCTCACCTGGACAAATTGAAGCCAAGCAGGAAGTCAAGCTCACCTATGACAAACTTTAACACTTGAGGTCGTGTTGCTGACCAGTAGCAAGCCAGGAGGACACAGGAAGCTTTTGTAGCTCATGAGCTGTGTTGCACCATCTATTCTTAATTAACCTCATCTGTCAGAGTTTAAACTTCTCCATTAAACATGGATCAATTATGCAAACTTGTCTTTTAAGTATGACCGGGGTTGCCAAGTCTGCTTATTATAAGCAACCTTATAAGTTATAGTTGCTTACAGATATTGGTAGTCGCAGGTTGTGTGTAGTGTAGTTGCTTCTTTGGGCTTCATCCCGCGTCTCCTGTCTGTTTGTCCTGTTGTCCCCATTACACAACACCAACACAGGTGACATTTCAAAACAAATAGCGTGATTTATGGAGTTTTCTTGTTTTTGTTTTTACCTACTTCGTCAACAATGCCAGGGATAACGTGGGGGAAATATGGGAAAAAATAAAACGAAGAGTGGAGGAGGGAGACTATATTGAAAGACTGGATTCAACTTCAAGTGGGGGACGATTCACAGGCCCTCTGCAGATACTGTAAGTTAATGTAAGGGAGAAAAAACATGCCAGTTTACACAGGTGATGATGTAGTACTTTATATAGTAAGAATGGTGATATTAATGATATTATTAATTCATTATTGTATTCCCCCCTAATTTTTTGTTGGCCAGTTGGTTCTGTTCAAGTTCCTTCCTAAAAATGTAAAATTACAAAGTACAGTCCTATTGACATGCAAAATATATTCATACTCATACTTCATATGTACATTCTAAATTAATCAGGTGCCTGCTGTCTTTCTAACATGAGATAAAGTCGCCTGTTTTGGGCTTTTTTTTAACTTCTTCTGGACTTATTTCCATGGACCTTGTTGCTTATTTCTCTTACAACATCTGGCAACACTGCACAAGCTAAAAAGCTAGCCCTTCAATAACTCTGTTGAATTAAATCATTTACAATCCAGAGACCAAAATGCCAAAGGGAGTGAGCAACCTGGTCCAGAGAAAACTGAAAGAGGTTAGCGGAGCTTTTGTGACTGACAAGAGCTAGCATATACCCAGCTGGCTAGCATGTTTACAGTTAGCATGCAAGCTAGGAAATGTACTAAGTAGCCCTGCAAGTAGTCACAACGTCACCAAGCTGGTGAATTTTGTTGGGCCACTTTACATAGTGAGACTGAGTCTTAACATTCCTGTCACCAGGATCAAGATGGTGGCAGGTCATCTTTTTCTAACCAGGGCCCATTCACTTTTGTGTGTGTCATAGGCCTGAGTACCACATTGACATTTCTACAATGTGTCGCATTACTCTCACATTACATGTTTACGACTTGTCATTTCAGGAGGAGGGGATGGTGGTAGAGTTACTTGCCAGATGGCTGCCAAGCCAGTGACCGCGGTTCAAGACTACGTTCCACATTTCTAAACATGAGACCATTGGATATTTTTAAGGAGACCTCGGGATGGTTTCAGCCATGTTTGTGGCAACGAAAGTGGTATTATACGCTGAAAACATGATCTTTTGCTAACCCTATGCAAGTGTTTTTATGCCTAAACCTGACCAGATGATAAGCAAAGTATTGTCACAACATGAAATGAAAAACTGAACCTAAAGAAATGTAAAGTTTTAGCATATTTGTGGTTTGCAGAAATGTACGTTGCCAACAGTTCTTCTGGCAGTTGGGTTGTCCTGAAATGGAATATACTGTAATATGCATAATTATGTTTTCCTTATCACCTGAAACTGTGCATTGTTGTGTTTTAGTTGCCATAGAGTGAGACCCTTTATACCTTAAGAAGAAGTGGGTCCTCTTCCACTGAGTCCACCACTGCCATGTTCCTACAGTAGATCAGAATGGACATTCACTTGGTTGCAACCTTACCATAAACCCTACCAATGGTCCTTTAAAGCTACTATACAATTAAAATACTCGATGGTCAATGTCATTTGGGCATACATGAGAAAGCAGGCATGTCCTTCACCATCATCACAGACCATCAGTCTTTGTTTCAGAGTGACACAATGCACGATAGATAGATAGATAGATAGATAGATAGATAGATAGATAGATAGATAGATGGATAGATGTGTATCATCTTGCTCTATAGCTCATTTCATTCCTCTGTCTCACTCCATCACTCTCTCTGAGATCCTGAGGCCTTAGCCTCATGTGCTCTGATGGTAGAGGTTACCATGGCAACGGAGTGGTCTTGTGGCCCTGGATGTACGCACTTACACACACACACACACACACACACACACACACACACACACACACACACACACAAACTCACACATTCACTCTTCCTCTCTCCCTCGATCTCTCTCCATCTCTTCCTGCATACATATTCGGAGCTACAGGTGCCCCCAAAAGTATCATCCTTCCTGATTTTGATTGACACACTCGAGGGGCGGCGGATCACAATTAGTGATGGTGCTAATTTCCCACAATGCCCTGCAGCCACTGGGCACCCACTGCGCCTGCAGCCAACTCATCAATATTCATGAGTCATCTGATGAATATGCAAATGGACGGAAGAAGCGGCGGTGTCCAGGTGAACGACTGCAGCTCGCCAATCAGAGGCCGCCGTACGCACTCAGCATCCAGGGGTGGGAGACGTGGCAGGAAATGGCATCTCAGGGCATCAAAGGCAACTCATCAGGAATAAGATTTTAATTCATGCAGAAAATCTTGATCCTAAACGTTAAGATCTAGCCTTAAGATCACAAATTATACCAAACCCTAGGCTTAATGTACTGATTTTAAACTAAAATATCTGTTTTAATCCCATTAAACTCTCTCTCTGTAATTTTAAATTCAACTCCAATATTTAGCTCATGGGTGATAATGCTGAACCTAGTCCTGATCCATATAAATCAAACTTTAACCTTAATCCTAACCTCAGCCTCGCACATTAGAAACCCAATTTTAACCTTAAGTACTTGTGACATGTATAATAACCAGGGTTGGGATGGTTACTTTAAAAATGCATTCTGATAGCTAGAGTTACCAATTACCTGTTAAATTATGTAGTCGAAATCCAAGTATTATAAAATCAAAGTAATGTAACTTGATTACGTTCCAATGCTGGATTAGTCAGTATTGGCCAGTATACACAAGTCTATGTACCAGTCTGATATCACATACATGTATAAGAAAAGGGATATTTTCCTGTATAGCATTGGTGTCGGATTGGGACTTGGTATCAGCTGATACACAAAGTATCAGAATCGGTATCAGGAAGGAAAATAATCGGTATTGGTACATCTCTAATTGTGACACTACTTCTAAACTTTAGCTCTTGAATGGTATCTCTAATCCAAACCTTCTCATGGATTACACATTTTATGATTCTTAATCTTTAAACCATGATGGAGATGATTTTAATGTGAATCGTGATGCGAAACTCAGGGATTTAAAACATCACTTGAATGATAATAACACTAATAATAAATAATACTAAACTTAGTCCTGATCTTTTAACCTTATATCAGTCAAACTTTAACCTTCATCCTAACCTTAGCTTTACACATTATAAAACTTATTTTATACATGGTAACAAGTACTGATGACGTGTACAATAACTACGGTTGTTCCAATACCAATGCTCGTATCAGAAATAGCTCCCACACAGCGTAAAATGCTGGAATTTGTATAGTGATGTAGCTATGACATATTTTTGTAGGCTAACGTGGAAGTTAGCATCG
Source organism: Pagrus pagrus (assembly GCF_965226575.1). NCBI lineage: Eukaryota > Metazoa > Chordata > Actinopteri > Spariformes > Sparidae > Pagrus > Pagrus pagrus. The sequence goes on along the minus strand of NC_140200.1, from coordinate 17,979,727 downwards.
CACTGGTTCCTTCAATAGAAAGCCTATGAGATTTTTTAATTGTATTTTGGAATTTCGCCAAAAATAAGCTCTGTGACAAACACAGGTTTATGATACTTACTAGGGATGCAACGGTAGAGTTTTCCCACAGTTCGGTGTGCATCACAGTTTTTGGGCCACAGAAACAGTACGGTTTCGATATCTTAATATAAAACTACTCACACTAGCAAAGGCAATATTGCATGTAAAAATAATTAAAAGCAGATATAGTCAAACCACAAACCTTATTATAAAAATGTAACACTTATCTTAATTGCCTTCCAGAAAAAAACACATGCAGTATCCAATCAAGTTAAACAGCAAACATTATTGTAGTAGTGTATTGTACTGTATTGTACTGTATTGTTTGCCTTTGTGTATTGAACCTAACAGGGCGTATTGAACAGTTCGATAAAATATTGAATATTGTTGCATCCCTAATACTTACACGTTTGTTCAGCAAGCAAATCTTCACGGATGAACACCTGGATGTCAAACTGTGTATTTAGATGCAAAGATTAGACTGATAAATTGGTGGGGCCAATATTATCACAGATAAAGTCTACATGTATATTTATCAGCTGGATTTGTAGTTCAGAAATACTAAAGAAAGTAGTGATAAGAATATCAAAAATGTGATATTTCAGACATTTTCAAAGGGAATCCTGACCTTCTTAGAAGTCTGAATTATCAATTTTAGCATTGTCCTTCTTCTTCTAAATATTGCTCTTTCAACCTAACAGGGTTAACTGTGTTATTTTGCACAGTAGAACAATGAAGTATCTTAAATCTTGTTCTGACAAATCCATTATTTCTCTGCTCTAGTGAAGACATTAGGTCAAAAGGACCTTCGCCCATCTCTCTATACCATTTATATTTTCCAGATTTATAAAGGAAGTTATC